>NC_050580.1:68317023-69632986 GCF_011100635.1 Trichosurus vulpecula
GGTGCCACTGTTGATTTTCAGTCCTTCATCTAAAAAGAGACTCTGTGGCAGCCAAAATTTGGAGCTAGAGGGCCATGCACACACAAAGCAAAAGAACTGATTTGTTCGGTTTGAGGAGGTTTATGAAATGGACTAACAAACACCATTTTTTTCCATGTGTTTTATCTTAAGCAACAGTAGATCATCTGGATTTTCTCCCTTAGAGGAGAGTACTTATGCCGAATGAGAATAAAAAAAATGTTCTTTTTAGTCTAAAACATTTTATCTCTCACTATAGTTCTTTTTTGGGCAGAGTTAGACCCTATTCAAAGAAAAAACAAACATCTGTAAATATCTATGCATAGTGCAGGCAGAGACAGACATTTGTCCTAGATGGAATTTGAACCAAAAGACACCACCCTCATCTCTACCCACAGCCAATAGTATTGACTTCTCAACAAAAATAAAAGTCGTGCACACAGCATGTAAAGTGGGATGCCTTATTGTGGTACGGTTGTCACAACCTCAAAAGTTGCCAGTTGAGTAAGTTCTAGCAAGTGCTATTGATATGGTGCTGATAAGAACCTAAAACTACTGAAATAAATTATTGTTTTACTGTCACTTTAATAACCAATTGTGAGATTTGGATCCAGGCTTTTCTCCTGTTTCTTCATTGAGACCCAGTTCCTGTGGAATGTCAGCATCTAAAGATCATAACTGCTTGAGATTACCCCTAAGTTTAGGGAACATACTCTTTGATCTTGGATTGGACCCCACCCAACCAGATACCTTACTTCTACTTAGAACGTAAACAGATTCCAGTGTAGTTGAGTTCTTACACTAAGGAAAAGAACCTTTGTCCTTGTATCCCTCCATTAGATTTTAGGGTGACCCAGATCATGAAGGAGAAAACCAACCAGAGTCATCTAGATGGAGATGAATTCCCTTGTCCAGATTGCTGGAGGTAGCTGAGTCTTATGATCAAGCTATGTTCTCAGCAGGAGCAGCTGACGACTTTTAGCCCACTTTCTCGTTAAATGTCTACCAATCAGTGTTGATTTGCAATTGTCAAGGAAATTTCCTCTCAAGGATCATTTAAAGCTTTCAGGCTCTCCCTGTCTTTTGTCTTTGGTTATCAAAAGAAACCACTGACCATCAATTTATTGATTACTAGTTAGCCTAATTTAAAAAAAAATGGTTGTTAATCACCCAGAAACTGTCTCTCAGGGTTTTTCATTCATTGCATGACTATCTGAGGACTAACAAGTTAACCATACTACTTACCCATATTTAACCATCCTGATTAAGTATATTATCATAGGTTTAAAACTAGAAGAAACCTCAGAGGTTTTTATGTAATACTCTAATTTAAAAGATCAGGAAAATGAGGCCCAGAGAGGTCATCTGACTTGCCTAAGGTCATAAAAGTAGGAGGCAGGATTTGAACCCAGTTCATCTGATTCCAAAACTAGTGCTCTTTGCTCTATACAGCAAGAGTTTTTTTTTTTTTAAAAAAAGACTCATGACCAATACTTTAACTACTAGATAATGGATTCTTTTGATATTGCCCTCCATAGAACACAATATTAATATGTGTCTCTTAGTGTGCTCTTTTTCCTTGTCCTCACATATTTTATCTTAAATGGTTGCTTGCCTCTAGTTCTATCTCTGGTTGAAGATTTCAGAATTTCATAGAAATATAGAGCTGACAACCCTAGGATAGAAAAGTATCTGGGAAAGCCACATGGTATACCCTAAAACATGTCACATATAGTTGTTAAAGGATGAGAAATGGGGTCATGATGAAATATTTAATTTTTCAAGGATGCCAGGAGCTAAAAAGCAATTTCTATCTCTGTAAAATTAAGGGGTCAGACAAAATTATCTCAGGAGAACATTGCATTATCAGTTCTGTGAAACTATGATCCAGTTATCTCATCAAATAACGAAGGTCCAAACTTTAAGAAGTAGTTGTGTTTCTAAAGATGTCAGCATTGTTTGTAAGATAATTATGAATTAACATAGATCTCTATCCAGTGCTAAGCAAAGTGCCTGGTATATAGTAGGTAGTCAATAAATATCTATTGACTGACTTTATCCAAGTCATTTATGAATTAACTAGTTCAAGCTCTTACTTTCATTTACCCCTATCATTGGCATGAGAAATAAGTGACATAGTGAATGTGAAAGTATTTTTAAAGTTCTGTGCTAGCACAAAAAAATATACTGAGAAAAAGATGGTGAAGTAATGGGATGTTCTTTAAGTTAAAACTTTTATAATAAAGGGAAATTATTTCAGGTATCTTTACAATATGGAGGGGAGTTACAATTTTTTTTTTGAGTCTCTGACTTTTAGAATAAACCAGTGGATGATAATTGAGGGAGATGAGGTCAGTTCTGGGACTTTATCACTGCTCAAAAATTGATTTTATGAAACATTTGTCTTAGCCCAAGAGCAAACCAAATTCAATTGGCTTTTATTCTTTCCCCAATATAACCTGGCAGGCATTTCCAAAATCCCTGGAATTTTGGAGCATGTTTAAATTCTCAAGGGGTCTGATGAGTATTTTAATCCAAATAAATATAGGAACTTTGTCTCTAAGACCCCTGTTGGAATTACTATATAAATGTTTACCTGGCTCTGGATATCACCCCTAGGCTAAAGGGTGTTTGTGTTTGTTCTCCTAGATGAAAATCTCAGCTTAGAATTTCAAAGAATTTTTCTTTTCATGTAAGTGCCCAGTTTGCACAATCATTTAACCTTTCTGGAGGGATTGTAGTGGTTAGATGCCATCTTTTGAAATAGATTTGTGATTTGTTTACTATATATAGATTCCCAGAAATTTTATATAGGTTACTAATGGTACTGTCTACTCATCTCTGCATCCTCTGAGATCGACTCTTTACTATTGTGTTACTTTGTAACATGTCCTGCTTCAGTTAGCACTGATAATGTGCCATGCCTCAATGCTGCTGAAGTAAGAGACTTTTGGGAATAGAACAGTTATGATAAATTGGCACAGTCGGAAAGCGCTGTCCATGGTCCTTTTTTTTTCCCCTTGCTGCTTCACTATTGTCCTAGAAGCTTTATAGCACATGGCCTACAAAAAATTAAAACTCTTGGAAATGTTATGTGAAATAAAGATGCCATCTTACACTATCCTAGTGACTAACTCTGGAGTCTTCTACAGTTTCCCAAATTTCATCAAATTCCAGGATCTCTAATTGAACTTTAGCAAATGGTTTAAATCCTTTTTTGTATAGGAAGGAAAGATTCTTCCTTTCAGTTTTTGACAGATTTAATTGCTAGATAATTGCAGTCTTTAAATATATTTTTCACTTACACTTTAACTATGGAGTTCCTTGGAAATATTTCATAAATGGGGAAGTGTTCTGAGAATAAGAAAAGAAGTAAAGTAACTTGCCTAAGCTCATAAAGGGATCAAGATGATAGAGAAAGGCATAAGACCCTGAAAAGCGTACCTTACACTGCTCACTCACTGAAGTTTTTATTTAGCTTTTGGAGCATTTTAGATATTAATGATTCTCTAAAGACTACTGCTATTTTGTAACATAGAAACATCGTATGTTTTTTCCCTTTATTTTGTGCAAGTTGTACTTTGAATTGCACTGCTTTCTGTTTATTTCTATCCTAATTTAATATGCCATTGACTCACTCCAACTCTAAGAAATATCTGGGATTATATTCATTTAAATATTTGGCATTTTATATATTATCCTAAAAGAGATAAACGTTATTCTCATTTCCAAGTGTGTTGGAAAAATGAGGGAAGGAATTAGATTCAGTATGGGACTATCATCTATAAAATAGGCAAATAGGCTTCTGCTCCTCAATAGTTTACCTAAATCTATATTTCCCAATCTTTTCATGTACTAGGGGCCCTTTATGAGTTAAAAAATGCTGCCAACCCCTACATGATAGCAACTGTATAATTGACATATTTTAATTAAGAAAATACATAAGAAAAATGAATTGTTATGATGTATTTTATTTGTATATTATTAATTACATCCTTACATACATTTAAAAATATCAGTTCTCTTATGGTAGACCTACACTATTAATGTATTGAATAAGGTTACAAATGAGAATATTTAGTACATATAAGTACATTTGTCAACCTCTTGCAATGGTTTGTCTCTGAACTACTGAACACCAGATCTTTCATCATTTCAAAAGGGTTGGGCATGGGTAGTACTTTGATGGGAGACTACCTGAGCACACTGGGTGCTATATATTGAGAGAGCATAGTGTAATGCAAAAAAGCCCTCAATATTAAATCAGCAGACTAACGTTGGAAACTCAGGTCTGGGTCTGCTTTTTCCTATATGGGTGACATCAGGTAGGTCACTTCCCCTTTATGGATTTCGGGTATGTCATTTATAAAATAGAGTTGGATTAGATAACCTCTGAAGTCCCTTCAACCTCTAATCAATGATTCTATGATTTGTTTTTTGCTTTGCAGTTAAACAGGAAAGGTAAAGGAAGAAAGAAAGAAGGAAAAAAATTAAGTGCCTACTATATGTCTGGAACTATGCTAAGAATTTCACAAATATTATTTCATTTGATCCTCACAAGAATCTTGTGAAGTAGGTGCTATTAATTTCTCCATTTTGTAGTCAAGGAAACTGAGGCAGACAGCAGTTAAGTGACTTGCCTAGGGTCACACAGTTAATAAATGTCTAATGCCAAATTTAACTCCTGGTCTTCCCGAATCCCAGCCTAGCACTCTATACATTGACCTAGATCTATATTTCCCAAACTTTTCCATGTATGATGGCCTGCAATTTGAATCCTAGATGTCTAGGGTAAGGGTATTTAGTCTAGATGTTTGAAACCATGAATCTAGTAAAACCTTGTTAAGTATTACCACCCATAATGAAATCACATTAATTTGCTGATATAATACTTGAGTCTTCTTGGGCCGTTCCTTCATAGAAAAGTTTTGAAGCACCATATAAGCTATATATAAGCACTATACAATGCTTTATTGGAAACCGTTCCAAATGAATAAATTCAGAATTCTTCAAATACTTTCTTTGTTCTTTAACATACCATTTACTGCCTCCTGGGCTTCACACTGCTCGACTTTCCCGACCACCCCCACCCCCAACAGATTTTGATAGCCACTATTGATTGGTGCTGGAAAACTGCTTTTAGCTCATCTTCCTTTTAAAAATGGAAATTCATTGATGTTAAAATTTGCTTAAGATTTTCTCCTTTTCATATTCAGAAATATTTAAAAAGCTTTGGGAAAAAAGGAGAAGTTTGCAGAGAAAAAGTGCAGCTTTTCAGAAGGCAACCAGCAAATCTATCTATTCTCAGAGATTGCTAATTACTGGAATGAGTTGGTTATTTTAATGTTTTGATTTATTTGGCATTAATCAAAGAACTCTTCATTTCAACTCTTTCTGACATAAAAAGATATATTAGCACTTTTTCCAGACTTAGTAGAGTGGAATATACATGAATTTTGTATAATTCTGAATCTCGTGCCACATCTCAACAAGCGTTATGAACACCAACTCTATGGCACTGTTGATATCTGAGGTTTGGAGGATGGGAGTGAATAAAGATTGACCCAGAACAGAGCCTGGGGTTTGAGAATTTGACCAAGTCCCTAGAATCAGAGTGCATACACATGTTTTAAACATGTCTAAAGCTGAACTTAGTGTAAATACCAATAACAGGATTTAGGTGAAATGATTAAGGTTTTATTATGGCACATTTAAATATCTAATAATGACCTTTCAGTTCAACAAATATTTGTTAAGTAAAAAGTGTGATGTATGTGGATAGGCACTGTATTTTCTTCTTGCCTCTTTAAAATATATATATATAAATATACTTTAAATTTGTGATCGGCCAAAATCAACCATAAAATTATTCTAAAAGTTGTTGAATGAAATACACTAGCAATGAGATCTTTCATGGCCATTAGGTATAAAATAGTGACGAGTTCACATAAATGACCACAATTAATGTTGTTTTGATATAACCAAATCCAAGTGTCATACTTTTTATTTTATTGCTCTTTGCTGAAGCAAATACACACACACACACACACACACACACACACATCTACAAACCTCGAAGTATATAGTTTTGAGGTTTTTTTTAGATAACTTAGTAACCCAAGTCAACAAGCATTAATTATTTAATTTGTATCAGGCACTGGCCTAAACCCTGAGAATATAAAGAGAGGCTAAAATATGGTCCTTGCCCTCAGAGATCAAATTGTTCAATGAGGGAGATATTATGCAAACAATTATGTATGTGAAAGATCTACTACTATTGCTGCTGCT
Organism: Trichosurus vulpecula; assembly: GCF_011100635.1. Lineage (NCBI taxonomy): Eukaryota > Metazoa > Chordata > Mammalia > Diprotodontia > Phalangeridae > Trichosurus > Trichosurus vulpecula. The sequence goes on from NC_050580.1 coordinate 68,323,330, forward strand.
ACCACTACTTCAGTTTTATATTGTACTTACTAGAGTTGCCAGGGACTGTGTACTTCACCAATTTTATCTCATTTGATCCTAACAATAACCCTGGGAGGTAGGTGCTATTATTATTCCCTTTTCAGAGGTAAGAAGACTGAGACAAGCACAGTGTAAGTGACTTTCCCAGGGTTGCACAGTTGTCAAGTGCATGAGACCATGTTTGAACTCATTTTCTGGAATCTAGGTCTAGCACTCTATCTATTGTACCAGCAAGCAGTCCCCAAGAGGAAGTCATGAGCATTGACAGGGACCAGGAAGGACTTAGAGAAGGTGAAATTTTAGCTGAGATACAAAGGAAGGCAGGGAGCAGTGGCAAGGATTGAGAATATTGTGCACATGGAGGCCAATCAGTACAAAGACATAGATGATCGAGATAGAGAGCTATGTGAAGACAAGCAAGAAAGCCAATGTCAGTAGATCATAGAGTACACAGAGGTGAATAAAATTTAAGAAGACTGGAAAGGTAGGAGGTGGGCCAGTTTGCGAAGAACTTTAAAATCCAAACAGAATATTTTCTGTTTGATTCTGGAGGTAATAGGAAGCCATGTGAATTTACTGAGTAGGGCAGTTACATGTTCAGACCTATACTTTTGGAAGATCAAACTGAAGTCATGGAATAGAGTGAGATGCTAATGCTAGATGTTGTGTAGGTAGACTATGTGTCACTTGACAATAGATTACACGTGGGTAGTGAGAGAGAGTGAAGACTTAATGCTGACAACTAAATTATGAGCTCAGTCTCATTTTTTTCATGAAAATTTTGGCTACAAATGCACAATGAGGATACATATTAAAAGACAATGTCCTTGATCTGATGCCCCAACACCTGCTCTTTCCAATACCAACTCCAACTCACTTCAACTCTATTCTATTCTACCCATTATGCTTCCTCCTATGTTCTCTCCCAGCTTGGGCTATCCTTTATTGGCACATTTACGTCCTGCTTACTGATTAAAGCTGTCTTGGGTCCCAGATGGTTCAACCTAGGGGTGTGCTAGAGACAACTCATAATGTCTTGTGAAAGCCAATTATTAAAATTTTATTGAAAGCATTAATGTCTTAGATATCAGCATGTGATATGACCTGATTTATTGTTTTATGGGTTCTCCAGACTTAAGAAAATAGTAAAGAAAAGAGTAATAATGCAGAATATCAGAAATAGGCACTACATGCTTTTTTTCTTTTCCCTTAGAGATAGCTGATAAAAGTTTATCCGTACATCCTTTGTTCAAAACCCGCTCCTTCCAACTCCAAATTGTCTAATGCAAATTTAATAGCACAACCTCCCTAGACAACTAGAATATCACACCCTGGTAAATTTCCCTTTCTTGCAAAGCTGTTAGCAACAGAAATGATCCCACCTTCCATAATTAAAGGAAAAAAAAATAAAGTAGAAACCACCTGTGAAAACATTGTTATGAATGAGTTTCACCCAAAGTATAAAGAACTGATAATTTTTTTCTGTTTTGATAGTGTGAAAGGAATGAGAAAGCCTATGTGCCCTGAGAAACAGAATAATGCTTAGTGTATAGAAATTAAGCTTCAGGATGACCTAGGTTCAAGTTTTTGCTTTGAACCAATCATTTAACCTTTAAGTGGTTTGGACAATTCTCCAAAACCATAAGTTACAGACTACTTGACATCTGTTTGATGCCTTCATTAAAGAGTTCCTTGAATCCATGAAATCGCGATTCTGAGATGATAATTGCCATTGGCCACTTGAGTTGTTGAAAACACAAAATAATTTTGAGAAACAAAACAATAATAATGGAATGAGGTTGAACATAAAGACAGGCTGTATATAGGCGGTGACCTGTGCTCTGAAGTTCCATAGTGTCTCTCTAAAAAGTAACAAAAAGGGGAAAGCGGCAGAGAAGGAAGAGATTAGTGGATTCAGAAACCAGCTCTGCCTACTTGACAATTTTGCCCAGGGCCAACACAATTTGCCTCCAACTGTGCTCAGTCAAATAGAGGTTGTGCCCAGAGATAATGCGTGCCATCCAGAGTTGTGTATACCTTATGGAAACACTGCGTGCTATTGTCATGTACATGTGGAAATGTTTAGAGAATCCCAAATTCTCCAGTGGGGGACAGACACCCTTTGAGGGATGTGACAGCAGTGTTCTCTTAATGTTTTGTTGTTGTGGTAGTTTTCAATTACAAAAAGGGAATAGAGCAGCAGTGGTGGACTTGGGGAACCTAGATGTCATTGAGTAAATTAACTCCTACCAAAAGAAGTATAAAAACCCAAGGAGAATGTTTGTCTATAATAAGGAGCCAGAACAGATGCTTAGAAACTAGAACATTAAAACATGGGCCCTTGGGTCATTAAAACTGCATGCCTTTGAACTAACAAACTCAAATAAGTCTAAGCCTCATCAACTATTAGGGCTACATTCTCCATCTGTTGCACAGGGATTACCCGTGGAGCTCCCACAGAGTGTTTGAAGGATCAATACCCCTATGCCTGGATTAATACCTGCCCCTCAAAGTCAATGGGCAAATGCAGTGAGCTAAATGTGGTATGATACCTCTGGTGTTATTGATTTGATGTTTGCTAAACCCTGCGAGTCTCTGTTCCAAAATAACACAGCCATGTATCAAGTTGCAGGACTTTTATTCTCTTAAAAGCAACTTTGATAGGAGGATGTGTGTGAGCCCATGAAAAGGAAAGGGGATGAATGTCGGGGTGCCTGCTGATTGTTTGTCAGTCAGACACAATCAAGTTCTCTCCCTTAGAAAACTTTCAAAGCTAAACAGCGAGGCTCAAAAACACTTTTCATGAGTATACAGAAGACCCTTTGCAGACCCCGCTTATAATTAATAGATGACCTGGTGTATCACAACCTATAGATGCTGAGACACAAAGCAACCTATTGAAATATTCAAGTGTGCTTGAAGGAACAAAAATGTTGATGCTTTTGACATAGGGTAACATTTCAAATGGGATGTGTTGAATGGCACTTTCAAGCAAAGTCAGATTGCAATGGGAGGTCACTGTACCTTACTGCCATTTGGTTAAAGTGGGACTATAATGCTGAAAGTGTTTAGGAAAAGTGAAGCTAAATTGTTGTAAACAAAATCCTAGATTCTTTTTCCTTTTGGCTTGTTTTTGTTTTGTTGTTGTTGTTTTTGGGCTGTACCAGCAATTTGATGAATGTGAAAGCCCCCTCCACTGATGTAAATCTGCAACTCATCTGTAAATTAGAGACTTAGACAATTGCCTGGAGGCACTCAGAAATTAAGTACCTGAAGTGGTCACTCAGCCATTATGTTTCAGAGAACTTGGGTGGTGGTAGTGGTGGTGGGGCACTAGATGGAGCACCAGGCCTGCAGTCAGGAATAATCAACTTCCTGGGTTCAAATATGGTCTCAGACACTTACTAGTTGTGTGATCCTAGGCAAGTCACTGAACCCTCTTGCCTTAGTTTCCTCATCTGTAAAATGAGTTGGAGAAGGAAATGGCAAACTGCTCCAGCATCTTTACCAAGAAAACCCCAAATAGTGTCGTGAAGAGGCAGACACAACTGAAATGACTGAACAGTAACTCCAAAGGTGTCTCATTATTCTATCCATGTTACTGTCAGATTCAGTGTATAAAAAGTAATGTCATTAACAGCCTATGAATAAATCAATAATTCAATAAACAGTTTTTTTACATTAAGCACCTAGTTTCTTTTAAACACTAAGTATGGAAAGACAAACTTTATTCTCTGTTCTCAAGGGGCTTGTATTCTACAGGCAGAGACAACATGTGCAATACATGCACACATGTATACATATATGTATGCATGTGTGTATGTATATACATACACACATTTGTAATAAAAACAAATATAAAGTAGTTTAGAGAAAGGGGATGCCATCAGAAAACATTTTATATTAAGCTGTTTCCCCAGAAATGGACATTAATTTATGTTTAGCCATCTGCTGAAATGCAATCTTTGGCCAAGTTAATGAAAAGAATTTGCCAGTCATATGTCTGAGATAAGAGATAAGTCCTGGAGCTATGAAAATGTGGGCAAAGAATTAGCTTATGAGGCAACTGAACCTCAAGGCTATTCCTGGTAGTTATGTGCTTTTGTCATATGAGTCAACAATCTCAAACAAGTGTGTTCCTTTTAAAAGAAATGCCTATTAGTACCCTAAGAGCCTGGGGAATTCTGGCCTTTTCCATTTGTTATCATACTGATTTCACATATCTTCCCATTTCTATCACTGTTCTTGATGGCAATTTTTAAATTTATTATTCAATACTACTCTAAATAAATTAGAATGAAGTAGCATCAAGCTTTCAGTCTAATTCAACTCAACCACCATTTATGAATTTTATACTTTTTTGTGTGAAAAGCCCTGCTCTAGGCACTAAGGATACAAAGACAAGCCCTGTTCATGTCTTCTAAGAGCTTATAATCCATTTGAGGTTAGGGATTTGGAGGTGGCAGTGAGATACAGTATATACATAGATAAGCAAATGTAACATGTATAAAAAAATAATTTCCAAAGGTAGAAAGAAATCATAGGAGATCAGGAGGTAGCGAATCAGAAAAAGCCTTGTGTAGGAGGTAGCCCTTAGCTATGCTTTGATGAATTTCATAAGGCAGCTTTCATGAGGAGGCAGTGCCTTAAAGACATGGGAAAAAGACCAACAAGGAGGGAGAGAGGGAAGGAGCGGGGACAGAGACAGAGACACAGACAGAGAGACAGAGGCAGAGAGAGACAGAGAGACAGAAAGAGACAGAGACAGAGACAGTGACAGAGAATGAGATTGATTAGGATTCTATCTCCCACTGTCACCTAAAAACAACCTTCATCTCCACACAGCAGAACTAGTAAATAAGTAAAAATAGATCATGTATATTTATTGATAAAATGAATTAGGAAAAAGCATTGGACTAAGAATCAGGAGATGTAGGTTGAAGTCTTGCTGCTAATATTTTCTATCTTTGTAATGAAGGGCAGGTAATTTGACCGTTCTGAGCATCAGTTTTATCGTCTTTAAAATAGGAAATAAAGAAAAAAACAAAATAATAGTATTACCTGTTTCACAGAGTTACTGTGAGGGAGGAATGTGATTTGTCAATTGCATGTTGGATTTGGAGTCAGGAGAACCTGGGTCTAAATCCTAACTAAAATTAGTGATCTGTGTGAATGTAGACAATTAACATTTTAATTAGCCTTTTGTTGTCTTTCAGTCTTTTTTTTTTTTTGTAGTCCTATCCAACTCTTCATGACGCCATTAGGGGTTTTCTTGGCAAAGATAGATATGTACTGGCTTGCCATTTCCTTCTTCAGTTTATAAGCCTCAATATCCTCATTTTAAAAATGGGGACAGTAACACCTATACTATATAATTCACAGGAAAATTGTGAGGTCCCAATGAGAGGCTGTATGTGAAGCATTTGCCAGCTTTAAAGCACTTTTTAAATTTGGGGTATTACAATTAAAAGACTACAAAAATGAGTCATTATGTATTATGAATGTGTGGGGTTCATTTTTATATTGTTTGCTTGTTTCATTTTGTTTTTACTTACTAGAAATACTTTCTACGCTAGGATACAATACCCTTTTGGAAGCAGCAGTTTCATTTCTGTCACATCTTTCTGTTAATAGTAGGTGCAAAGCATAGAACAAAGAAGGCTATGAAATCAATTCATTCTAAATAAGAATGGACTAAAACAGAAGGCTTAGGTAGGATTTAGAAGTTCATAGGATTCATAGTTTTAGAGCTGGAAGACATCTTAGATATCATTGGGTCAAAGCTGCCTCCTTACTATAGATGAGGAACTCTCAGAACAGTATTAACGATTTTGATTTGAAGATCTTTCCCACCCATTAATAGGCCATGTGACCTGCTTATGTCACAGGAAGTCTAAGACACATGGTGGGAGGAGCTTCTTGGTAGGAAAAGGAAGTTATGTTCCAGGAAATGAGAGAGAGAGAGAGAGAGAGAGAGAGAGAGAGAGAGAGAGAGAGAGAAAGAGAGAGAGAGAGAGGTTATGGCTGCTAATGGCTGCTAATGGCCACCCTTGTGATGGTTAGAATTCAACAGGCTGACTTAGCTGTACTGTGAGTTTGTTTTGGGGAGGACCCCAGCAGGGGTTCGGAGAGGTTTTGGGTTGGCAAGTTTCCAGGTTGTGATATTGTGTATGGAATGTTTTACTGCTGTGGTAGACTGGATAAATGGCTTGTGGGATATGGTTTTCTGGTGTCTGAATAAATGGTTTACTGCTTCTACCTTCCATGTGGAGAGTCTCACATACTGTGTGATACAGAACTACATGGGCATTTTGACAATTATCATCTGTGTTATTATTATTGCCTTACCGTTTCAAGAACTTAAATGGCTTATCCAGGGTTAGAGACAAATTCAAACCCAGTGCTCTGAGTCCAGCTTCAGTACTCTTTCCTTTGTATTACATTGTCTCACAGTTATTCAAGCTTGCCGAGATCATAGGAAGGAAGGTGCTCCGCAAAGGGCAGATGATGATCCAGATCAAGCACTTCTGTACAATTTCATGAACATAAATTATCTTTTTGCTGATTTGCATTAATTCATTGGTTCACATGCTAAACAACTACAGGTCCTTACTTTAAAATGCAAAGAAAAAATGAGGAACACTAAAATCTCTCTCCCTCTCCCCCCTACCCTCCTCTCTCTCTCTCTCCCTCTCCTTCCATCCTACCCCTCCCCCCTATCCCCACTTCCATCCTCCCCCTCTCCCTTCCCTCTCTCTTAAGATTCTCCTGTGGTTTTTCCACTCCCCACCATAGCACAAAACTTATGTCACTTTTTCCTTCTACCTTGTTCAAATTAGTTCAAGAGTATACAAAGAGCAGCCTAAGGGCTGAATGGTGTTGGAAGATTTCGTAGATAAACCCTTGTGGCCAAGATCTTTCTTGGCCATGATGAAGCCATGATGCTTCATGGCTGCAGGGCTGATGTGCTGCAGGTTTTCTGAACTGGAACACTAATAGGAAAAGGGATTTCTGTCCTATGCATGGTGTAGGTACCTAATGTTCATAGCATCTATTTGAGTTAAACAGCAGGATTCTTCCCCCATCCCAAGTTGTTCACTAAATGATACTATTGTTGCTTTCCAGTTGTCAGACACCTTGCTTTTAAGATTCCAAGTACTGAAAGGCAGGCTGAAGGCAATGATGCCAGACACTGATTCTGATATCACTATATCGAATCATTATTTTTCGAAGGCAAGTACTCATATCCACCTCAGATTTGTTTCTGTCACATGTAGTTATGTCACTATTAATAAGACATTTGAACTACTTAGAAGGTGAAACTTGAATTTGAGGCTTTAGTCCTAGTTAGCTTCCAAACTCATCCGAGTAACTCAGTGATGTCTTATTGTTGTCAGAAGACCTGACGACTCTAAAGTATATATGTATCCTGGATTTTCACACACCATAGTCAATTTGTTCAAATTTCCATGTTATAAATGATGGAGTAGGGTGGAATATTATGTTAGTTATCTGTCATATATGTATATATATATGTGTATGTATGTGTGTATGTATATGTATATATGTATATAAAATCAATGGCCTTACTGGACCTTATTTATACCAGTTCTCAAGAGTCAATTGTTAAAATTTCAGCCTAAGCATTTACATCTTGGGAATAGTCAAATGCTACAAATCATGCTTGATTTATTCTTTAATTGATTATCTAGACTCTATAAAGAGATGGAGGTAATAACAATATATAGGAAACTCAAAAATATATATCAGAGAGCTGGTTGTTAAACATTTAACATCATACCACTGGATACAGATAGAAGTAGATAGAAGGATAAACAAATATGCTGTTCAGTCAGTTAAGTTGTGTTGAACTCTTTTTCATGACCCCTTTTGTGGTTTTCTTAGCAAAGATACTGAAATACTTTGCAATTTCCTTCTCCAGATAATTTTATACATGAGTAAACTGGGACAAACAGGGTTAAGTGACTTGCCCAGGGTCACACAGCTAGTAAATGTCAATTTTGAACTTAGGAAAATAAATCTGATTCTAGGTTCAACACTCTATTCACACCCAGCTGTATGTGTGTATTACGTGTATGTATATACACACATGTACATGTATATGCATGTATGTGTGCGAGTGAATATAAAAAGTGCCGTAGCTTCTTTTCTTAACTCAACAAACGTAATGAATTATAACAGGTAACTTTGTCAGAGGAACTTCATTTAGGTGAATCAGCTCAAGTTATCTTCAATGCCTATCATTCTTGAATATATTTATTCTACTATGGCTAAATCTATTTGTTTCTGTTAATTGTTGAATGACATAGAGTGTCTCATTTTGTTCCAGTATGAAACCTAAACTAACAGTGGCTAAGCCTGAATCAGTCACACACACACACACACACATATGCACAAAACGCTCCCATTGTCAAAATGGGAAAATAGAGGCAAGTGACTTGAAGAATTGCAACTTGGGTCTTATGTTTCCAAATCCAGCATTCTTTCCATCACCTAATTACATATACATATACCAGAAAACTCAGTGAAAAAGAGAGAATGAGTTGAATAAAGCAGGAAGGGTTATCTCCACACATCTACAGCTTCCTGGAAAGGCAGCATATGACCCACTGCTCAGATCAATTCCAGAACTTCCTTTACTTCACATAAAGGAGAACAGTTCAGTCTGCAAAATCACTTTATAAACATGTTAGCAAGATTCTAACAATTAGAATTGTACTCCAAGGCACAAACTTTACTATCTGCATCAACTGCATTTAAACTACCTACCCATTAGCAATTCCAGATGATAATCATGTGAACTAGAGGCCTACCCAGATCATCATTTTCCACGAATAGGAACATATTCGTGCACTTTTGTTTTTGTTTGCAATTTGTCGTGAAGTTTCTATATGTCTATAATGGGCCGACCAGACAGTCATTCTTTCATTATACCTGTTTTATGCATGGCTCCACAATGGTGCCACAATGTTCAAATAGCTGATATTTGCTGTAGAGCAATGTGTGATTTGTTTTAACCAAAATTAATTTTCAATTGTCCAGAAATGTTTAGTCCTCTATTTCTGTGGCTCCTATGTCTATTTAGCCACCCCTCTGGATTTCTAATTGTTTTTACATTCCTTGGAACGCAAAAGCTCCTTGACAGTCTGTACTGGTGTGGTTATCACTACGTGGCAGCTCAAGGCAAATTCTGGGCCATATTTTTTTGAAGTTTGCCATTGGCAGAGATGACCCCATGGAACACATCCACCTGACACTTGAAAAAGAGCTTGAAGCATATATTTACTTACCTCCCTCCACCCTATCCTTCCTCAGCCCAAGTGAGCGGAGAAGACTTTTTTTTTTCTTCTGATTAATGAGTTACAGTACTTTTTGGTTATCTACTTGGTTTCATTTTTATCAAAATACTGGCCCCTATATGTTTCTCATGTCTCAAAGGGCTAAAACTAAAATTCTAGCAGCTTTGTGATTATGAGTGGGGAAATCAGGTGGTGTTATTTTCTCCTCTCTACACAAGAACAGCAACAAAATCAAAATCTACCTTCCCTTCTGCCCAAAGTGCCTAGGCCAATGCTAGCATATAGTGATACTCGGTAAATGGTTATTGATTGAATGAATCCATCTTCAAAATTCACAGATGTAGAGCCGAAAGGGAACTTAGATGCCATCTTTTCTAATGCCATCATTTTACAGAAGAAGAAATGGATGCTGAGGGGATTTAAGTGATTTGCCCAAGGACACATGGTTATCAAATATTAGATAGGATTTTTTTTCCCAATTCTTTAGGCAAAAAAATATCAATTTTCACCAAATGTTAAGGAAAAAATATATTTATGTTACTTAGTAGCCATCCCTCTGTAGATACCATGCCTAGGGCTAAGATTTTAAAAGAAGGTGTTAGGTTTTGCGTGAGCACATGGGACTGTAGATATCATATATTGAGAATCACAGGCATAGAACTGGAAGGTACCTTAAAGGCCATCCTAGCCTAACTGTCTCGTTTTACAGATTAGTAAACTAAAAAGCTGGGAGAAGTTAATAACTTGCCCATGAGCACAGGATTAGCAGACAAGAAATTTGAATCCATATGTTTTAGACCACTAATTCATTGCTCTTTCTGCTATACCAACTGCCTCCTACTTATACAATGACCCTACTTACATTCATTTTATACATGAATTGAAAACATCTAAATTAATAACTCTTGTTTCTACCATGTGAGTTTAACTGATTTTATGTTGTGTTAATTATATAATTGTCAGCTTTTTCTCTGAGTTAAAGTTACAAGTTAACTTGTTATCATCCCCAAAGGGTATATCTTTGCCTGTTCTTGTACAAGTAGGGAGGGTCTTATCTCCTTAACAAACCTTTCTAGGTACCAGGTTAAAAACTATGAACATTCCTTAATTGCTGGAGAGGTGTAGTCAGTAGCCCCACATGTATGCTAACCTGTTTTCTTTAAAATTATCAGTCTTGTTGTCTCCAATCTCATGATGCTGTCTATGCTATAATTAATCATATTGTCTTCCTACCCAACTCTGTACTCCCCAAAACTATATTAAGGCTGGTGAGCCCTACCTTGGAGTCCCTGGAGATGGAAAGAGACCACTGATCCAATTTATCAGTTACTGCTAGCCTTACTAATAAATTGATCGTGTTCAGACCATTGTCTCTCAGTTTATCTTAATTTTCTCCCAGCAACAAAAGAATCTAAAACCATACAAGTACCTGCTAAAGCTGACTTATCTAGTTAGACAGAAAACTATGATTGATATTACCCAAATTGGCCTGAACCTGAAGCTTCATAGATTTTATCCTATTTCCAGTTTTGTTGTCCTCTTAATCTCATTCTCTAACCCAAGACGTTGCCCCTCCATTTTGATCATAGAGGATAAGGGACAGAATCATGGTTGGGAAGTCCCAAGACCTGGATACTAGGCCCATCTTTCTGCCTCTGATCCAGTAGTTGACTTGGAGTGAGTCATCTCATCTCTGGTTATAATGCAGAGATTAGATTAGGCAGTTTCCAGGTGGCATTTGGAATCAGATGATGAGTTCAAATCCTACCCCTGTCACTTACTATACGCATCTTTTGGTAAGCTACTTGACTGAACTGGGCCACAATTTCTTCACCTGGAAAATGAGTTTGTATGTAAGGAAATTATTTAAATGACTTAATGACCCTTCCAGTTTTAAATTTCTGACCTAGGTCTAGAACTAGCTGAGTGAACTCAGAAAATGATAAGCTTAACAATTATGAGCATCTTATTATTTATAAAGCTTATAGTTTACAGTGGTTAATCCCTAAGGTTTTTTGCAGCTCTGACAACCTTTGAGTCATAGTAAGCTGTAATGAGTCAAAAAGTAATTTTGTAGTTCCAACAGACAACTATATACACATTTTTACCCTACAAATTCTCATATAGGATTCAAAGTCTTACTACACACTTGCACACAGACACACACACAGACCCTCACCCCCCACACACAAACACACTCACACATTACACTTTGAAATACCATTCATAACTTTGGGACATCATTCCCCTGTGCCTGCACCAGTAATATACTGTTTGTTTCTATGTCTCTTTCTTGTCCCCACTGATGTACAAAATTAACTCTTTCACTATGATTTTTTTACTCCTAATATTTCTATACCTTTAAGATAAAGTTATGAATGCCAGAGTGAAAAAGGTCAGCATTTTTACCTTGACCGTCAAACATTTCTCACAGTTTGCCCCCTTCCATTTCAACCTTATCACCTACCCCTCTGTTACACAGAACTTCCTTCAAATTGTCCCAACATATTTATTAATTCATTTAACAAGCATTTATTTGGCACCTTCTTTTTTGAATGAACATGTGACTCTTCAATGACTTCTGAGTATTTCTTTTCCTTTCCCAACTCCAAGCAATTTCTTCTCCTGGACATTCTCTTTATATTTGGATGAATGTTAAATGATAATTTTTAGCCTCCTCTGTAACCTTAGGACTATTTTGAATTGATGTGAGTCAGAAACGTGATGTGATGGCCAAAAAAGGCCACAGCATCTCAAGGCTGTATTTTATGATACACAACGAACAGAATGAGGAAGGAAGGTGAGAGTTCTGCTGTATTTTGCCCTGGTCAGATCACATCTGGACTGCTGGCGTCAAATTTTAGGAAAGGCATTAATAATCTTGGAAAGGCAGAATAGAAAGACAGCTTTAGAGTCAAAGGGCCTGGATTTGAATTCTGAATGTGCTTCTTACTAGCTGTGTGACCATGGGCAAATCAATTAGTTAATAATTCTTAGTTTCCTTATAGGTAAATGAGGGAGTAGGACCAGGTGTCTCTTCAGTCTCTAAATCTATAAGATTATGTGGAGAAGAAGGAAATTGGCATGATGACTGTCATATGATCATCAACTGAAGAATTTAGTGATGTCTACTTTGATGAGTACAAGGCTTCAGGTTGGGGGCATTTAATATCTGTCTTTAAATATCATATGGAATATAATATAAAAGTGAAATTAGTCTTCTTCTGACCCTGAGGAAGTCATTAAAAAGAGTCAGCAGAACTATGAGAAATCAGTAGATGTTGCACAGAATCAAATATAGGTTTGATATAAGGGGGGGGAAAGATTTTCTAAAAAAATTATTATGTCATTTTCAGTTGTGTCTGACTCTTTGTTACCCCATTTGGGGGTTTTCTTGGCAAAGATACTGGAGTGGTTTGCCATTTCCTTCTCCTGCTCATTTTATAAATGAGGAAACTGAGGCAAACAAGGTTAAGTGACTTGCCCAGGATCACACAGGTAGTAAGTGTGTGAGGCCAGATTTGAACTCAACTCCAGGTTCTGCACTCTATCTGCTGTACCACCTCACTGCCCCTTTTCTAATGCTATTATCCAAAACAGAAACAGGCTCATTGGGAAGTAATGGGTTCCTTTTACTGTAGGTCTTCAGGCAAAGACTGGGTGATCATTTGTCAAGATTGCTATTAAGGGGAATTCTGTTCAAGCATGTATTTGAGTAGACAAATTCTTAGGTCCCTTACAAAAATTTTGTGATTCTGTGAAATAAATGAGTTGTTCTTGTTGTCTGTTGTTTTTTTATTCAAGCCATAGATGAGAGCTTGGCAATCACTCTCCCCACATCAGCTGGCCTCTTTTCTGATAAGTATGCAAACGGATAAGCATAGAGATTTACTGCTAGATAGATATTGTCTAGACCATTTAGATGGTGTCCAATTTCTCTTCATGTCAAGATGGAACATTTCATCTACTCCATGCCAGAAAAAGATAAATAGGAAAGCAGTCAGTGCTTGCTTTATCACTTGATTGCTGCCAATGTGAATGGTTGGCACATAGAAAAACTGTAGCCAAAGACAAGAGGAAATCCCTGAGTTCATTTTATTAGTTAGCTCTCTGAAAACAATTTGGTATTCTGTGACTAGATATCATGGGAAGAATTTCAAAAAGAGAGAGACGCATCATTAAGGAGCAAGAGGGACTGATATTGATAGGAGTATCAAGAAGCTAAAATTTGCTTGGCTGACCTCTGAGCCAACAAGGAAAAAAGGAAAAAAAAAACTAAGGTATGCATGGATCTTTGCCTTTTTAATATCAGCATCTGTAACTCACCACAATAACAGATTTTGTCCCCTTTCTTCATATTTGAAGATTGGAAGTTGCACCTAAAACTTTATTCTCTGTAGAAAATGGCACGTATAATTGGACTGCTTTATCGTGAAATTTACCTGGCTTCTATTATTTCTAGAGTCATTGCCAATGTCTTTGCTTTCAAGCCTTATTGAGGAACCCAGTGTGTCAGTTTTGAGGGGAGGGCGTGCTTCAAATTACCTACAAAAACCTCCCTTGTCCAAGCATGAATAGAAAAATAGTTCTGTCTTATCTCCTTTGTTGTTTCTGGGATCTGTTCCCTGCATTTTTATTTCCTTTTTGAAAATTGTTTCTTTTGTAGATGTGGAGCTGCTTTTATGAGGTGTTAATGCACTCTCTGATCCCTATGTCATTCAGGAGTAGGGCAGGCTGGGCTTTGATCAGGGCCTTTTTTGTTTTCTTAGAAATCGGTGATTGCTCCAATTTGTGTGCTGTTTGTGCTCACCAGGTTCTTGATCTGATGTATTTTACAATCTTTTTTTTAAAACTTCCTTTTATACCATTCTAAACTGTTTTTGTTTCCAGATTTGTATGTGCTTTGGAGAACTTCTTCTGAAGCAGATCATTCCCCCTACAGATGTTATTATTGTTTTTTTTTCTTTTTTTTTGATTCTCTTTTCCAAAGAAACTTCCATGCTGAGAACAACTTTAAAAAATGCATGAAAAATGAAATCCATTTACTTTTCTTTACATGGCTTCCTCAACCATAACTCCTCCCTTATATTTTTGCCAATAGCTTAGTTATGTGTTATTACAATGGACATTTTCTCCATTTCTGATCCTTGTCTAAATCTCTTTTTAAGGTATGCAGCATGCTAATACAGCAGACTTTGGTGTATAAAAATTTCCAGAATTCTGGTTCTGCATCTAATCCCACTTTATAAAATTCCTGGATGTCTTCTCTCTCAAGGAAGCAAGAAGACAATCCATTTTCTGTCTCAAGCTCCACCCTTCCAGTCTTCCCAAAGCCATGGAACATAGTGTTATCCATTTCTACCAATGAGAAGAGTTTTAATTATTTAAGTTTTGAGTTTTTGTTTACATTGATACAACTTTATTTAGAGCAACAAAGACTTTTGAGGTCATCCCGATCTAATGCATTTTACAAATGACAAATCTGAGACCAAGAGAGATTGACTTGGCTAAAAACACACAAATAAAAATTTTAATTTTTGTAACACTTTTTAGGAAGGAACAGATCTATGATTTCATTGATAAAGGGAGCTGATGGGGGAAATATATTGTCTATGTGACTCCATAAAAAGCAAAACAAAAAAACATTTAGCTAGTACCCCAGACAATTCTCTCAAACTACACAATACCTGACTTGTAGGTACCTTTTTCAGGCAACAAAATAGTTTATTCCAAATATTCTATTAGACCTCTAAAACTCTGGGAGTGTAATGGGAATCTCTTTTTTTTTTCACTTTTGTAGTTAAAAAAGTCCATTCAGTGATTATGTGATTAAGGGTAGGTAAGAAATGAGGCTCCAAATGGCTCCTTTTACCTGGGCAAAATTAATTAATTGATTGATTAATTAAAAGGTAAATGAATGAATAAATCACATAAGGGAAAAAAGATCATCTAAGTTAGATTGGATCAAAATTAAGTATGTTGTCTCAGTAGGTAGTGAACTTACTGTATCTGTGAGTCTTTAAACAGATGGTGGATGACTCCTTGTTAAGTATGCTACTACTATGAGATTCAGGAACTTTGTACTGTTTTGTCTAGATGAACTCTGTTATGTCAAATGTGTTTTATGTTTGCTTTTAATATGACTCCTTGTTTTGGTTAAAAACATTTACAGAAAAACACTCCACATGGAAAAAAATATTTTCTTAAAAATGAATAAATCTCATTCTTAATATGCTCCATATTTTTTATACTCACATGAAGATTTAAATAGTTATTCTTCATTTCCCAGTAGATAATATTAGAGTCAACTGGACACTTTCTTCTTAAGATGGGTCCAAATTAGAATTTTACTGTCAATTGGAATTCTATATGTAAAATAGCAAATGTGTCTATATCTATACCTACACACACATATCAGAATATGTAGATTAAGATTTCCCTTTACTTTTCTGGAATATGTTTTTAGACTATCTGAATGCAGTTCACAATTATGATTATGATTTTGGGGCTATAGATCACGTTAACCCCATAAATCTCACCAATAGCAGCAAAAGAAGTATTTTCCATAGCTTCCCTATGTCTGGCCTGACAGCATAGTGCTTGCTCTTTGCTGGATTTCTAGGCTGCTGGACCTACAGAGCATTGAAGGAGCTTCCCTCATTTTTACATTGCCTACCTAAAGAGGCTACATCCCTGTCATTAGAGACTTAGAGACAGCTATAAGAGTCTCTGATGACAGGAATATAGCCTCCACATTCTGCAGGCTGTAGAGGCCTAAGAGAGGAAAGTCACAAGACGACAGGGTAAGTTAGGAGATTCCTTCCTCAAAGAGTTTGCAGGGTGCTTTTTCTTTATGTTTTTTCTCTGACTCTCACCTATTGGTGACTCAGTGGGCCCACTGTTTAAAGCTTAAAGGATGACTTTTAGAGATAAATAAATGTAATGGCAGATTCAGTATGCAAGAGAAAATTCAATTAGGTACACTAGATTCCATCACTACCTTTACTCTTCAGATTTGCCCAATATTTGGTAGAATATCATCCCCCTCTGAGTCCATAATATTTACTTAGTGTATACTACATGGAGTACTTCTCTTTCCTTTAGGATAGAGATAAGACAGAGTGATAGTGATTTATTTGTATTCTGTAATCAAGAAACTAGTTAGTTTGGTGTGTTGGAAATAAGCATTGGTCGTGGAGAACTGAACACGTCTTCACATAAAATGTATGCGCATTAAAACACATAATCACAGGATATCCTAATTTGATTAATCCTCAGGGGCTATTTTAATATCTTCCAGAATCCCTCACCCCACCACATACACACAGACAAGGCTTCTCTTATCCAGGCAAAACATCCCTTGCTTCTTGACAATAAAACTTCATATGGAATGACATTGAGGTTCTTCATTGTCTTGCTCTCCCTTCACTGTACTTTCTCTAATTCTTCACCTTTATATGTGTATGTATAAATATATGTATATATATATATATATATATATATACACAACTGCATGTATGTATATATACATATGTATGGCATGTAATAGTAAGGATATGGTGAATGGATATTGATTAAAAGGGACATATGAAAGAATTACTTGGTGCAGTAAAAATATCAATGGATTTGAAGTCAGAGGACATTGATTTAAATCCTAGCTCTAACATTTACTCTATGTGTTACCCTTGGCATCCTTTGTTTCCTAAACTGAATTACTCATCTATAAAATCAAAAGGCTGTGTTATGTAACATTTAAAATATCCTCCAGGTCTAAATCTATGATTCTATAATTTTAAATAAATATAAGTTGGGTGCTGGCAATGAGAGGCTTCTTTGATAGGAGAAATTTGTATTCACCTTCAAGGACTTTAACTGGCATAGATAGGGATAAACTATGATCTCTAATTTATGGATTAAAGGCACAATATGTTTATCTACTGTCTTTTAACATTGCAATTGAAATATTTAAATTATTATGCTATCTAGGTTAAGAAAAATGTTTTTAATTTGAAGCTATGATGGAATGAAGAATGAGTTAAATGTCTGTTTTGTTGAACATTTCTTACATTAATCACTATCAAATTTATTTTTGTCTTTATTCTCCTTTGTCCATAGTAATAATAATATTATGGGGGGAGTGGGAAACTATGCTGTGCCATATGGGTATTGCTGAAATTGTACACTTTAAGAGGAAAACCTTGAGATTCAGTGTCTGTACAGCATCAAAAAAATTGAATCTATATCTTTAGAAACAAATTTCCTTGTGTTCTTTGTTTTAAATATTAGGTTAGAAATGTTTTACCAAGCAATAAAGTGGTATCTGCATGCCATAGGGCAGTAATCCCATTATATTTAGATATGAGGATACATTTTAATAAGTAAAGCTATGGATATTAAAGGAGCATGCAAAAGCATTCCATTCCCTTAGGGATAGTGGATAATGTAATCATTATCTTCCATTAAGCAAATAAATTAGAATTCTCCATTGTGTTAGATTAGAAAAATTTCACATTTCTAGTTTTTTTTTTTTCTGAAAATGATTTCACCCTGACTTGAAATGCAAACAGCTTGCCATATGTTTTCATCTTGTTTGCTGATTTACAAAACAAATAATAATAATAACAACAATAATAAATTAAGTTTAGGCTGGGATTCTGGAAAGTAATTAAAAGGTCAATTGTGGGGTCTGTTTGCCACCTCCCCCCGCCATGCATTTAAATAGAAATCATAGCATTTAAATGTCTTTAAAAATGAGCTTTGTAAGCTACCTAATCTCTCATTTGTACCCCTTGAATAAAAGGGAAATGTTGGTAACTTATTTTTGTAAGTTCCATTTTCTGAAGTCCTGAAAATTAACCTCTACCATTCAGGACATAATAATCTTGGCCAAAATAATCATAGTCTCTTGTAGTTATCAGGGATATCCGATGTTACTTAGTATATCAAATATCTAAAACCTGAGTTCTTGTCTACACTATTCTTGAGTACTGGTTGCCCATTTGCTCTTAAGACCATTCTGTAATAAGCTTTTCACTACATTCTGGGATGGCCCATTCTACTTTGGAGCAGCTCCAATTGTTATGAGGTGTTTAATGTATTGACCAAAAAAAGACCCATCTCAGTCTCAGTTTCCTCATTTTTAAAACGAGTACATTTATACATGAGCTACTTATTTACAGGGTTATTTTGAGGAAACTATTATGGGAAATGTGAAGAATTATGTGGTTTGATATTTCACTGGACCTGTGGTTTGATATAGTGAAGTACACCCTCTATTCCCTTCCCCATCACACCCATATTCAATCAAAAATTCTGGATGCTTCTTTCTCATAAATGCAGCTCTTGCCAAGATCTTTTCATAAATCCATTTTGGAGAATCCACCTCAATAAATGAGTCAATCAACATACATTTATTAGGCTACTTCCAAGTGTTAAACATGCTGAGTTTACAAAAACAGCAAAAAACCGTTCTTCCCTCAAGGAACTTACTGTATTGTGGAAAACCACATAAATACATAAAGATGGAGATGCACAATAAATACAGACTAGATGGGAAGTCACTTGAAAGCAGAAGTCACTGGGTATTGGGGCTGTGGAGGAGTTGTGAAAAGCCTCCCGGAAGGGACATTGCCTGAGCTGAATTTTAGAGAGTATCTGGGGATTCTTCTAAGAGTTATTGACTTCCTAGTCTGTTTATACATATCTTTGTTAATGTTTATATAATTTTGCGTAAGTTGTTTCCATTGCTAGGATGATTCTGCCTGCTCATAACCATCATGCACCATTCCATTTTTCTTTGGATTACTTACAGAGATTTTTTTTAAAGATTCATCTGAGTTATTCTTGTTTTACTATTCACAATAATATAACATCACTGGGAGACCACTGATGTTCAAGAGATGAGATTTTTCGCCAGCAAGCAATATTGAAAGCACTGCACTTTCCAAAATGTAATAAAACCTGATCTGCTATTCAGTTTGGAGCCTGGTTCATTATCAGTCATCAGCAGATACTTAAAATGTGTGTCCAACATTGTCTCTATCTATCTACCTATCTATCATCTATTTATTAATGTAGTATATGTCCCCAAGTAGCATGTCTGCTCTCTTGGCAAGTGCATATTTTTCATCCACTAAATTTGTCCAGTTTGTATTATTAGTCCAATTTCATTCTCATTTGGTAGATTTTGATGCAAAAGGATATTTTCCAAGAGACTTACACAGTTAATACAATGTCTTCCATCAGTATGAACATCTGGAAAACCTTATTATCTTCATAGAATCTTTATTTTCATTGTACTCTGTTCAGAATTATCTTCCTAGGTAACCGATAGAATGTTGGACTGGAAGTTAGGAATGCTTGGAAATCAGCACCACCTTAGAAAAGTAATAGCTTTGTAACTCTTCTGTTTCCTCATCTGTAAAATGGAAATATTAATACTTGTAGTAGTCATTAGTTATGAGGATCAAATGAGACAATACATTTGAAATATTTTGTGAGTCGTAAAAAACAACATGAATGTCATTTATTGTTTTTATTTATTTTATCATCTTCCATGGAATCTTCATCATAATTCCTCTCCCATTCCCATGTAGTGAACATATGAAATGAGTATATGTCTCATATAATAATTGACTTCTCTTAGTTCTTCATTGAATACTTCAAAATATATATCATTTCATCAGTAAGTTAATCCTTCCCTAACAAAAAAGTCATTACCCAGTAGCCATTTTCATTTTTAGATGAGCCTATCTAAATTTAGTTATGTTGATCCCAGGTTGACAGTCACATATGATATGTCACCATGGCTGCATTGGAAGATTTTATGGGGTAGTAGAATCTGTGAGAACATATAATCCATTAGCATTTCCTCTGAGAATCTAAAGTCATCTCAATAGTACATTGAGGATCATAGATGAATAAGTGAATTTGTAGTTAGCCAGTAACTTAGGAGGCCATTAATTCCAATCCTCTCATTCTATAGATAAGGAAATGTAGGACAAGATGGAGGTGAGTGTTGGTTAATGTTTTGCATGATTTCACATGTATAATTGATATCATTTTGCTTGCCTTCTCTGTGGATGCGAGAGGTGTAGGAAGGAGGAAGAAAATTTAGAACTCGATTTAAAAAGAAAAGAATGCTAAAACAAATAAAATTTAAGAAAAAAAAGATTTGAGGTCAGTGATTTGCCCTTCTCTTTTACCTTGAGTCTTAGCTCAAGATCCATCTTTTCTATATGGCTTTCCCCATCTTCAAACCCACACACAGATCCTAATGACTTTTCCTCCAAGATTGCATTTTATTTCATTTGTCTATGTCTTATTTATACCTACATATTTGGATTTTGCTTTCCCTATTAGAATGTAAGCTCCTTGAGAATAGAAATATTCTCTTCTGTCAATATGTTTCTCAGTTGCTAAGCACAGTTTCTGGCAAAGTGGGACTTAATAAATATTTGTTGTTTGGGAGTACATGAGATGTTCAGGGAGGACTAATGCTTCTGGTGTGAGAGCTTGCTGAGCACTTTTTAGGGTTGCTCAACAACTTCTCGTGTCCACCTGTCATGTGGCTCTCACCTGGGACTCCAAGAAGCTATACCACACTCTGGTAAAACCATCCCAGCAGACAGACTAAACCAGGTTGACAGTAACCAAGGAGTCTCAAACCTGTTAGTAAGTTAGGGGGATATCTCCTGCAAACGTGAAACTTCTCCTGATAGAATGAGCATATGAGAACATTTTTCCCCAAGGCCATGAAGGCAGCTGAAGCAGGCACTGTGGGGTGCTTAGAGCTTGGTCAGACATGGAAGATGCCGAAGTCATTCATTTCATCCTTGGCCATCTCCAGCACTCTTGATTTTTGTCTTGTCATTGGATTTCGATGCCTCTGGAAAAGATAGTGAGGTTGCAGACTTTATACATCTCTACCTCACTTAAATCCAATTCATAGGCAAGACAAGGTATCACCCTGTGATGTCACTCTCCAAAAATGAAGGATGAGCAAATAATTGTTTGATTGATTACCCAAGGGCAAACAGACAATACATTATGGAGGCGACATTTAATCTCAAGCCTCCTGATCTCAAATCTATGATTCCATTATAGCATACTTAATTGGCAGGGATGGGATGTAGGCTATTCTCTCCCTCAATACAGATTGTAGCCCTTCTAACTCTCAGTAGATGGTCTTGATGAATTGCTATGGCTGAGCATTTATCATCCTGATGTCAACCTAGTAATGAGCCCCTCAGAACTTAGCAAGGCCACTATTGAAATGCCAGTCATAGATTCTATGCTAAGCACAAACCAAAAGCATTCCTAGTTCCACATGGTCTGCCTAAGGTTACATAACACTGAGAAAGCTTCCAAGGACCAGGATCATACTGATATCATTAGAAGGCTTAAGACTAAAACTCTAGCAAGACAGTTATTGCTACTCTTATTTTTATTGCTTTTGTTGTCATGACTATTGTTATTTTATTATTATTAATAATAATATTACTCTTCTCATCTTTTTGTTGAAGTTGAGATAGAAATAGTGAGTGAATGAATCATTATTTTACTATTATTCTTTTGTAATTAATGTTCTCAAGACTTTTGTACTGGTGGATGAAAAAACTTCTTTTCTGTAATTGGATAAGAGGATTGAGATGTAAGCTTATCTTCTATAGGCTTACTATAATGCTCTTTGGGTCAACTCCAACAGCAAAAAGGAGCATGGAGACTCTATGAAACTCATCCTATTCCCACTGAGTTTTACTTTCTTTTATAAAACCTTTATATTTTGAAAAAAATCATTCTACATGCTTGGAGACTATACACAATCAGTATGCTGACTAAAATATAGTCTTCAATTTTTGTAGATTAATGCTATGTTGAGGTGTTTGTGGAAAACATTCATTTCTACACTAACGCACCATATCTGGAACATTTTTTTTGTTGAATTTACAATATTTTGTGCTCTGCATTTGAAGTATTGAGGTTTTGTCATCTATTCATTTATGAAACATAGCAAGCTTTAAATATATAATTCTAACCACCAGGTCATGTTTTCCTAGGTATTTGGCAGCTGCTAATTTTTTTTTAAAAAACTCCCCTGGTGAGGACTATACACTCTAATTAAATTAATTGTGATGTACAATTTCTGTCATTTAGAGGTCTCTATTCTCTTAAGAATAATGCTTCTGCAATTTCTAGAGTGACAACTGCTCAGATAAGAAAATTTTCATTCTCAAAGTCCTTTCAAAATGTAATAGATTGCATCTAAGAGTTTGGACATTTGAAAAAGGTCAGAGGGAAGGATGGTTGCCTGTTATATGTGGTAATAAATCTCTACTTTGATGTACAAAGTTGACTGAAATGTTAGGACTTAAAGTTTGCACCCCTTCAGTCAACCATCATCAAGCATTCATTGAGCACTTACTATTTGCCTGGCAGTATGCCAACAGAGGCAGCAGGGATCAGTCTCTGACCTCAAAGAGTTCTCACATTGTCATGAGGGAGACATGCAAAAAAAGAATCAAAATAAAACAGAATGATATGCACATAAAATATATAGGGGGTAAATTAAAGATAATCTTAGTGAAGAGATACTGTCATTACTCATTCCTTGGTTCTGAAAATTGATGGCTATCTCCTGAAATGATTTTAAGTCAGCTTTTTCTTGAGAGATGTTTGGGCTTCTTTGGATCTCACTCCACAATCCCTAATTTAGCTTAGGGAAGAAGAGAGTATGCTAAGAAATGTCTCCTGTTCATATAGTCACAAATTTTCCTATCGAACACCTCTTCCTAAAGGTGAAATGTACATGACTAATCTTTTCCCTTTCGATATCACTTTTGCTAGACCATTTTCATTTTGTTGTCATCTTTTTTTCCTTTCAGCTTGTCACATGATGACATTCTTAACTGGATTTCAAATTAGTAAAAATTTTAAAAAATTAAGGACTGGGGTAAAATGGACAAACAGAGTAAGATGACAAGGGGGTAAGATAACAAAGTAGTATGGCCTCTGTTTTATGACCAAGGGTATGCCTACCCTTACTGTGATAAGTAACTGTACAACTTTTTTTTGTCCTTTCATCATCTGAGCTGTAAGAACAGATAATGAGGTAATGAGGT
Source organism: Trichosurus vulpecula (assembly GCF_011100635.1). NCBI lineage: Eukaryota > Metazoa > Chordata > Mammalia > Diprotodontia > Phalangeridae > Trichosurus > Trichosurus vulpecula. Next base: position 68,346,791 of record NC_050580.1, read on the forward strand.
AACAGATGTGCTACATAAGTGCATTGTGGGATGAATAAATCACGGAAAGACAGTTAAAAGGGAAGAAAGTCAGCAAAGGGAAATGTTATTCCTTCCAAAATCAACAGTTTGTTTCTGTCTAATGGCCTGCCTTCTTGTGAGGTAGGATATGGTATTGGCCTTGATGCATGACCATTGCATTGGAAAACAGGGGAGGGGAAGCTGGTTAAGGGTTATGGTGGGAGAAAAGCAACATTAATTTAATGGAATAATAAACAATGTACAGCTCTCCTTCCACTATGATAATAGGCAGAATGTGGCCTTGAGGATTCAAATTAAGGTTGCACACCTGGCTACAAAATTAAAAAAAGCTGAGATGTTGAATATGTACTTGATTAATTCCAAATGCCACATCATTTTTATATACATAGTTAGTCTGATTTTGACTTGCTGTCTATATGATTGCCATATTCAGACACTGTATTTATTAATTGGGCTGTATTCTCAGCAGGACTAATTGGCTTGAGTCTTTTTGTTCCTGACAAACATGTCCCAGTTTGTAAGAAAACTCAGTCCAATGTGTTTGCTTAAGGACAATTGAAATATTGTGAAATACTGTAAGAAGCCCATCAAATTGTTCTAAATAGTGTCTAGCTTCAAAGTTCTCTTTTACTTCACAGCCAAAATGGCATCATGTCATCTCGATTGACTTTATTTTTTTTCTATTTCAATCCGGTATCTTAGCCTGTCTCTGCAAAACAAAATGCTGAAATCTGATCGGTACACCAAGTGCTTTAGTTTACAGAAAGATAAGCATTAGGACCCCAAGAATGAGAAGTCTTTATGTGTGTTCGGTGGTAGTGGTGGTGATAAGAATGAAAATATAAATAAGTAATGGGTAAAGTAACATGAGATGTGCCCCTGAATTCTCCAGAGGCTTAAAGGTACAATCCTGTTTATTTGCCAATGAACATGATGCTCCCTGTTGTGGGAAAAGTGTGTGCCTTCAATTTAACACACCTGCTGACAAACCCCAAACATTTCATCTCAGTAAGAAAACCATGATAAACTCTCAATCAGCTACCTCAGAGAAATCAATAAAAATAGCCCCATTTCATACTTGCAGTTTTCTAAGGATATTGTTATTAATAACCTTCCTGAAGCTTATCAGATGTTAACATTGGCTTTAGGAGGCATCTTTTGGTGTTGCCACAATGACAGACATTTTGATTGTCAATGTCTTTTCTTTTCTATGCAGAAAATCATGTTATGTACTTCTGAATGAAAAATTCCCAGTTGGCGATGTTTCTGCTTCTAATTAATTATTTCACAATCTGTGATTTCTCTAGATATGAACCGGACGGTGGGTCATAAATTTCTTTTGAAAATTCGGATGTCTCATTTTGCTTCAAGTCAACAACTGCTTACTCACTATGAAAAGCACTAGGGATGCAAAAGAAAAAGAAAAAGAAACAAAGAACTAAAAACGCAGTACCTATCTTCAGGGATTTTACATTTTAATAGGAGAGATAGCATATGAACAACTAGGTATAGACATAAACAACTAGATAGATAGATAAACAAATAGATGGATAGATATATAGAAATCTATAGATATAGATGGATATAGATATAGATAATCGGTGGAAGACATGCTGAGAGGGGAAGTCATTTGCTATTCAGAGTTGGGAAAAGTCATCTTGGACCAGGTGAATTTGAGCTTCAAGAAAATATCAAATTTTAATTGTCCTGGATAAAGCTGTGTGACAAACTTTGTTCAGTCATTTCCAGGTATGTCCAGCTCTTCATGATACTACTTAGGGTTTTCTTGGCAAAGAAAACCAGCTCACTTTACAAATGAGAAAACTGAGGCAAACAGGGTTAAGTGGCTTGCCCAGGGCCACACAGCTAGGAAGTGTCTGACGCCAGATGGGAACTCAGAAAGATGAGTCTCCTTAACTCCAGGCCCAGCACTCTATCCACTGCACCACCTAGCTGCCCTATGTGAGAAACTTTCACTACCTTAATATCATTTATAAATGGACTGTGAATTTTATTAATGGCCTGAAGATCCTCACTGCTCCCAATGGGGGAATTCTGCAGATTTTTAGCATATAGTTCTACTTGTGAAAAGCACTGTTCCAGAGTGCTGATTGCGGCAACAGTGGACAATTTTCTAAGATAATTAAATTCCCATCAACTTCTGAAATTTGACAGCAAAAGTAATACTAGATTATTTAATCAATGATAGTATGTGAAGCCCCTTGTCTGCATCTAGACCATTATGATGTGATCATAGTGACACATGGTCCATGTGCCATTGCACATGTGGCAAGGGATATGATGAACACAAGGACAAAATGAACATGAGGAAAACAAGAAAAAAATTAAAACAAAACAATATTAAGTCCTGTTCAGATGTTGAAGTTGCATTGATAGCTTAAATATGATTCTCAGAGGGCAGAAACTATGGCAGGTCCTATCAAACCAGAAATATTTCAACTATAGAATTGGTTAGAGATTTTTTTTTTCCTATAAGTAGCCTACTGGGGGTAGAGAGCTAAGTCAGTCAGTTAGTAAATATTTATTAAGTACTTACTGTTTGTCTTTCACTGTGCTAAGCACCAGAGAGTTGAAAACAAAGGAAAACCAATCCCTGGCCATAAGGAATATGTATGGCTCAGAAGTTTAGTTAACAAGTAGGATGTTTTTGGCAATAGAAAGTCATGGAGACCATTAACTAAGACAGGAAGGAATTGTGATCTGTGTTGGTGAGGGGAATACCCAAACCAATTCAATTAAGAATCTTTTGAAGTAATTTATAATTAAGTACAAAACACTAAATAATCGAACATTAAGTGATAGCAAATGATGTTGTGTGTAGTAATAGAAGAATTCAGAGAACTATAAAGATCAGAATAATTTGGGATAGTTTTATGGAAGAGGAAAGACTCCAACTGGGCCTTAAAAATATGTATAATCTATTTGGTAAGAAATGGCCGGGGTGGAGTTGGGAATAACACAACAAAAAGGTAGAGAAATGGGGATTCTTTAATTAACATTAACTCAACAAACATGTCTTAACATCTTTATATGTGACAAGAAATGCACCTCAGTGTATACAGGGCCAGCCTTAAAGTCAGAGACCTAAATTCAAAACATGGCCCTGTTGCACACTGTATGACTACAGGCAAGTCATTTAAGCTCTAGGTGTCCCATATCACTGTCCCAGGCAAATTACTGATCTGCCTTACTGGAAGAAGGGTGTTTTGTTTTGTTTTGTTTTCCTGAAAGTCACATACAACAAGGAAATCATAAATCCATGAATAAAAGTACATATTTGTATATGTAAGACATACTGAACAATCTGCAAAGGTACCAGGTGAGAAGACATGTTATCTGCCATAAAGTAGTTTGTAATCAATTGGTTGGGTAATACATGTATACAGGACTTAAGAGAAACAAAAAAAAATACAGTGGAAACATAAGGAACCACAAAAAATCAATGAAATTTCATGGAGTGATCACTTCTATCTCAGGGAGTGGGTGGGATCAGGAAAGACAAAGTGAAGAAGACAAAGTGAAGATGTTGCTAGACAGAAATAATATGGTTTGGATATTTATTCAAAGTATAGTACAGTTGTAGACCTCTCTCACACTCACTCTCCCCCTCTCCCTCTCCCTCTCTCTCTCTCTCTGTCTCTGTCTCTCTCTCTCCCTCCCTTCCTCTCTGTCTCTTTCTCACTCTCTCTCCCTCCATCCCTCCTTCTCCCTCTCCCTCCCTCCTTCCTTCCCTTTCTCTTTCTCTCTCTGTCTCTTTATGTCTCTGTCTCTATGTGTCTCTGTGTTTATCTCTCTGCTACTCTAAACTGTCTCTACTGAGTCTCTAGCAAAGCCTTCTCATTCAACAAATCAACCGATATTACTCCATAAAATAGTAAAATATTAGTCGGAAACATTTAGCAAACAGGTGAAGCGACAATAATAACATAGTACAGCATTCTACATGCATAAAATTCTACCTCTAAACAAAAGACACATGTTTTGGGGGGAAGAAAAAAAACTTGAGGAACTATAACTTAAAGACACATATACACAAAACATGGTACGTAAAGTAAATATCACCTCTGGACTATGGGCTTTAATGTCCCTTGTTTTCCTAAGAAATTTTCTGTATAGAAATTCAAAGAGGTAAGGACTACATCTCTGCTTTCTACTCTCCTTGAACCATTTTTTTTCTGGGCCTCTCTGCTTCACTTCTGTGTGAGGCTGCTGCTTTGGAATGTGTCACTAGGTTGCTTTTCTTTTGGGCCACTGACTTTTCAGCAAAGTCAGAAACCCTAAGCCTGGATTCTACAGAGCTTTTAGTACTTGCTTACCTTTGCTGCGCTCTTAGGCAGTAGGTTACAGGTCAGGACCTCTAGTCAGTTTTACTAAGCAGTTGGTGTCAGTGCAGGCTTTCAGGTCTAACCTGAGACCTTCCTGGATGATCTTCTAATTATCATTTCTGTTCTCTGCTCAGCTCTTTTCAGGTCTGGGCTCCCAGCAAGCTCTAAGCTATTCCATTAATCCAAAGCAACTTCTCTTCAATGAAATGACCTACTTCAATCTCATAGTGAAAAATCAATATCTGTATTTCTAATAGGTATGTCAAAATTAGGTTATATAAATTTATTCCATAGTCACAAAAGATTTCTAAGAAATAGGGTTTCTCAGTAATTAACTTCAAATTCCTCATGTTAATAATATGCAAATAAAATGCTGAGAAACAATACACTTATGCCATCATTACCCTAAGTGGCTTTTTTTCCTCTGGGCTGCTCTCTCAGCATTTCTCTGAGATCTTTCTTTGTATTTTGCCATGTCAATTAGTAAAATTGTCCACATATAAAAGGGGTACCCCAGTATTGGGAATAGTGTGTTGTGACATGAATATGAATTTCTTGTGTGTGTTTGTATATGTGGGGTGGGGGGCGGCGTTGTACATTGGGAATAAAAGTCTGACTAATCTGTCGACATTCTTGAAAGGAATTAGAAATAACATTGAATATTTTAAAGTAGATCCAAATTGCAGACAAAGCCAGACAAAATTCTTTATTATTTGAAGTTCAGTGAAGAATCATTGTACATTTCTTCAGATGCCAATCATGGAATATAAGGTTTTTCATCTTACATCATAAAGTTATGAGGGAGAGAGAGAGAGAGAGAGAGAGAGAGAGAGAGAGAGAGAGAGAGAGAGAGAGAGAGAGAGAGAGAGAGAGAGAGCACTCGTCTATGTTGTAGCTGGGAGTAATTAGTTTGATTGCCTTTTATCTTTTGCCCACCAAGTCTTAACATATCTGTGAGTCATTGTCCCACATTTCACTTCTTTACATAGTGCTATCAGGCCACGAATGTATTCCCAAAACAAAAGCATTGAATTGGACTAAAATGAGGGGAAAAAAGCATGGAGGTCCAATGAATAGGTTGTCCTTCTCTTTGACCCCTCTATTAAGAATAACAAAACATAGGAAATTAGGCTTGTGATCAGTACAGTTTTTGTATTTTTTCCCATTCAAAGCTATTCAGCATACTTAGCTATGGTGTTGGGTGCTAATGTTTTAGCCTTGCACAGTATTCTCTTCATTTCCATGATTTGGTTTCTTATGAACACATTGTACCTAACATTAATTGCAGAAAGGAAAATATTTTAGCTATACAGTAGGATGGCCCAAGTGCAAGTGTACGCACACATACACACACACACACACACACATATACATATATCTGTATATGTGCTTATATGCATATATGTGTATACATATATGTATATAACTGCACACAAATAGAGATATATGTCTGTATCTGTCTGTCTGTCTATCTGTCTATCTATCTATCATCTATCTATCCAGAGTAAATAGGCTTCTTCAAAAAACAAAGATAATAAAAGAGAAATCCCAAATGAAATTATCATCTATTTACACAGTGTTTAAGATTCAAAAGTAGATTTTGTTATCTTTTTTTCTTGGGCTTACTGTATGCTAGACTTCACTTCCAACAGGTTGACTTCTCTACTCAATGCAATTTTGTAACTATCTTGTCTTATCTCCCCAATACAATTTTGAGCCTACAACAAACTGTCTGAGAGCAAGAACTGTCTTATACTTCTTATGTTATACATAGACTTGTCACATGAAAGATGCTTAAAATGTGCTTATTGATTCAATGTTGGACCTGTGCCCTTACATTCATTAGTGTGTTGTTCTCTGCTTTCTCTCTATCTTATCTAAGCAAACTTTATCCCTCACTCCCCATAAAACTCAGAATAGAACCTCTCATAGTGAGGCAAATAGGGGATACAGCATAGCCGGGCAAAAGCTATTTTACTCACAGAAAAAATTGCAACCTGTACAGATGAGGATAAAAACAGAAGCTTGTGCCCATAATCTTCCATATATCCTTCATTCTGTGTCTATATATGTGTGTGTACACACACACATATACACATACACATGCACGTATGTGTATGAGCATACATGTGTATGTAGCTATGTTTATATGTACTGTGCATGCGTAGCTATATCTGTGCATGTATATATGCATGCATGCATAAGCACTCACATATGCACATATACATTTACATGTAAAGATGGCACCGTTCAGGAACACTTCATTCTGTTCGCTGGTTGTTTAGTTATTTGAGTTGTGTCTGATTCTTTGTAACTCCTTTTAGGGGTTTTCTTGACAGACAGATACTAGAGTGCTTTGCAGTTTCCTTCTCCAGCTCATTTTACAAATGAGGAAACTGAGACAAACAGGGTTAAGTGACTTGCCCAGGGTCACACAGCTAGCCAGTGTCTGAGGTCAGATTTGAACTTTGATCTTCCTAACTCCAGGCCTGATACACTATCCACTCTGCCACCTATCTGCCCCTTAATTTTCCATAATCATTTTGTTGCTTATTTGAGCTTACATATTATCATCTAATTAACCTCCTTCCCTTCATGTTTTTCTTCTCCTACTTCAATTTTCTTCCTTTACTCTTCACGCTGGCAGAGTTATGATAAACTTTTTTCTTCTTAGGAATATTTTGTCAGTTACTGTCTAGACAACTGTGGTTTGGACTCTGTCTTATTATATAACTAGGTTTAAAACTAGCAAATATATCTTTTAAATACCATTTTGTAAGAACTAATGTAAGACATATGCTAAATATTTTGCAGTCATAGGATTACATAGGTTTAAAACTGGGAAAGAAGGAAAATTATACTTGTGAGCACTGCACTCCTCCATTTTTTAAATGAGGAAATACTTCCCCATTTTAAAGTTTAGTGCTCTTCCCCTCTCACTATTTATCCCAAATTTTCCCCAAATTTGATCATTATTTTCTATTTCACCCTCCCTTTTTAAAATCGCTTTTTATTTCATCTATAAAATTATTTTTTCTGACCACCTCTATGTAATCTATTCTGTCACACAGTGTAGTGATTTTATGTAATCTGAAAAGTGAAAACTTCATTGATCTCACTTGAGGATATGACACTTATAAAGAAAAATGTCATTTCCTAATGATTTTACCTTCAAATAGCTTCCACCCCTTTAGTGGAGTCAGCATCTGATTTGTGACCATTATTAGAAAACATGTAATGAATCATCTTGATGGCTGTCAGTCTTGGTTGTTTTATTTATCATGACTACTTTGCTGACATGGCAATCCTATTTTGAGTCCCTGAGGTATCAATACATAGGAGAATGAGAATGATATATTTGTTAGCTTAAAAACAAAGATCATCAAGATAATCCTTTCTGGTACTAGGGTGGAGATATAGGTATATTTTCATGGAACTAAGGCAGAGCTCATGAGGAATTCAATTTAACTGGCAGACATTGTATAGTGAGTTAATAGAAAGCTGTCCATGGTTGCAGGAAGTCCTAGGACCAACGCTCACCCTAGTCATGCCATGGCCATGTGACTTTGGACTAGTCATTTAGACTCTCCATGCCCTTGGCAAATTTTGTAGTCTATAATTTATAGAGAAGTTGCTAATTTGCATTTATACAGATAGGTTCCAATCCATAAATTCCTTATATCAGGAAAACACAAATCTAGTCCCTGTCTCTGTGTTAGTCATTAGGAATACAATAACTATTAAACTGCCTCTGTGCCCGAAGAGCTTCAATTCAACTGGAAGAAAACACGTACATAGATATGTAGATACATAATACATACAAAGTAAATAAACATAATTTCAGTGGGAGTTAAGATGAAAATAAACTATAAAAGTAATCTTTAATAAATTAAAAATAAGAGTGACTTATTTATTACTTTTTTATGTTCCCTTCTAGTCTCTATTCTATTTGCCCTTTCAAATAAGTGTGTGAACTGGACAATACACACTGGGCCTAATATAATATCCACACAGGGAACTCCCAGTTGAGGAAATTACCTCTCACAATTGTTCTGGAATTTATAGTCTTAGAAAGGTATGCCCAGGGTCATACAGCTAGTGTACACTAGAGGCAGAATTAGAACGCAGATCTTGCTGACACCAAAGCCAGCACTCTAGTATACTATGCTTTTACTCAGTGCCTCAATGTAACTCTCTAAGACCATGTATACATTCTGTAATGAGCTGTGGTTGGACATCAGAAGGAAGAATTTGCATACCAGTAGTTTCTATTCTGATTATTATTAATTATCATTAATTTTATTATAATTATTATGTTATTTTATTTTAATATGTTATTACTATATAATGTTCATTATAATTTTATTAATACTTATTTTATTATAACTATAAGAAATGATAGTAATAATAAAATAAATGACATTTATATGGTTCTTTAAGGTTTGCAAACTTCTTTATCCATTATTAACTCATTTTCTCTTCACAATAAACCTGGGAGTGGGTGCTATTATCCCCATCTTGAAGTAACTAAATGTGGGAGAGCTTAAGATTCGATCAATTGGCCATCTAGTTACTGTCTGAGCTCAGATTTGAACTCAAGTCTTCTGACTCGAAGTTTAACATGATATATTGAGCCTCGTCAGAGATTTTCTTGACAATATATTTTCTGTTATTTCATTGACCTACAGAACCCTAGTATGAAGACTCCTTCCAACTATGCCAGTCTACAACTTATCTATAACTTTATTTTAATTAGTTTTATATATGTATGTATGTATTTGTTGATATATGTGTCATACCTATACAATATTTGCATTAAGATAATCAATTGGTCTTACAATTCATGTTTCTTGAATTTTCAATATTTTTCCATCATTTATTATGTTCCTCACATTGTCATCTTATCAGGGTGGTCTTTCCTGCCTATGTCATTTCAAACATATACTCCCCTATGCCTGGAATTATCTCACCTTACGTCACTGCTTTTTAAAATAATTCCCTATTCCTTGTGAACCAGCTCACCCATTCTGTGTAGCCTGACCTATTTGTTCTATCTTGTCAGCTATCTTATGATAGACATTTGGTCTCTTTTCCATATGTGGTTTGTCCTCAAAGTATTACTACAGTTCTTAGTGCACTAAGGACTTTTCAGTTGCATATTTATCATTTTGTAACTTGAATGATTTTTATCTGTGGACCTTTCTTCTATTCCCCAATAGATTTCTCCTGAAAGTATAGGCTATCTCTTTTTTCTTTTATGGAATCATAGAATTTTAGAGTTGCAAAGCACATGAGATACATCATAGTCCAATGTCTTTGTTTTACTGAAAAAGCCATCGAAACTCAGATAATTTAAATGGCTTCCATGAGAAAGTAAGTGGCAAAGCCAAAATTCAACCCTGTGCTCTCTAGCTCCACATCCAATGCTAATTCTACTTTGTCACGTGGCTTCTACATATCCCTAATGCCTGACACTGTGCTCTCTCCATCTTATATATATTTTAAACATTGAAAAGAAATGATTTGCTGTAGTTGGATGTGTCACATATATTTCAGTCTCAATAAAACTTAGTGAATTATGTTATTGAGTAGAGAAATTGAATAGGGACTAGAGCCTTGATTGAAATTTAGGGGGAAATGCCCTCCAAACCTATCTTAGGTATTTGCTGGTTGTGTGAACTAGAATAAGTCCATTAAACTCTCTCACGCAGTTTCATTATAGGTAAAATGGACATAGTGACCTATAATACCTCTCTCATATAGATGTTTTGAGACTAAAATTATGTGTGTGTGTTGGTTTTTGTTGTTGTTGTTTGCAAAACTTCAATTTCCTTGACAACAGGGCCTTTTTGTTACCTTTCTTTGTATCCCCAGCACTGTTTTTTGGCACCTGATAAGCACATACTAAATACTAATTGACTTCCTGACTCTGTAAATATCAGTTACGATGATGATGATGATGATGATGATGATGATGATGATGATGATGATAGTATACACATAAAAGCAGTGCAGTATTGTGGAAAAACTTTTCTTTGCCTGAGAGGTAGAGGATATGGTTTCAAATCCTAATCCTATCTCTGATGATTTCCCCATGGGTGATCCTAAGCAAGTCACTTGACCTCTTGGGGATGCAGTCTTCTTCTTTAGAAAATTAGAAGATTAGAAAAAATAAGAAAGTTACCTGGTGCTGCATTACTTCTATTGGGTACATCCTCTACTTTCTCACTCTTAGATAAGACCTTATATCTCCCCTGATGTTTGCCTCAAGTGATGTTTAGTGTCTCATAGACTCACTGGCAGGTGTCTACCACAAAAACAAAATGGGGATAAGAAGCAGATGTCAAAGAAGCCCCTGGAGTCCCCCTTCCTATTGAAAAAATCATGCCTGTCTCTGGGAGTACCACAAACAGCTGTAGCTCATCCCACTGATCTCCTCCCATTTCTTTTGGGAAGCCAGTATATTCTCACACCTGTGCAGTTGTCAGCTACAAAAGTGAAATAATAAATTTTGTAAAAGTGGAACTGTGACCAAATGGAGAACCATGTGAAAATATAACACCAAAAAGTTTCACTCTCCAGCCACCAGAAATAGAAAGATAAATTGATTTTAAAACAAAATCTATTTTCATTAGAAAAATGGAAATACTTCTTGTCTCTCTTCTAGTACTTTGGGGGAAATAGAACAATGATCCAAGAGATTTGATTTATGGCATGAAAGCCAAGACCATTTTCAACTCTATTTAAACTTCACACTATTCAAAATCTCTATTAACCATTCTATCAACTAACACAACACAACCATAAAGAAAGAGAGACAGAGAAGGGGGAGCAATGAGTAGGGGAGGAGTGTGTGTGTGTGTGTGTGTGTGCACGTGTGTGCAATGCACACGCAATTTTTTGTGACAGAGACATAGAGAGACAGAGACGATGGAAACAGACAAAAAGAGAAAAGGAGAGACTGAGAGACAGAGAGAGAAGCAGAGAAAAGTGCCTTGCTTTGGGAAAGGGGAAAGATGCATAGACAAATTAGTCCTCAAAAATGCTGTGACTTTGATCTTTACGATTTTCCTTTTATAGAAAGTTAAATTCAGCTATTGTTTGGGAGAACATGACCTTGGAGTTAGATGCTTTCCATAGCTATAGAACAGAACTTATGCAGTGGTTTGAGGAAAATTGTCATTGCTCTGTTATTGGAAATCCTGTGCAAGTTGTTAAGTTTCTTAGTAAGCCAAGTAGGAAGATCTTCTTGCATTCTAACCTATATTAATATCTTTTCTTGGGAACACAGTATGAGGATTTACTCTCTACTTCAGTCACCTGAAATTTGATCTCATAAAATCTTATGTTGCTTCCTAAATATTTGCTCTATGTGTGTTTACATTATCTCCCTTTTACTTGTTCAGTGGCACAGATGCACTGATGATTTTAAGGAAAGGGTTGCTGGTAGGGACCCCATCATATGTGGAGGTATTGTGGTTTTTTTTTAAAGAATAATTGGGACCTACAGCTCCTGAGTACTGATGTCCAGGGTTCTAAATCTAAATCTTCAGAATTTAGCCATCTACTGTTCAGTCCTGAAAGTGATTTTTGTTGTTCATCAAAAGTCAAGACAACTGGTGATGGCCCAGAATATAGTAGATGACTTTGGTGTCTTCTTTGTCTGACCAAACTCTAATTGCTCTACATCACCTGCTCCAGCCACCTTCATGGACACTGAAACAGATTGTCCTCATCTGCCCATTATGCTGGGGAAAGTCTTCACATACTTGGTATAGACACCCTGCTAATTTACTGACAGGTTTCAGTCCTGTTTGTTAACCTTAACCTGTTTTAGCCCATCTGCCAAGACCAATTTACTGGGCTGTGGCTGTTGCTTATGGTATAGCTTCCTGGAGCCACAGGTGAGAGTTGTGTAAAAGGTGGACACCAGTGGTAGATAAGCAGCTCTGAAAAGGGCTCAGCAGCCCTCACACCACAGGTGCTGTGCTTGCTTTCAGCTGGCAACAACTGGATTAATCATATGGGGATAGTATTCCAGGTAAATCCCACATAAGCAGTGAGTTAACTTAGTAAGAAGTACGAATCTTGATTTTATATGCATACTAGCTGCTTTCCTAGTTTTCTGAGTGAGGTTCGAAACATGATGCAGTGGAGGGGATGGGGCAGGTGGAGGGAAGCATCTGATTTCTGGTTGCTGTTGCATTATTAATTGGATTACTTCTAAGAGAACAAACATGAGACATCCCAACTCACTTGCCATAGTGCGTCCATAAATTTCTTAAATATCCTTATTTAACATAGTAATTCCTTAAGTTTTGTCCATTGCCCTCTCCTCTCCATAGAATTTCCCATGATACTGTCATTTGTTTTCATGGATTCAACTTTAACATTTGTGTAAATGGATCTTAAATCTATATTTTAAGCTCTGGCCTCCTTTCTAAGCTCCAGCCCCTAAATTCCAACTCTTTATAGGACATTTTATCCAAATGTCTCATATAAGTACAAGTACATTATATAAGGTTATTCAAATAAACATAAATACTTATGTATGGCTGGGAAAACATCGCTTGGAATCAGGAATGCAGCAACAGTAGCAGCAGTCTTTTCTTGATTTATTTATAGACGTTGTCTTAGGTTTAATATAACCATATTCAATCTATAATATAATAGAGTTAACATAATATAATATAACATATAACAATTTACTATAAAAGTGTATGATGAGGGCGACCTGGCTAAAAAAAATTATGTGAAAAAATCATAAGAAGTTTATAAGGTGAATAGAGTGGGATATGACTGTCAAAGAGCTAATGATCCCTATGCGTGCCTTAATTATAGTACCAGGTTCAGAGAAGAGAAAATGTGAGTAAGATTATATCTAGAAGATAGTTTCTCTCAATCACTACATTTTGGAAGGTAAATTGACAAGCTGGAGAATGAGAGAAATCAAAGGTATGGTGTAATATAATAAAATGAAAATTCTAGTCATATTTAAATTTGAAGAAGGCAATGGTTATATGATAACTCTATTCATAAATCTGAAATCACTGCTTATGGAAAAGAGATTATTTAAACCATGCAGTTTGACTTCAGAGAGCAGAACAAGAACCAATATATGGAAGTTATAGAGATGCAGATTTCAGCTCAATAGGAAGGGGGAAAAATATAACAGTAATCAAAGCTTAGCACTACTCTGGGTGATAAATTCATCTAGAGCACATTCTGAGGTCATCAAATGGTAACCATTGAGTAGAGGCTGATTGTCCTCCTTTTTAAGTTGTAACATATGAGATTCTTGCTTTGAGTAGGGATTAAACTATACATCCTTTCAACTTGGCAATTCTATGACTGTGCTGAAAAGTCAATGTATCTTATTTCCTAATTTATCTTCTGGACAACCCTGCTTTAAAGTAATGACTGAATCCTTCTTATCTCTTCCACTGCAAATCTAATTGTTTGCCAGATTTTCTCAGATTAAAATCAGTTTTTAATGGAAAACAAACAAAATATTGACATCTCCAAAGGTATTTCAAGGCTCAAATTAGTATTACTAAATGTTTCTATTTCTAGACTTTCTCTCCTCCTATCTATCTGACACATTATTGCCAAATTAATCTTCCTAATTCATAAGTCAAATTAGATCACTAAGCTGCTTAAAATCTTCTAGTAGCTTCTTATTACTCATCAAATAAAGTTTAGACTCTGCAGCCCAACATTTAATGACCTTTAATATCTTTACAACCTTATCTTCCATAGTGCGTCTCATAGAGAGAGAAATTAAACTGTTCTGCATTTCTTGATTAGATCTTACTTTTTGACTTCTGCCCCTTTCTTATTATGTTTCCTACCTTAGGAATTTTATCTTGCAACCCTGGTCAGACAACCTCTAACTGTTAACACTCTATCCATTCTTTGAGGTCCAGCTCGAATTCTATGTACACAAAGAGGAGGCAAATGAGGCCAGTACATATGGTGGAATTGAGGGTGAAATGGAGGAAACAAATAGGATATTAATAGGCCATATTTAGAAAGACAAAGAGGATATTAGAGGAGAGTAAGAAGAATCAAGATGTTATTATCTTTGCTTAGTGAGAAGGTTATTAGTGATTTTGTGGGCTAGTACAAGAATAGTTGGGCTCTCATGGTGATCTAAAACTGAAATGAATTCAATACTTTAGACTGGTAGTAAGTCTACAAGGTATGGGAGCTAGTTGGCACAGTGGATATAACACTGGGCTTGGAATTGAGAAGACCCATCTTCCTGAGTTCTAATCCAACCTCAGACACTAGCTTGTGACTCTGAAAAAGTCACTTAACCCTGTTTCCCTCAGTTTCCTCATCTGTAAAATGAACTGGAGAAGGAAATGGTAAACCACTCCAGTATCTTTTCCAATTGGCCCATGAAGAGTTGGAGAGAAGTAAAATGACTCAACAAATCTATGAAGTAGAATAGAGATAGAAGAAAGTCCAGACAACTAAGAAAAAAAGACTTGAGGTTCAGCCAGAAGAGAACCTGCTATACTGTGGACAGATACTGAGAAATGATAGTCAAAGCTGAAAAGCTGGGACCATTTCAGTGCTTTGGAACTTCCATATTCATTCATGAAGTATCTTTCTTCTATAAGGAACATCTAAACAATGCAGACTATCTTTTCAGCATCAGAACTGACAGGTGTAAGTGAAAGGAATTTCCATTGACAACCAAAATTACTGTATTTGCCATGGTCTCAAATCTCCAGGTACTGATAGAATGAAGCAAATTCTTACTTTCAGAAACCATATTTTGTCAGATTAGCTTCATGGTATAAACATGTGTGAAAAGATACAGAAGAAAAAAGATAAGGGGGAAAAACATAAACATTTTAGAGGGATTAAATGATGGACATGGATTCCAAATGTCATTAGTAATATGGCTTTCTATAATTGGCCCATATTCTTTGGAAGCATCCATTTCTGTTTTTTTTGGATCAATGTGCAATTTCAGGCAGCTCTGACAGCATAGCAAAAAGGTGAAAAATGTGTGTACTCTTTTATGAAAGGCAGAAGGCTGGCAACAAAAATCCATTTGACAGTATGACCAGTCAAATTAATCAAAAACTGCCAACTTTCTAACTAGGAGAAATCATCACTTCTCTTGCCTGGGCTCCTTAAAATATTTTTAAGTTATGCCCTATAATTTCTCTTTACTTCCTAGGTAGTTTCATAAATACGGTAACTGGGTCTACATTTATTTTGATTGATATGACAACTAATTACTTACATTTCCTTAACTTTGCTTTTTTCTAAGAGAGTTGGATTAAATTCACCTTTTAACTCATGTACTAAGCAACACTAGCTGAATCAAAGGATGTCCAGAAACACATGAGCGAAGCAGGGGTCAAGCTAGATATGCTATTGTGAGTCTTGTGATAAGACCTTTTGAGACAGAAGGTGCTGAATGATATGCTATTAGTAATTGATACAGTGTGGGGGGTGGGGTACTAAAAATAATAGAGACTAGACAGATGATAGAATGAATGTTACATTTCATATTTTTTCTTTATTCCCTTTTAGCAAAGTCTGAGGGGGACAGGATTAAGAACACAAGTATATATGAAATGGAAAGATTAATTTCCCTGTCTTTTGTTAGAAAAAACAAAAATGAGCCCTTGAGGTAAATAATAATTATGATAGTCATTGCCCACAATTTAAATAAACCAAATATTTAAGTCTGACCCTATTTCTTCTATTGAGGTATCTTGTCACCTTGAACAATTGACATATAAAGGAATTCTGCAGTACTCTGAAAGATGAATACACTCAATATGCCCATGCTTTATTGAGAGCCATAATCATAACTAGAATTTAAGTATGATTTTTTTTACAAACACTTTATTTATATTATCTAATCCGAGCTTTGCAACTATACCCTGTTAAATACTGTAAGTACCCATTTCTGCTGGTGCTTAGTTGTTTTCAGTTGTGTCTGACTCTTCATGACCCCATTTGGGGTTTTCTTAGCAAAGATACTGGATTGGCTTTCCATTTTGTTCTCCAGGTCATTTTACATACGAGAAAACTGAGACAAACATGGTTAAGTGATTTGCCGAGGGTCACATAGCAAGTGACTGAAACCAGATTTGAACTCAGGAAGATTAGTCTTCCTGACTCTAAGCCTGGCATTCTATCCACTGAGCCACCCAGCTGCCCTAGAACCACCCATATTACCTTATAATTAAAAGAAAGGGTCTTAGAAAGATGAAATGACATACACATGATTACACAATTAGTGACACAGTTAAGAAGTTTTATCCCAAGTCCTTCTAACTTCAAGACTAACATTCCATTCACTACACCTTGTGGCTGCCTCTAAGAGATAAACACACACACATGTATGTATGCATGTATATGTATGTATACATACATCTATACATATACGTGCACATATACACACATGCATAAATATATGTATGTATACATTTATATATTTATATACATGCATGCGTATGTGTGTATACATCTATATGTATATATAAATATATATAGATATATATGGATAACATATACATATGGTATGTAACACATATGTGTGTGTATTTAAAATATGTTCTTTGAAATTCTTCAACTGTTAAGTAATATACTTTAAACCAAATAGCAATTGCCACTATATGATAGCTATTGTGAAAAATGGCAGTCTTCTACAGCAAGATAAGTGCCATTCAGGTGGTGGTGATCCGTTTACCTACAGAGACTCAGCATGGAAGCAGCCATAGTGAGCACATATTCAGCTCTTGACAGTAGTCCTAAGTGCAAAGCCAGCTGGAGGAAAACCTAAAGTTAGATCCCACACTGGAGGATTAATTCATCTGTGTTCTATTGACTGCAAAATACATTGACATTTTCTGCCTGATAAAACCAGCTTGGAAATCTCACATATCTTGCCACTCTGGAGGACTAAGGACTTTGCAAATAGTGTAATGGGGAAGTTTTGAAAATACCTGTACTAAGCTAAATGATTGCCAAAATTATTAATGCATCATTTTGATGAGCCAAGATTTCCCAGATCCCCTCTAGGGGAGGACATATTTGATAATAAAAGCCATGGAGAGGGCACAGCTATTTATTTTAAGAATAAAGTATTTCAATATGATGGAAGAAATGCACCTAGATTTTGACAGAGCCTTTTGCAAAGTGAATGCAAACATGATGTCCTATAAGTGTTGGTATTATAAAGGGATCATTTTAGGTAGATACTGCCTGATTGTCTAATTAGTATAATGTCAGCCACACTTGAGAACACTTTCTTCTTTTTTTTAATAAACCATCTGTTTGGTATATAATTTCTTGGGAAGACATATGCAGGCAAATCACTTAGTCTTTGTCTCTACTTTTTTTCCCTTTTGTGTTCATTCTTTGGATTTTCCTGTAACATGATTTACTCTTTTGACCATCATAGCATCATAGATCTAGAGGAAGAAGATACATTAGATATCATCAGTTTCACACTCAATTTTATAGATGAAGAAGCAGAGGTTCTGAGAAGGGCAGTGAATTGAGTTAGGGGATTCAAATTCAGTTACTCCTGACCAGGGGTATTTACACATAATACCTCACACTCTTGCTCTAGAGATCAAGAAAAAAAAATTGTTTTTAATTTGGTACCTATTAAGCTATCCAGCATTCTGTCCACCATAACATGATGCCTCTCTAATTGAGAGTACCAGGAGGAGTACAGGATGGCCTATAAAGTAGGAAAATGATAATAGTATTCCCACACTCTAATGAATCTGTGACCTACCTGATGTGGGTATTCCATCCATCCTGTAGCTTACAATCCATCTATGACTTCCTATATTCTCTGATGATGGCCTGTGTCTTCCTATTAGTTCATCATATTTTTTACCCGACATACTGACATCCTTCCCTGAGTTCTTCTGCCATCAGAAGGATTGCTAAAATAAGTATAAAGCACATAAGGGGAAAATTGTGAACTTATTTGTGAATGAAAAAAACACATTGTGCTTCTTTAGGTCTTGAACTTTTAAGGTCTCACTTCTTTCTATTTATTTTGAAGAATGAAGTAATGACTGCCAATATATTTTAAAATCATTTAACATAGATAAGATTGCAATGTTTTAGAATTCTTTGAAGATATATTCATAGTGGACATAGCACTAGATTTAGAATCAAAAGAGGCTGGATTTAAATTTTTACTGAGTTATAGGAAAACTGACTGGTAAGATGGATTACTAAATGTTATCACCTCTATTCCCCACTCAATTTCAAATTAAAAAGAAAACAATATAGAAATGAAATTATGTAACAGTAGTAGAGTAATTATAGCTGAACTCACGTGACAAGAAAATACAGGAAGATTCCATGCCAGCTTCATGAATAAATGTGAAGGGAAAAAAAAAAACATTAATCCATAATGCCCCTCTTCCACCACCTTTAACCTTAGGGATGACGCACAAACTAAACTACACAATTGTACTTGGTGATCCACTCATGAATTTTCCTCCTCCTGCAGAGTATCTGCCAGTGCATTCAAATCTGTCTTACTCTGCAGGGACCTGTTGAAATAGAGAAGAAACTGTGTATCTCACTTGTGGCCAGAGGAAGGGGTAAAGTTACCTGCTTCCCTCTATCTGAGGTGGTGTTTGTGTTAAGGCAATCTAAAGCATATGAAAGTCAAACATATATCCTATCCTCCACAAGCCACGCCAAAGGATCGATTCTGATTCAACCCAGTCAGACCTCTTAGGTCTGAAAGAAAACTAGGAGAGAGGATAGTATATATGGTTATACTATGCCTCAAAGAAAGCATGAGAATTCACACAAAACCAACTTTTCTACCTCAAATTTGCTTAAATCTTGGACCCCAGTTGTTCCATAAAAAAATAAGTTTCATAATGTGGAAGGAGGCTAAGACGGCTTTGTTGTATAGACACTATGGAGCTGATAAAGACTGAACAGCTAAAGGAGGAGGAGCCAGGAAGTGAGTGGCAGGTGAATATTAGGAGAAAAGGCTAAAAGTACCAATGATTTCAAGATGGGAAAAATTGCAATTAAAAATTTATATCATAAGCAAATCAGTCAACAGAGAAAAATAAAATTAGAAGAAAAGATGAAAATCAGAAGTTCAAAAAGATTATAAACCTCACTAAATAAGCACTGAAACACAAAGTTGAAATAGTACCTATAAAAATTCAGAATCTTGTGGATCCCCAAGAGTGTATTTATCTACAACAGAATGTTGAAGAAACCATTATCTTGAGAAAAAAAGTTAGAAGGGAGCAAATTACAGATCACATTGTCTGCACTGTAGACATTACTAGCAGAAAAGAAAAACTTGAATCTATAGTGGCAAGTCTCCCCCAAAAAAAGCTAAAGAAAGAAATGGAGATTGTAATACAAATATATTGAAGTTAAGGATAATCTGGAAGAATATGTTGAAAAGGCAGCAATATTAAAATAATATGCAACCTTTATGCAAGCAAAAGCTATTGCTCTAAAGGTCAAACGTATAGACAAAATTTATGTCCTTAGGCTTCTTAGAAGAACATGAATCAAAAAAACTTGAAAACCATTAAGCCAAACACAGTAGAAGAGAGATTCCCAGAATTTATGAATACAAGAAACAAAGCATTAATTAAAATAATCCAAAGATTGCTTCCAGGAAAAAAACCCCACAAAACAAAACTCTGCTTTAAACTCCAAGAATAATATTTGTTAAATATAAAATCTAATGACTCATTCTTTTAAGTCTTTTATTATGCCACTTAAGTACTCTATCAAATTTCTTAATCTGTAAAAAAGGATTAAACTAGATCTGTAGTCTTCAAAATTTTTAATGAAGATTATCTATATTTGATTATTTATACAGTATGTACATATTCTATTTTGATAATGATAATTATGTAAACCATAAAGTTTGTGCAAAAATAAAAATGAAAAATGAGAAAAGTGAGAAATTTACATTTTAAAACATTTTGTTAGTAGTACAAGACCTTTTTAGCTCTCACTAAAACATGATTATTAGTAATGCTATTTCTGTGTGAACACTATTTAAGGGCTTCATTATTTTGGAAGATCTTCTTTCAACATTTTATGATCTGATGTTTTCATTCTAATTTCAGTTTATTTAAAATTTTGTTTTCACAGCTTTCATAACCTCAAAAGATATCTCAAAAGTTACATATATTTAAGTGAAAGAAACATGTCATTGGCTATACTTACTAAACGCTTATTTTATGCCTCAAGTAACAAATAACAACATTTTTGTTGAATGTAAGCAACTAAATTTTTACCTTCTCTCATATCAATCATTACTGCAAATTAACTAGAAGTTGTTTTATTTCTCTAATATTAACAAATGGGCTCAATAACCACTGAAACACTTCAAATGAAATATTTTAAGGAGATTTAAAAATGCAAAGCAGTCTGGTAGAAATTGGGTTTATTGTTTTTTTTAATCACCAATTTCCTAATATTTTTTCCAGATATATGTAAAATTGTTTTCAACATTTATTTTTGTAAGATTTTTAGTTCCAAATTTTTCTCCCTCTCTTTCCTTCCCAATCTGCAAGGCAGCAAGAAATCTGATATGGGTTATACATATACATTCATGTTAAACATATTTCCAGATTAACCATGTTGTGTAAGAAGAATCAAACAAAAGGGAAAAACCGTGAGAAAGAAAAAAAATGAAAATAGTATTCTTCAATCTGCATTCAGACTCTGTATTTCTATCTCTAGATGTGGTTTACATTTTACATCAAGGGGCAGCTAGGTGGCACAGTCAGTAGAGCACTGGCCCTGGAGTCAGGAGGACGTGAGTTCAAATCTGACCTCAGACACTTGACACATGTACTAGCTGTGTGACCTTGGGCAAGTCACTTAACCCCAACTGCCCTGCCAAAAAGCAATAAATAAATAAATGAATGAATGAATGAATGAATGAATGAATGAATAAATAAATGCATTTTACATCATGAGTCTTTTGGAATTGGATTTTTTATTGATGAGGGTAGGTAAGTCAGTCATAGTAAATCATCTCCAAATGTTGCTGTTATTGTGTACAATATCATCCTGATTCTGCTCATTTTACTCAGCATCAGTTCAAGTAAGTCTTTCCAGATTTTTCTGAAATCTGCCTGCTAATCATTTCTTATAGAACAAAAGGATATTATTATTATTATTATATTATTAATATTTATTATTATTTTCATATGCCACAACTTGTTCAGACATTCCTCAATTGATGAGCATCCTCTCAATTTCCAAATCTTGGCCACCACAAAAAGAGCTGCTATTAATATTTTTGTACAGGTCGGTTGTTTTCCCTTTTTTTAAGATCTCTTTGGGATGGATCAAAGGTATGCACAGTGTGATTGCCCTTTGAACATAATTCCAAATTGCTCTCCAGAATGTTTGGATCAGTTCACAACTCCAACAACAATGCATTTTTATTCCAATTTTTACTCATCTTCTCCAACATATATTGTTTTCCTTTTCTGTCATATTAGCCAATCAGATAGGTCTGAGATGGTACTTCAGAGTTGTTTTAATTTGCATTTCTCTAACAATGGTAATTTAGAACTTTTTTCTATATGATAATAGCTTTAATTTCTTTGTCTGAAAATGCCCTGTTCATATACTTTGGCCGTTTATCCATTGGGGAATGATTTGTATTCTTATAAATTTGACTCAATTCTCCGTATATTTTAAAAATGAGGTCTTTATCAGAGACCATAGCTGTAAAAATTGTTTCCCAGCTTTCTGCTTTCCTTCTAATCTTGGTTTCATTGCCTTTATTTGTGCAAAAACATTTTAATGTAATCAAAATCATCCATTTTGAGTTTTATAATGTTCTTTATCTCTTGTTTTGTCATAAACTCTTCCCTTCTCCATAGATATGCCAGGTACGCTATTTCCTGTTTTCCTAGTTTGCTTATGGTATCACCCTTTGTGTCTAAATCATGTATTCATTTGGACCTTATCTTCTTGTATGGAGTCAGGTGTTGGTCTATGCCTACTTTCTCCCATACTATTTTCCAGTTTTCCTAGCAGTTGTTGTCAAATAGTGAGTTCTCATTCCAAACCCTGAAGTCCTTGCACTTATCAAACAGTAGATTACTATAGTGTCTTGAGTACCTACCCTATTCCTCTGAGCTACCACTCTATTTCTTAGCCAGTACCAAATAGTTTTGATGCTTACTCCTTTATAGTACAGTTTTTAGATCTGTTATGGCTAGGCCTCCTTCCTTTGCATTTTTCCCTTGGTATAGTTTACCTTTTGTTCTTCCAGATGAATTTGGTTATTATTTTTTTCTAGCTGTATAAAACAATTTTGGCTAGTTTGATTGGTATGACACTGAATTAGTGAAGTAATTTAAGTGGAATTGACATTTTTGTTACATTAGCTTTGCCTATTCATGAACAATTGACATTTAATCAGTTGTTTAGATCTGACTTTATTTGTGTGAAAAGTGTTTTGTAATTGTGTTCATATAGTTCCTGGGTTTGTCTTGGTAGGTAAATACCCAAACATTTTACATTATCTATATTTATTTTAAATTGAATTTCTCTTGCTGCTGGGCTTTGTTTGTAATATACAGAAATGTTAGTGACATATATGGCTTTATTATATATCCTGCAACTTTGATAAAGTTGTTAATTGTTTCAAGTAGTTTTTCAGTTGATTCTCAGGTTTCTCTAAGAATATCATCATATCATCTGCAATGAGTGTCAATTTTGTTTCCTTATTGCCTAGTTTAATTCCTTCAATTTCTTCTTCTCATTTCTAAGGTGAACATTTTCTAATATAATATTGAATAACAGTGGTATTAAGGGTCATCCTTGTTTTACCTCTGATCTTATTGGGGATGTTTCTAGCTTATCCCCATTACATATAATGCTTGCTGATAGTTTTAGATAGATACTACTTATCATTTAGAGGAAAACTTCATTTTTTACTATGCTCTCTAGAATGGGTGCTGTTTTTTGCCAGAAGTTTTTTTCTGCATCTATTGAGATAATCATATGATTTCTGTTAGTTTTATTATTGATATGGTCAATTATGCTGATAGTTTTCCTAATATTGCAGCAGGCCTAAATTCCTGGTACAAATCCCATCTGGCCATAATGTATATATTGCTGTAATCCTTTGCTAAGTTATTTAAAATTTTTTGCATCAATATTCATTGGAGAAATTAGTCTATTTTTTTTCTTTCTCTGTTTTGCTCTTCATTTTTTAGTATCAACATCATATTTGTATCATAACATGAATTTAGTAGGGTTCCATCTTGGCCTATTTTTCCAAATAGTTTATATAATATTGGAATTAATTATTCTTTAAAAGTTTGATAGAATTCACTTGTAAATACATCAGGCCCTGGATATTTCTTCTTAGGGAGTTCATTGATGGCTCATTCAATTTATTTTTCTAAAATGGGGCTATTTAAGTATTTTACTTCCTTTTCTGTTAATTGGGGAAATTTATATTTTTTGTAAATGGTCAACCATTTCACTTACATTGTCAGATTTATTGGTATATAGTTGAGCAAAATAGCTCCTAATTATTGCTATAATTTCCTCTTCATTGGTGGTGAATTCACCCTTTTTATTTCTGATACTGGGAATTTGATTTTTCTTTTTTTTTAAATCAAATTAACTAAAGGTTTATCTGTTTCATTGCTTTTTTACATTAAACCAGCTCTTGTTTTATCTAATAGTTCAATAGTTTTCTTCATTTCAATTTTATTAATATCTCCTTTGGTTTTCAGAATTTTTAATTGGACATTTAATCAGGGATTTTTAATTTGTTCCTTTTCTAACTTTTTAGTTGCATGCCCGGTTCATTAATCTTCTCTTCATTTTATTCATGTAAGCATTTAGAGATATAAAATTTCCCCTTAGGATTCCTTTGGCTGCATCCCATAAGTTTTGGTTTGTTGTCTCAATATTCTAATTATCTTTGATGAAATTATTGATTGTTTCTATGATTTGTTGTTTGACACATTCATCCTTTCGGATTAGATTATTTAATTTCCAATTGGTTTTTAGCCTATCTTTCTATGGCCCTTTATTACATGTAATATTTACTTCATCATGATCTGAAAAAATGCATTTAATATTTCTGCCTTTCTGCATTTGATTGTGAAGTGTTTATGCACTCATGCACGGTCAGTTTTTGTGTAGGTGCCATGTATTGTTGGAAAAGAGATATATTCCTTGTTATCCCATTCAGTTTTTTCCACAGGTCTATTATATCTAACTTTTCTAAAATTCTATTCACCTCCTTAACTTTATTTTTGTTCATTTTGTGGTTAGATTTACCTAGTTCAGAGAGGGGGAGGTTGACATCCTCCATCAGTATAGTTCTACTGTCTATTTCTTCCTATAACTAGCTTAACTTTTCCTCTAAGAATTTGGATGCTATACTGCTTGGTGCATATATGTTCAGTGTTGATATTGCTTTGTTGTCTATGGTACCTTTTAGTAAGATGTATATTCCTTCTTTGTCTCTTCTAATTAAATCTATTTTTGTTTTTGCTTTGTCAGAGATCAGGATTACTACTCATGCTTTTTTTTTTACTTCAGTTGAAGCATAATATTCTGCTCCAGCCTTTTAGTTTTACTCTGTGTGTATCTCTGTTTAAAAGCATTTCTTGTAAGGAACATATTTTGGGATTCTGAAGTTTAATCCACTGTACCATCCACTTGCATTTTATAGGAGACTTCATCCCATTAACATTCACAGTTTTTATTACTATGTATTTCCCTCCATCTTATTTTCCCCACTGTTTATACTTTTCTTTCCCCTTTTATCCTGTCCTTCCTCGATAGTGTTTTGCTTCTGACCACCACCTCCCTCAATTTGCTCTCCCTTCTATTACCACACTCCTTTTCTTTCAACTTTCCACTCCTACTTCTGCCTTAACCGTCTATCAGTCCTGCTTTTCCTTTTTCTTTCCGTTTTCCCCTCCTATTTCCCTATAGGTTAAGATAAATTTCTATACTCAACCCTCCCTTCTTTCCCTTTGCTGTAATAGGTCTTTTGAAAGCTTCATGTGATGTAATTTACCCTATTCTGGCTCTCCATTTCCTCTCCTCCCAGTACAATCCTTTTTTTCACCTTTTAATATTTTTTTTCATATCATCATATCAAGCTCAACTTATACTCAGACTCTCTGTCTATGTGTACCCCATTTAACTGCCTGAATAGAGATACAGTACTCAAGAGTTACAAGTAACATATTCTTGTGTAGGGCTATTAACAGTTTAAAATTATTGAGTAACATTTATTTTCCTGTTCGCTTTTTTATGATTCTCTTGGGTCTTGCATTTGAAGATTGAATTTTCTGTTCAGCTCTGGTCTTTTCATAAGGAAAGTTTGATGTAATCAATACATATTCAAACATATTTTTATTAACTTTATTTTTCTTGTTGTTGTTGCTGGGTTTTATTTTTTTATTTTTTTGATCTGTGTTTGCTTTTGCAACATGGCTAATATGGAAATATGTTTTGCATAACTTCATATAATCCATATCAAATTGCTTTCCTTGTAAGGAGATGGTAGGATAGGGAGGAAGGCAATTTAGAACTTTATTTTTTTAAATGATGTTAAAAATTTACATATGAATAAAAAAGGAAATAATATTAAAGAAAACAAGGAATAAAGACAAATGCAAAAGCTAAAATACTTATTCGATTACATAAATTTAAAAAGTTCTTTAAAAACTAAGTCATAGCAGTCATCTATAAAAATATGTGCATTAAATATCTCTAATACAAGTTTGATATGCATGATATGTGGACATTTGATAGAAATCCATAAGACCAGAAGTCCTTCCCCAATAGATTAATGGTTAATTGGTATGAATAATTTTCAAACTATTAACAACCATATGCAAGGTTTTTTTTTTTTCCAAATCACCAAAAAAGTGAAACACAAATTAAAACGATGTGGTTTCATCTCAATCCTGGAATGTTGACAAAGATGACAAAAAGTGGAAATAATGTTTTAGGGATTGTGGAAAGTTAATTAGAGTAATGCAGTGCAATGGAGCTCTTTATTGTTACAACCATATGCAATTTGGAATTATGCAAATATTGTGACTAAAATGCTCATTCCTTTTGACCTAGAGATTGCACTGCTAGGTGTTAAACTACAATATATAATTTTCAAAAAGAAAGACACCATAGGCACCACAATATTGATGGCAATACATTTTGTGTTAGCAAAGAACTAGAAAAAAGTGGATGTGCTTTGATCTAAAAAGATAGAAGTTTAGAAACATGATGGATACAGTGAATCTTTGACTCATAAGTTAATGCAAAATCAAATAAGCAAACTCAGAAAAACAATATATACAATGAATACAATAATATAAATAGAACAATAAAACAAAAGAAACTAAATATTTTAAAATTATAAAGAACACGCTTTGCTCACAGAAGAGATATGGAAAAATAAAAACATATAAACTCACACTCATATTCCCTTCTTTGCAGAGATGGCTGTCTGCAGGTGTGGAATATTGCATGTAACATTCAAAAAAAATTGTATTAGTTGTACTTTTTTTTCTTTTCTTTTTTTCCTTTAATTCTTTGTTGAAAGGTATGTTTCCCTTAGAAGAGAGAGAAAGAAGGAAATGTAGGTGTTATTAAAACAAGTTATCAATAAAAATAATTTTCAAAATTATATATTCTAGGTTTTAAAATGTATGTATAGATATGTAAATATATTATTTTCAAGTGAGCAACTATAAGTGTTTTATAGTTAATGTTTTTTTTGGAAACTCAGAGACAAGAGACCAGATATCTAGGAATTAAGGGTAGTCCACTATATCAAATGCTGCAGAGAATTCCAGAAGAATAAAGACTAAGAAAAAGCCATTAGATTTGGCATTTAAGAGGATATTTTTAACTAAAAAGAGCAGTTTCAGTTAAATGAGACAAGGGTAATTAGGAGGTCAATAGGGTTGAGAAATTGGAAGACTGTAAAGATGGTGGTAGCCTTAAAAATAAACAAGTTCTAGAAATCTGGAAGAGACTTAGATTTGGCAGAAGAGTTGGAAAATACATATCTGTTGATCCTATCTTACTCCATCTTACTCCATACTCTGAATACAGCTAGGTTAAAACTTAATGAATGTGTTAGAAGTTTAGATTTAAGAATAATAGTATACTAGAAGATTTACTCGTGTTAACTCTTCAAAGCAGAGTTGGAATACAAATGCAAACAGAATAGTTTATCAGAGATCTGGCAAGAACATTTAACTATCTTCATCTCTAAAGCTGATAATGTCTGGAAATCTGTGGGTGATGTAATTACGATTCCTGGCATATAGAATTTGAGTTTATAATGAGAATGAATCATTAGAGTAATGAGTACTGCCATAATACAATTGATCAGAAGCATGATTTATGTATCATTCCTGAGACAGATGGGATAAACAAGTTTTATAAGTGCTCCAGTTTCTTAGATGATAAGCAGTATCATGCTTAGGTCAGAGAAGTGATATCCTCATCATTCCTTCTCTCACAGTAGTACCAAAAGATGTTTTTGTTTTGTTTTTGATTAAAGTATATCCAGTATATGTTTGTTTGTTTAAGTGTGTGTGTGTGTGTGTGTGTGTGTGTGTGTGTGTGTGTGTATGAAACCAGGATTTTTCTTTTTTTTCATTTTATGAACCTCACTGTATTAGGGAGGTAGACACATCCATTTGTAAGATTTGGAAGGGGCATCAGAACTTATCTAGTTTAATCTCCATCCAAATGTAGAACTCTTTTCTACAACAACCCAAACATATGGCCATGCAGTTTCTGCTTGAATACTTCCTGTGGCACAGAGGCAACCTACTTTAAGAGTCAATCATTTTCTTTGTTGGATAGTTCTGATTTTGAAAATGTTCTTAAGTATATTCAACTTGAAAATTTCAATAACTGAAATCCTTGTAATTGCCACACTTGCTGATCCTAGTTCTGCTGTATAGAACAGCATGCAAAAAAAAAAATTCTCCCTGTTTCATTTGACTACATTTTAAGTATTTAAATGAAGTATTCATGGCCCCCACTTCAAGTATTTCCTTTTGTAGTACAACTGTCTCTATTTCTTTTCATCTTTCCCCATAGAGCATTTTTTAAGATACTTCACCATGCTGGTTCATATCCTCTGTGAATCAGTAGTCTGTAGTACTAATGGCTAACATAATTTTTAAATGTATATTCAGAATTGAACACAAGCCTCCAAGTATGGAATGATCAATGCAGTATTTAATAGGGAAACAACCTTCCCTCAAATGTTCAGATCTAGAGTTGGCCACATAGCTGGCCACATCTAACGATGGCCACATAGGCCATCAAGTCCAACCCCCTCATTTTATAGATGAGAGAGCTGAGGCTCTGGTGAGTAAAGTGGCTGGCCAATATCATGCAAGTAGTTAGAGTCAGTGGTTAAATATGAACTTAGGGGTTCTGTTTGAAGAGTCCATGCTCTTTCTACTATTCTAGTCTTTTAAAATTTAATTTAAATACATATATAGGAATGTATATATGTATGTGTATATATATACATATATATGTGTATACGTATGTGTGTATACATATACACATATACATATACACACTGTTGGCTCATTTTGAGTTTGTGGTCTACTAAAACTCCCACATCCTTTTTCACATAAATTGCTCCTAAGCCAGTTCTATAATCATGTGACTGATTCTTTTAGCTTAACTACAGGCATTAGAACTCATTGCTGCTAAGTATAAACTTTCACATTACTATTCATCCTTCTAAGCTATTGCAAGCATTTTAAAATTTATTTTTGACCCACACTATTAGATTTTCCTTCCTGCTTTGCATGTGTAATCTGAAAATCAGATGGATATGACTTCTATTTTTTTAATCTAAGACATTGATTTTAAAAAAAGGTTACATAATATGCAGTGAAGTACAGAGTTTTCTGATCTATACTTAAATATCTTCATCTAGACAGAAGTTAATTCATTTCTTGGCACAGAAAGGATATAGATTATTGTTCAAGTATCTATAAATCAGCTTAACTGTACTACTTTACAACCCACATTTCCCCATACTTTACTTAGGATAACCTGGCTTTCGTGTGTCCATGAGCACATGGTATGTAAAGATCATGATCTGCCTAGGTGAATACAAGACTGGGTTTTGGACTTCCTCTTGACTCTGTTCATAATCTTAGTAGAATGAGAAATCATATTGAAATGAATGTTTCTAGATTTGGACAGCATATAAATTTTTAAAGGTTTGGTGGTTCTGGGTCCTTAGATTGCAGTTGACTGACAGAAAAGGAAATATTCCCTTTTTTATTTTTTTCTTTTCTTTTTTCAATTACACATAATTTTTACCATTTTTTAAATTTTGATTTACAAATTCTCTTTTTCTTTCTCCTCCTTACCCCGTACTTTAAAAGGCAAACAATTTGATATGGATTGCAAATATGCAGTCATGCAAAACGTATTTTCATATTATCCAAGTTGCCAAAAAAAGACAAAAACCCAAGAAAAATAAAGTTTAAAAATTATGCCTCACCTTGATCTGCATTCAGACACCAATGGTTCTTCCTCGGAAGATGGATAATGTTTTTCATCCTGAGTCCTTCAAAATTATCTTCAATCATTGTATTCCTGAGAATAGCTAAGTCATTCACAATTGATCATCATATAATATTGCTGATAATGTATACAATGTTCTTCTGGTTCTGCTTCCGTTTTCATCAGTTCATCTAAGTCTTCCAAGGTTTTTTTTTTTCTAAAACCATCCTGCTCATTATAGTACAGTAGTATTCCATCACAATCATATACCACAGGTTGTTCAGCCATTCCTCAATTGATGGGATTCCCCTCAATTTCCAATTCTTTGCCACCACAGAATCAATATCTTTGTACACACACACACACACACACACACACACACACACACACACGTGTGTGTGTGTGTGTGTGTGTATTTTTTTCTTCTGAAAACTGCCTTTTCATATCTTTTGACCATTTATTAATTGTGGAATGGCTATAATTCTGATAAATTTGATTCAGTTCTCTACATATTTGAGAAATAAAGCCATTTACAGAGAAACTTGCTGTAATTTTTTTCCCTCAGTTTCCTGCTTTCCTTCTAATCTTGGGAACATTGGTTTTGTTTATGCAAATGCTTTGTAAATTTCATGTAATCAAAATTATCCCTTTATAATCTCATGATGCTCTCTATCTATTGTCTGGTCATAAATTCTTCCCCAGCACAATTTTCTGTGCTCCCATAATTTGCTTACGATGTCACCCTTTATGTCTAAATCATGTTCCCATTTTGACCTTATCTTATTCACTAATTCACCTTCTCTTCCTGATCAGTAGTCAGAAACAGCATATGTCATAATCTCAAAACTACAAGAAGGTATCAGTGCTCAGTCACTTGTGGCCAAGTCTCAGGTTTTGTCATCCTCATAGCTTCAAGGCACTGAGCTACAAGATGTCCATTAGAATATAAAAAGTATGTTTTAAACATGTCCCGTTCAACTCCCAGTAGCATTTACAGTATTTTTCTTCCAAAACAATCCCCTAGTTCTAGCATTCAGAATTTCCTCCCTATTCATCCCTTTCTTGATTTAATAAATTAAATTTGATCTTATTTAAATCTTTATTTTTCCAGACTATTTTGATTTTTTTAATTGATTCCCATGTGACAGTCACACTGTCTTTTTGGTTCTTTTAGATTCCTCTATTTGTACATTGCTTAGCTCAACTGTGTTAGTTGACATTGGCAATCAGAGCCACACATGCAATTCCAAAGGAAAGGAAAGTACACTGTGTATTTATACTAAGGTTTGGTAATATTTCTGTTTTATTTTAATGCCCTTGTGTTAATACACCTCCTTTTATTGGCTTATTGGGATTGTATCTTGAAAAAAACAGCTCTAAAATTATGTCCAATTACTTTTCCTGGGTCAACATCTATATCCCAGTGCTTATTATCTTCTAATTCCAATTTGCATTATTTCCTCCTAAATAACCTTGCTGGGAGATGCTCATCTGATACATTCCTGCCCACTCACACAACCCCATAGGAACCTATTGCCAGTTATCCTGGTTGTCTTGGCAACCATCCAAAAGAACTTAATATCATTTCAAAATTTGGAGATTTCATTTTGTATTCCCTCTGCCAGATCCTTTTTGAAAATGAGAAATAAAGCAACACAACTCTGCTCCCTGGGAACCCCACTTGAAGAATTGACAGAAATACAGAACTGATCCTACACATGGGTATGTAGTGGATTTGACAAGTCCTCAAGCAGTCATCCATTCCAGAATGCTAGAGATTAAACTGACTACTTGAGGATTTGGCCTAGAGCAATCCTTACAGAGAAATAGCAAAATAAATAAATAAAACAGAAAGGAAGAAAAGAAAAAAAAAGAAAAAATCAAAATTTTTACTCTGATATTTTTATTACCTTGACTTAGAATGACATGGCTCAATTAACAGCAAAAATGAATTTATTTTTGCTTTGAGGGCATTTTTACCTTGAAGTACAAATTCACTTTATACTTGCAAAAGATAGTATAGGTATATTCTTTTCAATGCATGGTGCAAACTGGATGAACTTTCATTCAATCAATGAGCCTTTACCAAGCTTTTAAAATATGCCAGGCTCTGTGCTAAGGATTAGGGATACAAACATAAAAATGAAGAAAGACAGCCCCTTCCCTCAAGTAGATTATATTCTAATGTTGGAAGATAAAATGGAAAGGGGAGCAGAAAAGAGTATTTGGAAGCATTGTGTTGAGTTCTAGAGAGTCAGAAGCAGAGCAGGGGAAGAATGAAAAACAGAGGGCCTAAGCCCCTACCTAAAATGGAGTCATGGAAGGAATTCACTAATGGAAGAGGAGGACATAGAATCAGAGTTGTACCAGTTTGACATGGCTATGGGTACTGAGGGATGTAAAGGCAGGGAAGATAGGTGAGCCATGTTAGCAAAGTCCAGAGAATAGGAAACAGGGCCAGGAAATGAATGAAAAATGGAAGTTAAAGAGACAAACCAGGGAATGCATCTTGTGGAATAGGGAGACCCATTTTAGCCTGGATTTTCTGGGATATATTTTATATTCTTACAATATGCCCCAAAGTATTTTTCCCCTTCTCCTATGGGAACAGTTTTCTAGACTGATTTATATCAAACATTTATTTGACTTGAAATGGCCTTTAACCCTTGTAAGCTTAACTGTGATTATATATAAATTCTTCATGGAAATTTAATGGTTTTTACCCAAATTAAAAGATCAGTCTCTTATCAGCAACCAGAATATCACAAAATAAATTTTAAAAAATAAATAAACAGGACTGATTTCTATTGCCAGTAGACATTTAGGAGTTGAAATGGGTGATAGGAAAGAATAGTTATTTACTGGGGAAAATCTAAAATTCTTAACAAATTTACTGACTTTTAAGTGTAATTGAAGTTTGTTGAGTCCTTCCCAATGTTTCAACTTACTCTTTGCTGACGAAGATTTATATTTTTTTTTGCATTTTATGTTCTCTTTATATGGCCTCAGTTGAAAGGAAATCTATAGCAGTATGTAATCTTATATGTTCATCTTCATTAAGAAGTCAGGGCTTCTTCTACAAACAATTCAAGATACTAACTTAACGTTCTTTAAATAAAACAATCCCTCTTTCTAAAATAAGATGGCCAAATGCCCCAGTATGCCGAAGGATCTATTATGTCATGTATTTTTGATCTTCCTTACAATCATGTGGATCACAAACCATTCTTGACATCTTTCTTCACTTGAGTGTCATCTTGTTCTTCCCATAAATCTGCCTCTTGCATTTCACTGACCATGCTGGAGGCTGTCTATTGGCCCTTTTGCCATTGCATGGCAACCAGTGAAGCTTGCGAGCTGTCCATCAGCTATTCTTCAATTTCAGTATAGCTTTTGGCCACTGTGTAGCAAGTCTCATCTCTCTCTCTCTCTCTCTCTCTCTCTCTCTCTCTCTCTCTCTCTCCCCACACATATATGTATATATGTAGTTGTATATATACATATATATGTGTATGTATATGTATATCTATATATGAGTATATACATGTATATGTCTATGTGTATACCTATGTATATATGCGTATACCTATGTATATTTGCATATACCTATGTATATATGTGTATGCGTCTGTGTGTGTGTATATATATATGTATACATACACATATGTGTTTCCCATTGTATGTATATATATGTGTGTGTGTTTCCCATTGTGTTTATATGTATGTATATATGTATATGTATATATATGTATATATACCTACACACATATATACATATGCATATGGGTATATATGCATATATATGTATATGTAGTATCTTCTATATACAAGGTACTGTACTAGCTGATTGTGTGGGGGTTGGGATGAAGTAAAGGGATATAAAGAAATACAAGGTGTCCAAAAGACTTGGTGCTTAGCTTAGTTTAAAAATGTAATGAGATGTGTAGGTTTTCAAGACACTTTGTATAAGGGCATAGTCTTAGTCATCCAGAGGATTATCAAGAAAGAAGCATTGTATAGTGGAAAGCCGAATGCCTTTGGAGTCAGAAGTTCTGGGTTCAAATGCTGTTTTGGCCATTATTGCCTTTGTGATCACTTTACCTTTCTGGCCTTCAGTTTCCTCACCTGTAAAATGAAAGAGTTAGACTAGATTAACTCTAAATTATCTTCTGCCTCTAGCACTATGATCCTATAATCTGATGATCATTTGGTTGTTATAACATGATATAAATAATCAGATTGCTATAAATTATTTTTAAAGAGCTCAAGAAAACAGTTGTCCAGACCTTATTAAGCCATACAAGATTACCTGCCAAACATATCATATAGGAAATATTTTTTAGAATATCTCAAAGGAAGGAGAGATTAGTTTTGCCAAGAATGGCCAGGGAATCTTGACAAAAGAGATAGAATATAAACTACACAAAAACCCTCTATAATGATACTTTTCTCTAGTCTTCATTTTTTTCTATGAAACTAATATAAACAAAGCATTACATTAAGGTTTTTGTTAAATGGTCAATGATAGAAGTAACTGTATGAACAAATGTTATAACACAGTGAAGATGTCATTAGCTACTTACTCAAGGTAAGTATCCATACAGTACCTAGATTTTTTTTATTTTAGTATCTAATAGTCATAGACTCTATATTATTAGGACTAATTACTAATGCTAATTGTTGCATAAAATCTTTAAATACAAGAATTGACCAGAATGTGTGAATGAAGATTAATTTAAAAACTTTGGGATATTTTCTTCATGGCCATAGCTATATTTGTTATCCTTTGGTTGATTATTTTGTGGGACTTCAAAAAAATATGATTTCTAACACAGATAACCTATTTAAATGATCTTATGTAAAGGCAACTAAGAAACTGATCCAGGATTTGATAGCTACATAAACAAATGATGCTATAAAATTACTCATGCAGAATATTCTGTCTTTAAAAATGATGACTGATGCACACTGGTTCGGTGGAGAAATATAATAAAAGTCATAGATAACATAACATCTTGCTTAAAACAAATGTGTAAGATTAAATACCATTACTTCATATTCTTGGAACATACCAGAAGTGGCCTGAATTCTTCTTCATTAAAAGTTTAACCTTCTAGCATATTTTTCAATATCATTTTAAAAATGAACATTCCTTAAAATATTACTTCTGATTCATTCTAGGCATAGCTATGACTCTATGCAAATATCTTAGTTAGATAATACTTTGCCCAGGCAGTTGAGAAAGTGATGCCTATCTAGCTAATGGATCCAAATGATGGAATCATTCTGAAACTAAAATTACTAAATAACTGTCTTCTGAACTCCAACTAAGTACTAAACTAAGTAGAATTATTTTAATGAAAATGTAGGCAATGGCATTTTGGAGTATTGCCTTTATTCTATAAGTCATCCTTCTTAATAAAATTTAGTTTGATTTTAAACATGAATAACTCAGTAATTAAGGGCTTTTCTTTTATTTCTTGCTATTAAGTGAGAATATTTCCTAGCTATGATTTTAACTCTTTTAACTCAAACTTTAGCAACAATCGGTAATCAATTTTTCTGCTTAATTAGGTATCTGTAATTCAATTAGACAGCTTAATATGGTGGGGAAAGTGCTGGAGTTGGAATTTAGGGACCAGTATATTTCATCAAAATTTGAAGACAGAGAAAAAAATAAGTTAACCTCTAAGAACTTCAATGTCCCCTTATAAAAATAGAGATGATAGCATTTATGTATCTGGATAAAGTTTTAGAGGAAATATGATTATGGAAAAATAACTTTCAGTATACTGATCAAGGGAGATTCCACAGAGAAGGTAGCACCTCAGTTGGTCCTAAAAGGAACAGCAGGATTTCAACAGGTAGAAATGAGAGAGGATGCATTCGTGGCGTAGGGAGATGGATTGTAGAACTGTGCAGAGATAGGAAAGGACATGGTGAGATTGGGAAATGAGGAACAGT
This sequence comes from Trichosurus vulpecula, assembly GCF_011100635.1. NCBI lineage: Eukaryota > Metazoa > Chordata > Mammalia > Diprotodontia > Phalangeridae > Trichosurus > Trichosurus vulpecula. Next base: position 68,382,682 of record NC_050580.1, read on the forward strand.
TTAGTATCACTGTAATTTAGAGTGCTTGAAAGAAAGAAGAGCAAAATAAGGATTAAATGCATTTTTTGGTTTAATTTCAATTTTATTTTGAACTTTAAATTATCTCCCTCTCTTGTGACCTTCCCCCACACATTGAGATGGCAGGTAAAACAAAGCCCATCACAAATTGTCTGTAGTCATACAAAACAAATTCTGATGGTATCTGTATCAAGCGAAGGAAGGAAGGAAGGAAAAGAAAATATGGTTCAATTTGCACACCAAGTCCATCAGCTCTCTATCTGAAGATGGATAACATGTTTCAACATGAGTTCTTAGAATCACAGTTGGCCATTGTGATTATCAGAGTTCCCAAATCATTTAAAGCTGATTATCTTTAAAATATTAATGCAATTTTATTAATTGTTCTCCCAGTTTTGCTCAGGAGAATAGTTTCACATTGCATCAGTTCATTCAAGTCTTCCCCTATTTTTTGAAACCATCCTCTTAATTGTTTCTTACAGTGAAATAGGATTATACCACATACTTATGCCATAACTTGTTCAGCCATTTCCCAATCGATGAATATCATTTCAGTTTCCAATTCTTTGCAATTGCATAAAGAGCTGCTATAACTATTTTGTAAATATGAGTTCTTTTCCTCTTTCATTGATATCTTTGAGGTATAGACCAAGTAGTGGAATCACTGCATCAAAGGGTATGCAGAGTTTGAAAGCTTTCTGGGAAACACTGAAAACTCCTTTTCAAAATGGTTGGACCAATTCATAATGCCACCAGCATTGCATTTAAGTATTTGTTTTCTGGCAGTCTGTGTAGCATTTGTCATTTTATTTATTTATTTGATCAATTTAGCCAATTTGGTAGACATGAGATAGTACTTTGGAATTGCTTAAATTTGCATTTCTATAATAATTAGTAATTAAGCCCATTTTTGTATGACTTGATAGCATAGAATTTGAAAATTTCTAAAAAAATTGAATTATTTTTTAAAATCATTTATCCATTGCAGAATAGCATTTATTGCCAGTTTGACTCCATTTTTATATTTCTCTCTTAGAGAAACTCACTGCAAAGCTATTTTCACAATTTTCTACTTCTCTTTTAATTTCAGCTGCGTAATTTTTCTTTGTGCGAAAACTTGTTTTTTTTTTTAATAAAAATTGTCCATTTTATCACTTATGTATCTTTCTATATCTTTTTTGGTCATAAACTTTTCCACTTTTCATAGATCAGACAGGTAATTTATTCTATTATTTTCTAATTTTTCTCAAGATATCACCCTTTATATCTACATCACATGTCCAGTTGGAGCTTATCTTGGCATATGGTGTGAGTTACTGGTCAGTATCTAGTTTTTGCCAGACTACTTTCCTATTTTCCCTATATTTTTGTCAAATAAGTTCCTGTCATAACAGATGGGATTTTTAGGTTTGTCAACACTTAGTTATTGTGCTCATTTGATTCTATATTTTATGTACCTGATCTGTTCCACTGATCAACTTCTCTATTTCTTAATTAGTACCGGATTGTTTTGGTGATTAAGTTTTATGGTATAGTTTCCTTTCTAGCACTGTTAGATTCCTTTCCTTCCCATTTTTTTTCATTAGTTCTCTTAAAATTCTTCATTTTCCTGTCCTCCAGATGAATCTTGTTAATATTTTTTTCTAGGTTTATGAAATAATCATTTGATAGTTTGTTAGAATTGTACTGAACAAGTAAATTAATATTGGTAGTATTATCATTTAAAAAATATGTTGGTTCAGCCTACCAAATGTAAACTTTGAACACAAGTCTAGGGAATCTCTTTTTCTTGTATATGTAATTTTACAGCTAATTGGGAGCAACCCATGTTTTTTGATCCAAGGGTGTAGTATAGTTAAACCTGAGGATTAGAATAAACAAAAAATCAGATGCTAACTGTATAGAATCAAAGACAGAACAGGAAAAGATCTTAGAGATCAATTAGTCCAAGTAATTCCCTTTACAGGTAGGAAAATTGGAGCCCTGAGAGATTAAATGAGTTGACCAAGATCATACACTCAGAAATAGCAAAATGAGGGTGTGAATCTCACCAATTATTCATAATTCCTAGCAATAAGACAAGATAGAGTCTAGGCTAGGTACAGAAGACAACTTTGGGTATGTGGTTATCTATTTGGCTTGCTCTAGCCAGCTATAAGTGATTTTGTTATCTGCTATTATTTTTGTCTCTTGTTCCTATACATCAGAAAGACTAATCAAAATCTGATGATGCTGAAACAACACCATCTTTCATTGCTTCATAAATATTGGAGATAATTTTCAAAAGCCAAGACCACGTCTTATTTGCTTCTGGCAAACAAAATTTGAAAATACTTATTATGAAATTGACTAATGATATTATAGCCATGGAGAGTTTGAGTAGGTCATTAAAATTATAGTTGTAGTCTGCCTTTTTTAAATCAATGTCTGATAATAAATCCCCAAGAAGCTTTTATATGATTTTTTTTCATTTTCTGAAAACATAAAGAATAAGAAAACTGGTGGTTTCATCTTCTGAAGTCTTCATTAGTTTTTAGAAGTAGCATCATGTCATGTAAAGGAAACCGATAGTGGATCTTCAGCTAAGTCTGACTTTGAACAAGTTGCTGGACCATTTCAAGACTTAATTCTTCATATGTAAAAGGGGTATAATCTTTGTTTCACTGTCTACTAATTACAGTTGCTGTGAGCTTCAAAAGTGAAGTATACTTGACTTTTTGCAAGCAGAAACTGGATGATCACATTTGGGTAATTTTATAGGAAGGGTTCTCTTTCATCATGGATTAGTAATGAGGGGCTTTCACAGCTGAACTTGTGTGGTTCAGGATAATACTGATAAAGAAAACATTTTTGAGCCACAAAAATTAGTGTAATAATTACTAGAATTTATCTGGATTCCAAAGACTTGACTATACAGGCCTGTATATCTTATTTCCCAGTTACATGTAAAAACAATTTTTTGACATTTGTTTTTAGAACTTTGAGTTCCAAATTCTCTCCCTTCTTCCCTCCTCACCCACCCTTCTCGAGAAGGCAAGCAATTCAATATAGGTTATACACATGTTGTTATGCAAAACACTTTCATAATAGTCATGTTGTGAAAGACTAACTATATTTCCCTCCATCCTATCCTGTCCCCCTTTATTCAATTTTCTCCTTTGACCTTGTCCCTTTTCAAAAACATTTGCTTTTGACTACCTCCTCCCCCAATCTGCCCTCCATTTTATCACCCCACCCATCCCCTTCCCCTGTACTTTCCTGTAGGGTAAGATACCCAATTGAGTATGGATGTCATTCCCTCCTTAAGCTAAATCTGACAAGAGCAAGTTTCACTCATTCTTTTTCACCTGCCCCCTCTTCCCTTCTATTGTAACAGCTTTTTCTTGCCACTTTTAGGTAAGATAATTTACTCCATTCTATATCTCCCTTTCTCTTTCTCCCAACATACTCCTCTCTTAACCCTTAATTTTATTTTTAGATATCATCCCTTGATATTCAAATCACTCTGTGCCCTCGGTATATATACATATATATGTAAATGTACATGTATATTTATATGTATATGTATATTTCCTTCAACTACCCTAATACTGAGGAATGTCTCATGAGTTACAAATATCATCTTTCCATGTATGAATGTAAACAACTCAACTTTAGTAAATCCCTTATGATTTCTCTTTCCTGTTTACCTTTTCATGGTTTTTTTGATTCTCGTATTTGAAAGTCAAATTTTCTATTCAGCTCTGGTCTTTTCATCAAGAATGTTTGCAAATCCTCTGTTTTTTTGAAAGTCCATATTTTGCCCAGAAGTATTATACTCAGTTTTCCTAGGCAAGTGATTCTTGGTTTTAATCCTAGCTCCTTTGACCTCCAGAATATCATATCCCAAGCCCTTCGGTCCCCTAACGTAGAAGCTGCAAGATTTTGTTATCCTGATTGTGTTTCCACAGTACTTGAATAGTTTCTTTCTGGCTGCTTGCAATATTTTCTCCTTGACCTGGGAACTCTGGAATTTGGCTATAATATTCCTAGGAGTTTTCTTTTGGGGATCTTTTTAAAGATGTAATTGGTGGATTCTTTGTATTTCTATTTTACCCTCTGGTTCTAGAATATCAGGGAATTTTTCCTTGATAATTTCTTGAAAGATAATGTCTAGGCTCTTTTTTGATCATGGTTTTCAGGTAGTCCAGTAATTTTAAAATTATCTCTCCTTCATCTGTTCTCCAGGTCAGTGGTTTTTCCAATTAGATATTTCACATTGTCTTCCATTTTTTCATTCTTTTGTTTCTGTTTTATAATGTGTTGATTTCTCATCAAGTGACTAGCTTCCACTTGCTCCATTTTAATTTTTAAGGGATTATTTTCTTCAGTGATCTTTTGGATCTTATTTTCCATTTGTCTAATTCTGTTTTTAAGGCATTCTTCTCCTCATTGGTATTTTGGACCTCTTTTGCATTTGCGTCAGTCTATTTTTTAAAATGTTATTTTTTTCAGTATTTTTGGGGGTCTCCTTTAGCAAGCTGTTGACTTGTTTCTCATGATTTTCTTACATCACCCTCATTTCTCTTCCCAGTTTTTCCTCTACTTCTCTTACTTGATTTTCCAAATCCTTTTTGAGCTCTTCCATGACAGGAAACCAATTCATATATTTCTTGGAGGCTTTTGATGTAGGCTGTTTGACTTTGTTGACTTCTGGCTTTATGTTTTGATCTTCTTTGTCACCAAAATAAATTCTATAGTCTGAGTCTTTTTACACTGTCTGCTCATTTTCCCAGCCAATTACTTGACTTGTGAGCTCTTTGTCAGGGTATGACTGCTTCCAGAGTGGAGAGTGCTCTGTTCCAAGCTTCAGGGGTTTTGTGCTACTTTTTTCAGAGCTACTTCTGTTCTGAGGTGGTATGATACTCCTTTTCTGGACTATGCTGTGATCTGAGAGTGAAAGCCCTTCTTTCTGCTGTGTAACTACCAGGAGGACTCTCTCTCCACAGCCACCACAACTTCTGCCACATCAGTGCTCCTCCTCCTGCAAGAACCACCAATGAGGACTGCAACCCAGATCCAAGCAGGGCAAATCAAGAGAACCTTGCCTCAGCACCAGCAAAGAGAGCCCTGTACTCCTGCTCTGATTGATTGCCCCCATTGTCTGTGGGCCTGGAGCTCCAGAAGCAGCCACTGCTGCTGTTGCTACTGCTGCTCCAGCCACTTGTGCTGCCCCAGTGCTGTGACCGGACTGTGCCCTTCTCTTTACCCAGGTCCAACAGTTTTTTTCCACAGACCTGCTAAGTTGTCTTTGGTGTTTGTGGGTTGAGAAGTCTGGAACCCTCCACAGCTGCCAGTGATTCAATGCCCTAAGGCCTGCTTCGCCTGGTTTGCTTCAGGCTGCTCTGTCCTGGCGGGGCCCATGCTGAGCTGTACTCCCATCTGAGCATGGTGCAATAGACCCTTTCCAGGAACCATCCAGGCAATCTTGGACTGGAGACTTGTTTCACTCTGTCATTTCGTGGGTTCTGTAGCTCTCGAATTTGTTTGGAGTCATTTTTACAGATGTTTGGAGGGATTTGGGGGAGCGCTCAAGTGAGTCCCCGTTTTCACACCCCCATGTTGGCTCCACCCCCACTGGTGCTCTAACTTTTGTTGTACTGGTACATAGTTAATGCCAAGAGATGAAGAGGAGGCTGCTTAGTATGTCAGGGAGGGATACTTTGAAAGATTTAGGGTAAGGCTTGCAAATGATAGGTCAAAGTGCAGAGTTTGCAATATCATTGCCATCACAGATCTATAGTAACATGAGTGTCAATATGCACTATGTTCGGGGATGAGCCTATAAGAAAACAATTTTGTGTCATCTTTTTGTTGTTATTTAGTTGTTTCAGTCATTCCCAACTTCTCTTGACCTAATTTGGGGTTTTCTTGGCAAAGATACTAGAGTGGTTTGCCATTTCCTTCTCCAGATCACTTTACAAATGAGGAAGCTGAGGCAAACAGACTAAGTGACTTGCCCAGGATCCCATAGCCAGTAAGTGTCTGAGGTCACATTTGAACTCAGGTCTTCCTTACTCCAGGCCCAGTGCTCTAGCCACTACAAACCTAGTTGCGCTTGTGTTATCTTTAGAACTGAAATTACTGGTTGTGCTTACTGCTCCATTATTGAAGTATATTGTGGACATTTCAGTGAACATCCCTATCCAAATACAATAACAGATCAGATAACCATGGTAATTTATAAACAGATTCTTTTCAATTGGCTAGAGCCTTGGTCCAAAATGATCCCAAAAGGAACTTTCAAAGTATTCTATAACAAGCTCTTGAAACATGTTCGTCTTTGATTGGATATAAAATTAAGCCTGCATCCTTTTTTCCCATTCATTCTACTTAAGGAAAGATTTGACTTTCATCTCTGCCTGAGTTTCAGGAGGCTTTTAATGTGAAATCATTTTCCATTTAGTCGAAAGCTTCCTCATAGCTGATGAATGTCATACATAATGAAAGATTATATTAATTTATCCTTGGCAGTAAATCATTTATCACACAAGGGAGAAACATTGTTGTGAATTCTGATCAAAGCTGGCCAGTTTCTTTAGCTGGCTGGAACCCAGCACCCTAGTTAGCTGATTGTACAGTATCCTGAGGGGGAAAAATTTTAAAAGAATAAAATAAAAAAACAGAAATGTTTTCTATTGAATGGGGATTTCTACAACTACAAGGTTTTAAAGTGGCTTTTTTTAAAAATCGTATTTCATGTGGAACACTTCTATGATCCAGAAGGGTGAACTATAAAAATCCCGTTTGGCTTTTCCACTTAATTAAATTGAAAAGCTGCAGGACTTTTTATTCTCTGCTTGCTCACTGGTACCTGGGAACTGATTTGCCAATGACACTGTGTGTGTGCTTTGCCACCTATTTTTTTAAGGAGATGATAATTAGTATCATTTTCTTTTGAGGCATTCTACCAGTGGCTTTATTAGTTCCTTTACTAATGAGCTCTCTATTTCCTTTATACTGTCAATCAGAGTAGTAATTTTTCTTATCATTTTGCTTTATCTCCTCATGCTCTACACTTCTTCACATAAGGATATCATCCATAGTATGTGATATGAAGAAATTCTGATTTACCTGGGACCCCTTGATGATACTTTCATTGTTCCTTTCATAGGACTAATATTCCTGAAAGGAAAGAACCCTCAAAAAACTTGAAGGACAAATCTGGATGTCATTATGATCCTGATGAACATACACATACACACATACATATACATACAAATATATACACACATAAATATACATGCATATGTATAAATACACATACATCCATATATACACATACATCCATACATGCATATCGAAATTTGGGGGTCGTGGCAGCTCTGTAATACTTACATATATCCTCTTCTAGTTATAGGTGGTAACATACTGGAATTTCTCTCCCCATGTGCGTGCACGCACACACACACACACACACACACACGCACACACACAGAGATGTACATATGCATATATACACATATACATATATATACATATACACACATGTATATGTGCATATACACATATGTCTGTGTGTGTGCATGTCTGTGTGTGTGTGTATATAGCAGTTATGTGGTACAATGGATAGAGTGCTGGGCCTGGAGTCAGTAAGACCTGAGTTCAAATTCAGTCTCAGACATGTATTACCTATGTGACGCTGGGCAAGTGATCACTCTCTTTGCCTCAGTTTCCTCATGTATAAAATGACCTGGAGAAGGAAATGGCAAACCTCTCCAATACTTTGCTAAAAAAAAACCCAAATAGGGTCATGAAGAGTTGTACACAACTGAAAAACAACTGAACAACATCAAAAATATAGACATAGATATTGATATACACACATAAATGTGTATATAGGTATGTATACAAAAGTATTCATATATAATTTATATGTATACATGTATATGAATGTCTTTATATGTCTTTATTTAAATGCAAAATGAAAGTAATTGGGTTATAACACTATAGCTGAAAGAGATCTCAAAGGCTATCTAGTCCAACCATCATTTTTCAGATGAGGAAATTCACACCCAGATAGATTGTTTGCTTGAGGATTATACAGGGAGTATTAGATTTGTGATTTGAACACAGATCTTCTGACTCCAGAGCTACTGCTTTTCCCACTATAACACATAGTCTGTGTTCTCCATAGAAATCTAATAAATAAAACATGAAAATAACTTCATTTAAAAAAAGTCTCAACTATCAAATTGTCTTACAACATAGTGCTCAAAGTACACCCAGTTAGTCACAATTTTCTTTAAAGTATTCATGAAATGTGTCCAGGGAGAACTGCATTGCCCTGGCTTAATCTTCCCCCAAAAGTACAAAGTCTGTATTTTCTCAGGCATTTCAACTAGGACATTAGGTAAAATCAGGTGTCCACTTAAATGAAAATTATAATGATACTATTGATTATATTCCTAAGATTTGATTAAATTGCTGATTGTGGGTCTGGGTAATCTCATTGCTTCCCAGATTTTGATGTAGAAGTGGAAAAGTGGTTCTTTCCTAATTCTAGGCTCTCACAGGAGAGAAAGAAATTGATTTTTTTAAAATTTATATTTTGGTGGGAAGGGGGATGGATTCAACTTCTGACTTCATTACTATAAGGAACTAACACCCAGTGGTGGGATTCAACCAGTTCACACCAGTTCAGCAGAACTGGTACTTAATTTCAGGTTGAGTTATTAATTTATTTGAATCCTGCCACTGCTAACACCCCATGAAGAGTCTCCATTTACTGCTGCAGATTAGCACCTACTTTCTAAATTTGAGCCTTGGAGAATGCATGATTCCAAAAGTTGAAGGAGTTTCCAACCCAAGAAAAAAAAATCTTGATTCTCCAAGGTAAACAGATAAGGAAACAAAGAAAGGAAAAGCCAAAATGAAACAAACTAAGAAATAATAACGACAATGTGCAAGGCACTATGCTAGAATTTGGGAGAAAGAGTCAAACATGAAAATGGTCCCTTCCCTTAAGGAATTTAAAATTTTCCTCCTCAACTAGGTCATATTGCCATACCTTGAGTTCCCAAAGGACAAGGCTAAGAAGGCACACTTTGTTTTTATTTATTTTTATTTTTATTTTCTATCTCCTTAAACTCATGAGGTTAAGTAGCTTGACCAGGGCACCTGCAGCCAGTATGTGTCAGATGCCAGACTTCAATCCAGACTGCCCTGACTCTGATACTTACTCTCAATTCTCTATAATTTTAAGTTACATAGCAGTTGCTGATATGCATTTGTAGATGAAGTTTACTCACCGAGGAGTTCCTTAAAATATCTGTTATTTATATAACACTAAGTTTTGCCAAAGAGTCTGTATCTCATTTTATCATCACAACCCAGTGAGGTAAGTGCTATTATTATCTTCATTTTACCAGTAGTCAAGTTGATAAGCATTTATTAAGCACCAGTTATATACCAGTCACTGCTCTAGGCACTGGGGATGAAAAGACAAAAACATCTTCTTCTTCTTCTCAAGAAGCTCACATAAAAACAATCATTTGCAAATAATACTCTCATCAGTAGGTATATATGTGTATCTGTGTGTTATATATGTATATATGTGCATATGTATATATGTATGTACACATATACACACACAATAAATTGGAAATAATCTGAGAGGGAAGTCACCAGTCTACACAAAAATCTTCTCTTCCTTAAGACTAAGATAACATAAGACCCAGAATTGGAATCCTTCCCAGGCATCCTCAGGTACAGTTCCACAAAGAAACAAGGTACTCAAGTAGACCACCTCCAACCTCCATACCTCTACTAGAAATCCCCTACAGTACAAAACTTTAGAGTTGGAAAGAACTTTCAAGTTCTCTAGCCCAAACCACTCAATGCAACAGAAGAAGAAACTAAGATCTACAATATCAAATTTTCCTATCCAAGTTTGAACAGCAAGTTAGTGATACAACTTAGAACTAAAAGGTCTTCATCTCAAGTGTTTGATTCAGGACCATCTAACTAATATTTGGCAAAGGTAGAGGTTGAACCCATGTCTCTACATCTACAAGGCTGATTATCTATCTGTGATGTCATGATACTTATCATTTTATTTGACATAACCTTAGGAAATAATAACTCTTAACAGGCTCAGTACATTACTCATTTCATGCTCATCCTAATAGAATAGAGCAAATGATACCCTCCTTTTAGAGTTAGCAGAAGTAAAATTATTTTAAAAAGAGCAACTTACTTCTCACACTAGCAGTATGTGACATAATTAGGACTTATAATTTGACGCCTTGTACAGTATGTTTTTTTCCAACTTTCATTAGGGGTTTAGTGGCAAAGTACTAGAACTCTTGTACAGAAATCACTTGCAGGAAGAGAAAGGTAATTTGCCCATTCTAAGTTTACATCTTTCACAGGGAATTATTTAATATGAGTGGGCAACTGTATAGTAGGTGCTGGAGATGGCTCATTCATTCTATATGGGCCATTGACTAGGAAAATATCATAATAATGCATGTGTATGTGTGTGTTTGTGTGTGTGTGTGTGTGTGTGTGTATATATATATATATATATATATATATATATATATATATATATATATATCCTTAGGGTACCTTAAAGTTACCCTTTATATTTGTATGAACACATATTTTTATGTATATATAAAGGTTACGTATTTAAGTATATACTTATATTTATAAAGGATAGACATTTAGCTACAGATTTACATATATACATATGTGAATTTTTTGTAGCATCTGTTTTGGGGGGGGCAGGGCAATTGGGGTTAAGTGACTTGCCCAAGGTCACACAGCTAGTACCTGTGTCAAGTGTCTGAGGCCAGATTTGAACTTGGGTCCTCCTGACTCCACTCACTGTGCCACCTAGCTGCCCCATGTATGTGTATTTATGGAATTCTGAAAGGTCTCTGCATACATCCTTATGTATAGTCATGATCTTTGCCTAGTCAATGAATGACCCATATAAAATGAATGAGCCATTTCTAGTACCATGGGTATGTATGGATAGATGGATGTGTGTGTGTGTGTGTGTGTGTGTGTGTGTGTGTGTGTATTATAGTATAAGGGCCTATTATTTGACTAGTTGTTAGTGAGTTTATTTTGTTTACTCAAATTGCTCCTGAAATGATTGCTTTCTTTACTACTCATGTATTAAAGTATGATCAGCTATCTTGACTTTAGAATGCATATTTCAAAATGTTATTTCTAAAATGTGTCACTGTTTTCTGAGGAAAGAATTCACCTCATCACTTGATTTCCATTCCAGATTTGTTTTGGGGAGAGATTACAAACTCACACTGGTGGAAAGCACCTCCAAGCTTACCTAGTTGAACTCATTACTCAACAAGTTACCTCAGCAACAATACTAAAATGGTGACTCAGGAAAGGATTGAAGATTTCCCTAATGATGCTGCCTTCTAAGGGAGTCCATTCTTCTTTTGAATATCTCTCATTGTTCTGAAGTTTTCCTCTGTATCTTGAGTCAAAAGCATATCTGAAGATAGTGATCATGATCCTTCTTAAGTTTTCTTGAGAATAAACATCTGGAATTCCTTCTATTAATTGTTTTCTTATCACCAATCTCTATTCACCCTCCTTTAGGTGTACTGTAAATTATTAATAATCTTCCTAAAATGTGACACTCAGAACAGAACTAATGCAAATGGTGTCTTTACAGGGAAGAGTAAAGCAGGATGGACAATTCCCTTTTTTAGAACACTTTGCCTTTCAATGGTGCCCAAGGTCCCATTAGTCATCATTTTATTGAATTATATTGAACATCTTGATCACCATGAGCCACGTCCATCAGTTATTCATTGTTACTGCTATATGACTAGCCCATATTTTTCATCAATCATCCTTTTTTCCTGGTGACAGCTTTTTTGCTACCTCTTCTCTAACATTCCTTAATGATTGCAGTCTGATCATGCCTGCTATGTGCCTTTCCATTGTTCTTTGGTTAAACCTCATTTCTAATTCTTTCTTGAATGGGATCTCTATGGCTTACAGCCACATAGCACACACACATATACACACACATATGTATATATGTTTGTTTATATGCACACATATATTTATAATGTATATATGTACATATTTGTATTTATATATACACATATATGCACATCATATACATATACATAGTATAACGTGTGCATATATGAATATACACACATATATTCATATATACCTATAGATACATATATATATATATAATAAAAATATGGCTTTATTCCAATCAATTAACAAATAATTCTTAATCATGTCCTTATGTGCCAATCACTTTGCTAGATCCTAGGGAAATTTTGGCTCAAAAATAATAGCTGAGAATTTTTGAATGAGTGGCATTAAAAATCAACAATACCACAAAATTATGGGATTTTATGTACATTTGAACTTGGCTAATGAAAAACACTTGAAGAGCAGTGAAAACATTCATTTTCATTTCCGATTTCATACGTAGAAGTTAAATGTCAATAAGTTATTTAAGTAGCTATGAACTAATGTGTTTGGCTTAGGAAATATAGGTATTATGAAGAGAGTCATGAAAATCTATTTTCCATATAATTTTACCATTTTTGCTTAATCTTAAAACCATACATTGTTGTTAAATAGCTTTTTTTTTAAAAGATCACTCAATTGGATGTCTAGACTTTTTTGTCTTTAAAGCAGTGACATAGCTGTTCTCTACATTTAGTGCTTTCTAGATCTTGGGATCACTTATAATTTCCCTGTGAAGAAAATTGGAATGATAGTAACATCTGCTATGATGCCACAGCACTTGAATGATGTTGAGTCAATTAAGTTATATTATAGCTATTAACTGGATAACTTCCAGAGAACTCCCATTATTAAAACTATTACCGATTGTACTATCAACAGTAGAATATAAGCTGGTGTTTTGTTAGTGGACAATAGAGAAACAATAGAATAGAAAATAGACTCCTGAAAAATGTTCAATTTAGTTGTTTTTTAAATATAGAATATAGACTTTTTTGCATTCCCTTTCCTTAAAAGAAACATGGAATTTAGTTTATCGTAGAGCTAGGCAACATATTATTAATCAAGCAATTGAGGAATTACATATTAAATGCCTACTATATTCTAGGAACTGAGCTAGATGCTGAAGCATAACCTGTAGCAAAGGTTTAGCACTAGTCTAGACATGTTGGGACAATAAGTGATAATTAAGTTTAGTGACTTGAAAAAATAGGTTAATAAATTACTAGAGGGGGCTGAATTGATGATCTGGGGAAAGTACTGCTTTTCTCATATTCACCATTCATCTCTCCTTTTCATTTGTCCACAAAGTTATTCAGATCTTCCTATCCTCTCTTCTTCTATCTCATCCAATATTTGAGCAATTGTTCTCTTGCTTTGAACAAATATTTTGAAAAATACTATCTCCATCAGATTCCACTTGCCCATTTCTATATAAAGTAGAACAATAATAGCCATGCTCACCCTTCTAGTCACTGACAGGGATATATTTTTAATGTTCTAAAAGAAATATGGTTTTGTCTATTTCCCGATTTCTACTTTCTACACAGAAATAGTATTATTTAGCAATCTAGAGGCAGTTGGTGGCACAGTGGATATAATATTTGCCCTTGGATCAGGAAGGTCTGTGTAAAAATATAGCTTCAGATAATTGCTAGCTATGTGACCTTGAGCAAGTCATATAACCTCTAACTGCTTCAATTTCTTCAACTGTAAAATAGGATGATAATAGCCCCTTTTTCCAGGGTTGTTGTGAGAATCAAACAAGATAATGTTTGTAAAAGTGCTTAGTACAATGTCTGGCATAAAATAGATGTTTAATACATGTACCTTCTTCCTTCTTTCCTACTTATTAACTACCTTGACATCATTAAATGTGAGGTTGATTTCTGAAATTAGAATTCACAATGGACTAATAAATGTTATGGCTATATTGTTTCAAAGGGGTGTGTGTGTGTGTATGTGTGTGTGTGTGTGTGTGTGTGTGAAGGAAGAATGTAAGTTCAAGAAAACAGTTTTCATGAGGGAAACTCTTAGGATCTAAAGGTTAAGGCGGCTACAATATGCTATTTGTATATAGAAGTGTCAGCAGAAGTAAGGAACATACAGTTCACAAGCTTAGGAGCCCCATGAGTAACCATTACTCGGGAGGATGAAGCAAACATCTGTGCAGGCTAGTGATAAAAGTCCCTAGTAGAACTGGGAGAAAAGTACAGGCATTCTCTTCCTAATGTTAATTGGTTTCCCAGAAACACAAAATTATCCAAAATGATCTAATAGGGGGCAATAAATTCTACAAGAATTATGCTATAAATGGATGATTGGCTAAGTGACATGATAGCCAACTTTAGGGGGGTGTTTGGTTATAAAGAATTAACTAGGTATTTGAGAATTGGTGAGAGTTCTGGTAAATCTTATGAGAGGCATGTCTCAATAATATAAAAGGAAAACATTTGTATTAGATGATCCCAAGATGGGACATAAGGGAAAAAACCTCATACCACTGATGTTATAGTTGTCTTTCAGAAACAAAAGTCTGATATTTCACATCTAATATGAAATGATGTGAAATCAGCTTTTTTAAAAAATTCTTCCTTTCTGTGAAATGGTATGAAAAATTCATTCTTGTTTACACAATTTCACTCAAATCAAATGTGATTTGGTGGGTCTGATATACTTTAGCTTACTCCATATCCCTTTGAGTATGAGGAAAAACAGTGTCACTGGATTTTGGTACTTATGGAACTTTGGAGGCACGAATACATCCTGTACAGAAGAATTGGATGGAGCAATAGCTAGAAAAATCTCAATTCTTTCTTTCAGGTGTCTATACCACACACTCTTTTTTTTTACTTCAGTGAGAATAGAGGGGTTATTTGAAAAAATATATAAATGCTTCTGGAGGAGAAAAAATAGAATAAGAAGAGATTAAAAAAACAAAGCCAAGCATACAGACTTGTTCTGGAAGGACCACAATCTTGAGGGTATCAAATGATTGATTCTCAAGATATCTGTAAGAGGGAAGTAATACCCATGGGCCATATTAAAAAGTGGTTGAGAAGTTATCAATAACCAATCAAATAAATGACTTCTTTCCAATTTATATAAGATATTTTTGAGAATAATCTAAAATATCATTGATGGAAGAGTTAAGAAGGGAACATACAAACCTTAGCAAACAGCATTCTACAGCAGTCACACAATTGATCAAAAAGTATAGAGAATACAAAATCTCATTGTGCAAATTATTTAGTAATTACAAAAAATCATGATTTGGTGACACTTTTAAAGTCAACAAAATTACTTTTTTTAGTGACACTTTAAAAGTTTTCCTCCAACCATGTATATATTAAAATGAAATAACAGTTTGAAAGATAATAGAGACAACTCACTCTTATCAGATGATATAAGGCAATGATTGTTCATATCAAGCAAGGCATAAAGGAAGGGCAACTATGCTTCTCAATGCTTTGTCATTGTCATTCCAAATGATCAGCACAGAGTCTAAATGGAAGAAGTATTACTTATATATAGTAAAAAAAAAAAAGCCTTTTGCGGGTTGGCGGGGAGTGAGGCGGCAGCACCATGAAGGCCTCGGGCACCCTGAGAGAGTATAAGGTAGTTGGACGCTGCCTGCCTACTCCCAAGAGTCCAGTGCCGCCTCTTTATCGGATGCGGATCTTTGCTCCTAACCATGTTGTAGCAAAGTCCCGATTCTGGTACTTCGTTTCTCAGCTGAAAAAGATGAAGAAGTCTTCTGGAGAAATTGTATACTGTGGACAGGTCTTTGAAAAGTCCCCTCTTGAGTGAAAAATTTTGGCATCTGGCTGCGCTACGATTCCAGGAGTGGGACCCACAACATGTACAGGGAGTACAGGGACCTGACCACAGCTGGTGCTGTCACTCAGTGCTACCGAGATATGGGAGCCCGTCACCGTACCCGGGCTCACTCTATCCAGATCATAAAAGTGGAAGAAATTCCTGCCAGCAAGTGCCGCCGGCCCGCAGTCAAGCAGTTTCATGATTCCAAAATCAAGTTCCCTCTGCCCCACAGAGTGCTACGGCGCCAGCACAAACCACGCTTTACTACCAAGAGACTCAACACCTTCTTCTAAGTACAGAGACAAGGAGGCACCTGTTTTATTTGACCCGTTTAAATAAATTTCTCAATTGGAAAAAAAAATCCTCTAGATAGTCATTTGCAAATTACATTGAGCTATCTGTATCAAATTCTGTCAATATTCTAGCCACCTAAATGAGGTATTAACATGAGAAATATCAACTAGATAAACAAGATCTGTTGTTCAGACTGAGATAGACCATTGGTTGGATAGCCCATTGACCTAATTCAACAATTCATGTATATTTGACTCTGATGATGGACAATGAACTTGCCCCAATAGATAAGAGGAATCGATGACACGGCATTGCTAATGGAAACTTAAGAGTTCTTTTAATGAGAGGAATGTGACCAGATAAGGGAGATGAGTAAGTCATGTACCAAGAGAAAATTATAAATGGTAGATAGTCTCATTGGTATATATAATATCATGAAATCTAAAGGATAAGCATGAGCACATAGACTCCACCTTCTCTGGAGGATTTACAAGGACATGGACAAGAAAGACAGAAGAGAAGTAGGCAGGAATGGGTTCAGCATGGTTCTTTACAACTGAAAGGAGAAAAGAATCATTTGGCACCAACTCACTTTGCTTTGGCTCCAAATAATTTGGTTCTTGGAAGTCCTATGGAAATCCTAAACCTAGCCCTTGTTCCCATCTTCTAAATAATCCTCCTTCATTTAAACCTCATCATTTCAACATTTATTAAGTAACCAGTATATGCCAAACACTGTGCTAGCAGGTCACTGGATAGAACTGCTGTCAGGTGTGCAAGAAGGAATTTGTTTAGATTCAGAATGAGGGCAAAAGTAAAGCATCCTCTCTGTTACTTTCTAGTAAACAAGAAAATAGGGGGAAAACATTTTAAAATTTTAATCATTTGAAGGTACTTGGGAAGTTTGGAAAAACAGCTTATTGGAAGTAGATGACCTAAAATTCGAGTATAGGCTTCAATAGCATTTTAGCTGTGTAATCTTTGCCTAGTTATTGACTTCTCTGTGCTTGTTTCCTTCTCAACAAAATGGAGGCAATAATCCTTGTACTTTCTACCTTTTAGATTTGTCTTATTTTAAATCAGAAGCCATTATATATACACAAATCATATCATCACCACCGTCATAATATATTAGTCAGTCCACTAGTAGAACTGAAAATCTCCTTGATGGTAAGACCAGTCTCACTGTCTTTGTATCCCCAGTGTCTCACATAAAATATGTCATATCATGGGGCATAATAAAAGTTTCTTGATTAATTTATCCACTAAACATTTAGTCTGTATCCTAACTCTTGAAATTGAAATAACCTTGGTTTTCCAGTCAAATGCAGACTCTGACAGTTTTTATTTTACCATTTGTAAAAGGTCCAGGCATAGGATTAACAATTTACTATTGTCCTATGATGAATCTTGCCAAGACTGGAAAGTCCTATTATCATTTGGTTGGCCACTAGATGCTATTTGGGAGAGGGGTAGGGAAGGTTGCATAATGTCTTGGAAATTTCTAATCTGATATGCATTGATGGAGATTGTCAATGAGATTAAGTAACAGATGTTTTTTAGGGACGTTGCTTTTCAAAATGATATCACTATCATTTACTCAGAAAAAAACACTTGCCATTGTGGATATATTATTACATAAGCCCATGGTTCAAATCTAGCATCTGAAATTTATTATCTGTGTGACTGTGTCCAGGTAGATTATCCTTTCCAATCTTCATTTTTATTGTCTCTTAAATGTGCTTGATAATAATGCTTATAGTACATACAATTGTTGGAAGGCTCAAATGAGACAATGTATAAAAGCTGCTTTACAAACTATAAAGAGTAGTGCAAATGCCTACTATCATTTTATTGTATACTAGAAATTTGCTTCTTTAAGCAACAGGTTCATATGTGATTGCATGTATAGCATTTTACTTTTTTATTTTTAAGTAAAATATCATTTTAAAAAGAGGCAGCATGACATACTACATAAAAAGTTCAAGTAATGATCATAAAAACCTGGATTCGGGTCCTACCTTGAATCCAAACTGAAAGCTGGTAACAATGGACAAGTACCTTCATCACTCAATGTCCTATGAAATTAACTAAAATTCTGAATTGCAGAGTAAATAGAGAGCGGCATTGGTGAAAGAAGAGAGAGACTCCTGTACAGGGCTCCCTGCACCTCTGAAATCACAAACACAGTTAACAAACTAATAAACATTACTATGTATCACAGGAAAAAATGATCATGACTTAGTTTACTTTACATTATAAGTCGAAGATAACAGTTGCAATGATTAAAGGTAACCTTCAGTTTCAAGAGTCAGACAAATTTATTAGACAAAGAATGGGAAGGAGGTATGTGCTTTCAGATCTTTATGAAATCACACAAATCATCCACTGCATTCCTCAGAACAGAGCAGGAGCTAATGCCATGTTGTAATTTGTTTCATTAGAAGGTACTCTCCTTTTTCCCTAGGAAATTTACATGTGTCTAGTATGTCTACAAGGTGACAATTGTAAATGTGAGTTTATCAGGCACTAACTCTTCATTCTAGCCTGTTTTCCAGAGAACGAAAGAGAGACAGAGAGACAGAGAGACAGAGAGAGACAGAGATAAAGTAATAGAGGGAGAGAGATAATTTTACAGTTACATGGTATTTAGAAACATAGTTTCTCAGAGACATAGAATAAGAGACAAAAATTTAGAACTGAAAAGAACCTTGGAAATCATCTAATATAAACTTATATTTTACAAAAGACAAAAGAAGGAACTAAACCTCAGAAAAGTTAAGGTTCATGAGGCCACTATCTGCCAAAGCCAAGGATGCTAACGTGGCACCTATGACTGCTAAGTCCATCTAGGGCTATTTCATCCACTGCACTAGAATGCCATTTCATTTTCTAGATCATAAAAATAACATCTGGAACAAAATTTTGTCAGTATTTTTCCTAGTAACAAAATTTGTGCTACATGTACCAATGTGCCTGTAAAATATTATGCTGCTACATAAATAGTGATGACTTAGTAACTTTTCTCTGGGAAAAAGAAAACTAATAAACTTTTAAATAGCATTAATTAGGAACAGTACACCCTATTCTTAAACTCCTGTGAATTATTAAATTTTAGTAACTTGGGCAATTGGAGTAATAGAAAAAGTCCAAAAATGACATTTAAAAGGAAAGTTTTGGTCAATGCATTACTCAATCACACAATAGATTCTCTTTTCAGTTTCTGTGAACCAGTAGTTAGTTATTGAAACAAAAAAACTCTCTGTTGTCTGACTAGTAGAATGGAAATCCATATGAACTGTGAAAAGAGTATTTTGGTTGACTTTAAATGCCATTCATACAATGCTTCTATATTACTGACAGCCTATGTTGTTAAGGATTAAAAAGTTGAAAAGCAATTCAGCTATTTTATAAAAAGCCTACAGTGGGATTCCAGAGGGGATTAAGTATATTGGAAGTAGGTAAGCAGTCACAATTTTTAACAAATGTGAAATTGCAGTTAATGATCAATGTCAGGAAGTACTAAATGAAATAAATTAGCATATAAGTACAGTGTTGACAGAGGTAGAGAGGGGCATTGCCAGGAAAGAGGTGTCCTGCATGGAGGAGGTCCTAGCTGTAAGTCCTATGCTCTATCTATTGCGCTACCTAATTGAATCCTTAAAAAGGCATTTATTAAGCACCTATTATATGCCAAGAGGGTGCACTGTACTTTAGCAAAAAGAGATGTTCTCATAGCCAGGAAGATCTGAGTTCAAGTGCTTCCTCTTATGAGCTTTAGATGTGTAGTTTGGCTCTGGGTGCATTTGGCTGTCAACCTAAAGGCTGATGGCTTAAGGCCACCCAGGAATGAAATTCTTTCTCTCACCTGTTGAATGCAATCTAATTTGTTAATACCCTACTTTATTTGGATCTGAACATATAATTTCCTATGTAATCAAATATTGCCTTAAACAGAGCAATGCCTTCCCCTTATATCAGTAGGGCAAGATTCATGACTTCCAGGATGACCATGAACATGCCCAAATGGTTCAGAATCTCAAAGTATAAGAAATTTTGAATCATAACTCTCCACTCAGCACTCTCTTCTGCAGCTCTATAGACTTTGAGGTCCTGCTCCTTCTCCTTAGGCTAAATTCTGGTTTCTATAGCTCTTGCTGCCTCAGTGTCCTCTTGTGCTGTCTGCTTCTGAATCATGCCGCTCTCAGTTCTGCTGCTGTCAGTTCTGGGCTCTCTTTTTACTCAGTCCTAGCCAGCATCTGACTAACTAGAACTCAGAGTGCACGCCATTGGCTCTAGTTTTAGCACCTCTCCTTAGGGCCTTGGGGGTTTCACACTTCTCCCGACCTAACTAGCAAAAGGGGTGGGCCTGGAGCCTCACACCTGGTTAGTGAAACGATGTGGGCCTGAGGCTTAGTGCCTAGCAAGCAAAGGCATTAGACCAGCCTACAAACAAACCTCTAAGCTTCCCATAATTGGCCCTATTTGATGTCTGTAGGGGGGATGAGAAGGGTCTTTAATTGATGATAGGCATCACAAAGGTGTGGGCCTGTCTCTACTCAGGCCTCCCTTTGTTGGCCCCACCTGAGGCCTATTCAGTGGGCCAGAAAAATCTTACACTTACAGATTGGCCTTACACACCTTTTTCTCCATCAATCAAAATGCTCGGTCCTTTCCATGCACCCACCTATACCACAACTTCCACGACAAATAACTCACCACTCACACCAGAAAACTAGCCCTTTAAGAACTTCTGCAAAGTGACCCTGCTCTCCTAATTGGTGATTGGCTCCATTTGGAGACTATTTCAGGTGATGGTAGGATGGGCAACAGCCACACCCTGGTAAATTGTCTTGGAAGATGGGCTAAACCAGGTTGAGGGTAACTGACAGGTCTCAAACCTATCAGACACTTAGGAAGATATAGCACAAGCATGTGAAGATATCCCCCCACAGAATGGGTGGATTAGAACAATTTGTTGCAATAGCCATGAAAGGGGTGGAAGCAAGTGTTGTAGAGTGATTAGATCTTGGTCAGCCATCAAATATGCCAAGGTCATCCACTGCATCTTGGGCCATCTCCAGTTGTCTTGAATTTTGTCCTACCATTGGACTTTGACTGTGCAGGAAGAGATAGTCTGATTTTGTGCAACTCTGCCTCACTTAAATCTAATTAATATGTAAGTCAAGATATCACCCATGATGTCATTGGTCCTCTTTGATAACGAAGAGTGAACAGCATTGGCTGTGTAACCACAGGCAAAGAAGTCATTTAACCTATCATTACACAAGGTAACTCTCTCAGACTGTAAGTTGTAGAGAAAGCATAGATCTATATTGGTAGATAGTGTTTCCTGATCTGAGGCTTCTAATCCTTGCATCTGTTTCTATCCTAAAGGATTACTATGAACCAAGCACTGTGGAGTACTAGGTATACATATCCAAATCTAAAAATAGTTTATGTTCTTTGGAGCTTATGGTTCAACAGGGAGAAAAAACTGACATAGGAGAATGGTGGCCAGGGAGAAACACTTTGATCTAAAAAGTTATAGGATAGTGAGTGGATCCAGAGGAGATAGATTGACACAGCTCCTTCAGGAACAAGGGCAAAGTTGATTGGATCATAGTTTACTGTTCCAGAACAGCAGGGGTAGGTGGGTGGGTGGGAGGAAAAGCATGGCTCTTGTGAAGAAACTAGGCAGATTTCTAGGAGAAGGTTCTGGAGAAAGAGGCCAGAGAGAAGGTAGCAAGGTGAAGAGTGACTACACCTGAGATGGTCTCCAGATGGAGCCAATCACCAATTAGGAGAGCAGGGCCACTGTGCAGAAATTCTTACAGGGCTAGTTTTCTGGTGTGAGTGGGGAGTTATTTGTCTTGGAAGTTGTGGTGTAGGTGGGTGCATGGAAAGGACTGAGCATTTTGATTGGTGGAGAAAAAGGGGAAAGCATTGCTCTGCTTAAGGCAATATTTGATTACATAGGAAATTATATGTTCAGATCCAAATCAAGTAGGGTATTAAGAAATTGGATAGCATTCAGAGGACAGTGCCTAAGATAGTGAGGTATCATATCAAATGAGGCTCTATAGAAGGAATCAGAGGGAAGAAACAGTGTAGGAACAAGATTACTATATTTAAGTATTTGAAAGTCTGTTATCTAAAAGAGGAATTACACTTCTATAGCATTGCCCCAGGGACAGAACTAAGCTTAATGGGTGGAAACTGCTCCAAGGAGCAGATTTCAGCCTTCAAATAGGAAGGAAAAATAGTTCTAAACACTTAGAACTATTTAGAAATGGAATGAGCTCCTTCCAGCTTTAGTAAATTCACCATTAATAAATCTCTTCATGTGAAATGCTGATATCTTTTTTTGCACTTATTTTTCATTTGTTGTTCTTTTTGTCCTGGGCTTATAATCATGTCAGTGTAGGGAACTCCTAGTGAGAAAATTTCCTCCACTGTTATAGATCATCAATTCCTTTGTAATTTGTAGTCTTTTTAATTAAAAAAAAAACATGATCTTTTTTTCTTCTTTCCCTGGGGGAGGAAGAGGAAGAAATACAGAACTGTTGTATCATTTAAGCATACCCAAGCAAGTCACCCATTGACCAAGTTCAAAAATGTGCTTCTCATTCTGCATATTAATCCAGCATGTCTTTGTCATAAATTATGCAGCATTTCTTATCAGCCCTCTTGAATTGGCTAAGTCACTGAGAAGTCAAGTGACTGTGTCCATGATCATAAAAATTAGTATTTATGCTGACACAACTTGAATCTAGATCTTCCTGACTCCAAAGCCAGACTCTCTTCACGACTCCAAATTGACTCTCATTTGCTGCTGGTGTACGGATTAAATGTTTATTAAATGGCAACCACGTACAAGGTATTGAGTTGCATGCTGGGGATATAGAGATAAAAAACATTCATTGGGCCAAAAAGCTTTATTAAGCAATTATAATATGGCATGTGCTGTAATCAACATTGGGAATATAAAGAAAAAGATAAAAAAAAAATAAATGATCCACTCCCTCCATGGATCTTGTATATACTTGTTGTCTGCCTTTGAGAAATCTTATAGTCTAATGGGGGGGGGTGATAACATGTAGATACAATATCCTTATTGGAGGGTCTTTGTGGAATGGGGACAGCCTGTGTAAAAGCACAGAGATGGAAGATGGAATGCAGGTTGGACCAGAACTAGTAGGCTAGAGTAAGGAGCTGAACAAGGACAAAATTGGGAAAGGAAGTCAAGAACCAATTTGTAGAAGCCTTTAAATACCTTTAAATATCAGGCATAAAAGCAAAGAGGACCTGTTAAAATTTCCTTAGTAAGAAAGTAACCAGTGAGATCTATGCTTTATATGCATTAAGGTGATAATTATATGAAGGCTAGACTGAAGAAGGGAGAAATTAAAAGCAGGAAGGACCAACAAAGAAATTGGTACAGTAGTACAGATTAGAAATGATAATGTCTGAACTAGGGAAGTGGTTTATAAGGGGAGAAAAAAGTGATGGATTCAAGAGTTTTAGCAGTAGAATTGACAAGATTCATCAACTGAGTGAAATGTCATGTTGTTTGGCACTTTCAGTCACGTTTGACTCTTTGTGATGCTATTTGGGGTTTTCTTGGCAAAGATACTGGAGAAGTTTGTCATTTCTTTCTCCAGCTCATTTTACGGATGAGGAAATTGAGGCAAAAAGGGTTAGTGTCTTGCTCAGGGTCACACAGCAAGTAAGTGTCTGAGGCCAGCTTTAAACACAGGAAGAGACATCTTGACTCCAGGTCCAGCACTGTGCCACCTACCTGTCCTTCAAATATAAGAGCTATCATTTATTTAGAGGTTTAAGATTTGCAAAATGATTTACATGTGCTATCTCATTTGATTCTCATACCAATTTTGGTGGGGGTAGATTGGGGTAGCGGGTAGATAGCTATTATCCATATTTTATAAACTAGGAAACTCAGGCTGAGGGAGATTAGGTGACTTACCTGAGGGCACATAGCTCTAAGTGTCTGAGGCAGTATTTGAATTATGATCTTTCATCTCTAAGTCTAATATCCACTTAGATGCTGATGAATGTAGGGAAGAGTTGAAGATTGCTCTAAGATTTGAAAACTGACTGGGTAGCACAAAGAGTAGTGACCTCCACAGAAATAGGGTAGTTAGGAGGAGGGGTAGGTTTAGGAAAGCAGAAAATTCCTGTTCTGTTTTTCATGGTGAGTTTGAGATGGCAAAGGAACATTTAGGTGGAGGTACCTAGCAGGCAGTTGAGGCTAAGAAACTGGCATCAAGGAAAAAGATTAAATGTTGCATTGGGGGGGCATTCCTTTTCAGATATGAGTTGAACTAGTTGACCCCTAAGGTCTCTTCTAACTCCTATTCTGTGATCAGAAAACCACTCATGTAGTGTCCATTTATCATCAAATTAAGATAAATTTATAATGAAGCCTAAAGAACACAAAAGGCCTGTCACACAAATCATCCTTGTTTCAAATATTCATGCTTTTGATATCAAGGCAAAAGAGTAAAAACAAACAAAAATATGTACGTTGTTCTTTCAAAACTTCGCTTTTTGAAAATTCCCCATCAGACTGTCAGATACTCAGTCTTGATTCATTGTTTCATCCAACCAAGTACATTTTAAGATTTCCCCTTTTGCTTACTCTCTTTAATATTGCTATAAATTCAAATCCTCTCATTTGCACTCTGTTGGCTACATTCAGTCACCCATTTGGAAGTGTCTGAACTCATGAATTGGAAACGTGTGATTCCTAAATGGAAACTTTAATTTCTCATTTTTAAAGACACAGGACCAATTAGCACTGTCACCTGCTCTCATATCAAGGATAATGGCCTTGGTTCTTCAGTTAGCAGTATGGGAGTTTACTTAGCACAGAGTTTAATGTCCCCAACATGAACATGTTTTATTGGCTTCCATCCATGGAAATCTCATATTAAGATATGAAATCAGCATGTGTACAGTCACCTTAACTGAGCATATTTAGTGTAGGCACCCTTGGTCTAATGTGGGTGATGTCCCTAAAAATCAGCCTAATGCCTAAGAATGTATTCATGTTTTCATTTTCCCAGAAAGGAGGGGGAAGACATGATAACCACAGGTTTTGACTTAAGTATGAAACAAAACAAAGAGCTTCTACTTAAAAGCTCCTGCCTTCTTGGGAAACCATTTCAAAATTATCATTAAAAATCAAAACAAACAAAAGTACTTAGACCAAAGTAGTGCCTGCTTTGAGGCCCCTGTTTGCTGAAATCAAGATCCTACAGAGAACAAAATAAATCAATGCTGAACATACAGGGCATTAACCTCAACACTGCAACAAGTTGAAATTTAAAATGCTTTGTTTGTTAGTGGTTCTCTACAAACCAAAGCTGACAAACAGCATTATTGACATCTTTTTGTGTAGTAGAAAGCAAGAATGGTGTTTTTCTCCAGAAAAGTTTCACAATCACATTTATTTCCCTGTTAGAAGCAGTGATATACCTCCTTTAATATGAGTTCATTAGATGAATAACAAAAGGTTATGAAAATGTACAGCTGCTGAAACAAATTTTCTGAAATAGCCTGTTTGGTATCTTGAGTATCCATACATCAAAGACATTGGCTCTCAACCTGTGATGAGAAATGCCAAATATTCTCTGGAGTACCATGCTTGAAAAGATGTTTAAGAGCTTGCCACTCATTTATAGGAATTACCTTTTGGTGCACAATAAAAAGTAGAAAAATTGCCTTGATGTCATTCTTTTCAGCTGCCATGGTGGAAATAGGCCTTATCTAATAGTTTGGTACGCACAGAAAACAAAATGTATTCTAAGGAATGAATTCACTGATGTGATTATAAATGCACTGGCCCTTTTCAGTTCTTCTCCAGATTTCATAAATCTCCAACAATCTGGGTTTTTCTCTTAGCCTTTATTGCAGAGGCCTAATTTCTGCTGCTCTGAGGAGGGCAAATTTATTCCAGGAGCAAACTGCAGGAAGCAGCCCTTCTTAACTCAAGCAGCACAGATTAAGCAGAAAGAAGCCCATTAAATGCCACCTTCCATTTTAAGGGATCATTCAAAGACAAGTCATCCTGGGTCTCCACTCCTATTTCTTGCACTGACAGGGACAGGCGGATGTAATGTGCTGCACTTGTCAGAGGCAGTCAAGGAGCCATAGCTGAGTGAACTGATAGTGATCACATCCACAGTGGACTTGCAAGGCTCAGGCTACATGCCCCACTGCTCAGCTTTCTGGTTAAATTCCCTTACCTTGGTCCCCTAATAAGCCCGATAAATGTCCACTCCCCCTCCCTGTGAGCTCAGAAGGTATGAGCGAAAGTACCAGGTCATATTAATGTATCTTCCTAAAATCAAATCTAAAAGGCCCCTCTTGTAGTTTTGCAAATATGTGGTAAGGAGAGATTCTGAAATCATTGGTCCTGTGAAAAGGTTTGGCTCGACTTGAAAACAATAATCAGAAATTATGGTGCAATGGAAAAAAGCATTAATAAGCCTTAGAATCAAGCAACTTTATTTTGAATCTGTGCTCTGCCACCTAAATGAAAGACATTAACATCTCTGGGCCTCAATTTGCATGTATATAAAAGGGGGAGAATTAGATGGATTCTGAGGTCCACGCTCTGGATCTATGATTCTTTCTATCTCTTTAGGATTTGAACGGTGTTTTACATACTTGATCTCGTTTGATCTTCACAACAAATCATGGTGTCAAGTGCTATTAGTATCTCCATTTTACAGATGAAGAAACTGAGGCTCAGATATTAAATTATTTTCTAATGGTTATACAGTTAACAGGTTCCTGAGGCAGGATTTGAACTCAATTGTTGTTGACTGCAAGTCTAACACTTAATCTACTACAGATTAATTAGGGGATGATTTTTAATTTTACAAAATAACTTACCACAGGTCTCTTTTAATAAACTGCAGCTTCTTTAATGTTCATTCAACATGATTTTGCAAAAATAAGCAACACCCCCCCCAAAAAGTGGCAAATTTTAAGTATATGTGCTACATAAAAGACCTAGATTTACCTGGGCCTAGTTTTCATATTATTCACAGATTTAGAGCTGAAAGCGATATCAGCAGCCATCTAATTCAACCCCTTCATTTCACACAAGAGGAAGCTGGATTTCAGTGAGTTTAAGTAGCTGTGGGCTCTCCACAGTCACATGGGTAGTAAGTGGCACGACTGATACATAAAATCATAGCAAATAGTCAGCTACACTGAAGTACCTTCTCTGAGCCAAGACCAAGCCTCCAAATCAAGGCAAAGCCTTTGTGCAGAATATATGGAATCTTCTCTCATTCTCTCTGCTGGGAATCAAAATAAACTGGTTCCCCAAAGATACACAAGACTAAACAGGCTGTTACTTTAGAAATCATTTGTATAATTGATGCCAATATTCCTCATGCTCATTGATGTGATGAGGCTAAACTTTCACTATCCCATGTGTACGTTTGTCATTTATCCCCTTCTCCTCAGGTGCAAAGAAGGCTACCAAGGAGTCCGCTGTGATCAGTTTTTGCCGAAAACCGATTCCATCTTGTCGGATCCAAGTACGTCCAATGTTTGTTTTGTTTTTTCTTCTTTTTCTTATGTCTATAATGCACATAATGGGCAACCGTACTCCATGACATAGACTTAGAATGCAAGATGAGTTTCTTGCAGTGGTGTGTAATGAATAATTTTTTTTAACAAATCCTCTGAAAGTTGGATCAGAAGGCACCCAGCTTGGAGGCTCTTGCTTTGAGTTAAGAGGAAATTTCTCTTTCCTCTTCACTAGTTCTAATAACTGCTCAAACTCCTACAAATTGCTCAGCCTACTTGGCCCACCTAGATAATTTGGTGATTTATCTGGTGTGGGAATTTCCTCTGGTGAGGTAAATTGGAAGTTATCTGTGAATGAGCAAATGAGTCTTGGTGAGTTTCTGTAGTCCTGTAGAGGTAAATGATCACAAAACTTTAAGTGTCAGAATCAGAATGCCAATCTTTAAATTCTAAGTTCAACACTCAGTTTCACACTGCTTCTCAACTAGAAAATAGGATACTGAAATATACTTCCTACCATCAAAAGTAAGTAAGTGCTACCTGCCTATAATATCCAGTAATTCCTGTGGAGAAAATCTCATGCAGTGGATTTAAAACCACATGACTCAGATTCAAATTCCACTTTGGCCATTTATTATTTGTCCTTTGTTTTCTACAAACAAGTAAATTATTAGATTATTATTAACTTTAAGAAAGTAATTCACCACAGACCTCTTTTAGGAGTTCCTTGGACAAGGCCCTTAGACCAACGTTTGTTTTTTTTTTTTCAATTTCCTCAACTCTAAAATGAAGACATCAGACTAGATGGACACTGAGGTCCATTCTGACTCTAAAACAATAATCTTGTTCCTTGGACTGACACTGATGCATGTATCTTATAGGATGCTCTTGAATCTTTTTTTCTTGTGCATTGTAGCATGTAGTGGAAAGAGGATTGAACTTCAAGTTAGAACACGTGCATGTGAGTCTTGGCTCTGACATTTACTAAATAATAAAACTGAAGACTGAAGGACTTGACCCCTACTAGGACATTGTGTCAGCCAATTTGATTATTACATAAAACTTTATTAATTCAGATCCACCTTATTTGGCATTTTTACTCATCACAACTGGAATAGAGCTTAATCTGTGTACTAAGTATGCTAAGTAAATTAATAATGTAAATGCATTTGTAGTGTTAAGGTTTGAGCTAACTTTGGGAACCAACAGCTTTTGTTCACTTCATTTTATGAAAGACTTTGAAGCCTTGCCTGCAAATGTTTAATGCAATAGTTTCAAAGAGTTAATATGCTAATTATATTTTTATATTCAATTAATGAAAGAAAGGCAAGACCTCTATTAATACTAGTCATTTAAATATGTAACCATATGAATTAAAATATTATATTTTCATGTATTAAGTAATACAGCTCTGTATTTTTAAAGTATTCTTTAACTTAGACTTTTTTAAACTAATGTGAGTTTATACTCAAAAGTGAGGATTTGCTAAAGCCATAAAGCATCATGAACTCTTCAAAGAGCTAAGATGCAACTGTGTTGCCTAGGACACTTTCCTGCACAAAATAAATACTTCTTAGGCATTTTTTAAAAAAAATTCACTAATACTGGAGTTTACTAGTACTTTTAAGTCATCTAAAAATATTTCTGAACCATAAAAGCATCTGCTTTCAAAATAGCAAGTGACCTATCTTGCAAAAACTAAGCATCAGCAATACATATGTATTCTTTTAAATAGATTCAGTACCTTTTACATATTGTTTCCTTAGTGCATTAAGTGGTTGTTGAATTGAATTGTGGGTAGATATGTGGGTTTGTGTCTTTACTGATAATGACCACTTGGATATTAGAAATAATCTACTCTATCTTCCTTTTAATGATGAAGAGCAGTAGACTAATACCCAGAGAGGTCAATTCCCTTGTCCAAGGTAAGGAAATTAATGGCAGCATCCGTCCTAGAATTTAAATCTCTCGCAATCCAGTAATTTTTAATACATCCATGCTAGTATCTATATATACTATATTTCCTTCATTAACTTTTGGGTTCAAACTTTTTTTTTCTCGTTGAGAGAGTTGTTAAAAATCTCTTAGATATATATGATTCAATATACTAAAAGGAAATCTGACTTAAGGCATTTGCCCATTATATTGGCAGTATTCTTTTCTGCCCAGATACATTTCTCCTTCAGAAGAGTAAAGTTGTATAAAACTCAGGTCAGACTAACTCATAACTCCCTCATAATTAAATGCCATAATCCTATTGTTATGTATTAGGGTGATTATATATTAGAGGAATGTTGTTAAGTTTTCTTCTTGTACATAGGAAAGCAAACTGGATTTGGAGTCAGAGTACCTGAGGTTGAGTCTAGGCTCTGCAGTTTCTCAGTCATGTAACTTTAGGAAGTCACTTCCCCTCTCCGGGTCTCAGTTTTCTCAATAGTAAAAGAAAGGGTAGTTTCAGAAGAGATGTAAGGTTCTTTCTGCTATAATATACTATGATTATCTCCTTGCTTAGGGTCAACAATGTTGTTTGTGGTGGTAGTTGAAAATAATCAGCAGAATTTACTTGAAAATTACTTTTTTCTTAGTGGACTGACCTTTGGTCAATTCATTTAACAAACATTCACTGAGCATCTATTATGTACAAGGAATTGTACTAGGCTCTGTGTCACATAGAAAATTATCAGATACTGAATCATTCCCTCTGAAGTTCATAGTGAATATTTTTCATTACCCTTACTGGTTGCATGAAGCAAGAGAGAAGGCTCACTCAAAGGACTTCTTTAGTGGCCTTCAGATAGAGAGTGATCAGCCACAATCACAAGACAGGGTGATGGAAAGAAAAAAGCTTAGGAAAGACCTGCTTTCAGAACCTTCAGGTTCTAGTCTTAGTGCTGCCACTTACTAATTCTGTAACTTTAAGTCTCCATTTTTGTTATTGTTCAGCCTTTTCAGTCTGTGTCCACCTCTTTCTGCCATCATTGGGGGTTTTCTTGGCAAAGATCCTGGAGTGGTTTGCCATTTCCTTCTCCTCATTTTGGAGATGAGGAAACAGATGAGAGTTACAAAGCTAGTAAGTGTCTGAGGCCAGATTTGGACTCAGGAAGATGAGTTTTCCTGACTTCAGACCCAGCACTGTATCTGCTGTGCTACATAGCAGCCCTACATTACCATTCTGTGTGTGTTAAACCAGGTCATTGGACTTGATGTTCTTTAAGGTCCCTTCCAGCTCTTCGATTTTGTGTTTATTCCCTTCTCCTGATGACATCCATCAGCCATGATCCCACTGACCTATTCTCACTGACCTGCAGAGATTTCCATTCCTAACACACTCTTTTTTGGATTATCTTTGCAATACTGTGCAGTTATTTAAACTTTCACTGTGCTTTAAACCTCTGTTGAAATGCCCCTGTGGAAAGACATTTTAATTCACTCTCTATAACATGTCTGGTCCTGTTCTTTGCTCACTGTAATATACCTTTAAAAAATTCCACTTTCCCCATATGATGTGTGTGCTCTTTGTGTTTTTGTTTGTTTTTGCTTTGTTTTGTTGGGAGGGGAGCATTGGAGACTATTGTAACTATCTTTCTCAGAAGATCAGTGTAGTGTGGTGGAAAGAATTTGAACCAAAGAAAACTTGGGTTCAGGTCTCTATCAGCACTACTCCCCTTAGTGAAGTTATGTAAATGCTCTGAGACTTACTTTCCACAGCTAGAAAAAAGACACTGGATAGTCATAATTATTACCACCTAACTGTTTTAATGCCCAAATGAGATAATGTATGAAAAAAAGCTTTCTAAACCATAAAGTCCTCTGTTGTGTCATGAAGAAGGGAAGGTTGGATCAATTATTTCATGCTGGATCAGCAACTCATCTATAACTTAGTCATAACTCTTATGGAACTTCTAGTCTTACAGATTTCCCTGGAGCACTGAGAGGCTTTGCAATCAGTTGTGTCAGAGGATAAGACTTGAGCTTTTACTGCAAGTCCAGATCTCCAATAGCTGTGTCAGACTATCTCCATATAAATTACTATATGAAACTAAATTCTTCTTATTACTACCACCAAATTTGAATGAATCAATCAAATATAGTAAAATATTAGCTTACTCATTAGCTGCTTTAAAGATTCTACTCTTCTATTCTCCACAATCAATAGAATCTAATCAGGATTTTTTTTTTGATACAAACCTTTGGAAAGGGACAAACACAAACTTATTTTATACTTAAAAAAATTCTTCAACCACAATTATTACAGAAAGATATCTAACACATCCTATCA
Organism: Trichosurus vulpecula; assembly: GCF_011100635.1. NCBI lineage: Eukaryota > Metazoa > Chordata > Mammalia > Diprotodontia > Phalangeridae > Trichosurus > Trichosurus vulpecula. The sequence goes on from NC_050580.1 coordinate 68,414,684, forward strand.
ACTGTAACACTGGTTTAAGGAAGCCTAAAGTATATACATGGGTATGTTGACAAATTGTTTCCATCAACAAGTTGGATGCTCACTATATGGCTTCCAGGAAATTAGCTTTGGGGTATGAAAATGGAACAATAATATTGAATGTGGATCTAGGGTAGTAGGCTCACTGACTGTAAGCATTTCTATAGAGTCATTTGATTGAATTAATAAATATTATCCTGCTTCTGAATGGGGGCAGAGGGACCACTTAATCAACAGACATGAAATTTTCCCTCCTAGTTTATATCAGGAACCCCAGAGAATAATCAAGCCCAAGTATCTTAATTACCTTGATTAGTGGTGAAAGGAAAAAAATCTAGCTCAAGGAAAGAGAAATTTTTGAGCTTTTAAGCTTTTTTTTTCTTCTCCATGGGCCTTATAATTTAAAGATAGACTGCAATTGAGGGAAAAAAAAACCTTACTACTGATATCAAAACTAATAAGGCCAGGCTTTTTTTTAACACAATGACCTTCAAGGAATCTATATTCAATATGGAGGTAAACACTAGGTACAGGGGTCAATGAAAAATTTAAACAAAGTAGATAGATAGATAGATAGATAAAGGGGCAGAAGGAAGGACACTAAGCAAATGGAGGAATCTAAAAAGGCTTTTACAAAAGATAGCTTTTTACTTGATCTTGGAAGGAAACTAGGGATTTTAAGAGGTGCATGTAGAGAGAGAATATGTTTCCAGAAAAGGCTTGGAATTTGTGTGTGTGGGGTGTGTGTGTGTGTGTGTGTGTGTGTGTGTGTGTGTGTGTGTGTGTAGGGGTAATCATAGCTATCCTGACATGTTTGAAGGGCTAGATTCTAGAAGAGGGATTAAATTTGTTTTTCTTGGTCCCAGAGGGAAGTGTAGAAGTGATGTTTGAAAGTTATAAAAGAGGCAAATTCCATATGAAAACATAGACAACCTTACAATTAGAGATTTCCACAAGCAGAATGGGATGTGTCAGGAGGTAATGATCTTACTATCACTAGAGTTATTCTCATTTATAATAGATTCTGTAGACAGTTTGAGGTTTTGAGGGCATGAACCGAGCAAGGTGACCTCTGAGGCTCCTTCTAATTTTAAGGCATTATTATTTTATTAATGTACTTATTTTGTCTAGAACTGTGATTTCCTTGGTGTAGAGAGTTCCCTAGTGAGAAACTCCCTCAACTGCTTGCCTATCCACAACTACAATTTATGTTCCTAGAAAGTGACTTTGGGTGTTGAGACATTGTGGCTTGTCCAGGATCAGGTACTGTGTATATCTCAAGGGCAGCCCTTGGGCGCAGTCCTTCCTGACTCAGACGCCAGCCCATGACACATACTATCTCCCTCTCCATTGTTTGTTAAAAGCATCAAATGGAAGATTCAAAAACAGAAAACTAAAATTGAGAATATAATCTTGTATATGATGCAATTAGAAATCTGCATGCCTTTTTGAATGCTTAATTCTTTATTACAGTCTTTTATTTCTAAAATTACTTTATTTCAGAAATTGGATGAATGGTGAACCAAGGATACCACAATACCAAATATAAATTGATTGTGAGCCCAAAGAAATATGAAAATGAATCTTAACGTGTTTTCAATGGGAACCACAGTGGTCTACGGATGAATAAGAATGATTCATGACAGGGCAATGTTTCAAGTATTAACATGTTTAGCAAAATAATTTACATATATTAAGGGCTGGAAGTACTGAAGATGATCCAGTCAAACCCCTTACTTTACAGATAAAGAAACTGAGGTATAGAGATGGGAAGTGATTGAACTTCATACAGCTAGTTAAGTGATGATGTGAGGATTTTAACCCAAACCCTCTATTGAGGCCAGTATGATGTGAACTATAACTACCTTCTTTAACTGATATTTAAAAAACTGTCTTCATTATCCTCATCATTGTTACACTATCATTATTTGTGTTCTTTTATATTATGTATCAAATTATAAAAAACTTATTAAAGGATTTCACTTTACTCATCTGTAAAATTACAGGGTTTGGTTAGACTACAGGAGTCCTAATCCTGGGCTTTATGGATAACTTTCAAGAAACCCCTGAACTTGGATCTAGAAAAATTTAGTTTATTAATTTACTTTATTAATTTTATTAATTTGTTTTATTAATCTCTAAATGAAATTTATAACTTTGTTTACTTAAAAACACTATTATGACATGTGATCCATAGTCGTCACCTGAAAGTCAAAAAGTGTCTATGACATGCAGATAATCTTAAGAATCCTTGATTTAAATCATATTTAAGATACTGAAAAGATTTATCAGCTCAAGCTATGTGTACTGTGTTTATTGAACAGTTATCCCATGAGAACCCTCCTACCCCAATGGATGATTAGCCTTAGGGATATGATAAGGAATTTTCATTCACCATACTTATGTCCCATATTTAGAACTCTCATATACTCTTAGAAGTGATTTTATTTAATTCTACTCTATACCACTTCTTTTTTTTAAGAGCTTGTATAGTGTGCCCTTTCTAGGGTCATTCATTTGAGCAATTTTAATGAATGGATTTGAAAAGCAGGAAAGGATCAAAGTAGTATTTAGAATAAGGAGAGAGAAGGACAATAGAGAGCACTGTATCTTCTTTGTCTAACTCCAAGTTAACAAATATAAAAACTGACAGGAAGCCTGCAGCGTTGCTTAAAGTTACTTAGAATCAAACTTATACTGTTTCATCTATTTAAGAATTTCAAATTCAGGTATTAGAATTTAAGACTGAATGAGACCTTAGAGATCATCTCATCCCACTGAGCCCCCAAATCAATAGAGTCTGGACCAAATTTATACCATTAGAACCATTTCCTCATTTATATTTAGGTTGGTTAGCTCCTGATGGTCCAAAAGAGTGAAAGTATTATTCTCAAGCTGCAGGTTATTTGATTGATTTTTTCTTTTAAGGTTGTAGAGTTTTCTGTGTTTTCCTTTCCAGCAGGTTTATAAAAGAGAAAAAAAAATATCAGGATGTGAAGCTCAGGACTTTTATATAGTCTAGAGGTCCACTGTTCTGTAACAACTATATTGACAGGACTAGTTAGAAAGGACAAATACCAGCTAAGAAAAATCACTACTATCATAGTAATCATTTTCAAATTCCCATTGCTTAGTGTGCCAAGGTTGAAACAGAGCTACCATTCATAGATCTGGCCTACCAATCCCAGAATCCTGATGACTGCAGAGAAATAGAGGCAGGGCCTGAGGGCTTGAATTCATAAGTTACCATTGAGAACACCAGTTTCTTGGCAATTAAGGTAGTGGCCAGGATTTTTCTCTATTCTGAATTAATTTTAATGGAATTGGGAAATGCCTTCCCCAATCTTGAATAAGTAATGAAAGACCTAGGATGAGAGTTAGGAGATACTTTGGAGAGCATTTATTCTAATTTCCCCTTCATAACTAGAAAGGACCTTAGAGATCATCAATTGAAGCTTTCTCATTTTACAGATGTGGAAAATAGAGCAAGTATGTTGTCCAAGTTCCACAGCTACTTAGTGGCAGAAATGAGATAAGAGGATTATAGATTTGGAATTGAAAGCAGAACTTTGGGGTCCATAAATCCAACCCTACTCACTTTAAAAATCAGGAAACTGTAGCAAAGGGAGAAAGATCAAGTGAACCTATGCCACAAGGTCACAGAACTAGCACGTATCTGAGGTGGTGTTTGAATCTGGGCCTTCCCCACTCTAAGTCTGGCACTCTATCCATTGTTCTACTCTGCCCCAAATCCTCTGATTCCAAACCCAGTGTTTGATTTGATATAACAGTCTTGCCCTCCTTGAAAAATTGATGCCTGACTTTAGAGTCAAAAGTTGGGCCCGTTATTATGTTTGTCATGAGTTCCCATCCCATGGGTACACCTGAATCCTTGCCAACTCAGCAGTAGCTTTGTGCTAGAGTGGGCCTCAGAATGAGGGGGAGTATAAAAGAGCCTCATCTAAGAATGAGTCTCCAAGCATCCAAAAGTGTCTGAGCTAAAATAGAGAGAGGTAGGCCTCAGCAGGAGAGAATCCTTCATCTGGCAGAATGGAACTTTGGAGAGGAAGTAGAGGAGAAGGAACAAGTATTTAAGTATGTACTATGTAGCAGGCACTGTTCTAAGAGCTTTACAAATATTCTCATTTAGTGCTCATAACAACCCCATAAAGCTAGTACTATTATTATCCCATTTTAACAGTGAAGGAAACTGAGGCAGGCAGATATGTGACTTGTCGAGGGTCACACAACTAAGTGTTGGAGGATATATTTGAAATCAGAACTTCCTGATTTTAGTCTTAGAGCTTTTGCCACTCTGTCACCTAGCTGCCTCTTGGATTCGAGAACTATGTTGCTACTGATAGAACTGTATCGACTGAATAGATCATGAGCATAGCTTCTATACTCTCCCTCATTATATCCAGAGGGTTCTGAAAAGTTAGGTAGAAGATGTCAGCTCCCCTGGCAGAGAAAAGGATACCCAAAAAACCTTGAAAGGAGAGTAGCAAACAGACCCCTAGAGTGCAGAAGAGTGAAACCACAGACTTCATGGGACCATCATGAGATGATTCCAGGTTCAGTCAACCCACCAGCATTTACTAAGCACTTATGATAGAGCACACAATATTCAAGGCGCTGTGATGCAATGAGAAATGAAAAAGGTCGTGCTGTAAGGGAGCTTGCATTCTATTAGGGGAGGCAACATGTAGATTTATAAAGGTTTTCCTCACATGGAGGGTAGTATAAGTGATATTAGGGAATGTTGGGTGTGGAAGCCTTAGAAATTGTAGGGTGTTGTGTGGCTTCGGTTTTCTTTGATTCTCTTGTTCCAGGACATGTACCTGGTTATTGCTGATGTGATTGTTCTTGTATCCTTTCCTTTCTAATAAAGTTTTTGTGACCAATTGAGGCTCCAGCTTTGCAAGCTGGGCAATTTCAGTAAACCTATTAGGGCTGTCTAATGGAGTGAATTCTCTAGGTTTCATCCTTATAACTGGGACCCTGAGAAGCATGACACCCCCCATAAAGCAAATTACAGACTAAAAAGAAAGGAATTTCAAATGAAACTTAGCCAAAAGTGAGCCTGACATCAGTTGCTATTTGTTTCTAAGACTATTTGAACATTCCACAATAGCTTCTAAGAACAACATGCCTTGGCTTATTGCAGTGTATAATTTCTTCTCAAATTTCAACCCTCGTTTTACTATGTGTCTCCTAAAAGAATTTCTGAGATTGGGCAAACTTGGGTATTGTGTCTGAAATGGGAGTTTTTTTTCTAAAAGAGGTCTATTTTCATCCTCCAAAATGAACCCAACTCCAACAATTTTTTTTCAATCACCTGCTCAAAAAGAAAAAATAAGTGGCTTCTTATTGTCTCAAGAAAATACAAAATACAAAAATTTTAGCTTAGTATTTATGGCCTGTTGAAATCTGGCTCCAGCCTGTTTTTCATGGTTCAATTGACATTCAGGCTGAACTAAAGTCAGCAAGCCATTTCTAGCTTCACTGCATTCTCAAACGCCATCCCTGCTTATGTAACAGATTCTAACTAGTACCTTGAAAATCTTCCTGGCTTTTCTTGTATCTATTCCTTCAAATTAATGCAGGGCTTGTGTTATATCAGCCTTCACAATATTCCTTAAAGCATCTCAGGAAAACTTAGCTTTTCTCACAGCTGCCTTTGACATGCCCCTGACTATCTCCATCTCTGTTGGACTTTTATCAGGATTAAGGATCTGTATTGGGACTGGTTGCTGCAGGTGTTCAACCTGTGTGAAGAAAAGGCAAGGTGACAGTCCTGTAATGACCCTGTGACACCCTCCTCTACATTCTCACCAGATTCCCTTCTCTTTGGTTTCCCTGTTCTTTTCAGTTTTGGTATTTCTCTATATCCAGCAACATCATTCCCTAATGAAAGAATTTCCCTGGTCCCAAAGTATAACATATTACATACGTTCCATCCATTCTCTCAAAAAGTATGTCTTATTTACATCAAAGCATTATGGGAATATTACAGAATGGTGCTCAGAAGAAGTTGTTTGGATTTGAAATGCACTTCTGTGCTCATCTCTGCTTTTCAGATTTCTCAGACTCAGATCAAGGCTCATTCTAAGTACTACCTCCTTTGTGAAGCTCTTCTAGATTTTTCCTCTAGTGTGTTCTAGTTGCAAGCATTCTCTCCTTCATATTTGTGTAGAGAACTTAAGATTTTTCCCATATCCTCTTATTTCTTGAATTTGTATCATACTTGTCTTTGGTGCATGGTATATCGTATTAGCATCGTAGGTTCATGGAGTTAAAGCAGGAAGGAACCTTTAATTTAACTGTTTCATCTTATAGACTAGGAAACTGAGGCAAAATTGGTATAGGGGGATAGAGCTCTGGACTTTAAGTTAGGAAGACATTGGTTTAAATTCCTTATTAGTTGTGTGATGCTGACAAGCCACTGAACCTCTCTATGACTCAGTTTCTCCCTCTATAAAAAGAGGATTTGTAATCAGTTTCCTCTTAGGTCACATTTAGCTCTTAGTCTATAATCCTAAGTGAGGTACCCAAGGTCATGCATATTAATAAGTAGCAAAGAGAAGATTTTTACCCAAATCTTTTGACTCCAAATATTGGGTGCCTTCAGGGCCTGCTTCAGTTTGTCTTTGTATTGCCAGTGCCTTGCACACATTCAGAGTGAAGGGAATGAAGGGCAGGATGGTTTTGTCTGCATGGGACTTAGGACCTTAATGGAAAGCATGTTGGGCATATTGATCAGCAGTCAATAAATTAAGGAAGCAGGCTAGGTGGCACAGTGGATAGAGTGCCAGGTCTGCAGTCAGGAAAGCTCATTTTCCTGAGTTCAAATCTGACCTCAGACACTTCTTAGCTGTGTGACTCCGGGCAAGTCACTTAACCCTGTTTGACTCCGTTTTCTCATCTGTAAAATGAGCTAGAGAATGGAATGGCAAACCATAGCTCTGCCAAGAAAACCCCAAATGGGGTGATGAAGAGTCAGACACAATTGAAAAATGACTGAATAAAAACAGAGCTGTAATATATAGAGTTTAATTAATATCATCTGATGGGCAGTTAACAGGTAAATAAAAAGGACCCCCAATAGAGAAAGAATGAATGTGTAGATGTATGTGCATATGAACTTATGTCTATATGCATATATACACATGATACCTATTTATGCATATGTATTCATATCTGTATGGACATACATACATGTATACGGGCATGCAGATGTACACACACACATGTGTGTGTATGTGTGTATATGTATACACACATATGTTACTCAGCCCTAGGGTGACAGTCTCCATCAGAAGGAGAAATTCTAATCAGTCTTTCAGGTGGGTAAACCTGTCACTTTCATTATTTGAGAGGTTGTGCAATTGGGGCAGGGCATCAGGGGCTGTTGCAAAAACAAACTCAGGCCTAGTCTAGGCAATTAAACGTGGGGAAAAATTGTAGAACCAAAAAGGATGCAATTTGTTCTCTCTCCTCCTCCACACAAAAAAATAGGCACTTTTTAGTTGAATTCAATTGAATCATTTCAATTATTGTGGAGTCCAAGACCAGAAATGTGTTACAGGTAGATGCACTTGCTGAAGGGTCTTCAAGCCCTGTGGCAGCACTCTCATTGTCTGAAGAAGCTTGAACGTCTCCCTAGGAAGTCTTCTTTATCACTGAATAAGATAATTAAAGGAAACAGTTTGTATTTAGAACCTCGAGGAGTCCTAGAGATCTAGACCCCCTCAGTTAAAGGCAAGAGAGGTCACTGGTGTAATGGTACATAATAATTAGAACCCAAGCCTCTGGATGCCCAATCCTGTGTGTATTTTCCCCTCTGCTCCATGTTCTTTTCTGAAAAGTGGAAATTTGTATGTGTTGTGTGGATTTACTCAGAAGTATTCTGCTATTTGAAATAGAAACTTAAACATGAAAGCAATCACATTCATGAATGGCATTAATAAATAAAGGGAAAGCTTTCTCATTGAGAAATTCACTTCTCTTGACAGGTTATGAATCTGAAGCTAGGGAACAGCTTATATAAATATTCACTATATGTAATAATATGTATCATAGGATGTGATCTCAGAGTTATTTAATAAATGCAAAGAGATAGATTGGATATGTGCTCCTGTAACTGAAGAAGCATTCTAATTCCTTTTTCGATCAGATTTCATGGCCAGGGTTCTTTCTGTCTTTTCCCCTTTCCACTGTCCTTTCAGGAAGGTCTTGTTTGATTTTGCCTCACTGGGTGAGGTGAAATTGTTCCTACAGCTTGTCAGTTTGCATTTACAAGTTTCCAAAAGAAGAAAGTTCTTAAAACAATCTTACTTTTTGATGGACAGAGAAACAGCTGAATAAGGTCACCCAAAACTTCATGGATCAGAAAGTGGCAGTCATCTAGATTTCTTAGGATTACTTTTATCCGTCTCTGTCATTCCATTGCTCAGGTGCCTTTCTTAGAAAAGGCCATGTCATTCCAACACTTCATCACAGAAGATTATAAGCAGGCCTTTATAGACGAGAAAAGGGCCCCCTGCCTTTTGTAGCATTGTCCTCTCTTGGTTCTCGGTTTCTTACTATTCCTTTTCACCCTGCTTTGTTAGATCACTGATAGGCTGGTGAGTATACAGAAGAGGGCAACCAGGATGGTGAAGATCCTTGAGTTCATGACATAAGAAGGAAATCAAGGAACTGGGAATGATTAGCAAAGACTCAGAGGAGACGTTTATCTGTCTTCAAGTATTTGAAAAGCTATTGTGAGGAAGCAGAATTAGATTTGTTTGGTTGGTTCCAAAGGGCAAAGCCAGGAAGAATGGGCTGAAGTTGAAAAAAGGCAAATTTAAGTAAATTTTAAGCAAAAGCAAAACAAAACAGTAAGCCAACTTCCTAATACTTAGAGCCATCCTAAAGGGAAACAGGCTATCTCAGGAGGCAGTGGGTCATTAGAGGTTTCCAGGCAGAAGTGAAATAATCATGTATTTCATATGGTGTGAATTCCTTTTGGAAATGGATGAAACTGGGGTAGCTAAGTGCACATTAGATAGAATACAAGCCTTGGAGTCAGAAGGATCCGAGTTCAAAACCAGCCTCAGACACTTGTTGCTTCCTAGCTGTGTGACACTGGGCAAGTCTCTTAACACCAATTTCTGTGCCAAAAAACATGGATAAAGCTAGATGGCCATTTAAGTTCATGCCACCTCTAAAATTCAATGATTTGGAGGCCTTGGGTTTCATGCCTCTACTCTTTAATCAAAGGGATAGAAGATGGGGATAATGTGGAGTACCAAGGCTGATGGGATCCAATAGAATAATGAGCTTTTCTCACTTTCCCACATGGTCTTCCTGTGGAATGGTGGAAAAATAAGTGAACTCAATTATTATTCAGAGATTCAATTATTGCTATGCAAATGACCCCCAAATCATCCAGTCCCTCATATAGCTACCTCCTGGATGTAATGCAGGGATTATTAATCTGAATTTTGTGGGCTATGGATATTAGGGAGGCCATGAATTTATATGGGAAAAAAATTTCAACTTTACTTTCAACAACCTCTAACTGAAATTTAGCATTTTCTTCAATTATTTTTTAATTTCATATTTTATTATTTAATTTTTTTTTTAGTTTTCAGCATTGATTTCCACATGATTTTGAGTTACAAATTTTCTCCCCATTTCTACCCTCCCCCTCACTCCAAGATGGCATATATTCTGATTGCCCCTTTCCCCAGTCAGCCCTACTTTCTGTCACCCCACTCCCTCCCCATCCCCTTTCCCCTTACTTTCTTGTAGGGCAAGATAGATTTCTATGCTCCATTGCCTGTATATCTTATTTCCCAGTTGCATGAAAAAACAATTTTTTTGAGCATCTGCTTTTGAAACTTTGAGTTCCAAATTCTCTCCCCTCTTCCCTCCCCACCCACCCTCCCTAAGAAGGCAAGCAATTCAACATAAGCCACACATGTAACATCATGTAAAACACTTCCACAATACTCATCCTTCCATCCTATCCTGTCTCCCTTTATTCAATTTTCTCCCTTGACCCTGTCCCTTTTCAAAAGTGTTTGCTTTTGATTATTTCTTCCCCCTATCTACCCTCCCTTCTATCATCCCCCCTTTTTATCCCCTTCCCCCTACTTTCCTGTGAGGTAAGATACTCAGTTGAGTGTATATGTTATTCCTTCCTTAAGTCAAATCCTATGAGATCAAGATTCACTCATTCCCCCTCACCTGCCCCCTCTTCCCTTCCAACAGAACTGCTTTTTCTTGCCACTTTTGTATGTGATAATTTACCCCATTCTATCTCTCCCTTTCTCCCTCTCTCAATATATTCCTCTCTCATCCCTTAATTTGGTTTTATTGTTTTAGATATCATCCCTTCATATTCAATTAACCCTGTGCCCTCTGTCTATATATATATATATATATATATATATATATATATATATATATATATGTATTTTCCCTTCAACTCTCCTAATACTGAGAAAGGTCTCATGAATTACACACATCATCTTTCCATGTAGGAATGTAAACAAGACAGTTCAACTTTAGTAAGTCCCTTATGATTTCTCTTTCTTGTTTAACTTTTCATGCTTCTCTTGATTCTTATGTTTGAAAGTCAAATTTTCTATTCAGCTCTGGTCTTTTCATTGAGAAAGCTTGAAAGTCCTCCATTTTATTAAAAGTCCATATTTTGCCTTGGAGCATTATACTCAGGTTTGCTGGGTAGGTGATTCTTGTTTTTAATCCCAGCTCCTTCGACCACCAGAATATCATATTCTAAGCCTTTCAATCCCTTAATGTAGAAGCTGTTGATGTTGTGTTATTCTGATTGTGTTTCCACAATACTCAAATTGTTTCTTTCTGGCTGCTTGCAGCATTTTCTCCTTGACCTGGGAACTCTGGAATTTGGCAACAATATTCCTAGGAGTTTTCTTTTTGGGATCTTTTTCAAGAGGTGATCAGTGGATTCTTTCAATTTCTATTTTACCCTCTGGTTCTAGAATATCAGGGCAGTTCTCCTTGATAATTTCTTGAAAGATGATGTCTAGGCTCTTTTTATGATCATGGCTTTCAGGTAGTCCAGTAATTTTTACATTATGTCTCTTGGATCTATTTCCCAGATCAGTGGTTTTTCCAGTGAGATATTTCACATTGTCTTCCATTTTTTCATTCCTTTGGTTCTGGTTTATAATATCTTGATTTCTCATCAAGTGGCTAGCTTTCACTTGCTCCAATCTAATTTTTAAGGTAGTATTTTCTTCAGTGGTCTTTTGGACCTCCTTTTCCATTTGGCTAATTCTGCCTTTCAAGGCATCCTTCTCCTCATTGACTTTTTGGAGCTCTTTTGCCATTTGAGTTAGTCTATTTTTTAAGGTGTTATTTTCTTCAGTATTTTTTTGGTTCTCCTTTAGCAAGTCATTGACTTCTTTTTCATGATTTTCTTGCATCACTCTCATTTCTCTTCCCAATTTTTCCTCTACTTCTTTAACTTGCTTTTCCAACTCCTTTTTGAGCTCTTCCATGGCCTGAGACCAATTCATATTTTTCTTGGAGGCTTTTGATATAGGCTCTTTGACTTTGTTGACTTCTTCTGGCTATATGTTTTGATCTTCTATGTCACCAAAAAAAAAAAGATTCTAAAGTCTGAGTCCTCATCTTAGTCCATTCTCACTGCCTGTTTATGTTCCCAGCCGACTACTTGACCCATCAGCTTTTTGTCAGGGTATGACTGCTTGTAGAGTAGAGAGTACTTTGTCTCAAGCTTTAGGGGCTGTGCTGCTGTTTTCAGAGCTACATCTACATAGCAAGCTCTGCCACACCAACACTCCTCCTCCCCCAACAACCACCAACTAGAACTGTGACCCAGATCTAAGCAGGGCAAAGCAGGCTCTGCACTCCTGCTCTGATCTGCAGCTTAATTCCTCCCACCGGGTGGACCTGGGGGCCAGAAGCAACTGCAGCTGGAGCTCTGGAAGCAGCAGCAGAGCTGCACCACCTCTACCCCCAGGGGCTGGGGCTGAACAAACACTCCTCTCACTCGGATCTAGCAGTTTTTCTACTGACCTGCTCTGCTGTCTTTGGAATTTGTGGGTTGAGAAGTCTGGTAACTGCCACAGATCACTGAATCTACAGCCTGGTCCACCCGGCTCCTGGTCTGGTTATTCCTGGTACCCCACACTGGGCTGTGCTCCACTCCGTTTCCAGCTCCATGTGACAGACCCTTCGCAGCAACCATCCAGGGTGTCCTGGGCTGGATTCCTGCTTCCCTTTGCTATTTTGTGGGTTCTGCAGCTCTAGAATTTGTCCAGAACCATTTTTATAGGTGTTTGGAGGGACCTGGGGAGAGCTTAAGCAAGTCCTTGCTTTCCAGCCACCATCTTGGCTCTGTCCCTCTCATTTTCTTCAATTATTAATATATGCACCAAGCATTAGTCTAAAAAGGAGTTCACAGGATTAATCGGACAGCCAAAAGAATCCATGATGAAGACAGTGTTTAAAAGCCCTGACCTAACCTCTACCTGGATGTTTCATTGACATCTCAAATTTCACATTTCTAAAACCAAACTCACTTAAGTCCATTTCTAGCTTGCTGGCTTATTGTTTTGTAGTGTTTCAGTTTCTCATATCTCCTCAAACCTATCCCTCTTCCAGACTTTCCTTTTTCTTTTTATACTGGTATCCTTCTAGTCACTGAGCTTCATCAACTCCTCCCTCTCTCTCATACTCAAATGCCAAATGTTATTGATTCTACCTGCACTGTATCTTTTGTGTCCATCTCATCTCTTCACTCACAAGGCCTAGACGTTAGTTCAGACACTCAAGCAATAAATTTCTGACTCATATTCCTATCTCTATTCTTTTCCCTCTCCAATCCAACTGGCACACAGTTGAAAAATTGGCATTCCTAAAACGCACATCTGGACATCCCTACCTACCCCCACCCCATACTTCATTTACTTCCTAATGCCTATAGGGTAAATTACAAAAGCCTTCTCTACAACCTGGTCTCCATTGGCTTCCAAATCTTGTCTCATTTTACTCTCCTCTCCAGACTCTTCTGGTCAAACTGGATTATTAGTTATTTCCTATACACACACCATTCCACTTTCTGTGGCCATGCTTCTGGTTCCTTAAGTCTGGATTGCATTCCTTCCTCACAATGAAATTCCCTAGAAATGAAGCAGCTGGATGGCACAGTAGCTAGTGTTCAGCAGCACAGTCGCTAGTGTGCTGGGTTTGGAGTAAGGAAGACCTGAATTCAAATGACATCTAGTAGGCATGTAACCATGGGCAAGTCACTTAAGTTCCATTTGCCTCAGTTTCCTTAACTGTAAAGTGGGGATAATAATAGCACCTATCTCCCAGGGTTCTTGAGGGGGTTACATGATTGCTTAGCACAGTACCTGGCACATAGTAGGAGTATATGAAATTTTGTTATCATTAATATTATTATTTTATTATTCAGATACAATCTTTTACACAAAGCCCTTCCTGATTTTCCCAGTTTGTAGCATTCTTTTTCTCTTAAATTTTATTTTTATTACTGTTTACGTATTTTGTATTTACTTACTATGGTGTTAAAGAAGTCCTATCCTGTGCCAGCCCTAAATAAGGCTAGTCTGGTGGGGAGGAAATGGAATGTTCCACCACCATTACCATTTAACATTTAAGAACCAGAGGTTTACTTAATAATAGCATGGAAAAATATTAACAAGGATACATTATTGATTCTTTTGAATCCTATGCTTTTGCCTTCACATTTGCTGTAATGGCACTCTAAATCATCAGGGTGTGTTAGTCCTGAGGATCCCCCACTCCTCTTTCCTGGGTTTAGGTGGCCAAGAAGCTACATCAATAATTCAAGCCTTAATTACCTGGACCAATTAACTTTTAGCTTAATTTTAGAGAAAAAAATAGAGTGCATGGAGTAGCTAAGGGTTTCTTTGCTTTTTTGCATATCATGGAGGCTGTGTGGTGAAGGCTATGGTTTCCCCCTCTTTTATGGAAAAAGAAACTAGGACTCAGAGACATGAAATGCTTTGCCAATGGCTAGTAAGCATTCAAGGTGGAATAGGAACCCAAGTCAACCTAACTCTAATGTAGTGTGCAGAAATGAATAAAATAGAATATACAGAATTACAAAGGAAACCAATTACATTAATGCATTAATAAATTAAATACTAAATTGAATACTAATGCATTACTATTAATATTTTAGTATATTAAACTGCTATCATAGATGTACCTGTATGTTTAAAAAAAGTTTAAAAATGTTAAAAAAAATGTTCACAGACTCCAGGTTAAGGATCCCTGAAGAAGACATTTCTCCTACCACAAGTGCTGCATTTGTATATCCAGGACATGATGTCAAATTTTCCCTATGCTATTTATCTCTTCTCTGACCTTAGACAATTAATTTAGCTTCCCCGAGATTAATTTTCTCCTTTGAAAAATGAGGTATAAACTATATGACATCTAAGGTTCTTTCAACTTATAAATATAGCTTTTAATGATCTCAGCTTTATTGATATATTCAAAACATTTCCAGACCAATTCTGTTATAGACTTAGGTCAATATAATTTTTTTTTCCTTTGTGTTTGTTTTTGCTTAAGTTTCATAGTAGAATGCTGCCTACTGAGAAACAAATATTCTACTTATAGCATGGTTACTATGGTACCAACTGTTGCCTGGAAGATTATTTCATCTAAAATAATGTTTTTTTTAAAGAACTAGTTAAAATTGTAAGGATTATTTAATGGGCCCAAACTTATATTTTTAGTCTTTGTGGGGAAATGCTAGTATAGAAACTCCTTGCACAGATATAGAATGGCAGCTATCTATAACTGTCTTAAAGAGTTGCCCTGGGATGATGAGAATTCGAATGATTTGTCAGGGCAACATAATAAGGTTTGAAACCTGGCCTTCTTGTTTCCAAGGCCAGACATTTAGTCATTATGATATCCTTCCTCTTAACACCATACTATGCCATGTTTACACACACACACACACACACACACACACACACACACGCACACACATACACACAAATACACATGTAAGTATATATCTATGTACATAGATATATACATACATATACAAATATGTAGGTATATATGTATATATATATCTGTGTATATATACATATACATGTTCATACACATATATATGTGCATATATGTATATGTGTGTATGTGTAAGTATATGAAACCATAAGCCCAGGCTACTTATGAAGGCAACATTATAAATATAGGCCTTATGCTTATATGGATCTCAATTAAGTTACATTAATTATCTTGAGTTGTGGATATGAAAGCCACAATGTCTTGCCCCACTTTCATGTAATAGCAAAAGTTTAAAGTAGTAAGAAGAATGATCAATTATAAAATCATCTTAGGCCAATAGAAATTTTTCTTCTTCTACAGCCTCCTCCAAATGGGTTTCTAGAATAGCAAGTAGAGGAGAAGTAATAATTGGTGTTTACAGAGCATTTATATATATGTATATATATATGTATATGTATATATACACACACACATATATACACACACACATGTATATACATATATACACACATATACATATATATGTATATACGTATACATTTTGTTTTCTATTACTTATACTTTTGGGGGGGTCACTTTTGTACCCTTTTTTGGCAAATGAAAACTCTTCTTCTTTTCTCCCTGCTTCCAAAAAGAAGTTGAACCAGGAGTTCTTAATCTTCTGACAAGACTTCTTGCTTCCTGCAGATTGCTGCTAGTGATGAAAATTGAGTGGCAGATGTGGTTCAGAACCAAATAATAACCAGTATTTTAGAATTTGCCTTTTCCTTACATGCCTATGAGGACTGGTAGCTGTATAAAGCTAACAAAAAAGAGATAATTTTTATCTCTACCACACTTGCCAATTTGATGTACTTTTCATTACATTTTCATAACACACAATGAATATAATCTGTTTTACTACTAAAGATTGTGGTTAGAATAATATTTGTAAAATATACACAGATGGGTACATCCACATATATGTATATATGCATATGCATAAATGTGTACAAATAGATGACAATTTCAATATGCTTTTTTTTTCCTTTGTAACCCTAAGTATTTTATTCTGAGATGTGGTCAGTACATGTCACCAATCTCTCAAACTAGATCATGACACCAAAAAAAAAAATGGTTAAGAGCCCTTGATTTGGGGCAATATGACGTTTTTAAAGTAACAAGCCTTGTGTTCAAGTTGAGACTCTACTATTTACAAGATGTGTGATCCTAGACAAGCCATTTAACCTCTTTGAGGCTTACTTTCTTCATGTGTAAAATGGCAACAGTTACACGTGTTACTTCCCAAGGTCTTTGTAAGAAAACTATATCATGAATTCAAGCATTTATGTTTTGTCATCATTTTGTCCTGAGCAGTGATTCCACTGATCAATGGAGAGTAGGCCTGTAATTTCACTGTTATAAGAAACTCCAAGATCAGGAAACTTTCTCTAACAATACAGGTAGGCACCTCTTCTGCAACTTTTAGTTTTAGAGAGTTGCCTAGAGGACTGAAAGGATAAATGATTTGTCCAGTGTCACACAGCCAGGATGTGTGAAAGGCAGGACTTGAACCCAAGTTTTCCTTGCTTTGGAGGCCAGCTCCCTATCTCTATGTACTGTGCTATGATTGCATCTATCATTTCATTAGTGTTTGGAATTCTTAGTGTAGACATTTCTTCCACTGTTGTAGAATAACTTCCCTGAAGTTCATATTTAGAAATTTGACTGGGCCCACTGAGAGGTTAAGTGACTTCCCTGTGGCTCTGAATATTTAGGATGAATGAATGGATGGTTGGGTGGATGAATATGGATGTATGGATGGATGTATGGCTGGATGGATAGTTAGGTAGATAGAAGGATAAATTAATGGATGAATAGATGGATGAATGAATGAGCATTTATCAAGAAATTGTGATATGCCAAGGACATTGCTAAGTATGTAGCAGAAGCAGATTTTGAACTGAGACTTTCTGATTTCATAGAGGACCCTCTATCCACTATACCATGTTAACTCGCATGTTATATAAACATGATTTTTTTTATCATTATTTAGTTTGTGATCTTGAAGAAAGTTACCTAACTCCTTTTTCAGTCTCAGTTGCCATCTATTTTAAAGAAAACCTGGGGAATAATAATTGCAAAAGGAGGTTATTGTAAAGATCAAATGAGATAATGTATGTAAAATGAACCATCATTGTGCTAGGATGCTATTAGTAACAGCTCAGCAGAAACCACTGTGATGTAAACCATTGGAGGAATTATGTAGCTCAGAGCTGCTTTATGTCTGAGATATGTGCCTACTTCCTTTCACTGAGTGTTTTTTTGAGCATGACTAATGCCAGGGTTGCAATTTCCTTATCCTGAATCCTCCAAGTCTTCACTTTTACCTTTATAAAAGGAAGAAGCCTGAATGTTAATGAATCCACTTAGCCACGCAAAGATTCACTGAGATTGCTGGTTTGGGTAGCCTTACCTGTCTGCATTTAGTTGTTTTTGTGGGAGCCTTGAGATATAGCACTGATAGTCCTGTCTGGACATGGCTAATTATAACAAATTGAGAAAGCCAGGAGAACTTCTACTGTGCTTAACCCCAAACCACAAAAGCTTGTGATCTCATCAATGTGGGCAGATGTCAACTATACTCCTACAACTCAGTAAAGGGCTGTTGTGAAGGTTAAAATACATCCTTTCAACCCTAGCCCTTTGCTGATGAGCCTCCCTGAAATAGTCACTAGACAGCAGCCACTCAATCCATCCCCAGTTCTATCCAAAGGGATTTTTGTGTGCTAAAGTGCCTGTCACAGATTTTATTACACTGTTACAAGCTATGGAATACCGAAGTCCCCTGCAATGTTTAGAAGTCAGCCCTTTAAAAAGGAAAGATTCAGTTATACTTTGATATAAAAATGAGTTATTTTTTTAAAAATTCATCAATATGGATACCTCCCTCATATAATACAAATTGTGTAACTCATCTATGCCCTCTCATCTAGTGCAACCTGTGATCATGTGTTCATAGAAATTCTCTATAATGGGTACATAAAACATGCCTGGGAGCCATCCTATAGTTCTTTTGAAACTGCATGAATATCAACAGAGCATCATGTGAGCAACCTACCCTCTTTTCTGATCATATATCTTTATGATCACATAAATATCCACACTGGAAAAATAAGCAAAGTACTAATATCTGTCCTATCACACATCTTTCTTAAAATGTGCATAGAATAGTTTTGGTTTTCACTAGAGACATTACATGATTGTAATGCTAATTACATCATCCTATAAACAATGTGCCTTGAACCCTAACCCTCTAAGATTTATCAAGCCCAAAATAATTTAATTTACTCAATATTGCCTCCAGCCAAGTCCAGAGTGATTTTAAAAATGACTTTAGTGATTTTGTCCTCCCTATAAATCAATGACGGTATGTGGACTTGATGACCCTAAAACACTGGGATTCTTGTTTTAATATATTGTCCTATATTTTTTGCTCATTTGCACTATTCCTTTGATTTTTAAATATCTGACTCATTTTGAAGAAGGGCATGTCTGAAACAAAGGAATTGCCAACTAGAATTAAATGTAGCATTGACACTATGATTGACACATTGGCGTTATGATGTGGCATCATGGTATATTGAATAAGTCACTGAACTTAGACTCAGGAAGACTTGGGTTCATATCTCACCTCTGATATTTACTAGCTGTGTGAAGTTGGACAAGTCACTTATCCTCACCATGCCTCAGTTTCCTCTAGTTGGACTTGATAGCCTCCAAGGTCCATTCCAGCTCTGAATCTTTAATCCTTTGATTGCTTTAACCACTTGAGCTGTATTTTATTATTGAATAAATCAATTTATTTGTGATGGAAGCTTATTTCTCCCAACCCATTTTCTTTAGGATAGATTGCCAAGAGATGTAGTGAGTTTACCTCCTGGGAGGTTTGCAAGCATAAGCTGGCTCAAAAGTTGTTAGGTATACTATTGCAGGAATTATCTTTGGGAAGTGGTTGGATTAGATTTTTGCTGAGGGTCCTTCTGTCTCTCATATTCTATTTTTGTAAATTGCCACACAGATAATATTAGTTAAGGTTGATCTATCTAATGCTCGATTGTCATTTTCTACATGTCGGTGGTGTTCCTCTTTTCTTATTATTTTTTGCCATCCTAGGCTTATGTGTTAATTTTAGCATGGGCTGAGTATAATTTTGTACTTTGCTCTATTTTATGATTAGACATGTGTCAATTGTGATAGGGAGGTACTTCTATCATTCATGCAGAACACCTGTTCCAAAACTCATTAGTTATTACTGTTTGTCCATTTTAAGATCATCAATGAAACTAACTTACTCCTCTTCAAATACGCTTGAATTACTTCACCTCAGTTGCTTTATCTGACCTGGGTCAGAACTAAATGACATGATTTACTATGGTCAAGGTGGAAGAGGGGTAACTGAAGGTTAAAACACTAATTCTGATTTTATTGCCTCATTTGAGGTTGACCTCCATGCTCTAGTAACCTCCCTGAATCTCTAGTTTCTCAAGCATCTGGAATGCTCAGCAGTAGGCATGGCCTCATATGACACCAAGAAGAGAGGGAGGCAGCAGGACATTTAGTCAGAAGTTAAGATTTTCTTGAAATGAAAACCAAAGTCATCCCAGCTTCCAAATCATTTCATTAAGTCAGAAAACAGGGCAATTCATCTTGAGCAGGAAGAAATCAATCTTTCTATCCTGGACTCTGTCTAGAGCAGCACTCGCTGCCACCGAGTTGTTGATGCCCAAGAAGAACTGAATTGCCATCAATGAACTCCTTTTTAAGGAGGGAGTAATGGTAGCCAAGAAGGATGTCCACATGCCAAAGCACCAGGCCATGCAGTCTCTAACATCTTGTGGCTATGTTAAGGAGCAGTTCTCATGGAGGCATTTCTGCTGGTACCTCACCAATGAGGGCATTAAGTACCTCTGGGATTACCTTCACCTGCCCCCTGAGATTGTGCCTGCCACACTCTGCAGAAGTCTTCCTGAGAGAGGAAGGCCAAGGCCCAAAGATCTGGAGGGCAAGCAACCTACCTGGCTTACTCAGGGTGAAGCTGACAGAGACACATACAGATGAAGTACTGCTCCCCCTGGTGCTGACAAGAAGGCTGAGGCTGGGGCTGGGTCAGCAACAGAATTCCAGTTTAGAGGTGGATTTGGTCATGGACGTGGTCAACCTGCTCAATAAAAACTGTAGAGGTATGTTTCATATTGAATAAAATTTGGGGAAAAAAACAAAATAGAGAAGCACAGAATCAGAATAAGGAATATAACAGTTATAGAGAAAGTATAAGCCATTATCAGTTTCAAGAGAAATGAACTTGGAGGGGGAAGACTCCAGGTTAATCCAGTGAGAAGTGGGAAGAATAAAAAGAGATAAGAAACAGATCCTGTGCTAAATTTCTACTCTGATGTCTGGTGACCACAGCTTTTTTCCCATTTTTAAACATTTTTATTTAAAGTTTTAAGTTCCAAATTTTACCCCTCTCTTTGTCCCTCCCCTGTCTCCTCCCTGAGATGGTAAGCACACATTTCCATATTAGTCATTTCGTACAAGAAGACTCAAATAAAAGAAAAAATGAAAGAAAGTAAAAAACATACTTCAGTCTATACTCAAATATCAGCTATCTCTTTGGAGGCAGGTAGTATATTTCATCATTAGTCCTTTGGGATTGTCTTGAATCATTGTATTGCTGAGAATATCTAAGTCATTCAAAGTTCTTCATCAAACAATATTGCTGTTACTGTGTACAACATTCTCCTGTTTTTGTTCACTATGCATCTGTTTATGTAAGTCTTACCAGGTTTTTCTGAAATCATCCTGTTTCTCATTTCTTATAGCATAGTAGTATTCTGTTACAATCATTTACCCCAGCCTGTTTAGTCATTCCCTAATTGATGGGCATCCATTTGATTTCCAATTCTTAGCCACCACAAAAAGAGCTACTATAAATATGTTTGTACAAATAGATCCTTTTCCTTTTTTTGATATATTTGTGATATAGACCTAGCAGTGGTGACCATAGCTTCTGAAGGCTATGACAATAGAACATAAACTCTGGCAGGTCCTATTATTTTCAAAGGGCTTTCACTATGGGATACTGGCAGGCTCTGGCTCAAGAGAGGATTAGTCTAACAAAAAACAGGAAGATATCAAAAGAAGGCTGGCCACCAGATGATTACTTTTTTAGCCACAGAAAGGAAAGGCAACCTCCAACATTCCTACTGAGGAATAGGGTCCCTCAGTCTGCGGTTGGATTTCATAACCAGATGAGTAAAATATACAAGTCTTAAAGAATATAATGGGTATAGTTTAGAGGCCTACACTTTTCTGAGAATGATAAGAGAATGGATACTACTTCACAAATTATTCACTGCATCAGACTACATATATACAGTCACACAATTGGTATAGAATATAAAATCTGGTTGTGTTTACTGTTTTCTTATTATCAAAAAATGATACCATAGAAGAAAACATAACCTTAAAAATTTTCTATTAACAAGAAGTTTCTCATAAGCACACTAAGATTTACAATGTTACTGAACAAATACAAGAAATGTCTTCAATAATCTTTCTTCAATAATCCTTGGTTTATATACTTTGAGCAGCATAAAACAAGGAGATTATACTTGCAATGTTGTTAATCAGTATCTTAATGCATGGTCCAAATAATGGAAATTAGATTCCTCATAAATGATGAAGTTCACCAAATGTTTCCATTTACATATGATATTGTGCTAATTTTATCAAGTCTTAGACTATTATAGCATTGTAATAAGATATATACTTATTCAAAGCACTTAGTCTTCCAATATGATATAGTTGATATATGCTGGAATTTGTGGGACAGGAATTGATGGGAACAAATACCTCCTCTGACACTATGATCATGGGTAGGTCACTTAATCTATCTCAGTCTCACTTTTCTCATCTATAAATTTTTAAAAAAGAGGTAGAGTGATGTAGCGTACATAGGATCCACTAGGGGAAAACTGAGTTCAAATCCTACTCTCATACATGTTGTTGTGTGAACCTAGGGAGTAACTTAATCTCTTAATGCTCCATGTGATTCTGAGAGTGTTTCAGAAGAGTTGCTGAATTGCTAGAGGAGGTTTCTTCAGGTGGAATTCTCTTACCCAAATGAAATCATGAATATACACAGAAGAATATTTCTTTTAATACCCACCTTACAAAGTTGTTATGAGAAAAAAGACATTATATATATATACACATATATACATATATATATATATATATATATATATATATATATATATATATATAAACAATTTGAAATCTTTAAGACACTGTTTTTGTTACCTGTTATTACTAGTTGATCTGGGAAGAACAAAATGGATGCAAAGTGCCTATGATACAATTATGACATAGAGGTGAATGGTCAGTCTATTGAGCTAATATATTGTTCAGTACATCTATATGGGACAGCTACAACTGATAGATAAAATATAGGGGTCAAAGAGAGAGAAAAGCAGAGAGTGTGATGGATGAAATTTAAGATATTCTATACTTCTATGCTATTTTCTGATGCAAAGACCCATTATTCCATCCAAATTTTCTCCCATTCATACTCTAAAGTTATGAATCTTTCAGAATTACAGCCCTGGAGTGGTCAAAACTTGTGGTCAAAGGGCAATGGAATGATGCCTAGTGGGTTTAAGTAGGCTATAACATATACATATTGTATCTCTCATTAATGAAAGCTCCTTGAAGGACAGAAGGTTTTTTTCTTCTTTTTCTTTGTATGCCTAACACTTAGCATAATGAATGGCGCAGAGTAAGTGCTTAATAAGTGTATGTTTAAACTGATGTATTTTCAATGATGAACTGAGTTGCAGTAGTGGTATAAGGGATGTCACAGAGGAATCCAGTTATCAGAAAAAGAGGTGGGACAGGTATGTGGTATACGTAAAGGCTGATAGATGGATGGCCTGTGAGTTCCATACCTTCATAATATAGAAATACTTTGAGAAAGAACTCTGGCAAGTATTGATCCTCTGTGGAGTATCAATGGAAAAAAGATATATATAGCAAAGAATGAGAAAACATAGAATAGTTCTTATTTGAACTGAAGGGGGAAACTATTCTTTGAATTATTAGTTCAAGATGGCTTGAGTTAATGACAAACAATAGCTAATATTTACATAGCACTTTAAGATTTGCAAAGCACTTTGCAAATTTTAAC
This sequence comes from Trichosurus vulpecula, assembly GCF_011100635.1. Lineage (NCBI taxonomy): Eukaryota > Metazoa > Chordata > Mammalia > Diprotodontia > Phalangeridae > Trichosurus > Trichosurus vulpecula. Next base: position 68,438,007 of record NC_050580.1, read on the forward strand.
TCATTTTATCCTAACAACAATCCTAAGAGGTAGATGCTATTATTCCCACTTTTATGGATGAAGAAATTGGGGCAGGCAGAGATTAAGGTACTTGCTCAGGGTCACACTGCTGGTATGTAGTTCAGTCGCTCCATAGACATTTGTTAAGTTCTATGTGTCAGAGATGGAGTGTCTTGTTCATTTAACAGTCAGGAGGCAAATGACACTGGATCATGTCTTCGGTGGGGAATTAGGTGTAAGAAGAATGGGAAGTGGGAGAGGGCCAGAAAATGAAGGGCATTGAATGCCAGTGAATTTTGTATAGATTTAGGAGTCAATAAAATGCCACTAGTGTTTAGAGAGGGGTAGGTGATATGACTGGACTGCACTTTAGGAAAATCACTTTAGTGGCTGAATGAGGATGGATTAGAGTGAGGAGAGATTTGGGGCAGACAAATCCACTGACACCTATGGAAATAGTCCATATGTCAGGTGAGGAGGGTCTGCACTAGAGTAGGGACCATATCAAGGAAGAGTAAGGGGCATATTCGAGAGATACTGCAAGGATGAAATCGACAGGCCTGGGCAATAGATTGGAAATGCGAGGAGGGGCATGAGACATAATGAGAAATCCAAGATGACTCTTATTTTATGAACCTGAGAGTCTTTGACGGGTGTGTTGCTCTATGCAGTAATAGGGATAGTAGGATGAAGGAGGGTCTAGGGGGAAAGATAATGAATTCACTTTTGGAGATGTTTAGCTTAAGATGTCTACCAGGCATCCAGTTCAAGATGTATGAAAGGCCATTGGAAATATGAGACTGGTGGCCATCAGAGAGGTTGACGCAGTTATAGGTAGATTTTAGAATATTCAGCTTAAAGATGATAATTAAATCCATGTGCTGAAGAAATCAGTAAGTGGAATAATATAATGGGAGAAGACAAAAGGGCCCAGGACAGAACCCTGTGGGACACCTATTGTTAAAAGGTGAGATCTGAAAGAAGATCCAGTAAGGGAGAGAGAAAAAGAGTGGTCAGATAGGAGAACCAGGAAAGAAGGGCACCCAGAAAATCTAGAACCAGGAAAGAATGGTGCCCTGAAATCAAAGAGGAGTGATCAACAGTGTCAGGCAGCAGAGAGCTCAAAGACAATGAGGACTGAGGAAAAGGCCATTGAAGCTGAATTTGAACTAAGGTCTTCCTGACTCCAGGTCTACATGATGGGCACATATGTATGCAGTGTCTACTCAATATGCAAGCATACAGAAATATAGGATCCCACAATTTAAAGATGAAAGACCTTAAAGGTCAACTAGTACTTTCCTCATTTTGCAACTGAGGGAAAGGGGGTATTAGCAGCTTCCATTTCCATAATGCCTTAAAGTTAATGAAGTATTTTCCTGGCACTGCCTTCGTGATAAAGGTCATGCAAACATTATTATTATCACTTCAAGGAACTTAAAACAGAAATACTAACAGCACAGCAAGTCAGAAGATCTGGGTTCAAATCCTGACTCTAATAATGACTATCTTCTGTGATCTTAACCAAGTCACTGCATTTGGATGAGGTTATTTTGTCTTCTATAAGATGAAAAAAATGGAAGAATTAATGCATCATAAAATGAGGAAGGATAAGATTAAGAGGAATGAATTATTAAGTATTTGCCATCTATGCACTTTGCAAATACCTCATTGATCCTCACAGACACCCTGGAAGGTAAGTGTTATTAAAAACTTCATTTTTCATTTGAGGAAATTGAGACAAATAGACATTTAGTGACTCACCATGGTCATACAGCTACTAATTGTCTGAGGTCACATTTGAACTCAGGCCTTCCTGATTCCTGGTCCAGCACTCTACTATACAAGATTATACACGAAAAATAAGATGCAATTCAAGAATACCTTATGTGCCAAATACTAATAAAAATAGCCATCTGAAGAAGATTCAGAAAAAAAATGAAACATTGAAAGTTTCAGTACTGTTCATTCTGCTTATTTATTTATTTTTATTTTTATTGCCTTCTGGCTCTGAAAGAAGAACTGGTTAGTCCAAGTGGAAGCAACTGGAACATTTTTAGCTCATGTCATTTTAAAGTTTGTAACTGCAAATAAAGTAAATATTCATATGTATTCATTTATGTCAAAAATGAGAAGGAGAGTGGTGTGTGAGAGGGAGGGAAGGAACGAGGGAAAGGGAGACTAGTGCTAGGCCCTGGAGTACAAAGTCAAAAACAGAGCAGTCTTTTTCCCCAAATGCCATATATTCTACTAAGAGTGGGAGAAGTAGGGAGGGAGGTTAAACATGGACACAGATGAATAAACACAAACTATATCCAAATTAAATCTAATTAATTTTGAAATAGAAAAATTATTTCCAGAACTGAGAGCATCAGGAATAGCTTTGGAATTAGTAAGTGGGCTGTGTCTAGTTTTTTCTCCCATTTTCTATATCAAAGAAAATATTTTTTTTTATTCTGGAAAAAAAGATAAAAGAAACATAGATTAAAGGACTATAAAGCACAGAGTGTTTTATTGGGAGGGGGAGGGTACCTAGCTTCTAAAAATGAATTCAAGCCTCAAAGCTCGTGTAAGATACATCCCAAGTTCTCAAAAAACTTACATATGTGGTTCAGTTGCTGTCTGTTACATTTAAGGAGCTGTTGAATATGGGTAAGATTCCAAAGACATACTCTCAAATGGTGTCCACGTTAAAAGGGATGGGGGGATAAGTTTCAGAAACTACAGACCACTGAGCTTGATACCAAAAAATTTAAATTCTGAACAAATTATTAATATTAAAATTTTATAATTTATGAGCATTTCAAGAGGAATGAAGCAATGATTAAAAACCATTGTGAAGTTACTTGTACCATCCCAACCTTACAGAGCACAGAAAAAGTAATTATTAAATAATTAGAAATTTCCCAAATTTACAATTATATCTATGTAGATACTTTCTTGAGTAGTGTAGGTTGTAAACATCATATGAAAGGGCAGAATGTCTTTGTGAATTATCATGGCCCCAAATCCATCATCTATTGACCAACAATCTGATGACAAGCTTGTCCAAACTTCACTAGAAGAGTCCTTGCAAGATAAATATTCAGTATGATGCTGTTTCTATAGTCAAAGCTTTTCCATAATGGTAGGAAGAAGCTGCCAAAACAGTCTCTGCTGTCATGACCTTGAACAATCTAGGGCCATCTCATCCACACAACGCATCACAGGCAGACTTTAGCAGATGGATTAATGAATATATGTATATATTTCTCCAACAAATGAATTCACATATGAATTTTGTTTTTGTGCAGTTAATAAAATGGTAGCAGTAGCTTGGCATTATGAATAGACCACTGGGTTTGGAATTAGAAATGCATAGATTCAAATATGTCTACCAACACAACTGAAGTATTCTGAACAGGTTTCTTAGGCTTTATGTGACTCAAACCTATGAATTATCTACTAAGTCCTTATGTGCTGGAGTATATCTGCATAGTGGGAATTGAATGTTTATGAAATTACAGACCATAATTGAAATGTAAATAAAAAATAATGTTTTCCATGTTTAATACCACATTCATAAAAGGAATAGGATTTTGTCTTTGTAGATAAGCTCTAGATATGTAGATTGGATAATCATATAGGTAAACATATTGAAGCCTCATTAAAAAAAAAACTAGACAATTAATATCAACCCAGTAGGAAATCTCTATTAGCATGCCACTATCAGTGGCTTGGATGAATACATAAAAGACTTATTTATTTGTGATCATTGGGATAGTAAAAAATCTAGGAAATATAGTTTGCCTGTCTAATGACAGGATCAGGATATATATGTTTGTGTGTATCTATCAAAACACCTGAAATAGATATATGAGTGCATATTCATATATATGTACACATATAAAAATACATATCTCAAAAGGTTGATATGATAGTTTCAAACTAACATGATTACATTTAATAAGGACAAATATAGAACCCTATGTTTAGGTACAAAAATAGCACTGAATGAAAAACAACTATTAATAGCTGTAACATTTTTTTTTTAATTGGGGAATTTGGTTAACAATTTCCTTTGGATATGTTAAAGGCTTTTCATGGAAAAGAGCTCATATAAATCTAATCCATGCAGTTCCAGAGAGCAAAATAAGAATAAAACATGGCACATTTGAGCTCAACATGAAAATAAGACTTTTTATCACTTCCCAATTAGCACTTCCCAATCTGGGAGGAAACTCCTTTTTTGATACTGAATTAGTTCACACAAAAGCTGGTTGGATACCTTTAAGTGAAGTCATAGAGGGGATTCCAAAAAATTTAGGTGGTTGCCTAAGATAGTCTTTATAAGACCCCCTCCTTATTCTATGATTCTCAGTTTCTTTCAGAATAGAGTTTTAAGAGAAGGGCTATTGAATTTATAAATATCTCTCATATGGATGAATAAATGAATGAATTTTCTTCCTTGTAGGATTAACAAATTGGTGGCAGCAGCTTGACATAATGGTTAGAACTTTAGTCTTGACATCACAAAACTTTTGGTCAAATCATTCTTCTAATATTTAATACCTTTGGACAAATTACTTATTCTATATTGCCTCAAGCAACATGATATGTATTACATCTTTGCTCATAGCTGAGCTGTGTCTTTTCCTTTCCTTTGGATAGAAAGCACACCTAAGCTTTACTTTTCTTATCTTGGATTCCTGAAAACAGGAAAGCAGCTCCTCAGAGATAAGGTGTCCAACAGAGATGGTAGATGTAGTTGAAAATTATAGAGCAAACCTCCCAGACTGCCAAACTTATGCATAATTTTTCTACTGTTTCATCTATCTCAGGCATTAGAGCAGAAAGAGACTGAAGTGGGAGAAAGTGTAAAGAGGAAAGAGGTGCCAGTGGGTGAATTTTAAATAATTCTTTGAAGTACTGGCCAGGGGATTTTGGCCCCCTCCACTTTCCTTTTTTATCTTTCTCTTGGATGTGTCTGGGGTGAAAGGAGCCACTGAAAATTTTCTATTTCTTGGTTTGTTTTGAGTTTCCCACAATCCCCATGGACCTCATTCTCCTGTGGACTCATGACTTCTATTTCACTATAATTCTGAATCCTTTCCTTTTTTGATATTGTCCTTTCTATGCTTCTGATGTATATGTCTGTGTTGTGCAAAAGAAGCTAGCTTTTTCTTTCTTAAGTGCAAATTCAAAGCTAAGATACTTCCTGTAATCGTTGCACATTGGCATGGATGCATAAATCTCAGAAGAAAAATAGGAATTCATTTCACTAGCCGAATCTTCAGGTTTTGAATATGCATTTGTAATATCAATTAAGTTGGGACTTTCTTACTGTTTTAAGAAGATTAATTAAGTGTCTTTGATTGAGCCTTACTAGGTGCTAAGCCCCAGGCCCAAACCCCTATTAGGTGCTAAGCCTATGTGGGTGTGAATTTGTAACTAAGGTGGGGCTCCAGGTGGGGCCAGTGAAGGGAGGTGCTAACACCAGAGCCAATCGAAGGAGCCTAAGTTCTGGTCATTCAGATTACGTTTGATGATGTCTGACTTGATAAAAAGGGAAGACAGAGCTATTTGCTTAAGGATCTCACCCTTGGCTGATGTGGAGACTCCAGGCAGCTGTAGCTAAGAGCCCTCCAGCTTGTAAACCAGATGTTGGGACTTTGTTAAACTCTGGTAACTATGAATTGGGATTTGAATCAGACGAGGTCTGTTTGTCTGTTGATGTTTGTAATTTGTTTGTATTTGCTCTGAAGTTCAGGGTGCTGGCTTTTTCCCCTGAACTAAGTGAATGATATTTGTATACTAGATTAAAGTAAGCTTATTAACCCCTTAACGTTCCTTTCCTTAGTAAAGCAGATCAAAAGAACCTGGGCTTGCAGCATTCTGTGAGCTGGTTGTTGTTGGTTTTACACCCCCACAGCAGCTGCTAGCCAGATTGTTGAAACAGCATTATCAAAATTTATGTAGTATAACCTGAGATCCCAACTAGCAAGGCTAATAATTTAACTCGATATGTGTTTTTGATGATTATTAATTTCACAATGAAAAATTAAAAAGAAAAAATACTCAAAAATTTAAGGATTGAAGCTGGGCTAGCTTTAAAAGGTTCATTAAAAATATAAAAACAGCTAATTCCATTAAGATCTGCTGGTTCAGACAAACACATAGTTCTAAATTAGGGCTGCAATCATTAAGATGTGTATTTTCAATTAAACAAATATGTATTAAGTGCAGGTGATACGCAAGGCATTGTGCTAGGCTTTAGGTATATGAAAAAAACAAGTAACCAGTTATTCCTCTCAAGGGGCTTGTATTTTATTCCATCTCTTGATATTTAATTGGCTGTCCTCCACAGGTGGACCTCTCTCCTTCCTCATCTTTGCCTCCTGGCTTTCTTGATCCCTTTGAGTATCAGCTAAAGTCTCATATTCTTCAACCCTGGGGAAGGATTCAGTAGTCTTTCCAATTCTTCTTAGTCTTAATGCTTTCCTTTTGAGACTACCTCTCTCTACCCCTAACTTATTCTCTATGTATCTTGTTTTTTATTTGTTTATTTAACATAGTTCTTTGTATGTTGTCTCTTCTACTAGTCTATGAGCTTCTTGAGAGCAGGGGACATATTTTGTAGAATTCTGCTTCATTTTGTAGGAAAAGGGTATGAAGAGCAAAAGGTCAGAAAATATCTAGGGTGAAAATGAGGGTGTGAGTTTTCAGAAAAAAAAAACCACAGTTTTAAATAGCTTAGCTCCACCCAGGCATATTTTTTGTTGTCCAGTTTGGAGGATGGAGTTGCAGGGCAGAAAATGGCCAAGATAAAGATGAGGAGTTGTGATCCCACTGAGCACAGAATAAAATTATTTCATTCCTACCAGGATAGACCAATGCAACTCAGTTTGGAGGATTAATCAATAGCTGCAGCAGGAGGTGGAAGATGGGAAGTGGCAGCAGCGAAGAGAGTGAACTAGGTTTTCCAAAGAAAATTATCACTTGCAGTGGGTAGTTAAGCATCATAGATCAGGAGGTGAAAATATCCCAGCTGAGCAATCAGTTCAATAGAGACTCAACAATGAGGGCTTTTGAGTTGTAGTCTGGGGAGTACAGAGCTACACTTGGGGGTAAACACACACACACACACACACATGCATGCGCACATACATGACCCAAATATGAAGGCAAGATGAGCAATAGCCAAGACAGAGTGCTACATCCTGTTTAGGGATCAGTTAGAAGACCATACTTTTTGAAGTGAACACATCATATAGGACAGTGAAGAAAGAGAATGCAAGGAAATGTACATTAGGAGTAGGTTGTGACTATTTACATTATCTAAGATGGCATTATGATGTTTTAGGAAACATTAATCTCACATTTGTATTGAGGATCAGTTGTATAATAGAAAAGAACCAAGGTGTTAAGATCATTTAGCAGGCTTCAGAAAATCTAGGAATAACATGGAAAGGGGCTTGACTAGGGTAGTTGCAGAAACAGTGATGATAAATGGGTATGAGATTTCTTAAAGGAATTGGCGACACATTGTACTGAGTCATAAGTCCTAGGTTTTAAGTCATGGTGAATGAGTGAATATCATGCCATTAAAAGCAAAAGGCTCCATGAAAGAGAACTGACTTTGGTGGGAAGATGACAAAATAAAATGGAAAAATTATACTCATTGCTCTCTCTCTCTCTCTCTCTCTCTCTCTCTCTCTCTCTCACACACACACACACACACACACACACACACACACACACTATGATTTGACATTAATTTACCTTGAGAGTCATAGAGGAGATGTGTCTGGAAAAGGGGAATTATTATTGGACCCATTCCATTAATGTTTAGCGTGGAAGAAAGAAAGAGTGGTGCTCATTCAAAATGTTTACCTTATGGTGATATAGTATAAAGTCCTAATAGTATTATATGAAAGAATATAATCTTCCTGAAAAGAAGTATCACTTGCCTGCAGTGCTTTGAAATGTCAGAACTCTGCCAGTATAGTAATAAAGTGAACCTTAGATTTGAGTTTAACCTGGATTTTCTATGTTTAGGGTTTTTATCTTGGAAAGAATCATATTGCTTTGCAGAAAGGAGAGACTAGTATTCTTTGCTCACTTACTTTGATATACCTCTTTCTTTGAACAAAAAAAAATACTTTAAGTGTCATCTTTGATATACAAGACCATGGCACTTGCACAAAGAGTTCTCCATGCATCGATAAGATGAAAGATTCAAATTTTTATTTAAAAACCATTTATTTTCAGGTTTTGCTGGTACTTTTTCAATGGGAAAATGACTGCTTTTACTTTTTAATTTTTTTAATAAAAAGAGAGAGAGAGAGAGAGAGCAAGAAAAAGACAGGTAGTCAGAATCTTCTAGTTTTTACCAGTCATTGCCCTGTCAGATCTTCCTTTGACTTTGATTGCTTTTTCCCATTTTGATTGCTGTCATTACTCCCAATGCAGGCATTCAGGTTGAAAACTACTTATATGAGACCACCAAATGGAAAACATGAATAGCAACTCAGAGTCAAATATATTTGGTCATCTACTTTCTTTCAGGTACCACTGATTTTTGTAGAAACATACAATGCTAAAACTGGAACTAACCCTCCTGTTTTATACATTAGGAAAGTCAGAGCAAGGCAGAGGAAACGACTTTATAAGGTCTTAGAACTAGCTAATGATAGAGCTGGAACTAGATTCCAAATATCTTGACTTCCCAGCCAATGTTTCTTTTTTTTCTAATATACTGTGCTGATTATAAATAATAGAGAGAAAAGAAAAACAAAGTTGCAGGTGGGGAAGGAAACAAGATTTTGTTGTTGTTATTGTTGTTGAGGTAGTTTTTGTTGTGGTTGTTACTGTTGTGGTTGTTCTCTCATGAACAGCTCCTTTTATACTTTCTTGTCAATGAAATCCACTCAATCCACTAAACTATAACTTATTCCTTACTAGGGTCTTATTTGCATACCTATTTTAATGACTATTAATTTTGTCTTTACTTCAGTATCCCCTTCATACCTTGTAATTCGCAATTAAATATGTCAACACTATATAGACTTTGAGATCCTTTATCCCTGAACCTAATGCAATTTTTGACTTGCTAAGCCCTAGTGCTGATCTTCTTTATGACTCTCTTTCTAAACCTGAGCCTGGGCTAAAGGCCAATGTTGGGCTCAGTCTTGCATCTGATCTTTCATAGTATGTGGACATATGCTTTTCTCTTGCCTCATTTTTCCTCATTGAGTCTTTTGTGATCTTGCACCTCTTTATGAGTGTGAATCACAGCTATAACGCTCTCTACTCCAGTAATCTAGTGCTCCATTCACTTGCCCAAGCATCAGTACCCTTATCTGTAATTTAAAGGGAATTGATTGGATAAGCCCTAAATTGTTAATATTGTGATGTCCATTTTAAACTATTCTCTACATAGCATATGAAATTAGGATCTTAAGAATTTTAGTCGTGAGATTTTCCCTTTTAATATACCCCCATTTCCACCCTACAAGTCATAATACCTGAATCTACTATCTTATCTTTCTACATAGTTTCACAAGAGGAGCTGTCCTGCTTCCTCTCTCACTTGCCATTCATAATCTGGAGCCCATCACTTTCAACTTCATGCAGAACCATTATCCTCATTGATCGACTGTCTCACTCACATTTTAATGTTGCTACTCTTCAATGGCTCATTATCTTCTGTCTTTAACATTCTCAGATCTCTCCCATGTTGGAAATGAAATGAAACAAAACTTGTCTTGAGATCACTGTTGCTTCCATGTACTGTTTAATTTCATTTGTGTCTTTCAAGGCTAAAAGTCTTGATATTCTACTCTGCTTGCTTGCATTTTTCTCCACTTCTTAATTGCCTGAAATCCAGATTTTTTTACCAACCAGTCTTCTGAAATCTTTTCTCTATTTCTCAACAATCCTTTGTGGTTCTCCTTCTCGACTGTTCAAAAGAAGAAGCAGTGTGTTGCAGTAGATAGAAGATAGGCCTTAGAATTACAAATACCTGGATTTTGAACAAAGGAGGGAAACTAGGCTAGAACTAGATGGAGATCACGTCGTACAAGGATGAATTAAAGGAACAGGGAATTTTTAACTTGAAGTCAAACATTATGGCAATTATTTCCATCCCAAAGTGGAATAGCTTGCCCTAGAAGTAGATTACCCATTAGTGAGAGCCATTACATGGGATTTGGATGACCAGTTGTCAGGGAGTCTTGAAAGGGCAATTCTGTTTTGATTTGTGTGATATGGGAAGAATTCAGAAGTCTCATCCAACTATTTGATTCTGTGATTGTGTGGAATACAACTATTTTAAAGCCCAGAGACAGAAATTACAGCTTATGGGAAGATTGGAAGAGCCATGTAGAAAGACAATAAGAAATAACTGCAGAGAAGGTGGCCAGTTGACACAGGGTCATGAATAATTAGACTGTTGAATTTTAATTTCTTATAATAAACTATAATGACCTACAATTTATTTGTATTTACTTACCTGTATAACTGATATATCCCTCAATATTATGTAAGCTCCTTGAGGACAGGGATGCTTCTTGTTTTACATTCTTTTCTGTGTGACCAAAGTCAAACTGCTGAACAGCTTCATGCCGTAAGAAACTTACTCAGACCAGAAAATAAAGTTTAAGTTGGTGATCTTTCTGTGTCAGTGTATCAATGAGGTAATGTTCCTGCATGGATGAGGTATCAAGCCTGGACCTTCCTCCCATTTACATACATATACAAACATACATACAAACATGCATGCACATAATAAACATATATTTGTGTATGCACATATGCATATGTATATCTCCACACACAACAAAGGAGTTAAAGAACATTAAAAACAAGAAATTTATATTGAATGACAAAGGATGTCACATATATTTTCTCAGAACTTTTTGAAATCTAGGTTGCATATCAGACTATGTTCAGTATTTCCCTCATTCTGTATCATGTATGTTAGTTTAATCCAGCAAACACTCATTAAATATCTATTACATACAAAGAACCTGGACTTGGTGAAATCAGTAAAATGCCATCTAAAAACAGGAAAATCTGAGGGCATTCATTTTACACATAGAATCCCTCCTTGACCTGGATCACATGGTGAATGCTTTTGAAAAAAACATTCATCTCCCTGTTTTATGCTTCAGTTAATATTTATTCTCAGAAGGTCATTTCTGTCACTGCAAGACCCAAGAATTGATCTTGTTCTTTGTATGAGAGGCACCTTCTATAAAAGTTCTTGTGAAATGGCCTTTTTCCATCAAATCAAATGTTTGTGCAGTAAACATATACTAAAATGGGATTTTATATTCTTTCATTTAATTATGGCCAAAAACTGGCAAAAAAGTACTCCATTGTAGAATATCGCTTATGAATGCTTAATTGTTCAATATTAATATTCTAATGGAATATGCCTTATGGTCATATATAGATTATTTTGTGTATATATTTTGTGTAGATATGAGTGTGGAGTTGCTAGATGGCACAGAGATAGAGAGTTGAACTGGGTGTCAGGAAAAGCCCTCTTCCTGAGTTCAAATTTGGCCTTAGACACTTATTGGCCGTGTGATCCCGGGCAAGTCACATAACCCTGTTTATTTCAATTTTCTCATCTCTAAAATAAGCTGGAAAGGAAAAAAGACAAACCACTCTAGTATCTTTGCCAATAAACCTCAAATAGAGTCATGAAGGGTTGAACGTGAATGAAATGACTGAACAACAACGGAAATTATTAAGGTTGTCTTGGTCACCTTTTGGCATATTAACTAGGTCCAAGATTTTTCTTAATTTACTTTCTGTACTTTTCCCCCTTCAATATGTTGGTTAAATGTCTCTCAATATCCTCATAATTATTAGCATCTCTAGTACGGATTTCCTCTCTCTATATATTTGGAATAATCCAACTGCTTTCATCCATTTTGTTCTCTTTAGTGTCATTTCTGCCAACTCCAAAAATATTTTTTATGGGATGTGAATTAAGGTCATATGGTTTGTCATTGATGGAGTAAACATTTTTATTTCCTCCATTTTTTATTGTCTCTGTAGCCTTTCTTATATGTTTTATCTTTGAATGATATTGAGAAGACTTTAGTTGGGTGAATATCTCTACATGATTTCTATATACTGGTATCACTCTACATTTATTTATTCTACATTATGATATGCTCATTATCATCAATCCTTCTTCATTATAAGGTTTTAGTAATGAGTTTTTACTCTAACCTGGTGTAGCTTTTGGCAATCAGTTCTTCTTATTTATCCAGTATATCAAATTCTGATGGCTAACTTGCTTTCTAGAGTCCCTTGGTTTCCTTATTGGAACAATTAACTTCTATTGGTTAAAATTCTTAAGAAGAGATTTATCTTTATTTTTTTTAAATTTTTCACATTTTGCTTTATAACTATAACAAATCATTTCATGTGTGTGTTTTATCTCTCCCTCCTCAAAGGCAGGAACCATACCTTCTATTTCTTAATACTGACCTTTTAAAATTATTCTCTACAGACTCAATAAAGTCTTGCTTCATTCCTTAACTATGTAGGTTAGTATTCATTGATACTATTAATCTTATCACATGTTTTATTTATAGAACAGTGGTCTTTTATTTTGATAAATGTTATACGGTACTTCTCTTATTTTCTTTAGATATTACTTCTTCCTCCTTTAAACTTTTTCCTTACTTATCTTTCTTGGTCCATCATTCTCATATATCAGACCAAGTCTGTTTGATCTTTTTTACCTTTCTAATTTTTGGCTCATCTGAACCCCTCAATTTTTGGCATTTATCTGTCTCTTTATTTTGAAATGAAAGATGATTTAAAAAGATAACATGAATAAAATTTTTAAAATAATGAAAAAAGTGATGGAGAGGGAGAGTGAGGCAATGAGACAGATAGTGGCAGAAAGAGAAACAGACAAGGAGACAGAGATAGAGAGACAAGGACAAAGAGACAGAGAGAAGGCCAGGGGCAGAGAAGGATAGAGAGAAACAGAGACACAAAGACACAAAGACAGATAGAGATAAACAAACAGACACACAGAAAGACAGAAACAAAGAAGCAGATTCACTATTGTTATTTCTATTAGAAAAAAAGATTCCAAAGAGATGAATAATAGTGTTTCTGCTTTCTGCTGAACCTTGTCACTTGTCACTTTAGCCTGAGCCAGAACATCCTGAAATAATGAAGTCAGTTTTCTTCTGCTTTTCCCTGTGGAAGATATGTTTCCAATAGTTAAAATACTCAGAAAACTGCCTTTAATTTGGATACATATAATAAATAATCAAAATGAATTAGTCACTCAAAGTTGTTCTTAAAATAATATTGCTCTTACTGTATACAATATTCTCTTAGTTTGGCTCATTTCACTCTTCATTATTTTGTGAAAGTCTGTCCATGCTTTTGAAGATCATTGAGCTCATCATTTCTTATAGCACATCTGTATCTAGAGAAAGAACTGATAGACAGAAGTATATATAGAATTATTTTACATTTACATGCATATTTGCATCTAATGGTAACCATCTCTAGAGTGGAGAGGAGGGAAGATAGAAAAAAAAGTTATATGATAAGTTTATTATATGTTTAAAAGGAATAGTAAGTTGTGCATAATAGATTGGCAGTTTTGTGTGCAATCGTCTTTTATTTTAAATTCTAATATGTTATAAAATGCTTGTTTTGTTTCTTAAGTTCCAAATAAAATAAATAAAATCTTTAAAAAAGAAAAAAAAACTATCTTTGAATCCCACCCATAGTTGTATTTCTGATGTTTAGGCACAATGTCTTATGAAAAGAACATGAGACTCTGAAATAAAGGTTAATCAATCAATTTGAGTTCCAGTTCTTTCTCTGTAACTTTGTGATAAGGGGAAATTCACTTAATGTTTCTGGACCCCAGGCTCCTCTTCTCTAAAATAAGATAATGAACCTAGTTGACCTCAAATTCTTTCCTGTTCCAAATCAATGATCTTATCCTCCTAATCCAGTCATTTGTTAGAAGCTCCTTGTCTGCTCTTCAAACTTCTGGAGAATTAAAGGCCATGTAACTTCTTCTGTATGACAAACTCTGTGTCACATCTGAGGATCAGGGAAGAATCTCTTAACTTTTCCAAAGGGCAAGTTAACTCTTTTATCAATAGAAACCTAGTGCCTCATTTCAGTAATACGGCTTGCTTCTGCCTACTTTTTTGCACAGAAGTCATCACTGGGACTGTTTGTGTCCTTTTCTAAGAATAGGTCAGTTTTGAATCAAGGAAGTACAATCATTTGACAATAGAAAGTTGGCACTTCAATTCACTGACATAACTCATTAGAATATACTTTCAAGGAACCTATTATTTTATCTACTATGGAGACAGTAAGAGTTCAGTTATTATTCAATTTTCCTTCATAGGAAATATTCACTATTCCAAACACCTAGAAGGAGATTGGATGTCACTTGAAAACTAGAATACTGATGATGATCATTAAATACGAGTGTTCTAACAATGTCCAAGCAATTTCATAAAAGTCCAAATGTTTTATAAAAAACTACATTATAAACCACTGTTAATAAAATGACATCTGAACAAATTATTTTTACAGTTATCCTTTATTATCTTCTCTGCCAATCATTAAAAAATAAATAATTATAGTTTCAATATATAGATGATTGTGTCCATAAAAAAATCCAACACTGAAATAAATGGGAAAAATACCTGCTGATACAATTTTCTTCAGTCAAATAACGTGAAAAACTAATGCTTTCTTCCTTCTCATCACATAGCAGGAAATTGTTTAGCTCACATGTGCCACTATCATTTTATCACCCTAGGATACCTGAGGAAATTAACTTATAGGCTATGCTTTCATTTCAGATTGTATAATTTTTTTCCATTCCTCATGTCAATATTTGCTGAGAACAGAATGACACAAAGATGCCTTTAAAAGAGCCAAAAACAATTTGAGCTTATAAGTGTGTGTTCAACTTTATTGAGAGGAGCTAGGTTGCTCTTTGTATATGGAAAATTGCAGTTGGAGTCGGGAAGACCTGAGTTCAAATCATATCTCTGGTTTGTACTATCTGTGTGTTCCCGGGGAGGTCACTTTAGCCTCTCTGTGCCTCAGTGTCCTCTTCATTAAAATGAAGCAGTTAGACTCAATCGCTTATAAGGTCCAATTCTAAAGTTATGAGCTACTTGAAATGTGACTGAGTTTTTAAATGCCATTAACTATCTCTTTTTTTAAAGGAAAATTAAAAATCTGATATTTGAAAGTAAGAAAAGTCAGTAGTGACTCTGCTTATTCTGATTCTTCATGTCTTAGACTTGAGATAGTTCAGACAGAGGGTCAGACATGTCTCTGTCCCTCTTGCATTGTTTTAGTTTAGTGTTTGGTGGACAATTGCACAGGTAGATGAAATGACTCCTTCATGTAATTGAATAAAAGTTTCAGGATATAAACTTACCTTCAAGGTTAAAGTCAGGTGCTTCCTTTTATTAGGAACTATTTTTGCTCTCCTAAATTTTTGGTATTTTATCTCTCTTCAAATTAAGACTACTTATCTTTAAGCATGTTTTATTCTCCAATAATAGGGCAGCTAGATGATGCAGTGGATAAAGTGTTGGGCCTAGAGTCAGAAAGACTCATCTTGCTGAGTTCAAATCTGGCCCCAAACACTTACTATCTGTGTGATCTGTGGCAAGTTACTTAACCCTGCTTGCCTCCATTTCCTCATTTGTAAAATGAGCTGGAGAAGGAAAAGGCAAACTGCTTCATTATCTTTGCCAAGAAAATCTTAAATGGGGTCACAGAGTATCTGATATGACTGAAATGACTGAACTGATCCTCCAGTAGCACGTGTAAGCTCCTTGAAAGGATAGACTTTTTCTCATTACGTCCACCAGATCTTTTTCATAGTTAGTCCTTAATAGAGGTTCATTGAATGAATGAATAAATGAATGAGGGCATAGCTGAAGGAATAAATGAATGAAGCACAATTCTGATTGAGTGGCTAAGGAAGTCACTTGATTTTTACATGTCTCTAAGCAGCAGTAATAGGGAGAAGAGAGAGAATGCAAGTGATACTCCAAAGGCATGTGTCATCTAAAACTATGAGTCACAGCCTAGTTGCCAATCTGCCTTGGTGGCACCAGGAATGTCCTACATGGATGAAATCCCAGGTCTTCACACTTCTTACTCCACCCCTCCCCAGCCCAGCTAATACACACACATTAAGTAACTCATATCTGTGTGTGTGTGTGTCTGTGATTGTGTCTGTGTATATGTGTAATATACGAATATTACCTTGTAACGCTATTTCTTCTATAAAGAAAATGAATGAAGCACTTAGAGAGATGGCTACCTGGTGGCATCAGAAAAGTGCTCTTGACACAACACTGATTTCTGCCTTGCAAAAAAGCTCTGTCTATGCTGTATCCTTATGAAGCCTTCATATGTACCTGCAAATTTAGGCTCAGTCTCCCTCTTCAGTCTGCAAACAGTGGCATATTGCCATCTGCAATTCCTGGGAGTTAACAGGGAATTTCCTAGCCCTGTTACTGAATCTCTCAAGTTCATCTGTGGCAAAGAGTAAATGTCAATAATTCTGAATGTCAAAACCAAAATCCCAATGTCAGTACCATCAGACCTCCCTGGTGTTTTCTAATTCCAAGACTAACTTGTACAGTTTGCCAGGTAATCAGACAGGAATCTTTATTCAGCACTCACTAGGTACTAGACACTCAGTGCTAAACACTGGGGATAAAAATACAACCAAAGGAGAAAGTCAGTAATATGTATATGAAGCTGCTGGGACATTTCTCAACATTTATATTTTACTGTCAAAAGTTACTGACAATATACTAAGCCTAATCCTGTGTCTATCATGGGTGTCACAGGCTTGCCAATCCAAACTTAAGAAAGACCTGAAGCATTTCATCATGTGGTTTAAGCACAATTGTTTTAATTTAAGTAGTATACCTCTCCCTTATGTTCCTAATCCATTTACAATTTTTAGTGGAATGTAAAGTAAGTGAGGGGAAAATTTGATGTTTGCATGATGTTTGAATGATAAGAACAGATGGAATTTTGATGTAGGAATGGGCCAGGGATTTCTCAAAATCTGAAATGATGGTATCAGCAAACAATATTTGGAAGCAAGGGGGAGAATGATTTGTTTTATATGGTGTTAACAAATACGCACACCATTTTGACTTATTCTTTATAAAGGGACCAACTCTACGTGTAGTCAGCAGCAATTTGTCCCTGTGTTTGTCTAGGACTCTGGGGAATAATGACTCATTTCTGTCAAAGGCACAGGATAGGGAAAACATGGAAATGAAAAAATGAAACTGCTCTTAAATAGAAGAAAAAAGAAATGGAGGCCCTGGAGAAAAACATACACTTGATATCAGGTTCAGGATTTCAAGGAACAGAGACACATTCATTCCTTCCCACCTTATTCCATCTATAGAATTGGTAGTATACTGTAAAAATGACTAGACTATATCAGGGAAATGAGATTACTCATGCAACAATTTCCCGAAAACTAACTCTATTCATGCAATAGTAGACCAATTGTGGGATAGCTATAGAATTTTAAGGGGTAGGAGGTTTTAGGCTAAAATAAACAAAGGGAGCTAGTTCCTCATACAAATATAATAATGTCAGGGAAAGGGATAAGGCAAACCCCTAGTAATAGCTTTGGAATCAAGAGCTGCCTTCACAAAGAGTCACTAGTCTGTACGTTTTGGGGTCTCTGGAAATGCTATTCAGTGACACCCTTTCCATAGATTGCATTTGCTACTAATGACTCAGCAGAAGCCAATCTTGTATTTTTAAATTATTATTTAAAATACATATATGTTTTATATCATGTGCTTGTGTTCACTTGCCATACATATGTTGTATGTAAACATTTGTTTGCATATTGTCTCTTCCATTAAATGTGAGCTCTTTGAAGACAAAAACTGGTTCCTTTTACCTTTCTTTGTATCCCTGGCTCATAGTAAGTACTTAGTAAATGCTTGTTGACTGATTATACTGCTTAGTACAACACAAAGCTCTAGTGGATGTTTAAATATTTGATGATAAGGCTCTCTAATAAGTACTAATATTATACTATGGAAATATCCATTTGTCTCTTGGGTAAATAGAAATGATAAACAAAAGCCTAGTTAAAAAGAAAAATATATATATACACATATATCTATATACATGTGTGTATGTATATGTGTGTGTTTGTATACACACATATACACACACACATACACACACATATATGTATAAACCATGGACCAAAACCATGTGACACACTTCAAGAAAATGACACAATATGTTCTGATGTATCTGTTAGGACTGGACAATGGACCAGATGTCATCACTGGTCTGGTCCAAGGTGGTATGCCTTGTGATTTTTAAAAGGTTTTTTATTGGTACAGATAGAGTTTCGGTCTAACAACGATTTATTTACAGTTTGTTCTCAGAATTTGTTCTCATTACTAACTATAAATTGGGTGCTTATTCAGCTGAACAGCACAATTTTTTGTTTAATAAAAGCCTAATCTGCTCATTTGTTTATTGTTTACTCCCTAAAGGCCAAGAATATTGTGACTGAAAACAATGCTTCATAAAAAGAAGACAGAATATTAATTCCAAACACTGTTATTCTACCAATCTGAGAGCCAGAGTATACTGTAACATTGACTATGCGATGTGAATGTAAATTTTTATTCTCCCTAAATGTTTTCTGTCTTTTCAGCTGAAATACCTTCAACCTTCACTAAATTATTCTTGACTTGGGGGGAAAATGAGGAAAAATATTATCCCTTGGGTAGTAGTCTTTTGAAAACCACTAGCATAAAAACAGTATAAAAGTCATAGCTCGGTATTTCTAGCCCATGTATTAGCATTCATTATGGCAATTATTTTTATCCAAGCAAATATCTTCTAAGCAGAGAAGATGGAAGTTATATTATAGATTATTTCTCAGATGGCCTAGATGGAAAGAAGTTAACCAGCTAAATACCTCTTTATCCAAACCTATTCCCACCAAATCATAAATAGTACTGGGCTGTATAAGAAACACACTGTAGAAATACATTTTTCAGAGAATTTAGAACCAGAAAGCAGTCAAATCAAGTATTTAGGCTAATGCTTTCACTTTACAGATGATGGAACTGAGCTAAGAGTGATGCGTATTATTTCTATCTACAGGTATTTTAGATTAGGAAAATCCTGTTTTCCTCTTTACAGATTCGAATGCCTACAATTCCTTGACCCCATTTTCCTACTCTCACCCTCAAGGATTTTAAAACTTCTGTTTGTCTGTAGTCCTGCTATACCTTACAGTAATTTGTAGCTAAAAGAAAAATACTCCAAAGTTTAGGTCCTCATCAACTAAATTTTCATTTTTAAATACATCTTTTATTGAGATCTTTCTTTTGTTTTTACATGACCCACATTTCCGAATATATCTTTTCTTCTCTCCTTCCCAGAAAACCATTCTACATAACAAAGAAAAGAAAAGAAGAAACAGTTCAGTAAAATTAATCAACACATGGAAAAAGTTGGACATTATATATAGTGTTCCACTCCCACTTCTGCAAAGAAGCTTGAGGAGATACTTTGTAACTCTTCTCTGTGGCCCAACTTGGTCACTATATTTTTACAAGTCAAGTCAATAAACATTTATTAAGTGCTTGCTATTGAAGAGGTTATAGGTAAAAATGATGATTGTTAGGGGAACCATATGTTTCTAGGGGTGACTGCCGCGGCCCCAAAATACCTACACGCCAGGTCCTGCCGAAAGAATTCGACTCAAGCCTTCTCAGCCAAGGGAAAAGAGAAAGTTTATTAGGGATTCACCACAATGGGCTGTTTTAAGAAATCCCACCCTTTGTGATGCCTGTTATCACAAGTGGGCCAGATTCAACCTACTGAATTAGACTGAATCTGAGCACCTTCATGGAGGCAAGATGGAGATTATATACACAAGGATTGTAGGAGGGATTGAGGGGTGGTCTGGGGTGACTAGAGGAGGGGTTTAGGGAGGGACTTGAGGGGAAGTCTAAGGAGGACCAGGTGAGGTCAGAGTTCAGGAACCAAGAGAATGGAATTAAGGGCAGGAAGTTCCTGAATGCATAGATACTGATAATATCAAGGTTGGGAAGTAACTGAAGGCATGCATATCTATAGTAACAATAGAGGGCAAGGTTTAGGTAGATTTGGGCCTAATGAAAATGTGAGGCTATAGTCTCCAGGAAAGGCCAGATCTAGTTGGAAGATTCAAGGACAGTTCAAAGGGGCTCCCAGAGACTGTATTCCAGATTCAAGGGGGTTCCCAGAGACTGTGCCCTCATCAATATCACTCATAATATTCTTTTAGATTTATTCATTAAGTACTTACAATAAATATATTGTAAATAATATAAATATTGTAAATAAATAATGTTTACCCCCAAAGAAGCTCCAAATTAAAATTTATATTACATAGTTATAATTATAAAATATAACAGGTTATTTTACCAATGATTATGAAAGCTAAATATAAAATTATAAAACTGTAATTAAAAAATAATTATGAATATTTTATGTGGGACATTATGTAAAAAATAAAAATAATAATCCAGGAAGACCTTCTTTGCTTACTATTGTCTATAAGACTGCAAGTGAAATTACTTTATTCTACAAATTTTGTTGTCACAGAAGAAAAAATGCATTTGTAATATAATTGGGCCATTATTTCCTCTTTTAAGGTGCCATTAAGCAATATTTGCCAATAAATATTAGACAATTACTGCTTATGGCATCATTAAAGAACATTTGAATGATTCCCTTAATCCATCACTGGAAGGGGATTCACAAACCATTAAACCAAAATCACTGTGTATCTGTTTCACATTTTTCATTGACTATTGTTTTTTTTACCATACACACCCCTTTTGAGATTTAACCAAAATTTAAAATAGAACTACATTTTCCCCCTGGGCATCAGGATGAGGAAGATCACAAACCACAGCACCACTTATGTTCTGGGAAAAGGTGGAATATTAATATCATGTTTCCTCATTCACTCCCCTCCAAAAAGATTCAGTAACTCTGTACCTCCTAAACCTATAACATTACTTTATAGTCTGGACACATTCATCATGAAATGATAGGAATTCACATGAAATCAGGAAATTAAAGAAAAAATAGGTAGCAAAAAAAAATCCATATGAAACCTGCCAAAGCAGGAAATGTATTTTATCTGTTATATGCTTATTTTATAGAAATTATGCTAGGCAACAGATAAGACTAAGACTTTTTGGATGCTCTGTATACATCTCCATGTAAATCAGATTTGATTTAATTACAGAACATATTTTTTCTCATTTTAATTATTTCTTTTCACCTAACATTTTTTAAAATCTTTTTCTCTATTGAGTTGGTGGTTCTAGATATACAAAGGTGATTTAGGAATAAACTCCATATAAGTTAGGAGTAGTTTTCTATGCCTTAAAATGAAACAATAGTCAATAATAGTCAACAAACATTTATTAAGTGCTGCTTGATGCTTAACGTTAAAAAAAAGAAAACCTAAGATCTTGGCAACTTGTCCCATCCCTTCTTGGCAAATAGAGAATAAAGGAAAGCAGTGTTAGATTTTGTATTCTTGGCCTCAAAGATCACTGTAGATGGTAACTGCAGCCATGAGAGCAAAGAATTTTTGCTTTTTGAAATGAAAGCTATGGCAAATCTGGACAAAATATGAAAAAGAAGGGTTATCACCTTGCTAACTTAGGTCCATATAGTCAAAGCTATGGTTTTTCCAGTAGCAGTATATGACTATGAGAGTTGGATTGTAAGGAGAGCTGAGCACCACAGAATCAACACTTTTGAATTGTGGTATTAGAAAAGACTTTTGAGAGTCCCTTGGACAACAAAGAGATCAAATCAGACATTGCTTAAGGAAGCTACACTCGAAGATCAAATATTGAAGCTGAAGCTTAAATAATCTGGCCAAGTAATGAGAAGACAGGACTCATTGGAAAAGAGCCTGTTGGGAAATATTGTAGGCAAAAGGGGAAGGAGACAGTAGAGGATGAGAAGGATAGATAGTATCATGTAAACAACAAACACAAACTTGGACAGACTTCAAGAGATAGTAGATGATAGAAGGGCCTGGAGTGCTACGTATGGTCCATGAAGTCACAAAGAGTTGAACATGACTGAATGACTGAATAACACAATACGCCATGCACTGTGCTAAACACTGGGCATACAAATAAGAAAGAAAAATAGCTCTTGCTTTTAAGGAGCTTACAATATAATGGGGGAAGACAATACACAAAAAGAAGCTGAAGCTGGTGGAGCTCAACAGGGGTTAGTCACACATCAAGTCCAAGCAGAGCTGCTGATGGAAAGCTCTGAACCTCTGCTCTCCATCCATCCAATGAGAACAGAGAGGCTATTCAGGCTGCTGAGGTACTGAATGTCAAATCTGACAGCATGATGAGGAGATTTCATCCATTGTTGTTGCTAACTGATAATTAACTTTATGCAGTAACTACAAACAATTCTCAAAGTATTTATGTATCAGGTAGTTACCATTAAGATGTTAGATTGAGATTATAGTTATTAAGATTATTAATATATGCATATGAACATAATTACTAATATTAATATGTACAACATAAAAAGCAAAGTAGCCTAGCGTTCAGGGAAAATTGGAAAATAGCCTCTCAGAAACTAGGTATAGACAAAGATTTCATGCCACATACCAAGAAAAGCTCCAAAGTACATGACTCAGAGATAAAGAGTGACAGTTGATAAATGGTAAAAGGATGTGAACAGGCAGTTTTCAGAGGAAGAAATTAAAGCTATCTATAATCATATGAAAAAAAATGCTATAAATCATTATTGATTAGAGAAATGCAAATCAAAACAACTCTGAGGTACCACATTATACCTACTAGATTGGCTAACATGATAAAACAGGAAAGTGAAAGATGCTGGAGAAGATGTGGGAAAGTTGGAACACCAATTCATTGTTAGGGGAGCTGTGAGCTGTTCCAACCATTCTGGAGAGCAATTTGGAACTATGCCCAAAGGACTATAAAAATGTGCATATATTTTGACCCTGCTATATTGTTTCTAGGGCTGTATCCCAAAGAGATCATAAAAATGGGAAAAGGTCCCACATGTAAAAAAAATATTTATAG
The DNA here is from genome assembly GCF_011100635.1 of Trichosurus vulpecula. Taxonomy (NCBI): domain Eukaryota; kingdom Metazoa; phylum Chordata; class Mammalia; order Diprotodontia; family Phalangeridae; genus Trichosurus; species Trichosurus vulpecula. The sequence goes on from NC_050580.1 coordinate 68,461,196, forward strand.
CAGCTCTCTTTGTGGTGGCCCAGAACTGGAAATCAAGTGGATGCCCATCAATTGGGGAATGGCTGAACAAGTTGTGGTGTATGAATGTAAAGGAATACTATTGTGCTATAAGAAATGATGAGGAGGCTGACTTCGGGAAAAGCTGGAAAGACTTATATGAACTGATAAGTGATGTGAGCAGAACCAGGAGAACATTGTACACAATAACAGCCACACGGTGCGAAGACTGATTTTGATAGACTTAGCCCTTCTCAGCAATTCAAGTATCTCAAACTTTTCCAAAGGACTCATGATGGAAAATGCCATCCACATCCAGAGAATGAACTATGGAGTTGGAATGCAGAGTGAAGCCAACTCTTTTCTCTTTTGTTTTGTTTTGTTTTGTTTTGTTTCTCGTGGATTCTCCCATTTGTTACAATTCTTCTATGCAACATGACTAACGTGGAAATGTGTTTAATAGGAATGGTTGTGTAGAAGCGCATATCGGATTGCATGTCATCTTGGGGAGTGAGAGAAAATTTAAAAAGTTATGGAAATGAATGTTGAAAACTGAAAATACGTAAATTAAATATTTATTTTAAAAAAAAGAGTGACATCATTAACAAATTAGAAGAACAAGGAAACAAATGCACTGTCAGACCTTTAGATGGGAAGAGAATTCATGACCAAATAAAGGATATAAATAAATCATAGAAAATAAAATAGAGAATTTTGATTAATGAAATTTAAATAAATATTTTGCACAACCAAAACCAATGCAGCTAAATTTATAAGGGAAACACATAATTAGAAATGGGGGCAGCTAGGTGGCTCAGTGAGTATACCACCAGCCCTGGAGTCAGGAGGACCTGAGTTCAAATCCGGCCTCAGACACTTGACACATGTACTAGCTGTGTGACTTTGGGCAAGTCACTTAACCCCAATTGCCCTGCCTTCCCCCCTCCAGAAACCAAAAAAAAAAAAAATAATATCAAAAAAACCAAATGGCACTTGCACCAAGTTTCTCTGAAAAAACTCAGCAATAACACATATATAAACTACTCAAATTTGAAGGAATAAGAGTAATTTCCCAATTAAGAAGTAGTTCTAAGATACATGAAGAGGCACTTTCCAGAGGAAGAAACCAAGTTATCATAATCTACATGTAAAACTATTCTGTATCATCAAAAAATAAGACACAAAATTTAAAACAATTCCCAGGTTCTACATCACATCTATTAAATTATCAATTCTGACACATACACAAAGAAAATACAAAGTATTATGGCGATTGTGCGTAAACAGGTACATTGCAAGAACATTGATGGGGTTGTGTATTGATCTAGACATTCTGGAAAACAATTTGGAACTTTAGACCAAAATTGTGCATAACCCCTTTGTTTAGGAATACTAACACTGGGTCTATACACAAAAGATCAAAGAAATTGCAAAAGGATGCATATGTATAAAGATATTTATAGTAGCATTTTTCATGGTAGCAAAGACTTAGAAACTAAGTTGGGTTATCAATTGGGGAATGACTAGGCAAAAGATGACATAAATGCAAGGTAATACTATTGTGCTATAAGGAATAATAAAGGGGATGCCAGAGAAAAGTGCAGAAATTTTTACATGGTGATGCACAGAGAGCAAAATGATCAGAATAGAACAAAATATATAATATGAATGTTGTAAAGATAGACAATTTTAAAGTTTTAGGAACTCGAATAAATTCAATATCCAACCACAAGAAAACCCTTCTCCCGATACTGTTTTTATAGATTTAGAGAGAAAATTGAGACATAATGTTTAATATGACCAGTGCAGGAATTTATTTTATTTGACTACAAATGTTGCAGTGGTTGTTTTTTTTTTCTTTTTTTTCAATAAGAATACTTTCATAATTAGAAAAAATAAAGTATTCCTAACATTTGGGTATGAAATATCTAAATTTCAATTTATTCTATAGTCCTTTCGCCTTTCATGTTTCTTCTAAAATATATTGTCAAAACAATTATTTTTACTCTCCTACTCTATGCTTGCCTTTCCACTGATGTCACTAAGAATAAAAGTATATGTTGACTTATGTAGAGAGTGTTATCAACTTTGGAGAATTTATCTATGTCCTGATTTTCTGTCGCAGATGGTAGCACATAAGATTTCATGATGGTCTTCCTGGGTAGAATATAGATGTAGATACATAGTGTGTACATATGCATAGGTATACATATATTTGTATACAAACATATAGAGAGCACCAAAATATTAGATGAGCAAATATCTTATGAAATGTTGCTGCTTATTGCCTTTTATAGCATGATGAAATATTTAATAAAAACCAACTGTACCAATTACTCTATTTTCTGCTCCAGGAAGAATCTGTGAAACATTCCTCCATTTGTCTCAATTTGGCTTTTATAATTATATTGCATATATATTGAAAAAGTGAAGATTGTTACTAGTCAGTTTTTCCAGTAGTATGTCCACTAGTTTTCCCTTACAAAAGATCTCACATTGAGTACTGCCAGTAAGTTAGTATTTATATATTTATATGTTTATATACTAATATATGGCCTTGGATATTTCCTGGTGCTTATGGACCATATGTTATTACCTATATTGAAAATTGAATGAAACATTAAATTTTAGTTAAAGGTTAGTAAAAATAAAGATATGATATCTTTTCTCATACAAGTTTACAGAGCCTCTATAAACTACCATAGTCTATGAATACTGGATTAAGAAACCTTGACACGGTATAAAATCATGTGTCTCTTCATCCCTTTTGCTCCCTGTTCTGACATTCTACAATTGTTACTACTAAAAACAGAAGACAGTCCATGAGACTGAGCAACATTTTGTATTATTTTTATTTATTTTATCTTTGACCATGACTAATTTTCTAAGTGGTGGCGAGCCACTTTATGCTTACCTATGCATATCTTTGGAAAGCAAACATATTCTGTTGCTGGAACCATAGCCATAACCTTTGCAGCAGGGTCAAACTTTCAAGCATTTTTAAATAACTTTTAGTGATCTCCACTCCATGATGAAGCATTAGTGTATGACTTGTGAATCTTGTGTGGATCGGTCTTCATAGTTAGTAAGAATCAAATGATGGCTATTTAGGTATGATGATTCATATACTCTAAAAGCATCATTATCATTGTATCACTCCATATCTCACCACAACATTTATGAGTCATTTAAGATTCCAAACACAAGGCATTCCACTTAGTCACCAGTGTAACTCTTCATGGTACTTAGCCTATTTAATTTTTTCAGACCAAAAGCAAACTGTAGAAATTAGTGATACTCTGGATTTACTGGGAGAAAAAATGTTCTATCATCTTAATGTCAGATGTTGATGTTGTTTCAGCATTGATTAGGAGACAAAATGCAGCAGCATGAAATTCCCAGTATTTTATTTCACAAATTGTTAAACTTTTTCCTCACTAAATATTCTTTGTTTTTCTTTCTCCAGGAACTTTTTAGTGAAGGTTTTTTGGATAAAATGTAAGGTTTAGTGAAATATTGTGCCTAATTATTCTGAAGGAATCAATTGGATACTGAAATTATTACTTACTTTATAGATATTAAAATCACAGCAGGTTAATTGAAATATTTTTCTGTACCTAGAATTTAATCTAACTAGGGAGCGCTTTGGTGAAGAACCCCTTCTATCAATAGAGATCAGTAGACACTTTACATCTCATAGCCTTGGAGAGTTGTATGGAGACACTGAGACTTGTCTAGAGTCACACACCAATGTGCGTCAAAAACAATTACTGAACCTAGGTCTTCCCAACTTAGAAATATATGGATGTAGATATAGGTGAACATAAATACAGACACTCCATAGTTGGGGTGAAAAATAAAGCAAAAGAATCTTTGTCCTTCTTTGGAGAACAAGGTATGTTTCCATATGTATAATTTGATTTACACTAGTCCAAAAGCGATGCTGCCATGTGAAATCTTTTTAGTATTTCTTTGAGCACATGGTAGATGAAGATTAATTGCATTCAAAGGAAGGAAAGAGAGAACCACTCCAGGCCATTTAAAACCTAAATTATTCAACTTAATTAAATAAGTATTTGTTAAGGGCATGCAATGTGAACAGCATTTTCCTGGCACTGGGAGATCTGAAAACAAAAATGAAATAGCCCTGTCCTCATGAAGCTTAAATTCTTTTGGAGAGATACAGCTTGTGCACAGATAAGTATATAATAAGATTTTTAAAGAATAATAACTGTTAGGAACAGGGAAGTCCACACCAAGATGGTGGTACCTTTGTTTAACTGTAAAGGATGATAAAAATGCTGGGATTTGGATGTGGGCTTTGGAGGTACAAATTCACATAGGGGAGACGTGAAATACTGAGTTTAAGATGGATTCAAGAATATGTATTTTAGCTGAGAAGCATAGGGAACCATGGAAATAGTCTTTTTTATATGTGTGTGTATATGTGTATGTATACACACACACACACACACACACACACACACACACATATATATATATATAAATGTATATGTATAATTTATTTATTTTTTTAACATTCACTTTTTTAAGATTTTGAGTTCTAAATTTCCCCCTTCCTCCCCTCCCCACAAGATGGCATACAATTTGATATAGGCTGTACATGTAGAATCCTATTCAACATATTTCCACATTAGTCGTGTTGTAAAAGAAGAATCGAATCGGAACAAAAGAGAAAAACCATGAAAAAAAAGAGAAAATAGTATGCTTCAATCTGCATTCAGACTTCTTGGTCTTTCTCTGGATGTGGATACCATTTTCCATCATGTGTCTTTTGGAATTGTCTTAGATCCTTGCATTGCTGAGAAGAGCTAAGTCTTTCAAAGTTGGTCATTACCTAATGTTGCTGTTACTGTGTACATTGTTTTCCTGGTTCTAATCACTTCACTTCATCACTTCATCAGTTCATGTAAGTCTTTCCAGGTTTTTCTGAGAGTATCCTGCTTATCATTTCTCATGGAACAATATTATTCTATTACATTCATATTCCACAACTTGTTCACCATTCCCTAATTGATGGGCATCCCCTCAATTTCCAAATCTCTGCCTCGACAAAAAAGAGCTGATATAAATATATTTGTACATGGTTGCTTTTTCCTTCTTTTATGATTCCTTTAGGATGCAGATCTAGTAGTGGTATTGCTAAATAAAAGGGTATGCACAGTTTTATAGCCCTTTGAGTATAGTTTATGGCAAGAGGCTTGAGCAAAGTAGTGACATGGTCAAACTTGTATCTCTGAAAGATTATTTTGGTTGATGATACATTAAAAGAGGAAGTGAATGAAAATAAGAATACCAATTATAGTATATTTCAATAGACCAAATGAGAGGTGATGAGATCCTGAACTATGGTGATAGCTATGTAATTGGAGAAAAAAAAGGACAAGTATTAGAGTTGTTTGGCAGACAAAAGTGATAATACAGAGGGAAGCATTTAAGATAACTTCCAAGGTACAAATCTAAATGACTAGAGGGATGATAGTGCTGTCAATAACAACATCAAAAAACTAAGATGTTAGGAAGGGAGGAAGGAAGGAAGGAAGGAAGTCAAGAAAAAAGAAGAAAAATAAAGTTTTTAAAATTTTCTATTAATTACTCCTTTTAAAAGTGGAAAGAATTATAAATGGAATGTTTATGGAATCTAAGACAATTTAAAATGTGAAATCTTTAGGAAGTGACTGCCTTCACTGGAACTGAGTTGGCAGAGGAATGGGAATGACTGGAGGTGGCTCCCACAAAGATGGAAGTGATTTAACAACAGTCAATAGGAAGAGTTCTAAATAGACTGTCAAGGAAACAATCAATGTCAGGGAGGAATGACTGTAACTACCTGACAGAATATATAGCTGGGAAACATAGCAGGTCTTCAAAGGGAACTCAAAACAAGCAATAAATTGAGGTCAAGGAAGGCAATATCAAATAGAGAAGGCAACAAGTGTAGAGTTAATAGGTAGTATCCTAGAACTTGAAAAGAATGAGAATGCTTAAGGAATACTCAAGACTTTAGCCTTTGAGGAGCTGGGGTAACAGTCAGGAAGCTGAGGCACAGTGAAAAGGATGTGGCAACCATTATTGGAACTGATACAAAAGTGAATTAACAAGGAATAAGGAAAATCTTAGTTAATTAGGATAGTGTACAAAGCTAGAGAAGGACTAGAAACTGAGGCAGTGGCCTAGGCTGCCTATACTTTTCCTGCCAATTCGTAGGACTGATAAATTAATCTGGAATGGGAGTGGTCCTATGTGTGGAAGTTGTGTTCCTGACTTCTGTAATTAAAAAGACACAGTGCATTCAACCAGTTTAATACAGTCTTAGAAAAGGAAAGTCATCATAAATGACCTGTATGGGTTCACTAAAAACTTGTCTTGCCAAGCTAACCTATCCTACTTCATTTATAGGGTTAGCGATTGATTAAGGAAAAAGTAAACATAATGTATTTGGATTTCACAGGCCTTTTATGGGAAATATAAAAAAAAATGGAAACTGCTTGATGATAATATTAGACAAGTCTTAGCTGTTTGTACAAATACCCAAAAATATTGAATAATTTATCAATATTAACTTGGAAGAGGACCTCTCAGGTCATTTCCCAGAACTGTATTTGTCCTTGTCCTGTTTACCTTTTTTATAAATAGCTTAGAAAAAGATTTAAAGATGTGCTTAAAATTGACAGGGATAAGTGATATATTGAATGACGGAGTCAGGATCCAAAAGGTCTTGAGACTTGAAATATGGGTTCAAATTAATAAGATGGAATATAACCTAAGTGAAAAATATTGGACATTTTTAACATAATCAATTGTATGAATGCAAGATCTGGGGTAGCTGGCATGATATAAATTAGTCTGGAAAAGTTTATTAGATTCCTAAAAGTGCAAAAGGTTTTTATAACTGTTAGAACACAATTTTAGACGATGTTAATAGAAGTATAGTTTACAGATCGAGCATAAATGTTCCCTTTGTGCTCTGCTGGTCAACAACATTAGGAATGTTGTGTTCAGTTGAGGATTCACATTATAAGATGGTGATTGACAAATTAGTGTGTGAGTAGGAGGCTAAAAAGTCCTGAAAGTTAAAAAGATAAGAAATACTTGGAAGAATTGGGGATAATTATAGTGAAAAATAAAAGAATGAAGGAAGACATAGGATCTATTTTTAAATATATGAAACCTTGACATATAACAGGTAGAGGGGTTTATTTTTTTTTGTTCCAGATTACAAAACAAGGGGCAATGGGCACAAGCAGTAGGCCAAGGTTCCTAACATGAGGCCTGTGGATTTTAGGGAAAAGTTAGATAGATAGATAGATAGATAGATAGATAGATAGATAGATAGATAAACTGTATTTCAATATAATTCATTTCCCTTTGGAATCAGGGAATATAATAGGCAGTTAAGTGGGGCACTGGATAAAGAATTGGTGAGTAGTTGGAAAGACTTAAGTTTAGATCAAATCTCAGACACTTACTATAGCTGTGTGATCCTGGATAATTCACTTAACCTCTGCTTCCTTAACTATGAAATGGGGATAATAATAGCACCTACCTCCTGGAGTTGTTGTGAAAGTCAACTGAAATTATATTTGTAAGAATACCTGGCTCATAGTAAATGCTATATAAATGTTAGCTATTATTAATATCATTAGTGGTGTTAATTCTCTTTATTAAAACACTGTTCTGAACAGGGGTCTGCAGGCTTTTATGAGATGACCCAAGGGATACATGACATTAAAAAATTAAGAACCTCTACTATAATAATACAGATTTTAGCTTTTCAACTTAATATAAATGTGACATCCAGGTGGCACATGGGACATTGCTACCTGCTGTAGAACCTCACACCTCTCATACAATCAAATGGACATCTGTTTACTCTTAGGGCTCTAACCTTTTCTCACACTGGCAGTTCTAGTTTCCCAGAGAAAGGACCACCACCAAGAAGTTACATTAAACATCTACCCTACTAACCTTTTTAGCTTTTGAGCTCCAACTGATTTGTTTCCATTTGCATCACCCAGCCCCTGACAATGATGACACTATATTTTTACTTAGCAATTAGGTAAAACAACTATGAGTATCTCAGGCACTCACGTATTAAACAGATGCAACAACAACAAATACATTGCATTCACGCATAAACCTGGGTCACTCTCTTCCAACAGCATGCTCAGTATCTATGCAGCAGAATAGACACATTTTTATAGGAACCTGCCATTGAGACACATGAGTGTGGAAAAACCGTGTTCTTAGGGTAAGTCAAAAGTCTGGAACTCCAAATTTTGTTGTCCTCTTCTGTCATAGGAACTGTCCTTAAAAGTTTATTAATGAGTATAGCTTCTGTGTTGAACACATGCTTCCATGACTTGGACCATTCTGTGATTGATTAATTCTTCATTTAGCATGACATGTCAGCCAAATAATCTCTGTGCTCAGTGATTTTTCTGATTCTTTCTGCCAAACTCAACTTACTCCTAATTAGCAATTATAGTAATCATCACTTCTAGCTTTAAGCTTAGGTGATAACAGTTCTGAAATCTGTACTTTCAGCTTTCTGTCTCTGTCTCTGACTCTCTATCTCCAACCCTAGATAGATATAGATATAGATATAGATATAGATATAGATATATAGATATAGATATAGATATAGATATAGATATAGATATATAGATATAGATATAGATATTTAGATATAGATTAGATATAGATATAGATATTATCATGTGTGTATACACTCTCTCTGTCACTTTGTCACTCTGTCTCTCTGTCTCTCTCCCCCTCTCTCCTCTCCCTCTGCCTCTTCTGATTTCATCTTTTTATGAGTAAAACTCATGACCCTGCCTTAGCAAACAGTAAACAAATGATCATTTTCTGGATGTAATAAAATAAGCTATATTTGTTTCATAATTGTAAAGAATTTCTAATATCTGTTATTCTAATATATTATAGCTTGTAACATTAAAATGATCTTATCTCAGAATTCTGAGTCAGAATAAATGCTTGACATAGAAATAGGAACAAAGCAGACTTAACTCAGCCACAGATTGCTCCGTGTGAAAAGGCAGAACCTTAAAGGCATACTAGCATACATAAGGAAGAACTTCTGAACAAACCATGAAAGAATAGGGTGGCATAGTGGACAGAGTGATTGACCTGAAGTCAGGAAGACCTAGATTCAAATCCATCTTCACACAGTTACCAGCTTTATGACCCTGAGTACCTCACATAACTTCTGTCTGCCTCAGTTTCTTCATCTGTAAAACAGGGATAATGATAATACCTGCCTCACAGGGTTGTTTTTGAGGGGGAGGGGAATGAGATAATATTTGTAAAGTATTTTGCAAATTTTAAAGCACTATATAAATAATATTTTTGTTGTTAACAATTAAAATTGTACCCAAATGAAATGGGCTGCCTTGTGCAAGGAAGGGGATTCCTCAATACTTGAAGCTTTCAAATGGAGGTTGAATGCCCATATGAAAAAGGACATTGTAGAGGTCATTATTTGGGTCGAAGAGGTCCTTTCAAGTTTTTGTGACAATATAATACTATCTTATTACACCATCTAGAGCTAAAGATGTATATCAAGTGTTGACTTAATATACCGGAGCAACTTTTTTGTGGTTATATTTCCAGGCAACAATTCCACTTGTTGCTTGTTTTCACAGAATTATAAACTTGCAGAGTTAGAAGAGACCTCAGAGATTATCTAGCTCAAACTCTACCAAAAACAGCAATCCCCTCTATAAATTTCTTGATCATCAGAAGACTTCCTATGACAGGGAACTCATTACTCCCTGAGGCAGTTCATTCCATTTTTTGGACAGCTCTAATTGTTAGAGCTGTAATTACTTCTAGTGAATTCTCTGGGGTTATTAATTTTTGCCTTGCTTAAATTTAACTATAATTTTATTCTGCTTTCATAAAAGCCTTACTGTAACTTAGATTTCTGCAGTCATGGAGAACTTTCAATCTGATCTTAATCAGGCTAATTGTTTAATCTGTAGGCAGAGTAATAAAAAAAAACCTCCTTCGGAAATAGATAAATTCCCCATATTGTTTTGGGGAATTTTAAAATATCACATTTAAGGAACATCATGCATAGAATACTGAAATTTTAAGAGCTGGGAAGGGCCAACAATAAGAAATCATCCAGTTGACTGCTTAGTGTTTTAGATGCAGATTATTTGATCTAAAAAGTGGTGAAGACATTTGACCAAGGTCAAACATCATATAAGTGGAAGAAATGGGACTGGGATCCAAGTGTAGACCCCTAAACCGGTGTTCTTTCGGCTAACCCTCTTGGACTACTATTTATTCAACACCTAAAATCTATTTAGCACCTACTAAAGATAAGATGTTACATGGAATAAAGAAACAAATAAAATATGATGTCTGCTCACAAGAAGTTATGATGAAGGAGGGGGACAATCTATGAACATACATAACTTTAATATACAATCAAATGTATTAAATTCTTTAAAGCAGTCAGCACTACAAATACCAAGCGAAAATACCTAATCCTGGAATGTCAGAAAGAAGATTTCACTCTTAGACCCCAATGCGGAAGTAAGGAAAGGATATAATATGAAATAAGCTTCCTTGGAAGAAATTAGAATGCTTCTAAATCACAAAATTCTTGAATCACTGTTAAGCAAAACCCAGAGAACCACTGGTTGGGAATATTGTAAAGACGGCTACCTGTACAAGATGAGCCAGATGGCCTTTGAAGACCCTTCTATCTTTGTTATTCTGTGATTCTTAAGTATGTGTAAGAACTAGAGGTATAGGACATAAGGTATATGCAGAAAAAATGCGCTTAAAATATATCAACATAGCCTCTTTAGTAAACTGACAAGTAATGTTAGGAAACTCTAGTTTTGTTTTTCTACTGGCAAGTCATAAGATAAGCATTCCAAGATTGAAGGCATGTTAGCAGATTTCCAAGCCATCCAACAATAAATTGTAGTAGTCGAGCCATAGCATTACAAAAGCCAGGGTTAATCATTTTTCTGTAGTATTCACATAGTTCATAATTCTAGATTTTGTGCAAATGGAAAATTGCAATCTTTAGCTCTCTTTTCCACAGGGGCTTCCTGACAGCTCTGAGTCAAAAATGACAGATATATTACCACTGTTAAGCCTGTTTACCTGCAGCAAACATGACTTATCTTGGGAGATATTGTTTGAAGAGTACACTAAAGTACTGTGGAGCAAAATATTTACGAGGATTGATCTGCTCACATGCTCACATAGTATTTGTCTTTCTCCTGAAACTTCAGTTCTATATAATGGCAAATTTAGTTCATTTGTTCTAATTGGATTTTAAATTTAAACATTAAATTTAACTCCTGATAGGACTGATTTATGCCACAAAAAAGCTGTAAGTTTTTTTTTTATTCAGATGCAGGACAAAATCACCATATAGGTGAAATATGTTGTTAATTATAAGAGATGATTTGGGTTGTTACTGTCCCCAAAATATAGCTGTTTCCATTATGAAAGATCCACTCAGTTAATGTGTTACTCCTTTTGAATAAAATTTTACTTGGAAGGTTTAGTAGAATTAATGAGCTAGTAGTAATTTACATCTTAGTATAAGAATAGGAGATAGAGAAAAGACCTGTAATTTATTTTTTATAAGGAATTTTCTGATGAGGAAGCTCCTTTTAGCAACTCAGATAGGCACCCTTCCTACAAGTGTTAGAAATTGCTAAGATCTCTGAGAAGTTCTGCAGCTACTATGGGTCCTAGGCAAGATGTAACTCTCCGTTTCTTCATTCAGCTAAGCTCTTTATCCACTACCACATGATGCTAGCTCTAATATGTTGGCATGAATCTTTTTTTATCTTACAGTTACTTCCTAACATCTAGGTAATAAAACTGCAATAGAGGTTGGGTAGGGAGGAGCAGAGGGATACCTAAGGCCACAGGTGGAAGAATAATTTGTCATACATATTTTATTTGTGCACAGTTATTTTCATATTTTCTCCTCAACTAGACTGTGAGCTCCTTGAAAGCAGACACTGTTTGTTATGTTTTGTTTTGTGTTTGCCTTTCTTAATATCCCCAACTCTGATGCACATTTTCTAGCACATTGTTTGCACTTAAAATTCTTATTTGCTGGCTTTTTAACTGAATAGTTGAAGAAAGAATTTCAGAAGGTATATCACTACTTTACAGGGTCAGGTCTGGTTGGGGTGTTGCTCTGAAAGGAGTAGCTCTGAGGGAAGGATGGGACAGTGGGTAACTGAGGAGTAGGGAAAAGGGGAATGGAAAGAGAGATCAGATGACATTTAATCTACCCCAATTTTCTATATGCTTGATCCTATATTTTCCAATTTTAATTGACAGAAAAAATAATTTTAATATTCTGCTTAAGTAAGGCCCAATTAATCTTACCCATTCTTGCCTAAAGTTGAAAACTGCCACTTTGAAGTTTTCATCTTCATTTGTTGGGCTGTTCTGATGGGAAAATGACAAGCACATTTTATTTGTTCTAAACAGTGTCCAGTGCATTTTTTATGACAACACCTACATTTGGTAAATATTTTCCTCAGTTCTTTTATAACTTGTGGGATTAAAAAAGAAAGAGGTTAAAAGCACTGGACTTGGAATTCAAATCCCACCTCAGCTAATGACTAGCCGTGCAACTTTGGACAACTAATTTAACCTCTGTTCCTCAGTCTGCTTTTCTGTAAAATGAGCATTTTGGATGCAATGGCTTTTAGCTAAAGGACTCTTCTAGCTCTGAATTTATAATCTTGTATTTTTGTGAATCTCTTTTTTTATTTAGAAATTTGAAGAAATGAATATTGATTATGGACAAAGAAAAAATATTTCCTCTGAGAATTTTTAGAACTAACAATGATAGTGAGTTTAACATCCATATCTACATATTCATGCCAAGACATCAGTCCTAAAGGGACTGCCTTGAAATCAATTAAATTCATCCCATATAATCCAGAACTCATTGGTTTTACCCCCAAAGATTCTCCTCTTCCAAACTTCCCTGTTTCTGGTGCAGTCATTGCCATTCTTATAATCTCCCAGATTTGTAACTTTTGCTTTAGCCTAGACTCCTCACTTTCTGTCACCTCAGATATCCAATCAATTCTCCAGTCTTGCCGTTTCTGACTTCAGAACAACTGTCTTATCTAATACCTCTCCACTCACACAACTACCAGTTTAGTTGAGGGCCCCATCCTTTCTTGAACTCAAGCTGTTTCCTATTGCTTCTAGGATAGAACATAAATTCCTCAATTTAGCTTTTAACACTTTACACAGCTTGGTCCCAGTTCATCTTTCTAATTCCATTGGTTATTACTCTCACTCCCACACTCTCTGCTCCATACAAGCTGGCCTTCTACCTATTCCTCATATACAATATTTCATTTCCATTTTCTACCTTCATGTTTTTACACTGGCTAAACCCATGCCTGGAATATGTTCCCTTCTTACCTCTACCTGATAGAGTCCCTACACTTCTTAAGATTTGTCTCAAGAAATACATTCTACATGAAACCTTTAGTTTAGTTAGTGCCCTTTCTCTCAAATTATCTCTTACTTAACATACATACATATATGTATATATGTGTGTGTATATATGTATGTATGTATGTGTGAGTGTTACTTATGTGTACGTATACTTATACATAAGTATATTACTTATACACTTAACATAAATATGTTACTTAACACATATGTTACTGTATATATGTACATATACATATATGTATATGAATGATATATACATTTATTAACTTTACATTTGTACTATATGTTTGTCTATAACTTATATAGTATATGTGTGTATATATACATATGTATATTTATGTATGCTTGTTTTTCTCTCATTACAATGTGAAATCTTTGCAAATAGCAATTGTTTCATTCTTGTACTTGTATCCACAGTATTCCTGGTATTTATTAAAGACTTTGTTAATTGAATCAACAGCCATTTTAAAAGCACCTGTTCTGTTCCAGAAACTGTTTTAGTTTGTGATAATAATAAAATGAAAATGTACCTGCTCTCAATATGGCAAACTTTGGCCACATAAGTAGAAAAAAGAGATGAATGTTAGCAATGTTGTAGAGGTAGAAACTATAAGATTTGACAACTGATTGGATATGTGGGGTGAATGAGAAGGAGTAGCTGAGGAAGACACTGAGCTTTAGAATATAGGGGCTTGGAAAGATGATGGAACTTTTGATAGAAATAGCAAAAGTCAAAAGAGGAATGAGATTTTCGGGGGAAGTGTAGTTCTGTTTTCATAATTTTGAATGTAAGATATTTATGGGACATTCAATTTTAAATGCCAATAGACCATTGTTGTTCTTCAGTCATTCAGTTGTATCTGACTCTTCATGACCCTTTAGACCATAACATACCAGTTCTGTACAAGAGGTTTTCTTGGCAAAGAAATTGGAGTGGCTTGCCATTTTCTTCTCCAGGGATTAAGTCAAACAGAAGTTAAGTGATTTGCTCAGGGTCACACAGCTGGTTAAGTGTCTGAGGCTGGGTTTGAAATCAGGTCTTCCTGACTCCAGGCCCAAAGGTCTATCTCCTAATCCATCAAGCTGCCTCCAATAATCAGTTGCAGGTATGTCACTTGAACTTAACAAATAAGAGGGAGGATCTGTGATTTCTCATAACACATGTATCAGTGCAGATTTCAGTCTACCATTTAGTAAATATATTCTAGAAAATTGATTTAAGCTGAAAGAGTTTAAATAACTTTCTGAGGACCACCAAGCTAGCAACTGTCCAAGGTGGGATTTTAACCCAGGTTGTCCCCACTCCAGACAGTACTGTGGCCCTTGCACCATGTCAGCATAGATCAACCTAACAGTATATCCATCTTTTCTTAAATAAGTTAAACTGGTTTATGTCATCACTATTAAGTTTGTTTCAGTTTTATTTATGAAGTTGTTTAATTTCATAATAAAAATGTATCTTTGTTTGTAAATGCTAGGGATAATCACATATATAATTATTTACCTCTTTGGTTTTTTGGAGAATAAATAAAAGAAACCTCAATTAATTTGAGATATTTTATTTAAAGAAGAATTGAGGTAATCTCTATGGTTCAACTGCAAATCCAATGATACTATGAACACTTTGTATACAGAGGATAATGGTACTTTTGTGGCTGACCCCATTTTAGCCAGGCTCTCACTTTTTATTACATAATTCATCTGATATTTATAGTTGTATAAGGGTTCTTGACTGCTTCTGGCACAATGAAAGTCTGAGCATGATTCATCAACCTTTGGGGGATATGGAGGTAGATAGTCACACCAACTTTAACTCATACAGAATCCAATTAAATTACAAGCTTCAAGTCAAGGAAAAAGTTCTTGTGCTTGTCCTTTTTTTTCTTTTCCACATCTTTTAAATGTTAAGTATTATTTTTTTCATTTTTTTCTTTTTTCATATTTTATTATTTAATATTTTAGTTTTCAATATTGGTTTCCCCAAGATTTTGAGTTACAAAATTTCTCCCCATTTCTACCCTCCCCCCTACTCCAAGATGGCATAGATTCTGATTGCCCCATTCCCCAGTCAGCCCTCCCTCCTATCACCCCACTCTCCCCCCATCCCATTTCCCCTTTCTTGTAGGGCAGGATAGATTTATATGCCCCATTACCTATATATCTTATTTCTCAGTTGCATGCAAAAACAACTTTTTTCTGAGCATCTGCTTTTGAAACTTTGAGTTCCAAATTCTCTCTCCTCTTCCCTTCCCACCCACCCTTCCCAAGAAGGCAAGCAATTCAACATAGGCCACACATGTATCATTATGTAAAACACTTCCACAATGCTCATATTGTGAAAGACTAACTATATTTCCCTCCATCCTATCCTGTCGCCCTTTATTCAATTTTCTCCCTTGACCCTGTTCCTTTTCGAAAGTATTTGCTTTTGATTACCTTCTCCCCTGATCTGCCCTCCCAGTTAAGTATTATTAAGACAAGGAAGTTGATAATGTAAGCTTTTGAATCAATTTCTCCACCAAAAAAAATGATTTCCATGCTCGGACCAGACTGTGTCAAGGCTGTATCTTTGGTGCACATGGATTTAGAACACTTGAGACCCTATATTAGTTATCATTTAAGAGAACAGTCTCATACAATGAAAGCTAAAAAGGATCTTAGAAGGTTATTAAGCCCAACCTCCTCATTTTACAGATGGAAAAATTGAGGCTCAGAAAGCTTAAGTGATTTGCCAAAGGCCACATAAGTATTAAGTGGCAGAGACAAGATGTAAGTCCTCTGATTCATAATTGAAGATCTTCCATCTTGGAACCTTGACAATGTCACAGATTTTTATGCCAGTATTTAGCATTTTCAAGCATAGATGTGGGCTATTCTTGATGCCTATCCTTCTCCACCTGCCAAGTGACACAGAATTCAGATATTATTTAGTATTTTGAAGCTACTGCTGTTGATATTATGTTAATAAGTTCTGACCTTTCAAAATAGTGAGTATCTTAGCTAAGAAAATGCCATTATATACCTACCTCTTGCTGACACAAAGATATGGGTAAGAACATGGAAACAATTGAAATACATCAAGAGAAGATGATCCTTTTCTATAGTTTCTTCCATCGATTACATTTTGAATTCACGATTGTCTTTTTCCCCTGGAGTGGGAAAAATAAGTCATTTATAAAATACCCAGGAAGGAAACTAATTAATAACATTATTATTTTAAATACAGCAAAGATTATTGAAAAGTTTCCTGTTACCCAAAATACTTTGGAAAATAAACTATGATTACCTTGCATACTGTGCTTTAATGAATCTTACATTGATTTTCCGTAAGTTTACAGAGAGCCATCCAACTTAATTTTCCATGATTTATATAGTATTTCTAAGAGATGGCTTCTTAAGCACTTGGAGATAGAGGCATTTATTTGAGGAAGCAAAATGTTGTAAGGTAAAAAGCACTGGCCTGAAACCAAAGGGAAGAAATTGAAAGCAGATTTTTTAATTAAAATTGAACATGATTGGATTAGAAAAGAATGTATTGGATTTAGTTTCCTTATTTTTGGCTTTAACTTAAGTTTCTGAGTGTAAGTGAAACAAGTAAGGAAAAAGAAGACAGGTAATATTCAAAGAGGCCAGAAAGACAGGGGTCTAATTGGGATAGAGGTATAGAAGGTTCACTTCACTGGAGATCTTCAAACAAAGCCTGGGTGATTAATTGTTAGGGATGTTTTGGAGGGGATTTGGGGTTGCAGATGAATTGAACAAGATGGTACTTTCAACCATGAGATTCTGTTATTCTTGGAGCAATATGGCTCTATCAATAATTTTCCAAACTCTCATTTACTTTAGAAGAAGTCATTGGGCTTTTCTGTTGGCATGAATCCTACTATCCAGCCTTCATTTCCCTCCTGCTTTAATATCCATGAAGATGGGGACAGAGTCAAGATGGCAGAGCGAAGAGTCACAAATGCCAAACTTACCCCAAAACTTATCATAAAATGACCACAGAGAATTGATCCAATCATTCAGGAGAACAATTTGGAACTATGCCCAAAAGGATATAAAACTGTGCATATGATTCAGCAATACCACTTCTAGGTCTGTATCCCAAAGAGATCATAAAAATGGGAAAAGGACCCATATGTACAAAAATTTTTATAGCAGCTCTTTTTGTGGTGGCAAAGAACTGGAAATTGAAGGGATGCCCATCAGTTGGGGAATGGCTGAACAAGTTATGGTATGTGAATGTAAAGGAATACTGTTGTTCCATAAGAAATGATGAGCAGACAGACTTCAGAAGAAAAAAAACTGGAAAGACATGCATACATTGATGCTGAGTGAAGTGAGCAGAACCAGAAAAACATTATACACAGTAACAGCAATGTGGTATGGTGACCAAATTTGATAACTTTAGCTCTTCTCAGCAATGTATTGTCCTAAGACAATTCTAAAAGAATCATGATGGAAAATGCTATCCACATCCAGAGAAAGAACTGTGGAGTCTGAATGCAGACAGAAGCATACTGTTTTTCCTTCTTTTTCTCATGGTTTTACTTTTTATTCTAATTCTTTTTTAAGACCATGACTAATGTGGTAATTGGTTTAATATGATTGTACATGTATGGCCTATATCAGATTGGATGCCATCTTGGGGAAGGGAGAGGGAGAAAATATAAAACTCAAAATCTTATAAAGGTGAATGTTGAAAACTAAAAATAAATAATTTTAAAAGGAACAATTTTTAAAAATGACAACAGAAAATGCCAAATTGAATTATAAGCAGGAAAACCAATAAAGAGTCACAATGAATCATTTTCTTTTTCCTGCCCAGGCCATCTTAGGAAGACAGAGATGTCTGTGGACAATGACACAGGGGCAGGATGGGAACGCATCACTGGTTGTGGGGTCTTAGAGGTGGCAGCTACAGCAGGAGAAGGGGTACCAGTTATACCCAACCAAAAGGAATAGTAAGGAGCCTGAACACCTGATCATAAGGAAGTTCCAAGAGACCCCTGTGCTGGCACTGGGCAAAAGATTAGATGATATTTCAGAGCTCTGTAACCTATTACCCAATTGTAAGTAGCAGTTTCAAAGTGGACAGGAGCAGTTGCAGTTTCAAAGGAGTGGGCCCATCATTGGTAAGGACCATAGTGAAGATCATAAGGGCAGTGACCAAATGTTTACTTGTTCATACCCTTCTCTTGGAAACACCAAAATCATACAGGTCCCTTAGATCAAGCTACAGAAG
Source organism: Trichosurus vulpecula (assembly GCF_011100635.1). NCBI lineage: Eukaryota > Metazoa > Chordata > Mammalia > Diprotodontia > Phalangeridae > Trichosurus > Trichosurus vulpecula. The sequence goes on from NC_050580.1 coordinate 68,479,953, forward strand.
CTTGGGCTAGTCACCCCTACAGAAGTAATCATAGCAAAAATTTAACATAAAGCTTAAAGTTAAAAAAAATTGGTTGGAAAAATGAGTGAATAATAACAACAAAAGAACCTGACCACAAAATTTTTTTATGGTGAAAGTGAAGCTCAAGGCACAAATTCTGAAGAAGACAGTGACTTGAAAATATCTACTAGTAAAGCCGCAAAGAAAAATGCAGATTGAGTACAAGTCCAACAAGAATTCCTGGAAATAGCTAAAGAAAGAGATAAAAAAGAACAAAAATCTTTTGGTAGAGAAAAAAAATAGAAAAAATTGAGAACTATGCAAGAAAATTATGAAACTAGGATTAACAGCTTTATAAAAAAGGCAAAAAATACTAAAGAAAATAATTCCTTAAAAATCAGAAATAGTCAAATGGCAAAAGAGATACCAAAAAAACCCCTGAAAAAAAACTGTTTAAACATCAGAATTGGCTGGATGTTATTGAAATAGAAAACCTTGCCAATGAAAATAGCTCCTAAAAATTAGAATTGATTAAGTAGAAGCTAATGATTTCATGAGGTATCAAGAAACAATAAAACAAAGTCAAAATACTTTTTAAAAAAGAAGAAAATATGAAATACCTCATCAGAAGAACAACTGATCTGGAAAACAAATTGAGGAGAGATAATTTAAGAATTATTACACTAACCCAAAAAATATATATGTATATGTGTGTGTACATATGTCTTTATGTATGTATATATACATATGTGTGAACATTTATATAAATATCTGTGAATATATATGTACACACATTTATATGCAGAGTTGAATTTTAAATTTCACCTTACTAAGCAGGGAAGTAGAAAAGGAAGGGGAGGGGGTAGAGGGAGGTTGTTGGTGAAATAGAGAAGTTAGATTAAGGGAGTCAGAAGAAAAACTCACAAAGAAACCAAGGAAATACTTTGGAAACAGTCGTCTTCCACCCTACTCATTAAGAATCACATTATTAATCAGTTAGATAAATTAAATTGGTAATTTCCTAACATTGTCTGAAAAAATTAAATTTACATTTTCAAGAATACTTATATGAGCAAAATTTTATTATACTGCAGCCTTTGAAGAGATATCACATTATGAGATGGGCAATAAATTGTTGCATGAACAAGAAATAGGTGAGAAGACCTTCCACATCATTGAACTTTATTACTGCAGAAATATTGTAAGATCAGTAGTATTCAACTATGGTACTTCAATGGCAAAAGAAAAGAAATCAAAATAACTTTTTTATATAATATTGTAGCAATATTATTATATTTTCACATGGTAACCACAAACATATTTACATAGATCCTTTCCCTATTGAGCTAATAGAATCTTTTAAGCAGAAAGATTGTATATTCATATCTGTGTTGATATATTATCACCCTATAATATTAAGATGAAGTCAAGGGCTATGTCTTATCTAAATTTACATCTCAACTCTCATCTCTCCCCCCGCCCCAGCCCATATCAGCACCCAGCACAGTTCTGTACACATAGCAGATGCTTAGTAAATATTTTTTGAAGTAACTAAATGAATGAATCATTTTACGGGGCTATATCACTATTTTTCTTTTGGTTATAGAAATAATTAAGTGACTCTACTGCATCACTTAGTTTGGCTAGAAAATATTTATTTTTCCTTTTTTCACTTTAGTGCCTTGGTACATGCTCAAGAGATAGAATAAAAAGTAAAGAAAAGAGGAAAAGATCAATACTGTATTGGTTGTAGAAATGATGCCTTTTAAAACTATTATTCTGATGCCCTTTTAATGCTTTTCTCAATTTGGCACCAACTTGCTTAGCCTTCCAGTATTATTTCACATTACTAAGTCGCATACATTCTGTATTTCAGCCAAGCTAGCTCACTCGGTATTCCCTGAACTTGGAAGTCTGTCTGTCTCTGTGGCTTTGTACAGGGATTTTTAGAATGGATTTCCTCTTCGTTTCCACTCCTAAAATCCCTAGATTCCTTTAAAGCCCAGCTCTGTTGCCACCCACCACAGGAAACATTTCCTGATGTCCCTTGTTGTTAGTACTCTTCCTAATGATTATGTAGATATTTATGTATAAACTGATATGGTAAGATAGAATCCTACAGCAGAAGGAAAGCTAGACTTGGAGTCATAAAAACATAGGCTCAAATTTTGCTCAAAATTTTGTATTTGTGTGACTCTTAATAAGTAATTGAGCAATACTGAATCTTCTTAATGAAAAGAGAGCCATGTATTTAGTGATGAAAGTATTCTAAGTGCTATGGGTCAAATTCTGCACATCAGTCCAGTTCAGAGACATCTTGATGATCTATCTGTATCATTCTTTCAGCTCAAGGATGCTGATCAAAGGAATAACTGGAGTAAAGCACTTTATAAATTTTGAAATGTGATATTCTCTTCTTCTTGGGTTCTTCTCTTCTTTTTCTTCTATTTCTTGTTCTTTTTATTTTTATTCTTCTTGTTCTTCAAGAACAAGCTTGTGCTTCCTGTTCTTGTTCTTGTTTTTTCTTGTTCTTCCTGTTCTTGTTCTTCTTCTTGTTCTTGTTCTTCTTGTTTTTTCTTGTTCTTCTTATTTGTTCTTCATCTTCTTGTTGTTCTTGTTCTTCTTTTCTTCTTGTTCTTGTTCTTCTTGTTGTTCTTATTCTTCTTCCTTTTCCTCTTCCTCTTCCACCACTCCTACTATTTCTACCACCACCATCACCAAATCCTACTACTACTACTACTACTACTACCTAATATTATTATTATTATTATTATTATTATTATTATCATTAGGTGAAGACTTACAAATTTCCTAAACTTAGCTGGTTTAAGTCTAGGCCAATTTTCAGAAATAATAGTGTCAGATCAAACAGTTATCATAGCTGTCTATTATAGAAATGTTTCTATGGCAAGAAAAGGTTGAGATAAAATTGCTTTATGAAGAAAGTTGATGTCCTAAGGTTTCTTGTCCTCCATCACAAAACAAAACTGTATGTCTTTCCCTCCTCTTTTCATGGGCCCCCTATTTTTTGACCCTTATATCTCTATTTCTGTCCTTAATTGCATATATTCTTGATTCACTCATGACAGGGTTCCTTAACCTGGGGTACACAAACTTCTAAATGGTCCAGGGATAGATTGCAGGCATTTCCATTCCTTTCACTGAGAAAAATCACATTCATGTTTTTATTAAACTCTAACTTAAATTAATCATTTTCTTTAATTATTAACAAAATCATCATCCTGAGAAGGGATCCATAATCTTTTCCACATTTCCAGTGGTATCCATCATAAGAATCCCTGTTATAAGACAATTCCACTGAATATCTCCTCTTCCTCTTAAATCTTGAGTTTCACTACACATTAGTTCCATTCTAACCACAAAAAATGCTATGGTCTTTCCTATTCTCTTTGTACTTATTAAAGACCCACTATATTTCTTTTAAGCTACATGATATTCTCAAGCTACCTTTCTTTCCTTAACAATATGTAGCACAGCGGCTGTGGCTGCTATGAATATGCCAGCATAGTTCTGAATCAGAAAATATAACAGGGCCTCTTCATGGAAGACAGAACCAGAACATTTAATCAAATACCAGAAAGCCAAATCCATCATAGCAACAAAGAAATTATACACATCATCAATGCAGGGAGCACTGACATGCCCAAGCCTTCCCTCTGTCAGGCCTTCCCACAAACCAAGCTCCCTTAAGCAAAATCACTCCCTCTCTCACTCACACTGGTTACTCTGCCTGTTCTCTCTTTCCCAGCTCTGACTGCTCTGTCTCACTTCCTGTTCCACCCCTTCCTGTTCCAACTGTTCAGCAAGCTCCTCCCACCACAGGCTCCATATGACTCAAACTCGTGTGACTCATACTCATCTGACTTAGGTCACATGGGCCTATTAATGGATGGGAAAGCTCTTCCCATTGTATTAAAAATACATTAACAATGCACCATACAATAAAACATGTCAAAGGATTAATCTACACTGCTGCCTTCACTTCCTTACTGCTAAATCTGAGGCAAAATATTGTTAATCTAGACAAGTTTTTTTTGTATGTACTCTGAATGTTGCTGTCTACCAGAGATAAAAGCCACCATTTAATATACAAGATAAGATTGCAAAATAAATACCTTTTGCCATGGAAAATGAAATTTTCTGCCACATAAATGACATGTGTAAGAAATGTTATTTTGTGTGTGTTATTTTTATTGATTTGGAGCATTTTTTATTTGGTTGCTGATAGTTTGTGTTTCATCATGTAAAAACTTTCTGTTCATGTCCTTAGGGCAGTTATTTATTGGGGAATGGGATTTGTTCTTACATATTAGTATCAGTTTCTTACATATCACAGGAATTTGCTGCAAAGGTTTTTTGGCCAATTGTTTTCCCTTTCAGTTGTGACTGTTTACTTTGTTTATTTCAAAAGCTTTCAAATTTTATTCACATGAAATTGTTTATTTTATCTTCTATGATCACATTTATCCTTTGGAATTTTTGTCCTAGCCATAATTTTGGAACAATCTCTTTCTTTCTCTTCTATGTAAATATATAAATATATACGTGAACACATACATACACACATACTTATATGCACACACTTATATATGTGTTATGCATACATACATACATATATATGTACATATACACACATTTTTACATCAGCTAGGTGGGTTGGGGGAGGAGGGAGCAATTAGGTGGCGCAGTGGAAAGAGTGCTGGGCACAGAGTCAGGAAGTTTAAATCTGGCCTCAAACACTCACTAGCTATGTGACCTTAGTGAAATCACGTAACCCTTTTTGCCTCAGTTTCCTCACCTGTAAAATAAGCTAGAGAAAGAACTGTCAAACCACTACAGTATTTTTGCCTGGAAAACCCAAATAGGGTCAAGAAGAGTCAGACATGACTGAAACAATTGAGCAAGAAAAACACTTTTTTAAAGTTTCTGTATCAATTTTGATTTTAGTTCATCATTTCAGAAATTATCCTTTTCTTGGTAAATAAAAACAGCCCTTGTCTAATAATTGTTTGGTTCATAATAAAAAGGAAATTCTGATAACATTAAAAAATAAATAATTTTAATAAAAATATTAATAAACTTTGTTCATCGTGATACCCTAGGTGACATGAATCAAGTAATTTTTTATTTTGCCCAACCCGAACTCCAGCTTTGCTCATTCCCATTCATTTCTCAATTGATTTCAGTCTGACTCCTGCCCTCACCAGACCACTGAAAATGATTTCTTAAAGGCATTAATGGCTTCTTAATTGCCAAGTCACATGCTATTTTATGAGCCTCTGCCTACCTTGTCCATTATGCTGCATTGGACACTAGTGACTATATCATTTTCATTGAAATGTTCCCAGTCTTGGGTGTCTGCTACTTTTGATTCTCGTGTTTTTCCTTGCCATTCTAAGAAATTTTCCACTCTTCTCACTGGCTCATTTTCCTCTTTCTACTCCTCATGTGTAATCATTTCTCAGGATTCTGTTTCCTACCCTGTTCCCACCTTTCTTCTCCTCTTCTGTTCTCTCCTTTGGATAGCATAGCCACATTCTTGGTTTCAACTATCACATAGCACATGACTTACAAACCTTCCTGTCCTCTCTCCTAAGCTTCAGGCCAACCTTTACAATTCTCTCCTAGATATCTTTACTGGGATCCTAGATTCATCAATTAGAAGAAAATGTAGGGATCAATAAATAGGATCATTTGTATAGTACCGGTCTCCGCTCTGAACATGAAGACCACATGTAAAGTGCTAATATAAGATAGGTGTTTATCTAGCCTCTTGTATAAATCCTGTGTCTGAGAGATCAGTACCTATTGAAGCATTCACTTCCAATGATAAAGAAAACTACCCTAGTTACTACTAACCTTCCTTGAAAAATAAGAAAAAAGCCTCATATTCATTTTGCATATGTTGTATCTATTCTTATGTATGTATATATGTGTGTGTGTATATGTGTGTATACATCTATATACACATATGTGTGGGGGGGTGTGTGTGTGTGGGTGTGTGGGTGTTTCCCCTGTTAGAATGTAAGCTCCTGGAGAGCCGGGCTTGTTTCATTTTTTGTTTTTGTACCTTCAGTATCTAATCTAATGCTTGATAATGAAGGTTTTTGATAAATGCTCACTTGCCTTTGGGTTGTTTTGATGATTTATACTTGCAGTCAGTATTTTTCCCTTATGTGAAATCTGTATCCTTATAACTTTCATCTGTTTGTCCAAACTCAGCTGCTTGGAACAATACAAAATAAACTGGCTTCTTCTATGGGACAGATATTCAAATATCCTAATATCCTGACCCAGTTTAGTCTAGTCTCCTTTCCAGGCAAAATATGCCCAGTTACTTCATCTGATATTTGCACAGCATGATTTTGAAGCCCTTCCCCACCTTGATTGAGCACCCTTATATGTGTTCCAGGTTGTCACTGGCCTTGCAGTATACCTAGAGCTAAACACAATTTCTCCAGGTATTGTCTAATCAGGGCAGAATATGACCAAACTGTTACCTCGTTCTTTATAGAATACTTTGCTTCTATTAACACAACAAAAGACTATAGCAGCATTTTGTCCTGTGGTTACACAATATGGGGAAGCCTGTACTGTATATGTGATTAGATTAGCTGACACCTATGTTGGCTACCACTTGAAGATTCTATGAACTTACTGGAGAAAATTGTCAATATGGGCCTGGTGATCAGGAGTGACATAAACAAGATTTGAAAACCAAATACTAAAAGGTGATAGTTTAAACCATGGAAAGGATATAAGTGGAAACTCCAATTTGTAGTTCACTAAAATCCCTTAGGTTGTTCCCATGGACATGGTTGTTTAAATATACTTCCTCCATCTTGTATAAATGGTTTTGTTTTAATATAAGTTTAGCATTTGACATTTATCCCTACTCACTTTCGTCTTACTAGATTTAGGTAATGGTTTCAGACTGTGTAGATGGCTTTTTGAATTCCAATATATCATCACCTCTAGTTCTATGTCATCCAAAAATGAGATAAGCATGTTTTCTCTGGCTTCATACAAGGAATGCTTAAAATTTTTAAACATCACAGAGTGAGAAACAAGCCCTATGTCAATCCACTTAGGACCTTCTTCCAGCTTGCTATTGATTAATCACTGCTTTGATGGCTGGCCACTTATTTGATAATTTTCAAATGCATATAACTGTACTATAAGCCATTCTATTTCTTTGAATACGTAATTTTTTCAAGGTACAATGAATGAATCTATATGGAATGAAACTAGCTGCTTTTTCATTTTTGTCTTTATCTCCAGTACAGAGAGAATGAGAAATATGTGCATATTGAATTGAATTGGAAACCTTCCAGTTTCTCAGAGAATGTTCTGGAATGCTAATCAATTTCTTGTAGTTAGGATGATCTAATGATACAAATGTCTCGGTCCCTGATTTCTAGTGTTATAATCTGTCATTAAATAAAAGGTTTGGTAATGTTTTTTAATGATGAAAACAGAAGCTTCTCTCTGAAGGAATCACACTGCACATTTATAACATAGGTCTTGGTGATATTAGTTGAGTGATTATGATTACCTCAAATAAAGACTGTTGGCCTAAGCTGCTCTGGACATTTGCTTGCTTGAAGATCCCTTTAATGGTTAGTAATGTACTGGGATAAGAGCTCACTATTTGACAAAAACTGTTGGGAAAATTGGAAAATAGTAAAGCAGAAACTAGGCATAGACTAACATCTTACACTGTACACTAAGATAAGGGCAAAATGGGTACATGATTTGGATGTAAAGAGAGCAAGGAATAGTTTACCTGTAATGTCTATTGTGAATGGAAGAATTTATGACTGAAAAAGAGATAGAGAACACTATGAAATGTAAAATGGATAATTTTGCTTACATTAAATTAAAAAGGTTTTGCACAAACAAAGCCAATGCAACCAAGATTAGAAGGAAAGCATAAAGCTAGGAAACATTTTTTATACCCAGTGTTTCAGCCTCATTTCTAAGATATATAGAGAACTGAGACAAATTTATAAGAATATAAGTCATTCCCCAATTGATAAATGGTCAAATGATGTGAACAGGCAGTTTTCAGAGGAAGAAATTAAAGATATCTATAGTCATATGAAAATGCTCTAAATAACTATTGTTAGAGAAATGCAGTTTAAAACAACTTTGAGGTACAACCTCACATGTATCTGATTGGCTAACATGACAACACCGGAAAATGATAAATGTTGGAGAAGATGTGGGGAATTCGGAACACTAATGCATTGTTGGAGGAGTTGTGAACAGATCCAACCATTCTGGAGAGTAATTTGGAACTATGCTCAAAGGACTATAAAACTATGCCTACCCTTTGATCTAGCAATGCCACTACTAGGTCTGTATCCCAAAGAAATCATAAAAATGGGAAAAGGACCCACATGTTCAAAAATATTTGTAACAGCTCTTTTTGCTGTGGCCAAGAACTGGCAATTGAGGGGATGCCTATCAATTGGGAAATGTATGAATGTAATGGAATACTATTGTGCTGTATAAGAAATGATAAGCTGGCAGATTTCACAAAAACCTGGAAAGACATGAAGTAATGTTGAATGAAGTGAACAGAACCAGGAGAACATTGTACAGAGTAACAGCAACATTGCATGATGATCAACTTTGATAGACTTACCTCTTCTGGCAATGCAGTGATCTAAGGTAATTCCAAAAGACTCATGATGGAAAATGCTATCCACATCCAGAGAAAGAGCTATGGAGTCTGGATAAAATCTAAGTACACTATTTTCTCTCTCTTTTATTTCTTTCTTGTGGTTGTTCCCTTTTGTTCTGATTCTCCTTTCACATGACTAATGTGGAAATATGTTTAATATGATTGTACATGTATAGCCTGTATCAGATTGTTTGCCATCTTGGAGAAGGGGGAGGGGAGGGAGGAAGAAAAAGAATTGGAACTCAAAGTCTTATAAAAATGGATGTTGAAAATTATCTTTAAAATAATTGGGAAAAATGAAATACTAAAAAAATGGTTAGTGATAATAGAATAAATGGAACTCACTTCAGTCTTGGAATCATGGCCATTTATGAGTAATATATTCTAGCATTCTAGGACCATAGATAGTGTTGGAAGGGACCTTAGAAGTCATTTAAGACTACCCATTAACCTTCACCTGACAGAAGAATCTTCTCTATCATCCTAAGGAAGTAGAAATCCCTCCCCTTCATGAAGGCTTTCCATGAATGAGAACTCACTCATTCATGAGGAAGTCCATCCCAATTTGGACAATCCTAATTGTCAGAAAGATTTTGTTTTGTTTTGTTTTTCTTAGGCTGCTTTTCTTTAACTTCCATTACTTGATGCCAGGGCTTTCCTCTAGGGCCAAACAAACAACTTTCACAAAGTGCTGAGAATGCGAGGGTTCTATTACTGCGTTAGTTTAAATGTGAATAGTTTCTATTGATTCTTAGAACTCAAGATAAACAAACAAATCCTTCTTTGTCTGCCTCCAAGGATTTGGCAGAGTGGGACACAAAGTGTGTCTGCCTACTTGGGAGGAGTTCTAATCTTATCTGTAAGTGGCTCCAAGTAATCTCTGGCATAAAGGGTGATCTGATCCCCAGCCACCTCAATTGATTTAATAATAGAGGTAATGAAGTGTTAAATTTGTTAACAAGGTGATAATTCCCTGTGATCTCTTTGTGAGGTGATAATAGTTCCCTTGAGTGAATTAAAAAGAGCAACTTCATTGGCCGAGGAAACAAATTAGCCACAGCCCTAGGGACTGAGAAAGGTCAGGCTCTCTTTGTGCAGATCCAGGTGAGGGGAGGAGAATTCACTTGAGAGAGGAAAGAGCTTTGTGAAATGGGACCTCAGACAATAGAGAAGAGGGTTGTTTAGAGGGGCAGATGCTGGGCATCCTGCTAAGCATCTCATCCAGAACAAATGCTATACTCAAGGGGAGTTGCATGACCACTCTACAAAGGGAGAAAGGATTTCCAGGAATCGTGAGCTTCTTGGCCACATGTATATGCCACATCCAGGCCTCACTATCACCATTTTCTCAAACTGAGTTTTCTTCTGACTGCTGTGTCTATCTGTGGGAGAATTCACTCCATCTTTATTAGAGAAAATATTTAGAAAACTGTTCTGTTCTTAAGATGACATCTTAGTAAATGCTTTTGCTGAGAGCTAATTGCATGTACCAGATGATTGTAGTGGGAAACACACTTAGTAGGGAGACTCATGAGCTACAGTGTTAGGAGAGCACAGAGTTACATTTGAACCCAACATAGCAACTGTCTTCTAGGATAGTTTAAGAGAATATTCGAGAAGGGGCAATAAAAATAATATCAGCAACAATGATAAAAAAAACAACTAGTATTTATGTAGTACTTTAAGACTGGTAAAGTACTTTACAAATGTTATTACTGATTGACCTCACAACAACCCCAGGAGGCAAGTGTTATTATTATCCCCATTTTACAAGTGAGGAAACTGAGTCAGAGAGGGATTAAGTTTCTTGACCGGAGTCACACAGCTAGTAAGTGTCCACTCATCGTCTTGATTCCAGACCCAGCACTTTGTCCATTGTGCTATGTAGCTGCTACTAGTACAAAACAGAAATTCTTCTGTTTGCCATTTAAAGCATCCTTCACAATGTAGTTCCAGTCAGTATTTCCATTGTTACTAAATATTATTTCACCTCTCCCACTCAATGGATCAGTCAAATTGGCCTATTTTTTGTTCCTGTCATTTGACATACCATCTGCCCTTTGTTTCTTTACCCAAACTGGTCCTCATGGCTAAAAAATACTTTCTCCTCACCCCATCTCTTAGAACTACTAATTTCCTTTAAGGTTGCACATAAGTAGAACTTCTTAAAAGAGTCTTTTAATGTTTCCTACAATTGATAAGGCCTTCCCATCCCTTCTACCAAAAACTACTCTGGGATATGTATATATAGCATAAGGTCTAGCATAGTAGGTGCCTAATAAATGTTATTGAATTAAAATGCAGATTAGGAAACTGAGGTCATTAGGAAAAAAAATGCCCAATTAGGGTAACATATCTAAAAAAAAATAGAGCTGGAATTCAAACATAGGTCCTCTGAATATGGTGCTTTTTACCTTCCACCGTTCCAATTTAAGAAATCCAGTGGGAATGATATTAATAGATTGTATCTCCTGGCATGTATGCTCGTATGCTCAAAAAATAGTCACTAGCCTTTGGTTTGAGGCCCTAAGTTCTTAAGTATGATGGGAGTGGAGGAGGGGAGAAACTCAGTGTAACTGAGCAGTTGCTTTGGTTGATGATATAAAAGCTTTTGAATATGAGTAATTTGACTTTGGATAAGATGAGCTAAGAAGCCATAAAACAGCCTTTCAATTTATTTTTATTTATTTCTAAAAGCTAACTTACTCTAAACAGAAATCATTGCAAGTATGTATATACTACATAGGAGAAATTGCTAAATATCAGGGAAAATAAAGAATACTTCATTTGATAATGATGATCATTTACTATGAGAGCTCACCTTATCAGGTTTACTATCAGCATTTATCAACAACCATCAGCTTGAATTGGAGGTTTTTCTTATTGACCTCTGGAAAGGCAGAGTGCTAGGCCAAAGAATGCACTGTTTAATAATGATAAAAATACCAGTATCTTTTTTAAAACATTCTCTCCAAAGCATGTCTATTCATGCTTGGTCAGTGCAACCTAGAAAGCCTACCTCATGATTCTAGCAGGCCTTATGCGCACATATAGAGTTGGGCTGCAGAATTGCTTGGAGAGCTTGTACAACGTTTGGACTCTTATCTCAAAGTGCTATTAGTGTTAAAATCATCAGCCACATCCACTGTTGTAAAATATCCAGTTCAGGCAATTTAGGCCTAGGATGTCATTGCTAGAAGGTTTTAGATGCATTTTAAGTATCCCTGGTTTCCCAGGTGACATCAAATCTAAGGTGAGCAAATGATGATTATTGGTATTATGGCATAAATCTCATACCCTCACTGGAGCTGCATGACCTATTAAGTTGGTACATTCCCTCATCTCAGTTTGAAAGCATATAGGTTCCTAAGAAAGGAAAAACCATCAAGCATTACAACAAAGAGCTGCAGGGGCCTCATTTCAACCCATTACTGGCTCCCTTGTTTTCACAAAGGTTATAAATACTGCTAATGGCTCCTTTACTCCATTTTTTTCTTCTTCTCCCACTTCTATCTGTGATCTGAAAGCATCCCAGATGGCCTGGACATTTTTATCAGAATTCATCATTCTTTCTAGTTCCTTTTGTTCTGTGGGCATGCTTTGTGGCTTTTGATGTTGAGAAAAACAAAATTCAGGGGAAATGTGCCCTGTGGATCAAACGGAAGAGTTACCTGTGTGCCTACTATGGATAAATGACTGCGCTGGCATGGTGTTCTGATGTATGTGCCTTTGGGATGTATGTGCAAAGGACATCATACTTAAATATAAACAAGTGTAAGGCTTAATAACTTTTAAATAACTCTTGAAAGCATTTTGATAGTGGTTGCTCTAATCCCAAATTATACTGCTGTCACCTCACATTTCTCTGTCATTATCTTCCTTGATTTACCCTGTCTTTTCAGCTAAACTTTTTAAGGGAAGATGTTAGCTATGTGAAGTAAAATATATATAGTTTGAGAAGGTAGTCCAGGGTGTGGGTGGAATCCTTATGAGAAGTGAGCTGTACTACAAGAGACCTCTATTGTATTCTGAGAACTGGGAACAAGATCATTTTTGCCTACGGCTGCTGTAGCTGATGCATTTAAGGGCAGTTGAATGACTGGGAAGGGCTTATATATCATTTAGAAAGAAAGAGTTCTTATATTCTACCATTTTGCAAAGACGGTATATGGAGCTTAAGAAAGGCTGGTACAATTTGCACATCACCCTGAGTCTCTAGGTACTTTCTTCAGTGGGTATATTTTCATGTTTTGTAGCAGTTGCCTTTCCTTTGAAAATGACACCAAGAAAATTGCAACCTGTATCTCTGAGGACTTCTGTATATTTTTCTCTACTTTTCTGTCTGTGACCAAGGAATTTGTAAGTTTAAAAAAGAAGGAAGAAATATGACCAGAAAAAAATGCTTAGGGAGCATTCAAGACATGCCAAATGCCAGGGAATGCTCTTAGCACCAGAGATCCAAAAGACCCTGACAATAAACACCATGAGACTATACCTACATCTATATCTATACACACACAAACACACAAATATACACATATGTGTATATGTGTGAATGTATATATACATATATATGTATCTTTTCTAGAAGTATAGACTTGTAAAGGACCCCAGAGGTCCTCTAAGACAACCTCCAACATCCTTTGAAATCCTCCACTGATAGGGAAGTCCATCATTTCAATATTTAGATAGCTCTAATTGTCTGTTGGAATATCCTCAAAATGGGGCAAAATCCACCTACTTAAACTTGTTATTAACCCCCAGTATCCAACAAAATGACATATTAAACACTCTATATTCATTATTTTATTTTGAAATATAAGAATGTTTCCTGTTCAAGGCATCTGTTGATCTTCTCAGTTTTACGTTGGTTCATATTTTATGCAAATACGTATCAGATTCATATTGATTTGTATTTTATGCAGTTCTAGATATTTATGTCTTGCCCTCATTATTTTCTTTGTGGTTTGCTATCTTTGTTTCTTATGTATAAGATGGAGATAATGATGGTTTCATCAAGAACAAATCATTTCAGATTATCCTCATTTTTCTTAAAATTGACATGATTACTAAACTAGTAGATAAGTGGAATGATTTGGACATAGATGACCTAGATTTCAGGAAAGTCTTTGGTCTAATATCTCAAATTATTCCTATGAAGAAGATGAAGATCTGTTAATTAGATGCATAGAACTTTAGATCTTGAGGAAGGAGACCCAAGTTCAAATGTGACCACAGTGATCCTGGGCATGATGAGGTCAGAGGTGGGAGAGCTGGTTCATCAAATGTGAGAGAATTCACTTAGATCTCCTCTCTAGCCATTGGGAGCTTTATTGACGCAAAAGCAGTGGGCCTGAGATTTAGCAAGGAGCTAAACAAAGGCACTGAAGTAGGGAAGGAACCAGACTTATATAGACAAAAAGCTATACAGCTTGTAGGATGATTTTAGGGTTTCTTGTGGGGGTTGGAGATTTAGGGATAGGATAAATCTTACAAGATAAGGACACAGGTAGAGGACAACAAATGACACAAGACAAGGGAGACCAGAATTTTTATCACCCCGATGGGGGAGAGAGAGAATTCCACAGCTCAGGGTAATGGGAAGTTTGGTGGTATTTCAAGATAAGGAGGGGAGACTTTAGGGCACCAGGGAGAGAGAAACTCATCCCTTAGGGCACCTTTGTATCAAGAGACTTTAAGGTGTCTCCAAGTTAAGAGGACAAACCAGGGAAAAGGCACCTTAGCCCTTAGTGCACTGTTTGCATCTACATCAGGCAAATCATTTAACTTCTTTCAACCTCAGTTTCCTCTTTTGTAAAATGGGGATAATAACAACAATGATGATATACATTTTTGATGAAGTACCTTACATTATTCTTATAGAAAAGATCGAGAAATATAGATTGAATGATAAAAAAAATAAAAAGTTAGAACCAGAACTGACTGGTTGACTGAAACAGATTCCCCAATGAACAGTCCCCCCCCAAGGGCTGGCAGCCACATCCAGAGCACTAGAGAACTCAGAACTCAGTCCTCACTATCCCCCACCCACATTTGAAACCCTTCCAACTGGAAGAATTTGGCAGCATTTGTGCTTTACCTCAGTTTCCTCATCTGTAAAATGAGTCGGAGGAGGGAATGGCAAACCACTCCAGAATCTTTGCCAAGAAAACCCCAAATGGGGTCATGTTAGTTGAACATGATGGAACGATTCAAAAGCAACAAAAATAATAGACTTTGAGAACAGGATCATTTTCTGGATATGGTATTGAGGGAGAAATTTTGTGGAGATCTTCTGTAGTTCTTTACAGTAAAAGATAGCACTGGAGTCCTATGTAACAGGATCACAATGCCTGCAGAGGGGAGTAAAGTATAAGAAGACTGGAAAAGCAGGCAGGGTCCAGGTTTTGAAGTAGTTTAAAAGCAAGGACTTTTAATTTGATCTTGCAGGTGACCAGGAACCACTGAGTTTATTGATGGAGGGACGTGATATGATAAGACTTGTTCTTAAGAAAGAAAAATTTGACAGCTGACTGGACTGGAGCAAGGACACATTTGAGGCAGAAAGATCAAGCAGCTCAAAATACTCAATGTGCAAGGTGCTGCAATAGAATCCTCACTGTGGTATTGATAGTTTCTCTTCAATAATCTTTCCTGTAAATTAAAGGCTGGTTTTTAGCCTAGAGTTTGTGAACTTATGAATTTTTAATGTATTTTTTAAAATTTAATTTATTTAATATATTTAGGTTTCAGCATTGATTTTCACAAGAGTTTGAATTACAAATATTCTCCCCATTTCTACCCTCCCCCCCACCCCAAGATGGCATGTATTCTGGTGGCCCTATTCCCCAGTCAGCCCTCCCTTCTGTCACCCCACTCCCCTCCCATTCCCTTTTCCCTTCCTTTCTTGTAGGGCAAGATAAATGTCTACGCCCCATTGCCTGTGTATCTTATTTTCTAGTTGCATGCAAAAACTTTTTGTTTTGTTTTTGAACATTTGTTTTTAAAACTTTGAGTTCCAAATTCTCTCCCCTCTTCCCTTCCCACCTACCGTCCCTAAGAAGTCAAGCAATTCAATATAGGCCACATGTGTATCATTATGTATAACCCTTCCACAATACTCAGTTGTGAAAGGCTAACTATGTTTTGCTCCCTCCTAACCTATACCCCTTTATTGAATTTTCTCCCTTGACCCTGTCCTTTCCGAAAGTGTTTGTTTTTGATTACTTCCTCTCCCATCTGCCCTCCCTTCTATCATCCCCCCCTTTTAATCTTCTTCTTCCTTCTTTCCTGTGGGGTAAGATACCCAATTGAGTGTGTATGGTATTCCCTCCTCAGGTCAAATCTGATGAGAGCAAGATTCACTCATTCCCCCTCACCTGCCTTCTCTTCTCTTCCTGCAGAACTGCTTTTTCTTGCCACTTTCATGTGAGATAATTTACCCCATTCTATCTCTCCTTTTCTCCCTCTCACAATATATTCCTCTCTCATCCCTTAATTTGATTTTATTTCTTTTAGATATCATCCCTTCATCTTCAACTCACCCTGTGCCCTCTCTCTCTATATATATAATATATATACATATACATATATACCTACATACACACACATATACATATACATACACACATATTTATATATATATACATATATGTATATGTGTGTGTGTATATATATATATATATATATATATATATATATATATATATATATATATGCATATTCCCTTCAGCTACCCTAATACCGAGGTCTCATGAATCAAACACATCATCTTTCCATGTAGGAATGTAAACAAAACAGTTCAAGTCTAGTAAGTCCCTTGTGATTTCCTTTTCTTGTTCTTTTTCTTGATTACCTTTTCATGCTTCTCTTGATTCTTGTGTTTGAAAGTCAGATTTTCTATTTAGCTCTGGTCTTTTCACTGAGAAAGCTTGAAAGTCCTGTATTTTATTGAAAGTATATTTTGCCTTGGAGCATGATACTCAGTTTTGCTGGGTAGGTGATTCTTGGTTTTAATCCTAGCTCCATTGACCTCCGGAATATCGTATTCCAAGCCCTTCAATCTCTTAATGTAGAAGCTGCTAGGTCTTGGATTATTCTGATTATGTTTCCACAATACTCAAATTGTTTCTTTCTGGCTGCTTGTAGTATTTTCTCCTTGATCTGGGAGCTCTGGAATTTGGCAACAATATTCCTAGGAGATTTTTTTGGGGGATCTATTTGAGGAGGCGATCGGTGGATTCTTTCCTTTTTTTGGGGGGGGGGGGCAGGGCAATTGGGGTTAAGTGACTTGCCCAATGTCACACAGCTAGTACATGTGTCAAGTGTCTGAGGCTGGATTTGAACTCAGATCCTCCTGACTCAAGGGCTGGTGCTCTACTGACTGCGCCGCCTAGCTGCCCCCGGTGGATTCTTTCAATTTCTATTTTGCCCTGTGGCTTTAGAATATCAGGGCAGTTCTCCTTGATAATCTCTGGAAAGATGATATCTAGGCTCTTTTTTTGATCATGGCTTTCAGGTAGTCCAATAATTTTTAAATTATCTCTCCTGGATCTATTTTCCAGGTCAGTGGTTTTTCCAATGAAATATTTCACATTGTCTTCCACTTTTTCATTCCTTTGGCTCTGTTTTATAATATCTTGATTTCTCATCAAGTGGCTAGCTTCCACTTGCTCCAATCTAATTTTTAAGGTAGAATTTTCTTCAGTGGTCTTTTGGACCTCCTTTTCCATTTGGCTAATTCTGCCTTTCAAGGCATTCTTCTCCTCATTGGCTTTTTGGAGCTCTTTTGCTATTTAAGTTAGTCTATTTTTTAAGGTGTTGTTTTCTTCAGTATATTTTTCAGGATTTTTTGGAGTCTCCTTTAGCAAGTCATTGACTTATTTTTCATGGTTTTCTTGCATCCTTCTCATTTCTCTTCCCAATTTTTCCTCTACTTCTCTAACTTGCTTTTCCAAATCCTTTTTGAGTTCTTCCATGGCCTGAGATCAGTTCATGTTTTTCTTGGTGGCTTTTATTGTAGGTTCTTTGACTTTGTTGACTTCTTCAAGCTGTATGTTTTGGTCTTCTTTGTCACCAAAGAAAGATTCCAAAGTCTGAGACTGAATCTGGGTGCATTTCCACTGCCTGGCCATGTTCCCAGCCAACTTACTTGACCCTTGAGTTCTTCAGCGGGGTATGACTGCTTGTAGAGTGAAGAGTACTATGTTCCAAGCTTGGGCGGATGCGCTGTTGATTTCAGAGCTATTACAGCCAGCTCTGCCACACCAGCACTCCTCCTTCCCCAGGAACCCCAACCTGGACTGGACTTAGATCTTCAGCAAGCTCTGCACTTCTGCTCTGATCCACCACTAATTCCTCCCACCAGGTGGGCCTGGGGCCAGAAGCAACTGCAGCTGTAGTTCTGTAGCTGCCCCACCTCCACTGCCCCTGGGGTGGTGGCTGAACTGGGAACTCTATCCCCCTGTCCCCAGCAGCTTTTCTGACTAACCTTCTCTGTTGTCTTTGGTGTTTGTGGGTTGAAAAGTATGGTAACTGCTGAAGCTCACTGATTCTGGGTACTAGGGCAGCTCTACCCAGCTCCTGGTCTGGTTGGTTCGCTGCACCTCCCATGTCGGGCTCTGCTCCACTCCCAACTCTGTGCACAATAGACCTCACCCAGCAACCATCCAGGCTGTCCTGGGCTGGAGCCCTGCTTCCCTCTGCTATTTTGTGGGTTCTGCAGTTCTAGAATTGGTTCAGAGCCATTTTTATAGGTTTTTGGAGGGACTTGGCGGAGAGCTTACACTAGTCCCTGCTTTCCAGTCACCATCTTGGCTCCACCACCCCCCCCTCCTTTTAATGTATTTTTATAAATGTATTTTGGTATAATTGGTTTTCCTATATTATCCTGGTTTGCATTTTAAGACATTATTTTGAGATATTATTTTAAAATTCAATTAAACATGTTACATTCACTTACCCTTTTTCCTCAGTTGTAAAGTAGGGACCATAATAGCAAATGCCTCCCAGGGTGATTGCGAGGATCCAAGGAGTAGCACAGTACTGATCACATAGTAAGCACTACATAAATATTTCTTCTTACTATTATCACTTATCGTCTCTGTGCCAAGGACTTGCAGATCACTTTATTGAGCCCTAACCTCTCTGCTAACCCCAGTCTATCTAACCTCTCTCCTAACCCTGGTCTAAATAATCCACTGGATATCTCAAATCTCTTTTAGACATTTTCAACTTGACGTCTCTAAAGGTGAATTTATTTTCCCCCTAACTCCCTCTTCTCTTCAATACTTCCTCATTACTGCCCAGAGTACAACCATATTCTCAGTTTCATATGCTCATAATTTAGTTGTCACCCTCAACACCTTTCTCTCTGTATGACAAATATATAATCATACAAATTTTACCTTTGTAAGATCTGTCACACATGAACCCTTTTCTCCTCTGACACTGTCATCATGTTGGCACAAGTCCTTATCACCTTACTTCTAGACTAGTGCCCCTTCTCCCACTCCTCTTGACCCTCTCTCTCACCCTCCTCACACTTCACCAGCTCCCCCTCTCCTTCTTCTCCCTCCTTTTCAATTTGGAGAGGCTCTTTAGGAGATAGGTTATGGCCTCAGGCTATATGGCATGATAATAGTAACCAGAACTAAAGTTCCCATGTCCCTTTAAGCTTCACAAAAGGCTTTATCACATTGTCTCAACGGATTCTCCTAACCACCCCTTAGGTCCTATTTTCATTACATTTTAGATATAAGGAAACTGAAAGTTAAGGGACTTTTCTGAGGACCAGTAGCAAGAATGTAAAAGCTTTTGGAGAAAGAATTTGAACTTAAAACTTCCTGATTAGGTTCAGGGTTCTCTCCACTCTCTCTGCTATATCCATTTGGTGAGTTACTGTGAAAGTAGTAATTGCTAGGGTGGGATATTGCTAGGGAGAGGTAGACTTGCTAGTGTGTGGCTATCTGAGGATGGCAGGAAGGAGATAAGAAACTGCCCTATGTTGTTTAGGTTGACCAGGGCAGCAACTTAGGCTAGTGAGGTTAGCCTGGTAGCTGAGATTTCTGACTCTGCTTCAAAGTCTCATTTTGTTCCAGCTTGTCAGCTTGCCCACACTATAGGGCATTTAATTATTTGTAGTTGGATCTTTGTAGAATGCCATTCAGAAGTGTAAATAACGAATAAACAAATTGATCAATAATGATAGAATTTGTTGTTGATCTGTTGCTTCAGTTGTTTCTGACTCTTACTTACCCCTTGTGAGGTTTTCTTGCCAAAGATAATGGAATCATTTGCTATTTCCTTCTCCAACTGATTTTACAGATGAGGAAACTGAGGCAAATGAGATTAAGTGAGTTGTCCAGGGTCACATGGCTAGTATGCCTCTGAGGCCAGATTTGCGTTAAGAAAGATGAGTGTTCCTGACTTCAGGACTGGCACGCTATCCACTGCACCAGTTAGCTAATGATTGAATAAACAAACAAATGAATAAAAATCAGAACATGATCGGCTTGCATCAATTGTATCTCTTTCTGGACATTGTTGAAGAAAACTGAGCTTCTTTTTTACTCAGAAGCTACATTTTTTAGATACCACAGGCAACTAGACTAGCTGTGACATACTAGATCTAACAAATGGATGTATACTGATAGGCTGATGGGAAATTGCAGATGTTACTGGCATGGTAACTGTACCTCAATGTTTATTGCTCACCAGCGCCATTGGATCACAGTACCAATGCCATTGGTACTTTGGAAGTATTAACTGTTATCATTTCCAGGTGGTATGGCTCAGTCCCATCTACGTATTTGTTTTCCTTGCAAATTATTGTTCAGAGGGCAGTGTATAAGTCTCATCAGTATCTTATTTCATGTAATTCAGAATGTATTTGATTTGCCTTTGATAAAAACATTTCCTCCCACTGTGACTCATAAGCAAGAATCTCTCTCTCTCTGTGTCTTTTTCTAGTATTGGATTTGACATGCATTCACAGATGTAGATATATATTCATAGATGCTGTTTGAATACAAGATTACACAGAGAAACAGCACAACATGAGCATGTTGACACTGGAGTCAGGAAGATGGGTCTAAATTTTACATCCCACTTTATAGCTGTAAGATCCTGGAAAAGTCTTTTAAATATTATGTATTTCATGCAGTGTCCTAGCATATAGCTCCTAAATCACAGATGCATTGCAATAGGAGTTCCCATACAAAGAATTTCCCCCACTGACAACATAGGATCTTTTACATGGTAATATTATTTGTTCTTATTCATATATATACATATATATATATATATATTACATATTCATATATGTATATCTGTGCATGCATATACGTATATATGGATGGATGGATGGATGGATGGATGGGTGGATGGATTAGTGGATGAATTTGTACATGTAAACCTAGATCTCTTTGGAGGAATGGAGACACCAAGATCTCTTGGATCTCAATGATCTCAATGGATCTCAATGACCTCCAACATGGAGGTCATTTAACTTGTAGTGGCAGAGGGGGCTCCCTCACGAGTCCAGATCTACCTCCACAAAACTAATAGATAAATAAATAGATAAATTAATGAATAAAACAAAAAAAAATTAGAAGACAAATAGCTCAAATTCTCAAGTGACATAGAGGAATAGAAGTGAAAAGGAAAAAGAGGAATGAACAGAAAATACTAGGCCTGAAGTCAAGAAATAGAAGGACGCCAAGTTTAACAAATAATGATTGTCTAATTAGAAAATCTCAGAGAGATGACATGGAAGCCATATGACCTTGAGAAAGTTTTTATACATCCTGATGCCTCCATTTCTGCATAAATAAAACTTCTCAATGGTTCTTAAGGTGTGTTCATACATATCTATATCTAAAATATCTGTAGCTAGAAGTATTTCATTCCTCTGAAATTTTGCCTTGGTGTTTTCTTAATAGTAATCAATCTTCAAGAAAAAATTCCAAAGGAAGGAAATAATTCTATATATAGATGAGGTCAAGAGAAAGAAAGCAAATTCCCCAAAGTTATGTGGCTAGGAAGAAGCAAAGTAAGACCCACAATCTGATTAAAATATTAATTTTATTTTTCTTATGGAGCTTCCCAAAGCCTTGAATGCTTTCCCTCTTTGTCCCTGACTTTCCTGGCTTCCTTTTATTGTTGTCCATTTGTTTCAGTTATGTTCGACTCTTCCTGACCCCATTTGGTTTGGTTTGTTTTTTGGCAAAGATACTGAAGTGGTTTGCCATTTCCTTTTCCAGCTCATTCTACAGATGAGAAAACTGAGGTAAACAGGGTTAATGAATTTGCCCAGGGTCATACAGATAGTTAATGTCTCAGGATAGATTTGAAGTTAAGAAAATGTTTTCCTGGCTTTAGGCCTAGCACTCTATCTACTGGCCTTCCTAACTTTCCTTATCCCAGCTGAAAGCTCATCTGTACAGGAAGCCTTTCAAGCCTGATCTTATCCTAGCACCTCTCCTCTTTTAGTTATTTCCTACCTGCCTTGCATATAGCTTATTTGTATATATTTGTGTGTTCTCTCTCCTATTAGATTGTAGTTCCTTGAGGGCAAGGACTTACTTTTACCTCTTTTTTTCTGTCTGCAGGGCTTAGCAGAATTCTTAGCAAGTATCAGGAACTTAATAAACATTGATTGCTTAATTTTTGACTCATCCTTGTCATTTAGCCTAGCTTTTCAAAATAATGGTTCTTTGCTAAATTTGGTATCTCTACCTTTGGATCTGTTTTTTGAATGTTTCTCTTTGACTTTTCCGTTTGTATGCCCCCATGACACTTAAGTTATTTGTTTTCTAATACTTTTATTTTGATGCAAGGATAAAGAGGTCTGGGCCTATAATTTCATTTCTATAGGGAACACCCAGTGACAAAAGTTCCTCCACCAATGCAGATTGTCATATTGGCAACTGATATTCCTATTAGTCTGAGATTGCTAGTTGGAATTACTGAGAAGTTGTGACTTTTCCATCATCACACAGCCAGTATGTTTCAGAGGTGGTACTTGAACTCACATTTTCCCAATGCTGAGGCTAACTCTCCAATCACTGTGCTAACTCATTTTGCAATACTTCTATTAGTAGCCTATAAAAATTAACCAGATCCAAATCTGCTTAAGCTTGAGGCTTACATCCCAACACATCCCCAAACAGTATATTGGTACATTTAATGATTTATTGGAGTAGACTTCAACAAAAGATGGCATATGACCATCAACTTCCCACCACGCATCCTTGAAAAGTTGTCATTTTGCACATGTGTGAAGTAAAGAAGAACCCCCTGAGGCAGACCACTCCACTTTGGTATAGCACTAATCTGCAGGGTAATTTTTTTCTTTACCTTGAGCCTAAATTGATCTGTTCATAATTTTCTTATTTCTCCTGTGTTTGCCTTGTAATGAATATTCAGAATATTCATGTGGCAGCCCCTCAAATATTAAAATATTATTTCCATACCCAATCTCCATATATCCTTTCTTCAGGTAAAACAGTTCCCTCAGTCAATCAATTTAGCAAGTCCCTTACCAAGTAATTTACCATTAGGAATATAATTTGTAATGATAGTTGAACTTTCTAAATGTAATCAAGAAATATTTCTTAGATCCATCCTTGATTAAAATGACTACTCTAGGTATTGTAGGGAGTAGAAACAAATATCAGATATTGCCTCTGACACAGAGGAACCTACCTTAAGAAAAGGCATAAAAATTTTGAGAGTAATATCATCATTCAACAACTGAAGACAACAGTAAAACTATATATTATGATATAGGCTTTGTTTAGTTGATGGTGGAACAATATAAATAAAAAGTGCTATCAATAGTTATGTAAAAATGCTCTATATCACCACTAATTAGAGAAATACAAGTTAAGATTCCACCTTAAATCTATGAGATTGGATAACAGGACAGAAAAGTAAAATGAAGAATGCTGGAGGAGATATGGGAAAAAAATGGTGAAACTAATGCATTACTGATAGAGTTGTTATCTAGTACAACCATTCTGGACAACCATTTTGAACTACACCCAAAAAGCTGTAAAACTGGAGGAGGTCTGTATCTCAAAAAGGAGAAAAGGACCTATTTGTCAAAAATATTGATAGCAATTCTTTCTGTGGTGGCAAAGAATTGGAAATTGGGGGGATGCCCATCAATTGGGGAAGGGCAAACAAGTTGTGTTATATGATCATGCTGAAATACTATTGTGCTATAAGAAATGATGAGCAGGATGGTTTCCAAAAAACCTGGAAAGACATATGAACTCATGCAAAGCGAAGTGAGCAGAAACAGAAGAGCATTATACACAGTTATTGTAATAATGACAAATTCTGAAACATTCAGCTACTCTGATCAAGGCAGTGATCAAAGACAAATCCAAAGGACCCATGATGAAAAATGCTATACTCAGAGAGGGAGTCACTTACCACAGAGTTGTACAACTTATAATTATAATTGGTGAGGAAAATGACACCTAACTTCATTGTCAAGAAATAGTAGAAAGAGCATCAGGGTTAATGTGAATTTTCAGTCTCTTTGTTTTCAAAGACAGGCATAGTCTGCCTAATATCTTTAACTGATTCCCCTCAAACACACCTTTTGGTGAAACTACACTTTAAGGGTAAATTCCAAGGCAAGCAATGTTATAAATGGAAGATATCATACCAAGCAGCAAAATAAAAGAGAGAGAAATGTGAGAAAACTGATAAACTCTGAATGCAGAATGAAGCATGCTTTAAAAAAACCTTTATTTGTGTTACTTTTTTCTGTTTTATTTTTTGAAACATGGATAGTATGGAAATATGCTTTACATGATTTGACATTTATAATTGACCTAAAATTGTTTGCCTTTTCAAGGAGGGGGAGGGGAAGGAGAAAGGGAGAAAATTTAGAACTCAAATTTTTTTAAAAATGCTAACTTTTTTACTTGTAATTAGGAAATATTTAACAAAAAATGAACATATTAACACTAATAATATTAATAATAATAAATGGCAGTACTGGAATTTGAATCCCAGGATCTATGATGAAAAAATAAAAAGAATTCCTGTAAGTTCAGAGTTATATTGGTATGAACTAGAAAAACCTTGTAAAGATTCATGGCTCCAGAGAAGCCTGACTAATATTTGAACCAAAGAGAGTGAACCAAAAGGGTGTGTAGGCTGGGGAAATACAAAGATCAAAGATGTGAAGAAGGGCAGGAAATACATTGCTAGTTCAGGAAGTGCAAGCAGGTCAATTTGGGTAAAATAGAGGAGCTCGTCCTTGATTGTGCAAAGCCTGGAATGGTACAACAAAAATCTTAAATTTTTTCCTGCAGACAATAGAGGTTTTATTATCAAAGATAGTATAGAAATAAATTGTTTGCAGTTATATGCAAAAAAGGGAAGGATATATGATTTTAATAGAGGAAAAACTAATGTGTTAACTTCCTCTACCAACTTATTACTCAGTTGCTTCAGCATATGAAGTTTGACTTTCCTTGAATCTTAAAACTAGAGTCAAGGTTTCAGAAGTAAACCCATACCTTCTTGACCCCCAAAATCAAAAGTTTACCTTTTATACTGCCACCTCTATACTCAATTATATTCTTTTATAATCTACATGTGTTAGACATACATGTAGCATATAAAATCCATTCAGGAGGCATAACATCTAAGATTACTAGGTACAGACACTTTTTCTATAAAACATTGAGAGCTGCTCCTGTGCTTGGTTTTATTTTGTCTTTTTTCCCATTCAGCTGATCATTCACTTCTTTGTTTCAATTAAGGTCTTTAAAGTTCCTGTATAATATAAATAGTGTCAAGGATAAGTTTTTGTATAAATCAGAGATAAACCATCAGTTAAGTGTCCTCTGCTATCTCTGTCTGTTGTCAGCCTATTGTAAGACAGAAGCTATTTCTAGATGTTGATGGTACCAGATTTGAGTTCACTTTATACATGACACAGGCCATCAATTATCAGCATAAATTTTCTTCTCCTAAGTAAAAGGTGACCTTTCTTTTAATCTCTCTCAGTGGTGTTTCATTAGAGAAGAGATCAAGATGATAAAAGGAAAGTTTTTTTCCTCTTTCAGATTTTTTGTTTTTGTTTTGTTCTAATTTCTCACCTCTACAAGATCAAAAGATGATTTTCTTTCAGTCTATGTTCAGGATAGGAGAAGCAATTTCTCCTTAAAAAAATTCCACAGGCTTGTTTTAATGTCACCAAAAGCCAACAATGCATTAAAAGTATTTTAATTCTCCTTGTCATATTTTGAGCTTTAACTTCTGCTTACATACATGGACTTAAGTTAAGCACTTCAACTATGTTATTTTCACTTGCTTCCTGTGTGTTGAACCATTCCAGTTATTAGAAGGAATCTATTACATCATAAAAGAGTAAGATTTCTCATCTGAACAAGGTTGGACCATGCACTTACTTTTGTGATATGGGGAAATTACTGTGTCAGAGCTTTCATGCATATATGGAAAGGACATGCAGGACTCCACTAGCAACGCTCACAAAGAGAATCTGAGACTTCGTCAATTCCTACTTGTAAGATCCTAGATGGAAGCTATCTTTATTTTTTTTTGACTTTTTTTTTGCAGGGGGGAAGGCTGAGCAATTGGGGTTAAGTGACTTGCCCAGGGTCACACAGCTAATAAGTGTGTCAAGCATCTGAGGCCGTATTTGAACTCAGGTCCTCTTGACTCCAGGGCCGGTGCTCTACTCACTGTGCCACCTAGCTGCCCCGGAAGCCATCTTTAAAAATGACTTTCCATTTAAGTCGCCTCCCTACAATTATTATCTTCTTTTATAAATAGAAATGATATCTGAAATCTTTTTTTCTGACAAAATGGTTTTATGACTGATGTTGTCTTCATGAATATTCAGCCATTGATTAGTCTTGACATTTGAAAAAAATTCATCATAAAATCAGATCCCTAGTAAATGGCATCAGGTAAACCAGAATGCTAGAGCAATGTTATGGAAAGCAATCTTAATAAACTCATAAAGCTTATTTTTTCTCTGACGAGTTTGCTTTTGAGATAGATCCTAGAATTTTCATTTTGTTGTTATCGAGTCATTTCAGTAGTATGCAACTCTTTATGACCTCATCTGGAGTTTTCTTGGCCAAGATACTTGAGTAGTTCGCCAGTTCCTTCTCCAGCTTATTTTACAGATGAGGAACTGAGGCAAACAGGGTTAAGTGACTTGCCCAGTGTCACACAGCTGGTTAGTGTCTGAGGCTAGATTTTTACTCATGAAGGTGGGTCTTCATGATTCCAAGCCCAGTGTTCTCTCCACTATACCACCTAACTGTTCCAGAATTATTCTTATTCTTCCGTAATTCAGTATGTCTGTGGTTTCAAGTAAAAACTGTGGGGTCTGTCTGTTGCAGAAGCTAACTGGGTTTTAATTTAAATTATTGGATGTCAGAAATGCAAGGAAACTTAGATATCACATAATGAAAATTGACCCGATACATTAATTGTCTCAGCAATAAATAGATGTTTTTGATAGAGAATATGGTTGAAGGAAGTAGGGATGCTTAGATTAGGAAAGAGAAATCTAAGGTGGGGAGAGATGATATCTGTCTTCAAGTATTTGAAAGACTATGATGTGAAAGGGGGATGGGCTTTTTTCTCACTGTCTTTATAGGGTGGAACCAGGAAAAATGGGTGGATTATACAGAGGCAAATTTGGGCCTTAAGAGAAAAGGTCCTGACAAGTAAAACTTCCTAAAAGTAGAATGAATTCCCTCCAAGAGTAGTAGGTTCTGCATCTTTGCTATTTTTTGAGGTATGTTTTATTTGAGGTACTTTTGGGTATGGGTTGAACTAGATGACCTCTGGGGTCCCCCCCACCCATTACTAATATTTTGTGTTTTCATGTTTCTCAAATCCATTTGACAGTAAGCCTCATGAGATATATATACTCTGAAGACATTTTTTGTCTGCCAACCTCTCAAGGAAATGTGGAAGAAAGAACATTCCTGTGATCATACTCTCCCTTAACACATCTATTTATTTATTTATTAAACATTGACATGATGATCAAGTTTTCTCTTTCCTTCTCAATTCTACCCTGTCCTCAGAATGAGGTGTTAAGCTTGATTGTTTCTATCCCAATAGCTGAATAGCTCATGAAATCTCTTGTCTATCATTCCCACTAATGCCTATGATGTGCCAAATTTCTATACTGATAGAGATCTGGAGGGCCTAGGTCACATAATAATATTCAATAATTTTTTCATAAGTATGGTACTTTATAGATCATTGAACAATTAATGACTGAATGATGGAATGATATTCACAACATAGTAATTATTGACTCAACACATCTGAAACTTATGATTATTCTCTTTTAGTGAAATTTTGTGCCTTTACTATAGTCTTTGAAGGACTATATGTAAAACACCATGGTCTCTGAAGAATCAAAATTGAGTATCTCCAGAAGGTTAATTAAAGAGGTATATAGCAGGTATGTGGAGGCATCAATACATTATAAATCCATATTTACAAAGGAGAAGTAGAATAAGGGATATTATCAAAGAAATGTATGACTGAAAAAGAAGGGTGGAGCATGTAGTGAGAGTGAGAGATAATCAGTACCTAATCTCCATATGCTTCATGAGTATCCTTATGACATCAGAAAATCACTAGGAGAAAACTAAAAATATTGCTTAGATGTCCTTTGGCCAACTTATGGGAGAATGTGGATGAAAATCACATATAATGGACAGGGATGGATAGGTTTTGATTTGCAGAGTTGGAGGAAATTCTCACATGAATGAAAGTACAGGTCTATTGGAGCATTGATGCAAGATAAGAATCTAGTTCATATGATTGTCTTTTCATCCCCAAAATAAAGAAGCAGCTAAAAATATAAACTCCCTGCAAAATGGAGGCAACCCAGCGTTAGGCAGAATGCATGAAAAACTTGCTTAAACATATCAATATATGAGTTTAAACATTTCATACCCAGGCAACAGAGGGCTACAGCAATGTATTGCTTGTAAATTCAGGGATGTGAATAGCGTATTCTACAAGAAATGCAATCATGTGAGTGGGCTGTTTTAAATACATCAAGATGTGTACAGTTAGGAATTCACATTGCCTAGTTGAAGTGATCTTTATTGTTTAAATGATAAAAAAAGATGTGTGAGCTTCTTTAGTGTAGTCAAGGGCCACTAGGTGGCACAACAAATAGAGCGCTCAGCCTAGAGTCAGGAAGATGTGAGTTCAAATGTGACCTCAGATATTCACTAGCTAGGTGACTCTTGGCAAATCATTTAACCCTGTTTGCCTCAGTTTCTTCATCTGTAAAGTGAGCTGGAGAAGGAAATGACAAATCACTCCAATATCTTTGCTAAGAAAATCCCAAATGGGGTCAGGTAGCATTGGACACAACAAAAACAACTCAATAATAATAACAACATATGTGTAAAATTATACACACATATACTCATATACATGTATATAACACAGAGACATATAAAACATGTATATGTATGTATGAATGAATGAATATGTGTATACACATTCATATATACATATGTGTGTATATAAATATATATTCAGCCATTGAAGTAATTTATTTTGCTTATTTGTTACACAGAATTTTGTTTTTCTTTTCTCTTTTTTTAAATGGTGAAGAGAACAGAAGGGAGAGAAAATAAGCTTTTGTTTATTTTTAAAAGTTAAAATTTAGATATTGGGTCGATTTCCTGGTCAATTTCTTCAGTTTAGAATAGTCTAATATTTTGTGGCTGATTTATAATTAAAGTGGGTGTTGGATCACATGATCTCTAAGGTTCTTTCAAACTCTTTCTATGAGTCCATGCTTCTATATGAGTTCCAGCTTTCTAAGACTTACTCCATTTTGTAAAGATCTTGTGGGTATAATACAACAATTGATTATGCATCCTTCTTCTTACTAAAAAGTTCACTACTGAAAAACAATGTGTGCTACAACTGAGGACCATGTACTTATTGACCTATGTGCCTCTTATTGGAAGACTTAAAAATTTGACAACTACTGTAGCTCTGTGACTGGGATTTTAGAATTTATATCCTCTAAATGAAATGCAAACATTTCTGGGGATGCCCTCCCAATGACAATATGCACTGGACTCTTTTATTGAGAATCTATCTGAGTTATAAGTCTAATAGAAAAATGAATAATTATGATCCCATGGGCTGCTGCCTATCTAAGTCTCTCTGAGCTTATGATGTACTTTCTTCTGAAAGCTCTGATGGTACAATGCTTCCCTGACCTAATTTTTCAAGCTGATCAAATCACATAATTATCTAGGCAAGATTACAGATTAGCCTGTATCTTAAACTGTGTTTTAAGGACCTTGGCCAAGAGAAAACTGCTGGAGAAATTCAAGCCAATCCTAAACCATCAACATGAGTTATTTGCTCATAAACAAAGATAACATAGTTATTTCTGAAATCAGTTATCAAGTTTTCTTGGATGCCTTTTTTATACAGTACTCCCCCAAAAAATGTTCATTTAAAAGTTCTGACTGTATAGTTTATACCCGATGGCCTGGAACTAATCCTGACATTAAAAAGACTGTAAAATAATGCTAGACTACTCAACAGAGGTACCAATTTTTCCTTGGAAAATGAATGACCATGAAGCCATGATCATGATTTCAGATTGCTTTTCCAGGACTATGTGAGATCCTAGTAAAGTAGAGCTTTTGGGGACTGCAGATAATCAGCACTACCCTAAAATATCAGATCAAAAAACTGAACAGTGTGAAACTGTGTGACTAGTTGGAGGGATTTCTCTGCCAAGCTGATAACCATAGTGGTCTTAGGGATTTTTGCATTCCCTTTCTGTTAAAAGAATATCCTGTGATTTAATAAGAGCTATGGTCATTTTACATGGAGCCCTAAAGTATGTAACTTTTGCTTGTCTTGATCAGGAAGTAATCTTGTGACAGTCACCAGTCACATGTGTCTGGGTTTATGGGAACAGACAAGATTGATAGAAGGGTATTGGAGATACCTGGTAAAATTACTAATGACCATAAAATTTTCCCTAAGGCTCAGAAACTTGTTTGATACTTAATGACTTGGAATAAAGCTTTTAGCTTTCTTTAGAGTGCAGTGCCAACAGAACACTCAGCATTGGACTCTGTCAAGAATATTTTTTATAGTTATAACTGACTGTTGTGTTGCTGATATGCTTAGTCCTTGACTATTGATTTTCAAATGGACATTGTTCAGCTGAAGTTATCCAAGGAAGATAGCCAGAATAGTGATAAATTAATTCATTCCTATGGAGGACATAAGGCTAACCTGGAGAAAAGAAGACTTTGCATGACACCTAATAGCCACCTTCAAATATTCTCATGAATGCCTCATGGAAGAGATTAGGTTTATTCTACATGGCTCTGAAGGGGAGATGAGTGGTGCCTATTTAAAAGGGGATAAATTTTTACCCCAATATAAAAATGCTTCTAAATGATTAAAAAATAAATTCTAAATAATTTCTAAGTAATAAATCTAAGCAATGGAATGGATGTATCTAATGAGATGATGTGCTCCATATTGCTGAGGACATTAAAACAGAAATGGAATAATTACTTAGTTGGATGTTTAAAAGTTCTGGTAATAGTTGAAATACCTAACTTGTGATATCCCTTTAAATTTAAGGATTTGCTCGATCACCAAGCATTTAAGTACCTACTTTATTCTTGACACCGTGCTAGGTACTGAGGATGCAGAACAAAAGCAAAGATATTCCCTAACCAAATGAGCTTAACTCCGTTATGGGAAATAACAATGAACATTTATAGTGACATATAAAATTTGATAAATACAAGGTTATGTTGTGGTGGGAGTTAGTAGAAGCTCAAAGGATCAGTGAAGACTTCATGCAGGAAGAGACAGTTAAGCAGATTTTGGGGGGAAAAATGAATTCTGAGAGCTTGGGAAGAGTACTTTCCAAGCATAGGAGACAGCTGTGGTAGATGGAACATCATGTGTGAAGGATAGCAAAGGGGCCAAGTCTGCTGAATTGAAGAACATCGAAGGGCAGCAATGTAAAATAACTCCAGAGAGAGAGGTTGCAGCCAAGTTGTAAGGAGGTTTGAATGCCAAACAGAGAAGTTTATTCATGCTTCCAGATGCAATGGAATACCTTTGGGAAGCTTATGGAGCAGGAATGTGACATGGTTAGAGCCATGATTTAGTAATATCATTTTGGCAACTGCATGGAAAGTGGATTGGAAAGGAGAGATAAGTAAAGCAAGGAGACTAGTTGGGTGGCTATTGTAATAGTTCACAGAAGAGGTGATATTTTTTCCCTTGTACTCAACTCATCTCAAGCCCTATTCTATTTGTAAATCTTTGTACAAAGTAGATGGTGAAAAATATCGCATGAAGCTTGGTAGTTTTGTGAAATGACAATATATTCTATTGCTTAGGGATTTTTGTGATTCATGTGATATTTTTATATTTATTATTATATTATATTGTTATGTTATGCTAATGTTATAATATATATTATTTATATTATTTACATTATATTGCATTATATTATGTCATATCATATTGTCATATCATATGTCATATCATATCGTATTATATATTTTATTATATTTATTGGGGTATTTCTATATTTTCTTCCTCATAACAGCAGGCACATGGCATGTGGGCTTGTTCATACAAGGCATCCTGAAAATCTTAGTCTTAAAACAGAACTGAGACTTTTGGACACACTATAAAATATTGCCATTCCAAACCAAGAGGAGACATGGGCCACAGAAGACCTATTGCCTGATGAGCCATATACTCCCAAATATCAAGTGGTCTCAGGACAGAATCAATACCCTTTTAGAAATCTCACTTGTTTCTTTATATCTCTTGATAATATTTCCAACTTTATCTGAAATAAAGCAATTGCTTGGACAGGAGTGATGGTTCTAACTCTAAAGAATTTAATGCAAATTCTCTTAGGGAATTTTTGAGCAGATATCTACCATTTAGACACTTGATTTTCAAAGCAGACTAAGCTACAATATTCTTTTTCCTTAAAATAAACAAATATCCTAAGTAGCAACTTCTCCAACTGTTTGCCAGACCCCATTACATCACTTCATTTTCCTCCATAGCTGTAGCCATTTTCTCCTAGCCATATAATTTGGCCTGTGAAGCTATAGTTCAGTGTTGTGAAATTATAGTAATTCAGAACAAGAATTACTATAGAAGGGACACAAGAGTTGAATCCCCTTGTGAGACAGATGGGGACACTGAAGACTAGAGAACCTGTCCAAGGTCACACAGCTTGTGATTAGGGATAGAGATAGGTATCCTGGTTAGTAGTGAAATTTCAGAGAAAGCTTTCATTTATACAAGTTTTATTTGTTAGCACAAGTATTATAAAGCTTTATGGTAGAGGAAAGGAGATGAGAGGCAGTGGAGAAGCTCTGTAACCTCAAGAGGAAGAATCTAATTCCTCTCCAAATTTATGAAAACACTTTGAGAGTATGGGTCCTGGGGTGATTGTTTTGAGAGATGATATTCCCTAGCTATTTTCCTACCACCTGTATTTAACTGTGAGTTACCCAATCAAACCAAAATAACTTCAACAAATCTAGTCCTATGAGAGTAGCATATGTGATGAATCTTTTATGGCAAATACATTTGGCAAACACACGAATAGAGACAGCTGCTTCCTCAGTTCCAAAACCATTTGGAACTTGGTTTGGGGAACAGAGGAGTGCTGAAACAAGGCTGGAGAAGACAAACAGTCCTTAATTGCTCCAGAAGAGGGAGGAGGACCTGAGAATCTCTTCCATAGAAAACAAGAGACTAACTTTTGGAATGACCTAGGGCTTTTTACCTCTCAGGGTTTCTTCTTTTGTAAAGTGTAAATACTGGACTAGCATAGTGTAGCAGAAAACCACAGGTTATTAGGTTAAAATATTAGGTTCAAATCCCCCCTTTACCTTATTGTTTTGGTGACTTTAGGCAAATTCCTCAGTCTCTCTGGGTTTTAACTTCTTCATCTATAGAAGAGTTTATACCAGTTGGTCCCTAAAGGCCATTCCTCCTCTAAATACTACGATCCAATGATGAGGTAAGGAGTTCTTGGCACAAGCCAATTGACTTCTATTATCAAGAGGAAGCATTGTGGTACTTTGGAAAGAGAATTAGACTAGGAGACCCATTATCTGGGCTCAAGTCCCAGGACTACCATGTATTCATATTATCTTTGGGAACATTTATCTCAACTCTCTCAGACTAACTCCATTTTGCATATCAATGGTAATAGCACTTGTACCACCTGAATAAAAAATATGGTGGTACAACCATTCTGGAATGCATTTGGTATTATATATATAAAGTTATGTTATAAACAGGGCATGTACTCCAACCCACTGAATGGCCTATTCCTAAAAGTGATCAGAAAAAAAAATATGAAAAAGTCCTCTGGATATCAAAAATGTTTACAGCAGCCTTTTTTGTGACAACAGCAATACTTGGAAACCAAAGTGATGCCAACTAATTGAGAAATAGCTAAATAAGTTGTAGTTGGTAAAAGATATAAATACCAATGCTCTGTTAGAAATTAGGAAACAAGTCACTTTAAAGCAACATAGAAAAGCTTATTTAACAGATGAAGAATGAAGTAAGCAGAATTAGAGGAAAACAATCATAAATATTATAAAAGGAAAATGGAGATTTTTAAAAATAAAGAATGAAATGAGAAGAACCAAGAGTACAGTATAAATATGACCACAACACTAATAATTACAAACAATTTTAAAAATTGTAAGAACTTTGAACAATTCAGTGACCATCCATGATTCAAAGGATTGATGATGATACGATGATACACACTTTACCCCTCCTGATAGAGAGGATTCAGAGTATAGATGGATTTAGAGTATAGAATTATATATAGTGTCTATCTTTTTTTATTCATTTATAAAAACATATGTGTGTATATGCATGTATATATGTATGAGTATATGTGATTCTGCATATATATGATTCTGTACTCGTGTGTGTGTGTGTGTGTGTGTGTGTGTGTGTGTGTGTATGGCAGTTTGGTGGCATAGAGGATAGAATGCTGGTCTTGGATTTAGTAGGACCTGGGTTCAAATATGACCTCAAACACTTAGTAGCCGGGTGACCCTGGGCAAATCACTTAACCCTGTTTGCCTCAATTTCCTCATCTGTAAAATGAACTGGAGAAGGAAATGGCAAACTACTCACTATCTTTGCTAAGAAAACCCCAAATGGAGTCACAAAGAGTCAGGCACAACAATAACAACATATATGTAAAATTATATACTCAAATACTTGTATATAATATAGACATATAAATTTGTGTATGTGTATATATGAATAAATGTATATGTGTGTATGTATATACACATGTATATATGCATATGCACATATATTCAGTCATTAGAATAACTTATTTTGCTTGGTTATGCATATTTGTTAACAGAAATTGTTTTTCTTTTCTCTTTTTTTAATGGTGTAGAGAACAGAAGGGAGAGAAAATAGGTTTTTGTTCATTTAAAAAAATAAAATATAGAAATAGCATGCTACCCATGTGAAAGGTGTTATACATATTCAAGGAAGGTCACTGTAATGTTAATTTTGCCTAATGATTTTTTTTTACAGGCGACTCAATGGAATGGAGAAAATTTGAAATATTTTTAATGTAAAAGCAAAACACATTAAAAAATTTTTAATGTAAAAAAAAAGATGGTGATAAATGCTTTTTTGGAATCTG
This sequence comes from Trichosurus vulpecula, assembly GCF_011100635.1. Taxonomy (NCBI): domain Eukaryota; kingdom Metazoa; phylum Chordata; class Mammalia; order Diprotodontia; family Phalangeridae; genus Trichosurus; species Trichosurus vulpecula. The sequence goes on from NC_050580.1 coordinate 68,515,436, forward strand.
TGAAACAGTATATAAATCTGCATACATGTGCAAAACATATGTTATTCCAGCAATATGGTGGGCTTCTATTGAGTGTCTCACTACCATCACTGACTGCAACATATCTATGACTTAGTGCATAAGGGATTTCCTTGGACATATGTTTGAGCCATATAGAAATTGACTGACTTGACCTGGCTCACATACTTAGTTAAATACTTTCTGGTAGCATCAAAATGGGTCAGGGGATAGGATGCTAGGCCTGGAGTCAGGAAGAACTGAGTTCAGATTGGATCTCCAATACTTAATAGTTCTGTAATCTTGGGCGAGTCACTTGGCCTTTGTTTGCTTTAGTTGCCTCATGTGTAAATTGGGATAATAAGAGCAACTAACTCCCAGGGTAGGGAGAGTAAAATGTTATAATATTCATAAATCCATTCACCCATCTTAAAGTGCTGTATAAATGGATTCTTCTCCTTCTCCTTTTTCTCCTTTTCCTTCTCCTTCTCTTTCTCCTTCTCCTTCTCCTCCTCCTTCTTCTTCTTCTTTTCTTCCTCCTACTTTTCATTCTCTTTGAGAATGCAAAATGATGATGCTATGAGAGTGTTTATAAGGAAATATTTCTTGTTACCTACTCCCTATTTCCTGGGTCCAACATAACTGATATCTTGAGCAACATCTTCCCAAAATGTTCAATGGATGAAATTTGGTAGAAAAAATACTTTTGTATACAGATGCCAGTTTTGGTTTGATTTCCTTTGTTTTCCTAGCTTCATCTGGTATCCAAACTGGCTTCCTCTTTGCAAAAACAATAAATTTAATTAAATTGAAAGTGCTTCATCTTTCACTTATGCATTCTTCTTTCCACATAAAAGGTCCATAATATCATTAACTTGGAGCTTGGAGGAACCTTGGAGTTCATCTGCTCCAGCCTTTTCATCTTATAGATAAGGAACTATGATTCTAGAAATGTCAGACTTGCCTTAAATTACACAAGTAGAAAATAGCAAAGCCAAGATTTTAGCCAAGCTATGATGAGCCCCAATCCAGCTATGTTTCCATTTTAAACATCATTAGTATTTAAATACTAGGCTAGAGCTTCTAATTCTTAGATAATTCAATTCAGACAGTTTCCAATTCCAAACATGTGAATTAGCATCACATTATATATGCATGCATACATGTATGAATGAAATATTGTCTTCATATATACATACATGCAAGTGTGTTTTGTTTTTCAGTCAGTTTTCAATTGTATCTGACTCTTTGTGACATCATTTGAGATGCTCTTAGCAAAGATACTGGAATGGTTAACTGCTTCCTTCTCCAGCTCATTTTAAAAATGAGGAAACTGGGGCAAACAACCTAAAGTGACTTGCCCAGGGCCACCCAGCTTGTAGGTATCTGAGGTCAGATTTGAACTCTGGAAGATGAGTTTTCTTGACTCCAGATCCAGCACTCTACCCGTTGTACCACTTAGCTGCCCACAAACACATAGTTAAACCTATGGATATATATAGAAAGAAAAAAATAACATGAAACATATTATGTAGTAGATATAGTCAGGATAGGCAGTTATATGCAAGCAAATTTTACAAAAACGTGCTATTATATGCAAAGCTAGAAACAATTATTTTTGTACCAGGTGGTAAGAGCTCTAACTTCATACATAATGTATACTAATGTGCATGATGGAAGTAATTTCTACTTATGTATTTCCTTTTTTAAAAGAAGGAATCTAATTAGTACATTTACATATATTTCCTGGGTTAAATGTTCCTGGCTTGATTGTTATTGCAAAGATGCAGAGCTTATTATCTCATTTTCTTCTCATGTAATATTCGATGTGACCATAAATTGGGAGTGGGAGGTGGAAAAAGTGAAGAAGAGAGGAAAAAAACAAGCATTTATTAAGTGCTTACTATATGCCAGCATTGAGCTAAGCACTGCCAACCTCTCATTTGATGTTCACAACAAACTGAGAGGTACATTTTACTTTAAGGAAAGTGAGGCTGACAGGGGTTAACTGACTTGCCCAGAGTTACCACCAGTAAGTGTCTGAGGCCAGGTTTGAATTCAAATATTTCTGAATCCAGACCGAGTGCTCTATCCACTGGGCTACTTAAGCTGCCTCTAGGGACACAGTAATGAGCCCCATGTAACAAAGGTTCAGAAATTGTTTTGCTTTATAGTTCATTCACTTTAATGAATGGTTTCATTGTTGCAGATATTCCTTCCTCTGAATGAGATCATAATCCTAGGAAATACTAGATTTTTTCCCCTAAAGTGTTTTTTTTGTAACAATGAATATTTTCACATTATTTAACAATGTGGTTATATCCAAATGAGCTAAGGTTCGATTACTAACACCCTTTTGTAGCGTTGTTAAACATTATGACTGCCCCCCACACAAAACAATACAAAATAAACAAACAAAAAACCAGAGCTTTGAAAACTGGTACCTATACATATACATTTTATTTTCAGTGTCGTTCTATCTTGGAAGTACCTGTCAGAATCTGTATTTTTCTGGTTTGACCTTCAGGGATACAGAGTCTTTTTATGCTATGCTGTGTCATGGGGAATGGGATGTTATTCCTATTAAATCACAAGCTTGGAACATTAACCTCTCGATCATATCCACTAATGTATGTTTCTATAGTCACAAGTTGCCTTAAAAGTGACAAGTTGTTTTCCATGCAAAAATACTGTAGCACATTTGTGTGATTTCTACTAAGCACTTTAGTCATAACAACTTGATGGGTAATGCAAATAATATTTTATCACCATTTTGCAAATAAGTAAATGGAATCTTAATGATTTTAAGTGTCTTGCCCAAGGTCATGGTGCTGAGATTTGAATTCAGCTGAAGGCAATCACTTTCAAAAGTATAAGAATTTGTATAAATACATTTAGGGGCAAGACCACCCAGCCCTTCTCATTGAATTATGATACATAGCCAATATTTGAAAGCTTCACAAATAGCTCTGCCAGAAAGATAAATACTGTTCATCAAAATTTGGACAATTGTTTGGTAAATGCGAGATAAAGTTGATATCATAAAGGTGAGCAATGGACCAATTTTTGCAGGATGGGACTTCACATTGAGTTCCTTAGCATCAAATTTTTAGTCAATAATAGTCCATGTGTTTGCTTATTATGTTGCAGTGGTGGGTTTTTTTGGTGGTACTAATGGAAAATCATTTGACTCCCTTATCAGAAAGTGTTTCCTGGAACTGGAATCCTTTTTAACAATTTCAGAAATTAAGAAGAAATACTTGCTCTAAGGGGATTCAGTTATTTTTTTTTAAGACAGAGGATACATTTTTAGTAATAATATCTTTTTTCATCCTTGTATTTTTTACAATCCCTAACCTGAGATGCTTCTTATAGGATGTCAATAGCTGACTCTTCAATAAAATGAATTACTCTTAAGAAGAAAAGTCAAACAAACTAAATTTTTTAAAAAATGTGATTTTTGAAGATTATGTACCAACTGATGAATATTTTTTTCACTATAGTAACCAATGAAGTCCACCCACTAAGACATGAATAATTTCTTTTTGCATTGATGTAGGGAATACATATAATAACAAAACAAAATCAAAGTTATTCTTTTGATGTTTATTTTTGGAATTTTTTTGGGGGGGTTGCATGTATTATTTGGAGGAAAGATGGTGGTGCATAGAAGATCAATAACTAGTGTCAGAGTCAAGAAGACCCGAGTCCAGGTCCCATCTGTGATGTAATTTATTAGTTTTGTCACCCCAGGTTAAATCATTTAACATCTAAGTATATAAAGAAACAGTTTCAAGACTAAGTTTCAGATCTTCATTATTACAGGTGATTTCCTCATTGGGGATTGTCTACACCATTGAAATCAAAGGTCTAGACCAAAAGGAAAAAAAAAAGAGAAAGTCACTTGAGAGCCCCTCTGTCTATCTGGAATAATACAATGAAACGGATAGCAATCAGATAAAAAGATATATGACATCTTTATGTATTCAGTACTGAAGTGTTTGTAACCCTAATTACTCTACTGTGATGGAGCTTAAATGTCTCCAACCTATTCACATATCAGCAGGACAAATAAGATCTATTTGACTCTACTGCTGCCAAAGCTGACCACAGCTAAATGGAGAATACAGCTGTCAGTTTCCATTGGAATGAAAATGATTCTTCTACAGAGTGTCTAGACAGAGCCACAGTTATGAGTCTTATGGAAAATGTCAAATAATACAGTTTATGGGAAATGTATATAAATGTAAGAAGATTTTGTTCTACCATTATCAGATATTTTGATTCTTTAGCCAAAAAAAGAATATGTAAACTAATGAAAGTACGAGAACAAGAATCAAATCATGATAAGTTGGAGTATCTTATGATAACACTTATTTTTTCAAGATCTTGCCTTTTCATTAGGACAAATGTTCAGTCTTTTTTTTTCCATTTTGAGTACAGACCTTAGAGTTAAAGTAATGTTACCAAAATTGCTTTAGTATCATAGTTAAACTATAATTTAAATGGTTTTAATTTTAATTTTTAATTAAAATTAATATTTTTAAATTTGCAATGTCATTACACAATAGAATCAATCACAGACAATGATTTCTATTTAGCCTAAAACACTATTTTTAAAATTCATTCAACCCAGTACAAGATTTAGTAAAAAAAAAAGCACCTAATTTTTTTTTGTTTTTGTTTTGAGGGGATGCCAATTGAAAATGCCAAGAGGGGAAAAAAGAGATGCCATAATAACCTAGGCTCATTAGTTTCTTCACTCTAACATCATGACTTAAATTGTCATGTCCTTGATGGAAAGCTAAGAGGAATTAATATTCTGCAAAAACATGACATAGAATAAATTTGATAAAAAGTTCATACTGTGGATAAAATATTGCCCTTAAGTTTAGTTCCACAAAGAAAATGGGATTTTTTTTGCACTCACTTTCCTGTATTTTGTTAGTTCTGTTTTTAAAGTTAGAGTAGAAAGCCTTTGCCTCAGCCTTTCAGTAAGGCAGCTTGACACAGTGAAATTGGTGGTAGATTTAGAATTAAAATTTAGAATAAAAAAAACAATTAAACTGTTCAATATCACACAGCTAGTAAATGTCAGAGTCAGGATTCATACCTTTCAACAAATCATGTAACCTTTTTGTGGTCTGTTTCCTCATCTGTAAAATGAAGGTGCTGAATTTCATGACTTTTAAGGTCTTCGTAGCTGTACATCTTTGTTCCTAGGTTTCTCTAAGTCCCACATACATGGAATTTTTAGAACAATTCGTGAAGGTTCTTCTATAGTACAATACTAAGTTGACTAATATTAAGCAATCAATAAACATTTATTAAGAGTCTAATATGTGCCAGGCACTGTGCTAAGCATTGAGGATCCAAAAAGAGGCAAAAGACAGTCCCTGCCCTTAAGGAGCTTAAAATTTAATGGGGTAGACAACAGGCAAGTAAATATATACAAAGCAAGAAACATACAAGATAAATAGGAAATAACAGAGAGAGAGAGAGAAGTCCCTGCAATTTGGAGCGGATGCTGAAAGCTTCATGTAGAAGGTAGAATTTTAGTTGGGAATTAAACTAAGCCAGGAAGGTGGAGTGGGAGAGTATTCTAGGCATGGGTGACAGCCAGAGAAAATGTTAGGCATGAAAAGGTGGCAGGTGGCATGTCGTGTTCACAAGAGTAGTTTTTTTTTTAATAACTTATCCAAATATAAGAGTTGGTTTTACAAGTTCTGACTTCATGATACCTAAACATTCTTCAACTGAGATATAGAATCACAATCCCAGAATTTTAGAATTAGCATAGGGTACAGATAAACTTAGTCCAACTCACATCTGAAAGTAATGCCCACTATTAACACCTGATCCATCCATCCTAGGCTTGCAGGAGAACACCAAATCCTGTTTTTTCAACATATATTTAATTCTACCACAAGACTTAACAAAAAATGGTTAAGTGCAGAACTATCAAATTAGCTGCCCATGGTGTATGGCAAAATTCCCAGATGACACAATCAGGTTAAAATCGAATTGGGATATATTTACCAAGATAAATAAAAATACAATAAAACATAACTTTAATTTTTGGCATTCTAAGATAACTTGAGCAGGATCCATTCTGGTCATGTTCAGAACCACTGAAGTAAAGAATGAATCTCTATGATCTCTGAAATTCATTTAAAAGTTTGTATGTGTGTTAAATTATCCTCTATAGTTATCAGGTATTTTCAATTATTCCATGGGTCTCTAGTGTTCATAATGTACTATCCAAAGCATCTAGTAGAACATACTGGAAGAAACCTACAAAGAAGTTTTTCATGCTGTCATAGATAAGTCAGTCAACCTGTGTCTAAAAAAAGCCTGTCACAGTTGTTGTTTATTTTAAGTCCCTATCCATATAAATGTTGTTGTTGTTCAGTTATTCAGTTACCTCTGACTCTTCATGATGCAATGGGCCATAGCACACCAGGCCTTTCTATCCCTTCTGTCTCACAAAGCCAATTCAAGCTCATGTTCATTGCTTTCGTTATGATATCTGTCCATCTCATCCTCTGCTATCCCTTTCTCCTTTTGTTTTCCAATGAGCACTACCTTCTCATTATGTGTCCAAAGCATTTAAGCTTCAGTTTCAGTATTTGACCTTCCAGTGAAAAGATGGAATTAATTTAAGTATCTACTGACTTGATCTCTTTGCCATCCAAGGAACTTTCAAAAGTCTTTTCAAGCACCACAATCCAAAAGAGTCAGCTGTGCAGCACTCAGCTTTCCTTGTGTTCCATTCTCACAGCTATGCGTTGCTGCTGGAAAAAATATAGCTTTGACTATTCGGACCTTTATTGGCAAGGTGATGCCACTGCTTTTTAGTATGCTGTCCAGATTACCATTGCTTTCCTTTCAAGAAGCAAACATCTTTTAATTTCATGACTCCAGTCACCATCTGCAATGATTTTTGAGCCCAAGAATATAAAATCTGACACTGCTTCGTTTTGTTCTCCCTGTGTTTGCCAGGAAGTGATGGGACCAGTTGCCAAGATCTTAGGTTTATTTATGTATTTTTTGTTTGTTTTGTTTGTTTGTTTTTATGTTAAGCTTCCAGCCAGCTTTTATACTCTCCTCTTTCAACCTTATCAAGAGGCTTCTTAATTCCTCTTCACTTTCTGCCATCAGAATGATATCATCTGTATATTTGAGATTGTTGACATTTCTCTTGGTAATCTTAATTCTGTTTTTAGATTCATCCTGCCTGGTATTTTGCATGATGTACTCTGCATATAAATTTAAAAAATAAGGTGACAATATATAGCCTTGTCATACCCTTTTCCCAATCTTAAATCAATCAGTTCAGTTCTGTTTCTTCTTGACTCACATACAGGCTCCTCAGGAGACAAGTAAGATGATTTGATACTCCCATTTCTTTGAGGACCTACCACATTTTGTTGTGATCCATGTAATCAAAAGCTTTAATGTAGTTAATGAAACAAAAGTAGATTTTTTTGGAACCCCCTTGCTTTCTTTATAATATAGAGAATGTTGACAATTTGGTCTCTACTTCTTCTGCCTCTTCAAAAACCAGCCTGCTCTTCTGATAATTCTTGGTTCACATACTGCTGAAGCCTATATTGCATAATCTTTAAGAATACCTTGCTGGTGTGTGAAATGAGTGCATTTGTTCAGTAATATGAATATTCTTTGGAATTCGTCTTGTTTAGAATCAGGACATAAACTGAACTTTTCCAATCCAGTGGCCACTATTGTGTTTTCCAAATTTGCTGGCATGTTAAATACAGCACTTTAACAGCATCATCTTTAACCTGTTAAATAGTTCAACTGGAAATCCATCAACTCCACTAACCTTAATGTTAGCAATGCTTCCTAAGGTCCACTTGACTTCTGTAGGATACCTGGCTTTAGATAAGGAACCACACCATCATGGTTATCAATGCTGGTAAGATCTTTCTTGTATAATTTTTTCTCTTTACTCTTGTCACCTTTTCTTAATCTCTTCTGCTTCTGTTAAGTCCTCACCATTTTTTGCCTTTTATCATGCTCATTTTTACATGAAATGTTCCCTTGATGGTTCTAAATTTTTTTGAAGAGATCTTGTCTTCCCCATTCTCTTGCTTTCTTTTATTCCTGTGCATTGTTACTTTAAGAAAACTTTATCTCTCCTTGCTATTTATGGGAGTCTGCACTCAGTTGGGTATATGTTTACCTTTTCCTTTGGCTTTTTACTTTTTTTCCTTCCTCAGCTGTTTGTGAAGCCTCACCAGACAGCCATTTGGCTTTTGATATTCTTTTTCTTTGGAATGTTTTGTTGTAGTTGTTGCTGCTGTTGCCATCTCCTATACAATAGTGTGAACTTTTGTCCATAGTTCTTCATCAAATAAATTATTTATTTAATGCTTCAGCGACATGGGTTCTTGAGAGCTGCCCTTAGCAAACAGAATTGGCATTTTGACTACTGGGAAGGAGTCCAAATGTTAATTCAACATATGATCATGCAGGACTAGTCTACAAACATTTTAGTATCTCATATCCACGATGCTTTTGTAGCAACTTTTACATCTATCTTTTTGAAACCTAAATTCATACCCTATGCTGATATTCTCTGAGCAGATTCAGCAAATTACGTGACTTAAGGCATATATTAAAATTTGCATTCTTCTCATCTCTTTGTGAATTTTAAAATTATTATTAAAAAATCCCAGGCCTCGAACCCCTAAAGAGAAAATTTGGGGGAATGTGTATAGAAAGGGACCACATTAGTTTGACTTGATGGGAAAAAAAACATATGCTTTTTCCTTTTCCTTTGCTCTTCATTTTAATTCAGTTTCCATAATTCAGAGAATAGATACTTTTTCCCCCTATAGATCTTACCCAATCATTAGGTTATTCAATTCAATAGATACATATAAAGCATTTACCATTTACTTGTATTCCAGTGGGGTCCCCCACAACAACTAGAGGTGGAAAAGCTCAAGAGGGAATGGAACAAGCAATGAAAATCATAATCTTAGTATTGACAATGAATTCAAGGGAAGAGGAATTCAGATGGGACTTGAAAATAGAGATTGGTACTGGTGTACCCTGGTTAAATCCACCCACCAAATCTTTAATGTAAAATATAAAGTTGTCTATGAAAGCTGGGAAATGGGGAAAACGTAAGTTTCCAAGAAGCCTGTATTGGCTCACTTATGACTGTTCTGGAGTTTTTACTCTTGTATTCCTTGCATTATGTAGAGCAACAGCTGGATTATTTCTGGAGAAGACAAGCAGTAGAATCTTCAGAAGACAAGCTCATGTTTCCTTAGGGAATATTGTTCTACTTGGGCTATCATGCCTAATCCTACTCTGGAGTCAGGACACAAAGTGGGGAATATGAGTATTGAGAAAGGATCTTAGAGACCAAATCAATTCATCAACAAGCATTTATTAAGCACCTACTATGTTTTGAGATTGTGGTTATAGCTGGAGAAGAGATATTTTTAAAGTCCCTATGCTCGAAGAACTTACAGTTTTTGGGGGGAGACAACATGAACCCTTATAGATACAAGGAAATTATATATAAATTGGGAACAAGAATTTTTCCTTGCAAGGGATGTAGGAAAAGATCTATCAGATGAAATAATCAGGAAAGATTTTATGCATAACATAGTGCTTGAGCTGTCTTAAAGGAAACTCTAGATACTAAGAGGTAGTGATCAGGAGAAAGTACATCCCTTGCATGGGGGATAGCCAATGCAAAAGTGGAGAGGTGGTCAATAGGGTATTGAATTTGAAATTCAGATTCAGTGATGTTCATGAAGTACTTCATGAATATGGCTCTGTTCTCCATCACTGGGTTAGTTGGTCGTTGTCCTTCATTCTTAAAGAGGACTAAAATGACATCACTATGCTAGAGTCAAGTTTCAGTGTGTCTGGCTGTGGTTGTTCAGACCAATATGATCTCAGAATGCTCTACCATGAGTTGGGCACAAATAGTCCATGTGAGCATTTGGGGTGGATTCTCTAAATTTGGGCATTTTGCATTTCCTTTGAGCTGTTTCAATTCTGCTTTGGTCGTAGAGCACAGCACCTTCTCTGATGTGGGCATGCCATGCTAAAAGGTTCTGTGCCAGTGTCTCACATGTCACACAATCAATTCCAAAATTCTTAAGAGAGACTTTGAGAGTGTCCTTGTATTGCTTCTTCTGACCTCCATGTGAACACTTGCCTGTGTGAGTTCTCCATAAAATTGTCTTTTTGGCAAGCGTACATTTTACATTTGAAAAATGTAGTTGAAGTTGTGCTCTCTGAAGCAGAGTTTGAATGCTTGGCAGTTTAGTTTGAGAAAAGACCTTGGTGTCTGGTATCTTATCCTGCTAGGTAATCTTCAAAATCTTCCTAAGACAATTCAAATGGAAGCGATTCAGTGTCCTGGCATTGTGCTGGTAAACTGTCCAGGTTTCACAGGCAAACAACAAGAAGGATCTGTAGACCTTCAGTTTGGTAGTCAGTCTAATACCTCCTCTCTCCCATACTTTCCTTTTCAGCCTCTGTAACAACAATGTTACTTGCAGCTACTGTGGAGGTGTGAAGCCAATAACACCAGGACATAAGATGGCCGCTAGCACAACTTCTTTGATCTGCTGTTCTAAAGGAAAACAACTTTAAGGGGTTAACAGTCTTACTTTAATTAAACATACATTTATCATTCACTTAGTTCAGGGGAAAAAGTCAGCACCCTGAACTTTAGGGCAAATACAAACAGAAATTATAAACAGAGAAAATAACACAAATCAATAGACAGGCTTCTAACTGTCATACCATAGCAATACATACATAGTTACCAGAGAGAGAAGCACCAACATCTGGGTTTTCAAAGCTGAGGGGCTTCTTAACATCTACCCAGAGTCTCATTTGGCCAAATCACACAAACACTCTTCCAATGAGTGAGCCCCCAAAGCAGAATGCTAACCTCAGAGTATATATACTGTTTCCAATCAATAACTCTTGATTCAATTCAAGATCTTGATTCATAGATTCAATTCAAGACTCTTGATTCATACAAAGGCAAGACTCAATCAAAGGCACTTCTTTGCCTTAGTGATGAGAAACACTCCAAAAGAAAAAAAAAACAGCAAAAAGTGCCACTTTGCTTGCCATTACAGCCTCCCAAACACTGAGCTAGCTCTGGCTAGCTGCTTCAACCTCATTATCAATGAGTACATAACTGGAAAGTAAACTACCAAGGAGAGTGAACTTATCCACAGCATTCAAAACTTCTTCATTTGCTGTAACCACTTGTTCCACATATAGATGGTGTGGTGGTGCCTGATGAAGTACCTCTGTTTTCTTAATGTTCATTGTCAGACCAAAATTAGTACAAGCAAGTTTCCCAGTGTTAGACATCTTCATGACACTGTTACATAGGTATTATAGGCCACAAAATCCCACTCTGCAACAAATGTCACTGAGATAGAGCACTGAGCATGTTTAATCAATTTATTACAGAGACTGGTGGTTCCTAAACAATTGACTCCAAGACCTTTCTCATGGTCAAGGACCATGATGCTCAAGAACTGAGGGAATTTATAGACCCCGGGAAGTTGCTGGGATGTCTTCTATTCCTTTGAAGTTTTCTTAAGAAGTGTGGAAACTCCTAAGATTATCTTATCTTTGGAAGTGAAGGAACTCCCATGATTGGCCAAGGGCAATGTCCATCTATCACAACCACTTTGTCAACAGGCTTTTCATAGGTCATCAGCTATAGGTCATTAACTACAAGCCATCAACTGCAGGTCATCTTAGAAGGGTCTTTCCAAAAGTCATAAGACCCTGTCAACAACATCTAAAGGCCTTCCACAAGTCATAAGACTCTGTGAAAAAGATATTGAGCCTTCTGCGAGGCATCAAACACTCATATTTGCCCAACAATTTTGCCTTAGGGGCCAAGGAAGTTGTGGTTTCAAAGTAAAGGTCACTTAGGAGTGGTAGTTGTGATTCATAGGGGTGAAGGGGTATTGCAGAGCCTTATGAACCTTATTTCAAGAAGAGTAAACTTAGAATTAGGGGGTAGTATTAATCTTTATAATAAATCTAATACAGTATGACTATCTGATAAATCCAATACAACAATGTAATCATCAATAAATAGTGGGTAACTCTCATTCTAACATAACTAATTCAGACTTAAACCTATTATGTTTAATTTACTAACACAACCACTGATACCCATTAAATCCCAATGAATGGAGTAAATACTGATTAAATTGAGTAGGTATATCAAAATCATCTTTATACACTAGGGATTTAAAAATCACATGAGAAATAAAGTTTATAATTCTAATAAGATCCTAACATTATGAAATATCATACTCAGCTGTATTTCTATAAAATTTGGGAGACCTTAGGAATCCCTGACTCCTACTTCATTTTCCAGAGCTGAGAGAATGGGCATTTGGGACACCAAATGATGAACTCCATCTTCCTAGCCCAACTACTTATTCTGCTCTTCTATTCTAAATTCACTGCTGAGTCATGACACCCGCTGATTTCTCCCTCTTAGAGGATTGATTTACTTGAATCAACATTTCACAATATGAAAAAAATAAATGTACAGAAATAATCAGCAAGCTCTTTGTCTTATGCCTCTCCAAATAATAAAGGACATCATAGTACAATAGAAATGGAGAAAGTGGCTTTGACATCACTGCATTCTGCTTCAGCAGTAAGAGTTAAAAACATTAAAAATAGTAAACGTGTAGGAAAATTCACTGAATTTTTATTTATGTACATGCACATGCTCTTTCTAGATGTAAAACACAAATTTGCTCATGTACCAACAAGATTAAAAAGAAAATAACCTCATGTAGCAGTGTTTTCTCTTTGAAAACTTGAGTCTTAGTTATTACATTGATCCAGATGTTCCTAAGCTAGAATTGACATGTATTTTTAATGAAATCACCACCATTCTGTCAAAATTCTTAGACCAAGTTATTTTTTATGTAACAAAAAAATGAAATGAGAAATTCTTACACTTTTATTCACTTTTGGTCCCAGGAACTTTCTTCACATTTCTTAAGATTTGTGAACACTAATGATGTACAATTATAGATCATAGCTTAAACTAGTCTTTTCCCAGTCTTCTGGGAGATTAACAGTTTCCATACATACTTCCTTCCCCCTTACATATGATCATATACTTACTATATGAGGAAAAGAGAGGGCAGAGAAAAAATTCTAATATGCCTTGAGGTAGGCACTAGCTCTCTCTTACAACCATTTATTGTACTCAAAGGATGAATGAGCCAATCCAATTCCAACCAACCAGCAGTTATTAAGCACCTACTATTTACAAGGTACTATGCTAGGTGCTGAGGTTATAAAAATAAAGCAGGGGTGTTCTGCAACCAACTCAATTTTGTTTATAAGGAATCAGTGATTACATATTCTATGTGAGAATTTAGAGTGCAAAACCATCATACACTATAAATTTGGCCTTGGTTTATTGTTTTGTTTATTCCTAGACTAAAGAAAATGAGGGAGAAAATGCTGATTAAATTTTAAAGTGTGTTAAACATACATTTTTAATTGATTGTTACATACTCCTATATAGGGTTAGATTGATATAAACATAGATATACAAACATACACCAGTACACACACCCATATGTATATATATATATATATATATATATATATATATATATATATATATGTGTGTGTGTGTGTGTGTGTGTGTGTATAAGATATATGTATATACACATATATATATATATATGTATATGTATTATATATATGTAACCTATCTTTATCTGTAACCTCACTGACCTTTTCTACTTGGATACCATAAAACATGTAAATAGATAATTGTGTATGTGGTAATTTGAGGAGAAAAATAGCCAGTAACTAAAAGCATTATCCTGAATCAAGAACATATTAGTGAACTTCTGCCATGCATTAGCAGTACTCTTTCTTCTGATGTTCACAAAGACACTTTGGCACTCCAGAAGAACAGATCCCATTTACAGTGACTTGACTAGGGGTTTGTATATACATCAACTATAATCACCAAAGTTTAATAAACATTAATTGACAAACTGAAGGAATGAAGAAAACAAGGGGAGGTAGAAATACCTGAAAGAACTCTCAAATGTTAATCAACTAAACTCGTATGTCATAATCTGCATCAAAATAATTAGCCTGAATCTGTATTAAATTAATTTGGAGGCTCATCCAACATTTGTGCTGATGACTGAAACTATCATCATTTCCTGATCTCTTGGGAAAGTTTGTTACAAATATGGACTCCATGTGAAGTTATGATGAGGAAGCTGGTACAGGACTTTGCCTTGTACCCTAATGGAGCTCCCCCACATAAAGTGTAAGGAATATATTGAACTGGTATGAGTCAGTCATTCAGCTATAAACATTTATAAGAATTGTGGACACAAAGTAAGGTAAAGTACAGTCCTTACTCTCAAAGAGCTCATATTATGAATTTGTATGCAGCTGAATCTTAGCCTTAAGCTCTGGAATAAGAAAGACACTTCTTAGGCAGCTGTTTCCAGGAAACCAAGTATTTTGTCAATTATTGATTGGAATGTAGCACTCAGGTGACTGAGCTCAGCTCTTCAGATGGCTGCTAATGGGAAGGACTGGATTTAGATTAAGGTCATTTTACTTTTTTTTCAAAAATTGTGGTTCTACATCTATCCTTCCTTAAATTATCATATTGAAGCATGGAATACAGAAGATTTTACACTTGCAGTATCATGACGTCGGTCAAACATCTTTGGCCAACTCCTCTGATATATCCCCCGTATTTCCAACACATTAATTTTTCTAATGCAGAGATCTGACTATATCACTCCTCTGCTCAAGACTTTTTATTGTTTCCTTCTTGCCCAATATTTAGTCTATCATTTAAGATTCTCAAAAATCTTGTTCCAACCAATACTTTTCCGGTCATATTTCATTCTATTTCTCTTCGATTACAGTGAAGCTCCTTAAGGGCAAGGTATTTTCCCCCCTCAGTATCCAGGCATTTAACATAGTCACTAGTATATAGTAATAAGTGTTTGTGAAGTTGAATTAAATCTATCTAATCTATGCTTCAGTATAACTGGACTACTAGTTTATTTTTTCCCCATGAATTCATTACCCTCATTAGTTGCTTCGATAAGTTAGTATTGGCTTGCCAGGTGCTATAAATGAAGGAATGAATGAATGAATGACTAATCATTTATGTGGCTAAGTGCCAGTGTTAGGAATACAGATACAAAAACAGAACAAAACAGAACAAAATATGCCCTGCCCTCAAGGAACTTCTATTCTAATTGGAGAAAATCTAGAGGAGGGTTCTTTTGTTCTATAAAGTCTAGTAGAAGGTGAGTAGAGGAGCCTTAGGATAATTAACTTGCAAATTCCTCAGATGATCCCATTTACTTTATTACTGCTGCCAGAACTAGAAGTGAAAAGAAGTCTCAAGAAAAATGCCAACTTGGCCCCAAAGATGTAGTTCTTCCATCTTTCCACCTGTTGAAATTTTACTCTTTTTACAAACATTCGCTCAGTGGCCCCTTTCATCCTAAAATGTGCTGTGTTCTCTCATACATGTCCAACTGAAAATTGTCTTTCTTTCGTCAACAATTTCTTAACTACTTTGCCTGAATCTCTTGCTTGCTCTTGTATGATGATGACAATGATGATGATGATGATGGTAACTCACATTTATATTTAAGGTCTGCAAAGTATTTTTGTAAACATTTCATTTTGTCATCATAACATGCTATTAGTTTCCATATTTTATATATGAGAAAACTGAGGTGGAGATTAAATGAACTGCTCAAGTTCACGCAGCTGGTAAGTGAAGTGGTATTTTAATCTCAGGCAGGATTTGAACTCAGGTTTTCCTAACTAGAGCTTCAGCACCCTTTTGTATACGTCTTCTCTCTGATTAAACTCTAAGGTCCTTGAGGGCAGAAAATGCATTGTTTATCATTATTGTATCCCCAAGCATGGGAGATTACCCATGAAAAAGCATGGAAAAAAGCAATGGGTTACTGTCTAAGGAGATGAGAAAAGTCCAGTATAGCTGGATGACTATTTTGAAGGAGGAGTATCTAATGAGGCTGGAAAGATGGGTCAGGACCAGATTGTGAAGGACTTTAAATTCTACCCAGAGGAGGCTGTGTTTTCATCTAGAGATGGTAGGAAACCACTCAAGTTGATTGAGAAGAATATTGACATACTGTGATGTGTTTAGAAAACATACTTTCGGCAGTATTGTGTAAAAGGGAATGGAGTAGTGAGTGACTTAAATCACAGAGACCAATTAGTATCCTTGTTAAGAAAATCTAGATTAGGGATGATAAGGACTTGAACTAAGGTGGTAACTGTTTGAGGGGGGTGGAGGGATTAGGTGTGGGACATGTTGTAAAAATAGAAATATCAATCATTGAAAACTGATTATATATGTGGGGAGAGGGAAAGTGAGGAGTCCAGAATAATGCCAGGATTATGAATTTGGGACACTGGAAAGACTGTGGTGTCTTTGGCAGAAAAGAGTGCTTAGAAGAAAACAGAGTTTAGGGGGAAGGATAATGAGTTCAATTTTTGATGTGTTAAGTTTAAAATGTCTCTGGTACATCGAGTTTGAAGATAAGCAACTGATGATAGTAGGAGAGAAATTAATACTTGATCCGTTGTTAGCCCATGAAGTATGCTGAATTTCAGGGAATGTTTTACTGCCCTCAAGTACTGGTAGATTGTAGTGACCTCTTTGTTAAATCTTTAGCTTTCAGGTGTCTTGTTTTAACACTTTAGATCTTCAGGTAGAAGTAAACCATGCCTCATATATCTCTTCATCCCCCTTAGTGCTAACATTGAATTTACTAGTTACTCATCAAAGTTTAACTGAAATGAATACAAATGGACTTTAGTCAGAATTAACTAGAAGTACATTCATTTATTTATTTGCCTTTTTTTTTCATTAGATAATTGATTTGGAGTTTGAAGAAAGTTCATGGGCCATCTGCTTTAACACACTCATTTTACATATGAGAAAATTCAGACTTTATGAGGTTTAGTAAGTTGCCAAAAATCATAGACTTAGTCAATGACAGAAACTATCTTTGAAACTAGACCTTTAAAATCCAAATTAAAATGCATTTTTTCTGCACCCCCTCCCATGGGGTTATGCTGCCTCTCACCATTTCAATGTTTTTTTTTTTCTGCAAACTATGCTTAATCTGGGATGCTTGTTCTGTAGGTAAGAGGTTTTTTAACAACATGGAAGCTGTGTTCAAAGATGACAGTTAAATGTTTCATAATATGTTGACAATAGAGTCCTATCTCTTTCCCATTTAAAGATTTACTTTGAAATGATAGCAAGGTCTCCTCAGTTCATTTCACTGGGATTTTCTGGGTGATAGATTGAGGCTCTTAACACAAGACTAGAAATGTCAATGAAAAGTGGGAAATTGAGTTGAGCTGTGAAATGCACTGCATCTCACTATAGCCCTAATATCTCTCTGATGTCTTTTCCCCCAACAAGTTAAGAAAAAGTGATGGCTTTGTATTGCACTTCAGAAAATGGTGCAATTACAATGAGATCTGATTTGTGAAGGCAACTGCAGTGAAAGTCAATTGATATTTGAAACCTTTCCAAACAATGGACTTAAAGTACAATATTGTCCTGATCTTAATTCTTTGTCTTGTGACTCAGACTCCCTTCCATCAGATCCTATGTGCTATAGATATTGGACCCAGTAGGGATCTTAGATGTCAATTGATCCTGGAATCAAAACTATCTGGGTTCTAATCCTGCTTGGTGACCATGTGTAAGTCCCTGTCATTTCATCAGCTTAGCGCCTTCACTGGCATAGGAATTCCCTCTAAATAAGATAAGCAACATTTTTTTGGTAATTTAGGGTCTCAAAGAGTTGACTGTTGGTACTGAGAATTTAAATGACTTGTCTTTTTCACTAGCTACTAAATGTCAAAGGCAGAACTTCAAGTCTTTTCTTTCTGACTCTAGTTTCATTGTGTTCCCTCTCTCTCTCTCTCTCTCTCTCTCTCTCTCTCTCTCTCTCTCTCTCTCTCTCTCTGCCATGTCTGCTTAATAACAACTTTGTTCAATTATACTTTCCATTCTAGGATTTATGTAACCCAAGCCTTTAAATCTTATTTATATGAAGCTTATTTCATTTCTATGAGAAAAAAAGAGAAACAATTATATATTTTCAGTGTACAGCAGGTGAGCCTCACCTGTTTCCATCTATTTTAACCACTCTCAGCCATTTGTGGAGCCTCAGTAATGGGCAGGTTTCAATAACCTACATTTTGCCATAATGTAGAATTCTAGTACCATATGCTAATATTTCAGACCAATTAAACATCAGGATAATTACAACTTAATTCTTTTTTAGTAAGACCCATATAATTTTTCCCATTTAAAATACCACAGCATCTGTTTGAATTCTATCTGTGTTCTAATTATGCTTCAAAAAAAGAATTAATTAATATCAGAAGACATAAAATGCATTAGGAGATTATGATGAAAGGGGGAAAAACTAAAATAAGGGGGAAAAGTTAAAGAATAAAAGAATTAATGTGAAGGGTAAAAATTTAAACTTCTTGGCATTCAAAATAATTTTTATCTGCATTTCTTATAGCCAGAGTATATAGGAAAATAAATGAATGAAACAAGATGTCCTTCAGGCATTTTGTTATGCAATCTATATACAACATGATTTCTCTTAATGTTTTTTATATAGTTGCAATATTTATTTAAGGAAGGACAAGTCAGTGTAATAAAAATTTGATTTTTTTAAAAACATGTTAATAGATGCCAGTGAAAAAAAGGTTAATTTCCAAATTGCCTTCTGATCATATACCTCAAAAATATACAGTTTCTTATATGCAAAAAAATTTCTGGGCATTTATAATCTTTTCTTTTCTTGATGCCTTGAATCTTAAGCTTATCTAGGTGAATTGAATAAGCATAAATCTTACATCATTTATAGTCATTTTCAGGGAAACAAAAATGCACAAACAAATGGTTCAAGCATATTTTATATCCTATTGTATGAGAAGCAAAAGCCACAGGCTTCCTTTAATTTCTTTTAATGTATTGTGTTCTTTTATTTGGAGAAGAAGAGGATGATAAATGTGAACTGAGGCTAACAAAAATTGCTGGATTTACCTTTTAATACTTTACTAAGCCACTTGGTTGAAAAACTTTTAATGAAACCTCTGAGATCAGCAGGGTCTGAAGAGATAAGTGATGGGCTGACTTGTTGATACCCAATAACTTATTTTAATGAAGTTTTTTTTTGTTTCTATTTCTATTTTTTCCTACCAGATTGACAGCAAAAACCTTGATTTTTTAAAAAAATTTGACCCATTGCTAATCTTTAAATCAATAATAAATGAAAAGAAATGTGTCTTTTGCTTGTATTTCTGGTGAATATTTGTTCATATGATAAAAGTGGTGAGAGTATTTTTGAGTGAAAGAACGCAACAATGTGTGGGTGTGAATACTTTCTTACTTGTTTAGATGGGAGGTATTATGTAG
Source organism: Trichosurus vulpecula (assembly GCF_011100635.1). Taxonomy (NCBI): domain Eukaryota; kingdom Metazoa; phylum Chordata; class Mammalia; order Diprotodontia; family Phalangeridae; genus Trichosurus; species Trichosurus vulpecula. The sequence goes on from NC_050580.1 coordinate 68,534,988, forward strand.
AATTATCTCCAGTTTACAGTTGAAAAAATAAAAATAGTTTATTGCATTTTACCTATGCTTAGAAGATATACTGGAATTTAGAATACGATGAACTTGTCACATTTTAATCTAGTTGGAATAAAGTGTAATAGACTAAGCAATAGAAGCAAGGCAACATGTTTTGCTGATAGAAAGTCTCTCAGATACATCACCTTACATTTACCCTCTATCCACAATATCTTTCCCTTTACTCATCTGCCACAATAGATCGCAATAGATTTTCCTATATTTTCCTTGGGGTTTGTTATAAAATTGAAAAGACAAACCATTTATATTTAGATAACCAGTTCTAACTAAGGGAGAGGTTGCACAGCTTTGCTGCAAGGGCACCCACATGCAGAGGGCAATACCAGCACTTCTACTTCTTTTATAAGTAGAAAGAACTCAAGGTAACAGTGGGTTGGGGATAGGGATAAGAACTGGCCAGCTAATTTCAATGCTGTAAGGAACCCTAGATGAGGAAAATCCCTCCAACAAAGTAAGTCAGCACCTTCTCTGAAAGTATAGGTGTAAAAATTTTGCTAGGGTACTAAGAGGTTCATTGATTTACCTAGGCCAGGGGTGGGAAAACTGCACATGTGGCCCTCTAGGTCCTCAAGGGCAGAACTTTGACTGAATCCAAACCTCACAGAACAAATCCTCTTAATAAAAAGATTTGTTCTGTAAAACTTAGACTCAGTCAAAAGGCCACACCCAAGGACTTAGAAGGCCACATGTGGCCTCAAGGCCACAGGTTCCCCAACCCTGGCCTAGGCTCACAAAGACAGTATGTGTCACAGGTAGTATTAAGTCCAGGCCATCCCCACTGAAGGCCAGCTTTGTATCAACTAGTACCTGCTATGTGTACCATACATAGAAAGAATAGTTAGGTAATGATGGAGAGAGTCTAGTCTTTTGTTGTAGAACTTCTTTGATTGTGCTTGTCCCAGAGTTCGCTATGTAATGATCTTTTAAACAATGATTACTATTGTCAGGTTAAATCATATTAAACCATTTTCCCCCATTCATTATAATTTCATTTCAAGAATCAGATTCTTTCAAACATAGAATGTTAGAGCAAGAGTGAGTCAATGAACAAAAAATGAAGGACAAAAATTCTCAATCACTAACTTTGTGCCAAATATTGTGCTAAGTGTGAGGCAATGCAAATATTATCTATCCTCAGGGAGCTGGCTTACATTCTAATGGGGAAAACAATACAGAGGGAGTGGTGGCTAGAGAGGGGAACTTTGGTTATAAAAAGTAATAAGAATGCTGGCAGTGAGCATAGGATATTAAACTGATATTCATCCAGGAATGATGGCAGAGTTAATTTGCTCATGGTTAATCTTGTTAGAACTGGAGGTGGTAGGAATTGGTGTAGGGGTAAGGGAAATGTGCTTATGCCAGAGGTGATTGTAAAAGAGGCCTTAGAAGACATGGAGGAAGTGATGTGAGGGGAAAGGAGAGATTGAAGTGAAGCATGGTTGAGACTACTTGAAGTAATCTTCTGGGAAAGGTATTAGCCAATCAAAACTGGGCTCCAGGGCAGAGCTTGACAATCACTGGTATAGATGGTGAGGATCTTGATAAGGAGGTTATTAGGGAGGTAGTGAAGGAGTCAAAAATCATAGATATTATCTAGTTCACTTTTACAAGTCTAAGATCCAGACCTTCTCAATGTCATTTAGCCAGGTAGCTGAATCAAGGGGAAAGACTAGTTCTCCTGACAACCAGGGCAATTGTTTTTTTCTTAACTATACCATTTAGAATGGGAGAAATTACCATGATTATGAACTGAAGATACAGATACGGCACTATATTATCTTTATTCTGATATGATAGATTTTCTTATCTTTAAATTAGTCAAGTTAAGACAGAAAGATGAATCTTTCTGTTTGTTTCTCATCATACCCAAATGGGGGTGGTTTATATTGCCTCAACTTCAATATTTGGCCCACTGTAATGTAAAGGATAGTTCATTGCCAGCATGCTTAGAGAATCTCACCAGATTTCATGGACCATTTTCTTATATAATATTAAATATTTTCCAGCATGTTTTTTAATGCAGATTACAGCACAATTAAATAATTTATGTACATGGAATTAAGATAGAAAACATTTTTTTAGTCGATCAGAATTGTGACACAGAGTCTAGATGCTGCACACCATCTCAATCTGGTTTCTGTTAGGATGCACAACTAATTGCTTGTTATTAACTTATATTAACACATACCCAAGAAGTGCTCTAAGGTTTTTACTGGTAGACTAATTGGTCCAGGATGACAATGGATAATTCTCTATACTGGTCTTTTCTTGAAAGAATCAGCAAGGCTGCCCTGGGCAATGACGATACAAATGAAAACACCAGAATATCCTGCAGATATTTTCTATGCCAGGCATCATTTAATCTCCATTCATTTGTTTATTCATATCTCAGAAGGAATTATAATATTCCCTAACCTATCTCTAGCTGTCTTTTATGGTATTAAAGATCTATGCTAATTAACAGCCATGTCCTCTCAGAAGACAAAAAAAGGAATATGAGATTTTTTTTAACATGTTGCAAAAACCCGTACATATGGTTGCTAGGGACCAAACCTCCACAAAAAAAGATAGTTCAACTTAATGCAAATTCCTCTTGGAATTGAGATCAGCATTCTTGTTGCTTTGGAAAGCATTCCTCAAAAATGTTATTTAAATGCCTTTGAAAAAATATACTCTCTCTTCTTCTATAAAGACAAGACCCACCAGGATAATTGCATTTAGGAGGTAAACAGGATAAGAAAGGTCATCTAGCCCAATCTGGACCAAAACAGTCATCCTCTTTTCAACTCCCTGACAAGTGGCAATCCAGCCTTTGTTTGAAGAGTTGTAGTGTAAAGGAATCCAGTGAATATTTAACAAGCCAATTATACTTTTAGATAGTTTAAATTGTGAAGCATTTTCCCCTTGTCAGTCTACATCTTCTAAATATTGGTTAATTCTGCCCTCTGAAGCTAAACAGAACTAGGGCTAATTTATCTTTTACATGCTAAACCTTCACAAACTTGCAGATCTCTCTCTCTGTCTCTCTGTCTCTCTCTCTGTCTCTCTCTCTCTCTCTCCCCATTTCTTATTCTTTATAGGTTAGATATCTCTATTAGATATCTCTATTTTCTTCAACTGATATCCATATAGAAAAATCTCAAGACCTTTCACTCTCCTGGCTACCCTTTGCTGGATATTTTCCAATGTATTACTGAAAATCTGTTTCCCAGAAAGGAACACATTAATGGAGTTATGAACAAACCAGGACACAAATAAATGATTATCACCTCTTTAGTCCAGGACACTGTTCCTATTTTAAAGCATTCTAAGGGATGAACAATTTTGAGCTACCATTCACATAAATGTTGCAAAAATACAAAGGAGAGTAAAAAACAAAAGCACAAAGGACAGATCCAAATAAAATACTGTGTAAAATCTCGATATTATTTCACTCATCTGACAGGGATCTTGGATAGGGAACTTATCTTTTCATAAATCATCATACTTCCTCCATCTTATCACTATGAAGTTGATTTTGTTTAACATAAGTACATTTTTCCCTGTTGAATTTCTTCTTATTTATTTTGGCCTATCTAGATTTTTTTAAATCATGATTCTTCAATCCAATGTTCTCTCTATCTCTCCTAGCTTTATATAGTTGTAAATTTGAGGATATTTATTGATTTATCCAAGTGACTTGTAAAAAATATATATATATATATATATATATATATATATATATATATATATATATATATATAGTGTCTTGAATCATTTTGCTAAAAAAACCTGACTTCCTAGTTCACATGAAATAATTAACGAATGCATCATGAACCTGGCTAATCAACCAATTCACAAATTATCTATCTATAAAATAATGTTATATTTCTATATTTCCCAAAATTATAACATAAGATAATTTTTCATATTTAGGTGAATTATCTTATATACTTTCCCAAAATATTAAACTTGTCAAAAAGGAAAAGGATTTTTGCCAATTCTGGATGAAATAAGGCTGATTTTTTTTTTTTTGTGATCATCATGACCTTTTCTTGATGTTTGGTAAATATCTTTTTATTTATTTATTTTATATTTATCTATGTTAAAGATACATTCTGGGGACCACTGGGGGGACAGAGCCAAGATGGTAGAGCCAAGCTCTTCCAATATTTCCCTCAAACTTTAAAATATTTCTCAAATCAAATTCTCAAGTGGCACAGACAACAGAGGTGAGAGTGAGAGTTTCTTCTAGCTCAAGGTAACATAGGAAGTCAGAAAAAAATATTTGTGAAAAGGAGAAGAGACTGGCCCAGAGTCCAGGTGGGGCTAAGTGATGGTAACAGAAGCAGAAACACTTTAGGAGCCCTCTAGCCAGAGATAGTAAGGGGACCTTACAAGTGTTCAGAAAGTTATTACGCAATACCCCCATGCTAGCATTGGACACAGGACCAGAGGCTATTTGGCAACTCTGTTATCTATATCCACTTCTGGGTCATAGTTCAAGGGTAGAAAATGTACTCTTTGTCAAGAGGAAGTAGAAACCCTGAGTGACAGTATTATTTCTCATCCCAATGAATCAGGGGACCCTGAGGAGCAATACTACATTCAGCCCCAAAGGAGCAGGGCCCCTGAGGAGCAGTATTGATTGCAATCCCAAGGAATCATGATCCATTCCTAGGTAAGAACCATAGTGCATACAGAGATTAGTGACCACACTTCTGCCCAAATCACACCACCAAGGAGCACTAAAAATTTTGAAAGCTTCAGAACTAGCTCTGGAAACAGCAGTTTGAAAAAGCATGAAGTTTGAGACAGAGGCCCTCACAGAATATCCCCATAGCAGAGACAGAGACCAACATTAACATAAAGTTCCAAATCAAGAAATAGAGTGGAAAAATGAGTAAAGAACAAAAAAGTAAAAGACAACAAAAAGCTACTATGGTGACAGGAAAAATCAAGATACAAACTCAGAAGATGACAATGAAGTCAAAACAACTACAAGCAAAGCCTCAAAGAAAAATAGAATTGGACACAACCCCAACAAGAATTCCCATAAAGAGGTTAAAATGATTTTCAACATCGAATGAGTACTAGAGGAAAAACAGAGAGAGACATGAAGGCATAGGAAGAAAATTATGAAAAGCTAATTTATAGCTAGGTAAAAGAGGCATAAAAATACTGGAGAAAATAGCTCCTTTAAAAGCAGGACTGGTGAAAGGGGGAAAAGAAATACAAAAGCTCACTGAAGAGAGTAATTCCTCAAAAATTAGAATTTGACAAGTAGAAGATAATGACGCCATGAGACTTCAAGGAACAATAAAATAGTCAAAAGAATGAAAAAAACAAATACAAGAAAAATGAGTATTATCTCCTTGTAAAAACAACTGACTTGGAAAATAAGTCAAGTAGAGATGATATAAGAATTGTAGGGTTACCTGAAAGCAGTGATCAAGGAAAATTGCCTTGGTATCCTCAAACCAGAAAATAAAATAAAAATCAGAAGGATCCACTGATCAACACCTGAAATGGATCCCAAAATGAAAACTCCCAGGAACATTATACCCAAATTGTAGAGCTCCCAGGTCAAAGAGAAATATTTCAAGCAGCCAGAAACAATTCAGTTTCCATGTGGATCCTCTGTGAGGATCACACAAGATTGAGCAGCTACTATGTTAAAGAAGCAATAGGCTGGGAATATGATATTCCAGAAGGCAAAAGATCTGGGATTACAACCAAAAATAATCTACCTATCCAAACTGAGTATAATCGTTTAATGGAAAAAGTTGATATTTAATGAAATAGAGGAATTCCAAGCATTCCTGATTTTTTTTAAAAAAGAGTTTAATATAAAAGCTGACTTTCTAATACAAAACTCAGGAGAAGCATAAAATGATAATCATGAAGGAGATATCAAACAGGACTCAATAAGTTTAATCTGCATACCTTTCTATATGGTTAGATGGGATATGTATCTTCTAAAAACTAAATAATTATTAGGTCAGTTAGAAGAACTTTACATAGAAAGAAGGTATGGGAATAAGTTATTATATTGGGATGATATAAAAATAAATGGATAGGCAAGAAAGAGAGATGGCCTGGGAGAAGGGGAAGGAAGATCAAAAATGGGGGAAATTATCACATGTAAAAAAGACATAGAAAGTAGAATTTTTACAATGGAGAGGGAAATTGTGGGCATAGAGAGACAGGCAAGGATTGAACATCACTCACTTCTAAATTGGTTCAAAGAGAGAAATACACACAGATTCAATTGGTAATAGAAATCTAGCTTGCTCAACAGGGAAGTAGAAAGTGAATGGAATAAAAGAATGGGGAAGTTCGTAAAAGGTAGGACATATAACAAAGCCATTAATCAGAAGCAAAACAATCTTTAGAGGAGGAAAAAGATAAAAAGAGGGAGAGGGAGAAGAATAAACAGAAGAAAATAGGATGGATGGAAAAGCACAGGTAGTATGCATCTCTGAATGTGAAGTGGATGAACTCATTCATAAAATGGAAGCAGATAGCAGAATGGATTAGAAATCAGAACCTAATGATATGTTGCTTACAAGAAACAAACCGGAAAGAGAGAGATACACAAAGAGTTTAAAAGAGGGCATGGTGGTGGTAAGAGCAGAACCCATTATGCTTCAGCTGAAGTAAAAAAAAAAAGGCAGGGAGAGCATTAATGTTTTCAGACAAAGCAAAATCAAAATTTAACTTAATTAAAAGGGATGAGCAGGGAAACTACATCTTGCTAGAAGGAACCAAAGACAATGAAGTAATATCAATACTGAACATGTATACTCCAAATGGCATAGCATCCAGATTCTTAAAGGAAAAGTTAAATGAATTACAGGAGGGAATAGGTGATAAAACTATATTAGTGGGAGACTTCAACTTTCTCCTCTCAGAAACAGTCAGATCTATCCATAAAATAAACAAGAAAGAAATCAAGGAAATGAATAGAATTGTACAAAAAAATGATATGGCAGATGCTGGAGAAAACTGAATGTGAATAAATAAAGGGCTGTGGAAACATAGATTAAAAGCTAATTGGAAACTAAATAATCTAATCCTAAAAAAAAGAATGGGTCAAGGAACAAATCATAGAAATAATAAATTGTTTCATTAAAGAGAATGAAAACAGTGAGATATCATTCCAGACTTTGTGAGATGCAGCCAAAGCAGTAATTAGGGGAAAAATTATATCGCTAACTGTGTACATCAATAAAAAAGAGATAGAACAATTCAGTGAATTAGGCATGCAACTAAAAAAAATGAAAAAAAAGAACAAACTAAAAATCCCCAATTAAAAATTAAAATAAAAATCATAAAAATTAAAAGAGACACTAATAAAAATAAAAGTAAAAATGTCATTCAAATAATAAATAAAACCAGGTGCAGGTCTTATAAAAAAGCAAAGAAAAGCCATTGGTTAATTTGATTTTAGAAAAAAGAAAACCAAATTACTAGTGTGAGAAATTGGTAAAAGGGAAATTTAGGTTTCCACAGAAGAGTTAAATGAGTTCAAAAGAATAATTAGTTATCAGATTGAACAAAGAAGGAGTAAAAATTAACCAGGATGAGGTTGCCCAGCCAATCAGAATAAGTTTGTGGGTTTGCAGAAACCACCGATTCAAGATGTTAGGAAAACTGGTCTAAACCAGCCAGGGAATGGTCAGGGTTGAAGAGAAAACTGGGTCAAATGGCTACCATGAACATTTAATTGGCTAATTGAATATTACCTTACACACCCACAGAGAAGAGTTTTCTGCCATTTTTGAACATGGGACATATGTTGAGGGGGTGAATATATCAAGGGGTTGCATGTGGGGGGTGTATAGGGAAGATTGTAACCCAGAAGGGAGCAGACCAATCCATTCTCTGAAGGGAGGTACTGAGCTGATGGTGCATCAGTCTAACCAAATAAAGCTGGTCTCACTCCTGTATTCCTCACTCCCCCTTCCTAAAGAAGGTTGGATCTGCTCCTGGCCAGGAATGTAAGCCCAATTCCTTTGGATTCCTCAATAATAATAGATTGACCCTTGATACCTGAATTTCAGTGTCAAGTGTATTTCTAACACTAATATCAAAAATGAAAAGGGTTACTACAACACCAATGAAGATGAAATTAAAACAATGATTAGAAGGTATTTTGCCCAATCATGTGCTAGCTTAAGTGACAATCTAAGTGAGATGGATAAATATTTTATATATATACATATATATGTATATATATGTATATATATGTGTATATATACACACACACATATATATGTATGTATATATGTGTGTGTATATATATATACACATATATACATACATATATATATACATATAAAGTGCCCAGATTAAAATAAGAGGAAATAGAATAGTATGCTAGAAATGCTTGCTATAACAATAAGACAAGAAAAATAAATTAAAGGGATGAAAATAGGTAACAACAAAACAAAACTACCACTCTTTGAACATGTTATCATAATATACTTAAAAAACCTGGAGAATCCACCAAAATTAGCTGAAATAATTGACAACTTCAGCGAAATTTCAGTATATGGAGTAAATCTACATAATCCATTATCATTTCTATATACTACCAACAAATACAACAGGAAGAGATAGAAAGAGAAATTCCATTTAAAATTACTGCAGACAATATAAAATACTTGGCAGTCTAACTGCCAAGGTAAACCAAGGGACTTTGTTGTTGTTGTTGTTGTTATTGTTCATTTTTTTCAGTCATATCTGAGTCTTCATGACCCCATTTGGGATTTTCTTGGCAAAGATACTGGAGTGGTTCACCATTTCCTTCTCCAGCTTATTTTGTAGATGAGTAAACTGAGGCAAACAGGGTTAAGTGACTTGCCCAAGGTCACACAGCTAGTAAGTGTCCTTTTCCATTCTTGTAAAATCTTTGCCTTTTTCTACAACCTTTCAACTATATCTGACAGTGACTCAGCAATCATATTTGCCCTTTCATTGAAGTAACAATGCAGGTTCAAATACTGTTTCATGCTGTGCCCCTTTTTTCACCTAATATTCATCCTTCAGAGGCTAGAGGAATAGTGAAGTGAGTCCACTTGTCTGATCAACTGACTGTACGGCTATCATCTCATACAGCATTTGCCTCCAGCCCTATATCCAGTCCCCTTTTAAAAGTGGAGTGTCTATGATGAATATTCTTTTATCTAATCATACCCTTGACAGCATAATGAACCTAGTGAGTCTGCTTTCATCCAAAATCTACTCCCCACTTCTACCTCTTGATTCCTTGTTCATACCCCAAAACTTCCTACTCCAAAGTTTTAACCAAATACCAACTAGGTCTTCCATAGGACCCTGCATAATATATGTTCAATACGCAACAAACGTCTCTTCGTCTTAAATATTTTCTTTTCCCACTACTTTTGTTTACTAGCCATACTGAAACCTGTATCCCCCTTGATGATAAGGCTACCCTTTACAGTACTGGTTGCACCTTCACTGATCTGCCTAGGCTCACTGGTCAAAATTGGGGACTTGAAATACCCCTTGGTCCCCATTTCTTCTTCCAGCTTCTCTATCTTCATCACTCACTAATTGCCCTTCCTTTGAGGTTCATACTGTTTGTATCTACTGCCTAATGAAAATTCTGGCAGCTGTTGTCTACACACTTCTAGGTCACTCCTCTCCCTTCCTTAATGAGTTCAGTGCTTGGCTCACAATTTTCCTCTCCTCTCTGACTCCTATCCTCATACTGAAGAACTTCAATATAGATAATGACTCTTCCTCAAATACCCTAGTCATTCAATTCCTCAACCTATTCAATTGCTGTGACCTAATCCTCCACCTCAGTCACTCACAAAGATGGTTATATGCTTGATCATGCTATCACCTACAAATGTACCACCTCCATGTTTAAAAATTCTAAAATCTCCTTATCTGACCATAATCTACTGACCTTTTGGCTCTCCCTCTGCCTTCCATTGCTACATCCTTCTCTCTGTCCACAAAGTTACTTCCAAGTCTTTGACCCATCAGTTCTCTCCTAGAAAATCTCCCTTGTACTAGCCACTTTCTCTTTGTTTCCCCATCTTGAAGCATTGGTGAACCAATTCAACTTAACAATGTCCCAATTCGTGTATCCATGGTATCTTATGTATTGTTTCTCTGAAGCCTTTGAAATATACCTTCCTCAAATCTAGGGTAAACATCAGACTATGCCTAGATTCTCTGTCTTTATCACAAACTCCAGGATAGAGTGATTTCTTCCCAACTGGGTTCTTATCATCTCCACACCAGCAATCAGTTCCTCTCTGTTAGTGAAAGTCAGATCCGGGATAAAATCTTCTTTTATTCATTCTTTCATATTCAAATGGATGACTCATCACTACTGAGGTTCACAGGGTTATTAGTTGTTCTGCCTCTGTAAGAGTAAGCTCTGCAAGATATTAACTTAACGCAATCCTCTGTCTGATTCTTAGGATTGTTTCCTGAGCATTTCATCCATTAATATATCTGACCACGTGGTTGGTACTATTTCCCAATGGCATCAGTTTATCCTTCCTTTGAATTTCATCTCAATCCTCTTCATCAGGCTTAGTGGATTTCTGGCTAGTGAATTTCCTCGTGAGTTTCTCTTCTAAATATATAATGCTACCCCAAACCCTTTTACCTACTCTATTTTTTTTTAATAAGGTATACCCATACAGAATCACAGTCCACTCATGGGTTTCATTCCACCAAGTCTCTGTATTTAGTTGGAAGTGAAAAATTACAATGAATTCTAATACATGAGCCAAAAATAATAATCTAGAGTTTTAGGCTGTATATAAGCTAGTCACTTTCAAAAGCAGTCAGAGACTAATAAAAAGGAGCAAACAAAGGAGTGATACTACAAGCTTGATTTAGCTACACTTAGACTTTTGGTCTTTATTAAAACTGAAGAGTGTTTTTGTTGTTACTGTAATTAAAGCTGGCTTTCCATTAGCTTTACTGGACAATTCTCCCAGAGTAATTTGATGTTTTATACCACATAGTTTTTCAGGCAACTTATAGCAAGGATTGTCATTAGGCAGCATCCTCTTGGCTTAATTCCCTTTTTAAGTTGTAAAACTGATATGAAATATGCTTTGATCCTCCCTTAGGCCTAATCTTACCATATCCAACACAAAGATCTTCTCTCCCCTTAACTTTTTCCATTATGGATTGGGGAAGAATTTGTAATTCAGCAAGGTACTGGTAGTTCATGAACTTAAAATAGACTATTTATAACATAAGATGAAAAAAAAAATTGCATGAGGAAAAAAAATTCAGCTAAAATTGGAAGAGAATCAATTAAATAAGAAAAGTATTAGCAGGAAATTTCTCTAATAAAAATATCTTATCTAAGATATAAGGAACTGATTCAAATTTATTAAAAGAAGAATCATTCTCCAATAGATAAATGGTTGAAGGATATAAACAGGCAGTTTTGTTAAAGGGAATCAACTATCAAGTTATCAACAAGATATATATAATGCTGAAAAGCATCAATAGTTACAGAAATGAAAATTAAAATGATATTAATGTTTGACCTCATATCAGTCAGATTGGCATTTTTTCTTTAAAAAAAAGAATTGGCAAATATTAGGGGCAATGTGCACCCAAAAATAAATCAAAGGGAGGGGAAAAGAATTCAGATATACAAAAATATGTACATCAGCTTTTAAAAATAACAGTGATCTGGAAACTAAGAGAATGTCCATAATTGGGGAATGGCTTACTGAATTATGGTAATACTATTGTGAATGATAAAATGGAGGGTTTAGAGAAACCAGGGATGATTTAGATAGATTCATGTACAGGGAAGTAAGCAGAATTGGATGACAACTCATGAATAACAATCACATTATGAGTAAAAAACAACTTTGAAAGAAGTGAGAGTACTGATTGATCAAATGACAAAACATGATTTCTTTGGAATGATGATGAAGCATGCTACCTACTTCTGGAAAGAGAAGTGATAGATTCAAATGTAAAATAAGGTATGCCCTTTCAGACTCCCACAACATAGAAATTTATTTTACATGATTATGTATATTTGTTGCCAGATTTTTCTTTTTCTTTTCCTTTTTCAATTGAAAGATTAGATGGAGAAGGAAGATTAAAGTTAGGATAGACAAAAAAACAACTAAGGAAGAAAGAAAACCTAAAGGAAGAAAACAGGGTCGTTGAAATACACACACACACAAACACACACACAGGTATGTGTGTGTATATGAATGTATATGTATGTGTGTGTATGTCTGTGTATATATGCATGCACTCATACACAGAAATATATGTGTGCATTTATGTATATATAGGAGTTAGGTGACACGGGGGTAGAGTGCTGAGAATGGAGTCAGGAAGACTCATCTTTCTGAGGTCAAATGTGGCCTCAAAAACTTACTAACTATGTGACCCTGGGCAAGTCACTTAACCCTGTTTGCCTCAGTTTACTTACCTTTTTTTTTCTTGTTTCATTTTTTTCATCTGAGCTGGAGAAGGAAAAGGCAAACCACTTCATTACCTTTGCCAAGAAAATCCCAAGTGGGGTCACAAAGAGTTAGACACAACTGAAAACCAACTGAACAACAACAAAAATGTGTGCATATACATATAGTGCACAATAGAGAACAGGATTAAAACCAGAAAGAATTACAAATGATAAAGCTTTGAAAATTTCACAATTAATTTATTACATATTTTTAAAAGGAAGCTATATGTAACAATGATTCAGTCATGTATACTTCTCCTTTCTGTATTCTACTATGAAATGGAAATATAAATTTTATTGCTTGTCTATTAAGTTCAGAGTCTAAAACATAAGAAATATTTTTTAAAGAGATGACAAAGTTTAATTTGGAGCCTAAATGATTAAGAAACTAATATACTGACAGAAATAGGAAAAGGAGGGGAAAATTAGTTTAGGTGGAAGAAGACGATGAGTCAAATAGTCACCAATCCTCTATAATTCAAATTCAATTCAATTTCAGGTCAATTAAATCTAATAAACATTTATTAAGTGCTTAAGAGTATTATGCTCTGCCCTGGGGAAGAAGCACAATTTAGGTAGGACATAGTCCTTAATCTCCTAGAATTTATAATATAATCAGGGGACACATATGTCACTGTTATACTCTAAAGAATATTTAATTTGGAACTAGAAAACTTGAGTTTGGCTCCAGACCCTGCCACTTATTTATGAGGTGACCTTGGGCAAATATCATTACCTCTCTGTACCCTCAGTTCCCCTAAATGTATAAGAAATATTTTGGATTAAACTCTTTTTGAACATTAAAGTTTCATCAAAATGTTAATTTAGGATTAATACTAGATTTTTGTTGGGGTATTTTGCTAATTTCCTCCCTTTCTCATAGCCCTGCTAATTCAGCCATGCCTAGGCTAAAATCTATAGTAGATGTCAACAAAAGATCCCCATGACCATTGACTTTTTTATATGTACCATTTTAAATGAGTAACTTTTCTAATCTCTATATATATATATATATATACATACATATTGTGTGTGTATATATATATATATATTCATAGAAATTTAGATAAACAAAGATTCATAGAATGTCACAATTTCAGAGTTGGAAGGGACATTAGTGGCTCTCTAGTCCCATCTGTATCCCCTGAAAGACCCTCCTCCAAGATGTCTGTGACAAGTGGTCATCTAATCTTTTTATTTTTTTAATCAAAGACTTTCAATGAGCCCTTTACCTCTTAAGGCAACCCATTCAACTCCTGGATAGCATTACTTATTAAGAAGTCTTTGCCTTGGGTTTTACTCTTAGGGGTCAAATGGAAGTAGTATAATTCCTCTTCTGGGGCTACTAGTTGGCACAGTGGATAGAGTGCCAGGCCTCAAATCAGGAAGACCCGAATTCAAATGTAGTTTCAGACACTTACTAGTTGTGTGACCCTGGGAAAGTCACTTAACCAGGTTTGCCTCAGTTTCCTCATCTATAAAATGTGCTGGAGAGGGACATGGCAAATCATTCCAGTATCTCTGCCAAGAAAACCCCAAATGGGGTAATGAGCAGTTAGACAAAACTGAAATAACTGAACAATAACATAATTATTCTTCCACATAACAGCACTTGAGGAACCAGAAAACAACAATGGTGCCCCTCCAGAATCTTCTCGTCTCTAGTTTAAGAAGTAGCATTACCTCAAACCTATCCTCATATGACATGAATATAAGTGCCACCATATTGGTGGCCTTTCTCTGGAAGCACTCCAGCTTACCAAATATCTTGCCTAAAATGGGATGACCATACCTGACTATACTAATTCAGAAACAGACTACCTACATAGTATTTAGAACCTTGAGCACTATTAATACAAGCATCTCTTTAAAGAAATGAATTTTTAAAAAATAAACCAAACACATACACAAATTCTGTAGCCAAATTTATTTTTTTAATACATTACAATACAAAGGAGATATTTTGTATTGCTTTCCAAAATCTTCCTAGGTAATATGTTTTTAAATCATTACATGGCTTCAGGGCATGATTTGCAGTTTTTATTTCTGTCTTGCTTATGAAATAAATTACCTTTTATTTCCACTACTGAAAGAACATAGGATGTGGGTGGGGATGAGAAGGAAGTTGAAGAGCCAATTTATCTTCTTTGTCTTATTTCAACCTTTCACAAAGTGAGAAAAATTAATCAGTATTCTAAAAGAAAACTCTTTGTCTGACTTTTTTTTCTGATGGCAAGACTACATATTGGAGTTATTGACCAATGGTAAAAATTAATTTAGTTAACTTTGATTCTTTTCATGTAGAAACTTGCCATATGGAAATAGTTTACTTTTAGTCTTCTATTTTTAATTAATATGTGTCTTATGTGTTTCTCTTTTCGTTATAAAAAGTTCCTTCAAGCAACTCTGTTATAAATGGAAGGTCACTTAGTTACAATTTATGCAATGGAATATAATGGAATCAACTATAACCTTAATTTACAAGATTCTTTTATGCCACTTTTTGAAATGTGAGGTCTATCATTTGGTTACTGCAACTGAATCATAAGAAAAACAGTAGCATCTCCATGTAATTGTTCTATATACCTACATGTCAACAAAAAATGACTTTCAAAAAATTAGTTTCCAGACTTGAATAAACATTAGAAGATACATTTATATTTGTAAAATATATTTGAATACATATTCTATTCAAAGAAGAGTTGAGTACCAACATGGCAGAGTAAAAAATGTCCAGTTGAAACAGATGATCTGATTTCTAGTCCATCTTCTTTAAATAATTATCTAACTTTGAACAAGAGGTTTCCCTTCTCCAGGATTCAATTTCTCCTTTTGTAAAATGAGGGATTAAGTAGGTCATTTTTAGCTTCCTTCTAGGTCTGACAATATATGATAGATGTGGAGATATTCTTCACTGAATTATAATCTCATGAAATATATATACAGTTTAGTTCTTTGTGTAGTCAAGAACTGAAAAATCATTAGTCCCTTTTTATTCTCATAATTCTGGTAAAGTACAATTCTCTCTGCCTTTTGTTCTTATATGGAGCCATATCATTTTTCTTTTACAATATTTTGCTGAGAGATCTGAGAGATGATCTGCCAAAACTTTCCCAGTCAAAAATGGGAAATTATTGATATGCATAATAAGATACAACCTAGGAAGGACTCTGTAAGTACTTTGCCATAAATGTTAACAGGATTTCAGAGTAGAATGCAAACCCCTTGAGGAAAGGAAATATTTTTCCTTCGGTCTTTTAATCCCTCCTTAAATAGAGTAGTCACTTAATAATAATCACTTTTTGAATGGCATTGGATTAGAATTAAAGGCATGGAATGTGCATTTTTGAAGAAAGGGTTGATATAATAGGTCATAACACAAACTTGGAAACTTCATTACAGTGCTACAAAATACAATAGTGAAATAATGGGGAAAAATAAATATGGGAGAGAGACCAAGAGGAAAAGGTTAGAAGGCACCATATTCATCAAAAGTATTTGCATTTTGAGTGTGATATAATTTGCAATAAAACATGTTTTGAGTACTTTTGAAAAAAAATGGGTGAAATGCCAATGATAAACTATAGTGAACATGTGTGACAATCCACCATTACACTGTACCACAACTTTAAAAAAACAAATAAAAGATGAGATTCTCAGGATTTTTTTCTAGCTAACAGTTGAGGGTAAAAATACAGATCAGTACACAGCAATAAAAACATCCTCTATTATGTTGAAGACAATCATATGACCCAGAAATTAAAAATCCAACGTAAAATAAATTTTAATGGATTATTCTAACTGATGGAGAGAAGCTTTTAAAGAATAAAGAAAAAAAGCTTGGCACTGGTAAATACAGAAAAAAAATGAGAATCAAGTTCATTCCCAAAGGATAAGATTAAAGCTTATAATAGTAGTGGAATATTAGAATTTTGGCACCAGAAATTTGGGGAATTAGAAAAAATAGATGATTGTAGCCCACCAATCTATTAAACTGTGTTTTCTAAAATACAGACTATTTTGAGAAATGCCCAGAAGAAATCTTTTATATTAACATAGAAGAGGAAAAACATTGTTTAATGTTAATTCATGAAGAAATGCTCCTAAGATCAAAGGGTAAAGAATTCTACCTGGAGAAGAGATGATGAAGGAACTAGGCTGGAGTGCATTCTTTGAGTTGAAGCTTGTAGAAATAAGAAAAAGAAGGTAACATATGACATGAATTAATGAGATGGAAAAAGAATATGAGGACTTAGAAAAGACTCCAGATATTGAATGTGTAGGGGTAAGAAAGTGTCCTCTGTTGGGGTGGGGGGCTCAAACTGCAATGTTTTCTTTGTAACTTCTGCCCTTCATGCAGGTAGCAGCTTTCTTTTGATATGTCAATTATAATCTTTTGTATTTTCATTATTCAATGATTTCATGCTCAGATCATCAAAATGTGCCCATCATTTGCATTTTCTTTAAATATCAAGGCCTAATACAGATGCCCTTCCTTATCTTTAAAAGAAACTATTTTTTTTTACTGGACAGAAAATAGGAGAGATTTAGCATATCTTAGTGTGAATGGTGATTCAGAGTCTTTCTAAACCAGATGGGATGAAACTGATTTTACTTAAATGATATTCCTATCAATTAGAAAGCAGCCAAAATGTTAAAATGTTATCTCCTGGCTTGTAAACTTAAAGGAAAAAAATGCATTTGAAGACTTGTCAGTGTAGTGTAAAGAATACTACTAGAAAGACAAACTAGACTTGCTATTGATCAACTGTGTGAACAAGACATTTAAAACTTTATTGAGTCAGAGACTTCAAGTGAAATTTTGTATAAGATTTTTTCAGGTCTTTTCTAGCTCTAGAGAATGACTTGTTTTGACTAAGTATATTTTCTTTTTGTAGAGCTGTATACATACAAAATAAATTGCTTCCACCTCTGAGTAGAAAACAAGTGCTCCTTTCAGTGTAGAAATTGTATATCAATCAATCAATATGCATTGAGGGAATAACACCTAGTTCTTATCCTGAATGAACCAGCATTCTATTTGGAAAGTAAGGGAACAGCAAACAATTTAAAATTATTTAAATACTAATCTTTAGAGACAGAAAATGTTTATTGTAACAGTTATAAAACATCAACTTGGAGAGATATCAATGAAGGCTGGAGAAATCAGGGAAGGCTTCTTGGAGAAAGTGGGAATTGAACTTGGTCTTGAAGGGCAGGTAAGTTTTGAATTTCTGGAAGAGAGAAAGGAAGCATTAGAGACAAGAGGCTTAGTAGGAAATAGGGAGCCCTTTCAAAGCCAGGCAGGGTGAATGCCAAGTGTGCTTGAAGACCTAAGATTTCATTTGACCTCAGATACTTATTAAGTTTGGAATACTGTCCAAGTCACTTATATATCACTGATCTTAAGTTTCTTCATCTACCTATCATACAGGATAGTTGTAAAGATTGAATGAAATAATGCTTAGAAATAATTTTACAAACCCAAAATGTTTATGTAAATGTAAGTTATTATTATTATTCCATTTAACACAATAGAAAATTGGGAGCTATTCGAGATTTTTGAGCAGGATGACTAAGATGATAAGAAAATAGTTGTTGTTGCAGATTACTCTGTTGGTGCTGAGCAAGACAGATTAAAAAAGCCTCTCCCATACTGCAGTAACACAAGTGTAGGTCAAAATCCAGTCCCTCCCTTTATTTATGTCACTGGTTTACAGCCTGGATCCACAGAGACCTTAAGCCACATATCAATTTATATGGCAAATTAATTATTTTCACTGTTTTGGAAGAAAGCTAAAGTCCAAAAAGTTTGTAAAGGTCAATATTTAAATCTCCCTCCACTCTGATTCTCTTAGACAGCATTAGCCAATCATTGTGGAAAGGGAAAAAAAAATTTGGAAACAAAAATTCAACCTAACTTGGTACTAGCTAAGGTATAGAAGTACATGTAATCATTTTAAGTATATAATACCAGAAAGGGGGTGTACTAGTAGTATAATATGTGACTGGTGATTATCTCTAACTTTGAAATAATAGTAATGAAACTATCTATACTTAGCTATTTACATGAGGTATATGTTACACGGAAAAATAGCTTCGTACACAAGCAAACCACAGGACTTGATTTCAAATCTGGGCTCTAATATGTATTAGCAATATAAGTATGGACAAATGAGTCTCTCTGAGCTAAAGTTTCTTCATCTGTCCAACCAATAATATAACCCAAGGCTCAAACCTATTTTGATAAGATTCTCCTCACTGGCTCCATGCCTGCCTGATAATCCTGGATAAATGGATTTCTTTGTTATTCACTATGTATAATGGTCTTTGGTTAACTAACATTTCATGGAGAGAGTCAAGTATATTGTATCTGTAAGGCAGGTGTCACAATATTGATAGTGACCATGAATATGCCTGTATAGTTCTGCATCACACAATATAAGAGACGCTCCATATAGAAGGCAAAAGAAGTAAAACATTTATTCAGACACCAGAGGATCAAATCCCAAAACCAATAACTCCAATTCAACATAGCAGCAATTGTATTCCCAAACCACTAAGTCCACTTCATTATAACAGCAAGGAAATTAAAACACAATATCATAGCAGGGAGCCCAGCTATCTCATAACCTTCCCCTCTGCTGGTGCTTTCCCATAATAAACACTCACTCACAAATCCTAGTTGTCTGCTTGCTTGCATTCTCTTTTCCAGAAGTTCTGAGAGCTTGCAATTCTGAGAGCCATTGCAGTTCTCAGAGCTTAACTGCTACCCTCACAGTATATGTACCCTTTTTAGAGACCAAGGGGTTCAAAACCTTCGTGATCTAATTAGCTAAAGGGTATGGGCCTTCTTACAAACAAACCTCTCCTAGTTAAGCTTCCCTTATCTAGCTCCCCCTGAGACTTGTTAATGGGATTAATGGGAGGGGAACATCTTTAATCACATTAATACCATATATACCACAGAGTCATTCCATCCTTTTAAAGATATAGCAATGGAGTGCAGCTTGAATTTAAGAAGTCCAAACTGATAGCAAACAGAAATCAGATGAGTGATACAGATTAATTGTACAGCTAATTGTATGGCTAATTGTACAGAGTGAATGTGCTTTCCCAATGACAGTTAGCTCAACCAAGGGAGTCCTAAATCTCACCAAAGTGGAAATTTCCTGAAGTCTCTATAGTGGTAAAATGAAGATAGAGACATGATCAAGGCACTTGCTCCTTTGTATTTTGGTTTCTTCACAGTATTTACTTATAGTCTATCCTCTCCCTTGAGAGAACCTGAAACTATGTCGTCTCTCAAAACTGGAAACTAGAAAAATTAGGTTTTCTCTTATCTCAAACTCTCACCAATTTACAATTGCCTCAGGCATGCATGGAGCATTGACTAATAAATGTCTTATTGATTGAGAAATTGACTAATCAATTTCTCTCCTCAACCAATGAGGAGAGAATTATGCAAGTGACTTTGAGTCTTAGGATTCAGTATAATAACCTCTGCAGTACTTGAATCTTATAGGATTCTTCTGAGGCTCAAAAGATATTTCTGGAAAGATCTTTGCAAATTTCAACATATTCAATAAATTCAAGATTATTATGTTTAAGAATGTTAGTTATTTCATTAAATATACCAAATAAAGCAATTCAATACCCAGCCTATTTTCTAATTTACAAAGAAAGGAGAGTGCCATATAATAATTGGCTGAGTTTCCATATATCAGTATTGCAGATCATTGGAACCATATATCTTTGTGGGATTTCAGAATCTGAATTGCTAAGTATGAATTTATATTGTGTTAAGTTACATTGCTAATCCCATAATTTGAAGGGACCTTTAGGGGAGAGGTTTTTACTGTAGGGTCCATTAATGAAAGGGAGAAAGGGAGAGAGAGAAAGGAAAGAGAGGGAGAGGGAGGGAAGGAGAGAGAGAGAGAGAGAGAGAGAGAGAGAGAGAGAGAGAGAGAGAGAGAGAGAGAGAGGGAGAGAGAGAGAGGGAGAGAGAGAGAGAGAGATGGGGGGGGAGAATAGATAGCTATATTTTAATATAATTTGTTTCCTTTGTAATCCTGCGTGCCTTATTTTATCCATTTAAAAAAATGATTTGAGAAGGTTAATAGGCTTAATCAGACTACCTGAGGGATACATGACATACACACAAAAAGGTTAAAACTCCCTGGACTATAGCATTTCCCTGCCTGTTTCATAAATCCTTTCTACCTACAGTTAAATATGCATTGATTAACTTCTCCTTTAGAAAATATTCCTTGGAAGTAGAAGATTATTTCATTCTTTGTATTTGCAAACACTTTACCTAACACAGTGCCTGGCACAAAATAGTCACTTAAGAAGTACTTGTATAATGATTTATTCTTTCTACAATATTCTCCATATGTGGTCTTCCTAGTGACATCAAAAGAGTTTTCCCTATATTAAATGGTAGTTAGTATTTGACAATTTCAAACCATTTTACAGGGGTTAACTTCCTAATTAAAAATTGTCCCCATTCTAGAAGTACTGAAAGGTGATGAAATTTGGTGGGATCATTGGGATTAGAATTCAAATACACAAATTTTACTCCATTAGAACATCCTAACTAATTATTCATTTGATTATATAAGAACTAAGTGTGGTTTGTATTCTCTAGTTCCTGTTCTACCACTGCCTAGCTCTTGTCACTTTGCGAATAATACTTGACCTCTCCAAGTTTTGTGTTTTCCTCTTTGATCTGGTGTGGGTGAGGGGGGAACAAGGTGAGGTTGGATTAGAGGAAGTAAGGTTGGACTAGAACAGACATTGTTAACCTTTTGTGGGTTTTAGATCCCTTTGGAATCTAATAAAATTATGTATCCCATCTCAGAAAAAAAATATATTTAAGTGCATAAAATACATAGAAATAAAATGAAACCAATTATGCTGAAGTAAATTTGTCAGGTTTTTTTTTTTTAAATCCACAGAATCCAGGTTAAGAAACCCTGGACTAGAGGATCACAAAGGTCTCTTTCCATTTCTAACATTAGATTCATGCACACATGTAAACACATACACATGTGTATACATACACATACATACAACATACATATATGCATACGTAAAAACATATATTCACTTTTATTGTGGTGATAAGATGCCCTCTTGATCCCGTTATCAACCTAAAGTAATCCAGTATCTAAGGGGAAAGATGTGATCAAAAGAAATCTCTGCAAATTTCTTTTCTTCTATTTTATCAGTCAGTTACTGCCTTAGGCATACTTGGTGTTATTAACCACTCAATGGATCTTGGGAGCAGATAGATAAAGAAATAATATATTTTGCATGAAAATGGGAGGAATAACACTTTTAACTGATTATGCTTTTACAAAAAAGAAAAAAAAAGTTTAGTCCTAGTGCTACATTTTAAGTCTAGAAAAGTGATAAATTAATACATTAATGAGCCCAAGTGAATCTTCTCCTGTGTTCATTTTCAAGTATTCCCTGGTGCTCAGGTGTTTATAAAGGATAAATTAATGTGACTTTTAAACTTAGCAACAAAAGTACATAGCACCATGACTATAAGTTATGAAACTACTCCCAGTTCAGCAGTTATTAAAGAAAAGACATATAAAAAGCAATTGGAAAATGGAGAGTGTCCTCACTGTGGGATATGTTGTGCTGTTATAATATAGATAATTAGCCATGACAGGAAACTCCAGGACCATTGTATTTTTTTACGATGACTTACCCATACCCATCACATTTCTCTTTTGTTTCTGTTACTGTGGCAGCAGAGATTCTATGTAGGATGTTAGCATCTGGCCAAATTCCCAAAGAAGAGATGTTCTGGATGATAGTTCCAAATTGGTAGTATCAAGGTGCATTATTCATTGCCTGGGCTGTGTCTCCTTTACCATAGCAACTGTTGATACATTTTTTTTCTAAGGGTATAGAGAAGAATTGCTTCCTCTTTGAGTACCACCTCTTTGTGGAGCCTTCATTAAGCATCTGGGACCTGCAGTGGTGCAATGGAAGAAATAGAGGGACTGACTTGGCCCTCAATGGGGTTCACTGGCATGGAGAGAATTGACATTGAATTTATTATGCTAGGACATCTGTTTATTTTTTAAATAAGGGACTGAAACACAAGGGTTAAATGACTTGTCCAGGGTCACACAGGGAGTAAGTGGTGGAGGATGAATTTGAGTATTGGTGAGCACATTTTTCTCTGTACTATGTTTTCCACTTGAACCCAGGTCTTCTTGATTTTGAGGCTGGCTTTCTGTTTGAATATTCTGTGTTCCCTCTTAAGAATCACATAATTGGGGCAGCTAGGTGGCACAGTGAGTAGAGCACCAGCCCTGGAGTCAGGAGGACCTGAGTTCAAATCTGGCCTAAGACACTTGACACATTTACTACCTGTGGGACCTTGGGCAAGTCACTTAACCCCAATTGCCCTGGCTTCCCCCCTCCAAAATAATAAAAAAAAGAATTACATAATTTTTACATTATATAATCCACTTTTGTCTTTCATTACAAATTTGCAACATGTATATGTATATGTAAATATATATATACACACACATGCATATATATGCATTTGAGAAAATTAAAAGATTATTATTGATATAAAAAGTACTTCAATTTACAAAGTATTTCCCTGTGATTGTACAATTAATACATACCCTGATGGATGTGAAATGTGATCCTGTTTACCTAGGACTTTAAATGAGCAGGTGATTTGCATAAAACAAGGCACATCTATATACTAAATAAATTGGGACAAAATTGTTCATGTGCAAGTCATACTAAAGCTGTCATATTATTACTGCATTTTGCAGAATGTAGTAGGTGAGTGCAAGCTTAAATTACAAATATCTGAATAGGGCTTTGATATGTGGTACATAGGATCTTGAGTTGGGCTTAAGCCTCAATGTTTAAAATTTCTCTTCAGAACAATCTTTCTTTAAATCTGTACTTCATTTCTCTTATTATTATGTATACAACAACTTGAAATTTAGAAGAATGGCTAAAAGCATGTTATTTAATGTTTCAGTTGATAATGGATTTAATCAATTGATATTCTAATGAGAAATTTGCATCATATGGCAGGCTGTCTCTACATCTACTTGGTAGTATTCCTTGCATTTTTTACTACCATGCCTATTCCCCTTCTTGAATAGAGTGTAACCAGTTAAAAATATATTAATGATTATTCTTATTACACATCATCTCTGCTGTATATCTTTATTAGTCCTAGGAGAGATGAAGCCAAAGAACTAGAAAAGTAGAAGGACATATTATAGAACAGTGCAAAGACAGAACCTACCAGTATGGAATTGTTCCGGAGCAAATGCAGAAATCTCACTTGCCAGTGAAATTTCAAGCCACGTGTACTGTGCGCTAATGATTTTTTCAGTCAAATCCTACCCACTTTAGAGAGCCTACCAATGTATTGAATGGCAGTGGAATATAAGTAGAATCAATGATTGTGAAACTTGAGAAGGGACCTTAGAGATAATCACTAGTATAAAACGCTCATTTTATAGATAAGGGAACATCATGATCAGTAGAGAGGTGATTTACACAAGGTCAGACAGGATAATAGGATCAGAAATCAGAGTTTGAGACTGGGACTGTTTCCATTTCTGTCTTTGACTGCCAAGGGCCTAGGACAGTGCTTGGCATATAGTTTTTGCTTAGTAAATATATATTCCAATTATTTCCATTAAACTATGCTGTTTTAACATTTTTTATTTCTTTCTCTTAATAGCTTTGTTTTACTTCCATAATATACATGTATGCATTTGTATTTGCATATATGCATTTAGAAATGTTAGATATATATGTGTGTATGTATACATACATACATACATATATGCATACACATAAACACATTTCAAAAATTTTTCTCTGTTTATAACAGTTGCAAAAATCTCCAAAGATCTGATCAGAGAAGGTTTAGACTCAAATCGTCATCTCTCCAACTCTCTTCCCTTTCTTTCCTCTTCCTTCTCTTCCCTTCTCTTCCCTTTCCTTCCCATCCAGACCCTTTGCTTGCCTTCCTTTCTCTCTCATTTTTTGATTCTCTCCCTTTACTCCTTTTATTTTATTGATGGTGCCATTTCATAACTTTCATTCCAAAATATGTCTTCTCCTTCATGAGAGTCATCCCTTGTAACAAGGAACCAAAGAGAAAAAGAATTAGTTTGGTAAAACTAACATATTATCTGAGTCTGACAAAATATTCAGTATATGCAGTAAGCCATATCTATAGTCCACCATCTCCACAAAAAAGGAAAGCTCCCTCCCTTTCATTCTACAGACAATTAAGATACTTGTTGAATTACAAAGAAAAACTGATATATAGCCTAGATCAATCTATATTCCATATTTAATTGTTAAAACAGAGCCTATTCAATAAAATTAAAACAAAATCATTCCTACAGTTTCCAAATCAATTATTCAACAAGCACTTATTTAGTACCTACTATATATCAAATACAGTTGTAGATGCTAGGGATGTAAGAAGGAAGTAAGATCTACTCACAGAGACCTTATATTCTAACAAAACAAGTACATATAGAAATATATACATAGTAATTATAAATAAAATAAAGACAGTGATTAAATATAAGGTGATAGGGAGGGAGGACACTAGCACTTGGGGGAATGAGGAAAGGCTTCATGTAAATGATAATGCTTGGACTATACCTTGAAAGAAGAGGATGATTTTATGAATCGAAGATTAGGAATGAATGTATTTCAGGCATGGGAGACCATCAGTAGAAAACCATGGAGATGGAAGATGGAGTGGTACATTTGAGGATTAATTTGTTCTTGTTCACTCATTTCAGTCATGTCTGACTCTTCCTGATCCCAATTGGGGTTTTCTTGGCAAAGATATTGGTGTGGTTTGCCATTCTATTCTCTGATTCATTTTACTGATGAGAAAACTAAGGCAAAAATGCTGAAGTGACTTGCCCAGGGTCACACAGTTAGCAAGTATCTGAGGTCAGAATTGAACTCAAGTCTTTCTAACTCCAGATCCAGCACTCTATGCACTACACCATCTAGCTACTCCTTGAGCATGAAAGAGAAGTCCAATTTGGCCATATCAAGGATTAAGGAAGAAGGGATAATAATAATGAGTCTGAAGAGATGGGGTGGGGTTTTGTTGCCAAGGAAGGCATTTACTATCTAAACAAAGGAGTTTATATTTTATCCTTGTGGCAGTAGGTAGCCAGTGAAGTTCATTGAATAGAGAAGTGGCATAGAAACATCTAAACTTAAGGAAAATCCCTTTGGCATCTGTGTGGAAGGTAGATTGTAGTGATGAAATATTTAAGTGAGAAAGACAAATTTGGAGGCCATTGCAATAATCTAGGTCAGGGCTGTCCAAAATGAAGCCAGCTGGCTGCATGAGGCCTGCAGTACGATTTATGCTGCCTACCTACAAGCAGAGAAATTTACATAAATGCTTTAGTAAAGGAAGCCGAGGTACCACAGAGCCCTCACTAAAATGGCAAATCAAAATATATTGTCTGTTGTTTCAATAAAAACATAAAGTTGGACAGCCCTGATCTAGGTGACATGTAATGAGTTGGTTAGAGCTACTAAAATAGTTACCCTATAATTGACTTATTATTACCCATTGGAATTGAATTCAAGAGATGTGGATGTAGGGCTGGCAACACAACAGTCAGTGAATATATCATGTTAAAAACAGGAACACTTCAAAGTTGATGCAGAGGGTGTGAATGTGAGATGCTGAAAGAATGGTGGTGCTTCCCACAGAAATAGGGAAGTTCTGATGCGAATTGCTTGTGTGAAGAAAGATATTCTGTGTACATATGAGGAATTTGAAATTTCTCTGGGACACAGAGTTTTTAATGCCCAATACTTAGTTGGTGACACAGGACAAAAACTTGGGAGAGAAACTGGGGCACTATATATAGATCCATGAGTCATCTGCATAGATAACATCAGTTGATAGTGTATCTACTTAGTAGTTTTTTTTTTTTTTCACTTCTTCCCTCTCTGTTCAACAGTGTGGGAAAAGGAATGGAAATTACAGATGGAGGAAAAAATATAGGATAAGCAGAGGTGCTATAAGAAGGCAATAGTTTAAAGAGTTGATGACAGTGTGTGGTTTAAATGGTTAACTATGGAGTTGATATTGGAAAGGGAGGAAAACAAAGTGAGAAGTGATGTAATGGCCTTGGAAAGTAGTGAGGTGAGGGTGTGGTAGAATTGGGGGTCTAGATGAAGTTGGTGGTCATTAACTGACATTAATGTTTACATTGAGTTAGAAATGATACAGGCCACCTTCAGGGAAATAAAAAAGACTATTTAAAACCAGTATGGGGAAGGGGGTCAACCATAAACAAACAATCAGTTGTAATAGTGCCCTCTAACCCTTTGATTGGAAGGCTGTAGGGCAGATTAAAGAACTCTTCCTCCTTAAGCCTCCACTTAAAGAGGGTTCCCAAGGCAGCTGTTTTTATTTCCTACCTAGTATTCCTTTGGACTGAACTACATCATGTCCCTAGAACCTCATCATCAGGAAACTCAACATCTTATGAGATTACATTAGCCTTCGTACTCACACCTTACCAGTACCCTCAATACTCTTTTCCCACATGACTGGAGGACTGAAGGGTGGAGCAAAGAACTTCCTAAGCCTCCAGTTGAAGAGGGCTTATGGGAAAACCATGACTTAATTTTCCACCATGCCATACTCCTTTAATCTGGGTAATTTTACCCTCCCTTTTCAGGTGTGCGTGTGTGTGTGTGTGTGTGTGTGTGTGTGTGTGTGTGTGTTGTCTTTACCCATTATATTGTACATTCCTTAAGGACAAGGACTATATTTCTTTTTGTATGATTGTATCCCCACATCACACAGTGCCTGGCACATATTAGGCACTTAATAAATGTGTTTTGACTGACTGACCTAAACAAGAAAATTTTTGGAGCAAAATTTCTGTCTTTAGTTTGCAGTGAATGATTCTGTTGTCTGATCTCCACGGTTGCCTGCTTTCCCTCCATTGATACAAATGAATGCTCTTTTAGGGGATGAGTGAATAGAATACTAAACTACTAAGTGAATCAGAAATCAGTCATACAGGTCTGTGAGGGCAAAAAAAAATATGTTGTATAGCTAGATCTAGGGAATAACTTAAAGAAGGATTGTGAAGTGTGTTTTATTTAAAAACAAAACAGGGTTTTCTTATCTATTACTAATTCTTATGATGTGCAACTCTGACCACAGTCATATTGACATAGTCTGCTTTGTATGGAAACCATGAGAGCTTTTGAAAAGGAATTGAAATCTGGAGCTCCAACTGGGACTATTGGGCTGAGCTTGGAAAACATGCCTTTCATTGTTGGAGACATACTATAGAGTGATATTGATTATAAAGGCGCTTTACCAGCTTTGTTTTCTATCTGCATGGCAGTAGGGATTTTTCAATGTGATTCCAATTGATTAAAAAAGAATTGATTAGAGGCAGAAGGATAGAAATGCATAAATAAGTTGACTTCATCTTTCCTATTTTAGGATGATACGATATTTCTCATGATGGACTTCCCACCACCAACAGAATTTGTTGTGCATCATTTATACTTGTGTTAGCTTATATTGAGTCATCTAAAACTGTAGGTTTACTGGAAGGGCTTTTTTTGTTTGTTTTAGTTACAGACTTAAACAGATTTCCTCATTTGACCATACATTAAATATGGGATCTCCATGTTTTAAAGTATGATACAGATTTTTTTAAGAGCATGTGGGGCAATTGAGTCTCCTTACAATGGTTCTGGAGATAAAATAATTTAATAAGATTAGTCAAGAAAACATGGGATTCAGTAAATGTTTATGAGTTCTTGATTTCAGTAGTAATAAAACCAACTCAGAATTTCTTACATCCTTATAATGTTTCTTCTGAGGGAAAATTGTAATTGTTGCACCTCAATCATCTGTGCACCATGAAATCATATTGTTACTTGCCTAATACAGATTTTATCTGTCTTCTTTGGGTTTTTTTAACTACTTGGGTAAAATAAATAGATGATTACAAGTAATTAGTCAGTTTGCCAATGTCAGAAATATTTTCCACAAGTGTATACATTTAGCCAATATTTTGTCACTTTTCCATCATTGCTTCTATGATATCACTCCTTTCAAAGCTACTTAATGGCTCGCATTTTTGCAAGAACTCTTCAGTCTGTTTTTAAGGGACTTTACTTTCCTATATTATCTCTACCTCACTAAACTAATCTCCTACTCTCTCTGTTCTACTTCACCTGGGCTACTCTTTTCACTTTTCAATGAGCACACCATACCTAGTCCCTACATCCATACTTGTGCTTAGGCTGTTACCCTACTTGAATGACTTCTGTACTTCTTTCTGCCTATCCAACTCCTACTTTCATCTCATATCTCCTTCCTCCAGGAAATCTTAGCAAGAAACTGCAACAGATATACATGTGTACATAAACATGCACACATATATGTCTGTAATATATATGTGTGTGTACATATCTATCTATATGTGTATATATACATATATGTGTATATATAGACATATATATGTGTATATATATGTGTGTATATATATATGTGTGTGTGTGTGTGTGTGTGTGTGTGTGTGTGTGTGTGTGTATCACTCCTGTCCATGATCTCATGGTTTTGGTATTACCTCCCTGTGCAATTAACTATGTGATCTTGTATGTATTTGATTGTTTCATATATTTTTGTATTATCTCTCCATTCAGATTATAAACCCAATGAATGTAGTAGCATATGTATAATATTTGGGAGGAATGATAAAAAGAGCAATTGATGAGTCACCTGCAAGAATGAAGTATAGATAGTTTTGAGGTAAAATGGCCCTGTGACATTGGGCAAAATGTAGTCTCCTTGAATCCCAAATTCCTTCATATTAAGTGAAGATATTAATCTATAATTTACCTTCCTGATTGTGGTCATTGCACAGATCAAATGACAAAACAAAAAACTGAAATTCTGAACAATGAATGTTCAGAAAGTGAGAGAATGTGGAACGTTCAGAAAAATTATGTAAAATAATAATGATGATGATGATGATGATAATATCATGGAGGGAAAACAGCTATTGATTTGAATTATAGCTTCTTTTTTATATAACAATGTAAGAGGTATGCCCTCTGAGGGAAAAATTGCTATAATTGACTTATGATTATATTTCACATAAAATAGCTCCATGAATGTTTAAAATATATTAAGAAATAATGCAGATTAAGCACCACTTCAGCATGCTAATTCTAAGCCTACTTATTTGTTATTAAATTACTAGTTGTGTTACACCTAGATGCGAACTTTACAAAAATAAGGAGAAACTCAGTAACAAGTGGAATCTTTCTTTGGTGACAAAGAAGACCAAAACATACAGCCAGAAGAAGTCAACAAAGTCAAAGAGCCTACATCAAAAGCCTCCAAGAAAAACATGAACTGGTCTCAGGCCATGGAAGAGCTCAAAAAGGATTTGGAAAAGCAAGTTAGAGAAATAGAGGAAAAATTGGGAAGAGAAATGAGAATGATACGAGAAAACCATGAAAAACAAGTCAATGACTTGCTAAAGGAGACCCAAAAAAATACTGAAAAAAAATTCTGAAGAAAACAACACCTTAAAAAATATACTAGGGGGCGGAGCCAAGATGGCAGCTGGTAAGCAGGTACTAGAGTGAGCTTCATACGGAGTCCCTCCAAAAACCTATAAAAAATGGCTATGGAACCAATTCTAGAATGGCAGAACCCACAGAACAGCAGAGGGAAGCAGGGCTCCAGCCCAGCACAGCCTGGATGGTCTCTGGGTGAGGTCTATTCCACACGGAGCTGGGAGCTGGGAGCTGGGAGCTGGGAGCTGGGAATGGAGTGGAGCAGAGCCCAGCCTGAGCGGCGTGGAACAACCAAACTTGGAGTCGGGTGGATGGGGCCCCTAGCGCCCTGAATATGTGAGCTGCAGCAGTTACCAGACCCCTCGACCCACAAACACCAAAGACTGCAGAGAAGGTTAGTGGGAAAAGCTGCAGGAGTGGAAGGAGTTCCCGGGTTGGCTTCCGGCCCTGGGGGCAGTGGAGGTGGGGCAGCTACAGCTGTTGTTACTTCTGGCTCCAGGCCCACCTGGTGGGAGGAATTAAGTGGCAGATCAGAGCAGGAGTGCAACAGCCTGCTGAAGATCTAAGCCCAGTCCAGACTGGGGGATCTTGGGGAAGGAGTAGTGCGGGTCTGACAGAGCTGGCACCTCCACCCCAAACGGGGAACATAGAACTCGTTAGTCTACAAGCAGTTATACCCCATTGAAAAACTCAAGGGTCAAGTTAGTAGGTTGGGAATATGGCCAGGCAGCGAAAACGCACCCAAATTCAGTCTCAGACTTTGGATTCTTTCTTTGGTGACAAAGAAGACCAAAACATACAGCCTAAAGAAGACAACAAAGTCATAGAGCCTACAACAAAAGCCTCCAAGAAAAACATGAACTGGCCCCAGGCCATAGAAGAACTCAAAAAGGATTTGGAAAAGCAAGTTAGAGAAGTAGAGGAAAAATTGGGAAGAGAAATGAGAAGGATGTGAGAAAACCATGAAAAACAAGTCAATGACTTGCTAAAGGAGACCCAAAAAAATACTGAAAAATACACTGAAGAAAACAACACCTTAAAAAACAGACTAACTCAAATGGCAAAAGAGCTCCAAAAAGCCAATGAGGAGAAGAATGCTTTGAAAGGCAGAATTAGCCAAATGGAAAAGGAGGTCCAAAAGACCACTGAAGAAAATACTACTTTAAAAATTAGATTGGAGCACGTTGAAGCTAGTGACTTTATGAGAAATCAGGATATGATAAAACAGAACCAAAGGAATGAAAAAAATGGAAGACAATGTGAAATATCTCATTGGAAAAAACCACTGACCTGGAAAATAGATCCAGGAGAGATAATTTAAAAATTATTGGACTACCTGAAAGCCATGATCAAAAAAAGAGCCTAGATTTCATCTTTCAAGAAATTATCAAGGAGAAATGCCCTGATATTCTAGAGCCACAGGGCAAAGTAGAAATTGAAAGAATCCATCGATTGCCTCCTCAAATAGATCCCAAAAAGAAATCTCCTAGGAATATTGTTGCCAAATTCCAGAGCTCCCAGATCAAGGAGAAAATATTGCAAGCAGCCAGAAAGAAACAATTTGAGTATTGTGGAAACCCAATCAGAATAACCCAAGATCTGGCAGCTTCTACATTAAGAGATCGAAGGGCTTGGAATGCGATATTCCAGAGGTCAATGGAGCTAGGATTAAAACCTAGAATCACCTACCCAGCAAAACTGAGTATCATGTTCCAAGGCAAAATATGGATTTTCAATAAAGTAGAGGACTTTCAAGCTTTCTCAGTGAAAAGACCAGAACTGAATAGAAAATTTGACTTTCAAACACAAGAATCAAGAGAAGCATGAAAAGGTAATCAAGAAATGGAAATTGCAAGGGACTTACTAAAGTTGAACTGTTTTGTTTACATTCCTACATGGAAAGATGATGTGTATGACTCATGAGACCTCAGTATTAGGGTAGTTGAAGGGAATATGCATATATATATATATATATATGTTTATGTATATATGTAAGTGAATGTGTATGTATGTATATATCTATATGTATATGTATGTATGTGTATGTATGGGTATATATATGTGTGTATATATGTATATATATACATATATATACATATATAAATATATGTAAAAGAGAGAGAGCAGACACAGAGTGAGTTGAAGATGAAGGGAAGGTATCTAAAAGAAATAAAATGAAATTAAGGGATGAGAGAACAACATACTGAGAGAGGGAGATAGGGAGAGATAGAATGGGGTGGATTATCTCACATAAAGGTGGCAAGAGGAAGCAGTTCTGTGGGAGGAGGGGAGAGGGCAGGTGAGGGGGGAATGAGTGAACCTTGCTCTCATCAGATTTGGCCTGAGGGGGAATACCATACATACTCAGTTGGGTATCTACCCCACAGGAAAGAAGAGGGAGGAAGATAAAAAAAAATAAAAGGGGGGGATGATGGAGGGGAGGACAGATGGGGGTGGAGGTAATCAAAACAAACATTTTGGAAAGGGGACAGGGTCAAGGGAGAAAATTCAATAAAGCGGGATGGGTTGGGAAGGAGCAAAATGTAATTAGCCTTTCACAACATGAGTATTGTGGAAGGGTTATACATCATGATACATGTGTGGCCTAGGTTGAATTGCTCGACTTCTTAGGGAGGGTGGGTGAGAAGGGAAGAGGGGAGAGAATTTGGAACTCAAAGTTTTAAAATCAGATGTTCAAAAAAAAGTTTTTGCATGCAACTAAAAAATAAGATACACATGCAATGGGGCATAGAAATTTATCTTGCCCTACAAGAAAGGAAGGGAAAAGGGGATGAGAGGGGAGGGGGGTGATAGAGGGGAGGGTTGACTGGGGAACAGGCCAACCAGAGTATAAGCCATCTTGGAGTGGGGGGGAGGGTAGTAATGGGGAGAAAATTTGTAATTCAAACTGTTGTGAAAATCAATGCTGAAAACCAAATATGTTAAATAAATAAATTTAAATTAAAAAAAAATATATATACTAACTCAAATGGCAAAAGAGCTCCAAAAAGCCAATGAGGAGAAGAATGCCATAAAAGGCAGAATTAGCCAAATGGAAAAGGAGGTCCAAAAGACCACTGAAGAAAATACTACCTTAAAAATGAGATTGGAGCAAGTGGAAGCTAGTGACTTGATGAGAAATCAAGATATTATAAAACAGAACCAAAGGAATGAAAAAGTGGAAGACAATGTGAAATATCTCATTGGAGAAAACACTGACCTGGAAAATAGATCCAGGAGAGATAATTTAAAAATTATTGGACTACCTGAAAGCCATGATCCAAAAAAGAGCCTAGATATCATCTTTCAAGAAATTATCAAGGAGAACTGTCCTGATATTCTAGAGCCAGATGGTAAAATATAGATTGAAAGAATCCACAGATCGCCTCCTCCAAAATATCCGAAAAAGAAAACTCCTAGGAATATTGTCGCCAAATTCCAGAGCTCCCAGGTCAAGGAGAAAATACTGTAAGCATCCAGAAAAAAACAATTTGAAATTGTCGAAACATAATCAGAATAATACAAGATCTATCAGCTTCTACATTAAGGTATCGAAGGACTGGGAATATGATATTCCAGAGGTCAATGGAGCTGGGATTAAAACCAAGAATCACCTACCCAGCAAAGCTGAGCATCATGCTCCAAGGCAAAATATGGACTTTCAATAAAATAGAGGACTTTCAAGCTTTCTCAGTGAGAAGACCAGAGCCGAATAAAAAATTTGACTTTCAAACACAAGAATCAAGAGTAGCATGAAAAGGTAAACAAGAAAGAGAAATCACCAGGACTTACTAAAGTGGAGCTATTTTGTTTACATTCCTACATGAAAAGATGATGTGTATGAGTCATGAGACTGCAGTATTAGGGTAGCTGAAGGGAATATACATGTGTGTGTGTGTGTGTGTGTGTTTGTGTTATCTATATAGAGAGGGCACAGGGTGAGTTCAATATGAAGGGATGATTTAAAAAAAATCAAATTAAGGGATGAGAGAGGAATATATTGAGAGAGGGAGAAAGAGAGAGGTAGAATGGAGTAAATTATCTTGCATAAAAGTGGCAAGAAAAAGCAGTTCTCTAGGAAGGGAAGAGGGGGCAGGTGAGGGGGACTGAGTGAATCTTGCTCTCATCAGATTTTACCTAAGAAGGGAATACCATACACACTCAATTGGGTATCTTACCCCACAGGAAAGAAGGAGGAAGAAGATAAAAAGGGGGAGGAGGTAACCGAAAACAAACACTTTCAAAAAGCGATAGGGTCAAGGGAGAAAATTCAATAAAGGGATAGGTTAGGAAGGAGCAAAATATAGTTAATCTTTCACAACATGAGTATTGTGGAAGGGTTATACATAATGATATGCATGTGGCCTATGATGAATTGCTTGCCATCTTAGGGAGGGTTGGTGGGTAGGGAAGAGGGGAGAGAATTTGGAACTCAAAGTTTTAAAAACAGATGTTCAAAAGCAACAAAAAAAGTTTTTGCATGCAACTAGGAAATAAGATATACAGGCAATGGGGCATAGAAATTTATCTTGCCCTACACGAAAGTAAGGGAAAAGGGGATGGGAGGGGAGTGGGGTGACAGAAGGAAGGGCTGACTGGGGAACAGGGCAATCAGAATATATGCTATCTTGGAGTGGGCAGGAGGGTAGAAATGGGGTGAAAATTTGTAATTCAAACTCTTGTGAAAACCAATGCTGAAAACTAAATACACTAAATAAATTTTAAAAAAGAAAAAAAAAATTTTGGATTTTAATGCCAAAGAAGCTGTATCTTGCCTAGCTTTATATCTTGCCCTCACAAATTTCTTCCCAGAAGGTCAGTGCAGATCAACATGCCACACAGGCAGATTACCTCTTTTATATGGCATCAGAGAGTTGGTGAGTGATGGAAAGCATTGTTGTTTTTGCTGTGTAGATGGCCCAATTTTCAGGAGAGCAATTTTTTCAACACTGACTTGGCTTAGATTTTTTAATTAAATCAAATGATTTTTGATCTTTCTCACAAATGAACTCATTCAGTATCTGAGGCAGAAGTTAGATATTTTAAGCGAAATAGTATAAATCATGAAATATCAATATTGATAATATATTAATATTTATAGAATTAAAGACTTAAAACAACATTATTGAGTATAATTATTCTTAAGAATAGGGGGAGAGACTCTATTTGCAATTTTATTATTTTAGAGAAGTGGATGAGGAAAGTCCATCTACCAATGTAGAATGCCATCTTCTTTGCAACTTACATTCTTAGAATTGCCTAGAGCACTGAGAAGGAAAATGATGAGTTAAATATCAAACTTCTAGTATACATCAGAGGTTAGACTTGAACCAAAGTTTTCCTTACCTTGAAGCCAGCTCCCCATCTACTAAATCATGTTGCCTCTCAGTATTATTCTTAATAATAGAGCTATTAAGATTCCATGATGAAATTCCTTAAATTATTATTTGCTCACTTTTCTTAAAATACAATAGCCTCTATTTAAAAAAAAAACCGCAATGACATAATGAGAAAAAAAGCAAAATTGGGGGGGAGTGAAAAGAGTAAGGATAAAACTTCAAACCCATGACCTATAAAATGCAGGAGTTATTCTTTTAATTGGTTCTATCATCACACCATTAATAGGATTATTATTATTATCACTGTATGTTTCAGTGCCAAGAGTGTCCTAAATTCTACACAGAATGGAGAATTAAATATGGTCTAATTATTTTAAATGTGATTTTCCCATTTGTGTGTGTGATTCTATCCTAGCTCAGCCAGTTTCCACAAATAACTCATTTCTGATTGTTTTTTTCTCTATAGTAAATGAAAATTATAAATTTTATTTCTCCTGGCCACAGTCCCAAGAATTTTAACTTTTGTAATTTAGATGCTTCTTTTCTGGGATAATAGGAGATGGCAGTTTTTTTTTCCTCTTTAACTTTTCTACTCATTCTCTTTTTGATTTTGAATAATTTAAAAATTATATGTTCGGTCACATCTGATCTCTCCTTGACATTCAGTACCCTTGAAACAAGTTGATTATGGTTTAAAGTATTCAAATTGGTTTGAAATTGATCAAATTTACCACTTACATCTGTGAGTAGCTTTCAGGCGTGTGAGTCTTGCTGATCTGGGTCTTCTGAGAGCCTCACATTTACAGCAGCAGGTGACTTTTGGCAGAACGTAGTTCTTTTGCCTTGGCTTCACTCAGCTGCAACATAGACTTCAAGCAGACCTTATATGATCCCTTGAGACGCCTACAGAAGATGACTACCCCATTTCAATCTATCGAAAAATCAAGAAATAAAAAATTATTTAGAACCTCCTACTTGTCACCAATCCTATGACTTTTGTTACACAATGGAAAGAACAGAGCCTCTGGAGCCAGAGGAACTGGATTCAAATTCTACCTCTGATACTACCTGTGTGGCCTTGGGAAGTTCACATAACATATCTGGACCTTAGTTTATTCATCTAAAAAAATGAAAGGGCCGTAATAAATTGTTGCTCAGTTTACTTCCAGCTCTTCATTTATGGTCCTATTATCTGGCTTTGGTGAAATATTAAAAAAGTACTAGGCCTCAGTTTACTCAATCAATCTGTCAACAACCAATCAATCAATAAGCATTGTTGACACAAGGAAGAGAATGATGGACCTGGAATCAGGAAGGCTTTTGGTAAATCAGCCTCACATGTTTACAGGCTTTGTGACACTGGGCGAGTCACTTCACCTCTGTTTGCTTCAGTTCCTCCAATCTGTAAATTGAGGATGATAATAGAACCCTACCAGGGTTATTGTGAGGATCAAGTGAGACAATATTTGAAAAGCATTTTGTAAACCTTAAAGTGCTATACAAGTGCTAACTTCTATGTAATTTTAAAGACCTACTATGTACCAGGAAATATACTAGGCACTGGGGATTTAAAGTCAAAAATAAAATAACCTCTGACCTTAGGGGCCTTACTTTACTTTGGGAGTGGCGACATGCATGCATGTAAATATATAAAAGATTTATATAAAATAAATCCAAGATGACTTTTTGACTGAAGGAAGATTCTTTTCCAGGAAGGCCAGAAAGGAAGACTTCACATAGGTGGTGATATTTTACCTGTACTTTGCAGGAAGCTAGAGATTATAGGAAGCAGAGGTGAAGAGGTAGTCTGTAATAGACATGGAGATTAATCTGTGCTAATGGCCACACGTGACGGAATGTTGAGTATGGGGAAGAGCAAGAAGGCCAACGTGGCTAGATCATTGAACTGTGAAGATTAGTAATATATAATAAGCCTAGAAAAGTAGGTTGGAGCCAGATGTTAAAGGGCATTAAATGGCAAATTGTGTGTTTGTGTATATTTGTTTTTAGGAGGGAATCACTGGAATATATTTGTAAATAAGGGAGTTCAACCCGATGAACCCTGAGATCCCTTCTAGCTGTATGATATTATGCACTTCCTACTAATGTTGGTCCTCAGGATATGAATTGACTCATTCCAGGCAGCTAAATATTACATAGACATTATACATGTACCAAGAGAAGTCTGCAATTATTTACTAAATGCATGGAATAATTATCTTTTAATGAAACTGGCATGAAGATAACCTTGATTTATTGAAGGGCATTACTCTTTCCACGGTCTCTGATAGGTCTTACTCCACTGAAAGGGTTCAAGTAGACTGCCAACTTTCTATCTATAAATACACAGAAAGACACAGATCTATGACTTAAAATCTTAGAGAATTTTTTGAGGCT
This sequence comes from Trichosurus vulpecula, assembly GCF_011100635.1. Classification (NCBI taxonomy): domain Eukaryota; kingdom Metazoa; phylum Chordata; class Mammalia; order Diprotodontia; family Phalangeridae; genus Trichosurus; species Trichosurus vulpecula. The sequence goes on from NC_050580.1 coordinate 68,572,902, forward strand.
TACAGAACTTAAGTAACTTTCACATGTAACACAACAAATAAGACTCATAGGCAATACTCGAACCTAAGTCCTCTTGACTGAGTCTAGCACTAATCCTACTATGCCAAACTATCTCACTTTTGCATGTATATACATGCATGCACACATACCCACAGAGGCATAGTCAGAACTTTTTCCCACCAAAGTCTGAGATATCATAACTGTGGGGAACTTACAGGCCAACAATAAGGAAGCTAGTAACATAATCTCAGAAAGTTGCCTAAGCACACTGGAAAAGTGCTTTGTCCTTGATAATTTGTCTAGGATGCAGCAGAGGCAAGACTTGAATGCGAGCCATCTGTTTATCTACATCCTATGCACATGTGCATGTGTGTGTAGACAGGTGTATGTAAATGAATTGGTTCTTTTATATAATATTGTTGTTTATAAATACCTTGTTGGAGATGGTCTATGTTTTAATGTTATGATTGTTTTCTTATGGTTACTCACTGTAGTTTTCAAAGTATTTCCAAATACTCCCCTGAGCCCTAAGGTGTGTAAGAATGACTGAGCTAGACCAGGGCTCTATATTGTTCTGACGGTATCTTAAGTATATCTATCTTATTATGACTACTATGGTTAGTAATTTAATGTCCTACGTGCTCTAGAGGGTTAATACTTATAGATTTTCTGTTTCATACAGTTCACTTCTAACCACTTTTTTTTCTCTTTTTTGTTCCTTCTTCTTATATGCTTGCATTGGTGTAGCAGACCACTTGGGGATTGAATTCATGGGTAAGACCTCACAACTTATCTCTTCAATACTTTGAAAAACTGTTCCTGCAATTACTCCAAATCATCTTTGGCTTCTGAATTTGCTTGTGATTGACGTGTCTAAGTACTAGGCTACTGTTGAGATAAAAGCAACAACAACGTATACTTTACTCACATATATTTTATTCACTTACTGATTCAACCTGATAGAGTTATCTAGCATATTTGTATCTGCCTTGTTTTGGAACTGGACGGATTATTTGAAGTTTTATGTAGTTAGTTTTATATTTTTATGCTTTTTGGATTGTAGTTTCTTACTGAATATTTTATTTCAGAGAATAATAGTTCTGTTGGCTAGGCCTTTCAAAACCTTTTTTATTCCCTAAAGAAAAATTAAACCTTCCCTGTCTCCTCTTGTATTTAGATTGCTAAAGAGTAGTCATGGTTCTGTAATATCTGCAAAGTTACTAACTGCAGATGGTGTTATTTTCTGTAATTTCTGACAACATAACACATTGGGGATGATAAGATGAGAGTGCATTACTAAATGAAATGGTGAGAGAAGTCTTAGGGAAAATGTTGAAATTTCATATTAATATTCTTCAAAATGAGATGAGTCTATCTTAAATCCCTCCCAAGAGAGTTTCATTACTGATGTATTTAAAAGACTGTTATAAAGTGGTTCAACAGCACAGAACACAAGGATAGACTTATAATAAAACATCAATGAGTTATGATTAAATCATACAAATTTTCCATTTATTCATCCATGTCTAAGGATTTTCTTCCCAAGAGAATTTCAGTACTATTCAAGGGAGAGTTCTCCCCATATGTACTGATGGTAGAAGGAAAATATGGAAAGAGACAAGAGAGATGGGAACAAAGGGAAGTGAATATAAAATGTAGGCAATATTTGCAGATAAACAAAGAAAAAAATATTAATTTAGGATAGATCATGGGACTATAAAGCTAATGAATATTCTATGTGCCTCTCTTTACTGGCCCAAGAAATCAGTGGCACCCATCTTTTTTTTTAAAGCTATTCTTAACTGAATATCCATAATTACATTTCTGCAATTACATTGGAAGATGGATTTTGCTCCAATAATCTAGACTACTCCAGATCCTAATTAAGCTGGCAGTGAGGAGGGCAAATGCCCTTTGGACTATGTCAGTTGCCATGTATTTTTGTTAAACACTTGCAGTTTGAACTATAACAACAAAACCACCCTACCAAAAATCTGTGCTCAGAACATGTTGATGAGGACAGGATAGAACCAGGCAGAACTGTTTGGGCTTAATACCCAAGTCATGGATCAGATCATGGAAAAATCAGACTGATATATTTCATGTAGCAAATAGCAAACCCAAATGCTGCCTTCAGCTGAAAGGGAACCCAGAAGGCACCTGGAATTCCATGGTACCATCCACTGAAAAACAGACAAAGTAACAGTAAACCCAATTCTTCTAAAATTACTTGAATGAAGCCTGACTATTTTATTGTAAAGATGGCATACAATGATTACAATAATCTTGAATGATCCTTAGGCAATTCTAATGCAACATCCTGTCTGATATCTCAGAACTATACAAAATATCTTTAGTTAAGGGAAGCTAAGTCACCCATAATCCACGGAAAGGTACTCAGATGTTTTGTTGTTGTTGTTTTTTTTTTTTGGAAGGGGAGGACCAGGCAATTGGGGTTAAATGACTTGCCCAAAGTCATACACCTAGTGAGTGTGTCAAGTGTCTGAGGTCACATTTGAACTCAGGTCTTCCTGACTCCAGGGCAGGTGCTATACTCACTGCACCACCTCGCTGCCCCACACAGATGCTTTAAGACAAAGAAGCATGTGCTTTCATATTTTTTTGTAAGTACCTTTATCCAAGTAACAGTTTCCAATCTGATTTAAAAGGCTTTAAAGGGAAATCAGTTGTTCTTGTTGTTTTAATGAACTAAGAGCCCCCAGATTTGTATCAATTGTATATCAATTTCCTTGAGTAAAGAGACACATAAGACTTACTAAATGAGGGAACACTTTCCTTCAAAGTCACTTAGTGGAGGGCTCAAATCTCTGCCCTCTTCTAAGCCGAAGGCCTGTGTCAGCCTGTTAAAACCAGTCAAAATTTGCATCAGGTTCCTTAAAATGACTTTTTTTCACTTCCAATTTGGTATTGTTATATTCCAAACTGAAATCCCCAAGCAGAAGCAGCTCATGTTGATGAGTGCACAGCAGTCCAAGCAAAGCCCTTTCCAGTTCTTTCCAGTACCCTGTACAATCCACAGTGCAGAAAGACAAGGATAACTGCCATTTTGGTTCAAGTTTTATTCAAGATCACATACAAAACGTTTCCAGATCCAAAAGGGTTTAATCCGCCTCCTCTTCCTCCTCTTCGTCCTGGTTGATCTGGAAGTACCGTAATTCATAACTCTCACAATTGGCCGCCACCCGCAGCCAACTTCAAAGATTGTTCTTTAAGTATTTCTTTGTCAGTTACTTCAAATACATTTTAGAAAACGGCACCTGTGACATCACGGTGATCTCGCTCTTGCTTCCCTCAATGGTCAGGACTCTACCCCGGAGGTTGACGGCCTTTCCGTTCACTTGGATTCGTTCTTATAAAAACTGCTCGAAATTAGCTGCATCCATAATCCCATCTTCCACAGGATGGGTACAATCCAGGGTAAATTTTAGGACTTGCTACTTTTTTTTAACCGCCCTTCATCACAGATTCCTTTACCGGCACCCTGACGGTAGAGGAGCCAGAAAGAGCGTGCTTTCATATTGTTGAGGTGATTTCCGAACTTAGAAAATTGATCAGAGAATCACTTCATCACCCTCACTTATATTACTACTGCTGCTATTATTACTATTGGCACCACTACCACAAAAGTAATAAATCACATTTCCTCACTACTTTAAGATTAACTGAACCCTTTCCTCTCAATAATTCTATGATGTAGGCAACCTATGTATAATTTTTCCCATAACATAGATGAGATAACTGAGGCTCAGAGAAATTAAGGGGCGTGTCCACAATTAGACAGCTAGTCAGTATCAGAAGTGAGATTTAAATACATGTTCCAGTTTCAGTACTTATGTTACTCTAGCTATGAGTTTTCTCTTCTGAATTAAAGTTACCCTCCTGAATGTTAGTAAAGCTCTTGGCATTTTTAAAAATACTGGGTGCATATGTATATATACCACACATGTTGATCTGTCTGCTTGGTCACCTGCCTCCCTATTGTCTTATTGCCTGCCTCTATACATGTATGTATGTATGTATGTATGTATGTATGTATGTATGTCTATCTATCTATCTAAACATCAACTACATATTTCCATGTTTGATGAATTAGGAATTTCATCTGGGTGGGTATGCCTTTGAGTGATCCACATTCCATTCAGTATGTGGTCTCAAAACTATATATGAATCTTAGTCACCTTGTAGCTAAGCTTTTCTTTGGATGACAAATGTCAAGCTTATTGGGCTGGGCTGGGAGCCTATTGAACTAAATAAGACCTACTGACATTCTTTTTGCATGATGTTTAGTAATTCAGGGTCAACCTACAATGAGGCATAAAAGAAAGACTTCAGTCTTATATGAACATGCATGCATGTGTACATATGCACATATGTGTACATATATGTATGTGTATATAAAAAGTGTGGATTTCATCCAAACATTTGATTGAATAAATCTATTACAATTGTGGACTAGATGTGGATAATTCTTGGAAACTTCTTTTAAAATTAATGTGTCTATTAATCACTCACATCACAATATATGCATACATAATAATATAAATATATAATGATAAATATACATACATCCACATATACACATACAAATATGTACATACATACATACACATAAACATATACACACCTGTTATCACAGGAGATTGTAGCCAGGTATTCCAGCAACGGCTTTGGGAGTCAACTTTAGGGAATATTTGAGAAGCCAGACCCCCGTGCTTGTAGCCAGAAGGCTACAAGTGGTGCAGGAGGAGAGAATTGAGTCTCTCTACTTTACCCTCCTTGCCCATATTATTGGAGATACTATTGAAAATAATAAGCAACACATCCACCTGGGACCTGAAAGAGGCTGAGCTGGGTACAGCAAGGAAAGGGAATTCATGAAAACCCCAGGTAAGGAGAAAAAGAATGTCTGTCCATCTAGGAGCTATGAGTTACCCCTTTGCTATATGTACTTTCCTGACTTATGCCTACTTTCCTCTGAATTCTATTTTCTTGTGAAAGTATGTTTAACCAAATACTGTGGGGATATTTTGGTACTTTGGTCCTTGATAAACTTTATCAGTATATATTACTCTGCAAAAGTTAATTCATGCTAACTGAAATTATGAAGATGAAAACTGGTTCAATTATATTCAAGAAGACATTACATGGAGACTTGTGAGAAATGGTATTAAAACCCGTTCAGGGTTACCTTTAGAAATTTGTAGGGATTAGTAGCCCCAACCTGAGGCCCAACCTGCAGGTATTTTTAGGGGGACCTACAGTATGTATATATGTATATACATATACATGTATTTACATAATATAGTACATTTGTCTATTTAGGGCACATATATGAGCATATGTACATATATGATCCATTATATATTTATGTGCATATATGTGTATATATATATATTTTATATACATACACACATGTTTATGAAATTCTGTGTTTATGCCACCTGGTGTACTGCAAGGTAATGTAAATAATAAAAACAAGATAGTCACAACAAGAGTTTTGAAATATTAAAACCAAAATTTGTCATTTTGTCTGCAATTTTAAAGAGTTAATATGAAACAAATCACCAAATAATAGCATTTCTAGCTCAGGTATTTAGCATGCTACTAAATATAATGGAAAGAATACTGGGCTTAGGGTCAAGAAGCCTTGACTGGAACCTCCGCTCTGGTACTTACTATCTATGTGACCAAGGGTAAGTTATCTAATCTCGCTGAGTCTACTTTCCTCACCTGTAAAATGGACACAATAAGGCATTTAGATGCATTTCCCCAATTTTGGGGGGAGAGGGGTATGTTTTATAAAAATGAAACTGCTATACAAATGTGAAATACATTATTATTTGCTTTAATTAAAAGAACTGAGATTTTAGGGTCAGCCATTCTCAACTCTTCTTCCGGTGAAGCCATACAAGGATATAGAATATGGAAAAATTTCACAACCAAAAACTGTCTTTAACTTGTCTTGTGAGCCAAATAAGCAATGAGATGAGATGGTTGGCTTAGAAAAATTACATGGGTAGGCTATATTTGCAAGAGATAGTATTCATGAAAAGAGATTGTTTTATGAGAATTAACCAGTCAAAGTTCTAGGTATTCTATCTCTATGTGATCTTGAAAAAAATTTTAGGGGTGGAGTGATCTCTGTTACACAAAGGTATCATTGCCTGTGATGAAATATATGTGATTGTTTCCCATCAAAGAGCTTTGTAAGAGAGCAGGTGCAGTGCCATTTTGAAATGGACTTACAAACAATGAATCACTCTGAGAATGGCCCAAATCTTTTATGCAAATTTACCAATTCTCATTTGGCAGTGTACAGAGAGTTAAATGTCTTCCTTGTGATTACTAAATTGTTTTCTGGCTTTGTTTTGAAAGATAGATTTGTCTCTACACAAAGACAATGACAAAATTCTGGTTTGTAGCAACCAGATCTTGGCTCATAACATAATTTGATGAGAACATACATCTGGATTGAGCTTTGGGAAGGGTGTGTTCGATGATCCAAAGAAGCTTCTATGGCATTGGGAATGATTAAAGAGCCATATTGGTTTCTCATAGAGGAAAGACCATAACAGGTTCATTAAAAATGATGCATTGGGATAGAGAATCCTGTAAAATCATGTACTTCCCTGCGCATTAATGTACAAACATAGTAAAAGTCGTTATTACCAGTGTCAAATATCTGAAATTCTCCATAATGCATGCTCTATCATTAAATGTATTCTCATGGAAATCAGACATTTTCTGCTAAAAATTCAATGGGAAAAAGTGTGAGGTATTTTTCTTCCTATATAAACGGGGAAAGAGCTGGTTTATTCTTATCTTTATTATATCATGTTTCCAAAGCACTAAAATAATTTTCTGTACTAATTGAAGAATGAAATGAGGTAATCTTCCCATTTTAGGATATTTTCTCTTAAATGGTGTTTTGTGGGGAGGTAGGGAAACGAACTATTTAGGTACTTAGAAAAAATGTGATTATTGATTTTAAAAAAAGAAAGTTTGTAAATTTAATTTTCATTCTTCATATTAACACCAAATTTCAGTAATGTCATATATACAACAGAATGCAAAAAGAGAGTTATATACATAAAACTATGACTCTCCATTTCAGAGTACTTACTTTGAAATTTAATACTACATAATAAATTCCATAATTACCTTCAAAACCCTCCTGCTTGTCTATATTTCTTTCTGAAATTCCTTTTTCCTTCCTGTTCACTTTTTTAAAAATTGCTTTAGCATCGATCCTTTTTTCTCATTCTTTCTAACTTCCCTTTACTCATAATAAGCCTAAGCTAAAACTGAAAGGAGAAAAAACATAATAAAATAAGAATATTCAAGCAAAATTAATCTACAGAGTGGCCTTGTCCAAAAACACATCTTTTTCTAAGTCAAAGACATCCCTCCTCCTCTGTCAGGAGACACGTAATATGCTCTGTCATAGACCCTTTGGAGACATTGTCAGTCATTGCTTTGATTATATTTCCTTAGTTCTCCAAAGTTATTTTACAATGATGTTATCCTTAAATTATCCTACCAGTTCTAATCACTTTATTCTAAATCAGTTTTTTATTGGCAAAATTCTCTAAAATTATCACTTGTCTGTTCTTCCTGTGCAATAAAATTTTATTACATTCATATAATAAAATTTGTTCATCCATTCCCCAATTGATGGGCACCTGACTTAAATTCTGATTCTTTCTTTCTTTTTTTCCCTTCTAGTCTCTCCTTCAGCAATTTGTTTTGCTTGCAACTATTCACTCCTCATTATTACTTCCCTTAACCTCCCCTTCCATCCCCATTTTAAAAAATTTCCTTTCCTTGTGAGGGAGTTTGTAGAATGTATATTTGTGATCGATGGGGTGGAGCCAAGATGGTGGCTGGAAAGCAGGGACTTGCGTGAGCTTCCCACCACGTCCCTCCAAAAACCTGTAAAAAATGGCTCTGAACAAATTCTAGAACTGCAGAACCCACAAAATAGAAGAGGTAAACAGGGCTCCAGCCCAGGACAGCCTGGATGGTCACTGGATGAGGTCTATCGTGCATGGAGTGGAAGGGAGCAGAGCTCAGCATGGAAGGCAGCAGGACCAACCAGACCAGGAGCCAGGCAGGACAGGCCCTAGCACCCTGAATCAGTGAGCTGTTGCAGTTACCAGACTTCTCAACCCACAAACACCAAAGACAACAGAGAAGGTTAGTCGGAAAAGCTGCAGGGGACAGAGTTCGCGGTTTGGCCGCCGCCCCAGGGGCAGCGGGGGAGGGGCAGCTACAGAACTACAGCTGCAGTTACTTCTGGCCCCAGGCCCATGTGATGGGAGGAATTAAGTGGCGGATCAGAGTAGGAGTGCAGAGCCTGCTGAAGATTTGCGTCAGGTCTGGGTTGGTGGTTCTTGAGGAAGGAGCAGTGCTGGTGTGGCAAAGGTGGCTGTATAGAAATAGCTCTGAAATCAACGGTGCATCCCCTCAAGCTTGGAACAAAGTATCCTTTGCTCTACAAGCAGTCATACCCTGACGAAAAACTCAAGGGTCAAGTAAGTTGGCTGGGAACATGGCCGAGCAGTGAAAGCACACCCAGATTCAGTCTCAGACTTTGGAATCCTTCTTTGGTGATAAAGAAGACCAAAACATATGGCCTGAAGAAGTCAACAAAGTCCAAGAGCCTACAACAAAATCCTCCAAGAAAAACATGAACTGGTCTCAGGTCATGGAAGAACTCAAAAAGGAGTTGGAAAAGCAAGTTAGAGAAGTAGAGGAAAAATTGGGAAGAGAAATGAGAAGGATGCAAAAATACCATGAAAAACAAGTCAATGACTTGCTAAAGGAGACCCAAAAAAATACTGAAAAAAATATTGAAGAAAACAACACTTTAAAAAATAGACTAACTCAAATGTCAAAAGAGCTCCAAAAAGCCAATGAGGAGAAGAATGCCTTGAAAGGCAGAATTACCCAAATGGAAAAGGAGGTCCAAAAGACCACTGAAGAAAATACTACCTTAAAAATTGAATTGGAGCATGTGGAAGCTAGTGAATTGATGAGAAATCAAGATATTATAAAACAGAACCAAAGGAATGAAAAAATGGAAGACAATATCAAATATCTCATTGGAAAAACCACTGACGTGGAAAATAGAGAGATAATTTAAAAATTATTGGACTACCTGAAAGCCATGATCAAAAAAAGAGCCTAGATACCATCTTTCAGGAAATTATCAAGGAGACTTGCCCTGATATTCTAGAGCCAGAGGGTAAAATAGAAATTGAAAGAATCCACAGATCGCCTCCTCAAATAGATCCCAAAAAGAAAACTCCTAGAATCATTGTGACCAAATCCCAGAGCTCCCAGATCAAGGAGAAAATACTGCAAGCAGCCAGAAAAAACCAATTTGAATATTGTGGAAAAACAGTCAGGATAACATAGGATCTGGCAGCTTCCACATTAAGGGACCGAAAGGCTTGAAATATGATATTCCGGAGGTCAATGGAGCTGGGATTAAAACCAAGAATCACCTACTCAGGAAAACTGAGTATCATGCTCCAAGGCAAAATATGGATTTTCAATAAAATAGAGGTCTTTCAAGCTTTCTTAGTGAAAAGACCAGAGCTGAATAGAAAATTTGACTTTCAAACACAAGAATCAAGAGTAGCATGAAAAGGTAAACAAGAAAGAGAAATCATAAGGGACTTACTAAAGTTGAACTGTTTTGTTTACATTCCTACATAGAAAGATGATGTGTATGATTCATGAGACCTCAATACCATAGTAGCTGAAAGGAATATGCATGTATATATGTATATACATATATATACATATGTGTGTGTCTACGTATATATATATATATATATATATATGTAGGTATATATATGTATATGTATATATATATACACAAAGGGCACAGGGTGAGTTGAATATGAAGGGATGATATCTAAAAAGATAAAATCAATATAAGGGATAAGAGAGGAGTATATTGAGAGAGAGAGAAAGGGAGCGATAGAATGGGGTAAATTATCTCACATAAAAGTGGCAAGAAAGAGTGGTTCTGTAGGAACGGAAGAGGGGGCAGGTGAGGGGGAACGAGTAAAAAAAAATTCCTTTAGTTAATTGCAGAAAACCACCTTAAAACTATAGCACAGTAGATAATATTTGGCATTATATTTTTGACATTTTACAAAGCACTGTGAATTGACATTATTAGTCTTATTTACTGATGTGGAAACAGAGACTCAGATAATGTTAAGGATTTGCCCATGGCAACACAGCTAATAAATGTCAGAGATAGAATTTGATCCCAGATCTTCTGTAGGAATCTATCAGTCAGTCCACTAGGGATGACAATAGAGTTAGTGACCTCTTCCACTCATGGATAAATCATAGAAACCAGATGAATGAGTAAGTGGGGAGGGGACAATTCTTGCCTTCAGATGCATCTCACCTCCAGGTGTGTCTCAAGCCAATGAGTCCTAAGAGGATTACATGTGGATGTTGGTGGCAAAAGACAATATGGTGCCTCCAATTAGCTAAACTACCTAAAAGAAATGACATTACCTGCCTAAATCTCACTTTCCTGCTGATATTTCCCTATGCTACTCAATGAAAAAAAATTTTTAACCTGTAACAAGCCACCAATATGTGAGTTATTATGCTTTGAATAATTACTACTTCTATTATTCTTTGAGTCTATTCTGAAGTCTATCCGGTAAGTGTCCCATTCATCCATTTTACCTTGGTGTCATCAGCTGAGTGTATCTTGTCTTGAAGGACATATACAAGAAAAATCTGTTCAACCTGCCAGTTTGGGCAATGCTATAGATTTCATTTATTTATATTTTAATAAAGCATTTCAAAGCCTAAAAAAAAGAATGTATATTTGTATATGTTTAAGTTTATATCTGTGTATGTATATATGTATGCATGTCTACAACATATGTAAAAATCATGTCCACACATGCATGTGTAATAGTTGGTTTTTGATCTATGATTTGATCTATGCAAATTTAGATACTAAATTGGTGCTTTGTGCCAGGGCCATATGGTGCTGAGCTTCTGTGGGAGTTAAGTGGGCCTATCTTGCCCAGCGTCCCCTCTGTTGCTTTGCTGACCTGCAGTTTCCCAGAGTGAAGTATCCCTGGACCTTGGAGGCTCAGAGCCCTGGATCTTCAGGACAGAGTGCAGGGTACTTTCAGTCCCCAGAATCCTAGGTTCTTCCATCCTGAGCATTGGTATGCTTCTGTGGTCCATACTATAATGTTCTGAGGCTTTATGACTTCACCAGGGATTTTTCAGAGGGCTTTCCAGTCTACTGCCTCTGGACACAGAGTCTTACCAGCCATACTTGTCTCTGGCCAATCACTAATCACACTAGACTTCTGTATGTTTGCCTACAATGGCACAGCCTTTGCTAGTATCCTATATATTTACCTATTGGTCATAGGCTGATTTTTTGTTCATTTGGGGTGAGAAAGAGAGAAAGAGAGAGAGAGAGAGAGAGAGAGAGAGAGAGAGAGAGAGAGAGAGACAGAGAGAGAGACAGAGAGAGACAGAGAGAGAGACAGAGAGAGAGAGAGAGAGACAGAGAGAGACAGAGAGAGAGACAGAGAGAGAGAGAGAGACAGAGAGACAGAGAGACAGACAGACACAGAGAGAGACAGAGACAGATAGAGACAGACAGAGACAGAGAGAAAGAGAGAGAGAGAGAGAGAGTGAGAGCGAGAGAGAGAGAGAGATCACTTATTAGGGTTTTTCACTGGATTTCTTTTAATTATTAGCATATTTTTCATCTGGTAAAAATTTCATATTTTCCCTGGAATGGATATATAAAGTCTGTGCTGCCCATATATGTTTAATCAGCCATCTTGGGAATAAGTCCAAATTGACAGTTTCTAATGAATTTTTGAATTTAATAAATTAGTAAGTCAATAAATCTTTAGTGAGTCTTACTATAGACATGTGAGCAGCAAGGTGGTACAGTGGATAGTGTACCAGGCCTGGAATCAAGAAAACTTGGGTTCAAACCCAACCTCAGACACTCACTAGCTGTGTGATCCTAGCCAAGTCACTTAACCCTATTTGGCTCAGTTTCCTCACATGTAAAGCAAGGCGGGTAAGGAAATGGCAAAGTAATCCAGTGTCTTTGCTAAGAAAACCCCAAAAGAGGTCACAAAGAATCAGACAGTACTGAAGTGACTGAACAATAGCAACAAGTTTAGACATAGCATTGTGCTTTCAGGGATACAGATACATAACAAAAGTTTCCTTCCCTCACTGAAATTAAATTCTCCTTGAAATATAAATTACTTATAGTAGCTAATTTTATATCACATGTTAAAGTTAACAAAGTGCTTTACATTTATCTCATTTGTTCCTCACTACAACCCTGTAAGATTCTATTATTCTCCCCATTTTACTGATGAGAATACTGCCATAGAGAAAGGTTACATCACTTTCTTAGGATTAAACATCTTTTAAGTGTCCAAGCCAGGATTTGAACTCAGGTCTTCCCAATTCCCAAGAGCAGCACTCTATTCACTAAACCACCTAGCTTCCTTTAAACAGAAAACTAACATTCCTGAAACATCCAGAGACCATATAACATAATATGTAGGAGATCAAGGGTTTTTTTTAATACTTTTCCATTTGATTATTCTATGACTATATTGATATGGCTATTTCTTCTACTAGTACATGTCACAACCCATTGATGCCTACCATCTTTTCCTGTTCAGTTCTTTTCTGTGTCCCTCCACAAAGGACTCAGCCTTAATAAAGACCATAGATTAATTAACTAATGTGGTGAATACTTTCATCTGAGTCTTTTAGTATTTTTATTGTATCAGCACAGTACTTTGTCCATTTGTCATCTCTCATCCTGGGTATATTATTGTCCAATCTTATTTTTGATTACTCATTTCCTTGGTGCTACTTTTATGTAACTTTTGACATGTAAGTCCTCATTAGTAACAGGATGGTGGCAACGGGAGTCCAAAGGAAGAGGGTAAGAGTTTTCTCACCTATAAAACATGCAAGCAAACTAAGGAATTTAGGGTGTTTAGCTTACAGAAGAAAAGACTTGGTGGGGGTGGGATATGATAGCTTCTTCAAGTATTTGAAGGGCTGTAAAAGAGAAAAGAGATTAGACTTGTTCAACTTAGCCTCAGAAGGCAGAATAACATCAACATACAACAGTCCCTCCAAAGTCTGGGATCCTATGATTCCAAGTTGCAATGAGACAAATTTAGAATTAATCTAAGTCTTCATAACTGTTAACTCTCAGTGTTAATTTAATAGTGAGACAGGCAATGAGATAAAGACACAGGGATACTTCCAAGTAGGAAATTCTCTTGCTGAGAAGGAAATCAGTATGATTGTAGAAAATGCTATTTGGGAGTTGACAAAAGAATATAACTCATTTATACATCTACTACAAACCACTTAGTTGAGTCACAAGCTACTCTTTTACCAGTGACTGACAGTCTGAAGAGAACAATCATCTAAGAGTCCAATTGATCCTTCTACACAGCATCACTGGGCTGAGACAATACTCAGTTTAGGTGCTGGCATATTGTGAGTTACAGCTTTTCCTGGATCCTGGTATTTTCCATATTTGTCATGTCATTCAAAACTACAGGATGCAATGTTTTTGAGTGAATTAAATCATTCCATAATGATTGTTTTACCCATCTGTTCCAAAAACAAACAACGGCTCAGGATGGTGCTGAATGAGAACCCAACTCCTCAAGAAACAGAGCAGGAACAGCATCTGAAATGTTGATTCCGAAGCAATTGCCCATTCCTCCACTTTGCATACATCATAGCCCAAACCAAACTTGTACCAGTGACTAGGTGACCTAAGTATTCAAATTGACAAAAGCTCCAAAGATAATTTCATTTTATTTCATCAGCTCTATCCAGGAGACACCGACCACAAAAAAATGAGAGCGAGGCAAATTTATATTCATAACTTCCTTTACAGATTCAGTCAACTTTCTTTGATTTTTTTTCTTTCTGCTTCTGACATTGATGATATATAGATATCCTTAGGAAGTAGCATTTGGGCACTAAAAAGGAAGTATCCATAGGGACAGAGCTGATCTCTTCTGGATTGTTCAGTTCAACATTTATTAATCGTCTACTGAATGAGTATGAACAGATGCCAAGTTCTGTTGATTTTATTGCCATGATATCTCGTATTACCAGCTCCCTTCTCTCTATCCTCAGCACACAGTTTCAGGTTAGTTTTTTTTAATCCAGCAAACCACTTATTTATGGCCTACTATGTATGGAAAGTACTTCGTTGAGTTGCTCAGAAAATAAGTCCTTGCTTCATTAAGCCTACTCTCTGGTAAAGGGTTAGATATGACACATATACAAGTAAGTATAATATAAAAATATATATGAAAAGTCCATAAAAGATACAAAGTATTATGTGAAATGAGGCAGCTAGGTGGTACAGTGGGTAGAACGCTAAGCCTGGAGTCAGAAAGACCTAATTTCCAATCTGGCCTTTGATATTTACCAGCTGTGTGACCCTGGGCAAGTCACTTAACTCTGTTTACCTCAGTTTTATTATTGTAAAATGAGCTGGAGAAGGAAATGGCAAACAACTCTGGTATCTGTGTCAAGAAAACCCCAAATGTAATCACAAAGAGTCAGACATGAATGAAATGACTGACCAACAACAACATCATATGATGGGTGGTCTTAGAGGGAGGTATTATCTGCTGGGTCAATCATGTGGTAATAAGAATTGGGCTTTAAAGGGTGGGTAAGATTTCAGAAATAAGGATACTTAGACTTTACTCTTATCCCTCCTATTAGTTACCAGTGTTCCCCTTGGCAAGTCACAACCTCCCCAGATCTCCATTTTCTCACCTAAAATTTAGGGACTTGGGACCAATTTGCCCCCTAGCTCTAAATCCTGTGATCCCACACAGAGTACCAAGTCTCTTAGTATTTTTCTCGCTATATTGTATTGCCTTCTAGCCCAAATCCCTTAATAACAAAAAAGAAATTAATAAATTGATTTGGGAGATGGGTATAAGAGGGAAAGTTGATATACTTAAACAGTGATTCCATTGAATAACAGCATCATGACGTGGTAGCATTTTTTTTCTCTTTGAGCATGACATACTAGGTCCTTGTATGTTATGAGGGAATGGAAAATGGGTAGTAAAAACAGGTAATCTATTAATTAGCGAGGTGATGAGGGGAAATGGAAGGTAAGATTTATTGTTCTAAATCTATTACCAAGGCTTTGGAAACCTAATATTTAGATGAATATCCTAGGAAATGATCAAAGATACGAATTTATAAATACCAAGGGAAAATTGCCTTACAATTAGAGCTATCCAAAATTTGAATGGACTGCCTTGGGATTGTTAGTACCTCTGTAGTACAGATATTCAAGTAAAGACTTGTTGGAACTACTGTAGAGAAGATTTCTTCATATATAGATTTCATTATATGGCCTTTGAGGTAATTTGTAACTTTGAGCTACTTCAATACAAATTTGAAATTTCGGTCCTGGTGGGATTTCATTCATTGATGGAGAATCAAATTGTCATCTATTTCTCCTCCTCAATCCACTTCTTAGAATCTCTAGGTCCCTTGAAAATTCAACTTGTGAGTTTCTAAACAAGACTGGCACTCCTTCCTAATTTAGATTTACTTTGCATTTTTTATTTGTCCATTTTTTTCTTATTTTTACTTATTTGTCCATGTTCACATGCAGTAGAATGTGAGATTTCTGAGGACAATGAAATAACGTTTTGTTTGATTTAATTTTTGATTTTCCCCTTTGTATCCTCTGCACCTCACTTAATGCTTGGCATATACAATGTACATAATGCATGTTTTTGTTGAACTGAATTAAATTTCGCTGACTAGTGGGCAAGGATGGTGCCCTAAGTCTTAAGCAGATCTCAAGGTAGGGAAAGATCCAAGTGAGGCATGAATCAAGAAATAGATCAGTGATCCTAGGGAACAGTTAACTTTATGGAGTCAAAATTTTTAATGGAATAGTTTGTTGTCTATTTGCTGTGAAGTAGGCACTGATCCGGTTCCTGTTTTCCTGTTTAGCTGAGGTTAAATGCTTTTGTCCTCCAGAGCATAGAGACAGACATCTATTTTCAAAGAGGCTTGAATCAGAGATGTTTTCCCCAAGGTGCTACCTTGCACCTCAGGATCATCTGTCTAAGAGAATCTATATCTGAAACAATACTACCTGAAGAAGCAGAAATTTGTTTGCAATAATGAACACTACGAAGAGTATCTTCACATCTTCCACATACTTGCATTCATCAGTCTTTCTTCGTTCCCTTTTTTATTGGTTCTATTAGGAAGTCCTATTGGCCATCACATTTTCTTAATAGATCAAGAGAATTGCTTAAACATTTCTAAAGGAATGATTGAGGTAAGATTACCAACTTGGGCATGTTTTCAACATTTCCTGCTCAGATACGTTTATCATTTATTCCTCCATACCCCCTGTCCCTTTAAAGTTTCTCTGCAAAACTGTATTACAACAGACTGTAGCCACTTGGAAACTATACTTTTTTTTTCTTTCTTTGATGAGACAGATAACAGCAAATGTTGACAAGCATTCCCAAATGATAAAACTGGTCTCTTGCTTTCCTCTGTGTCTCTGTGCTAACAGGAACTCCTGTGAACTCCAATGGAGCCTTTGTCTTTGTATAGAGGCAGTGGGGTGTCTGGGCAGGGGGAGAAATGGACCCCTGACAAATAATCTCTAGTTTACCCTCTTTTCTACATAAATGCTAAATTAGAGCTAGTGTGTGTATGTGTAGTGAAGAAGATAACAGGACATGATGGGAAAGGCAAACAGGAATGATTGAAGGCACAGCCCTGCATGTAGCTGATGGGGGTTACTTCATTCCTAACTGGTGAAGATTAAGCCAAATAGCTCAAAGATATCCCTAAGTGACTGAATGGGGGCTACTCTTGCTCAATACAGCAAATGTGGCTTTGTGAGCTCACTCACTTCTGTGTCTGATGGTTCCCACTGTCAGTACAAATGATGTGATATTTGAAAAGGCAAGCTTCATTGTGAGTAAAGTGACTTGACTTGTAAAATATGAGTGTCTAGGAAAATGAATGCAGCAATGCTGACTGAGTTAATCAGCTTTACAGAAAGAAAATGGCATTTAAGTTACCATGAGCAATACTTCTAGCAATATTAATGAAGTAATAACAGCTACATCTTTATATGTTTACTGCCCTTTCTTTTCTCCATTACTTTTGATCTACTAACAGTAGTTGTAAATGTGTTCTTGAGAAAGTGGTGCATTATTTCCATCAGGGAAAATCAAGGCATGAATTTCCTACAGCTCTGAAAGAGACATACTCTGCTTGAATGGCTGCATTTATATTTGCCTGATTTATACACCTATCAAAGGGTGGGTATGTCTGTGCTCTTTCAGAGTGTGAGATTGTGAAAGATGAGGACTGTGGGAAACAATCAATAAGAAAGTACTAAGCACCCTTACCTGACTCCAGGTCCTGAGCTCTATCCACTGAGCCACCTAGCTGCCTCCAAATCTGGCCTTAAATACTTACTAGTGACCCAAGGTGAATCACTTACCCTCTGTTTGCCTAGGAGGCAGTGAAGTGACGCAGTGGATCGAGTGCTAGACCTAGAGTCAAGAAGACCTGAGTTCTAATGTGACTTCAGACACTTACTAGCTGTATAACCCTGGGCAAGTCACTTAACCTCTGTTTGCTTTAGTCCACTGGAGAAGAAAAATGCAAACCACTCCAGTATCTTCTCCAATAAAATTCCATTGACAGTATGGCCCACGGGATCACAAAAAGTCAGACATAGCTGAACAACTGAACAACAACAAAGCACCTCATATGTTGCTATGCTCCAGGGAAGGTTCTCCTGCTTAGAGGTTTACATTTTACTTAATGACATAACGTGTTCACAGATAAATAAACACTGATTCTAAAGATAAATTGAAAATGGAATTTCTGTTTCAGGACGTTTCCCTTTCCCTCAAACTCAAAGGTTTCTCCCCTATCCTTGCTTTTGTTGTTGGTTTTTGTATCCTCATTACATTTTCGGTGGGGATAAACTGAGGAAGGGTCCAGATCTGTGAACTCATCTGTATGGGAACTCCCTGAAAGTAACCAGATCAGCAACTCATCTGTACCTTACCAGAGATGTCGAACTCAAGGTTGCAGCCAGTTGTATACAGAAGGCAAAACTTGCAAGTAGGAGAAAAAACATAATAGAGAAATGTTTAACAGAATAAATAAAAATAAAATAAAAGCATAAAAGAAACAGATAATTTTAATTTGTAGTTTTCGATGTCAGTATGTGGCATGTAGGAATCATCTCTATTTGAGTATGATGCCACTGCCTTAGACATTGAGGGTTGAAGTGACTTTCCATGCTCACCCAACTCTTATTATTGTCATTAACTCAAAGGCCAGCCTTCTATTCTTTCCACCATGCTACCTCACTCCTTTCACAAAGAGTAGGTGTTTCATAATTTATTTTTAAATGGACATAAATGTTGTTAGATTATCTCCCTTTAAGAATACAGCAGATTGACAGCAGCTATACTGGAGTTCAGCTAAAATTTCAGCATGAAAACAGGTCTTAGTTGCAGATGGTTAGAATCAAAGGAGTTTCATTCCCCTGAGAAGTGATCAAACCCAAACCATGAGAGCAAAAAAGTCATATTGGATATCACCTATTCGAGATGAGCACAACTCTCAGGACCAAGATTGCTAGTTTACTGACTCATGACATTGGATGCTGGTTTCCCCGATAATATAATTTAGATAAAGCTACCAGAGTTGCCTCCAGGAATATGAAAGTGAAAGAGTTATAGTTCCCCTCTACCTGACTTACCTATGTTTAGTTAGTGGAAGTAAATTTAATATGCAATCCATTGCCAAGATTTTACCTCCCTATCAATATTTCCTCTGTAATGGCTCTTGTACTTGTCTCCTATCCATTCCCCCGACAATCACCCTGCTTCTGGGCCTTCTCATGTCTCACTTGGATTGTAGTCACAGCCTTTTAATTGATCTCACCATTTCCCTTTCCTTTCTCTAATCCATATTCCATGAAGCTACCATGAAGCTCTAAGGCAGAAGTTTTGCCATTTCATCCTCTTGCTCAAAAAACTTTGGTCCCTCCTTCCTGAAGCTAGAATGAAATATAAACTCCTCAAATTAACCATTCATTCATTGATTTGTTCAATAAGAATTTATTAAGTGCCAACTGTGTACAAGGCACTGGGGACAAAAGAAAGATGACAGTGAAACTGTTCATTTCTTCCAGAAACACTTATCTAGGGAGGAAAAATACATTGATAGAAAATATATACATGGTAAATGTAGAGTAATTTTATAATAGAGGGGTCATTAAAATTTGTAATGGAGGAATCAGTAACATAAAAGGTATCCCCCAAGTTGAGCCTAGAGGAGAGCTAGGGATACTAAGAAGCACAATTGTGGAGGATATTCTTTCCAGTGCATAGTACACAAGCCCAGAAAAAGGCACAAGGGAACAGGTAGACTGCCATGGACAGGAAAAAGGAAGTAAATCTGCTGAGCTGTAAGGTAGTGTTTATGAGATGAACTGATGTGAAATATACTTGGAAAAATAGGTTGGGGTCAGTTAGTCCACAGACAGTTATTAAGTACCCACTGAGGACCAGATATTGTATTAAAGCAGGGTTGTAAAAGACTATAAATGCCAGACAGAGGAATTTGGATTATACCCTTAGAGGAGATAGGGAGATAGTGAAAATTCTTGAAGAGGAGAGTGATGAGCATAATTTTGCTTTGGAAATGTCACTTTAGCAGGTGTATAGGGGATACATCATAAAGGAGAGAGACTAGAGTAAGGCTATCAATTAAGAGACAATTGAATAACCTAGGCAAGATGTGATGAGGATTTTTAAGGCCCTTCCTAGTCTGACTCCAAAATATGTTCCCATATTCCTTCCCTTTTATTTCCTATCATATGCTCCAAGGTCCAGGCATACTAAACTGGTCACTATTTCTAAGACTTGGACGTTCACCTCCTGTTTGTGTACATTTGTTCAAACCATCCTCCATGCTGAAGGTGACACTTGAATTGTTTCCCATTTCTGGAATGTATTCCTTCCCCATGCAGTCTATCAGGATCCTTATCCTCTTTCAAAACTCAATTCAGATATCTTTATTAAATACCTACCATACTCCAGGCACTAGTCTAAGGCAACCTGCAACTTCCTTTCATCATGTGGCTTTACATATCATGACAATGTCAATATTGACATGGTTCATTTCTAATATTAAAGAATATTATTATACTTGTTTATATTATAAATAATATAAATATTATTATTAATATTTATATAAATATTATTATATTCTAATATTATAGAAACATAAGATCATAGATCTAAGAGTTGGAAGGCACCTTAGAGGCCATTTAGTCCAACTCCCTCATTTCAAAGTTGAAGAAACCAAGGCCCAGATAAATTAAATGACTTGTTCTGGGTCATAAAGATCTTAAGTGATATTCAAGTGCAGGTCCATTGATGCCAAGGTCAGTTGCTAAGTTAATTGACCTTTCCACTGAACTACATTGGTTCTACAATGATATCACTCTGTTCCAAAAGTTGCTAGTATTTATAGTTTAAAGAATATGTGGTTCTTATCACTTTTGCCACTTTTTCTACCATTTAAGTATTGTTACTGAAGCATAAAAGAAACAGAACACAAAAAACTGAGGACCCTTTTAATGTTTAGTTGGTAGCCAATTTACTAATAATGAGCCTCTCCATTTTTAGCTTAGTAGGTACTGAGGCAGTAGATTCTATATGTGATTGAGACCTTTCTCAAAGTTTTACCAGATTGGTAGGATCCATTGCAATTTGTAGGGCAAGCTAGGTGGTACAGTGGACAGGGCACTATGCCTGAAGTCAAGAAGATTTGAGGTCATATCCAGCCTCCAACACTTACTAGCTGTGTGACCCTGTGCAAATCATTTAAACCCTATTGCCTCAGTTCTTTATCTATAAAATGGGAACACACTGGAGAAGGAAATGGCAAACCACTCCAGTATCTAAGCCAAGAAAATCCCATGAACAAAATCTATGAGGTCATGTAGAGTTGGACACAACTGAACAGCAACTGGAATTTGTGCTCTAGTGGCATAACATTCAACATCTCTGCAACCCCTCCATGCCATAACACATTGGAGTAAGACCTTACAGACATGTCATTTAACAACCATTTAATACTTGAAGAGAATGACTCCAAGCTCCTCATTATCTTATGACTGTTTTTCATGCTCTATTTCTTGAACCTACATAAATTGTGAAATGGTTTAGCCATGGTCTAGAAAACCCAAATCTCATTCTCCAGTGTCAATACCTATCAGCTTCCCTTAACATGCACTTTTCTAAAGTACTTATCTTTACTTAGAATCAATTGAATGTCAATTCCTTGAAGGTAGCAATTTTGCAACTTTTATATTTGTACTTGTAGGCCTGGTTCAGTTCCTGACACATATTAGGCACTTAATAATGCTTATGGATTGATTTAAAAAAAGCCCCAAACACTTGTTACCTTCAGTTTCTTTACTGGGACATCCTTGATTTTTTTTTGCCCAGGTTTCCACAAGAGCCATAATAAGTGTGTGGAAGCCACAAGCTTTATTAAGTTTCCTAGAAGTTCTATATCATATATAAGTTCCTTGGGAATAGAGATTGTTTATTCTTTGAATTTGTGGCCCTAGTGACTGGCATATAGTAAGTACTTAATAAATTCTTGTTGATTGATTGAGCACAGATATATGCTATATTAAGATTGTACATTGTCTTCTAATTGCATATATCAGGTTGATATATAGTTCCTTCTCGCAAGAGTTCTCTTACTACCTTGTGGAGTTTCCCTCCTTCCAAGGTGCATTAATAGATTCGCTTGTCCCTGCTGGATTTTTTTCACCTTCTTCATCATTGCATGGAAGTCATGATATTACTTATTCCTACAAAATGTCAGTTCCACACTCTTTCAGAACAGCCGAGGACACTGGATTTAGATTCAGGAAGAATTTGTTTCAAATCCTGCAATAGAAACTTATTAGATTATGACATTGGACAAGTCATTTAACCCCCTGATGCCTCAATTTGCTTATCTGTAAAATGAGAGGTTTGGACTGGATAGTCTCTCAGTGCCTTTCTAGCTCTAAATCTATTAGTCCAATGATAAACAATTCTAACTATTCATTTAGAACTACTGACTAAAAGTAGAAAGGAACTTCAATTTCTCTAAATACAACCTCCTCTTTCTACAGATGAAGAAACTAAGGCCGAGATTAGGCCTTACTAGGACTTGAACGAATGTCTTCTGAATCCCATTTCTATGATATTCTTGCTTAAGTCATGCTTATTCCTTTCTTCCTCTAATACATCCTACTCCCCAAGCTCTTTATTCTAGTTTATATTTATCTGTCTCCTGACAATCTGTCAGTTCTCTTTTGTAATAAAAAAAGAATACTGAATTTGGGATCAAGATAGAGCATGATTCAAAACCTAGGTCCAATACTTATTAGCTGTAGATCCTTATAACCTCACTAAATGCACACACACACACACATACACACACACACACACACACACACACACACACGCAGTTTTTACTTATATACTTATCTGTTATTATAAACACACACACAAGTATATATTGTGTATAACTTCAAGTATCAATTGAAATATATATGTGTATGTATAAACTTATCCATATGTATGTGGAAAAGATTTATATCACAGCAAAAACAAAAATATGATTGAGTGACTTGTGAGCAAATTAGAGAGAACTTGGCTTTGAATTTAACTTTTTATTCCCTAATTGTTATAACCAAGAGTCATAATTAGGCTTCAGCTATATATTTTGTTTTGTAATTTATTGTAGAGCAATTAGGTAAATGTTTTTGAAAGTGAGATACGCTATAAATCATAATTATAGTCATCTGAAAATATTGTGTATAATTTGTATTTAAAGATAGGAAGCAGGTGGATAAAGTTCTATACATGGAATTGGGTAAACGTGAGATCTGATCCTGCTTCAACCACTAGCTCTGTGGTCATAGACAGGTACCTTAACATGTCTTGGCTTTAGAAACCTCTCTATGACATTAACTTTAAGAAATGTTGCAATATCAATTACTGGAAGGAGCTCATTACAGAAGATATTATAGTTTTTGATACAGTTACCTATATAAAGGACATATATAAATGTACAGTACTGAGAACAGGAATTGTGTTTGTAACTGTCTTATAGATGCCACCAAAATGAGGGTTTTTCTAAAATACTTTATTAGAAGTTAAAACTATAGTATTTAGTCCTAGAAAGGTCCTTCAGATTTTATTTAGAAGTTAAATAATCTGTCTAATGTCACTCGGGATATAGTGGCAGAAACAGGAAATTCAGGTAATCTAGCTTCCTGATCATTTTATTACCTTGTCCTCCCAAAGCAATGAAATGGTTTATTTCTCCAAATTTAGGAAGACATCTCTCTAGGAGTGAGTCACGAGAGGGGGAGCCATTTTCTTGGTGACTCAGTTCACAAGTGTTTTCTATGAACATGGATTGGGTAGCTTTTTTAGTCTTTGCTACTGCTATTTTTAATGTGATAGGTGCATGTTGTCTATTGAGCACTTTGTCTTGTTGTCATGTTTATTGTTTTCTCATTTTCTCCTCTCTAAAATTTCTAATTCCTTTTCTGTCATTTCCTTTTGTGGTCTTAAAGCTATCAATGCAATTTATATCACTATCTTGATATCGTATCAGACAGCTGGCTGTTAAGTTTATTATCCCCAAGTATAAGCTATATGAAGATGACTCCAACCATCAACTTAAAAAAAGAGGAAGAAAGAAAAAGAAAAGAAAAAAAATCATCCTTCAGTTCTCCAATGATCTCATAACCAGTGCAAATTTGATAATACCATTAAATTATAGCATTCTCAAGTCCTTTGGCAGACAGATAACAAGACTTCCTTTTAAACCTATTAAACAGACATTTATTATGCGATAGGAACTGTGCTTCTGGAGATACAAATACAAGAAAAAGGAAAGCAGTTCCTGCCCTCAAGGAACTTAAATTCTAACAGAAGTAAACAATGCATAGGAGGCAGCTGGTGGGTCAATGAAATACAGCACTGGGCCTGGAGTCAGGAAAACCTGAGTTCAAATCCAGCCTCAGACATTTCATAACTGTGTGACCCTGGACAAGTAACTTAATCACTGATTGCCTTACAAAATGGATCCACTAGATCCACAGGAGAAGGAAATGCAAACCACTCCAGTATCTTTGCCAAGAAAACTCCAAATGCAATCCTGAAGGATCAGACCCAAGTGAAAAAAAAAAACTGAACAACAAAAAATACAGTACATGAAAGGAATGGGGTGGAAAGGTGGAAATTACCCATGTTGGGATGTGATGGTGAAGTCTGGAGAGTCAGAAACACTGCAGGGAAGGGAATAAAGCATTTCTGGCCAAGGCCTATGCCTCAGATGGAAGCAACAGAAGGAACTTACCAGCAGGAGAAGAGGGGCCTATATAGCAGAGGCTTGTTTCTGAGTAAGGAGGCCACAGATCTTAAGGAAGGTGATAATGTTCTTGATTCATTTTGGGTACAAATACACAGCTAAGTTGACTGTCATTAATTTCTATTCTATTAAAATTTGGATATATTCTCTAAATTTGAGTACATTTTTTCAGTCATCTTTCTTCTGCAGTGTCTGGATTTCAGTATTTTCTTTTCCTGCACCCTAGATTCATTCGAGCCAATTACAGAAATTCGAAAGCCTCATGGGACGTCTTTAGGGGAAGATTTATTTACAATTTGTCAGAGATGTTGTAAGGGGAATTTCTACTTGGATTAAGGTTTGATTAGATGGCCCCTAAGGGCTATTCCAACTCTGGGCGTCAGTGAGAAAGAGGTTATATACCTGATAGTAATCATTTGAGTAGAGACACTTTGCTGTATGTCCTGCTTTGGAGCTCTGCCCTGGGGCTGATCTGACCTGATTAAGCTGCCTTTCCTTTCTTCTATCTTCTATCTCTTGTTCTGGGAATAGTCATCAAAACAATATTGCCATCATTTCTGGGGAAGGTATGATAATCAATGCCCTATGGCTGCATTCACTATTCCAGAAACTCTCCAGACCAAAGTATCCTTCCCAGTCCATAACTGGGAAGTCCATAACAGTCCTCCTCTTGTTTCCAGCTCTAAAATTCTCTCATTGTATGACTCTTGTTAAACATTAAATGAGATTTAAAAAGTAATTTAAGACAACAATAAGAGAGATGTCATGGTGTAGTAAATAACTATTTGCCAGTATGAGTTATACATATTATAAGTTTCGTAGGTAAACTGGTCTGTGGTGGTCATTTCTTGGAACATGCACAGAAACCCCCTGCTTTATTCTCATCTTCATTATAGAATCGGGGGTGGGGGTTCAGTTGTGGAAGGGAATTTCTGCCAATATATAATTAATAGGCTTGTACTCTGTGATGACAGAGTCTCCCAACTGTCTGCTAAGCTGTAAGAGATTATGATTCAAAAGTTTGCAATAGGACATTGCATTAGCAACCACACTAGCACACAGCATGGGCTGCTAGCACAGGTTCTAGATCTGCCTTTATAAAGGAAAGACAGCTTCAAAGGGGTTACTAATCTTACTTTAATTAAACAAGGCAGAAAAATATGTAAGTAGAAGGTAAAGGTAAAGAAGTGAGTGCCCAAGAAAGACTAACATCATTCACTAGTTCAGGGGAAGGGTGAGCACCCTGAGAGTAGAGAAAATCAATTATTAACAAGCAGAGTGATTGAATAGACAGGGCTCTAAATGTCTAGTGATCATAGTACACACTTTATCATTGCCCAACATAGTTCCCACATAGCTCAACAAAATAACAGAAGTATCTACATACAACACCAGACTGAGAGAGCACCAACATCTGGGTTCACATGAAGGGATGCTTAATAATGGTTACCCAGAGTCTTGTCTAGGAAATCAAAAAGACCTCAGTGAAGCATTCTTCCCATGAGCAAGCCTCCCAAAGCAAAATACCAATATCCAAGAATGTATACAGTTTCCAAACAAAGACTTAGCACCTGACTAGCTCAGTGTCAAAAAAGCATGAAAGCCTACATGACTCAGTACCTGATTGGCAAGGCAAAATACCTGGTAACAGAAGATTGTTATGGCCATGGATCCTAGGAAACTAAACTCCAAGAAATAATGACTAAACTCCACTTTGCTTATGCTTACAGACATGGGCAACACTTTTCTGATTAGCTTCTGGCCCTTTTCCACCTGGTCCCCAGAGACATCTCAAACCAGTTTAGCCTCAGACAGAACTAAAAAGGAGGCAGGGGGTTATTCCTTTTGTTTATTTCCTTATTTCTGGCTTAGCAGTCAATTTGGGAACCCTCCATCACCTGCCATTGTAAGCTCCTGAATAATCAATTCTTCTGGTTTACAGAGAAATTGGGGGACTCTTTGTCCTCCCATAGTTCAAGCCCCTCCATCATGTATTCCTAGGACTTTTTTTTTCTGCAATCCCCCATGAGGAAGACTGGAACCAGGAAGGAAATATCTATACATGCTCCAAAGTATGGCTCCCATGAGCCACCCACACTAAAACCACACATATACACAATCACACACACATGCCTCTATGTATACTGATGCACACACATATTTATGCACATATATATGTATATGTGTGTGTGTATACATACCTGTTTGTAGGCATGTATTGGGAATCGAGGTGGGCTCTTAGCACTTATGCAACCGAGTGCCCTTGAAGAGTTTGGCCTTTGTTTCCTTGATTAAATTAGGACTCCTTGATGACCTCCTTGCCTCAAGGGAAAGCCTAGTTTACATGGGTTTGAGTGCTACGTTTGTGACATCAGAGGCTTTTAGATGAGGTGGGTTTAAGTTGCATTTTCGTGACAATTTTAGGTCACATGGGTGAGTCCCATGTGTGACTCACCTTGTCCCTGAACAGGATATATAAGCGCTGAGGTTGGCTTTCTCTTTCACAGCTCTGAGCCTCAGCAGGAGTGGTGCCTGACTCTAGGCCAGCTGTTGTTATTAGCTTCCTGGCTTTGATGTTGATGCTTCTCTGGTAACTGTATATTGTGATTTTGTCAGACAGAAATCTGTCTGTTGATTTGTGTTTCTTTGCTCTGTTTGTATATGCTCTAAAGCTCAGGGTGCTGGCTTTTCCCCCTGAGCTGAGTGGATGATATTTGTATGTTGGATAAAAGTAAGATTGTTAACCCCTTAACGTTGCTTTCCTTAGTAAAGCAGATCTAAAGAACCTGGGCTTGCAGCATTCTTGTTGTTGGGCTTGTATTGGTTTTTCACTCCCATAGTAGCTGCTAGCCAAATTGTTGAAACAGTGCATTGTATGCATGTATATACATATAGGTATGTGTATATCAATATTACACATGCATATATATTGATGCAATTGGAGTTAAAAAGGAGGAGATAGAACACGATAGTGTATGGTGTGCTGTAAAATACCTAGGTTGAGAATCAGAGTATCCGGGATGGAATTCTACCTTTGCTATTTCTTATCTGCATGAACCCAGGCAAGTCACATAACTTTTATAGACAATTCATTTGTAAGATGAGGAGGTTGGATTAGATGGTCTCTTTAAGCTTTAATGATGAAGAATAGAGAAATGTTTGCAGCTTCTTGAGAATGATTGAAATTTGGATAGACAAGTAAGCTACGTTTGAGGCAAGGAAACAGAAAAAGCATTGCAGATGGGAATCAAGTGGGAAAAATAAAAGCCTGGGTTTCTTTTGGGTGAAAACAAAGTGTATTTGAGGTGAATGATGTGTCCCATTTGGCTGGAGCAGAAAGATTATATAAGAGAAAAAGATAATAAGAGGCAGCCTTAGAAGTCATTTAATCCAATCCTGTCATTTTATAGTGGGGGAAATTGACACGGGAGTGAAATGATCTGCCTGAGGTTAAACAGCCAGTTAGTGGCAAGCCTGATACTAGACCTTTGGTGTCCTGATTCGGATTCTACTCTTATTTCCAAAACATGAGATGACCTTTCTGGAAATTATACAATCATAGAATCTCAGAACAGGAAGTTATTTAAGAGATCACATTATCAGACTGAAGAGCAACTGAAAGACCAGACCAAGGAATTCGTGCTTATTTAATGGGAAAGAAATATTAAGGACAACAAAATGCATGTATGCTGATTTTTTTAAGTGGGAAGGATTTCCCGTGTACACATCTGCGTGATGGTTTTGGAACAAAAAGAAAAGAAAAATGAAGACATTCATGCAGAATAGTGGAAAGAGTATTGACTATAAAACCAGAAGACCTGGGTTCAAATACTGTCTCTGAGTCTTACCTGTATACCTAGGGCAAGTCACTTATCTTCTTAACTGTAAAATGAACGTTTTAGTCTCACTGATCTCTAAGGTACATTCTGACTCTTGAGCAATGATTCTTTGAATTCACAGAAAGCAGATGCTTTATAGATAAGGCAAAGCTGTTGGCATTATGTGATTTTAAAATGGTGCTAAACTGTCCAAACTAGATTTAATATCATGTCATTTTTTAATTATCTCTAAGTAGTAATCAGTCCTCAAAGGTATGAACTTATTGCTAAAATAGAATTATAAATTGTAGTCCATGCAAAGATGGTGATAAGGCATCGCTCTAAGGTCCCTTACAAATACTTACGAGGAATGGACAGCTAGATGGTTCAGTGAATAGAGAGCTCTGGGCCTGGAGTCAGGAGCAGTGTTCTTCCTGAGTTTAAATTTGGCCTCAGATGCTTACTGGCTGACTGACCCTGGGCAAGTCACTTAACCCTGTTTTCCTTAATTTCCTAATTGGTAAAATGAGCTGGAGAAGGAAATGGCAAACTACTCCAGTATCTTTGCCAGGAAAACCCAAAAGATCTTATGAAGAGTTGGATGTAACTAAAAAACAACTAAACAACAACAAAAAGGAATTTATGATATGCTGGTACAATCCTTGTTGGGCAAGCGGCATTTAGCTGTTCTGTGTAGACTAAACATGCACACACACACACACACACACACACATACACACACACATACACATACATACACACACACATGCACACGCACACATCCATTTGTATTGGGGTGAAGCATTTGGAGAAAGAAAGAAAAAGAAATAAAGGAAGGAAGGAAGGAAGGAAGGAAGGAAGGAAGGAAGGAAGGAAGGAAGGAAGGAAGGAAGGAAGGAAAGGAAGGAAGGAAGGAAGGAAGGAAGGAAGGAAAGGAAGGAAGGAAAGGAAGGAAGGAAGGAAGGAAGGAAGGAAGGAAGGAAGAAAGAAAGAAAGAAAGAAAGAAAGAAAGAAAGAAAGAAAGAAAGAAAGAAAGAAAGAAAGAAAGAAAGAAAGGAGTCACT
The DNA here is from genome assembly GCF_011100635.1 of Trichosurus vulpecula. Classification (NCBI taxonomy): domain Eukaryota; kingdom Metazoa; phylum Chordata; class Mammalia; order Diprotodontia; family Phalangeridae; genus Trichosurus; species Trichosurus vulpecula. The sequence goes on from NC_050580.1 coordinate 68,602,378, forward strand.
GTCATGAGCAGGTTGGTTTTTAGCATCACAATATAGTATTTATGTACTTAAACCTTGAATTGTTCAAAATGCAATCAAGGCTTTGAAATATGAGTAAAGTAAACTTGAACACTGTCACATAAATGAACAAACAGTCTTAAGATTCTCATTTAGTGTCTCGGAGGCATAAATAAAGCAAATAGGAGAAATACAGCTTAGAAATATATATTACATTGTGTTTTTCCTACCTACCACAAATCAAATGGTTCAGAGACTTTTATATTTTCCAGCTAACATAGGGGAAAATTATTCTTTTAGGTAATCAGATGAATGATGTGATGAGTAATTTCTATCTGATGTCACTAGAAATAGAAAAATATCGTATACACACACACACACATATGTCTCTGTGTATATATACACACATATACATATATACATACACACACACACATATATACACATATATATGTATATATGTGTATTGGATGCAGTTAGGTGGCTCAGTGGACAGACCACTGGACCAGGAGTCAAGGAAATCTAAGTTCAAATCTGGTCTCAAACACGTATTAGCTGTGTGACTCTAGGCAAGTGATTTAATCTCTGTTTGCCTTAAACCACTGGAGAAGTGAGTGGGATAGTGAGGACCTCTCCTGTAATCTGGGTCTCAGCCTTTCTGTGAATCGAGTGGGATAAATGGAGGTGGGGACTTTTTGGCATGGCTCAGAGCTTCTGATTGACAGCTAGGCCTAAGTTTCGAGTTACTAAGAATCACCTGAACTGTGTCCTCACCAAATAAGGATAGAATTGAGTGATACAAAGGCTTCTCAAGAGAGACACCTTATTAAGTAGCTTAGACCCTAGGCCTGAGTTTCTATTTCACCATAGACACCTGATTTACAAGAACCTGAAACTTAGGGCCATTCCTCACCCTTTTCACTAACTGCCACCTCAGCACTAACTTTGCCAAATAAGGAATAGAACGCTTATATGAGCTTACATTGGCTGGAAATGTATTTCCTTGTTCCTTGTGTCTGTGGTAGATTTCTGCGCTTACAATGTATGGCCAAACCCTCAGCCAATGAGAGTGAAAGTCAGTGGTGGGAGGAGGATGGAACACGCTAGGGTATATAATCATGCTTTGCTTTCTGTACTGCACCTCTCCTACCAGCTCGCTGGTGGTGATGACGCCCTTTCTCGCAAGATTGTAATAAAGGAGTTTTCTGTTTCTACTTTGAGAGACCTCTGACCCTTTTAATTAATTGCTGGTGGGTGGTCTCACAACACACAGAAGGAAATGGCAAACCACTCGAATATCTTTGCCAAAAAAATCCCATGGGCAGTGTTGGTGTGATATGGCCTACAGGGTCAGGAAGCGTTAGACACAACTAAATGACTAAACAATAACAGCAGTACACAATGCACACATAGACATGAGTATATAATACACATGTATGTATAAGGATGTACTTATACACACAAACACACGTATGTCTGCATATACATGCATGTATATGTGTAAGTATGCATATATGTATACATAGATACATACATTATGTTGGGTATATATTTTATATACATATATGCACATATACATATACACACATATACACATACACATACACATATACATACACATACACATACACATACATATACAAATACATATATATTGTAGGCTTGGGATATTATGATAGGACCCAAATTGTGGTCTTCTGTGCATTATCCTCTGCTATCATCCTATGGAATTTCTGTGTTCAGGCTGATTACCAAGCTAATAACCTGACCACCCAATGCCTGATCCTGCAGACTCCAATGTTCTCCCTAAGCTATATGTGGTTATCTTAACCTCCCTACCTCTTCAACTTGCATCAGCTGCAATAGTCAGAACTTTGAAATTCTATACTTTAATTGTAATTCTATCTCTCTGTCTATTCTATATTCTATTAAAAAAAAACTCTATGTCTCTTTTGAGTCCTCATCTCAATTCTCCTTTTCTATTAGTTTGGGATCACTTGTCTCCATACCCAGCACTGATCCTATAATTATAAGATTATTAAATCACTTTTAATGTATAATTATCTACAAGCCTAGAATTTCTGGCATTCTACACCCTCAAATTTCTATAACACCTAAAATCTGATTTTTTCATTTCTTCCTGGAAAGTCTTATAATTATAGCAAAGAGGAATGACATTTAACTGATTCAAACCCCTTCCTCTATCTGTATCACAGTCCCTTTGCACCCAAGAAACAAGTAACAAATTCATTTACTATGATCAAGAGAAGGTACCCAAGGACCTGATCTTACAATGTGCACTTCATGCCTTGTGTGCTTTTGTGAACTTTTATCAAATTGGTCTCTGTGCTGCAGTGAAAACTTTCATTTTGGAAAAATGTGTGTGTGTGTGTGTGTGTGTGTGTGTATTGATCACATTGAGGACTTTTAAAAAATAATTTCCTCCATCCACTACTAATTACCAGTGTATAATCCGGGTTCCCTTGTTGCTGTACCTTCTATTCCACACTTAATCCATTTCCTATCTCATTCTCCATAGTGTTTTTTCACACCTTATACTCTCATATTCCCAATAACTTCACTCCCACTCACCATACTTTCAGCAGATGACTTTCCTTACCTCCCTATTTACTGAGAAAATTTAGACTAGGTCATGTGAGTTCCCTCATTTCTCTCTTTGAATCCTTAATCCTTCTCAGCAATATCACCCACTCTCTCCTCATTCTCACTGGTCAAAAAAGAAGTATCTTTACTCTATCCTAAGACTAATCCCTCAATTTGTGCTATTGATTCTTCTGTCCTATTCCATTACCATCCTATTTTTCTTTTCCTCTTTATTATTAAATTTATTGAAAAATGTATTTACACCTGTTCCCTTCATATTCCACTTCTTTACTTCCTCTCATCACTCTGCAAAATTACATTATCTAGTTTTTCTCTGCTTCTGTTTACTCAAATTATGCTCTCTCAAAGGTCACCCATCTCTTAATCACCAAGTCTAATGATGTATTTTTGGTTTCTAGGGTATTTGAATTTCCTGTAACATTTGACACTGTTGCCCAATTTCTTTTGCTGAACATCAGAAACATTACATTTTCTTGATCTTTTTCCTGTTACTCCTCTGTCTGCTTCATGATCACTGAAATTTGGTCACTGGTAGTCTTGATATATTAGAAAACCTAAATAAAGGTCAATCACAAGGTTAGTCACAAGGTTAGTGAAAACCCCTTTGGAAGATTTAAGGAAGGTCATGAATAAAAAACTCAGGAGGAGGTCTGAAAAGGTTGGTGTTGGTGCTTTGGAAAGGAAGAAACACTTGTATCAAGGAACTAACAGGTATAGACAATTATACTTAAAAAGAAAAAAATGGTAGAGACAATAAATGTTGAAGTTGTAATAATACTAATAATAGTGATAACTAGCATTTATATAGTGCTTCAATGTTTGTGAAGAACTTTACAAATATTATCACATTTGATCCTTGGAGGTAGGTGCTAATATTACCCCTCTTTTACAGATGGTGAAACTGAGGCAAACAGATTAAGTAACTTACTTCTGTCACACAACTAGTAAGTGTCCAAAGCAGAATTTTATCCCCAGACCCAGAGCTCTATCTACAGAAATGTTCATTGGGTTCAAAAGACAATTACTGTTGGAAATCTGGGGGAAGAGACTTATTATCTCCTCTAGCAGAAATTGTAAACATATCTCAAACATCATAAACATTCTTACTTAATAGTCCCTTAACCTGCAGTAGAAAAATGTATAGAGGGGAGAATACTTTTTTTTTGCTGCTATTGCATTTTTTAAAGGGCAGCAATTTCTTTCAAGCTAAGACAATATTAATAAATGCTCAACTGTTTCCTCTTAATAATAACTTCCACACCAAAGCTTTCTGTTAATGCCTAGCACTATACTATGCATGATCAGATGTCTAATAAATACTTTTTGACACATTGGAATTCAGAATGTCTGCATAATTGCCTCTTCCCTGTTGATTGGGTGTACAGCCACCACAAACAAACCCGGAAACAGTATTTTTAGAGATATACTTATATTGCCATGTATGGACAGGCTCTTCTATCTTTCTGAACCATATGCAAATAGCTAGACTCCTAGCACCAGCATTATAGATTATCAGAAGAAATGAAGAGATCCTCTAGAAAAAATATCATATCTAAAACATGGTTTGATATATTAGAAAAAGAATCCATACTCTAACAACATAGAAGACCAAATAAACAAGAGGTCAGCTCACCCCCAACTGGTGCAAAAACATGGATATTTAGGCTTTCTCAGATAGGAAAACTTTGGAGTATTTGTTCTTTCTTTAGTAAATTTAGTAACTTTCAAAGCATTACCTGGTTTCCCCTTTATCTTGCCTAGCGTTCATTCCTGATCCATTTATTTGGGAGAACATTATGTGTTCCATGGCCAGGGTGTATCCTATTTCCACTGGCCCAGATAGGTTTGCCTTCTCTTGCCTTGGGCAGACACAGTTTTTCACAAGAGTTTTTAAGAAGGTCATAGCAGTTAGATGCTATGAAGATCAGGAAATTTAGCTTAGTCATGTTATCTAGCTGAATTAACAAGCACAGGAAGCTTATGACGAGAATATAGAGTCAATATTTCATGATACATAAACATTTATCAAGCACTTCTTATGTGCCAAGTACTGTGCTAAGCACCGGGGATACAAATGCAAAATGAAAGACAATCTCTAACCTCAGTAAGCTTCCATTCTAAAGAGGAAGATAACACACAAACCCAAGCTGATAAGCTGTGAGGAGGGGAGATGTTGGCCACAGGGGCATAGTGGAGACATCAAAAAAGAAGTCCAAAATGAGTGCTGTCAGAGAGGTCTAAGAATCAGATCTGTGTTCAAATCCTACCGCTTCTCAGCTACTACCTATGTGACCTTGGTCAAGTCATTTACCCTCTATGAAACTGAAGTTGAATTAGATAATCTCCAAAGCCCTTTCCCACTCCAAAATCTATGAACCAATAACCATCAATAAAATTTGTCCATCATTCTAGCCTGTTGGAATCTTTGTGGATCCTGAATTTATCTACCATGTTAATTATTACTCTCAACTTTATAATCTGCCAACTTGGTAAATATATGATTGACTCCATTTATTAAATAAACACAAGGGGAAAGGTATACTGTTGTTTTGCCTGAAGGGTGTTGTCATTCATACCCCTAAAATATATCAAAGCCTTGTAAAACCTGAATCTCATGAATAATTATTCAGCTTTTTCTGTTACTCTAAAAAAATTAACTTTTATAAAATTTACATAATAATCTTAAATACATACATGTATATACACACGTATGGTGCTAGCTAAGCCGATGCTCCTTTCTCTGGACAATTTATATGTGCTATATCTGTGGTAGATCCTAAGCCCCTTGAAGTCAGAGAATGTCTCACTTCTCTATTTAAAAAACCCAGTACTTGGGTTTTTTAATATGTATTGACTGATTATTATGCACAGAAAAGACACTCAGAGCTCTTATATGAATAGAATAATAACTTACAAAGTGGCCCATAGAGACAGGATAAAGTTAACATCTCCCTAAATGTGTGTATCCCAGGAAAAGTTCAAAATCAGCTGGCAGGATTGGGCTGGAAATCAGCAAAACTGTTTTGCTAAAAAGCCTCTTCTCTGTCTTATCAAGCAAGGTCTAGCTATTATTTATTAGACCTTGGTCAAATTTTCCTACATACTTTGTGTGCTCTCAAAAGCTAGTCTTTGTCAGCTGTTCTCATAAGAGAACCATCTTAATGCCCTATGTGTGGAGCACTAGAGAATATCAGGGCAAAAGAGGCAAACACACAAAGAAGTATAAAAATCTTTCTTTGATAAACTCAGTGTTCAGCACAATGAAAGGATGCAAAGCTAATCCCTTTCTTGAAGTGTTACCATGGCTGTGGAGGCTTTTACCTCCCCTCCCCCCTCCCCATATTCACACCAAGTACCCTAAGCACTGCTCAGGAGGAATAATAAAATATTCTGCTTCCCTGAAGCAGATAGTGGAGATGTAGAGAAATGTCAGCTGGAGGACCCTTGAAGAATTTTTAAGCACTAGCAGTGTTCTGAACACAGTAGAGAAGAAGGGCAAACAGCTTAAGAGATAGGTTTAATGATACAAGAAAGTCATTCATAACATTATAAGAACTTAGTAATGTTATAAATATCAAGCCTTCCATTACTCAAATGACTTGGGCTGGTTGGTAAATCAAGATTTTCCTCCCTAAATTGGATGATTGCTGAGTAAGTCAATCTGGCAGTTATCACACTATGTTTTTTTTTTTAAATGGTACTTATTTTATTTATAGACACTGTAATTAATGTCTCCTGATTTGATGATAGTATAGAGAATCTGTATCCTAGGTTTCCAATTTATTTCAATTTTAATCAGATATATCACAAGGTTCTATATATGCATGTGTATATTTATACATACACATATATGTATACATTTATGTATATTGCTATAAATGCATATTTACTATATGTAGATATTTATATGTATATTTTCAATAGTTTGAAACTTCACTAAAACTTATGGAACAGCCTATATATATTTGTGTATATATACCACAGATGTATACAGGGTAATTATATCTACAAATATATACATTTAGAAAGGAATACTTTTGACCAAGTCTATGATTTCACTGTTATAAGGAAGTCTCTCTCAAGAAATACATTGAAACTACTGAAGATAGGCATATGCTTTGTAAGTTGCAATCTTAGAGAGTTACCTGAGACACTGAGAGATCCACTGACTTGTCTAGCCTGTGTGTTTCAGGTAGCATTGGAATCCAGCTCTCTCTGAGTCTCTGACCAAATCTGTATCAACTACAGCATACTGGCTCTCATGTCACAGTATACTGGAACTGTGTGTGCATGTGTGTGTTTGTCTTTTTTTCTCTTTCTCTCTCTCTACATATATATATATATTTATATACATATGAATTTCTTAGTATGTATTACATATGTATATGCATATATACATATATACATGTGTATATGTGTGAGCATGGGTGTATGCATAACATGAATTCAAAATATTTTGACACACAAAGACATGTCTCATAAGTCATTGATACTAAAACATAATAATTTTCTTTTTGATATATATTTGCTATTTGATGTAAATTATTAATTTTATATAGTCTTTCAGTCAATAAGCACTGATTAAGCCCTTACTAGGTGTCAGGCAATGTGCCAAGTGCTGATGCTACAGAAAGATGGAAAAGACTGTCTCTGCTCTCAAGGAGATCACAGTCTAATGGGGAAGACCACATGCAAACAACTATTTACAAACAAGATGTATACAAATTAGGTTGGAGATAATCAACAAAGGAATATAGTAGTCACATATTTTGCCAGTTTAGTCTGAGTTCTTAAGATGTTAAAAGAATTTCACATAAAAATTCAAGAATGTTATGGACTTGTGTTCACCTAGTCATATCTCAATGATCTAAATATTCCAAGAAGAATTGTTTGTGGTTATTTATTTTTTAATCAGGAATTATCTGATTTTATCAGAGGGAAGGGCATTATATCATGATTACTTTAGTTGGCTTTTTCCCAACCAAGAACTGTAAACTTTCCAAACTCTACTAATCTTAAAACCAGTTAGAGCAGATAAAGGTACCTTCACTTCATTGTTTCAGTTCAATTCAGTAAGCATTTATCAAGTGCCTAATACATATAAGAGAATTACATTAATCTAATCCTCATTAGATTGTAAGCTCCTTGAAAGCATATATTGTCTTTTGCTTCTTTTTGTATCCCCAGCACTTATCACAGTGCCTGGAACATAGTAAGTGTTTAATAACTGACAGTAGTTGATTGATTGATTATTTGAGATAAGACATTTTCCTGGTCTGAGGGGATATATAGATAAAACTAAATCTAATCCCTCTTTTCAAGGTGCTTACATACTATTTTGGTATGGTAATATTATGGCTAATAATCATAGATCTAGGATGGAAAGGGGTCATCAAAGGCAACTTAATCCAGAAATAAAGAAATAAGAAGGAAGAAGAAGGAAGGAAGAGGAAGGAAGGAAGGAAGGAAGAAGAAAGGAAGGAAGGAAGAAATGAATGAATGAATGAACAAGCAAATAAAAAAAGGAAAGAGGACTAATAATAAGAAAAATCAGGAAAGACATCCTGTAGGAGGTAGTGTGGAGTCTTAAAGGAAGCTAAGGACTCTTAGAGGAGAAGGATGATGAAGATTTGAACCAGGATGTTGGTAATATAAGTGGAAATAAGGGGAAGATGGGAGGAATAGAGTATGGGTGGAGTCAATAAGAATAAGCCACTGGTTGAACAAAGAGGGTGAGATCCATGGAAGAATTGAGAATGATCCTGAAGTTGCAATCCTTGGTGGCTGGAAGGATGGTGGTATTCCAGCAAAGGTAAGGAAGTTAGCAGGAGAGGAAGTTTTGTCTAGGGGAATTAGGAAGGAGTGGTACTATTGAATAGAAATGCTTAGAGATGCCTTGTAGGTAACTGATGTTACAGAAGTGTAGCTAAGGTTAGAGACTAGGTTTATAGATAAAGAACCGTGAGTCATCTGCTTAGAGATGATACTTGAACTCCTGGTTTCTAATAAGATAAACAGGAAGAAATCATTCCTATATCATTGCTCTCTGCTCAAATTGCTGTTGGGAACTTAATTTCCTTATTTATTTCATCTTTCTATACAGGTGGATGGCATTCTACTCAAATCATAATATCACTTCTCTTTCTCCAGTGATCTTCACCCAAAAGTTCTCTACCAGGCTGTTCCCACTTTGCTTACTGAAATTGCTCATATGAGCACATGTCCTTAATGTATAATGCTATGCCATCATCTTGTTTATCTCTCCTATTTTTTTAGCAATAACTTATAACCTTCCAGAGCCATATTCACTTTCAGGGCCCATCCAATTAAGCCTCTGTGATATTTGTAAAAGTCAATTTGCCTTTTTGAAATGGGATACATAAATTACCTTATGTCTTTCCCATGTATTCTGCATTTGTATATAAGATATTTGAAGCCATTGGTTTTATTGCCCATTTCTTTCTTGGATTTTGTGTCTCATAAATACTGAAAAAGTCTTTTGTCCTTCATAGCATGTTATAACTAGTATCTATGATATATAGAATATATGTATGCTACATACTATATATATGCATATATATGTGTGTATACATGTATACATATATGTTCTGTACCACATATCTCATATGAGTGTATATGATACCCAAAATGCACCCCAACCTTTTTAGTTTAATGTCCTTTTATTAGATTTGTTGGACTATATGCAAACATTTTTTAGGCAGCTATTTTTGAGTACGTTGTCTGAAAGTATTTAATTCTATGTTTTAATCTTTGATTCAGAAATCCAAATCTTATTATCAGAAATTAGGGACCAAGCAATAACTAAGCAATGCTAAATGAGTGGCATTAGTTTGGATAATTCTGCAGGAGGCAATGTGCTACTGTAGATAGGGCATGAACTGGAAATCAGAAGCGTGGTTTTCAGTACTAGCTCTGCCAATAATTATTTGCTTGATTTAGGGTGAGTGCCATAGCCTCCCTTGTGCCTTAGTTTTCTTTTATTTAATATGGAGAGTTCAGGCTAGATTATCTCTAAGGTCTTTTCTCGGTCTAACTTTCTATGGTTCTAAAGGAAGATACCCTAAAGCAGCAGAGGGTTTTCCTGGATCTTTTTACCTTTTCTTCTCATCCAAGTTCACAATTAAAACTTAACTGCAGTATTCTAATGATGGTACATACTCCTTTGTTGTTTAATGTAAGGGAAAATTCTCACTGAGAGTATTACAGACCAAATAGAACAGGAGAGATAGTACCAAAGCAAGATGGTCTAAGACCCGTTTGGGGTCCCTTAAATGGTAAATCATACATTTTAGGCAAGAGACTACTCAGCTTATCCAATTAAAAAATAATAATTTAAAATAGATTTAGGAATTCATTTTTATTTGAAGGAGAAAGCACATGAATAAATCATCTAGGGGTATATATATCTCTAACCTTCTTTTTGGTCTTGCCACTTCTTTGACTACCTTTCAAACTGGAATAATGAGATTTTTAAGTAACCAAAAGCTGTCACAGAGCTCTGCATTTGTTTGTGCTAGTGTTCACAAATGGGAAAGTGCCCGCATATTTACATGAATTTTCTTTCCCTGTTCTGAATTGCTATGTTAAAAGCTACATATGACTTGTTTTGATGGGAACCTGGATGACCGTGGAGGCTACAGCTTGTTGCTGTTTAGTATTGCATGGGAGAGCTGCTGAAAACCAATATCATTTGTGAACTTTAGCCAAAAACACTCCAACACTGAAGAATAGAAAGTCATTTCTGACAGTTTGTTCTCTTCCCTGTTTTAGGGGTTGTTGGACATGAACAACAACAAAGACTGGGTAAGAGGGCAGAAGAAGGAGGAATGGGTTGAGGTCGTAGAGAACATTTCATCTCCATGTCAGGGAAACCTTCCTAATTATCAGATGTTTCCTAAAGGATGATATGTCTTAGGAGTTTTCCTTCATTGGAGGTATTCAAGTCAAATATGTATCACCATTTGTGTGAGAGATGATAGAAGAAAAAGGTTTTTTTTACATACGTGTGGCCCTATAAGGCCGCTGAGGTCACTCCTAACTCTGAGATTCTCTGATTCCATGTGTCAATCCCTAGTATTGCTTTAGAACAGGATTTTTCAATTTTTTTAAAAAAATGTTATGGACTCCTTCCCTAGTCTGCAGATGGCTAAGTAGTTTTCCTCAGAATAATGATTTTAAATGCATACAGTGAAACACATGATATTACAGAGGAAATAAATTAAAATGTGTTATCAAAATCATTAAAAATAAAATTAAACAAGGTCATGGATTCCAATTTAAGAATCCCTGAAAGATCATAAAAAGACTTCTTAGAAGGCCTCTTAGCAGGAAAGCTTGAGCCATGTTTGAATATGTGTCCAAATAATGTGTTGGTATATATTTGGAATGCTCAGATTTACATCGAGATTTAACATAAACCAATCAATCATTCAACAAGCATTACTAAGTACCTGTTACAAGCCAGTAATGCTTTAAAAGGCCCTAAGGATGCAAACAGAAAAAGTGGGAGAGCCCCTGTCTTCTAACAGCTTCCATTCTATTCAGGGATCAAACATGACTATAAATAAATATAGCAAAAACAAATAAAAATACAAAGTGAATGTCGGGGTTAGGGTCTAACAGCAAGGGGAATCAGGAAAGACTTCTTCCAATACCTGGTACTGAGCTGAGAATTACCTTGAGCAACCTCTACCAGTTCATCTAAATTTGTCATGGTTTGCTTTTCATTCATTTACCTCAGGTGCTCACTTCTGGGCCTTAAACCCTGGGCCTTACAGGAATATCTGCTGTGCTCCTTTGCAAATTCTGGGAAATAAAAAATTTTGGGTAACCTGTGTTATTGGCAATTAATAAACAACTTGTAAATTGTTGGGTTTTTTTTTTTCCTCCCAACAAGTCTATGCAATATGAAGTCAAAGAGCCAGAGTGGTACTATCAAAAGAGCCTTGGGATAGGAGTAAGATCTGGTTTAAAAAGTCCAGTTCTGCTTATCACCTGGTTCTTTGGCAAATCATTTAATGCTTGTAGGCTTCAGTTCCTCACTAAAATACAAGAGATTGAACTAAATGGCCTTTAAGGTCTTTTTCCAGATCTATGATCCTATAATTCATCTTACAGAAGAGGAAATTGAGGCTGAGAAGGGTTAGGCGATTTATACACAATTGTGAAGCTAGTCCATTGCAAAGCAATATTCAAACCCAGTGATCAAAACCCATTGGCTTCACGTAGAGTGTCCTGAACTTGTCTGTTGTTATATTTAAGAAGCATATGTCAGGTTATTGGCGTTCTCAACCTCATGATTCTCAGTAATGTAAATAGATAGCAAGGGGGTTCTTAGTCCAATCATTGTTATTATTAGCTTAAAATAAGCAGACTTCTGTCCATAAAGTCTCTTTCCTCTTAGGTTCAATGCCTTGATGTGTCTTCCCATTTTGAATTTCAGTTTTATTCCTCTGTACATCCCATTGGCAAACCCTTCTCCTTGGTAGTAACACACTTAGAATGACTATTTAAATGGCCTTAAAATTATAATTTCTCATTTATATTACAGCTAATATGAAGGCTTTGTAAGATCCTCTTCTAAAAGATTCATCATTCTTTGAGTTGAAACTGCATTAAAATTCCCTGATTTGAATGATTCTCATAATGAAATCTTATTGTTAACTCTTTGAGGCATGTGGCTGTTATTTAATTCTTTTATCTCCTTTTTGAGTTCCATTCACATCTTGATCAATCTTTTATTAATCAGGAGAGTTAATGTTGATTCAGCCTGTCTAGAAGCTATTAAAAAGTATTAATAGATGGCAAGAGATGTTAATTCCTCATGAATCATTTAAATGGCACCATTGCTCTAACCACAATCTGTATTTTAACATCACTGGGGCTTTAGGGGATTTATGGCTGCTATTTATTAGCACTTACTTAATCTCATTAACCTACTTTGTTTTGAAAGGCTATTCCCATCTCAGGTTATAAACCAGTATGATCCATCTTCCATTCAATGAGCATTTATTTATCACCTACTGTGTGACAGTCTAGCGTTGGACACTGTGGGAAAAATTCAAAAGAAATAGGCTATGTGGTCCCTGCCCTAAAGGAGGGATAAAACATAAGTACCACCACAGTGTGTAAATTAGTTATAGATGATATAATATGAATTGTAGAAAAGTGTTGCTCTAAAAGCAAGGGGATGGATTGTATCAGATGAGATCAGTCACCAGTCACAGAAGGCTTCTGAGCAGGAAAGCCTGAGCCAAGTCTGAAAGGATATAATTCACTTCCAAATAATGTGTTAATTTTTCAATCTTTGTAGTTGTAGGTTTATAGGATGCAAGATGTAGCGCTGGGAGAGATGTCAGAGGCCATCTAGTCCAACCCTCTTATTTTACAGAGGAAGAAACCATTAGACTCAGGGAGTTTTGCCAGGGCAAGATACTAGTAAGTTCCAAGTACATTTTTCACTGTAGTATTCGGTAACACCCAAGGCTCCCATGCGTATACTGTATTTTAACTTCCCAGTTCAAGAGACTTTTTGGGTTTGCCCTGCTCTCTTCTGGGCATATCTGCTAACGCACCTACCACTGTGCTTTCCTATCATTTCATTGATCATCAACTAGAAGGAAGCTTAGCTTCTGATCTACAGCTCTTTGCTGCCACATGCAGGTCATCACCTGTACTGAACAGTTGAAATAAGCTACTTTGCTTACACCGAGTTCTTCATTTATGATCCAACTTCTTCCCCCATAAGGGGAGGAGTCTGACAGTTTTTTTTTCCTAGGTTACAGGATCATAGCTGTAAGCTAGAAAGAACTTTAGAAATCATCTTTCCCAATCCCTTCATTTTGTGGATTGAAAACTGAGGTCCAAAGATGCTGTGACTCACCCAAGGTCACATAAGTAAGTGGAAGAACCTACTTTCAAATTGAGATCCTAAGACTCCCAAGGTCAGTGTTCTTTGCAGGTAGCTGGTGGTGCAGCAGATAGAGCACTGGGTTTGGAGTCAAGTCACAAAGACATGAGCCTCAGACACTGACAAGCTATGTGACCCTAAGCAAGTTGCTTAAGTTACAAGCTTCAATTTCTTCAACTGTAAACTGAGAACCCCTTGCAGGGTTGTTGTAAGGATCAAAAAAGATATTTTCCCAAAAAAAGGACAGCACCTAGCACAAAGGATATGCTCTATAAATGCTTATTTCCTTCTCCCATCCCTCTTTCCACAAAACTGTCTGTCTTCCTAAGTTCAGGGGTTATATTTAGTTCTTTCATTATCTAAATGCCAGCCAGCTATGTAGAGAACCCATTGGGTATTTTTTTTTTCTTTTGAATTCCTTTTCTCCTGTCATTACTTGGGGAATAAATCTTATTATCTCTTTTGATCTCCGATTTCTGGATGATAAACATAGATCTCCTTCAGATGATCACATGTATTTCCCTTTAGAAAAACTGTGAAGGAATTTGGTGAAGCTTGCGTGAGATTCTTTTCAACCCCTGGAATGTTCCCAGTTGCCATACAAGACATCCCAGGAGAAGGAATGAAAAGGATTGAATGGAGCTGTTAAAGATGTTAACTTTGTCCTGCTTCCACTTCAATAGCCAAAATATTCCTATCTATGTGTGATCTGCAATCACCACTAAAATACTGTTCTTATCTCATGATAAGCATTGTAGCATGGAAGCAAACCCAAGTTCTCAAAAGCTATGACAGCAGAACATAAGCTCCAGCAGTACATAACAAACTATAAAGGCCTTGTGGATGGTCCAACACCGGAATATCTTTGCTGTCCTCAGACTAACCTAATTTTGGGGAGGCAAATCACCAGATATATAACCAGAAGGGTGGTAGTTTAGACAACTGTAACACCTGAAAAAGGCCTTGTAAGGTATAAAAGATTTTCCATTTTTGTTGGTGGATGAAGTACCTATTCCAACAAAATTGCAGATCCTCAAAATATTGAAAAATGACTTTTAGATGCATCTCATTCTAGGATGACACAAACCCTTAATGCAGGATGATATAGACTACTAATACAGACACTCAGAATTAGCCTTTACTGTGGCTTCATGAAGGATCAATCAATAAGCATATATTAAATGCCCACTGTGTGCCTGCCACTATGCCATTGGAGATGCAAAGAATGAAACAACCCCTCCTCTTAAAAAGCATAAAAACTAATGAATGTAAAATATTTACTTATAAAAAAAGAAACCCGCCAAATTTGTGTTATCTGGTATTATTGCAGGTTAACATCTGGATTTTCCAGATGATTAAGTTTTTTACTTGCAGAGCATTCCAAGTCCATGTGCAAGGCCTAAGGCCAAAGCCACAGCATGACATCTGTCATGAGACAACGGGGGATGCAAATACTGCTCTGCTGCTGGCAATAGAAATAACTCAGTAATAGGGGCTGTGGATATAGATTTGGGACATTAATCCTTTATCTTTCTTATCATGTGTTTATTTCAATGATTAAGAATATTTACCCCCTAAAAAGAGGGAATCACTCTTATATCTTCTATTTATTGCAACATATCTTGACCTGACAGGAAGATGGATCGGCCAACCTGAAAAGTCTCAAAATATCCTCCCTAGCTCATTTGAATGAGTGGGAAAGCTTAGAAGGAACTAGTAGTTTATGGCTGTAAATTATCTTGTTGTTCATTAGTGCTAATTACTGCTCATTACTGAAATAAAATGGTAATCAATGTATTAAAATGAAAACACTGTCACTGTCCATTTGCTGTTCATCTACAAGTCTTTGCATCAGATGTATTTTTTTTTCATCCAAAGGTGGCACAAAGAAGAGAATCATGCATTCCTGAGAGGGGACAGCAGCTGTGAGATATAAGCCTGAGCCTCATTTGATATCAGAGGAACACAGGATAAAAAACACAGAGAGAGACAGACTGAGAGTAGGGATAGAAGGGAAAGAGAGGAGAGGTAAGGGGAGAAAGATAAAGAATGAGTGAGGAGAGAGGGAGAGGGGAGAGAGAGAGAGAGAGAGGGACAGGAGAGGAGAGGAGAGGAGAAGAGAGGAGAGGAGAGGAGAGGAGAGGAGAGGAGAGGAGAGGAGAGGAGAGGAGAGGAGAGGAGAGGAGAGGAGAAGAGAGGAGAGGAGAGGAGAGAATACTTCAGTGACACACATTTGCATATGGACCACATCCTAGAAAATACTATTTTCAGTGATGGAGCTGAGGGAGGCAGCAGGGTAGGGATAGTTGTCCTAGGGGCAGCTCCTATCATCCCAGGCTCACGTTCATGTTGGGCTGTGATAGCTTGCTTTTGGGACCTCAGGATGTCTAAGCAGCTAGCAGCCCTGCAGAGGCAAGTCTTCATTGTTTCCTCTGAACAGATGGCAAGAATATTATGGAAAGTTCACTTATTTTTATGATGCAGTAAACATCTATGAAGTGTAAGCTACTAGACGAATCCCAATTTCATTACTATCACACTAGTTACCTGGAAGAGAGTCTCTCATAGAGGAAAAAAATTCTTGCCTTTGACATATTGGCTATTAGTAGATTTTTACAATGTTACCATATGAAGAGTGCTGTAAGAGCAATTTTAGTAGTATGTACCATGCAAAGTCATGATCAATTCAAAGACTGAGAATGATGGAGATGTATTGCTACCATTTCATATTGGAGAGAGAAAGAAAATAAGATTCAGGTAAACAGTAGTCTAAATCCTTCCTACTCAGCTGGGACTGAGAGTCATAGATCATTCTTGATCAGAGTTCAAAATTGCTATTAATAACAGCAGGAATTGGATGCTTGCATCAATACGATTTTATTATCCTCTGGACAAACAGGAAAAAGTATTTCCTGAAACTTTTGGCTTTATGAAAACTAAGTATAGGGAATTCTAAAATGTTTGTAAAATGGATGTAAAGGTTGCAGGGGGAAAACAATTCTTTCCAATCACAAGGTGAAGTGGTACACTGGTGAGAGTGATGGAATTATAATCATAGTTGATTATGTATAGCATAATTACATATAATCTGAATAGAAGTTCTGGTCACTTGTTCCTTCTCTCATTTCCTTCAGGTTGTGATCTCAGGCAAGACTGGGGATCAGATTCCTCATCTGTAAAATTAAGGGCTAAAGTAAACTAGACTAAATAACTTTTATGTTATGTGATACTCCTAAAGTTTGTGTATTGATTAAAAGTCTTAGATAGTGAGATATTGTATCATGTACATGGGAGTTAAACGAGGGCCAGGGCATGCCTCTATTAATATAACACATAGTTAATTTGCTCCTTATGAAAATATCTACTAAACGGTTCTTTCAATTTTGTGGGTGAATAGTACAAGTAACCATGGGCAATACTTTTTTTCTGTGATAATGTTTCAGTTCCAAAACATTTTGTCAAATTCTCAGCAATATTCATGGGTTTATATTTGTAATGGGAGGTAATATTGCATAGTAAATAGAAAGCTAACCTTAGAACTAGAAGACATAGGTTTAAGGCCCACCCATGACATATGTTGGTCGTGTGATCCTGGGTAAGTTATTTACCTTCTTGATGCCCTAGGCACCTCCCTAAGACTAGAGATTGCAAAGATAGTGCAGACCTACCTAGGAAGAAGGATTTTCGTAATCTGGGAATTCCCTATACCAACAAGATCACAGGAGGCCCAGGTCTGATTTATATGCAGCAACAGCATGGCACTAATATGAAACATACACATTTCCCAGCCTTTTTTTCTCTCTCTCTCTGGCTTATCCACTACCACTTGTCTTCTTTTGGTCCACTCTAAGAGAGATATTATGATTCTGTTTGTGGGAGTGGATGACTATAAACATTCTAATATAACACAAAATCTTAGAATCCTGGTGTAACCCAGGGATGTGTGTGTGTGAGTGTGTGTGTGTGTGTGAGTGTGTGTGTGTGTGTGTGTGTGTGTTGGGGGGATATACTCATATTACTTAACCACTATAGCTCCTGAGCCCCCACTGGCGTGCTTCCCATTTGCACATAATCATTTACAAGGATGCAATCCATGAATCTTAAATTTGAAACATTTACTAAGCAATAAAACAAAAGCCAGAAAAATCATGAATATTACTATTAGGCAAAACCAGGAAACAGCATAAAATTTGCTCTTTACTGAAGCAAAAAGTTGAAATAAGCAGCACAATCACAGCCTACCCAATAATTTGGATTACTGTCTCCCACCAATGCACAGTGTCTACAGGTGAGAATGGCCACACAGTTACAGAAACCTAACAGTGATGTACAGTGTCTACATGTACTAAGTGCTGAATAAAGACTATATCATTCATTCATTCATTCATTCATCAATTGATTCTTTATCATTCATCAAATGAGACACATTCATAAGGAAACACATATGCATAAAGAAACTCATGACTTTGGATGGTAGACTTTAATATCCCAGATTTCTTTAGGGAATAGTCAACACCAAACAGCACTCAATGGCAAAACTACTTATCTGATACCTATTCCCTTTCTGGTCCTCGCAAATCTCCTGCTAGGTAAAGACACTTCTCTGCTACTCCAGGAAAACCAAACCAATGTCAAGCTCTTTTAGCACACAGCTCCTCTTGTCAGGGTGCTGTTTGAGTGTTCTAGTCAGTTAGCAAAAAGATATATCAGTATAGCTTCAAACAAAACAGCTTCACTGTTCTTGCCCTCCTTCCTTCTCTCAAACTATAGAAGGCAATAAAAAGTAAAATAGGCAACCTTGAAATGTTGCCCATCTCTCAACCTACAAATGATGCCAGAGAATAATAAGCACAAATAGTTCTTCAAGTAACAGGGCATTCTGCATTCCTCCTATCTGCTTCCCAGCAGGTACAGCTCTCTATTCCAGTCAAACAGCTCTCTCCTACAGCTACAGAGCCTGCCTGTCTGATATGTTCAGTTCCAGTCAGTTTCTATGTTTGCTCTTCTGGAATCAGCTTCTCTCATCACCTTAGATATCTTTTGTCCTTGGCATCTTTTGAATTTTCCTGTGCTCAGCTTATTTTCTTATTTCTCCTCCTATGTTCATCCTGTTTTCTCTTTTGCTCCTAATAGCTCAGGTCCACGTTTCCGTGGGTTTAGTGACTCATTTACGCCTTACAGTGTAAAAATCTGCCATTCTGTCAAGCATGACCTTGATTGTCTTTGCATAATCATTTCATAGTTCCCAGTTATTTGATTTATAAGTCCCTAGTTATAATCATCAAAATTCTGAGAAGAGTCACATGTAAATAATCTGATGGATTGCAAGCATTTCTGTCAGTATTACCTCAGACAGTGATCTATGTTCAAACAAATTCTCTTGGTATATTTTTCTTGGAGCACAGTTTTCTCTCAGGTTCTCTTAACTTTCTAAGTCTCTGCTTAAGAATTTTTTTTAAAATCTGGAGGGCTCTGTTTTTTTTTTTATTTGATTTTATCCTAGTTCCTGCCATAAATGTTCTGTTTTTTTTTCCCTTTCTGCAACCAAAATGCCCATATATGACAAAGAGACAGTAATTAACACATATATTTGTAGGTCAAAGAATAGTCATTTATTAGACTATATTGTGATGTGTAATTCTTTTGTATCATTATTGATGTTATCTATATTATTGTTACATACTCATTCTTTTTGTTTTCAATGGATTTTAGATAGCAACGTTAATGGGACAAGTCACTATCCTCTTGCTGTTCTCTTATATTTATGAGTCTGTGGCCAATTGTGCAGGTTAATAAGATGTCTGTTTTGTAATTAAAGAAAGCTATTAGTATGTAAACTAGTCTTCTGTAGGTTGAATGGGCATCTTCAGGACAGCTCTGTTAGCAGTTAGCAGGGAGAATAATGGAGATGGCTTGTTCTTCATTATGTTTCCACATGGCTTTGATCTCTCCTGCTAGTTATCTATAGTTTGTTTCTTGCCCTTTTTCATTCAGCTTAAAGATTATGGTTATTAAATATTTCAGAACATATTAAAATGTTGAAATTAGATGTCAATGTATCATTATAAGCTCGGGTAATTATGAGGAACAATTTTGTTACTGATCATGTTCTTTTGGCCATAGTGTTTATTTATTGAATTCTTAACAATATTTGGTGATCTGCCTTTTCAAAATAGGGATGTATTATTGTCTAGTTTCTTTAAGAGGGTGAAATTTTGTTCACCTGATCAATAAAATATTTTCCAAATTTTGCAATATGATATATACATATATTCAATATACTGTGATATATAGTTTCTACTGTTTTATTCAATAATTTGATTTGGACAACAATCCTAGGCTCTTTATGGATAAGCTTCTGTGACTTCTGGTATAAATGATCTCTTCTACATCATTATCACAAACTTCTATATAAATGTTGATGACTCAGTCATTTATTCAATATGTCTTTTATTATTAATAGTATTTTTTATCCTTATCCTCTTGAGGGAGTTCAGATAGAATACATCCTAGAGTAGGTCTTGATTCTGCTATTATTTTGTGTATATTTTTCCCAAAAATATTGTGCTGCTGAATGAAAAGTATGCTTTTCATAATCGGATAAGATCATCATGATATAAACTCATCACTATGTCAAAGCAATTCACTAAGTGCCAATTATGAGCCTAACACTGCACCCGGCACTTGGAAAACACACACACACACACACACACACACACACACACACAATCTCTAAACTGACTTTCTCTAATACTTACTGAAAGTGACTTTGAGACAACTTCGGCATTAGAGTAGGAAGTAGTATTATGGACATGTTATGTACCTTGCCTTGTTCCTATAAGACTTTGCCTTATCTTGCAATATCTCAAAATATATTAAACCTTTTCATTTCATATGGTATAGAAATTGATGGTGATGATGGTGATGATTGCAATCACTGTATATCATCCAGGTTGGCATTACTCTACGTTACCATTAGATATCTTCACAACAAGAAAATGGAATGTGCTTTGATGTAGTGATTAGTACTACTACTACTACTACTACTACTAAGAATAATAATAAGAATAATAATAATACTGCTGCTGTTTCCATTTCCCCTTTCCTAAGTAGAATACACACTAGGGATCACACAGTCAATTAGATGAAATCAATAAGAACAACTCCTCACTAAATGAAATACTTTTGTATTCTTATGTTGAAGAAATAGAAATCCTCCTTGGTGTTTCATAAGAAAATAAAAAAATTAGGGGTGGGGGAGGAAATCAGGTTATGGTCCAGTGCTAATTAGTGAACCTTTGGTGATAAGTCATTGTAATGCCATTAAAAGAATATGGGAACTATTGGAAAAGAAAGGAGATAGATCTTATTGTGGTCTGGAGTGTCTACTAGGCAGGTGTATTGAGGACAAGATGAAGCCTATGTGAGAACTGGGCATCTAGTACATGGTCAGGAGATAAAACAGAGGGAAAGAGATTGGGGTAACACAGATATCTGTACTCGGTAAGGAATGCTCAGATTTATTGTTTGACCTATGGGTTAAGCATCAATAAGATTCAGAAAGGTGAAAAGTAGAAATATCTTGACTCAATGCCATGGTTATGAAAAGAAGTTAGCCCATTCAGAAACTGGTACTGGTCAACAAGGCTTATGTATCTGTGGTGATTTTTTTATCATTTCAAAAAATAATTCAATTTAAGATTCTTTTTAGAGAACACCCCTCCCCTCAGTATTTCTATAATAGGATTTAATTTTAAAAAACATATTTTAGACTTAACATTTTCATAGGATTTTTTTTTGTAAAGAAGAGCTGTGTCTGGAGATTAATTACCCTTTGAGAAATTTTATCTAGCTTTTCCATTGGGATTAGAAGATCTCCTTTTAGTAGATTTTATTTCACTTTGAGACAATATAGAAATGGCAACAGTACCAGAGCATTGGTCATGTGGTTTCCACATTTCTCATTAATACACATATCTTTAGATCATTTTTTACTCAAAGCAAGCGAGCCAGAAAATCATTAAGTAATGTCAACATCATAAAAATGAATAGTTTTAGTAAGCTTGTGTTTCTCCCAAGGCACTGATTTGGAAAGAAAATATACATTCATATTTAAACAATGAAAATACAGAACAGTATATTTTGAAGGGGAATGATAGTGTGAGACAAATTTTTGCATGGTTTTATATGAGATGAATCTATCCCAGAAGGCCTAGTAGATGTTCCTTACTCAAAATTTTAAAGTGGATCTTTAGAAAGCCTACATGAATAGGTTTACAGGTAAAATTTGGTGTTAATATGCCTTCAAGAGCTACACTTGGAAAAAGATAGAAGCCCATAGAATGAATGTCACTTAGGGTACCACTGAGAATAGCTCAAAAATTTAATTCTGTTTTATGGTGTGTTGAGTGAAGCAATATTTATAGAATCCACAGAGGTCAGAGTTCTGTTGAATATTAATGAGACTTCATCTAATGAATTATTTTCGGTAATGCATGCCACTCTCAAGAAGGGTATTGATAAGCTAGAGAATGTCTATACCAGGGGTGGGGAACCTAAGGCCTCAAGGTGGCCTTCGATGTCCTTGGGTGCAGTTTTTTGACTGAGTCTAAGTCTTATAAAACAAATCATTTTATTATGGGGATTTGTTCTGTGAAGTTTGTATTCGGTCAAAGGGCCACACCTGAGGACCTAGAGGGCCACATGTGACCTCAAAGCCACAGGTTCCCCATCCTTGGTCAACACAAAAAGACTACAATCATCAAGGGCTTCAATACCGTAATGCCATATTGAAGGTCAGCTGAAAGAATTAAGACACTAAACCTAGACAAAAGTAGAGTTGGGGTAAGCAGGGCTGTGTGTTTGCATATGTGTGTGAACATAGTTATATTTACACATATGGAGGACTATCATGTCTAAGAGGATGTAGACTTCAGGTGTGTGGCTGCAAAGGACAAAACTAGGAGCAGTAGGTCGAAGTGCGAGAGGCATTTCTCCCAGGGAATCAACACCATTGCAATATGGTGCAAGTATTTTGCTGACATAAGCAAAGCTCCCAGATTTCAAACTCTTTCACATAACCAAAAACAGACTGAAACTGTTGTTGACTATCTAATTTTAGTATATTTATGGAACATATGCAAACACAAGCATTATTTCTGGTTGTTTCCATGAGTTTGAGTGGGATTCTGAAATGATAGAAGTTGCATTGCAAACTTTAAGGACCATGAAAAACATGAAATTTTCTGGAGGAGACCAGTTTCCAATGAAAATGAAAAAAAAAGTCTATGTCTTTTTATTATCCTTTTTGTTGGGATGCAGAATTCGAATGAATAGCTACTGTGTGACTCAAAACCAAGAAAAGGAGGAGGAAAGATAGTCGAATTTCTAAGGTGCAACATATTTGGATAGGTGTTGGGTAAAGAAGACACCCATTTGGTTATTTTTATATGGATACATATATTTTAACATCATAAAATTCTACTGCATTTGGTTCCCAGTTGTTTATTTTCTGTTTCTTTTCCAGTCCTGTTGGTTATGGTGAAAGTAAATAGCCTCCTGTGTACTCTAACACAAAGCAGATATGATTTTCAAAACTTACCCAGAGAGTACAAATGTTTTGCTCAGAATCTGGTCTGATTTTCCTGCTTAATTTGATGCTTTCAAAAATTCAAAAATGTTATTTGCCCTACTTTTATTTGAATTATTTTTTTGCATTTCTCTGTGTATGATGGGGTTGTAAGAAAGGGTAGATATCTAAGAAACATACATCCAATGCTAAGATGCAGATGATAACTATGAGGTAATTTAAAAGAAGTTTAACATTTTCAAAGGATTTAGATTAGACTCAGTGCTAGAAGGGACCTTGGAGATTCAAGTCAGTTTGCTATTAATTAAATACCTACTAAATGCAGGGCACTGGAATGTACAGATAGAAATAGAACAATCCCTCTTCTCAAGAAGTTTATATTCTATTAGGGTAAGGGAAAAATATAACAAGTGTACAGATGAGTAAAGGAAACCTTGGTGGCACAGTAGATAGAATGTTGGGCCTAGAGTAAGGAAGACTCATCTTCATGAGTTCAAATCCAGCCTCAGACACTTACTAGCTGGATAACCCTGGGTAAGTCACTTAACCCTGTTTGCCTCAGTTTCCTCATCTGTAAAATGAGCTGGAGAAGGAAATGGCAAACTTTTCCAGTATCCTTGTTAAAAAGAAAACAAATGGGGTCACAAAGAATTGGACACAACTGAAACAAATGAACAACAACAGATAAGTAAATATATAATACAGACAAAATAAGTATAAAGTCATTTTAGGGTTGAGGAAAACATTAACCACTGGGAGTATGGTGGATCAATAGAGGATTTGTAGAAGAGATGGAAAATGACCTGAGCCTTGAAGGGATCAAAGTATTCCTAAAAGGTGAAGAGAGAAGGGAGTGCATTTCAGGCATGGGCTGCTACCCAAGCAAAAGCATGGAGGTTGAAGATGAAATATAGGAGATAGACAAAATTAGCTTGGATATAGCATGTGTGTTAACTAAATTTGCTTAAATATGATAATTAACACCACCCAGTGCAGTAGATCTGCCTACTTATTATTAAGATTTGCTCTTAACATATGGTGATACATTAGAATCAGGGAAAGAATAACAGAAGAAAGTTATCACTGTCATTTTGTGAAATTTGATGAACTTTGATGAAAGTAAATGTTTTACGTTTTTTTTTAAAGTTTACGCTTGAATACAAGTGTTTATTCAGAACAGAATGCATTGGGGAACTCTCCATTTCCACACAGAGGCAATGCTTATGTTTTCCCTGGAGTAAGTAATCCATATTGCTGAATTAATTGAGCTTTAAAGGACTTTGTCAGTAAGGAATTTGATAAGGTGGAAGCAAATTAAATGTGGGTCTTCTATTAGCTCACTCGAGGAGAACTAAAATAATGACAGTGCAGTCCGTGCTACTGGGAAGTGGCAGCTCAGCTCCCAGGCCAGTTTCTCAGAGTGAGATTTTTTCTAAGTCAGGGATCATCAGCTTTACCTAGCATCACTTTGGAGATTATTGCATGGAAATCATCACAGGTACTACTTGCTGAAAACAGTATATTCTAAGAAATGGATAGAGGGTGGAATTAAGGTACCATCTTTTATGTATTTATTAAAAATAAACACTTGTAGGGTGTGTGTGTGTGTGTGTGTGTGTGTGTGTGCGCGTGTGTGTGTGAGAGAGAAACCTGGCTATGTTTAACATCCCTAGAGATCTGCTTTCCACATTACTTTCTGAATGATAGTCTCATGTGTTTATTTGCCCCAATCAACTGATTACTCTTAACCTTTCTTTTGATCCAGTCAGTTAACAGATTGCTTAGATTTAATGTCGTATAGATCAAGTGTAACTTTCTCGAAACCAAAAGCACAGTGGTATCTAGGAAATCATTCATGAGCGAGATCTCCTAAGAATATTGGCCTCCAACAAGCCAACTAATCTACCCCCATCTCTCCAAGTATAGAAAATTGTATGAGTCCATCTAACTCTGGGCCTGAAGTCAAACTAGGGAAGCTAGAAATTTGAGGGTAAACCCTATAGGAACAAACGCTATGGGAATTTTACTTGCAAAAAGGACTTTGCTACTATTTTGAGGGAGGGCTGTCATCCTGACAAGGAGAATATTGTTTATCAGCTGAAGTTGTGGGTAGCCACCATAGTCATTACAGATAGGATTCAGGCATTGCATGGCTATAGCCAACATCCTCAAATCTGTCAGGACCTGGAAATTACTAAGATGCTTAAGTACATTATGGAAACAGGAGAGATCAATGCCAAATCATCCCAGCTAAGGAGTATGCAGCTCCCACAAGTGCCTGGCTGCAGAGAGTTTTTCCTTTGCTCTAGTGCCCTCTGCTTCCCTCAGGTCTGCTTTCCTAGCATCTATTAAAAATCCCTTCTGTTTCACGCCTGTATCCACTTCCTGTGGCAAGCTGTGTCTCTGATCTTTTTGATACATCAGATTATGGGGGACCTTACATGTACATGTATTTTGGCTCCCATTTTTTAGATTGTAAGGTTTTTGAAAGCAGGGAATATGTTATTTGGTATCATGCTATAATAGGAAAAAAACTGGACTTGGAATTAGGAAATAATTAATTTTGAAACTCACCCATCATGCTAACTTTGTGATAATAGGAAAGACATTTAAGTTTTCTAATCTTCGGTTTCCTCATCTGGAAAAATGAAGACAATAGTGCTGATCTCATAAGATTGTTTTAAGAGTCAGAGGAGATGATATCCCTATTTGATGTTGTTCAGTTTTCTTGATCCCATTTCGGGTTTTCTTGGCAAAGGTACTGCAGTGGTTTGCCATTTCCTTCTCTGGCCCTTTTTACAGATGAGAAAACTGAGGCAAACAAGGTTGAGTGACTAGCTTTTAAGTGTCTGAGGCCAGATTTGAACTCAGCAAGATAAGTCGTCCTGACTCCAGGCCTGATACGCCATACACTGTGCCACCTCAATGCCTATAAATGTCCTTAAAGCACATCATGAATCTTTAAGCACTATAAAAATACCAGTTATTATAGTTGTTAAATTTCTATCCCTAGGATCTAGCACAGTGCCTTGTACATAGTATGTACCAAATAAATTTGGCTGACAAGATCTTAAGGAACATTATATTTTCACTATGGCTCCCACTGTATGGAGGACTCATATTCATTTTTCTCCTACTGATCCTCTATCAGGTATTTAAAAATTAAAAGAAGGAGATGACTTTGTTTGGATAAGTGTTAGAAAGGATTTTCTTATATTGAGTTGGACTCTACCTCTTCATTGTTTCTACTCATTTCCCTCCCAGGGCCAAGCAGATCAAATATGTTGCCTTATTTCTGTTACCTATGCTCAATCTTTAAGATGGACAAGAGATGCTAGTTGACTTCCAAGGACACTTCACACATCAGATCTCTAATCCTATGAATATCTTCACTTTCCTTTCCGTGTTACTTTTTTTTCTAGTCTTCTTTCCCTTTTCAACCATCTTTAGGCAAAGTTGGTCTTTGGTGCCCCTTCTTTTTAGCACCAAAAAAATACTGACTAGTGCCTTTGGGATGAGCAGATTCCCTCCAATGAGATTCCCCACCAAATCTAGGCAGTTCCTCACTCAAGGTTTTTCCCAATTACCCCACATCCTCATCAAAATTTATTAGTGCTGCACTTAATTCTTGAAGATCCCTGCTCTCTGCCAAGTGAAAGTGTCTGATAATGAATTAAATGTATTCATGTATTTGATAGCTAATGTATTACATGTCTCAGGTAACAATCATGATTTAAATTACAATGTCGATTTCCAGAAGGCCCTTTAAAGAAAACATACCAAACAATGTAGTAGGCTATTTACTTCATACAACATAGTCACCTACATGGACTAGCCTCACTTAGAACATCACTTATTACATAGTGAGAATAGAGTATTTCCAGATCGTAGATCTTTAGAACTAGGAGGAACTTTAAGGATAATATCATCAAGATAATAGGAGCTTAGTATTTAAAGAGGGCAGCCGGGTAGTGCAGTGGATAGAGTGGGGGGCCTGGACTTAGGAAGACTCATCTTCTTGAGTTCAAATTTGGACTCAGGCACTTATGAACTGTGTGACCCTGGGCAAGTCACTTAACCCTGTTTGCCTTGGTTTCTTCATCTGTAAAATGACCTGGAGAAGAAAATGCTAAACCACCCCAATATCTTTGCCAAGAAAACCCCAAATGGGGTCACAAAGAGTCCAATATGTCCAAACAAAAACAATTATTTAAAGATGGAAGAAGACTTAGAGACGACCTAGTCCAAATTCCTAAATTTAGAAATGAGGATACTGAGGCACAGAGGTGGGAAATGCCCAAAATCACACAACTATTTAATGGTGGAGTCAATACTGTAATTCAGGTGCTCTGGATAACATTTAATTGTCCTCAGAGTAACCAAATATTCTCCAAATCATTCGTGTGGGTTAATTAGATGAAGTTTATGTCATCATGGAGAGAGAACTCAGCTGCATTTTAGGGCGTATAGGCAAGGCCTTGCTTGCTGCCATGATCTCAGGTTCTCAGACTGTGGGAGACAATCCCCCCGCCTTGATATTCCATGTTTTCTTGAGAACTAGGCATCAGCCCTGCCAAAAAAATTAGCTCAGCAGCTTTACATTGTGCTGAATTGAAGAAGAAAGTTAAATTATTTTAGAGGGTTTTTTAGCATATAGGAAAGGAAAGATCTGGAGTTTGGCATTTTTTCCTGAAATACAGTCTAATCATCAGAGGCAGATTCAAAAATAAATGACTGAGCTATTTAGCTTGGCAAGATTGCATGCTCAGAATCCACTTTCATAAATATTTTAACTCTTCATTTCCATATTTTAAACATGGCAAACATTCATACACTATATGAATATGCCGGCTATAAATATGAGACTGTTTTTCATGTTCACTGTTCCTGAAGTCACAGCTGCTGTGGTATTTGCTGATTAGATGTCAGGCCACTGAGGCATGTCTTTCCTGCTCCCAAAGAAGGCAGCTGGCCCAAGAGGGCCTGAACCTTCACGCCTGGCTCCTCACACTCCCTCACTCACCCTGTGGTTTGTCTCACTTCCAACAGCTCTGATGTCCTTGCGTGTCTGATTCCAGTAAGCTCTGGGTCATTAACAGAAAGCTTTGCACACACAAAAAAGTTTGCTCCTTTTATTGAGGATGGAGAGCTAGAAAAGTAACATTATAGTGATGTAGTATAAAATGTCATGCTGAAATGATAATAATAACTACTAGATGTGTAGAATATCCTTTTTAGAAAGTATAATAAAAACCAAAACTAGGGTTAATCAACTAGGGCTATGCCCCAAGGTGCTAAATTTAGAGGACTCTGGCAAAATTTGCTTTCTTTCAGCAGTGTAGAAACTACAGAGCCTAGGAGAAAGTTAGCAAGAATAAATTGTTCAAGTTCGAACAGATGGCACAATGGGACTGAGTTCTTCTCATCTCACCCCTGCCTTGTACCACCTATCAGGGTCTCAGTCTCCCCTTCTGATATTAATGCCTGCCACACATTGCCTAATGCCCGGTGCCCCAGGCCAGGCCCCTGGCATACTGTAAGGTGCTTTCTCTGATCATAAATATTCCTAGTTATAATTCTAGGAAGGCCTTCCAAATTAGGAAAGGATTTGCCTTGAATGAAGATTTTAGAAACATCTAGTGCAGCTGGCAGTATGCAATGTCTAAGGTTATTCAGTCCAAATCTAACATTTACAAGGTCAGTGAATAACTCATGACCAATGCATATATCAAGGATTATAAAAATAGCTCAAATTTACATAGCTCATGAAGATTATGAAATACTTGATATATGCAGTGAGTAGAGCACTGGCTGGCCCTGGAATCAGGAGAACCTGAGTTCAAATCCCGCCTTGACACATGACATCAAATCCAGATACTTGACACATGTACCAGCTGTGTGACCTTGGGAAAGTCACTTAACCCCAATTGCCCAGCCAAAAAGCAAAAAAAAAAAAATACTTGAATTATACCATCTCTTGATCCTCACAATAGCCCTATGAGATACATAATGCAAGTATTATCATAATCTCTATTTTCTAGGTGAGAAAATTGAGGGTCCAAAAGGTGAAGTAACTTATCCAAAGTCACACAAGAAGTAACTGTGAGAAAATGGGGGGAAGGGTACTAAATAAGTCCCTGATTCAGGCAATTTATTACTCATAGGTATGAAAGGACGTGACTCCCCAACCCTCCAATCTCACAGGCATGTAAGTGGTGGCTTGGGTATACAGTGGGATGTGTACACCAGTTTAGAGCCCACATCTCTGGGTCTCTGCACTTACATATTATTGTTGTTACTGGGCAGATTCATAGAGGCAGAGGGGAAGAGAGATTTTAGAGTGAGCCAATCAGCAAATAGGCTGGGACCATGACCCCCTCCCTCAACCCACGCCTTATGGATCATAAGGGCATTGTGATTAGAAAAGTGCATGCTTAGAGTAGATGAAATTCTAACCATTACTATCATTCATTATCTAAATGTAGCTGACTCTAGCAATACTGGGTACATAGAAACCTCCCAGTCCGTAGGAGGGTCAATCAGTGGTCTGACATGGAGTCATTTCTTTCAGTTAGGGCTTAGCAAAAGGCCAATCCTCCCAGTAAATGACAGGGCCAGAACTAGAACCCGTGTCCTGATTCTACCACTTATCATTGATAGCTCACAATTACAATTGCTTTAAGGTTTGCAAAGCATTTTCCTTACAACTATATGAAGCAGGTAGTGCTGTGGTTTAGGGATGCTGCCATGGTTTAGGGATGCTGGGACCCCAAAATGTCAGGGTACAAAGTAGAGTCGCCTGGAATGAATTCCCACACTCAAGCCATCTCTTAGCCAAGTGGCAAAGTTTATTGTAATGCTTAACAAAGCAGGCAAAGATTCTTAGGGAACCTGCAACCAAAGAGGAATGATGCTAATGCTTATATGGAAAAGAGACAGGGAAAGGATGCCCAGTATGCAAATTAGGTGATGTGGGGGTGGGATTAGTACATGCAAGTAGTCTTTTCCCATTACATCTATGGTCTTACTGTTTATGAGATGTTTTCCCCATAACAACCCTAAGAATTTGATAGGTATTATTATTGTCCAAATTATAAAGATGGAGAAATTTAGACTTGCAGAAACTAAACACTTTTACCATGGTCAGAAAGAACTGGGACTCAAACCTGAGATTTCTGACAACAGCTCCAATGTTCTGCCCACTGTATGGGATACTCTTCTAAGAATACTTGTACATGTGCCCATATCTCTGATTAAAGTCCTATCCTGAGACAGGAATAGAAAATATTGGCTCATCTTGTCCATTGTAGTCAAGGAAACCTTTAATGTGAGGCACATCAGCATGTGCCTTCAGGAAAATTGTGAAGTTGGTGACATGTTATTTTCATTGCCATCCCCTAGACCTCTATAAAACCTGTGATGGCCTCATCCTCCTCTCATGCTCCCTTCAAGCACCTAGCACCCTATTCTATCAACATTTGTTCTCGCACAAGTCTCTGACATCAGTCATTTATAATTTAGTGGGGCATCAAATCACTGAGTTTCCTTCCAGGGTTATTTGTTCTTTAAACCTTATTTATCACCAGCAAATCTTAGCAAGGCTTAGTTTCTTGCCTGAGGAATTTCAAAAATAAGTAACCCAAAGCCAGAGGTATTGTTGTGTGTTGGGGGTGGGAAGAGTTAGAAGCCTCTACCTGAGTATCTGAAATACCACTAGCCATTTAGGGTAGCCTTACAGAGGCATACCTCAGATGGAGCCACTGGCCCATTGCAAAAGGATGCTGGATTCAAAGTCAGAAGACCTGGATTCAGTCCCTCTCTATGTCACATACTACTTGAGTAAACTTGGGCTAAACTCCATTTCTCTCAGTTTCCACAACTATATAATGATGGGTTTGCACTAAATGGACTAGACTAGAAGATCGCTTCCAGCCCTAAATCTTTGTTCCTATGATTCCTGCTCCCCTCCGACCTCCTCCTTACCGCCCCGCCCCCAGCTGGCTTTATCTTGCTACACAAACTCCTCAACCCCTACCCCAGGAAATGGTTCATCTTTCAGCATCCTAACAGCCATCCAGTGTCCTAGGGCTTACTTCCTCACTAGTGCGACACAATCAGAATAAAGCTCTCTCTGCATTGCTGCTTGCCCAAGTTGCAAAAAAATGCTAGTTATGGCCATGCAGCAATTTGTCGATAAAGTCAGGTCTCCATGCCTGTTGCATTACCTTCAGGGGCCTAGATGACAACTGTCATGTGTTTGTACAGCATTAGATGCAGTATATGCATCAGGATACTATGAACACTATAAATACTTAGAATGAAAAGAAAACTATCTTCTGTATGATAACCCATTTAAGATCATCAGAGAGATATATACTTTTGTTAAATGCACAATTTTTGTAGTAGATAGAGCTGCACACCCAAGACTAGTCATTGAAAAGATCTGTTCTCCGTGCTGCCTTCTGTCTCATTGAATCAGGTGCTGCTCTGGCCGATAGCTGTTAATTTAATACCTCTAAAATAAAGTTACTTTGAATACTCTTTAGAGTCTCCTGATTGAATAGCTTCACACTGAAATGACCAGGTGATTTAATATGTAAGGAGTGAAGAAACACTTTGGAAATGTGTTTGTAATGATTTAGAACCCTCATTTTCCTGCCAGCAAGCATGACTCGATACTTTTGTTCCATCCACCCACTGCTTCTCCCCAACTTCAAATTTCTTTTCTGAAGATCTTTAGAAGGGAATTGTTGAAAGCCTCGGCCATTCAAAATCCTCACGTCAACACAAATGTAGCATTCAGGTCAAGGCCTCATTTGTGCATTTCATAGCAGATACACCAGTGGGCCCAGAACTATAACACTTTATGCTGAAAAAAATCTGTAATTTTGAAACAAAAGTGCTGAACACCACAATCAGTATTAATGCCCATCCCCGGGGACAGGAGACTACAGTTTGATTAGTTTAGAATCTCTTGAAGTTTGCTCAGCTAGAAATGAACTTGACCTTTTGAGAAAATTT
Source organism: Trichosurus vulpecula (assembly GCF_011100635.1). Classification (NCBI taxonomy): domain Eukaryota; kingdom Metazoa; phylum Chordata; class Mammalia; order Diprotodontia; family Phalangeridae; genus Trichosurus; species Trichosurus vulpecula. Next base: position 68,634,540 of record NC_050580.1, read on the forward strand.
TGCAGTTGACAGAATGCAAATTTCAAGGATTAAAAGAGGGAACACAGACTTCTTCAACTGCTCTCTTGTGAGCATTTGAGTCGAAAACAAATGTTTCTGTACAGCCAGGCCCTACTGCCAGAGAAGAGCTTGCATTGAGGGAACAAACAGCACCAAACTTTCTCTTTTCATCATATTTCTTATAAATTTAAAAGGTAGCATGCATTCCTATTTGTGGTTATTAATGTTACTGTTGGCAGAGGCAGCATGACATAGTGGAAGGAATCCTAGACTTGGAGACTGGAAGAACTATGTTCAAAGCCCAGTGTAATGGTAATTAAGGTGGAACTTTTTTTTTTACTGTTTTCTCTTTTGGAGCACTGAGGTAATCAAGTGCCTTGGTGAGTCTGGCCTTTATTTCTTTGATTAAATCTGGAGTCTTTGATGACCTGCTTAAGAAACAAGAAAGCCGAGTTCACATAGGTTTGAGTAGCATGGTTGTGACGCCCTTTGACCCTGAACAGGGTATATAAACTCAGAGGTTAGTGCTTTGTTTGGGGCTCTCACTCACTGGAAGAGTGTTGTGTGATTTGATCAGACGAGATTCTGGGTAGCCGCTGGAGCCCCCCAGCTTTAAAAACCCAGGTGTTGATGTTTCTCGCTATGGTATACTATGTAATTCTTTGATCAGACAGAGAGAGGCCTGTCTGTTGATCTCTGTGTGTTATTTGCTCGGTTTATATAATATACGTTTGTAGTTTCCATTTGTATTTGTTCTGAAGTGCAGAGTGCTGACTTTTTCCCCTGAACTCGGTGAATGGTATATGTATGTTTAATTAAAGTAAGATTGTTAACCCCTTAAAGTTGATTTCCTTAGAAAAGCAGGTCAAAGAATCTGTGCTAGCAGCCCTCCTGTGTGCTGGTGTTGTTGGTCTTTCACCCTCACAACAGCTGCTAGTAACATTGTTGTTATACCCAGCTTGGCCACTTCATAACTATGTGATCATGGTCAAGTAATGCAACCTCTCTGAGACTCTGTTTCTTCATTTGTAAAAGGGAGATAAAAATAGCATCTACTTCACAGTATCATTGCTTAAATATGAACTGTTATTATTAATGTTATCATCATTATCATTAAATTCTTTTTTTATAGGATTCAGATGGAAATGGCCCTGGGACAAGTTACTATCTTGTCATTATTACCTTATATTTAATATTCTAAAACTCTTGCATAGGTTGATAAAATAACACTTTTTTTTCTTAGTGCAACAAAAGTAAAAGGATTCAAGTTCATCAACTGTAGGCTTATTGGAAATATCTTCAGTACAATTACAGCAGCAGACAGTACTTAATATTATTCCCACATGATTTTGCTCTGTATTAGGTCTCTATGTTTTAAAATATTTTCAGTTCACATCGCTTACAGATTATGGATATTCAGTATGGTAATATCTATTTTGAATTTGTTGTTAATTTTTTAATGGGTCAATGTTATATCTTGGAGCTTGTGAGTAACACAGTAAAGTCTATGATGATGGTCTGTTTCTAATATAGTTTATTGTTTGAGGCCTCCAGGACCTTTTGAAGTTTGTATTTGTTATATGGGAATTTCTGCATATGTATTTGTATTTATATAATCATATGCTAGTCCATGAATGATCGTGAGCTTCCAGTTTAGGTATGTGGTAGGTACCAATTTTTTATAGCATACATATATTGAGGAGATTCTGTGATTCTGTAGCATACTATTAGCTGTTGAGTCTTCTCTATTGTGTCTGACACTCCATGACCCCATTTGAAATTTTCTTGGCAGAGATACTGGAAGGGTTTGCCATTTCCTTATACACTGATCATAATGTCTAGGCCCTTTTGTGATTTTTGGTTGCAAGGACCTGGCCCTGAATGGTAACCATTTCTACTTCCATTTACACAAGCCAATCTTTATGATTCAATCATTGCTCTATATTTCTTTGTTGGCATAATGCTGAATTTGTATGAATTCCATCCATGGAAGGTCTTTCTTTTCTGTTCTTGGATCCCAGCCACCTTACAGGCTCCATCCAAAAGTAAAACTCTTCCAGTTGTATTCAATATATCTAATTGCATACATGCACAATCAACCTTTACTGTTGCTTGATGAAGTTATGTCTGTGTGTTCCAAGAATGAATCTGCTTTGATAGCTATTGACCTGTTTTCATTTTGTTCTAAGAAGGCCTATTAGACATCATCCTTCTTTTAGGTAATGAAGTTTTAATCTTTCTATAAATGTGACAGAGTGATTAGTCCTCTGTCGCATAGTTTGTTAAAATATCTTCCACATATATTTTGATCCATTACTAAAGTTTCAAAAATGCATATTAAGGCTGTTATCGTTTAAGTCTTATTTGCTTTAAAAATGCTTGCCTTCCCAGCATACCTTTATGTGTCATCTTCCTCATTAGAATATGAACTACTTGAGAGCAAAGACTATCTTGCTTGCTTATATTTATTCATATCCCCAGAAATTAGCAGTGCTTGACACATAGAAAGCACTTGACAATTACTCTATCTGACCTTTTGTGCCTATCTATATATCTAGCTAGCTTCTTTCTCTGACCTCTAGCTGCCAAAAAGTCTCTTCTGTTCCTCTTAGAAGCCTCCAGAGACAGAGATCATATCACCTTCTTTGGCCACTTATTATGACCTCAGGCAATCGTTATTATGAATAAGTTCTTCCCATCACTCATTGAACAATATAAGGAAAGATGTATCTAGTTATCACTTTGAAGGATGGAAAATATCTAGATGGAATCTTCTTTACATCAAGCCCTCAGACATTCAATGAGAAAACCCTTCTCAAATCCCACACAGCTGACTCTTCTCTCAATAAAGTAAACCCATTTCCTTTAACTATTTCATACAAATTCTATTTCACAAATACATCACAAAGTCTATTCTCTTGTTTTGTTTTTGTTTTTGTTTTTTGATTGCCAGTATATTTCAAGAGAACACTTAATCCTGAGAGTATTTTGCTTCATGGGGCTAAATTAGGGACTAAGCATTCTAAGTCACCAAGGGTATCTTAGAGAACGTAAAACACGAATCCTAGAAAAGAGGTGATGCTTGAATTTGTCTATGCCTATATATCCTTGTTATTTTTTTAGTCTTAAGTCTTTTATTAAACTGAATGTTTTCCTCATGCAGGATAGGGAAATGACAGTATGATCATCAATTTCAGGCACTTCTACTTATGCATGAGATTGTACTGAGTATCAGAGTTGTGATATTCTTTCCTTTTTTGTCAGTTGTCTTAACTCTGTTATATTCTCTCCTAAAATGAAAGCTGTTTCTGAGCTCCTGTTTATAAAATTTGCCAGGTGCATCTGTGTCCTAGGGGAACTGTACCACCATTTTACTTTACAGACAGCCAATTTTAAAACCATCTCGAGGTATTCTATTTCTCCTCCACAATTTTATCTCTAGGAACAAATAAATGCCCATGGGTTTGTTTACTGGATAAATTTTATTCCAGCTCTGAGCTACTTACTCTAAACCTCCCAAGAATTGTTCTTCTTTACAAACTTTGTGTCTCTCACTCAGTTGATTTTTGCTTTCTATCTGTCATAGCTATCAGTGAGGTATTTGGTTTGAACAGATGTGAATCTTAGCCATCTGTAAGAAAACATAATATTTTTGATGTGGTTTCAATTGATGTATACCCCCTGCCTGAGTGTTCTGAACTTGAAGAGGCAAGAAGAGAATAAAAATTCACTTCTCTCCTTTGCTTAGGGATAAAAGGAGTTTCCACATGTCTCTTCTTTGGGTGCTTACAATTTCACAAAATTTTAGATTCTTCATAATTGATATTTTCATCCATGAATGTCAGTTTGTGGATTTTTCTTCCCATATTTTATGTTACTAGTCTCTTTTTTGCAAACAGGTTTGGAGTAGGAAATGAGAGAGGAGACTAGAATTTATACGTGTGTGTGTGTGTGTGTGTGTGTAATTCTACCTTACAGTTAGCAGGAAGAGAGATTTGTATATTCTCCACTTTGCCTTACTTGGGGCTTCGCATGTAGTAGAAGATGATTACTTCAAAATTAAATTATTGCTTAAATTATTAAAATTTTATGATTCTATTAATGTTTTAACTAGGGTCTTATCTTTTATATTTAAGCCATTAGTAGCTCTAACACCTTAGAATGATAATGGAGATGATTTAGAGCAGGAAGGTTTCAAACTATTATATGGTTAAGGTGTCCTATTCAACCATTTAAGGTCACCTGTGTCAAGATATTTAAAAGAAAATTGATCACCCCTTTTGAGTGACTAAATTAATGACTGCAGAAAATACTGTACTGGCTGAGAAATCGCAACTGTTAAAGGAAGAAATGTTGAAAAGTGAAATGACACTCCTGTTAAACTAGATTATTTTTTTGCTGTGTTCTTGTGATTATTTTTATTAGTTTTCACTTTTACATAATCAGATAATCTTGGATGGAAGAAGCAGAACTCTAAAACCATTAAAAGAAGGAAAGAGAAGGTTGTATTATTTACAAATAACTGCTGGTACCCAGCATAGTGCCTAGCACATTGTTGGTGATTAATGAATACTTGTTGAATAACAGTACTAACCAAGTGGATGAATAAGGAAACTGAGGCACAGAAAAACTAAATTACTTGCCATGGATTCCAGAGCCAGCAAGTGACTGAAAACTTAAGGATTCCTGATTCCTGGTCCTGTTTTCTATCCATTTTTCCAGGAAACCTTAGAGATCATTTAGCAGTCCAACCTATTCATTTTACTGATGGAGAAATGGAGAAAAAGAAAGGGAAAATGACTTGCATAAAGTTGCATAGGTAACTGGTTGTAGAGTCAGAATCCATATCCAATTCCAACCCCCAAGTTCAAGCTCTTTCCAGTTCCCCATGACAAGCCCTCTCCCCCAGCACCTACACCAGCCGCCTTACCACTACCTGCTTCTCATGCAAGAAGACGATGATGAAGGATTATTGTTGTTCTATGACCATAGCTTCCTATGTTGCTCTACAAAAATTATATTCAGGAGATATGAAACCAGGGAGTCATCCCCAGATGTCTTATCCATAAGTAATTTTCCAGCACCTATTTTATAATTACAAAACTACTTGAGCAAAACCCCAACTTTTGGAGAAGTTTCCTACATAATTGTTTCCTCATAGATAACTTCAATGACAAAATGATCTTCGGAGCATCTAGAAAGTTTGATTGAGGTGCGAGCCTGCTAGAGTTCTCCCTGTAAATTCAAATGCAGCATGTCAAAAATGACGGCCATGTTCTGATGTTTAGCAGTAGGTCATCTGTTCCTTCAATATGGTGTCATCTTCATTTTGACCTTTGTGTTTTATCTCCCTGGGAACTCAGCATCCAGAGAAACCAATTTTTTTTCAGCCTGATATATAAGTTGGGTGTTTCTCCAAGTACTGAAATGTTAAAAATTCAGGGCCACTTTATAAGAAAAATTCAAAATCTTTTCTACACATCCATTTGCATGCACCAGTGGAAACCCACTGCAAATACAGGAGTAAGGTATCATGGGCTACATTTTTTCATGGCTAAACTTAAGCTTAAATAGTTTAAGTGGTTAATATAAAGCATCGGTCCATTGCATAAATAAGGATAAATAGCAAAAAAAAAACTTTCGGACTTTAAGAATTTTGTAAGTGACAATTATGTGACAATGACTGACAAGACTGAAAAACTCCACTTGGTTCCAGGTGGATCTGTCTGGCTTATAGGATAATTTCATAAGGAGTAGGGCTGGTATTTCCTTAGAGTATATCTTTTCTAAAACTAGAGAAAGGATCAAGAAAACACATCAACTGAATTGTGGACACTTCTGCCATAATATCAAATGCACTCTGAGATTCCATTGAAGGAAGGGGGATGTTACATAAATTGTTAGTGGGGGTTTGACTCAGAATCAGAGGTAGAACCTAAAATATACACTCTCTCTTCAACTTCTAATAGAGAGGCTGGAGAGAGTTATTGAATAAGACAAAATAATTACAAGTACAAAGTAATAATGATGATCATAATGCAAAATAAAAGAGCAGTTACAAAAGAATTAAAATTCCAGAAGATTTTATGATCATAGAATTTCAGAAATGAAATAGACATCAGAAGATAGTCTGACAGCTAGACACCCAAACAAGAATCCTCTTTACCTAATTACTGATAGTCACATAGTTCTTTACCTGAAAGCTTCTAATGATAGGGAATTAACTTAAACCACCACTCAGATCAACTCACTTCATTTTGGAAGGCTCTAACTGTTAGGAAGGTTTTGTTTTGTTTTGTTTTGTTTCACATCACAACTCTGGCTATCTCTCTTCAATTTCTACCTATTGCTTCAATTTTTACCCCCCCCTGGAGAAAACAACAGAACAAATATAAATCCTCTTCTAAAGAATGCCATTTAGGTATTGGAAGACAGTTTTCATGCCCCAGGTAATACTTTTTGCTCAAAACTAACCAAATCTAGTTCTTTCAGTTGATCCCTACATCTGGCACAGTCTTCATTCAAATCCCTTACTGTCCAATCCAGGTCTCTTTCCTCTGCATAGTACCTAGCTAACAAATGTCCATTATAAAATCTCATCCCAACAACCAAATGCATATGATCTAATCAACACAGAGTAGAGTTATATTACTTGCTTCATACTGGAGTTCTGCCTCAGTTTTCATTAATATTTGAGACTGTCATGTAGTTGTATCTCCACCATTCATACTAGAGAAGTGGTTGTTTGAATCTGCATACACATCTTTACAGTTGTCTCTCTTAAATAACTTATTATTCTTGCCTCATTATAGTGACTGCTGGGTTTCTGACTATCAGTCAATGTATTACACATCCTTCCTAGCTTTGTATTACCTTCAGCTTTAATAAACTCCTTCAACCAAAATATCTAGAGAACCTGGGCTGACAATATTCTCCTTTTCTACTAGTCTAGTTTCTTCATCAGAAAAGACTACATTTCAGTATGGCCTGACTTGTTCTTGATGGAGCCATGCTGCTTTGTAATGATCGCTATTTTTCTTTGCAGATGATTGCAAATACTCTTTTTGAAAATGAATTCCGGGAATTACAGACAAGTTGATTGGCTTATACTTTGTAAACTATGCTCTCTTTTCAAAAACAAAATTTTGACAACACTAGTCTTTCTTTCACTCATCCTTTAGAGTGCTTTCTATTCTCCTTGATCATTCAAAGGTCAGTGACTGTGGTTCAGCAGCGACTTCTGACAGTCCTTTTCAGTATGCTCAGATATATTTCATCCTGATTAGGTGACTTAAACTCACTGAGAAAAGATCTCCCCTTAGGTACCTTGAATTTAAACTCACTTTCACAAATTTTTATTTGTTTGTTTTATTTCCATTCCGTTAAACTTATGTTGACTTTTTTTTGAAAGAAAAATGTAATATAATTTTTTAGATTATTGGTGTCAAGAGGCAGGAATGATGCTAGCTCTAGATCAGGGTTCCTTAACCTGAGATCCAGGTAACATCTTTCATATATACACACACACATATATACATATATTACATAATATAATGTGTTATATATCACATATGTGTGTATGTGTGTATATATGTATATATTTCTATTTATATAAATATATGCATATATTTGTGTGTTTCTTTTGCTGTTTTTAAGCATTTAAAAACACTGAGAACAGGTTTCAGCTGACTGCCAAATGGGTCCCTAACTCAAAAAACCATTAAGAACTCTTTAACTAAATTTAATAATGTTACCCCAGGCTGTCCAAATATATTTCAAACCACTTTTCAATGTTTACTCTCTATTCCCAGAAATTTTGTCTTCAAATCTTTTTCTCACCGTTAGGGCATGCATTTTTTTTTTCCTTTCTCTGACAGACTTTTGCTCACTCGTTATAGTCCTCTTGGCTAGAAAGCAAATCTGCTTAAATCTTAGCATTAAAGAATAAAGGGGTTAACTTGCCGAGCAGCATACTTCTTGATTTTGATAAATTTTAGCTTAACATAATCTCATGTGAGTCAGGGATTTCAGTCTACACAGAGATGCAGAAAAATAGGATAGTTCTGGACACAAGAATGAGCCAAGTTGATGACTGTGCCAATGCCAGGGTTTCCAGCTAAGTTCAGGAAGTAGAGGACAAGGATATGGCAGGTCCAAGAGAAAAGCCACTAAATGGAGTACGTTACAAAATTCCAAGTCAATGATTAAATGTGATCACATATGTAAAATGTGAAGTACTATATAAAAGTTAGCTATTATTAACTGATGAAAAGAGAAGGATTCTGAGCTGAGCAAGACAAACGCAAAGGAAAACCAGGAACCAATGGTCATCAGGTTCAAAATCATAGCAAGACTAGTTAGAAATTTTGAGAATGATTTCCTTTTACAACCATTGCAAAGGCATGAGAGGTTCTGGTCTACATAGGCCCCAAATATTGACACATGAAGGCAAAATGCCGCACTGAAGGGAAGTTTAGACAGATAACCAAGGAAAACAGTATTTAACTGGTATGGGAAGTGTTCTTTGCATCTCTTGTCTCTAGCTCAAGAGATGGCCCTCTAAAACAACTTTGTTCCAATTGTCTAATCCAATCTTGGGCTTCCTTAGGGAGCATAGTATGCTGGAACAGATAGATGATGGTCCCTTGTCCTCTGTCCTTAGCAGACTTCCTATGGAGTACCTATTTCAGTTTTGAGCTGTGATTTAGAAACTAAATTGAGAAACTGGAGAGGAAGGCAACCAGGATTGTAAAGAATTTCCAGTCCTATAGATACATACACAAATATATACGTATGTACCTATACATACATACATATATTATGTATACATATACACATACATATATTTATGTATATCTATAGAAATTGGAGCCCTGTATATGTATATGTAATTTTAACTGAAGTAGCAGATGGTAGTTGAATTTTAACTTAAGAGGATCTGTTGTGAGTCAGTGAGGTAAGCTAGACGGTGGTACAGCCAGCCAGGAAGGATCTGGACCCAAGAGGGAGACAAAATTACTACTTTTTCTCAATACCAGGTTGTCTAGCCAAATGCAAGAAATAGGAAGCAACTGGGATGGTACATACAAGATATGTGTGTATATGTACATATGTGTTTACATATATACACATACATACATAAATACACATACACCCATATACATATACATACATACATATACATATAAAGACACACACGAATCTCTATATGCATGTATATGCTTAGATGTATGCATATATATGTCTATAGGACTCAAGGCCATGTGTATATGTTGAAGTAGATATACAGAGAAAGAGGAAGAGACAAAGAGAGAGGAGGAGGGATGGAGAAAGGGAAAAATGGAGGGAGAGAGAGATAGAAAGAGAAATAGAGAAAGATTAGTTAAAATACTGAAGAACTGGGTATGTTTAGCTGGAGGGGAAAAAAGACTCACAGGTCACATTATAGCTGTCTTCAAATATCTGAAGGGCAATTATGTCGTAAAAGGATTAGAACTATTCTCTTTGCATCCAGAGGGCAGAATAAGGAGCAGTGGGAGAATACTGGAAAGAGGCAAACATGTGCTTGATGTTAGGAAGTACCTCTTAACAATTAGAGCTGTCCAAAAATGGAGAAGGTTCCCATGAGAAGTGGTGCATTCTTTTATCCTGGAGAATTTTAAAAACAGGTTGTTGTACATTTGTTTCAGTCGTACCCTACTCTTCAAGACCCCTTTTGGGGTTTTCTTGATGAAGATACTGGAGTGGTTTTCCATTCCCTTCTCTAGCTCATTTTACAGGTGAGGAAACTGAGGTTAAGTGATTTGCCCCAGGTCATACATCTAGCAAGTGTCTGAGGCCAGATATGTACTCATGAAGAGCATTCTTCCTGACTAGTCCCCTACATCCTATCCATTGAGCCACCTAGCTGCCCAAGTAGGAGCTAGATGACCACTTTTCAGGTATGTTATAATTGGTATCATCTTGTGCCTCCCTGATGCCCCTATCTGCTAGTGTCCTTCCCCCAATGAAATTACTTTCTACCCCTACTTCTATGTGTACAGATGGCTACCCTCCTTACAATATCAGCCCCCTGAGGGCAGGGACTATTTCAAACTATCTTTGGCTCCCCAGTTCCTAACATAGAAATTGTGCATAGTTGATGTTTAATAACTTCTTATTATTTAATGAAATTGATAAATCAAACTTAGTCTAACTACAGAATCTCATTATTTGAGAATCAACTTTATTCTGATAACTTTTAGCCTGGTGAAAAATCTGACTCCTTATCATTCCTAATGTAGCAGCAAGAAATAGAGTTCCATGGGTGGGGCTTTCACCATGGAGAACATATTTTTTTTCTAGGAAATAAGGAAATTGGGGAAGCTGGCTTTTATATCCTGAGGGTTTAAGTTGTAGGGGGAGTTCAGAAAGGCAGTTATTTTATTTTATTTTATTTTACTGGAGAAAAGTAAGTACAATTTACTCTTTTAAAGAGAAACAATATTCTAATCTCTGGAAACGTACTGAGTTGTAGGTACCTTGGAGGCCAGCAAATATGAAATTTGACTTTCTGGTTAATTTATGCATTGATTGGATTGAGATGACCATTTCAGGGCTATTCTGATGATTTTAGACTGTCCTGTCATGCAATATATTTCACATTTCTGTTCCTTGATTTAGAATGGTATTTGAAAGTATTTTTTTTTCAATTAAAATGGCTAGAAATGGAAAAAAATCATATAGCATCCAACTGTGTGGCTTATGATGCTTAGAAATGGATTAGTTCTGCTTAAATGAAACCAAACATAAAAAGAGGCAAAGGCAGAGCAAAAAAATGTATATATAAAAGGCTAAGGTTATTATAGAAAATATCTTTAGGTAAACCAGACACCTTTTCTGGAATCAAAAACATTCAGATGTGTTTGTTACATACCTACTCTGGGCAAGTACCTATACTGGGCACTGGAGGAGAGGCAATGAAAAAATATTGCAGATAAGATGTGATCCTTATTTTGAAGGTGTTCACAATCTATTTAGTGGGATGGGGAATGAAGAGTAATAAACATAGCATGGATTTAAACAGTGCTGGGGAACCTGTGGCCTTGAGGCCACATGTGAACTTGAGGCTACAGGTTCCGCACCCCTGGATTAGAATATGAGTAGTGCATTACAAGTGTTCAGTGATGAGACAGTGAGGATAGAGTGATGAAAACAAAAGAGATAGAGAGCATTTTTGGCTTCTGGAAAGAGGTGTCATTTAAAACTTGTCTTGAACAATAATCATAATAACTGAATTGAATATATTTTATATTTTAATGTTTGCAAAGCACTTTACATACCTTACCTTATTTGAGTCTATTAAACTCTATGGCCTCACAGTCAGGAGACCTGGGTTCAAGTCCCTCATCTGACACATACTTGCCATGTGATTATGGGCAAGTGACTTCACCTCTATGTAGTCAAGATAATCCCGTTAGACCATAAGTTACAGAGGAGGTGCTGATTTGCATTAATGTTAGTTCCTTATTAGAGTCTCCCTAAACCCATACAATCACAGGTTTAGTCTGTCATTCCATTTGTGGTGTCCAACTCTTTGTTACCCCATTTGAAGTTGGTTTGCCATTTCCTTCTCCAGTGTATTTTACAGATGAGAAAACTGGGGCAAACAGGATTAAGTGACTTGCCCAGGGTCACACAGTTAGTGAGTGTCTGAAGTCACATTTGAACTTAGATTCTCTTGACTCCAGGCTTTTTGATCTATCCACTGTGCCACCTAGCTGCCCAGTCATTTCCTACCCACCCCACTAAAACAAACAAGCAAACAATAACAGCAAAACACCTATGAAGTAGGTAATACAGGTATTCTTAACCTGATTTCACTTAAGGAAACTGTGGCTCAAAAGGTTTAAATTACTAACACATAGTTGTAGTTGAAAGTGGGATTTGAACTGAGATCTTCCTTATTTTAAGACCAACTTTCCATGACAAGTTGCCCTTATATGTAGGATGTAAACAGCCTGAAATGAGAAAGAGTGGGAGACAGGTTGTTTTAGACAGAGGGAGCAATAATCTGAGTAAAACATACAGAGAGGGGAAACCATGAAGCATGCAGGGAGAGCAGTACGCATTGCTTGAGGCATTGTTGATAAAGGTGGCAATATAAGATAAGGTTGGAAAAAAACCTGGTGCTGCCTGGGAGTGGAGAGCTTTGAATGTTAGGCTAAGCAGTCTATATCTTTTCTAGCAGACTTAGGAGCCACTGCCTGATTGTGGTCACTACATTGATGTGAGCCGAGCTGTGCATTAAGCAAAATTTATTTTGACAGTTGCATCAAGTATGAATTGAAAAGGGAATGAGGCTGGAGTCAGAGACCAGTTAAGAGACTATTAAGTCTCCCAAGAGAGTTAATGAGGACATGAACTAGGTCACTGGGAGTGGAAATGGTCAAGAGGCAATGGATAGGAGCTTTTTTGTAGAGGTAGGATTGAGAGAACTTAGCAAGCCATTGAATGTAGAGGGTAAAGGAGAAGGAAGCATCAAATTTAACTCCAAGGTTAGAAAGCAGTGATGCCACTAGCAGATAGATATAAGGAAGTCAGAAAAAAAGAGACTTGTTTTGAAGGAAATATAAAATATTAAAAAAAAACATTTTAAACTTGAGGTGATGGCAGACAGCCAGGAGGAATGGTCTAGTACTTGGAAATGTGATCCAGGAGATTTGTAGACAGGTCAAAAGACTCAATGTGGACACCGATGTTAGGAATGCATCTATATATATCTCTAAGCCAATCCACAAAAGCTACTGTTTTCAGATTCCCAAGCTTCCTTCTGTCATAGCCTTCCTAGGTCAGGGTTAATTCAAAAGAACATTGGGATTATCTAAATCCTTTATGGAGCCAATATAGTCTCAGATAGGAACAATGGGGAACAAATATGCACACATAACTTGTGGCCAACTTTATAGTCAGGACTTCACGGTCAAGGAATATAAATCTTCATAGTATTTTACATCCATCTTAATTCCTATTCTTGCAGAGTTCAGAGGCATTACTTCTCCTTCACCCCTTCCTAAATTTCAAATAGTGATAAATCCTCTTCATCCTGATTTTATGGCTCCTTACCCTAACTGGCCAACATTGGCATAGTCTTGCATTTGCTCAGTCTACGTGGGGAGGGAGAGCCATAGGAACACCAATAAAGTCTTTGATTCAATGACTGCTTTCCTTGCTATTCCATAGATATGACATGTTAAGCTCCAGGAATTTTCACTGACTGTCCCCCATGCCTGGAAATATTTGTCCTACTAATCTCTGCCAATGCATTTCAATGACTTCCTAAGTTTAAGTCCCAAATAAAATCTCATCTTCTATAGGAAGCTATTCCCAACCCCTCTTAATTCTAGAACCTTCCTCTGTGAATTGCTCGTGTGTGTGTGTGTGTGTGTGTGTGTGTGTGTGTGTGTGTGTGTGTGTTTGCCTTCTCCCTCGTTAGATTGTGAGCCTCCTGAGGGCAAGGCCTGTGTTTTGCCTCTTTTTGTATTCCCCATAGTTCCTGACACATAGTAGGCTCATCATAAATGTTTACTGATTGATTATCTTGCACTCATCTAGTTTTCCTCTGTAGTATTTTCCCAGATGGGGTTTATTTTTGCAGAGCAGATTTATAGCAATAGAAGGACAATTATATAGATACTTAATTTCTCTTTTCCTCTTATTTATACCTAATGAACACCTTGCCAGATGTTGAGGAAAGAATTGCTATAATGCTAGACAACTCCAAAAATTGGGGTCTCCAGTTTGAAAGCTGTCAAGGCTTTGGGTCATGTTGAGGAATTCAGTATCAGTCACCAAGGGATATGCATATGAAGCAGTTTCCTTTGAGTTTAAAGCAACTGAATAAATGGCAGTGAATAGAAACATACTATGTCCCTAACAATCTCTGGGACATAGATACATGGTGCTAATTGATTTTCTATTGTCCTATTTTTACCTAAGACTAAATAATTTGATGAATTTAGAGGAATATTGAAAACTAGGCCTACGCCTAAGCTTATAAATTCAAGAATCTGTTAAAAGATGCCTTAGGGGTGATCTAGTAGAAAGGTTGTTAACCTGAGGTATGTAAACTTATTTTAAAATACTATTTTGATAACTGTATTTCAATATAATTATTTTCCTTTGTAAAGCTATGAATTTTATTTTAGGCTTTTAAATACTTTATTATGAAAACAGGCCCTTAGGCTTTATCAGAATGCCCAGTGGGCCCATGACCAAATAAAATTATTTGGTCAAGCCATTAATTTTACAGGTGAGGAAAATGAGATCCAAAAAGGGGGAAATGGCTAAAGTAGTAGTTTTCATCAACATATCACGTTTCATAAACAGAATCCACAGTTTGTTGAAAATAATCCTCCTTTTGTTGTATACTTAACAGCTAGAAACTTGCCTTGATCTTCTCCATTCAGACTTGGCTTAAAATAGAGAGGTACTAAGGTGGCTCAGTGGAGAGAGCTCTCAACCTGGAGTCAGCCTCAGACAATTAGAGGTATGTGACCCTGGGCAAATCATTTGACCTCTCTGCCTCAGTTTCCTCATCTTTAGAATGGTAGTAACAGCAACAAGAATAATACTTACCTTATGATAACACCTAACTCCCAGGGGTATTGTAAAAGTAAAATGAGATAATTGTAAAGCAATCTGCAAGACTTAAAGCATCATATAAATCCTAATTATAATTATTATCAATAATAAAATATACCAGAGAGACAGCTTCTGAACTTTTTTTTTCATTTAATTGCATTCATATTTGCTATCTAGTTTTTCCTAGGAAATCTGAAACTGGAGCATAGATTCTGCCCCTATAATGGTGATCATGTGGCATGTGGCATATAGAGTGTAGACAGGTCAGTGTCATATTACTATATTGCTCAATGATGAAAGTATTCCTCCCAGTGTGGCTTGACAATAGGAAAATCATTACACACATCTACTCTACAGCCATTTGGCATTGATTTTTAAACTCTCAAACCTGAGTGTTTAGCAAGAAAGAAAGGAAAAAGAATTAAACCATCTCTGGGAAATGCTGCTGATGGCTGTCGTAGTGGAGGTTTTTGGCACCCTTCATTCAATGGCATTAATGCAATGGTGGCATGAAGAGTTACAGCATCCAGAACATGAGAGGTATGCTTGCTCAACTCCCACCCCCATTGTACATTGCCATGGTTAGAACATAGCCCATAGAGTATCATGAGCAGCTAGGTGGCACAGTGAATAGAGTGTCAGGAAGACTCATCTACCCTCAGACACTTACTACGTGTGTGTTCCTGGGCAAGTCACTCAATCCTGTTTGCCTCAGTTTCCTCATCTGTAAAATGAACTGGAGAAGGAAATAGCAACCCAGTCTGGCATCTTTGCCAAGAAAACCCCAAATGGAGTCATAAAGAATTGGGTTCAACTGAAATGACTAAACAACTGTGTATCATGTCTATTTTTCACACCAGATATTAGGAAATAGATTAATAGAGTCTGAAGAATATCTGAGAGACAGGGCAACTAAGTGAGTGGAGAATCATATGATCATACAATATAAATATTAGTGGAAAGAACTAGAAATGTTTAACTTGAAGGGAATGTTAGAAAGTACATGATAGATGTCTTTGAGTATTTGAAAGGCAGTATTGTGGAAGATAGACTAATTGTTTTTTCTGGTTGAACCCACAAAGCAAAACTAGGAGGAGTTGGGATGGAGGTGGGGAGGGCGGTTGAAGAAAAACAGTGGATAGAGACAGGGTCTGGAGTTAGGAAGAACTGACCTCAAATATTGCTTTTGATTCTTAATAGTTATGTGATTCTGGGCAAGTCGCTTAAATTCTGTCTAGGTTTATTAATCTGTAAAATGGGGCTAATAGTACTAATCCCTACCTTCCAGGGTTGTGGTAAGGATGAAATAATATAGTATTTGTAAAACGTGTGTCATAGTGACAGGCACGTAGTAGACGCTATATAAATATTAGCTATTGTTACGATTATTGGTGGTGTTGTTATAAAAAAGACTTAAGGGGTTATGGAAGAAAGGAATCTTTCTTAAGCTATGTGTGTGAAGAGGAGGGAAGGTCGTTCTTGGAAGAGTGGTCATGGAGGACAGAAGGGGAGGTCTAGAGTGGTGGTGATGAGGAATACAAGTTCATAGCAACTGCTGGACAGGGGTGAGGAATTCCAGAGCCAAGCCAGGTGTTGCAGGACCATCCCCTAAAAATGACAGCACTGGAAATGGGATTGTGACTCGGATTCAGGACAAAGATGACTGATTCTGGAGGGGGATAAAAAGCAACACAGATGCCAGAAGGGGAGAGAGTGACAGAGAAGTAAGGGCCTCCCGGTCTATTCCTGACCCCACCATTCCACTCAAATTCCTGGGATTTCTCTTGTTGTTTTCTTTTGCCAGGATGAGGAACAACATTCTGGAAAAAAAAAGAGAGAAATGTTTTTGTTCTCTTGCTAGTAGGGCTCAGAAGCAAGCTCTTTTTGTTCTTTATATGTCTTGTAATAAAATTGTTCTATGTTTAAATGGTTTTTTGGGAACCTGTTAACTGGAAGAATCTGGGTTGAGCTTGATACGAATCAAATCAATTATAGATCCAGAGCTTGGGGATTATTTACAGATAAAGGTCCTCAAGGTTGTACTAGTCCATCTGTCAGGGATGAGGGGACAGGATCCCCTTTGAGGAAAAACAAACAAATAGTCAGAAAAACAAAGCTGCCTAAGTACAGCCAAATACTGGGTTCCTCCTCACAAGAAATCTTCAGCAAAGGTCAGATGACCACTGCCAGAAGCCTATAGAGGAGATCCTTATTCAACCAGGGCTCAGGTTAGAAGGTCCTCCAGGATTGGAGACCCTGCAGCCTCGAGGCCACATGTGGACCTCAGGGTCCTCAAGGGGGTCCTTTGACTGACTCAGTCAAAGAGATGCCCTTGAGGACCCACCCCAGAAGAGGTCTCTTTTGTCTGATATTTGGTGATACTGTGATTCTGTTCCTGGTATCATAGCAGAGACAGCCTCACTAGAGGATTTTTGAATATTACTGGTTAAAAGTTATTAGGTAAGGGCTAGGACAGGTCAAGGCACCACATGTTATCTGTGTTTGCCTGGGGCACTGCCAGGGAGTGTTAGTGTTTTTTATTTCCTAAGGGCTCTTCTTAGTGTTTTGTTCCTTTTGAGCTGTCTCAGTGATTTGCTGCATGGATTTCTACGATAGACTTTTGCCCATCCGAGCTGAGCTAATTTGTTTTGGAGTCGCTTAAGGACTGCCTTGTCCCTGCCTTAATTCGAGGACAATGGCAACATTTGATTTTAGAATTTGGATTCAGTTTTAACACATTGACTTCTTTTTCCCCTGATTCTTCCTACCCTTTCTATTTATATTTCTATTTCATCTGCACAAAACAAACACACAAACAAAAAACTTCTATGGCTAATTGAAAACAAATTGCCCAAAGTCTTATTTTTTAATCCTCCCCTCCCGTGCGCGCGCTCTCTCTCTCTCTTTCTCTCTCTCTCTCTCTCTGTCTCTGTCTCAATCTGTCTCTTTCTCTCTGTCTCTCTGTATCTCAATCTCTGTCTCTCCATCTGTCTCTGTCCCTTTCAATGTCTGTGTCTCCGCCTTTCTCTCTGTCTCTGTCTCAATCTGTCTCTTTCTCTCTGTCTCTGTCTCAGTTTCTGTTTCTCCATCTGTCTGTCTCTCTCTGTCTTTCTCAGTCTCTGTCTCTCTGTATTTCTCTCTGCCTCTGTCTCTCCATCTCAATCTGTCTCTTTTTCAGTCTCTGTTTCTCCATCAGTCTCTGTCAGTCTCTGTCTCTGTCTTTCTCAGTCTCTGTCTCTCTATATTTCTCTCTGTCTCTGTCTCTCTGTCTCAATCTGTCTTTCTCAATCTCTGTTTCTCCATCTGTCTGTCAATCTCTGTCTCTCTCTCTCTGACTCTATCTGTCTCTGTCAGTCTCTCTCTGTCTCTGTCTTTCTCTGTCTCTGTCTCAATCTGTCTCTGTATCTCTCTATCTCTGTCTTTCTCTGTCTCTGTCTCTCTATATTTCTCTCTATCTCTCTGTCTGTCTTTCTGTCTCAATCTGTCTCTTTCTCTCTGTCTTTCTCTCTGTCTCAGTCTCTGTCTCTCCATCTGTCTCTATCAGTCTCTGTCTCTGTCTCTCTCTGACTCTCTCTGACTCTCTCTGTCTCTGTCTGTCTGTCTGTCTCTCTCTCTCTCTCTCTCTCTCTCTCTCTCTCTCTCTCTCTCTCTTTCTCTCTCACTGCCATTCACTATTCATCTCTCTTGGCCTCTTTAAGTTGGATCTTCTGGGCAGTGATTCTATTAAAGCTTCTTGTTTGTATAAGCCTCAAAGCCAGGTCAGTGAAGGTTTCTGGAAGTCAAGTCAGTTCTTGCCCTTTTAGATCCTCTTGCTTGCTCTTTTCTACTAAATGAATACAGAGAGAATGCCAGTTACCCAGCCTGACATACTGTAAGATCCTAAGGGAAGTTGCCCATGTTGGATACAACATGGTTCTACATATAGAGTCAGAAGGGACCTCAGAAATCTTCTATTCCAACCACCTCATTTTGCAAGTGAGGAAACTGAAGCCCAGAGAGGTTAATTGCTTGGCCAAGGTCACATTGGCAGTATCTACAGCAAGGAGTTGAACTTACATTGTAAGCCTGCAATCCAAGAAATCTTTCTACTACAGCATTCATTCTGTCTCTCCTACAAAGATGTTACAGTCAACTGAATGTAAGTTCCCATGAGGCAGAAATTACATGGATCACACTCTCTTGATTTCAGGGGGTACTTCTGGAGATGAGACTATCAAAGAATCTAAGCTTCTTATCAGTTCTAGAAAATATCTTCATATGTCATACATAGTGAAGAGAGAAGCAAGAGAACAGTTTCTACAGTATCAACAGAAGCAACTTTGATAGAGTTAAGAAATCTGACCAGTTCAATGATCAATCATGATTCCACTGATGCTAAAGCATGCTAACCATGTCCTGAGAAAAAGGTGATTGATTAAGGTTATAGATGGAGACATAAAGATTTTGGATATGACCTAAGGATAACTTTGCTTTGCTTCTCTCTCTCTCTCTCTCTCTCTCTCTCTCTCTCTCTCTCTCTCTCTCTCTCTCTCTGTATATATATATATATATATATATATATATATATATATATATATATATATATATATATATATATGAAACAATAGTACTATTTTTCTTTTCAATGAGGAAGGGGAGGAAGGATGGATAGAAAATCATTTTTTGTTAACTGGAAAATAATATATACTGTATTTACCCATGTATAAGACACACCTTAATTTTGGGGACTGAAATTTGAAAAAAAAATATATTACATAAAGTTATTGAACTCAAGTTTTACTCATCTGCTCATAGCTTTCAGGCATCATTTGGGCAAGTCTGGTGAGCGTATGTATGCTTAGTACATTCCTTTTCATGAACCTCAAGCACCAGTTGTGTCCTCTGAAATCAGTAACTTCTTTGTCATCAGCAATTCTTCTTACTTCGTGCTGAACCACCTTTGTGGACACAGGAATTCCAATTGCCTTTTGCTCTTCAATCCATATCTTCAATTCCCTCTCTAAATCAGGCCATTTTGCTGACTTGCCTCTCATGGCCTTTTTCTGCCCTGGCATTTTCAGTAGGGTTTCTTCTTCCTGTAGCCAGTCTCAGATTGTTTTCTCAGTTGGAGGAGGATCAAACTTACGTTCAGCAGCACGATTTTCATTCACTTTCACAAACCGGATCACTTTTAACTCGAAATCAGCACTGTACGAAAATCTTTTCTTAGCCATTTCTGGGCAGAATGTGGCAAAACGTAACCTAATATACTGGTAACAGATGTGATACAATGAGTACAAAGACAACAACTGCGAAAAAGCGGGAAATGCAAGTAAAAAAATCTACAACCACCGTGTAAGACGCACCCAGTTTTTAGACCCCAAATTTTTCAAAAAAGGGTGCACCTTATACATGGGGAAATAACAGTAGATATTTCTTAAAATGCATGTCTTTTGAGAGTCAATAGGTTTTGATTTCAGTGATTCATTTGATCTTAGCTTTCTCCGATAAATTTCATCATCTGTGAATTCAAGTATATATCAGCAGATCTAGGCCAACCTTACGTATAGGCAGATTAGTCACCTCCCTAAGGCTCTCGAAAACTCTCACAGCAGAAAAATATCTTCCACTAGGCTCTTGCTGGTGCCTTAAATTCTGTAATTAGAGATTAATTAAGACAAGATTGCATTAAAAAAGAGATGTGAAAGTACTTTGAAAGTGCATAAGACAAGATTTGATGAAAGGAGATGGAAAGCAATTTGAAAAATATGAAGTGTAATAGAAAAAAAAAAACATGGTAGAGGCAAAGGAGCCATAGTATATTTTGAAGACCTCTTGGCCAGCAAGAACACTAAAGATGGCATTGAAAAGAGTTCTATGACTAGAAAAAGAAGAGAGCCAGGCATGGGATGACAATGAGCAGTTGACAGCTCAGTAGCTTCAAGGGTGATGGTTTCCTTGACTTAAAATGTGAACCTAATAGCACCCACCCACCCATGGTTGTTGTGAGGATCCAAGGATTTGTAAAGCACTTAGCATAGTGCCTGGCACATACTTGGTAAACAGTATATAAATGGTTTATTCCATTTCCACTTCCCCCTACCCTTCACCTATAGACCATCACCTAACCTCAAATAAGGACTTCTCCACAACTATTCAAGATAATTGTTCTTCTACTTTTACAAAAATCTCTTTATTCTTTTTTTTAAATTTGTACTTCACCACTGCACTTAGAAATCTTGAACACATGGAACTATTCTTGTGATTGGAAAAATGATCCTCCAGCTCTATTCTTGTCACAGTGGTTATAGGTAATGAGGCAAAATGACGGTGTTTTATAACCACTTGATCATAAAATGAGGGGAGTTACCTAATGGGTCCATCTTCGTATTTTCCTAAGAGAGGAACAGGGTGTTACCATGTTTTAGTACATGGACATGCCTGAGGTGAAAGTAGATTTTCCATTGAAGAGACTGACACTAACAATCCTGATTCTTAATCATTACTATGAAAATCTGCCCTTACTAGATGCATATAGATGCACTAGACACCAGAATAAATCATACCACAACAGCAGCAGTAGCAAGAACAGCAACTGAGACAACAATAAATAATAATAATAAATAGGATTTACAATGTTTTCGAGTTTAAAAACCATTTTATGTTTCCCCTTTGGAGTCCCACACCAATCCTGGAGGTAGGTACTATTATTAGCCCCATTTTTCAGATGAAGAAACTGAGGCTGAGAAAGGTTAGGTGTCTTGCCCAGAGTCACACAACTAGTTAAATATCTGAGGAAGGATTTATACTTGGGTATTCCTGACTAAAAGGACAGCAAGATACCTGGCTACCTCAAAAATAGCTAACAATGTATTTTAATTAATCAAAGAAGGGTCAAAATCTAGTTCTTGCCCTCTTAAATTATTATAATTTAAAACATAAGATAAGTTACATGTGGGATGTGTATTATTTACATGACCTTAGTTTTTGTTTTTACAAAACTTTGGGCCATGTGGAGAATGGCAATGATAAAAAAGAAACATTTATTAGAGGCTAACCCAAAGCAAAACTATGTGGCAAATATTTGCTTCATTCCTTTTTACATGCTGTTGGATGAGGATGGGAAAAAAATCACAAAATTCTGCTGACTGGATCCACTACATATTTATGTTTCATAAGGTCAAGGCAATCATTTACTAATTCCCAAATTAATGCACCATCTTAGTCATCATGGAAACTTTTGAAACTCTCTCATTCCTCCCCAGACTTTCCCTGAATTCCTCTCCCACCACCCTTTCAAATGAAAACTTTGCCTCCTATTTCACTGAAACCCTTGAGGCCATTTGCAGAAATCTTCCTCTTTTCCTCTACTCCTCCTCTTCTATCACTCAAATGAACATCCATCCAGCAAAGCAGAAAGAAAAGGAGCAGTCAGATAGGTAGGAGAACCAGGAGAAATCAGTGTTTTGAACACTTGCAGAGTTCAAACAAAGGCTTCATTCATAAAGAAGTAGGAAGATTTTTAAAAGGGTGATTAGATTTGACCATTCAGAGGTCATTTGCAGAGTGCAGCTTGAGTTTAATAATGAGATTTAAGAAGAGAGTGTGGTGAAAGGAAATGGAGTCACTGATTAGAGACAGTTTGTCAAGGAGGTTATCCATGAAAGGGAAGAGAAATAGATGCCAGCTAATGGGGAGTGTTTTCTAAGTCTCAGTCTTGGGTCCTCTACTATTCTCCCTCTATGTAATTTCAAAACCCATGAATTTGTCACAATGAAATGATTCTTAGATCTATTTGTCTAGCTCTAACCTATCTTCAGTCTCATATCTCTACCTGCCCATTGCACATCTTATACTGGAACTGCCATAGACATCTTAAACTCATTATATCCAAAATTGAACTCATTTTCGCCACTACACCCAACCATTCGTTTTTCCTAATTTCAGGTGCCAACATCCTGCCAATTACCAATGTTCACAACTTAGATGTCTTCTTCAAATACTCACTCTGTCCATCCCCATATCTAATTGGTTGCCAATTCCTTTTGTCTTTGTAATATCTTTTATATATGCTCTCTTCAGTCTTCTGACACTATCACCATTCTTGTACAGGCCCTCATCACCTCACATCTGGACTATTGTAATAGCTTACTGGTGAAAGAACCATTTGCATGCAGTCCAAACATCAGAAGAATGCAGTCAATTATGCCTTAAATATTGCCTTTTTCCTTTAATTTATTTTTTAATTTATGAAATAAAAACAAGCATTTCTATAATATAGTAAAATAAAAGATATTGCACATGAAACTGCAAATCTACTATACATAACTTGCTATTCCTTTTAAATATATAATAAAGTTATTATATATATATTATATATATTATATATATAAGTAAATTATATATATAAGTAAATTTCTTTTTTCTCCTTTTTTTCTTGCCTCCCTCTACCCCTGCCCTAGAGATGGCTATCATTAGACACAAATATGTAGATGTATACATATATATATAGATATACATATGTGTATGTATGTGTGTATATGCATATAGATGAAAAATCCTCCTAGACATACTTCTATTTATCAGTTCTTTTTCTGGTTGCAGTTAGTGTCTTCCTTCATATGTCCTTGGTAGTTAATTTGGGTTATTTGTAATAGACAAAATGACTTAGTCATTCAAAGTTGTTCTTAAAACAATATTGCTGTTAGAGTATACAACATTCTCTTGGTTATGCTCACTTCACTCCATCAGTTACTGAGATCACTTCCTACACAAGGCTTTTTCTAATCCTCTTTGTATTACTTTTCATAAACTTTTCATTAATATATCTGTGCACATGATGCATACATGGAGTGCTTATAAAGGAGGTAAAGTACATTGAAAACAACAAAGATGGTCTCCCAGTCACAAATCTCTCTCTACTCCAATCTGTCTTCAACTCATGTGTCGAATTTGTCTTCCTAAAGTTCAAGTCTGACTATATCACCACCAATCCTATTTAATTGACTCCCTATTATACCCAGGATAATTATAAAAAATACTTGTTGGCCTTTAAAGCCTTTTGTAACCTAGACCTATCAGCCTTTCCTGTCTTATTACACCTTTCTCTCCTCCACCTACTCTGCAATCCAGTGATACTGACTTTCTTGCTGTTTGTTGTACAAGACACTCCATCTCCCAAATCTGGACATTTTCATTTCGCATTTCCTCCTACCTGAATCTCTCTCCACCTCCTGGCTTCTTTTGAGTTTCAACTAAAGCCCTACCTTCTACCAGAAGCCTTTTCCAGTGTTCCTTAATCTTAATTCTTTCTTTTAGAGATAATCTCCAATCTATCTTGTAGTTATCTTGTTTATATAGTTATTTACATCTGTTTCCCCATTAGACTGTGTGCTCCTTGAGAGCAGGGACTGTTTTTGGTTTCTTTGTCTTTTGTTTTATCTTTTTTGTATGTCCAGTGCTTAGCATAGTACCTAGAATACAGTAACTGCTTAATAAATATTTATTTGCTTGAAATGACAGGAAATGACAGGAAGATGATGAATGTTTACTATCAATATTGCAGTGTCCATTTGGATGAACACCATACGGAGCTTGTCCAATATCATGTATTTCTGAGACAGACAGTACAGATACACAAGGAAATTCATTTGAGTATTTGAGAGTACATACTGTGTACCCCTCAGAGGAATGTAAACACTTTGATTAGGACTGTTTTGTTGTATTTACATCTTTTGCACCTAGAATAGTGCCTTGAAGGAATTCTCACTGAACTGATCTTAACAGAGTAGTAAATATTTTCTGCTAGTAACAGCAATATTAAATATAACGCTTACTATGTACCAGGCACTATGCTAAATGCTTTACAATTGTTACCTAATTTGATCCTTACAACCTTGGGAGATATCATCCCTGTTTTATAGATGAAGAAACTGAGGCAAAGATTTGAAGTGATTTGCCCAAGGTCATACACAGCTTGTAAGTATCTAAGGTCAAATTTGACCTCAGGAGTTCCTGACTCTGGACCCAGCACTCCATCCACTGTACCACCTAGATGCTGTATTAGGAGCTTACAATCTCTTTGTGAGACAGCAAAGCCATTTGTATATTACCCTGTATTTTATTTTGTAAATGTCAAATAATTGGAACAGGCATGAAATACTGTCTTTAGATCACATTATCCTCTGAGCAAAGAACGTGAACTAGGTGATTAACCTGCCAGAATTGTTTGTACATAGTTGAAGAGGGTTTATTATTCTAGGAAAAGAAAAGAATTTTTTTTGTATGTCTGAGAGTAAAATTATACTAGATATTGGCTACAGAGAAAATAGTTAAATAGCAAGAAAAGTGAATGAGAGGTTTCTTTTCTTTTTCATGATTTGGGGATAATAGCTGTAAAGTCAATGGGAAGCAAGTTTGGTGAATTAGATGAGCAATCAATCCTAAAGAGAACATACTAGGTCAAGAAGGCAATTTGCGGATAAAATGGATAGATCCCTGGACTTGTAGTCTGTTAGGCCCAAGTTCAAACCCTGCATCAGACACTTAACCTCTCATACTCAGTGTCCCTACCTGCAGAATAGGAATCATAGTATTGCCTACCTGATGAGTTTCTTCTGAGGATCAAATAAGGTAACACATGTAAAATGCTTTACAAACCTTAGAGTACTATATGAATGCTAGGCGTTATGAAGAATAAGGTGTCATTTAAAATAGTGAGGGTGATTTCTTTGTGTGATTCGGAAATTAAAAGCAGTGCTCAAAGACGAGCAGAAAATATTTCCGGAGCAAAGGGCTGGAATTTTCAGAAATACAGGTAATTGTCATATATAGATTAAATACAGATAATTATTAATACTAATCATTAATGATGATTTAAGGAAAAAACACCCGATAAATATTTCCCAAACTGAGATGGGCTGCCTTAATAAAAAGTAATATTAGGGAGGGTTTCTCCTCATTGGAGGTCTTCAACTAGAGGCCCATAGCACTTGTCAGAGATTTGTAGAGAAATTCCTTTTGTTAATGACTGGATCAGTATAGAGTCATAGGATCAAAGGGCTAGAGTAAGAAGGAACATCAGAGGTCATCAGGACCAACAGCATCATTTTACATTTGAAGAAACTGAGGCCCAAGGCGATTAAGTGATTTGCCCAAGTTAACATATACTAAGCTTAAGAGTTAGGATTTGAACACATGCATCCTGATTGCTAAGTCAATTTTTTTTCCGTTTTTTTTTTTCTGTTATACCAGGCAATGTTTCTATAGATTCCTTCCACCTATACATTTTATGAATCAAAGAGGTTCACAATGGACTGAAATCACTGGAGAAAATTTATGGAGGGAGTGAGAATGGAATTTACTTTGATGAATGCTTAGAATGTCTTTTTGTAGTGGTGATGAGAAGGGCATTATTTTTAGGAAAGCCTGAATGCTAAGAAGGAGACATGTTTTCCTACAGGATCATGGTTACCTAGTGAACAGAATATATGATTTGTACCCCCAAACCCAACAAATCAAAAATACAGAGTTGCAGCTAAAATTGTGATACAAGCCTTTTCCTCTCAATGGCTTTGAAGTCATTTGGGGATAAAGTACAGTTTTAATATTTATGATGCAGCCTGTGTTAAAAAATATTGAGAAAATTGGGATGATAAAAATACCTGACACCTAAAATGGCTACTGGAATTAAATCTTAAATTTATAAGCCTGAGCTTTAGTCACAGCTCGAGAACTCATTATAAGCCAATAAAGTTTAAATGATTAAATCAGTAGCTCATAATTTAGAGGAGGTGGCTGATGCCTAAGATTGCTATGGCCAGTGAACTAAACCAAGCATCCTGCCCTGAGAGGCCTCTAGTCCCTGCTCATGAGGCTCAAATCCTTTCTTCCTTCCTAAACCATGGCATGGATAGCAAGTTGTGAAATAAAATACCTAAGTTGGTAAGGAATGTTGAAGTACCTTGGGAAGATGAAAATAATAGGTGAACATTAAATTCATAAGTAAAAAAGTGGTAGAGCAAAAAGATATAAATGAGTCACATCTTCCATAGGGTACCAATCATCCAAATTCTATAGTTTTTATAAATAGCCTCAGATTCCCCAGATGGGCTTTTTAACTTTAAAGGGGAAAAAATAATGTTCATTAAGCAGTTGGGGAGGGGATCTTATAAATATTTATCTCACTTTTAGGAATATGTCAATTCTGGATATATAATAAGAAATTAAAATGCAAATGAGCTATAAACACCTTTATTCCTTGATGTTGATGTCCAGCACTTAATATGTTGGCTGGCACATTGTAGACACTTAATAAATATTTATTAAATTAAATTGAATTGTATAAAATTTGGTCCTAGAAATGAAAGGTTAGCACTTTCCTAAGAAAACAGTCTATGAAAATACTTGATGAGAGGTTAAACGATCCTGTCCACCTGGCCATATAGACAATGGCCAAGAAGCTGAGTTGTAAACCACAGGAAAATTTTAGAGTTCATGGGGGTTTAGGAGGGAAATAGAAGGAAGAGAATCCTAGGGTCCCACTCAGGATCAACAGAGGAGACCTTCACTGGAGGACATTCATTCAGTGGAGTCAAAGGTGAAAGCCATACACTATCAGACTTGGTTTATATGTTGGTTAATTTTGCTGAAATGCTCTCTCTCTCTGTCTCTCTCTGTCTCTCTCTGTCTCTTTCTGTCTCTGTCTCTGTCTCTCTCTCTCTCTGTCTGTCTGTCAGTCTCTCTCTCCTTTGCTATAAGGGATAGTTTCCTAGGTATTGGAGGGAAGGATAAATTTTGAAATGACGGTGCTCTAAAATATGGAAACTTATAATAAGCAAAATACTGAGTACTTAGAATGGAAGGAACACTAGTCAGGGAATTTCTGTGGTCTGAATGAAGAGCACAACAGCTCAAGGAGTCAGTGTAGTCAGGCAGAAAGATCACTAGTGTAACAACAATGTTACTTGCAGCTACTGTGGCTGTGTAAGGCCAATAACACCAGCACACAGGAGGGCTCCTAATACAGATTCTTTGATCTGTCTTTCTAAGGAAAACAACTTTAAGGGGTTTACAATCTCACTATAATCAAATATACATATATTATTCACTTAGTTCAGGGGGAAAAGTCAGTACGCTGAACTTCAGAGAAAACACAAACAGAAATTCAGAGCAAATAACACAAATCAGCAGACAGATCTTCTAACTGTCTGTCCATAGCAATACATATATACATAGGTACCAGAAAGAGAAGCACCAATATCTGGGTTTTCAAAGTAGGGGTGCTCCTTAATGGCTACCCGGAATATCATCTGGCCAAATCACATAAACAGCTTTCCAATGAGTAAACCCCAAAAGCAAAATGCTAACCTCAGAGTATATATACACTTCTTCAGGATGAGCCCACAGAGGGCATCACAACCATGTCACTCAAACTCATGTGACTTAGGCTTTCTTGTGACTTAAGCAGGTCATCAAAGACTCTTGATTGAAGCAAAGGCAAGACTCAGTCAAAGGTACTTGGTTGCCTTAGTGCTGAGAAGCATTCCAAAAGAAAAAAAAATGGCAAGGAAAAGTCCCATTTTGCTTGCCATTATAACTAGTTATGGAATCTGAGGACCTTGTTTAAAATTCTACCTCTCACATTTCTTGTGACATTAAGCAACTTATTTAACCTACATGGGCCTCTACTTCTTCACCTCTAAAATGAAGGAGCTGGACTAGATGGCCTCTGAGGCCACTTCTACCACTAGAGTTACAATTCTAGAAGAAGCAAGAGAAGGATTAGTAGTTGCAATTAAGATGATACAGAAAGGAATTTCCTCCTGAGGCTGAGGGATTGGAACTGAGTGGTAGAAAAATCCATATTTTAGTCATCATTATCTTCCTCAATGCCTAGCATGATTCCTTACATACAGTAGCTGCTTTGATATTTTTAAAGGAATAATTGACTCCAGAAGTCTATCCTCATGCCCAATTTTAGAGATAAAATACCTAAGGTTGAGAGAGGTTAACTGACTTAGTCAAGAGTGGCAGCAAATGATATTGCTTTAGGGATATAGTTTTGAAGCTTCTCTGACGGCTCCCATAAAATGATATATTTGGGAAACAGGCAGGAAACTTGATTTATGGCATTTGGGATGAAATCCAGATCTACAAGTAACATGAGGTTATGGTAGCACTCATTATTGCTGCTTATGGTCTAATGCAGATTACTATGTTTAAGGCCTATTGATAAGTGGGACTCTATCCTTGATCTAGGTGTTCAGAAATTCTGAGTAGGTCACTAAGGTTTGTGAAGAGCCCTTTGGACAGTACTTTGCACATAAAAAATATTGATTGATTGAATCAAAATGTGATGGTTGTCTAATGGAACTCTTAAGAATTCCTGGGCAATCAGAATCAATATATATCAAAAAATATTTATGCCAGCTATTTTTTGAAGTGGCAAAAAGTTGGAAACTAAGGGGTACATATACCAGGAATGTCTGAACAAATTATGATGTGTGAATGTTATGGCACAATATTATACTGTAAGAAATTATGACAGGGACAGATTCAGAGAAACATGAGAAGACTTATATGAACTGATATCGAGTGAAATAAGCCAGAAAAAGAAAAAAATATATATTATGAAGGAATTGTAAAGACAAAAAACTGTGAAAAACTTAAAGATTTACCAATCGAGTAATCAACCATGATTTCATAGGACCAATGATAAGACATGTTTACCATCTCCTGAAAAAGAGGTGGTTGATTCATGAGGAAGAATGAGATAAATATTTGTTGGACGTAACCAATGCATGCATTTGTTTTACTGGATTCTACATATTTATTATACGGATTTTATTTTTCTTATTCTTTTCTTTTTTGTCATGGGCTGGGTAAGTGATAAGAAGAAAAATTGATTTGTTTCTCATTAAAAATAAAATTAAAATATATGAAGTTAAAAATACTTCCCTTACTCTTGGAATTCTTTCCTTTTCCTTAACTAGATCTCTTATATGATTTCTATCTTGCCTTTAATCCCTGCCTTTCCTATTGAACACCAAAGGAAAACTGGATAACACTTTATAATTTTTAGTTGTCCTTTAACTTTTCTAATGTCTATCCATTATCACTTTGCTTTACATTTACTAAAAATAGTTTGTCTCACAACATCTCCAAGAGAAAGACAGGACAAATGATGTTATCCCCATTTAACAGACGCAGACAGTGAGGCATTAACAGTTAGATGATCTGTTCAGCTCGTCAATGGCTGAGTCAGAACTCTTACATCAACTTCCAGATTCTTGGACTTATCTGTTAGTCACATTAGTCTTTGTTATTTCTCTATAGTGCTGAGCTTCTCCCTCCTGCCCAATAAATGTCCTTTTAGTGATGTTTAGGGTGGGAGCTCCCTCATTTTCTTTTAGCTAGTTGAAGAAGGAGAGCTGAGTAGTCTAAAATGGTTATAGTCAAGCTTCTGAGCTGTATGGAAATGTTACTGTTGCCTTCTATCACACATTCTCCTTTATTTCCTCAGATGGGACACAATCCTACTTGTTACAACACAGATATTCACAATGGATAAATGTGTTTCACTTTATAAGGAGTCTGAAATGGGTAGGGAGATAGAATTGTGGAGATAGAATTGAAAAATGTCTCTGACAAATAAATAACATCTGACTTAGATAAGATAGCAAAAGAATGGATAAGGTTAATAATAGAATTACTTTCTCTTATCTTATGATGGGATGTCAATAACTGAAACTCCTCATCTGTAATCATCACCAGCCCTCTGTAAAGGAATGAACATTTTTTTTTCTTTCCAGTTAGTTGACTATCGAACCCTTTCAGGTTTAAGATTTAATGAATTTATTATACTGAAAGTACCTAATTAAGGTTTTTAATATTGGTTGAATGTGAATACTGATTATCACTGACATGAATTCCAAACTTGCCCTGAAGCCAAAGGACATGATTAATTTGAAGGAAACCAAATTTCAAAGCAATTTAGCAGCAGAATAACAATGGTGATATTAAAAAGAGGTAAATCAAAATAATCTAATGACTCAGTGACAAATGTCTTTATTTTTCTGTGTTTTCAGACTTTTCTTCATTTTGTGTTACCACTATTTAAGAAGTAGTCAGTACAATTGCTTGGGGGATGCAGGACGGGAGTTGTCTAGCATCTGTATCAATTATCACTATGAGGAGAGAAAGTAGGATGGTGGACTACAGTCTGATAGCATTTCATCGTGCAGTTCTGGCAGTGTGTGTGTGTGTGTGTGTGTGTGTGTGTGTGTGTGTGATGATTTTAGCCAGGGTATTAAGTAAGAAGAAAGAATTGTATGATTTTTCAGTAGTACTCAAAGCAGGTGTTTTGGGCAGGGGAAGGACATAACTGCAGTGTTTCTGTTGTGTGAGAAGTTTTGCATAAGAGCACATATCTCTTTAGGGCAGTTAAGTGGTGCAGTGGATAGAGTGCCAACATCTTTGCCAAGAAAACCTCAAATGGGGTCATGGAGATTCCAGACACAACCGAAATAACTGAACAACAGCATGCTTCTTTTCCGGTGAACTAACTAGTAGGATAGCTGCAGTGGGGAAAGGGGCATCTCTGTGTGTCTTCTTCAAGTATCTTTTGTGCCACTCCTAATGGTATAGGGTCAGTTTTCCTGTAGGAGCTGAGTTTGTGATGAACTGGCCTTTCAGACACCGCCCCAGGAATGTTTTCTGAAATGAAAGTTATCAACTTAGTAGGACATTTGAAGGCCCAAATGCGATGAGGAATGGTGGAGAAGTATTTCAGACTTTATAATAGACTTTCTTAGTTTCCCAGAAGAAAGTGTGTATTGAGAGAGAGAGAGAGAGAGAGAGAGAGAGAGAGTATGTATGTGTGTGTGTGTGTGTGTAAGAAATGTATAGATATGGAGAGCAAAGGCCAGGAGAGGCTGTGATGAGGTTTTATTCTCATTGAGTAGTTCATCGTTTGCATAAGAGACCTTGCCTCAGGGCCAGAGAAAAAGGGATGGTTGTATTAACAATTATTTCATGTCCTGACTTAGTCATCCCAAATAGTCCAGACAGTCAGCTACCATGAATACAGATTTGATGAGGGAAGACTAGTCTGAAAAGGGATATTTTAGAGACCAGAGATTTTAAAAAAGAAATTCAATATCATTACTTCCAAATACATTGAATAAATAGAAGTAAAAGAATTTCCTTGTATTCATTCTTAAGATAACTGCTTTAACAATTTATAAATTAACACATTCTATTTTTGAGGGTGGGCTATAAAATGGTATGTCTAGAGTTCTTGGAAATAGTAATTTATGACAAGTAATTTATGCATCACCTTTAAATTTATGTTTGTACTTAATTTGTAAACATTTCAAAATCATTTTGTAAATCTTAAAATGTCCTCTGCATGTTATCGTTTACTCAGCAAATTCTAACTGAAACAGAGATAAACTTTCTTTTCAGTTTTAGAGTATGTTTTAAAGTTGCATTGAAATTTTTTACATCATAAATACCTTTTCTATTACCCCCAACTCCAATCCTCCAAACCCTGTAAATGCCCCTCCCCACCATCACATTGAACCAAAGGACACAGGGATTGCAATTGAAATGATAGGTAATACCTTATCTAAGGAAACCTCTTAACGAAGAGGAAAGAATTAATGTTTCGTTATCCGTACTTTCAGTCAAATATTGCTCATTTCCTTTAATCTGATATAAACTACCTTTCAACATTATTTTCATTTAAATTTTTGTAGTTTTGTGTTGTATTACTCTTTAGATTTTACTTACTTCAATTCATACAAGCCTTCTCATTGTTTTGTTTCATTTTTCCTTCTGAATTCCTTATTTATGTTGTGTTCTTGTGCCATCATAATATTCCATTGAACTCGTATAATTTGTTCAGCCATTTCTTGATCAATGGACATTTATTTTCTTTTCAGGATTTAACACACATGCCCACGTGTGCGCGTGTGCGCACACACACACACACACACACACACACACACACACACTTAGAATCCATAGATTTACAGAATCTCAGACTTAGAAGAGACTATGACCATCTAGCCCAGTCCTTCCCTGAGAGATAATCCCCTTAACAATAGGGAATTGTAGATGAGTGATCCTTCAGCCAACTTCTGGGGACAAGCCATTCCTTTTTTTTTTTTTTTTGATGTATGTAATGGTTGTAGAATTCTTCCAAATAATGAGCAAAAATCTGCTTCCTTCTTACTTCCACCCACAAGCCCTAGTTCTGCCAAGCTGTATACCAAATGAAATCAGCATCATACTCTAAGTTCTAAATTGTTTTAGCCAACTTTGTCTAGAACTCTTCTCTGGGGCAAATCATGCTTTTGGAAGTCAGAGTTGTAACCATTTCTGCGGGTTACTTATCTTCCATAGAGGTGGTTAAACCTGCAGAAGTTTATTAAAATCAATGAGCCAAACTCTTCACAGTGCCATGAAAGTGAAACAGACTATATGTTTCTACCCAAAAAAAAAGCCCCAGATTATATTTTAGCCCTTGAATACAGCAGAGCTCAAAATATCCTAAATGATAACATGAGAGTGGATCTTGAGCAACTGTGTATGAGGTGGGATAGGTGTCAAAGATGGTTTGCAGGATACAGAATTTTTAGAGGCTCAGGAAATGTAATAAAACTCAATGCAGTTAATGCTAAGTCAGGAAGCTTGAAAGTTTAGGAGTTGAAAACTCACCCTTAGATTTATTTTAATGTAGTTTGCTTTTTGCTTATAATTTATTAGCAAGGAAAAAAGGTACTTGGGAAACCAGTACATGCCAGACATGATGATGAGAAGAGCTTGGGCTTTTAATATTTTTCCTCCCAAAATTTTGTTTTATGACATTCACTTATCTGTAGTCAGCCAGAGCTGTGCTGTTTGGATTGGGAGGGAAGGAGATAAGGGATTATTATAGAAAATAGTTTGAATTGGGGTGGGGGAATACAGTATGGGAGGAAGGAAAGAGGATATTACAGGCTGAGAATAAATGTGTTTATGAATTTAAATTGTTATTTTTCTCAAATATCAAATTTTATGGATAATGTACCTCTAAAAGCACTTTGCAAGGAAATATCATCAAATATCATTCTAAGCTTCAGCATTTTATTATGAGGTAATTATCCCTTTACTTCTAAATATTTAAAATCATGCCCTTTACCACTGACTCTAAGGAATATAAAAATGAGAAACAGTAGCCTACATGACATCTGACGTACCTCAGATAAAGGTACAGTACCACTTTTTGACTGCCCCAGAATCCTGCAATACCCTGGATCATCAGGCAGAAGGGGTGCAGATTCTATTGTCAGAGGAAGGGATTGAAGGAGACTGACTTGAAAATGTAAGGTAGCCTGGAGCTCATCAGAGGAGGATAAGGGGGTCAACCTTCTATGCCTACAGTGAGTTTCACCATCAAATGAATCAGTGCACAGAATCACAAAAATCACGGAATTTCATAGTCAGATAGCACTTCTCTGGCCATCTATACAATCCATACCAGATAAAAAAACTGCCTCTAAAATATCAATCAATAAACATTACTTAAGGACCTACTATGTGCCAAGCACTGTGATTAGCCCTAGAAAAAGACAAAAGACAGTCCTTGCTCTCAAGAAACTTGCAATCTAAGGGGAAAGAGGTAACATGCTAACAAATATATGCAAAGCAAGCTGTATGCAGGATAAATAGAGAATAATTATCCAGAAGGAAGGCACCTGAATTATGAGAGGTTGACGAAGGCTTCTAGTAAAAGATGGGATTATAGATTTAAGGTCGGAAAGGTACCTTATTATTCAACTAATACAAACTCCTTGTGAAAAAAATCAGACAACTCAACACACATTTATTAAATTCCTATTATGTGCAGAGTATGGTGTGAGGTTATTCAAAGTCAAAAAAAGGCATAGTCTCTACCCAAAGATTTTAAATATTACAAAGGGGGTGTAACAGAGAAGGAAGGGCAAAATACTTTGAGGATGGAGACATTTTCACACCAGGAAAGAGGGAGAATAAAGGGAGACTTCATAGCACAGGTGGTTCCTGCTCTTCTAGGGATTCTAGAAGGCAGTGCTGAGTTCAGTGGATGCTATGATCAAGAAATCAGTCAGTGAGTATTTTCAACATCTATTATGATATAATCATTCTGCTGGACTCTGGAGAAACAAAAACAAAGATATCATCTCTACTCTTAAGGAGATTGTATTCCATAAAATGAAAAATACATGAAAAGACTATCTAGACCGGGGGGGTTACTGTTTCCAGTATGAGTCC
The DNA here is from genome assembly GCF_011100635.1 of Trichosurus vulpecula. Taxonomy (NCBI): domain Eukaryota; kingdom Metazoa; phylum Chordata; class Mammalia; order Diprotodontia; family Phalangeridae; genus Trichosurus; species Trichosurus vulpecula. The sequence goes on from NC_050580.1 coordinate 68,669,439, forward strand.
CTTCATATCAAAAATACCACAGACCTCAATACCATATAATTGCACAGTAGGTATCTATGGGTAGATGAAAATATTAATGATATTTCCCTTTATGTGTGTGGATTCACTAGTGCCTTGTAAAAATTCCATGTCTATCCAGGGTTCTTTAGCCCACAGGCTTTTACTCAAGAAGTCTTTATTAATTGTTCACTGTGTGACTGAACTGGGCTAGTCTCTGTGGATAAAAAAAAAAAAGGAAATAGTGCCTGCTTTCAAAGAATTTACATTCTACTATAGATGGGTTTGGGGTGAAACCACTGAACTAGCTAATGAATATTCTTTTTTCCTTCAATTAAGAATATAAACTATATTAGAAACTCTCCAAAGAAGAAAGTCCACACAGCAGAGAGTAACTTTTAAAAAAGTTTTTAGGTAGAATGTTATTCTTCATATGTGGTATGGTTTGTTGTGCTTTGTGAATTGCTTTCCGAACCATGATAAAATGTCAGTCAAGGTATTCACACTAGAAGGCAATAACTTCCTAAAAATAGATAATGATATAGACAACATTGACTTTAACATGTCTAATTAAAACAAAGGCTAAAATTAAGTGATGACTATACACTGGTTTGATGAACACATGATAGATATTTACTCTCATGAAATAGATGAAAAATCACATTGGAATGACAGCATTGGTGATTTCAGAACAGAAATATTGGGATGGAAGGCTCAGGCCTAGGAGATGGGAATTTCCCTCAAAGGCTGATAGAAAACTTGGTAAAACAATGAAGAGACATGTAAGAGAGAATAAATGAAGTGACTCTAAAATTATATATTTCTTAAATATAAAGCATCTATGAAGGCCCAGAAAGTGAATAATTTACTACCACTTGCAAAGATTTTGAGAGATGGGAATTATATTGTGTTAAAATCCTCATGTTAGCTTGAGTTTCTGTTTAGCTAAAAATATCAGTGATATGGGCAGTTAGGTGGAACAAAGAACTGACTCCAGGCCTGGAGTCAGGAAGTCCTGAGTTCAAATCTCGCTTCAGATACTTACTAGTTGTGTGACCAGAGCAAACCACTTAACCCTGTTTGCCTTAGTGTCCTCATCTGTAAAATGAGCTGGAGAAGGGAATGGCTAACCAATCCAGAAACTTTGCCAAGAAAACCCCAAATGGGGTCACAAAGAATTGGACTCTACTGAAACAGCTGAACAATGACAAATCTGTACTTTGAAAATATCTCCCTCTATGGTTTCTTGCTTATGCTGAAATTCCAGCATTAGAATTTAATTCCTTTCGGTCAGATATTACCCCCATGGGATTCCTGTTTTAAAATGCAAGTATCCAATACTTTCAGTCTCAGGTGTCTGCACGAAAGGTTCTAATCTATAACAAGCTACTCACACTGAGACCTCCACGACAGAAAGGACTAGGCCAAATGAAGGGAAAAGGCATTTTAAAAAATAAGCAAATATTTTCACTAAAATAACAATAACAAAATTGTGAACTGATTCTAGCTGCCATACTCTTTCATTACCACTGAGATTTGAGGGCTTTTGGTTTCCAACTAGAAATTGGTGATAACATCTTAATTGAAGGGCACTCTACAGTGGAGGGTAGGGACTTTGAGTTTAGAAGGAGAGTTAAAATGTCTATGCTCACTTGGAATGTTTAGTTCTCTCTTCTTTAGCCTGGAGACTTGGTAACATTGCTATTGTATATTTTTTATCTTTTTTTCAATTTTATCATTTTTATTTAATATTTTAGTTTTCAACATTGATTTCTACAAGATTTTGAGTTACAAATTTTCTCCCCATTTCTACCCTCCCCCCATTCCAAAGTGGCATATATTCTGATTGCCTCATTCCCCAGTGAACCCTACTTCTGTCACCCCATTCCCCCCCTTCCCCTTTCCCCTTACTCTTGTAGGGAAGGATAGATTTCTATGCCCCATTCCCTAAATATCTTGTTTCCCAGCTGCATGCAAAAACAACTTTTTTTTGAACATCTGCTTTTAAAACTTTGAGTTCCAAATTCTCTCCCCTCTTCCCTTCCCACCCACCCTCCCTAGGAAGGAAAGCTATTCAACATAGGTCACACATGTATCGTTATGTAAAGCACTTCCACAATACTGATCCTTCCATCCTCTCCTGTCTCCCTTTATTCAATTTTCTCCCTTGACCCTGTCCCTTTTCAAAAGTGTTTTCTTTTGATTATCTCCTTCCCCTATCTGCCCTCCCTTCTATGATCTCCCCCCCCTTTTCATCCCCTTCCCCTTACTTTCCTGTGGAATAAAATACACAATTAAGTGTGTATGTTATTCCCTCCTCAAGTCAAATCCAATGAGAGCAAGATTCACTCATTTCCCCCTCACCTGCCCCCTCTTCCCTTCCAACAGAACTGCTTTTTCTTGCCACTTTTATGTGACATAATTTACCCCATTCTATCTCTCCCTTTCTCCCTCTCTCAATATATTCCTCCCTCATCCTTTAATTTGATTTTATATTTTTAGATATCATCCCTTCATATTCAACTCACCCAGTGCCCTCTGTCCATATATGTGTACACACACACACACACACACACACACACACACACACACACACATATATATATATATATATATATATATATATATATATATATATATATATATATATATACATATATTCCCTTCAATTACCCTAATACTGAGAAGGGTCTCATGAATTACACACATCATCTTTCCAAGTAGGAATGTAAACAAAACAGTTCAACTTTAGTAAATCCCTTATGAATTCTCTTTCTTGTTTACCTTTCATGCTTCTCTTGATTCTTATATTTGAAAGTCAAATTTTCTCTTCAGCTGTGGTCTTTTCATTGAGAAAGCTTGAAAGTCCTCTATTTTATGGAAAATCCATATTTTGCCTTGGAGCATTATACTCAGTTTTGCTGAGTAGGTGATTCTTGGTTTTAATCCTAGCTCCTTTGACCTCTGGAATATCATATTCCAAGCCCTTCAGTCCCTTAATGTAGAAGCTACTATATCTTTTTTCTTTTATTCTCTGCTAGAACTCAGGGCTGTATGAGGTCCCGTTGTTGAAATGGTTCCAACAATTATAAAAGAGAGAAACTTTGAGGATCAAGGATAATTTATGCTTAGAGATAAACAATTTTGACTTTATTTGACAGCACTGGACCAGTTTTGGTGGTTTTTGATTACCTGAGCCAGTAAGGCAAAAGCATTTCTTAAGCCTTACTATGTGCTGGCACTGTGCTAAGCATTGAGTTTACAAAGAAAGGCAAAAACATTGTCCATACCCTTGAGGAACTCACAGTATAATGGAAGAGACAACATGCAAACAAATATGTATGAATAAGTCATATAATAAATCAATCAGTAAACGTTCATTATAGGTCTTTGATGTGCCAAGCTCTGTGCTAAGTTCTGGGGATACAAAAAGAGACAAAAGACAGTTTTGGCCCTCAAGGAACTTATAATCTAATGGGGGAGATAACATGCAAATAAATACATACAAACAAGATGTATCAAAGATAAATAAGTAATAATTTACCAAGGGAAAGCGCTATAATTAAGAGTGATTAGGAAAGACTTCCTGTAGAAGGTCGGGTTTTAGTTGGCTGTCAAGAAAGCCTGGAGATGAGGAAGGAGAGCATTCCAAGCATGGAAGAATAGTAAGAGAAAATGCCCAGAGTCATCAGATGGTATATTTTGTTCCAGGATCAGCAAGGAGGCTGGTGTCACTATACTAAAGAGGATGTAGGTATAAGAAGAGTATATTTAACAAGTTAGATGACTGGAAAGATAAGGCCTTTGATAAGGGCCTTGAAAAATAAACATAAGATATTGGATTTGATCGTGGAAATGATAGAGAATCAGTGGAGTTTATTGAGTAGGGTGTTGAAAGAAAAAATTTTATTCAGGCTTTTGCCCCAATTTGTGAGGCAAAACTCAGGAAAAAGAGAATTAAATTCAGCTTGTTAAAAGTATGTCAAAGTAGCAACATATTGATGAGTTGATCACTAGTGATCAGCAAGAGATTCAAGATGGAGGCAGCTTTTATTGATAACTTTCTTAATGAGATCGAAACAATTCAGGGAAGTCCACATCAGCAAAAGAGGGACAGTGCATTGCATTTCTCAGGTCCTCCTCAATTGTTTGTATGTGATGTTTGACAGGGAGGGATAACCTGGTATGGACTAATAGCAGGTAATAGAAAAGCTGCAGACTGGGTGATACCTCCCTCAACAGAGTCTCCCTCAACATAGCCTCCCCTAACACTGATTTACAAGCAGGACTGGCAACAATGGCATCACTGAATCAGTATAACTTTCACAAGAGAGGTGATAGTGTTGGACCCGGGCTTTAGAAACATCGCTTCAGTTGCTGAATAGAGGTTAAACTGGACTGGGGAGTCACTTATGGAAGGCAGAGCAATAAACAAGCTATTTTAGTAGTGCAGGTTTGAGGAGATGAAGACCTGCACCAGAATGGCGACAGTATCAGAAGAAATAAGGGGAGCATATTCAATAGATGTTGGAAAAGATGATAGGCTTTAACAGCAGAATGGATGTGAAGGGGGAGGGGAAGAAAGGACTGGGAGGATGGTGGTGGCTTTCTGGGGCAGCAAGGTGGCAAATAGAGCACTGAGCCTAGAGTCAGAAATACTTGAGTTCAAATCTAGCTTCAGACACTTACTAGCTCTATGACCCTGGGCAAGTCACTTAACCCTGTTTGCCTCAGTTTCCTCATCTATAAAATGAGCTGGAGAGGGAAATGGTAAACTACTCCAGTATCTTTGTTAAGAAAATTCCAGATGGGGTCATGAAGAGTTGGACACAACTAAAATGACTGAACAATATCAAAAGAGGAGGAAGGAGGGGTTAATGGGAAATAAAATTAGGTCAGTTTTGGACATGATGAGTTTAAGATGTCTGTTGGATAGCCATTTTGAGATGTCTGAAGGTGACTTGGAGACTTGAGATTCAAAGTTAGTAGAGAGGTTAGGGCAGGATAGATAGATTTAAGGATCATCAGTAGAGATCGTAATTAAATCCACGGGAACTGATGAAATCATCAAGTGAAGTAGTATTGAGAATGAAGAGAAAAGGGTCCAGGACATAGCCCTGTGGGATACCCACTGTTAATAGGTATGACCTAGATGAAGAACAAGGAAGAAGAATGAGGAGAAACAGTCAAACAGATAGTAGTGGAACCAGGAAAGGATAGTGTTCCGAAAGTCTAGATAAAAGAGAGTATCAAGGAGAAAAGAATAATGAAAACTGACAGAAGCTTCAGAGGGGTCAAGAAGGATGAGGATTGAGAATAGGGCATTGAATTTGGCAATTAAGAGATCACTGGTAACTTTGAAGAGCACAATTTTGTTGAATGATGACATCAGATGCCAAATTGTAGAGAGTTAAGAGAGTGAGAGGACAAGAAGTGAAGGAACCTATTGTAGATGTCTTCTCAGGAGTTAAGTAAATAATACAGTTAAAGCTGTACATTAAGAACATATTCCGGAAGTCACTGGTAGGATTGATAGAATTGGGATGAAATGAGAGAGAACTATTAAAAAGTTATTTCCACATTGAATTACTTCTAATATAAAGGAAAGGATTGAGAAGGACATGTAAAACCATTCATTCATTTATTCATTCATTTGATTATTTTATGTGTGTATATATATACATATATATAGTATGTGTGTGTATTTGTGTTTACCTAGCTATTTTCTTTCAAATTTAATTTTAAACATATTTAAAATTTATTAATGTAATTGAATTTAATTTCATTTGTTTATTTGTGTGTTTACATTTTATGTTTTGCCTATTGGAAAAAAGCAACTATCCAGCTCTTAGGCTGAAATGTTCTTTTATGTTTTAACTTCTGCTGGAACATTGTAGATAGGGACAACTCATTCTCACCCACTGACATGATGTCACCAATAGTCTTGGAGCTGTGAAAATGAAATAGACCAAACTAGCATGTGAAATTTACACATGTAACCTATTGAAGAAGAATAAAAATTTCTAAGAAATGAGAAACATGTCCATTGTTAGAAAATAGCACATTATGCCACAAACATCAACTGAGTGATATTTTCTATTTTATTCCTTTTCCAGGCAAAACTTTATCACTAGATATAATTGGTAGGCTAAATGTAAATAACTCACTGTGACCATTTCATTCATTCAACAGTGTTGAATTAATTGCAGGGTACTATGGTAGAGCTGTTGTGCAAGCTTTGGTATATTTGGTATTTTTTTTTACAATTTGATCTGAGAAGGACAATACACAGAATTTATTGTGGTTATTTTTCTTCATTGTGTGTAATAAATTTGTTCCATGGCCCATGATTTGTAAATTTTAAAAGTATCTGAGGAAACCTAGATGTAAAATTGAAATAGGTGATAGAATATTAATCCCAAAGAGACCCTCTAGGTGGGAGCAAACAAAAGTCACAGAGAGTATTAATTATTGAGAAGTTGCTATGATATAAAACTAGGTCCCCACAAGTCCAGAAAAAACCTGGCACCATTGGTTACAAATAATAATTTGGGTAAGGATTGCTAAACCTTGCTCCTACATCTTCATCCAAGGGACTCATAGAGCAAAATGAATGCTTTCTCCTATAAGCATCTGGTTTAGCTTTTTCAGCATTTGTTATATAGGTCATTGAGCAAGATTTTCAATAAGCACTCCAAAATCCATCTCAACTTGGCAGGCATACAGAAATACTGTGTGGGTCTAGTTTTCTCCAACAAATGTACATAGACACTTTTCCTTCTTTTTGTTTTGTCCATCACCTAGTTCCCAGAGGTCTTATGACCTTTAGGAATCGCGTGAGTGAAGACAAGCATGTTTGCCTGTGATTGGGAAACTTGTCTTAGTTGAGGGTTCTAAGACTTAAATAGCCTTTCTCTCACCATTACCACATTTGTATGTCTCTTACCATATCCTCCCTGCTCAGTATCCAATCAGATCCAGTGACAGTGGCCTCCTTGCTGTTCCATGAACAAGATACTCCCTTTCTTAACTCTGTCTATTTTCTCTAATGATCCTCCATGTCTGGAATGTCCTCTTTCCTCATCTCTGGTTCTTGGCTTCCCTAGGATCCTTCAAGTTCCAACCAAAATCTGACCTTCTACAGGAAACGTTTTTCAACCTCTCTTCATTTTAGTGACTTTCGCCTCTTAATTATCTCCTAATTATACTCTCTAAAGCATGTCTGTCTGTTATCGCCCCCATTAAATTGTGAGGTCTTTGAGGGCCTGAACTACCTTTTACACTTTTTTAGTATCTTTAGAATTTCAGTGTCTGCCACAGAGTAAGGGCTTAATAAATGTTTATTGACTTATTCATTACCTGACAGATCCAGGCTCTCCAAGGTCCAACTATTTTGAAAACAAAAAGACTAACAACAACAAAAACAAGAGCTATACATACAAAACAACAAAGAATGTGTAATGCATGAGTGATACCTGCTTAACTCTTTTGTTGTTTACTTCTTTATGCTGTTACTTTTATAAAATCTTAAAATAGACCTCTTTCCCCATTTGTACCTTTCCTATGTATATAAATGAATTGTGTGGTCCTTAGCATTAAATTAATAAGCAGGCATTTCTAAGACTGTCAGCATATGCTCTTTTAATATCCTTTGTCAGAAGTTGACCTACTTCACCATCACAAGCCATGCTCCCTCGGCATCAAGGCCAGAGATCTTATACCTCTTGGATCCCCCTCCAGTCCTAAAGGTGCTTAGCCTGTCCTAATATGTATGAGAACTAAATTGTATAGAATGGGATGTAGTCCAACTATTGTTCTCGCTTTTTCAGATGGTAAAATGGTGGGGGTGGGGAGGGAATTACTATGAGCAGGATATTCTATTAGGCATTGAGTGAGATAAAAGACAAATCAAATATAGCCACTGCTCTCTCAAAGAGTTTGCAATTTAATAGGGTATATAAGACACATGATTTAATTCAATAATGTTTTTGTTTATTCAGTCATTTTTCAGTTGTGTACAACTCTTTGTATCCCCATTTGGGGTTTTTGTGGCAAAGATGCTGGAGTGCTGTGCCATTTCTTTCTCCAGATCATTTTACAGATGAGGAAACAAAAAAGAGCAGGGTTATATGACTTGCCCAGGGTCATACAGCTAGTAAGAGTCTGAAAGCAGATTTGAACTCAAGAAGATGAGTCTTTCTGACTCCAGATACAGCACTCTATCCACTGTTCCACCTAGCCACCCCCAATTCAAAAATATTTACTAAGACACACATGTATAAAAATATTTATAGCAGCTCTTTTTGTGGTGGCCAAGAACTGGAAATTGAGCGGATGTCCATCAATTGGGGAATGGCTGAACAGGTTGTGGTATATGAATATAATGGAATACTATTGTGCTATAAGAAATGATGAACAGGCAGACTTCAGAAAAACCTGGAAAGACTTATATGAACTGATGCTGAGTGAAGTGAGCAGAACCAGGAGAACATTGTACGCAGTAACAGTCACAGGTTGCAATGACTGACTTTGATAAACTTAGCTCTTATCAGCAATGCAAGGACCTAAAACAATTCCAAACAACTCATGATGGAAAATGCTATCCACATCCAGAGAAAGAACTATGGAGTCTGAATGCAAATCAAAGTACACTACTTCCTCTCCTTTTTTGGTTTTATTTTGTGTTTTTCTTTCTCATGGATCCTCCCATTTATACAATTCTTCTATACAACATGACTAACATGAAAATATGTTTAATAGGAATGTATATGTAAAGCAATATTGGATTGCATACTGTCTGAGAAAGGGGAAAAGGGAGGGAGGGGGAGAAAATTTAAAACTTATGGAAGTGAATGTTGAAAACTAAAATAAATTAATTTTAAAAAAAATTTACTAAGTACTATACTATTAGTTCATGAAGTCCTTGAGGTTTTTATATGTCTCTGTACAAAAGCATTGTGCTATACAGACTTATCCAACATCTGTTGTATTGATAAGCACTATGGAAGAAACAAGGTTGAAATAAAACATGGTTTATATTATAGGAAAAAAAGGTATACACCACAGACACAAACAACCTTCTCCAAAAGGTGGGAAGGATCAATCAGGGACAATACTATTCTAGATGTGTTTATCACCCAAGGAGATACTGGTTTCTAGGAAGGAAAATGTGGGAACAATACCACTATCTAATTTGTTACAGAGGAGAAGAAAGTGGAGCATAGAATCATATACACTTTAACTTTGGGAAATTTGATTGGAATGGCTTCAGAGAAAAATAGATCAGTTACCATGAACAAAAATTCTGCTAGAGAAATCACCCCAAGGGGTATGGGAAGCTCTCAAGAATAAAATTCTATTAAACAAAAGATAAATGATTCTGATGAGGAGGAAAGGGGCTGATTGTTTAAAGAGACCAGCTTTGCTGGACAAGGAATCCCTCAACCATTCTAAATTTTAAAGAAACATATGTAGAAATAGAAACAAAGATAGAGAAAAGAAAATAAATATATAACTTGGTATGAACCTTTAAGTATGTCAGAAATTCTGAAACACAGAATATGCTAAAGCTTGCAAAGAAAGCTAAGGAAAGTAAATTTTATTCATATTGAAGAAAAAAAGGATGATCAAGGAAGAGATAAAACTGTTATGTGATAGAGGTAGAAAGGAAGTGTTGCATAGAGGTTACAACTCTGAGTTTGGAGTCAATAAAGAGCTAGGTTCAAAGCCCGTATCAGACACTTGCCAGCTGGGTGACCCTGGACAAATCATTTAACCTTTCTGGTCTTCAGCTATCTCAGGGATAAAATGAAGAGGTTGCACTCAATGACCTCTTTTTAAGGTACATCTCAGCTCCAAATCTATATATATCCATGACAGATGACAGGAAAGGCAGAGCTGCTTAACTCATATTTTGCTTCTGTTTTCTCCCCCAAGGAGAAACTTCTTTGAACTTGGAAGGACAGGGTGGGGAGGGGAGAGAAAAAAGGAATTGATACCCAATATAAGTAGAGAAATAAATATAAGGAGATCAGTTGGGAGCACCTAGAGCTGTCTTTGATTAGTTCAAGTCCCCAGGCCTACAATTGTGAAAGAACTGGAAGATGTCTGATTTCTCAGTGACAAAAATAGTAGAGAAAGACTTTTGTAAAAACACTGACTGAGAGTTCTTGGACTAAGCTATACATCATGTTTCAGAACAACAAGACATGCATGAAATAAAGTAATGAATAACAACAGAGGGAAAAGAAAGGGAATCTTCCCAAGGACAAATATATAGAATAAACCAGAAGAGAGAGACTGAGCGAGTAACAAAACAATACAAAACAGAAGACATCATGACACAATGAAGACCAAAATGGATAAATGAAACCAAAGAGAAATCCATGGTAGAAGGGAGGGAAGGGAACGTGAGGGCCTAATAACTATAATTAGATCCAAATAAAATAATATAGTACAACTAGAAGAAGCTCCTATGGGGTTGAGAAGCTTAATAAAATAATTTGAGTAAGAAATGAGGAACAGAATTAGAGTTCTTAAAGAAAATTTTGGAAAGGAGGAAAAATGGCTTAATGTAGAAGGTCAAAGATTGCCTATTACACTCTTGCAGTAGACCCTCAAAGAAAGAAAGGTAGAGAGAATGAAAAACGCAGTGTTCAGTGAAGAATGTTAGAACTAGTATCAGAACAAAATGACAAGAAAGTAAAATTTTGAGAGCACTGTGTTCTATGGATGAAGGGATAATATGAATTGAAAAAATAAATATGAAATATGTACAGAGTAAATATAGAGTAACTTGAGAGTGTGAGCACTAATAACTTGGTGTCAAGAAAATCTCTCTTTAGAAGCTGGCAGCCTGAGCTGAGCCCTGAAGGGAGATAGAAGTCCTAAGAAGCTGAGGTCAGGAGGGACAGGGTTCCAAAATGGGACAGTCTGTGCAAAGGCTTGGAGATTAAAAATGGAATGCCAATTTGGATGAAATGTAGATTATGTGAGAAGCAAAATGGTTGAAATATAGGTAGAATGGATTAGATTATAAAGGGTTTCCAATGGCAAACAGAAGTTTGCATTTTATTCTGGAGGCAACCGGAGACCACTGGAGCTTCTGGAACACAAGAGTAATATAATCAGGTCTGTTCTTTAGGATATAAGTCATGAACAAATCCATATAGCAGTAGTAAACTAAATAGATAAATCAATGTTTATGGGCTGCAAGAAGGAGGAAAGTTGTGCATCTTCAAGAAGACTCCCCTTATCTGACAGTCACTGAGGGAATAATGAGAAAATATTTATGAGCAAAGCCCATGCAGGGGGATCAAATGAAATTACCTTAGAGAAAGGATGGTGTAGGAGGAGTCGAAGTCTTATTTCTTGGAATAAAGGATAAAAAAAAAGTCATTCTAAGAGTTCAAGTTAATGGAGCTTGGAAAGGCCAGGTTCTGTGACAGGAGTTATACTTTAATGTTCACAGGTCTTTCGTGGGGGAAAAAAAAGATAATTTTAAAAGTTTGAACACCATCCTGCAAGCCAAAATATAGGAAACTGCACCAGTAGTACTAAAAAAAGTACAAATCAGTAGAAGCAACAAATTGCCTATACCCTCTTTCTGAGTTCAAATCTGACCTCAGACAACTGGTGTGACCCAGGGCAAGTCACTTAAACTCCTTTGCCTCAGTTTCCTCACCTGCAATATGAGCTAGAGAGGAAATAGCAAACCACTCCAGTATCTCTGCCAAAAAAAATCCCAAATGGGGACATGGAGAGTCCGATACAATGGAAAAATGGCAATAAAAAATAAATGCTTGTTGAATTGAAATAATTTAAACTTAAATTAGTATTTCAAAGCACTAATCATCAAAATGACTTAATATTTGTTTAAAAAGAAAAAGTATAACAAGTGTAACAAAAGTATAAAAAGTATAACAAATATAATAAAAATAACAGCTAGATTTCATAAGATCTGCAAAGCACTTTATATACGTATATGTGTTTTGTATACATATATGTGGCATATATACACATGTGCATATATATATGAATACATATGGGAAGGAGATATATAATATATCTATAAGATATTATATATAGTATATGCATATTTATCCACATATATAAATAGCTTTGCAAACCTTATGAAATGGTCATTTTAGTGGCACTTTTATGACAGGCTGGCTGTTGAGGATTAAATGAAGCAATATATTCAAATCACATTGCAAACCTGAAAACATTATATAAGTACTAATTGTTATTATGATTGTATACTTAATTCAATATCTCATCATCGTGAATGTTGTTTCAATGGTTAATTCTTCCTCTGTTGCATACTGTGATCACTCTTTTACTTAGTAGACGTTCAGAGTTGCTATTGCCAAAAATGTCATCGAACTTCCACCAGCCTGGAGGTGAAGCTTTTCAAACAGCCACAATGGGCGTTAGACAACCAATGGTCATTAGACTGAAGTGAAAAATTTCTCCAGTTTGATTATAAATTTATACCTGGAAGGGACATTAGAAGCCATTGAGTCTAATGTAATTTTAAATAATATTCATAAAGCACTTAGCATGGTTTCTGACACGTTGTATGTGCTATCCAAATGTTTTCTGGTGAGGGAGCAGTGGCACAGAGAGTTTATATGAATTATTTAGGCTCATGCAACTTAGTGTCTGAGGCAAGATCTGAATTCAAATCTTCCTCATTCCAAGGCCAATACTCTTTACACTATATTTCTCTACTTCTCTAATTTAATCATATCTCTCCAAGCTTATAACTCAACTGCAGAACCTCTATGTTGAAACAGCAGCATACACATTGAGCAGAGTACTATGTTATATGCACATAAAACATTAGCATGATATTTCCCTGAACAGTCTCACTTCTTCTAATCTTAAATATTCATGCCTAAAATATCCTATCCTTGTCATACCATTCAAACAAACAACGTCCAAAAATGGTTCAGGATTCTAACAAATAGCTGCAATACTAAAGAAGACAAAATCAGGGGAGGAAGTAACCAGTTCTATGAAGACATGGTCACACTCTCAAATGACAATGGGAACCTCATAAAGATGGCCCAAAGAGATCCTGGTTTGTTTGGGTTTTTTTTTTAATTTAGAGCACCTTATAAAAGTAGAATGAGGTCTTCATCATCTGAGTTTGACAATTACCATATTATTTTTAGACTTTTGCCTTTACCTTAGACTTAAATTATAGATTTTTCTTGTCCACTAGACTGGAAACATCAGTTAAAATCAAGGAGACGCTGATTCACTTAAATATGTAGCATCCTCATTATGAATTAAATATTTTTCCCAGCCTCTTGCCTCACATCATTTCCCATATTTTGTCTCACTAATAAGTTGTGTTCAATGTATCTGAATTAATTAACAAAAGAAATGTGCAGTGGAGCTAAATGAATCTTTAAGCCTTGGCTTGACTGTTTACAAGTTTTGAAAATTTTACTATGAATATGCAAATGTGAGATGAAAGAAATGTGAGGGAATATTTTTTTTAATCTGATATTCCAATACATTTTAAAAGTTGAGTCTTTCTGAAACTTGAAATTTTTTTTAGCCATGTTTCAAAGATTTTCTAGAGAGTGCTTAGTTAGGTCAGATGTTAAGATGTTGTGTGGCTTCTCAGAGGCCTTTCTAATGATAACAATTTCTATTTGTTCTCTCTCCAACTCAAGACAAATATATTTGGGATGAGAAAACCATCTAGTAGCAGGGATTCTATCCCTATGGAAACAGTGAGTCACAAAGCTCTTCATGAGGACCACTTTTGAGTTGAGGATAGGCAGAGGTGAATGTTGTCTAATGGGTGGTCAAAGGATCTCTAAAAAGTTCATAGATACTAGGGCAGTTACACTTTATTCTAGCCCTATAGTTCCTGGCTTCCTTGAGTAGTATATAACATTCATATGGTGCTTTGATGTTTGCAGATAAATGTACAAATATTACTTTATTTGATCCTCACAACAATCCTGGGGAGTAAGTGCTATTTTACAGCTAAGTAAATGGGGAAGAGAGAATTTCAGAGACTTGCCCAGGATCACACAACTAGTAAGTGTTGGAGGAAAGATTTGAACTCAGGTCTTCCTGACCGTTGAGCACCTAGGTGGCACAGTGAATAGAATGCCAGGCCCAAAGTCAGGAAGATTCATCTTCTTGAGTTCAAATCTAGATGCAGATACTTAGTAGCTCTGTGACCCTGGGTAAGTCACTTAACCCTGTTTGCCTCAGTTTCCTCATCTGTAGGAACTAGAGAAGGAAAGAGCAAATCATTCGAGTATCTTCACCAAGAAAACCCTAAATAGGGTCAAGAAGAGTCAGATATGACTGAATGACAATAACAACAACTTCCTGACCCTAGGTCCAACACTCTTTCAACACCTCACTGCCATTATTCATTGTATAAGACACTTCTTCCTCACATGAAGGAATTAAACAGGCACATTAGGTAACAGAGAATAAGAAGTAGCAATCCCAGCTCAGCAAAGGACTGGGAGTTTTCCATTACATTTGGGGGAATTCCTGATTGGCCTTGGAAGTAAGCACAGACAATCCCTCTGACAGACATATCACTCTTGACTGGTCTCAATCAGCTCCAGACTGTCAACAGGCGAGTGTATGGCAAGAGGAGAATGAGAATCCACCACAATGACAATTAGCAAGTAGCACCCATTATTTCATTCCACACAAATGTTTAAGTAACAGGTGGTTCAGGAGGGATCTGAGGATTTGCCCACCAGAAAGCCACGCAGAAACGCTGGGGTGTAGCAGGTGGAAACAAGGCAAACAAGGAAAAAAAAACCAGAAAGTTTTGTTGTTTTTTGTTTTAATTTAATTTGTTTCTTGTGGTTGTTTTATTTTTTATTGTTTTAATTTTTGAACAATCAGCATGGGTTATTAGACACACAATTGATACGTTTGTTATGCCAAATACTTTATGGTATTTAAATGCTTACTTGAAGCCCAGATGATAAAATATAGAAACACCTAATTCATAGAGTTTATGGACTTTGACATAGACACATAGACTTAAGGGTAGAAGAAGTTTTAGAGATCATCTAGTCCAATCCCATTAGTTTCCAGATAAGTTAACTGAAACCTGGAAAGATGAATTGTCTTGTCCAAGATCACAAGGTAGTCAATTTCAGAAGCTGGTGGTAGAGAAAAGATGGGGGACATAATAACTTCTTAATTTCTTGTCCTTTTCTTCCATGGTTGCTATCCATACCACAATGGGAGAGAACAGCATCTTTTAAATAAATTATTCATTGTCAAAATCCACTAGAAAAAATGAAAGAATAATGAATACTTCTTTCTTTGCCAGCTTCTTCCCTCACTCCTCAATTTTAAAAAATCTAATCTCATTTTGTTTTTTCTATCCACAGAGAGTGAAGAAGTTTACCAAAGGCAGGTGCTTTCAATTTCCTGTATCATCTTCGGTATCGTCATTGTGGGCATGCTCTGTGCTGCTTTCTACTTCAAAAGCAAGTAAGATGCTTTCTGTCTTGTGTCACAAAGTCATTTCTCAGGGTAGGCTCTTAACAACATTCCTGTTTCACAGACCAGCTGGTTTGACAGAAAAATCTTTTCTCATCAAATCTCAATGCCTAGGCCTCAAACTTTAAAATGACTAATGAATTTAGCAATGTTGGGGATAGGCCTATCTTTTCTTATGAGCAATGAGACAGACTCCACTAGGCTGCAGTGATCAAGAACTATTCTTCTGTTACTTTTATTTGTTAGGAGTCTATATCAGCATATTTAGTATCTTCTCTATCAGGATATAAATAACCTTCCTGAAAATAGGAAATTACTGCTGAACCACACAGAGTACCATCCCGTTCAAATGAGAGCATGAAATTGCACTTTAACAAGGGAAAAAAGGTGTTCCATATTCTCACTTTTCATGATGCAGAGAATATGTTCAATAAATTAACAAATAACCCTACTAAAATTATGTATAAAAATAGGAAGATCATTTAACATCCATGTCAATATAGGTAACTCAGCTCAGAAAATCTGATTTTTGAGGTCTGAATGCAATTAGAGAAGGGAAAAGTGGGCACTTTCCAAAATAAACATACATGTCTTTGATTGTGGTCAATCACGCTCAAAGGGAAAATATATTGGGATCCACCTAAAACAGTGAAAAGTCTGGCTCATTTTGAAAGAGGTCTGTTAAGGATGGAAAATTGGAAGTGTCCCCATCCTCCACTTCTTATAAGGACGGTAAGCAAAGTACTGGAGCCAATTAAAAGCCATTTGTGGTGCATAAAGGTAGTGAGGAATCAACTTTGAGCTATTTGGAGAAAA
Source organism: Trichosurus vulpecula (assembly GCF_011100635.1). Classification (NCBI taxonomy): domain Eukaryota; kingdom Metazoa; phylum Chordata; class Mammalia; order Diprotodontia; family Phalangeridae; genus Trichosurus; species Trichosurus vulpecula. The sequence continues at coordinate 68,685,759 of NC_050580.1, forward strand.
CGAAATGAGTTCCCACTTTGTGTGCTTCTCAGAAACCAGAGCATTAGAGATTATGAATGGATCCAAACATTCTACATGTTGTTTGCAAATTGGCAAAGTTTTAAATACAGAAAATGACATAGAGGATGCATTTCAGAATGCACATATGTTGGGTACATATGCAGATATGTATATACACATGTATAGCTACGCACAAATTTGGGTGTACATGTATACACATCCACATGTATACAAAAATGTATGTGTACATGTATGTGTGTGTACATGTATGTGTGCATTCTGCATACATGCATATGAGAGACAATAATGTTATGCATAAGGAACTGATTGGCATCAAATTCAAGAATGCTTGGTTTTAATTTCAACCTTCAGAACTTATCTGTGCAAGTCATTTAAGTTCTTTGACCTTCAGTTTCCTTATTAATAACCCTCTGATTATTACCATGAACCAAGCTATAAAGTAGGGAGACCCTATCTTCACCAAAGATATTTGCCACTATCATGTAAGATGTCCACTGCAAAGTTGAAATGTAAGAGGTGTTCCTTATTGAACAGTCTGTCAGCCAGTCATCATTTTTCAAATACCTAATAGGTGCCAGGCACTGGAGGTGGAAGAAAAAAATAGTCCCTGCCCTTTGAGAACATATTTACTATTAGGGGTAGAAAAAAAGGTGCACGTACAAATTTTAAATATATGTGTATGTGAGTGTGTATGCATACATATATATGTGTATGTATATAGTGTATATATGTGTATATATATTATATATGTATATATTACATATATACACACAAATGCAAGGAAATTTAAGAGGGAGAGCACCAGCAGCTTAAGGAGGCATTTAAACTGAAAGAAAGGAGGGAGGAGTGGAGAACACCTGGATAAATAAAGGATTTCAGACTCTCAGAGATTTCAATCTATCACTACCTGGGGGAGTGAGTAGCCACAGAGATGAACAATAGCTCTTTAAAATCTCAGGCTGGGTTGCAGTTAGTATATAAATATGAACATATCAATAAATATCAGTGTCACTCAGAAAAGATTGCAAGGTTGATGTGAAAACAAAGCTTATAGAAAGGTATGAAGATGTAAGATGAAATGTGAAAGTCCCCCAGATACATTGGTTTGTGGATAATGGCAAAAAGCCTCATACCATTTCACACTTCTTCAGTAAGGTCTAGCCACTGCAAAGTGATTTTGTCCAATAATCTCTACAGGAAAAACTTAATGGTCAAAAAATTCCCATTATACAGATCATGAGAAGCCATTTAATGTAGAAAGCATGCAGCTAGCCTACCCATTTATCTTAGATAGAACAATAAATAAATGGACAATGTGCTTGCACCAGAATGGAATAGAAAGAAGGGAGCAGGCTGGCTTTTTTAAGGATATTGCCCATTGTTTTGTATGACTCCAAGCTTGATGCTGAAACAAAAGGCTACCATTTTGTAAACGATATTCTTTTAGTAATGCTGTATGTATCTAAGTCATGAACTACCATCTCCTGTGAAGAATTGAAATGGAAGGTCATCCAAAGAGCAATGGAGAGTGACTGGGTGGAAGTAGGTGAGGAGGACCAAATTGCTAATGAAGAACTGTCTTAGAGAAGTGAGATAAAAGATATCATCAGAGAGGAGTGTGACCAGAAAGGTAGGCGAGTCAGTCGTGTATCAAGAATAAAAGACAACTGATAGGAAGGCCAAGGGGATTTATTGGTCAAAGTAAAATATTAAGATACCTAGTCCTCTGGATGATTTGGGGGAGGTTGTGGACCAGAGTCTCAGGAAGCATGAGAAGGCATGGATGAGTGGCGACCTCCATTATTGGAGGAAGTACCCACATTAGGGATCTAAGTATTGAAGGGACAAATCATGAGGACGCTGTGAGTGTCCAATGAATCAGTGGATGTAAAATGCTTTGTAAACCTGAAATCATTAGTTATTATATTAAAGGATAATAACAAGTATTTTATAATAAAATTGAAACTCAGAATATGAAACTCAATCAGTCCATGACAGCTGATTCTAGGTGTTAGAGACAGCTGAGGAAAAGTTGAGAGCTGCATGAGAGGGCCTGCAGAACTCAGCAAGTTCAGTTCACTCTCTGTCTCATTGAGACTTGGTGGCTATCAGTTTGGGAAAGGAGAACATTCGCCATGGCAGCAGCAGGATTGGGATATCAGTTACCATCAAGGCTGCAGAAGGGTCTCTTCATAAGTGCTGTGTATGGGGAAGAAATTGTGTATTTAACAATAAGCAAATTACTTTGAAGAAGTAGTTAATCACTTATTTTTAGAGTATAATTTGTAGTTGCACCACATTTAAACTAAAAACTGATTATGGTAATCAGGAGAAATGGAGAACAGCTGGATAAATAGAGGATTTCAGTCTTTTAGAGCTGTCAATCTCTCACTTCCTTGGGCAATGAGTGGGCACAGAGATGAACAATAACCTTCCACAGGCTCAGGCTGGGTTGGACTTGGTGTATAAACATGAAAACATCTATAAATATCAGTGTCATTAACAGAGGTTCCAAAGGACCAAAGCCAAAGGGGGAGCAGTGACCCAGAACTTGCCTGCGTTTCTGATTGACCAGCTGGAACCCAAGAAGACCTTGGGGCAAGGAGAGCTGTTCCCTTTATGCCAGTCATGAGAAAAAGCCTACCTTGTAGAGAAGCCTTTTATGTTGCATTTTAAGGCTTTTTCCTTGTAAGTTTCCCAATGTATGCTTAAAAGTGAAAAGCATCCTATGGTGTCAAGGAGAATAATATTTGGAATGAGACATGAAATCTAAGACTTCTCAGTCCTTTGTTTCAAATTACTTCATTTTTCTGGACACTTGATGTATTTGAAACTTATTTTTAAAAAATCCTAAAATCCCCTTGCTCTGGAGAGGATGAAGAGGTTGGTGTTTTTATACCTTTTCCTCTAAGCAAAGGAATGGGCTTATCTTATCTACATTTCCATTCTATGAGTATATTAAAAACCCTCCCTACATGAGACCAAAATTTAGGGAAATCAGGACCAATGCCTGTATTCATTATTCATCATAAATTCTAAGAATAAACTGAAATATTTATATGGAATTAAATATAAAAAATGGTCTCTTTTGCTGGATCCTTCTCCAGATCATGCCCTTGAAGCATAATTATCCCTCAAAGTCAGGTCCTGGGCCTTCTTCTTTTCTCTTTCTGTACTACTTTACTTGGTGATCTCCTCTGCTCCTATGAATTTCTTTACTGTCTCCACGCTGATGATTCTCAAATCTACATATCCTTCTCTATCTCTGATGACCTCCAATCTCACATCTCCAACTGCCTTTCAGCCATTTTAAACTGAAAATTCAGTAGACATTTTGAACTCAATATATCCAAAGCAAAGTTCATTATCTTTCACCCTAAACCCATCCCCCTCTACCTTTCCTATTAATATGGTTAGCAACACCATCCTCCCAGTCCGAAGGTTCACAAGCTAGGAATTATCCTGGACTCCTCACTGTCTCTTACCCCTCTCTGCCCTAACTGTTGTTGCCAAGGCCTGTTGGTTTCACCTTTGCAACATCTCTTATATATACCCTCATCTCTCCTCTGACACTAAAGAAGTGATTACTACATAGAAGTCAGACAGAGAGGGTGAGAGGTTCATATAATATATTCTTCTGTCATGGTTTAATTTCTAAATTTTCTCCAATAACTGTGATATAGTAGAAAGAGCTCTGGACGTGAATTCCATCTAGAGCTTTGTCACTTTCTACCTGTGTGTTCTTGGGCAAGTCTTTTTGCCATCCTAGGTCTCAATTTCCACATCTGTAAATTCTGATGTTAGACTAGATGATCACTTCAGCCAATTCAAATCCAAGTCTGTCAATTCAATTATAAATCTTTGATCCCATGGCTTAGTGTCTGACACATTTTAGATGCTTACCCAATGCAATTGATTGATTGTTGAATGAATTTTAGAGTTGGGGAAGAGAGGGGATTAAGAAGTCTGTGGGAGATCCTCAGAAGCAGAAAGAGAAGAGACTAATAGAGCTGAGAAAGGGCTGGAGAAAATTCAGAATTTGATCTTGGGGGAGTAAACAATTTCCTCACTTGCAAAATGAGAGGATTGGACAAGACATCTTCTAAAGCCACTTGTAGTTCTCCATGTGTGATCCTAGAAATGACTGCTTTGTACGATGATAAGGACTACCAAGACGGTGACCATGATAATTACTTAACTGTAATGTTGTAATGTAATGGGTGGGGGTATTGCCTTGGTGCCCACATGCCTAATGCTAGTTAGGCTAATGCTTCTAACTAATATGTTGGGTCTTGGTTTCCCAACACCATACCGAGTGTGTGAATCAATGATCCTATGGTAGTGGTGATAACCGATTTTGCAATGGACTTTTTAATGGAAATATAATAGATTTATTTCTAACAATAAGCTACACATTGGCTATTGGGAAGTAGCTAGATTATTGACTAGATTAAAGCCAGAAAAAGGATAAAAGCTTCTCAGAGAACTGAGAAGATAAAAGGAATGTTCGAATGGGCACAACCGCCTCCTATTCTCAGTATTTCATTGAACTTGTTTGATAAAGTCGAAGAATTCTATAATTCTCAGTGCCCTCTAAATAAAACTACTATAGCAACCTAAGGTCTCTTTGCTATAAGTCACACAGAAATATGAACTGTACTTTCATATTTCAGGTAAAAATAATTCATGTTCAGTAAGACAACAAATATTTCTTAAGCACTTACAGTGTGTTGTGACCTATGTCAAGTGCTGAGGTTACAAAGACACAAAGGCAACATTGCCTGCTTGTGAGGAGTTTATATTCTAATGACAGTGATAGAAGGAATAAACAATTAAGAAAATATAAATTATATACAGGTTAATATATATTCATTTTAAGAGGGATGAAGTATTAATAATTGGGGATAGAGAGCAAAGGGAGGAGAATCAGGAAGGCCTCCTATAGGAGGTGGCCCCAGAGATGGGAGAGCAGCTTCCAGATTGGGTTCCTTTAGAACACAGCCCAGGTACAACATCTTACAGGAGGTGTTTTCTCCTTGAGGACTTCTTTTTCCTGCCTAGAGACTCTTCAGAAAGACACTGCAAGTGACATCTGAGGGGAAGTTATATTCCTTAGACCTTCTACAATTATCCTGGGACTAAGGTGGTCCACAGCACAAATAATGCTTGCATTTATGTTGAATCAGAGCATTCTGTAACTACTGAGTAAGATGACCAACAGTGAGTGAGTCAGTCAAACATTTAATAAATATCTACTGTATGCCAGGCACTCCTATACTGGAAATACACAGGAAAGCAAAACAAACAAATAAAAACAAAAACTAACAAACAAAAATAGCCCCTGCCCTCAAGGAGCTCACCACTGAATCTGGAAGACAATAAACAACTCTGTACAAACAAGCTATAAACTGGATAATTAGAGAAAGAAAAATCATCAGAGGGGCACTAGAATTAAGCAATGTTATGAAAGGATTTCTGTAGAATGTGGGATTTTAGTTGGGACTTGAAAGAAGCAAAGAAGCTGAGAAGGAGAACATTCTAGGCATGAGGAATAGACCAGGTAGGTCAGCACAACAAAAGGTAAAGGAACATAAAAAGACTTGTTTCACCTCCCCACTGAGGTCAATGAAATACCTAAAGAGCAAAGAATGCAGACGCCACCCTTTTTACTTTATAGAGCTGGCCCTCCAGTGTGCACCAGGAGAATTTTTCCCATTGGGATAACAAGTAGAATCCTTCCCCACAGATTCTTGTTGCTGTTCTAATTCAGATTCCTTGCACTAACTAACCCAGTGCTAAAACTTTTGATCATTACATACAGGGTATACACCAAGAGTGAGTTTGTCCTGTACTTACTGTAAGCAAGGCATTGTGCAAAGCATTGGGAATACAAAGGCCGAGTAGCAACAATGACAAGAACCACAATCCAAAACAAAACAAAACAAGCCCCAGCCTTCAAGGGACTCACATTTTAAAGGGAAGACAACATTCAAACAACTAGGTACACATAAGATATATGCAGTCCACATGGGACATAATCTCACAGGGAAGACACTAGGGGACATACTAAGAAGGCCTCTTATAGAAGGTTGCATTTAGCATGAATCCTGAAGGAAATCAGAGAAGCCAGAAGGCTGAAAGCATTTAAGTTGCATCTCCTGCATTAACTCCATTTGAAAATGACACACCTCCCCACTGCCCAGTGTTTCCATAGATAACAGGAGGCTCTAGCTCAATTAGTTTCATTGTATTTGGTTCCCTAGTGTGATGGGAATGGTACCTACCTCCTTGGTAATTTAATACTCCTATCTTAAGAAAATTGAAAATGTCAGAGGTTATAAGAATGGTGTTCGTTCTGAGGAGCCAAAATTGTATGCGTGTTGAATGTTGCTGAATTTAAGTAAATGCATATGTGTATATATATATATATATATATATATATATATATATATATATATATGTTTTTTTTTTCATTTCTACCTGCAGGAAACAAACTAAACAAATCCAGGGCCAGCTGAAAGAAATGCAGAGTGTTAAAAAGTACAGCCTCAATGCCTCCAGCATGATGGTCAAGTCAGAAAACATGGCACAGAGCAGAAGCCAGCAGCAAAATGTAAGTGATCTGGCCACATGTGCCCTGGAGCAATGTGGCTGGACTTACTGAGCTAATGGGTGTTCCTGGTGCCTGGCTGCACTTGAGCTTGAACTCTCAGAAGTGCTAATCTCTGTGTATGGATGGATGGTTGTGGGCCTTAGGGGGAGACAGGGAGAAAGGGCAAAGGGACTGGCTAAAGGAATAGAAGCTACTTTTCAGATTTTAGCTGTGATAAATTGCAACTTCTAAACAGGTTACTAGTGAAATTTAGGAGCTGTAGACTACCGTGAAAATGAGGCAGCTCTACCCTTCAGGCAGCATGGTACACTGGAAGGAACAGCACATTTACAGTTAGACAGCATAGTTTCAAGTCCTAGTTTTGATACTTACTACTTGACAGTGGGCAATCATGTAAACTTTTAGTGCCAAGTTTCTTCATCTGCAACACAATAGGGTTGGACTCAATGACCTTTGAGATCCCTTTCAACTCTAAATATGTGATCCTAGATGCTATTTGGTATTTCTGTTATTGGGAATGAAGAATTAATACTTTTTTAAATATGTTGAATGCATCAGATTTAAAATGCATAGTAGATGGAACACTGTGCCTAGAATCAGGAAGACCCAAATTGAAGTCCAACCTCAGACACAAGCTGTGTGATCCTGAGCAAGTTACTTAACTTCTATCTGACTGAGATATATCAACTGCAAAATGAAGACAACAGCACCCCATTCATAGGGTTATTTTGAGAATCAAAATCAAAATCAAAAGCACTTAGCACAGTGCCTGGAATATAGTAGATACTTAACACATCCTTCCTATTGTTAACCAATAACTAAAACTCCGTGGGATATGGGTAATAACTTAATAATCCTTCCTTCCTTCCTTCCCTAATGTTCTCATTGCTAAGATACAAATGATGTGTAATTGTCATGTATATACAAGTCTATATGTATATGTCTATATATGTATATGCCTATACATATGTAACTCTAAGAAGATATATGTCTGAATATTATGTGAATATGTTTGTACAGATACTTACACACACACACACACACACACACACACACACACACACACGCACACACACCTGAAAAGAACATTTTTTAATTGCTGAAATGGAGAAGGCATTTTATCAGGGACCAAAAGTTGACATTTTTGCACGTGGCTTCTATCTGCAGCCCTAAGCAATGTCGCTTTGATAGTCTCAGAAAAAAAATCAGTTATGCAAAACAGAACAAAACAATTAAAAAGAAGAGAATTCTGTTTGATAAACACAGAGGTATTTCTCTCCTTTTTACAGTTATTCTCTATCCAAGGGTACCATTTCCTTCCATTCTCTATAATGTAGCATTTTCAGCTTCTGATGAACAAAGACCCTGGAACAAAGCCATCGGTACAAACCAAGCATTTCAGTATAATAGGCAATCACCCAGGATACATTAAAAGCCCCTCCACATGTTTAAATCGCTCTGAATTTTTATATCATCTGTGATTCTAAGAAATCATTACCAAAAATGTCATTATGCTGTACAGAACAGATGTATTTAGATGTTGCCCACAAATGATAATCTTCTCACACCAACATTTTGCAAAACTTTCTTTTGGAATAGTTGAAGAGGGATGCTGCTATGGTTTTATTTTGGTTTTACAGTGATAGGATAGATTTTGAATTTTCACTAATGATTATAAGTTAGTCACTTCCGATATGAAGTTAAAAGTATTCTTCATGTCTGTCCTATTCTCTTGTGAGATGAGATCCTTTGATGTTCTGTCTTATGTCTGTTATTAGTTAATCTTAGAGAGGCATCTGGGTATAGTTTTTTTTAAAGGCAGTGGGCTTGGAGTTAAGAAGACTGTGATAAAAAATTTTGCTCCTATATTGTTATTTTGTCACAGAGAAGTCTCTTAATCTCTCTGGTCTTAGTTCTCTCATCTGGAAAGAGGGAATACTAATACTTGTATGACATCTCTCTGATATAAGGGAAACATAATTAACTTAAAAAGAAATTATAAAAGAATTATATAAATTTTAGTGGTTATTATATAACAGACAAGCCATGATCCTTCAATTGGCCCCTCGGTGGAATGATAACATCTTAATTTGGTATAGCATTTTATAATTTGTAGGGGTTTTTTTCATCATTTTCTTATTTTTTCCAGGCAATAATCTTCATTTTTATATGACTTGAGTTTGAGAGAATTTAATAAAGAACAACTAATTGTTAAATGGCTCAGCTGAGACTAGACACCAGGTCATCATATATTCAAAGGATCACAGAATCTTAGATTTGAAGGGATTTCAAAGATCACTTCGTACAACCCTGCCTTTGTCCTCTATTCACTCAACAACTGATTACTAAGCTTTTCCTTGTAGAACTCCAGTGTTGGGGAACTCCCTAGATCCCAAGGCTGTTTTAAGACAGCTCAAATGATTAGGCAGAATTTCCTTGTATCAAGGTAAAATTGACCTCTGGACAACATCTTTTCCATTGTTCCTAGCTATATCCCAGGGAACCAAGCAGAACAAGTGTATTATCTCTTCCCAATTACAACCTTTCAAGCATATGACAATGGATACCATATCCATTTAATTTTTTCTTTTGTAGACTAAAGACTCTCAGTTCCTATAACCAGTCCTCATTTAGCAGAACGTGACATCACTAGCACTTCCCTCCTTTGTTTCACTATGCTACCATTAATGCAACCTGAATTTACCTCATCATTTTGGGTTGCCATATCCTAAAAGTAGCTGATGTTAAGGTTGCAGTCTCCTGAAACCTTCAATTCTGTTTCATATCTCTAGTCATATCTTCCCCCCGTCCCATATTTCCGCACTGATTTTTGAGGAGGACCTAACTGTCCAGCATCATATGTATCCCTATGAAATTACATGAAATTCCAAATTCATCCTTGTGAAACCCAATGCTCTGTACTGAAAGAATCTGTTCAGTTCCCAATTTTGACACTAACTATCCTTCTGAACTTTGTGTCATCTATGAATTAGATAAATATACTATCATTCTCCCTAGTAATCTGGAAAGTAGAGGGTCACCTATCATTTAGTACACGTATTTCTCTAGTATGGAAACAAACCTGCTTTTCATGCATACATAATTGTTCCTTGATGTTGACAGAAGCACAAACATTATCAAGCAGTGAATAATGTTAATAGTACTGGACTTAGAGTTAGAAGAGGTAGGCTTAAGTTCCAAGTTACTTACTTTGTGACTTTTGCCAAGTTACTTAACCTCTACCCCCATTTCTTATTCTACCTGTATCTTTGATCAACATCATTCCAGTGCCTGTGACATTTAATCTCCTGGTCCAATACTATTTTCATGACATCCTCCAAATAAAGTGCCATAGCCAGCAGTTACACCCTGTTCTGGTCAGTTAAGACAGCAGACCTTGGAAGGAGGTGACTCCAAAAGAGTGAATATCTGATAGGTCTGGCATCATGGAGTTGCACAGATTAGAATCAGATTGTGCCACAAACACAGTAGAGCTTTGATTTACTGATTTTCTCATTCCTAGGATACTTTGATCCCCCTAGAAAATTTGCTTTGATTAGTTAAACTCCATGAACCTAATCCAAAAGGTTCTGAGGACTATGAATGACACTATGATGTAGTTCTGCTATTAACGTATATACCTTAGTTAGAAACATAAATGACCCCTGTAACAATCAGGCTATCTTTTGCCTTTCTTCATTATCCCCAACACTTTGCATGGAACCTGACACATAGTTGGTGCTCAAATGTCTATTAAATGAATAATGATATAATCACTGATTTAGGCTTGGAAGGGCCTTCTGAGACTGTCTAACCCCAAAACCTCATTTTAAAGTTGAGGAAATGGTGACCAAACTAGTTCCCAAGATGGTGACAAGACAGAATTAGGAAGAACAGTAACTGAGGTGTTGATGAAGTTCAAGGTACATCCCAAGACTGTTGGGTTACCACCAGAAAGGATAGAGTAAAGACATGTGGGTTCTAGTGTCCTGAAAAAAATTCTCTCAGACAGTTCTCCAAGTTAAAGAAAGGCATTTATTGGGGTGACACACCCAAGTGGGGCTGTTCCCATAGGAGGCAGAGCATAGGCGGTGGGTCCTGCTCCCCAATAGGAGGTAGAGCCATTATTGGGGTTACGTGTCTGGTCTATATACAGCTCAGTGGGATAGAGGGAAGTGGAGGAGGGGCAGGCAGGGCTCTGGAGCGCCTGGGATATCTGGTTGTCTGGAGGTGCCTTTGTCATACAGCTAAGCAAAGAGAATAGGAGAGGAAGTAGGGGAGGACCACTTCAGGATGTTAAGCAAAGGGAATAGGAAAGGGAGAGGGAGAGAGTTGTTCTGGAAGGTTAGGTAAGGGGGTGCTTTGTGAAAGCACACAGGTGAGTCCACGGTGAGGAGCTTCAATGTATAGTCTTCTTTGATCACTTTTTCCGGCTGGTCACATTATGCATCTTATCTCGTATCTCATCCTGCATCCTGCTTACTCCGTCTGACTCAAGCACTCCATCTACTTCATCAGTATGCTGCCCTACAGAGAGGGTACTCTTTCTAGCACTGATAGGATCTCCTTCCTTTTGTGGTCTGTCACTGAAAGGTGACCATTAGGGAACAGAGGAGAAATAGGAATGCCCATTCTGTTAGCCCTCAGGGCAAGCCTACTATTTCTGGGGGGCCTAACAACAGAAGAAAAGTTTACTTATCTGCTCTAGAAGATGTATAAAGGAAAGGGGCCACACCTGTGATCAGAATGCTTTCTTTTTGGGGGAAATCCAACCAGTCTTGTGTCCTGAAGTCAGGTCTGCCTACTTGGAATTCTTTCCTGATCACAGTGTTTAACAAATGAATCTTCAATGTCAGGCATTCCCCAAAGTTCATTAAACATTCATAGGGAAGAGTTTCACTTTACAATTGTTTAACAAGATGTGGAACAGATAGTCTAGTGAAGCAACATGATATTTGGGAAGGAGCAGTGAGTGCTGATAGTGTAAAACTGGAAAGTCTGGATTGTGACCTAGCGAAATAGGAAATGTTGTCATCTTCTAAGAGATTCTGACCTTCACATGGCAAGGGGCATGAATAGAATAAGACATTTGTTTGGAGTGAGAGGAGGTTGACCGAGTGATATTTTTTTTTAAATCACAATTTTATGCCTTGAAATATGTGAACAATGGCCCTGTGAATTCCCGGAGATAACACTTTTCTAGAATAGTGGGAGAATCAAAAGTAAAACATGGATAATTACTGAATAATAATAACAACAATGGGAATAAAAGGCAATTAATCATTTTGAATTTACTAAGTGCCTACCATGTGTCAGTTGCTAAGGATAAAATGCTTACTATGTGACAGTTACTTTGCCAGGTACTAAGTATACAAAAAATAAAATGAAACATTCTCTACTCTCAGTAACCTTATAATCCATCACAGATGGGAAACACATAGACATGTAAATGCAAGTAGAAGAAATATAAAAGAAACAAAGTCGGTTAAATGAGAGAAGTTACGGAAGGAAAACACTAGAAATTGGCAGGGGGATCAGGAAGGCTTTATATAAAATGTGTTCTTTGGGCTGAGTCTCATAACAAGTAAGGAATCTAGACTTTGAGGTCAGATGGGAGTCCATCGTAGGCTTAAGCACTAGCCAGTGCAGAGGTAACAACATGGGAGACAGAGTATAACAGGCATGAGACAGAGAAGACCACTTCGGTCCACAGACTAAATGAGAAAGAGTAATGCATAATGTGGCTAGTTTGGTAGATGCAGACCTGGCTGTAAAGGGCTTTAATAGCCAAACAGAGGAGTTGATTCTTTTCCTAGAGACATTAAGGAGTCACTGAAGTTTATTGAATAAGAATGTGACATGGTCAGAAATGCATGAAAGGCAAATTACTTTGGCAGCTGAGTGGAGGAGGACTTGGAGTAGGAAGAGATCAATTAGAAACTATTGCAACAGTTGAGGGGAGAGGAGATGAGGACTCAAACTAAGAGGGCCGATGATGTGATTAATGAGAAAGGAACAGATGGGAGAAATGCTGTCCATGGAAGCAGAAAAGTGGGTAATACGCAGCATGGCAAAGTGGAGATAAGGCAAGTTTTGGAATCAGGAGTCCCTGAGTTCAAGCCTAGCCTCTGACATAAATTAACTATGAGACTACAGGAAAGTCCCTTGATTTACCAGTACCTCCAGCAATTTTTAAGAGGTGGTTATCTGGAGGTGTAGATAAGTTGTCCTGCATTGGTGGAGGGAATCTACACAGCAAGAGATCCACATGCCAATGAAAACATAGGTTTGGACCTCAATCCTAATATCACTACTGTTAATAATAGTACTAAAATATTAATAATACACATAGTACTTTGACTTTTGCAAAGAGCTTTACTTACAGTAAGATAAATAACAAAAATATTACTGCTCCCTCTTTTACATATGTAAATACTGAGTCTCAGAGAAATAAAGGGCTTTCCCAAGGTCACATAGTTTTTAAAGGTTGGAACATGGATTTGAACCCTGACTTTCCTCTCTCCAAGGCTAATGCTCTAAGTTGTAGCATGTTTCTGAAACTTTGTAAATCTAGGTTTGAGTATATTTCTTTAACTCATTGGATCCCATAACTATCACTCTTCAAGGGCAAAGTCCTATACTCAGAGACTGTGCATTATTACAAGCCTAAAGGATACCACTTGTTGTAAAATAAGATAAAATACAATAATAAAAACCAAATTCCAGCTTGGACCAAATAGCTTGTAGATGCTGCTTTTTGGGAATCCAGAAGAAGTGACTCCTTAAAATGTTCTATAGTCTTTCAATTTAGTTACCTTCTCTATTGCCAAACAAGAATAACATTTAAGGAGTTAACAGACTTCTCAACCCACAAAAACCAAAGACAGCGGAGAAGGTTAGTGGGAAAAGCTGCGGGAGTGGAAGGAGTTCAAGGTTCGGCCACCGCCTCTGGGGTAGCAGAGGTAGGGCAGCTACAGCTGCAGTTGCTTCCAGCCCCAGACCCACCTGGTGGGAGGAATTAAGTGGTGGATCAGAGCAGGAGTGCACAGCCTGCTGAAGATCCAAGCCTTGTCGGGGTTGGGGGTTCTTGAGGAAGGAGGAGTGCTGGTGTGGCAGAGCTGGCGCATCCTCCCCAAAGTGTAACATAGAACTCTTTAGTCTACAAGCAGTCATACCCCGCTGAAAAACTCAAGGGTCAAGTTAGTTGGTTGAGAATATGGCCAAGCAGCGAAAATGCACCCAGATTCAGTCTCAGACTTTGCATTCTTTCTTTGGTGACAAAGAAGACCAAAACACACAGCCTAAAGAAGTCAACAAAGTGCAAGAGCCTACACCAAAAGCTTCCAAGGAAAACTTGAACTGGTCCCAGGCCATGGAAGAGCTCAAAAAGGATTTGGAAAAGCAAGTTAGAGAAGTAGAGGAAAAATTGGGAAGAGAAGTGAGAAGGATGCGAGAAAACCATTGAAAACAAGTCAATGACTTGTGAAAGGAGACCCAAAAAAATACTGAAAGATACACTGAAGAAAACAACACCTTAAAAAATAGACTAACTCAAATGGCAAAAGAGCTCCAAAAAGCCAATGAGGAGAAAAATTGCCTTGAAAGGCAGAGTTAGCCAAATGGAAAAGGAGGTCCAATGGACCACTGAAGAAAATACTACTTTAAAAATTAGATTAGAGCAATTGGAAGCTAGTGACTTTATGAGAAATCAAGATATGATAAAACAGAGCCAAAGGAATGAAAAAATTGAAGACAATGTGAAATATCTCATTGGAAAAACCACTGACCTGGAAAATAGATCCAGGAGAGAGAATTTAAAAATTATTGGACTACCTGAAAGCCATGATCAAAACAAGAGCCTAGATATCATCTTTCAAGAAATTATCAAGGAGAACTGCCCTGATATTCTAGAGCCACAGGGCAAAATAGAAATTGAAAGAATCCATTGATCGCCTCCTCAAATAGATCCCAAAAAGAAATCTCCTAGGAATATTGTTGCCAAATTCCAGAGCTCCCAGATCAAGGAGAAAATATTGCAAGCATCCAGAAAGAAACAATTTGAGTATTGTGGAATAACCCAAGATCTAGCAGCTTCTACATTAAGAGATCGAAGGGCTTGGAATACAATATTCCAGAGGTCAATGGAGCTAGGATTAAAACCAAGAATCACCTACCCAGCAAAACTGAGTATCATGCTCCAAGGCAAAATATGGATTTTCAATAAAATAGAGGACTTTCAAGCTTTCTCAGTGAAAAGACCAGAGCCGAATAGAAAATTTGACTTTAAACACAAGAATCAAGAGAAGCATGAAAAGGTAACCAAGAAAAAGAACAAGAAAAAGAAATTGCAAGGGACTTACTAAAGTTGAACTGTTTTGTTTACATTCCTACATGGAAAGATGATGTGTATGATTCATGAGTCCTCAGTATTAGGGTAGCTCAAGGGAATATGCATATATATATATATATATATATATATGTTTATGTATATATATATATATATATATATATATGTATAAGTGAATGTGTATGTGTATATATATGTATGTGTGTATATATATATATATACATATATATATATATATATATATATATATATATATATATATATATATATATATATATATATATATATAAAGAGAGAGAGAGAGAGAGCGGACACAGGGTGAGTTGAAGATGAAGGGAAGATATCCAAAAGAAATAAAATCACATTAAGGGATGAGGGAGGAATATATTGAGAGAGGGAGATAGGGAGAGAGAGAATGGGGTAGATTATCTCGCATAAAGGTGGCAAGAGGAAGCAGTTTTGTGGGAGGAGGGGAGAGGGCAGGTGAGGGGGGAATGAGTGAATCTTGCTCTCATCAAATTTGGCCTGAGAAGGGAATACCATACATACTCAATTGGGTATCTTACCCCACAGGAAAGAAGAGGGAAGAAGATTAAAAAAAAGGGGGAGGATGATGGAGGGGAGGACAGATGGGGGTGGAGGTAATCAAAAACAAACACTTTGGAAAGGGGACAGGGTCAAGGGAGAAAATTCAATAAAGGGGGATGGGTTGGGAAGGAGCAAAATGCAGTTAGTCTTACACAACATGATTGTTGTGGAAGGGTTATACATAATGATACACATGTGGCCTATGTTGAATTGCTTGACTTCTTAGGGAGGGTGGGTGGGAGGGGAAGAGGGGAGAGAATTTGGAACTCAAAGTTTTAAAAACAGGTGTTCAAAAACAAAAAAAAAAAGTTTTTGCATGCAACTAGAAAATAAGATACACAGGCAATGGGGTGTAGAAATTTATCTTGCCCTACAAGAAAGGAAGGGAAAAGGGGATGGGAGGGGAGTGGGATGACAGAAGGGAGGGCTGACTGGGGAACAGGGCAACCAGAATATATGCCATCTTGGAGTGGGGGGGAGGGTAGAAATGAGGAGAAAATTTATAATTCAAACTCTTGTGAAAATCAATGCTGAAAACTAAATATGTTAAATAAATAAATTTAAAATAAAAAAAAAAGACTGAACTAACAACCTTCAAAAAAAAATCAAACAAATTGAAAAAAAAGAGAATAACATTTAAGGACCTGTTTGACATTGGCACAGATTAGTTGGGGCCAAAGTAAAGCAAATGACATTTAGACATGTTTTACAACATTCTTCCTTTCTTCAGTCCTTATTCTTGCTTTCTTCTTTTTTATTTGGCCAAGAATTCCCTACCAGGTTATCATCAGCACTGTCAACACTGCTCTCTCAGACAAAAAGAGTGCTTTCATACAGCCTGTTCACTCCTGCTGTGAATGCCTACCAGCACTGGGAGCTGCTGGGAGGGAGGGGGCCAGTCCTGCCACTTTGTTTCCAATATGTCCCTACTCCATCTGAACAGTCTACTGATTTCAGTGCACCATCCACAAAATGTTAGAGATCAAGGCAGTTGACAGAGCAGGGCCTTGTGAATACATTCCGAATCTTGGAGCCCAAGACTGTTGCATTTCAGTTCATGCTTTCCTGGAGCTTTCTCAGATGCAGAATCCTCAAGTTACTTAACCAGATCAGTATTCACTACTGCAAATTGAGATATATTTTTAGGACAGAAAATTATTTCTTCTTGTGACATAGGCACCAATAAATTATCTGGGTATCATGGCATTTTTTTTCCTGAAGCATCCATTCCTAGACCCTACACCAAATAAAGGCCAAGTAATATTATATGCTCTGAAGAAATAATCAGCCCAGAGAGTATGTGGGGAGTGTGTGTGTGTGTGTGTGTGTGTGTGTGTGTAAGAAAAAAATCTTTTAGGAGGAGAGCCTGAACCGTACTAGCGTTGTAGATCACCTGGAGGGCAGGGAAAAGGAGGCAAGGAGAAAGGAGGGGGAGGATTCTTCATGAAAGTACTTATGTGACATTAAATCTGATATCTTAGTTCAAAAGTGTTTAATCAGTGTTAAACCTGAAAGTTTGGTTAAAGGAGACAAACAAGCTAGGTGATAAAAAAAAATTCATATTGCTTATTTATTTATTCATTCCCTTTAAACTTAGCGGATACATGCATGCATGGAGTCAGACCTGAATCTGACTCCTGAACTAAGGAATGGGAAAACTTATACACATTATTTTTACCAGACTCAGAAGTCTGTGTTACCTCACTTTTATGATCCCCATGTATGTTTAACCATGATACAAGAAGAGGATTTTCTTTAATGGAATAGATTTGTAAATACAATAAGAATGTTGACAAATTTCAGTTAAAACTACAACTCAGCATTTCTGTGTTTTCCATAGCATAGTATATGCCCCTACAATATTAAGCCAGGTAGTCTCTCAGGATTAGGGTCTGTGTTGGCAAATAAAATGAGCTCTTAGCACTCAGTTCAACCAAGTGCCCTTGAGGAGTTTGACCTTTGTTTCCTTGATTAGATTGGGAGTCCTTGGTGACCTCCTTGCCTCAGGGGAGGGCCTAGTTTACACATGGGTTTGAGTGACATGTTTGGGATATCAGGCTTTGTGATGATTTTAGGTCACGTGGGTGAGTCGTATGTGTGACTCACCCTTGACCCTGAAAAAGATATAAAACCAGGGGTTGGCCTTCTCTTTTTCAGAACTCTTAACCACAGCCGTGGTGGTGTGCATGACTCTGGGCCAGCCCTTGTTATGAGCTCCCGGGCTGAACTCAGATGTTGGTAACTGAATTGTATTTGGTCTGTCTGTCAAGGGTGCTGGCTTTTTCCCCTGAACTAAGCGAATGGTATTGAATTAAAGCTGAATTAAAGTAAGCTTGTTAACCCCTTAACATTGCTTTCCTTAGTAAAGCAGATCAAAAGAACCTATGCTGGCAGCGTTCTTGTTGTTGGGCTTGTGTTGATTTTTCACCCCCACAGCAGCTGCTAGCTGGATTGTTGAAACAGGGTCTCATCCCTTAATGGTTAACAGGAGAAAGAATGTTCTTAGGTCAGCTGGATCTGGCCTTGTTGACAGAGAAAAGATATTCTCTGAGCAAACTTTAGAGAACAAAGAAGCCCAGTTCCCGGCTCTTCCAGTAGATCATTAATTCAGGCTCTGGCCCTTGATTGAAATTACAAAAATGATATAAAATGGTATAAAATGTTCCACATCAATCAATAAGCACTTATTGGTGCCAGACAAGAAACTAGATGTTGGGCATACAAAGACAAAAAATGGAACAGCCCCTGTCCCCAAGGATCTTAGATTCTATTATTATGACAACAAATATACATAAATGCAAATTGCACTGAACAAGAGTTTTTAAAACTTTTTTAATGTGATGTAGACCCTTGTGGCAGGCTAGTGAAACCTATGGATCTGTTCTCAGGATAATGTTCTAAATTCATAAATTAAAATAAATAAGATTACAGAGGAAACCAATTATGTTGAAATAGTTATCAAAATATATGTAAAAAAAGTTCATAAACTGCCAGGTTAAGAATGGCTGTGCTAAGGCATTAGAAAAATTCTGCCCAGAGAGAGAGAGAGAGAGAGAGAGAGAGAGCTGGTATTAATAGAGGATTAGAATATAAATATTGATCACGATCAATCCTAGAAAACAAAAATAATTATGATAAAAGACATATTGAGCTATAAGGATTGCAAGGTGCTTTCACATATTATCTCTGAATCTCACAACAACTTTGTGATGTACATGCTCTTAGTAACTCCTCACATATTGTCAAGCTATTTTTCCCCTAACCTATGATTTCATTGCTGAGGGGAACTCTGGGTAAAGAAACTCTCTACCCATGCAGACCTGCAACTCTTGTGTACCTTCCAAAGTATCCTAGGGCCCTGAAAGCTTTAGTGACTTGCTCAATTTGACTCAGCATGACTCAGTTTCAGGAGTTGGACATAGGTCTGTCTGATTCAGAGCCTGACCTTGTATCTATTGCACTGTGCTATCATACCCATTTTACAAATGAAGGGACTAGGGCTTTAAGAACTTTAGAGATTTGCCTACAGACACTGAGCTAGTTTGCATCTGAGACAGGATTTGAAACCAGTCTTTTTGACTCCGTGTTGTCCATATGCTGATTCTTAATAGCAGACATAATTTAAAGATTGTGTCCTTTTCACTGAAAAAATGTGCATTATTAATATTGCAGAATTCTCCATGCAAAAAATTCCTTCTGATGTAGATTACATTCCTACTCTTTACTTCCATGTCCATTTTTATAGCAGGCAGGTATTTAGGGTGCTTGGTTGCAAACCCATATGGTAAACTGAGCACATAGTCAGATACATGGTCCCTATGGTCCTGGGCAAAGATATTTTAATATATGCAGATAACTTACTGATTTTTTTTTCAGCTTTTGCATGTAAGTTTTATAGTGTTCAGGTACAATTTTAATTTCATTTATAAAGAGTGGTCAATACATGTGGGTGGGTATCATGAGCTGAATTCTCAGTCAAGCCCCTCTCAGAATTACTTAGGTGGTAATAGTATGTGTGTTGGGGGTGGGAATGGAATTCTGACTCAATTGACACATTTTGCATTTGAGTAGAATCTATATTCCCTTTGTGCAAGACTGTCTTGTTCAAAATGTGGTCAGTGCTGCCACTTAGTGGTTGATTGAGAAGGTTTCAAGGGAATCATATATGAGTCAAACTTTTTTTAAAAATAAATGTATATAATCCTGCTTTTGCTCCCTGACCAGTTCATCAAATCCTTCACTGGTTTGTTTTCTTTGTTGATCTGTGTGACTGATGTGGACTGAGGATGTTTTGGCCCATTGAAGTTTCACTTTTATAACCTTGTGCAGTCTCTGTGACATCCATTTGCACCATCTGAAATGGTGAGAGAGAGAGACAGAGAGACAGAGAGACAGAGAGAGAGAGACAGTGAGAGAGAGAGAGAGAGAGAGAGAGAGAGAGAGAGAGAGAGAGAGAGAGAGAGACAGAGAGAGAGAGAGAGAGACAGAGAGAAAGAGAGAGAGAGAGAGACCTAGAGAGAGACAGAGAGAGACAAAGAGAGACACAGAGAGAGAGATATGAATAGAAGACAGAACTGGGATTTCATTGGTATAGGAAATTCTGGTAAGGTGACTCTCTACTAATGCAAGCTGGCACCTTCTCTACAACTCATACATAGTTTTAGAGATAATGCTTGGCACATATTAAATACTTAGTACCTGTTCTATCTGTCTTTCTGTCTTAGAGAGTTGCCTGAGGCCCTGATGGGTCAAGAGAACTGTCCAAGTTCAGACTTCAAGTGTATGTCAGAGCCAAGATTTGAATTCAGGTTCTCCTAGGACCTCTCTCTCTCTCCCTCTCTCTCTCTCTCTCTCTCTCTCTCCTCTCTCTCTCTCCCCCCCCACCCATGTAGCCTCTCTAAAAACAAACAAATGTTATACAGGATAATATTACCTGCTTCTTTAAACATGTGAAATTTAATTGTCCTTCCATCCTAGAAGGAAGTTTAGGGCAACATTTTTTTCTCAGAAATCTAAAACCATTGTCAAACTGAGTTTTTTTTTTTTTTTTTCCCACTCAAGATGTAAGATATTTCCAGAATGACATTTCAAACCTTTGTCTTGTATTATATCTTTTGCTTAATTTCAAGTCAAAAGTCTCCCCAGTTTTATTAGATTTCCAAGAGTAGTATTTTTGGTTAGGGTTTTCATTCAGGGGTTCTGAATGAATGGCTACATATTCCAAACTGCCCTTTAGAATGATGTGGACCTTGTAGGCATTTCAAAATTACATGGCAGCCTGCTGGCTGATACAGCAGATGCTATCTCTTCTGGGTCAAAAAGTTCCTTTGAGATGATTTAGTTTATCATGTATCTTATGCGAGCTGATAATGTCACAGCATAAGATACACCTTCACAGTTACTGAAGACCATGATTTGTTTTCTCTTTTGGGGTGTGTGTGTGTGTGTGTGTGCGTGTGTGTGTGACAGACAGATAAAAACAGAGAGATAGAGAGACAGAGATACATGGAGAATGACAGAAACAGAGTATAAATATTTGGAGGAGGTTGAACTTGTCTTAGAGTTAGTACATTTGTAATAACGGAGTTTCCCTTTGCAAGCACCCATTAACCTTACAGAGGACCACTGGCTGTCTTATCTTTGGCTCACTCATTCTGAAAAGATATATACTCAAGATGTATATTCGAGGTGTTTTGCTTGGCACTTTGAATACAGCCATACAACAGACATGCTCATAAGGATTTTCCAACCTGATCAAGGTTAATGACATACTCAGATAATTATGACACAAGGGAGAGTGAAATATGTACAAAAGGCAAGACCAGGCAACATGCATAAGAAAATTATTGGGAGAGAGGACACTTTGCCTTGGGAATTCAGATAAGATTTATTGGGAGAGTTAACCCTTAAGTTGTGTGACATGGGGGAAATCACTTAATTGGTAAACTGAAAGGGAAGGGTGAGCTAGGCCACCTTCAAGGTCTGGGATCTTATGAGCCTAAGTTTCTTTTCAAATCTCCCCTTCAACAGAAGAAAGCTAGACAGTAGAGGTGACTAATATGAAAATCCTAGGACTGACATTCCTGAAAGAAAGCTTCTCTACAATTCCTGAGCTAGATCTAGGAGAAAGACCTCCAAATGGACTAAAAAAACCTTTTCTTCCATAGGCTTTTCAGGAAAATTTGTGAAGTGTGAGCTGAATGAACGAATGAGTTCTTGTATTTCTCTGCCACTGTTGTACTATTCATACATCTTGAGTAGAGGTAGAAATATTGAGAATCTCCCAGTATCAATTACTATTTTTAAAGCTTTTCTCCTCTTTTTGCTGTCTTCCTCACTTCATGATTTTTTTTAATGCATTGTCGTACAGTATTCAAAGACAGAAAGGCACCCGGGGCGCACCTTGGAGAAAATGATGGAATCCAGTTTTACTGGCAGCCAACCTTTTCCAGAAGCCCATTCTCCTGACAGAGGAAGCCAGTCCTTCAAACACCACAGGTAAACATAACCGAAAGCAAAAGGAGGATCGGTAACCCTCAGAAGATTAAGTGATCAAGCAGACATTTACTTGCTTTAATAACACATATACCTACTAATAATTGCATTCCTGGCGGAGAATCTATAATCTGTGAACTATACCCCGATCCATTTGCAAGCAGATGCCCAAACATCTCCCAGCAGGTAGATGAAGAAAGTTCATAATGCTGTTCATAGATAATGTTGCCTTGTGTGGAAAGCCTAAAGGAAACATTA
Organism: Trichosurus vulpecula; assembly: GCF_011100635.1. Taxonomy (NCBI): domain Eukaryota; kingdom Metazoa; phylum Chordata; class Mammalia; order Diprotodontia; family Phalangeridae; genus Trichosurus; species Trichosurus vulpecula. The sequence continues at coordinate 68,708,081 of NC_050580.1, forward strand.
ACAGAACCCATCAAAGTCTTAAACACAGATCAGTGAATAAAAGAATTGTATTGTGAAAGACTATTAAAAAGCATAACTTTTTCCCTCTTCTCCTACTTTATCTCAGTTTGTGAAGTTAATGACTCATTCCCCTTTAGGCAGATGGCATCATAAATGTTCAGACTTCTAGCATAGTCACTTTAAACAAACAGATCTTGAAATGGGACAGGAACATGACAACCTCCCCTCCTGTGCTCACCAGGGACAATGCCGTTCAAGGTAACAAACCAAATGAGAGTTGTAGAAGCTGATTGGCTGACATATGCCTATTTTCTGGAGAAAACTTTCCAACACTTAGTATTTTCTGAGACTGTAAATTTCAGTGTTTCAAAGGACTTTAGACATAATCTAGTTGAATATCCTTATTTTACAGATTAAAAATATGACATGAATGGTTATAAATGGCTAAACTAAATACAGGCACATGGATATAACTCAAACCCACATCTAATGCGTTTAAATAGATGCTCATGGTTTGCATTCTTCTAATTTGGTTGTCATGGTAATAGTAATTTTTTAAGAGCTTTGAATTAGCATCAGTGATATCACTTGAAGTATATGATAATGCCCATAATGTACAGCTATTTAAAAAAATAAAGAAGCAGAATCCAGCAGTAAAGAATAAAAACAACAAACTAATTTTTATTAATTTATTGTATTTTTCTATAAAACAATATACTATGGATCAATCTGCTGGTAAATATGACTCAATCTACACTATTGATAGGGAGACTCAGGTTCCAAATCAATAAAAAGATATGTGATTATATATGATTCTTAAGTCTCACCCATTATATTTCCTCCACCACCATAAAATGAAGTTGCAAATATAAAAATTGAGATTATTTCAAACAATGGGTTTTTTTTTCCCTTTCTTAAGCATGAGAGAGCTTGGAGAACAACTCTATTTCTGTTCATGGCAAATGTGCGGGCTCTTGTGCCTTTCTTAAATGATTTTTCCTAAGTATACTACAAATAAATTATACAATAAAAGTCTTTAGGAGAAGCTTTTGTTTTGGACTATTCCCAAAGTGCATTAGTTTAGTTGTCTGTCACATATATTTTTTGTCCTGATGAATAGATGAGATGTGACAGATAAAGAAGTGCTTTTGTAATTTTGTAATTTATAGTTTAATAGATCAGGCTTTTGTTTTGTAATACATGCTGTAGACTTCAACATTTCCATGATTGATCACCCAAGTGCTGATTTATACATCCTGCAAACTGCTCCATAACTTACCAAGTGCCACTGGTTTACAAAGTACTATTTGGCTCGTTGATTGGTAGTAGAAAAAGACCATTTTCATTTTCAGTTGGGTCACTAGTTCATTCTTCATGACTAGTGGTGTGATAGGTTTAAATTGCAAATAATTAACGTCTGATTACACATCTCAAATGTGACTCATTAAAAGAAATAATTTCTAAATCACAGCTAACAATCAGTCATAGAAATATTTTTGAAGAAGTCTTCATTAAAATTGAGTGTTTCTTTTATTTGGGAACATTGAAAAAATATTACCCCATAAAATAATAATAATAATAATACCATAATAAAAATGCCATAAAAATAATATTTTTTTCTTGAAGCATTTTTTATCCAATGGAATCTTTTTATAGACTTTGTGCATATTGTTAAACAACCAATTATGATTAAATGAACTATCAATTTTAAGCTTTTCAATGTACACACTTCATTCTTTTGAATGGTTTGGAGAAGGAGAAATAACATCCATCAATTGTACTTTCTTTTACATGAGATGGTAGAGATTAACATTCTTAGAGAAGCTGCTCATGTTTTGATGGAGATTTTGGTAAAATAAACTCCTAAAAACAATAACTATGTTTCATATAGTATATTAAAATGAAACATTAGTAAAACACTTAGCCACAGTGCCTGACACATAGTAGTTACTTAATAATAAATAACTTGTCTGAGATCATACGGGCAATAACTGGCAGAGCTGTAATATTAACCCATTTCCTATGGATGAATGTAAGTCCAGCACTCATGGAAAGAGTGTATCATGCCACCTCCCATGGTCTAGGGAAGGTCTATTTAAATGTGAACATGTTTTCCATCCTACTTCATGGAGTAATGTAGATATTCTCTAAGTTGAGTGAGGATTTGGAACAAAACTATCAAATTCACACTATCGCCTAAGGTTGTAATTCTGCCTAGAGCCATTTTGACCAGACTTTCTAAAATCTAATGTAAATTACAACATAAAAACCAGTCCAGAGGGTCAATTTAATCAGCCTGATGTAATACAAAGGACACTGGAATGGAAGTCAAAATATCTATGTTTAAACTCCTTCACTTATATTTACTATGTAATATAGCCTCCAGAAAGTTACTTTTCCCTTTCTCAGCCCCAACTTTTACCTCTACAAAAATGAAGATTTGGATTAGTTGATCTTTAACGTCCCTTCCAATTCTGATAGTATTTTCCTTATCAACTTACAAATTTAATGGAAGAGAGGAAATTTGATTGAAGAGATGGCTCATTGCAGGAGCCTGAGGTAGACAGGGCTTACGGTAAAATTCGTTCAAGACTCTCATGCTTTAGTAATACTACCAAAACATATGTATGTGTTAAAAGTCTTGTAGAGTGTATACTTAGCTGTATCTAGGAGCAAACTGAAAGAAAAACCAATGTGGATCCCATAATAGCTGAAAATTTAGGGTATTAAGTTTGGAATTGTGTGCTAAGAAGAGAATGTCAATTTCAACAAGCTTTCTTTATATAATAGCTGAAACAAGTGAAAATTTCCAGACAAATCCCTGCAGGGATCTCTGTGTTTATTTATTGTTGGTCTTTAATAATAAGACTCTTTATTTCTCCCTGAGTGAACTGCATCAGAGGGCAAGAGGACATGAATTTAGTGGGATGGGCCTTGGTGGGAATTTTGTAAAATAAAACAAAACAAACAAACAAACAAAAAAAGACCCTGACTCAGCCTTCAGCCCTGTTTTTTTTTTTCCATTTTGTGTGTGTGTGTGTGTGTGCTTTGAATTATTATACAAGAAATCATGGGAAGGCTCTGCCTCTCCATTTCTCTAAGTATAAACAAGGGTATGTAATACTTTTCCTTTTAATATCACATGCTTCCTATTGTATACAGCAAATACTCTGAAGGACTTCAAGTTTGGACCTAGCAACGCACCCTACTGCTGTAACATTAGGACAGCTGACCTTCCCAGTTTTCTTGCAGCTAAACATTCCTATTATTGTGATTTGGTGTACTGGGAACCCCAAAATGCAAGGGTACAGGTTGGGTCTGCCTCAAAAGAATTTGACCACTCATGCCTTCTTTCAGTCAGAGTAGTGAGGTTTTATTATAATAGCAGTTAGGCAGGCAAGATTTCTAGTAAATATACAAATTTGGTGAGGATAGGACTAATACTTTTATACAGAAAAAAGACTGAGAGAAGATCTGGATGGGATTAAGGAGTGGTGAGTAGCCTGGGGTGGGCCAGCTGCAGACAATGAAAGACCTTAAGTGGTCTGGGCTGGGTCTGAGGGCAACAGTGAAAGGGCAGTTAAAAGGATTATTGAGTACCTAGGTAGAAATGTGTGGTAAAGTTCAGGGGCTGGGTGGTGTTCAAAGACATGGTCTTTTCCTTTTAGGAGTCCAGAGCAAATCTCATAACCCCATCACTGTGTGTTGACTTCCACAATTACATTATGAACATTTTGAAAGCAGGAACCCCCTTTTTTTATGTGTATCCCTAGTACACAGGAATGGGCACATAACAAACTCATCACCATCATTATCATGAATAGGTAATGTTTATATAGAACTTTAACACATGCAAAGAAAAACCTGTTAGATAGTTGCTATTATCACCCCCATTTTATAAAAGAGGAAACAGACTGAGTGACCCCGGGCTTACACTCCTAATACAGACCTGAAACAGGATTCAAACCCAAGTCTTCCTGATTCTAAGAACACAATTCCATCCACTATGTCACTCTCCCTTCATCTATAATACATTGACTGAGAGACTTACAACTATGAATTTCTGTGGGAGGAACATAGATGTATATTACATAACCTAACCAACCAGATGGAGTCACTGCTGTGTTTCCTGTTAGGATCTTTCCCTATGGAGCTAATATTATTTGCTTTCCACTTTTGTTTTATAAGCTTCATCCCTCCTTTCTTTTCCTGTTTAGGAGTCTTTCCTCATGCTGTAGCCCAGGGCAACGGACTGGGATGCTCCATCGAAATGCTTTCCGAAGGACACCACCTTCTCCACGGAGTCGACTTAATGGAATTGCAGGACCAGCATATCAACAACTGGAAGAGGCAAGGATTGCAGATCAAGACACAATTCCTTGCCAAGTGTAAGTAACTCCCCCCATGAAAAAAAAAAGAGTAATAATTTTTTTTAAAGTGCTTTAAAATTTGCTATATACTTTATTTGGAAGAAATCTATGAGGAAAGTAGTTAATCTCCATTTTGCAAATGAAGACCAACGTGGTTATGTAGTTTACGCACTAAAATTCAATTAATAAGTTGAAGAGAATAACAAAATGATTGAATCATAGAATATCAGAATGGAAAGAAATACCTGGAGTTATTGAGTCCAAACTGTCCTGAATCAATTCTTCACTATCCCTAGTATGTCACGTTTGTAATCACTTTTCATTTTTGTCATCTCTGCAATCTGATGGGTATGAGGTATGATCACATCTTGTTTCAATTTGTGTTTCTCTAATTATTAGTGATTTGGAGCATGTCTGCTTTTTGACAGCTTGGATTTCTCCTTTTGAAATCTGCCAAATGATTTCCTTTGGACATTTGTCTATTGTGGAATGAAATATTATTAAAAATTTAAAGTGATTCCTGATATATCTTAGATAAGAGATTTTGCCCTTTCAATTTTAACAAGATAAGTTTCTTTTGTACAAATGCTTTTTAAGATTTCATGTAATAAAAACTCTCAATTTGATCTTCTGGGGTGCTTTGCATCTTTTGTTTGGTCATGGACTCTTCCTGTGTCCATAGTTGTGATAAGCATTTCTTCCTTTTTTTCCCTCTGATTTATTTGTAATATGACCTTTTATATCTAAGTCATTAGACCAAGTTGAGTTTATCTTGGTATATGATGTGAGATGTTGACCAATTCCAAACATCTTCCAGACTGCTTTCCTGGTTTTCCAGTGATTTTTCTTAATTAACAATCATTTTTAAAATGTCAACTGTGTGACAGGCACTATTCTAGGAGCTGATGGCAAAGACTAAAACAGCACAATCCCTACCCTCAAAGAAATTATACTTTATGTTACTTCAAACATCTCTGACGTTCTTTCCCTTCTTTCCATTCATATGGCCAATACTTTGCTTTCGGGAATTTATCAATTTCACACCTAGACTATTATAGTAGTCTCATATTGGGATTCCCTTTTTCCAGTTTTCTCTTTTCCATTCTGTCTTCTACACATTTGCCAAAACAAAATACCTAAAGGTCTGCTCATATCACACACTGGGTCCAGAATTGTAAAGCGATTATCTATTGTGTACAGAATAAAACATAAGCTCCTCAGCTTGGAATTAAAAACTCTTTGTATTCTGACTTCAGTCTAAATCTGCAGTCTCATTTATATCCCATTATCTTAATACAGACACTCTTGGTTTAGCCAAATAACTATTCTTACCTCTATGTCTCTCCATAGGCTGTTGTCCATATCTACAATGCATTCTCTTCTCATTTCTGCCTCAAAAGCCTTAGCTTTCTTTTTTATTATTTTTTTAGTGCATATATATATATATATATATATATATATATATATATATATATAAATTATTTTTTAATTTTCACCATTCACTTTTTATAAAATTCAGAGTTCCAAATTTTTCCCATCCTTCTCCTCCTCTTCCCCAAGATGGCAAACAATCTGATATAGGCTATATATGTGCAATCATATTAAACATTTTTCCACATTAGTCATGTTATGAAAGAAGAATCACAACAAAAGCAAAAACTGAGAAAAAAAAGAGAAAATAGTATGCTTCACTCTGCCTTCAGACATCATAGTTCTTTCTCTGAATGTGGACACCATTTTCCCTCATGAGTCTTTTGGAACTGTCTTAGAACCTTGCATTGCTAAAGAGAGCTGTATCTATCAATGTTGGTCAACATACAATGTTGCCATTACTATATACAATGTTCTCCTGGTTCTGCTCACTTCACTCAGCATCAGTTCATGTAAGTGTTTCCAGGTTTTTGTGAAATCTGCTCACTTATTTCTTATAGAACAATAATATTCTATTAATTCATATGCCACAACTTGTTCAGCCATTCCTCAATTGATGAGCATTCCCTAAATTTTCGATCCTTGACCACCACAAAAAGAGCTGCTATAAGTATTTTTGTACATATGGGTCCTTTCCCCTTTTTTATGCTCTTTTTTGGGATATAGAGCTAGTAGTGTTATTGCTGGATCAAAGAGCATGCACATTTTCATAGCCCTTTGGATATAGTTCCAAATTGTTCTCCAGACTGGTCAGATCAATTCACAACTCCACCAATAATGCTGTAGTATTCCAATTTTCCCACATCTTCTCCAACATCCATCATTTCCCTTTTCTGTCATATTAACCAATCTGATAGGTGTGAGGTGGTGTCTGAGTTGTTTTAATTTGCATTTCTCTAATTAATAGTGACAGAGCATTTTTATATGACTATAGATAGCTTCAATTTCTTCATCTGAAAACTGCTTGTTCATATCTTTTGGTCATTTGCCAATTGAGGAATGACTTGTATTCTTATAAATCCGACTCAGTTCTCTATATATTTTAGAAATGGGGCCTTTGTCCCTGGCTACAGGAATTGTTCCCAGCTCTCTGCTTCCCTTCTAATCTTGGTTGCATTGGCTTTGTTTGAACAAAACATTTTTGATTTAATGTAATCAAAATTATCCATCTTACATTTTATAATGTTCTTTATCTCTTGTTGGGTCATAAATTCTTCCCTTCTCCATACATCTGATGGGTAAATTATTCCTTGCTCTCATAATTTGCTTATCACCCTTGTCTAAATCACGTCTAAATGATATGTCTAAATCATGCTCCTGTTTTGACCTTATCTTGGTATACGGTGTGAGATGTTGGTCTATGCCTAATTTCTACCACACTATTTTCCAGCTTTCCCAATAGTTTTTGTAAATTATTGAATTTTTGTCCCAGAAGCTAGAGTCTTTAGGTTTACCAAACAGATTACTATAGTGTCTTGTGTACCTACCCTACTCCACTGATCCACCACTCTATTTCTTAGTCAGTACCATGTAGTTTTGATAATTGCTGCTTCATAATACAGTTTAGGATCTGGTATGGCTAGACCACTGTCCCCTAATTTTTGTTTTCATTAATCCCCTTGATATTCTTGACCCTTTGTTCTTCCAGATGAATTTTGTTATTATTTTTTGTAGCTCAATAACATAATTTTTGGTCGTTTGATTGGTATGACCTGAATAAGTAATTAATTTAGGGAGAACTGTCGTTTTTATTACTTTAGCTCAGCCTACCCACGAGCCACTGATATTTTCCCAATTATTTAGATCTGATTTATTTGTGTGAAAAAGTTTTTGAAAGTATGTTCATATAGTTCTGGGTTTGTCTCGGCAGGTAGACTACCAAATATTGTATATTGTGTTCAGTTACTTTAAATGAAATTTCTTTTTCTATCTCATACTGCTGGGTTTTGTTAGCAACATATAGAAATGCTGATGATTTATGTGGGTTTATTTTATATCCTGCAACTTCGCTAAAGTTGTTAATTATTTCAAGTAGTTTTTCAATTAATTGTCTATGATTCTCTAAATATACCATCATAATCATTTGCAAAGAGTGATTACTTTGTTTCTTCATTGCCTATTCTATTTCCCTCAATTTCTTTTTCTTCTCTTATTGCTAAAGCTAACATTTCTAGTACAATATTGAATAACAGTGGTGGCAATGGACATCCTCATTTCACCCCTGATCTTATTTGAAATGCTTCTAGTTTATCCCAGCTACATATATTCCTTGCTGCTATGCTCTCTAGTGTTTTTAATAGGAATGAGTGCTATATTTCCTCAAAAGCTTTTTCTGCATCAATTGAGACGACCATATATTTCTGTTAATTTTGTTATGTATATGGTCAATTATGCTCATAGTTTTCCTAACACTGAACCAGTCCTGCATTCCTGGTATAAATCCCACTCAATCCTAGTATATTATCCTAGGGATAAGTTGCTGTAATCTCTTTGCTAATATTTTTATTTAAAATTTTTGCATCAATATTCAATAGGGAAATTGCATTAAAATTAATTAGGTCTATAATTCTCTTTCTCTATCTTGAATCTTCCTGAGTTAAGTATTAGCACCACATTTGTATCATAAAATGAATTTGGTACAACTCCTTCTTTACCTATTTTTCAAGATAGTTTTTTTTTTATAGTATTGGAATTGATTGTTCTTCAAATGTTGGATAGAATTCACTTGTAAATCCATCTGGCCCTGAAGATTTTTTCTTAGGGAGTTCATTGATAATTTGTTCAATTTCTTTTTTTTTCTGAAATAGGGTTATTTAAATATTTTATTTGCTTTACTATTAATCTAGGAAACTTATATTTTTGCAAATATTTATCCATTTCACTTAGATTGTCATTTTTTATTGGCATAAAATTGGGCACAATAGTCCCTAATTATTTTAATTTCCTCTTCATTTTTGGTGAATTCACCCTTTTTGTTTTTGATACTTGTAATTTGTTTTTTTCTTTATTTTTTAAAATCAAATTAACTAAAACTTTATTTATTTTATTGTGTTTTTTAAAACATAAAATCAGCTCTTAGTTTTATTTAATGGTCTAATATATATTTTTTTTTAATTTCAATTTTACTGATCTCTCCTTTGATTTTCAAAATTTCTAATTTGGCACTTAATTAGGGATATTTACTTTTTTCTTTTTCAAGTTTTTTAGTTGCATGCCCAATTCATTGACCTCTTCTTTCTCTATTTTATTCATGCAAGCCTTTAGAGATATCCACTTTCCCCTTAAAACTGCTTTGGCTATATTCCATCAGTTTTGGTATGTGGTCTCATTATTGTAATTCTCTTGTTTGAAGTTATGGATTGTTTCTATGATTTGTTTTTTGATTCACTCATTCTTCAGGATTAGATTATTGAGTTTCTAATTAATTTTTAATTTATCTCTCCATGGCCTTTTATTACATGTAATTTTTATTGCATCATGATGTGAAAAGGATGCAGTTAATATTTCCTCCTTTCTGCATTGGATTGTGAGGTTTTTATTTGCTAGTACATAGTCAGTTTTTGTGTAGGTGCCATTTACAAAAAGGTATATTCCTTTCTATCCCCATTCAGTGTTCTCAAAGGTCTACCATATCTAACTTTTCTAGAATTCTGTTCACCTCCCAAACTACTTTCTTATTTATTTTGTGGTTATATTTATCTAGTTCTGAGAGTTGGAGGTTGAGATCCCACACTAGTACAGTTTTGCTTTCTATTTCTTCCTGTAACTCACTTAACATCTCCTCTAAGAATTTGGATACTATACCACTTGGTGCATATATGTTTAGTATTGATATTACTTCATTGACGATGATACCTTTTAGCAGGATGTAGTTTCCTTCCTTTATCTCTTTTAATTAGATCTCTTTTTGTTTTGCTTTATCTGAGATCAGGATTGCTCCTCTTGCTTTTTTTTTTTTTGTTTGTTTAACTTCAGCTAAAGCATCACATATTCTCCTCTAGTCTTTTACCTTTACTCTGTGTACATCTCTCTGCTTCGAATATATTTCTTGTAAAGAACATATTTTAGGATTCTGGTTTTTAATCCAGTCTGCTATCTGCTTCCATTTTATGGGAGGGTTCATCCCATTCACATTCACAGTTGATTACTGTATGTTTCTCTCCATCCTGTTCCCCCCCTCCATTTATACTTTTCTCTCTCCTTTCACCCTTTCACTCCTCAAGTGTTTTGCTTCTCACCACCACCTCTCTCAATCTGTCCTCCCTTCTATCAGCCCCTCCTCCCTTTTCTTTCCCCTTTCCTGCCCTCCCTTGTAACCTCCCTTCTACTTGCCTCCTTCCTTTTCTCTGCCTTTTCTCCTCCTTCTTCCCTAAAGAATAAGATAGATTTCTATAACAAACTGAATGTGTATGTTATTCCCTCTTTGAACCAAATCTGACGAGAGTAAGTTTCAAACAATACTCACCTCCCTTCCTTCTTTCCCTCTATTGTAATTGATCATTGCTCCTCTTCATGTAATGTAATTTACCCTTTTCTGCCTCCTCCTTTCCTCTTATCCTTTTTTTACCCCTTAGTTATTTTTATCATCAAATCAAAGTCAACTTATACCTACAATCTCTGTTTATGTGTACCCCTTCTAAATTCCATAATAAAGATACAGTTCTCAAGAATTACAAGTAACATTATCCTGTGTAGAGATACAAACAGTTTGACCTTATTGAACAATGTTTTTTTTTTCCTTTTTACCTTTTTATTCTTCTCTTGAGGCTTGTATTTGAAGATCAAACTTTCTGTTGAACTCTGTTTTTTTTTTGTCAGAAAGGTTTAGAAGTCCCCTATTTCCTTAAATATCCATCTCCTCCCCTGAAAGGTTATGTGCAAATTTACTGGGTAGCTGAACGTTCGTAGTAATCCAAGGTCCTTTTCTTCCTGGAATATCATATCCCTCCAATGTTTTAATGTAGAAGCTGCAAGGTCCTGTGTAATCCTGACTGCAGTTCCATGATATTTAAATTGTTTCTTCCTGGCTGCTTGCAGTATTTTTTTCCTTGACCTGATAATTCTGGGCTTTGGCTACAATATTCCTTGGAGTTTTCATTTTGTAATCTCTTTCAGGAGGTGATCAGTGGATTCTTTCAGTGACCACTTAACCCTCTGATTCCAGGAGATCAGGGCAGTTTTCCTTGTTAATTTCTTGAAAGATACTGTCCAGGCTCTTTTTTGTGATCATTGTTTTCAGGTAGACCAATAGTTCTTAAATTATCTTTCTTGCATCTATTTTCCAGGTCAGTTTTTTTTTTTTTTGCAATGAAGTATTTCATATTTTCTTCTTTTTTTTTATTCTTTTGATTTTGTTTGATTGCTGATGTCTCATAGAGTCATTATCTTCTGCTTGCCCAATTCTAATTTTTAACAAATTGTTTTCTTCAGTGAGCTTTTGCACGTCCTTTTCCATTTGACCAATTCTTTTTAAGGAGTTCTTCTCTTCAGTGAGATCTTGTGCCTCCTTTTCCGTTTAGCCAATTCTACTTTTTAAGGAGTTGTTTTCTTTAGTGGACTTTTTTTCCATTTGGCCAATTGTATTTTTTAAGGAATTGTTTTCTTTAGTCAATTTTTGTCCTTCCTTTTCCAAGCTGTTGACTCTCTCTTCATACCTCTCATTTCTTTTCCCATTTTTTCTTCTACCTCTCTTATTTGACTTTTAAGATACTTCTTGAACTCTTCCACTGAGGCCTTTTGAACTTGGACCAATGTATATACCCCTTTGAGGTTTCAAATATAGGTATATTGACAGTGTTGTCCTCTTCTGAGTTTGTGTTTTGGTTTTCCCTGTCATCATAGTAATTTTCCATGGTCATTGTTCATTTTTGCTTCTTGCTCATCTGGTTTGCCTTTTTCCTGGCTTTTAAAGTTGAGCTCTCCTGCTGCAGCACAGCTGGCATGTCCCAAGCTTCTTTTTTTTTCTGGGGGCTAAGGGTCTGGTCACTGGCTTTGTGTTTTGGGGCCTCAGGTGCTGGCAACTTGAAGCTGTAGGGGCCTGGCAGCTTACCTGATGTTGAGTTGGGGTCCTAGCAGTGGTGACTGGCATATGCTGAGGCTCTCCAATCTGGAATCTGCTGGTTCTCCTGGCTATGCTAAGGCTTGTGTAAGTTTCTGGTGTTGACATTCACCTGCTCCACCACACTGGGGCTCAGGATCTCCCACTGGTTCCCTGAGGTAGGGCTTGTTGCTGGCTTGCTGGGATGCTTCCTGTCCTGTAATGTGCTTTCTTTTTATCTGAGTGACAGACCTTTCTTGCTGATCAACCACGTTTCACTCAGTCTTTCCACTGGCTTTGCCATTCCAGGTTTTGTCCTGGGGTGCTATTTTATGGGGGTTTTTTGGAGGTCAATATGGGGGAGAGACAGTGATTTACTGCTTACTCAGACATCTTGGTTCCCATAAGTCACCTTTGCTGTTTTAAAGATTTAATTATTAGAATCACCTTCTACATAAAATAATTTCCATCAACTTTATTGGTTAGTATTTTCTCTTCCATGAACAGACAAACAAACAAACAAACAAATAAATAAATAAATAAATAAATAAATAAATAAATAAATGATTGAATTAACAAATAAATGGATGAATGAATGAGGAAACAAGGAAGTTTACAAATAAATACTTAAATGTTATCTCCCACACACCCTTTCCCAAGTAAAATGTAAGTTACTTGAGGTCAGGTAGTATTTTTGGTTTTCTTTTTTCTTCATGTTCCTTGTGCCTTAAGTGTTTAATGATTTTTTAAAATAAATGTTTAATAAATTAAGTGTTTAATAAATTTTCATTCAATAAATACAAGAGTGGATGACAAGAGTAGAGTACAGCCAGACTACTACTACCCTGACAAAAACAGATCATTCAATGTTGAACTCTTGTAATAGCAGAGCTCTATCCAATCCAATTTTCTGACCAGTCGAGTCAGTACCTAGCTGAATATATTATTTTTTTTTCTTCTGGTCTAACCAACTTTGCTTTACTGCTGCTGCTAACCTGACAGCCAGAGCAGACAGAGAGATAGCAAGAAGCTGCTTATTTTGTCACTTTGATGGGTGTGGAGGGGAGTCAGGTTTTCTCTGAGTATTAAGTTGTTCATGGCTCAGGCTTTCCTGACAAAAGATAAAAGCAGTTTTCTTCAGTAAGGTTCAAAAAAGAGAAGATAAATGACAAGTGGCTCCTCTTTTGCAGTTTGGAAACCATTCCAAGTGGATTTGAACAATGCATGTGGTAAAGATGAAATAGGGATGAAAGCTGCAAATGCAACATAACAGAAGAATCATTGAAATGCATAATGAAAGTTGGGAATTTTTTTTCTGTTTACCTAATCTCTGAGAATATATTAATCATTAATCCCTTAATTACAAATAATTAATATTATTTATTGATGATATTGCTTATTAATCAATAATAATGATTTTTAATTATAATTGGATTTTCTCACCAAGGCATAAGTGGGAGCTCATCTACATACATCATTTTTGAAATGACTGAGGTTCATCTCAAATGTATATGTATTAAGCAAATGAATAAATGGCAAAATGCCACATTTGGGTAATGTCTAAGTCTGCTCAGACTTCTCTGCATTCCCTGGACTTCATCTCCTCACCTAAGTCTCTTGAAATCCTTAGACTCATTCAAGGCTCAGCTCAAAGATCAGCTCCTATATGAGTCATTGCTCTGTTCCTACCCTAAATATAACCTTGAATCCACTTAATTCTTTGGATTAACTTGCATGTGTATATGTTATGTAACTGTTAGAATCTATGACTTTTGAAGGCTGGGGTTATTATGTTTTTTTTTTTTCTCTTTAAGGACAATGTTCCCATATAAGAGGTTCACAGTTAATGTTTGTTGCCTTAAACTGAATTGAAGAGGACAGATGCCATTTGAATGTTTGATTTTAGCTTGGATGTCCATAAAGAGCAATGAGAACTAAGCCAGATGTGAAGATGGTCTGCCCAGGTGATAGCTTAGAGCACTGTTAGAAGAAGTTAATGGTTTAGTGGATAGAGAGCCAAACCTGGAGTCAGAAAGATCTAAGTCCAAATCTGACCTCAGATATTTATTAGTTGTGTGTCCCTGTGAAAGTCATTTAACCACATCTGCCTCAGTTTCCTGAACTATAAAACATAATAGTAGCACCTGCCTTGCAGGTTGTTCTGAAGGTCAAATGAGATAATTGTAAAAAAAAAGTGCTCAGCCCAGTACTGGAATGTAGTAGATGCTGTATAAATATTTATTCCATTCTATTCTGCCTTCCCCTTCCTGATTGGATGAGGGCTGTTTTAGTTGAATCTTGTTGTTTTAAAAAGTCTCTTAAGGCCTCAGTGATTTTCATATTCATGGATGACATGTCCTATCTGTCAGACACTTTTCACCAGAAAGGAGACTCTAAATTTCTTTTCACACAAAGTTAATGTTTTCTTTCACTTTATTTTTTAAAAGAAACTTGTTCCGAATGTTCTCTTTAGCCTCACTTCCCTTTGGATTTTTCCATTATATGATATACATCCAATGTTGATAAATATTGAATCTGTGGACAAGAATAGCTTGTAGAATAAAATAAGGCAATTTGATCTCATTCTTGGCTGCCCAAAATATGTAATTTTCATTCCTGTCAGAAGAGGGAATATCTCTCAAAAGATTGGAAGGTGTATAGGTAATAGAATTTCTCAACTCAAGGCCCACTCCAAATCTGGCCTAAATCTGAAGGAGGAATGAATTGATTTCTAAGAACCATCAACCATTTACTGTTACAGGCTTCTTTCAAAACTGTTGGTAATAATGTTAGAGAGTCAGGCTCCCACTGTACTTCTTTGTCCATATTCCAAGTCCCAAATATCCTATCTAGCTCCCAGAAGTATCCTTTGGCAAAAAGAATTATGTTGTAAATTGAAGGGAAGACGTGATTGCTGTGAACTCTTCTACCTAGAGGTAACTTTGCCAAGATGAAGTATGTGACTTGGTTAGGCCCTGATGAAATGTTTACCATTGTCTATCGGGCTGGTGAAGACCAATAAGGATATTAAGCCATCCACAGGACATATTAAGCCAACATACAAGTGCATCAGACTAGAAGAAAAAGACACTCCTGATATTCAGGTCAGAATTTCTAGTGGGAAATGAAGCGAATTCAAATTCCTTCTCTTAAATAGGAGTTTCTAGAAGAGGACTTCTTAATATTTTCTCTGTATGTCAAGAACCCAGTTGACATTCTGGTGAAGCCTATGGAACCCTTCTAAAAATAATTGAAAATAAGTCTAATATTTGTTAGAAAATAGTGAAAATAAATATTTTCCCCAAACTAATTTCACAGACATTTTCAAATGAATGTTTGGACCCCAGGTAAAGAACTCTTACTCCAGAACCTCCAAATTAAAAGCAACTTGATATCAATAGAGCCCATTCTAATCCATGAAAGGAAAAAAATGGCTGATAAAACTATTTGGATATCATGGAGACCGAATAATTACTTGACCAAAATTTTCATTTTTAAACAAACATTTCTATTTATTTTTTTATTTTTATTTATTTTTTTGAGTTTTTATTTTTAGTTTACAACACTCAGTTCTACATAAAAACATTTCTATCTCCAGTAGAGTTAAACTGTTTTGATTTGTAGTGCATTTCAGAAGATCAATACTGAGCTCATCAACATATTTAACACTAGATATCAAGGCTATTTGTATTTGAACAGTCCCATCCTCTGATCTCCTTCCTCAACACACTTGTGGCATACACTTGCCTTGAATTCTAGCTGAGCCTAAATCAAGGGGTGCTACAATACCAACATAAGTATGACTAAAGTCTTTATAATAATCATAACCAGAATTTTAAAGAGCTTACTCTGTGCCAGAAACTGTGCTAAAGGATGTGTGATTTTTAATCTCATTTGATTCTCATAACAGCCCTGGGAGGTAGGTGATATTATCATCCTCATTTTACAGATCAGGAAACTGAGTCAAACAGAGGTTAAGTAATTTGTCTAAGATCACATAGTTATTAAGTATCTGTGGCTGGATTTGAAGTCTGGTCTTCCTGATTCTAGGCTATTGATCAATGTGCTGGGATGCCCAACTAATCATGTTCTTCTATCAAAGCTCAAACCCTTATATCTGACTTGATTATAAACTCCTTAAGAGCAGGGACCCTGTCTAACTTAACCGCTATAACTCTCCCAGTCCCTAACGTATTACTTTGCAAAAATGCTTCTTTCACAGTAATTTTATTGATATATTTTATTTCATGTAATCTACATTCCTGATTGCATCACTCCTTCCCTACTAATGAGATATCCACTATAACTAACAGTTTATTAAAAAGGGAAACCATTCCAACTCAACCCACAAATTGAAAAATTTTGACGTTATTTGTAGTGTTTTACTACTTCCCTTTGTCAACATTTTTTAAAGGTTGAATGGAATAGAATTTAAAAACTAGATAAACTGGGGCTAAGCATCACATCACATAAATGCCCAGTTCCTTAGTTTCTCTATATGAACTGCAATGTCATTTTCCTTTCTCCATCTATCACATTGAGTTGTTTCAAGTGAAGAAAGGGTGGATATGTATGTATGCATGCATGTACATATGTATCCATTATGTATCTATGTATCTAGGCTCTCTCTCTCTCTCTCTCTCTCTCTCTCTCTCTCTATATATATATATATATATATATATACATATATATATGCAGCATAGATACCATTTTCTCTGAGTGCTGCAGAATAGATGCTTTTGAACTGTGGAGCTAGAGAAGACTTTTGAGATTCCTTTGGATAGAAAGGAGATCAAATCAGTCAATGCTTAAAGAAATTAATTCAGGCTGTTCACTGGAAGGTCAGATGTTGAAGTTAAAGCTTAAATATTTGGGTCACAGAATGAGAAGACATAACTCATTGAAAAAGACTCTGATCTTGAGAAAGATTGAAAGCAAAAGGAAAAAAAAAAGAGACAGCAGAGAATGAAATGGATAGATACTGTCATGGATAGGAACTTGGACAGATTTCAAGAGTTAGTGGAGGATAGAAGGGCCTGGTGAGTTATGGTCCATGGGGTCACTAAGAGCTAGACATGACTGACTGAACAGCAACAACATCATTTTCTCATTCTGTTGCCCTACTAATTGCCCCTATTCATTATTGTTGTTGCTACTTTTCATGACTCCATGGACCATAGTGTCCATGAGGTTTTCTTGGCAAAGATATAAAGTGGTTTACCATTTCCTTCTCTAGTGGATAAGGCAAACAGAGGTTACGCGATTTGCCCAGGGCCATACAGCTTTTACGTCTCTGAGGCTGGATTTGAACTTGTGTCTTCCTGATTCCAGGAACAGACTTTATCCACTGAGTCACCTAGCTGCATACCCTTATGCATAGATACTGTCAAATAAATATTTTCCTCAAAAATATTCAGTGATTCTTGGTTGGTCATTATCTACTCAGGGAACTTTAAACAGCTAAACTTGGGATACAAAAGTCTCCATAATCTGATGTTACTCAATTTTTCTGACTTCTACCTTATATTTGATGGTCTGGCCCAAATGGCTATTTTCTGTCCTAGTATACACAATGATTTTCCAACTCTTTGTCCTTCCTTGCTCTGTTCCTTATATATGGAATGTTATCCCTCCCCCTCATGCCTGTGAAATTTCTGTCCTTGCTTTAAAGTTCAAATTAATCACCCCCCACTTCTCTGATGTCTTCCTTGTTCCTCTCAGTTAGTGATTACATTTCTCCCCCTAGACTTATATAAGACTTTGTTTTGTCTCTCTCTAATTCCCTCCAATCTGATTTTGAATAACAGTTATCTGTGGATTTACCCTATGTTTCTATATCCCTATAAGATGCATGAAAGGGGGAATGAGTCTTTTTTCTAAATTTTTGCCTCTCCTCTAGTCGTGGATGCAATATTTGAATTCATATATGTACATTTTAAATGGTTGTACAGTTATATTATTGAATTTATTTGATGTCAAGAGAAATTAATGTGTTTATTCTATATATTTCAAAGCTCCATTGTCCCTATGTAAATGTGAATCCTATCTTTTTTTTAGTGAATAATCACATAGCTCTCTGACCAGTTTATTTCAGTAAAGGTAGATATGTATAGATGCATACACACATCCCACACACATATATACATATATACACATATAGATATAGGGAGGTGTGTGTATGTGTATAATATTAATGGTAGAGAATGCATATATTTCCGGTGGCAGAGAATATGTACATATGTGTGTGTACACGAATGTATACCCATACACTCTATTACCAATATATGTAAAAAATTCTTTTAAGGTTTTGCTCTCAAGAACATGATGTTGCACTACTCCAGCCTCCTTCTCCTCAAAACTAATTGCCATGCTTCAGTGGTGAACTGGAGATTTCTACTTCTGTTTTCTCTCTTCCCATCTGACGCAAACTTTCCTTGCCTTTGAGAGACATGAACATCTGTATAACCATCTCTGACAGCAACAGGATGGAGGAGCTGAGAAAACTTCATATCAGCTGAATAATTAATTAGTATGTACTAATTAAGGACTAGACCAATCCTCTCTTAATAAAAGTCTTAAACAAATAAACATCTCCATGCCATTCCCATTCTTCTGGGACCAACTTCAGGAAGAATATGGATAATCATAGAACAGAAAGGAGGCATGTACTGATTCTACGGCTTGGGGTGTTTTTAGGGATTAAATAAATATTCTGTAACAAGTGGAAACCAAACAGATTTCTCATGGTATATTTTAAAAAGAGAGAGAGAAAAGCCTCTAAACGTTCCTTCCACATCTCTCTCTGGTATACACATGGTCCTCTTTCCTTACTTGTACATACATAAAAGCAAATTGGAAAGCGGAGAGGTCCACAAATTCTGTAACTTTGAGCATATTGGTACCTTAACAGGCTGAATTGAAATACCATATTGAACAAAAGTACCTTTGTACCATTTGCTATGTACTGATCAGATACCATCATATATACCCTGAATAGTTTATTTGGATTCTATGAAGATTTAAGCAATCGATACCTTTTTTTTTCTACATTCACCCAGTCCTGTCCTTGATACCAGGAAAAACAAAATGGGTAAATGCCTTGAGCAGTGTAGAGAGGGGCAGTGGTTGACATTTAACAATTTTTAATGGTAAGGAAGATAAAACATTGTAATCTCTTGTATTGGGGAATGAGTATGAATAAACCCTATGTGATTTGTCTCCAGGCAACAACTGAAACAAAATGGTTTGGTAGTAGCCCTATGGAATCAAATTCTAATAAAGTCAAAATAAATGATGGGGGGAGAGAGAAGGGGAAAAAAACATGGAGGAGGGAGTGAGGACGGGAGGGTGGGAAGGAGAGAGAGAGAGAGAGAGAGAGAGAGAGAGAGAGAGAGAGAGAGAGAGAGAGAGAGAATAAACTTAACCTCCTCTTTATGCCAAACTAGCAATCTGCCTAAGAGTCCTCTCAGTAGGGTCCCTCATTTCTTGTTAAATGACCTATTACAAGGTTGGAGGAGGGATGTGAGAGGAGATGCAGAAGGGGCTGTATTTACATTACTCTCTTTAAAATCTGGAAAATCCAATCCTGTAATTCCTTCCCAGCTCAGCATGACTATTCTACTTTGGATCCAAATGTTAAGTTAACAAATCTTTTCCAGGCATTGATATGAGGCCATAGGCATTCCAGTTTGCCAATTGCTGGTAAATGAAGCTTGCTGCCTTGTAAGCATTTAGAAAGTGGCAGCCTTGTGACATTTCCCTTATAAAATATGACATTAAAATGAGAGACAAAAAACAAACTTGAGTATAGAAATTCAATGATCCCCTCTAGGAATTGTCACTCTAACCTATAATGAAAAATTGCAGAGATATCATTTGTTTCCTTTCCTGATTGCCTTTTGGGGGAGGGTGGCATTTAGCTCTTCTTTTTCATATGTTAGACAAAGACCGATTGTCCAAGGATAGAAGGCAAGAAGAAAAACCTTTTCTACACACTATACTCTACACAAGTTTTCTTTTTTTCCCTTCTAATAAGAAATTGAAATAAGTTACTTTTGTCTTTCTTTTCCAGGTATCCATCCAATGGATTAAAAACCCAACAAAATACAACAATAAATATGCAACTGCCTTCAAGAGAGACAAAACCCTATTTTAATAGTTTGGATCAAAAGGACCTAGTGGGATACTCATCCACAAGGGCCAGTTCTGTTCCCATCATCCCTTCAGTGGGCTTAGAAGAAGCCTGCATGCAAATGCCAGGTATTTCTGACATCACAAGCCTCAAATGGTGCAAAAACTCCTGTTCTGCTGAACTTGTTAATGTGAGCGGTCCAGTCAGCAATTGTCTTATAGTAGAACAACAAGAAGTAAAAATATTGCTGGAAACTGTCCAGGAGCAGATCCGGATTCTGACTGATGCAAGAAGGTCAGAGGACTATGAGCTGGCCAGTGTTGAAACTGAGGACAGTGCAAGTGAAAACACAGCCTTTCTACCCATGAGTCCTGTGGCCAAATCAGAAAGAGAGGCACAATTTGTCTTAAGAAATGAAACACAAAGAGACTCAGCATTGACCAAGTGACTTGGGAAATAAGGATCTGTGCATTCAATGCTTTGCTAAACAGGAAAGAGAGGAAATTAAATACAAATTATTTATATGCATTAATTTAAAAGCATCTACTTAGAAGAAACCAAATAGTCTATCGCCCTCATATCATATAGTGTTTTTTAACAAAATATTTTTTTAAAGGGAAAGAAACATTTCAGGAGGGATAAAGCTTACATCAAAAGCTTTTTGGTAGGATTCTGAATACACTTTCAGTTAGTTTTAGCACTGTTCTCTTTGGCTTTTAGAAGGCTTGGGCTACGCATAAACACCACTCTAAAATTTCAACGTTGGCCTTAGACCCATTTGGGGTTTCAAGGTGTAAATGCAGAATAGTATTCACTGAATACAGAATCTTTGCTGAAATATGCTCAAACCTTTAATTTTTTGTCCACCCAATAGGCTCACTGCAGGTTCCACTGTGGCAACAGATTTTAATATTCCCTATCTGATTTTGAAATAATGGCACAAAAATACCTACACTTTGGAATGGTCAGAAGCACAGCAGATGCAGGTGCCCTCCAAAATGCTTCAGTGAAATTTCAAAGTGTTTTTAAGTCCTAGAACTTGAAGGATTTCTAAATTTGGCACTGGCAGAAACAGTCAACAACTATAATTTGTCACAAAATATACTACATAAAAATTCAGCCTTTGAAGCTCTTGATTTTCAAAGGAACACTTGTAGGGATATGTGTGTATGTATGTGTATCTGTGTGTAGGCGTGCCTGCATGTACTCACATGAACCTGTGTGTGTATGTATGTGGGCTTTCTTTTCCCTTAACTTTCATATATATATTTTTTCTTCTGGGGTAAGTCAGGGAATCCAATATTCAGCCAAATGTGATTCCATTTTAAGTGAAATTTTATTTTTTTCTTTTAATTTTTGCATTATATATAAACTTAGTAAGTTCCTAGAGCCCTGGACACTCATGGTGGGGTCCTCTTAAGGACTTAAACATTTCTCTGCCCCTTTTTTTAAGAGGAAGAAAACATTTTACCAGATGACATTAAATCATGTACTGACTAAACTAAAGGTGTGGTTTTTTTTTTTTAATTTTGAATTATGTCTATTCATACAACTAACCAGATACCCTTCTCATCTTCATTGCTAAAATGACTGATTTTTTTTTTATTTAGTCTATTCCAAGTGAACTAAGGCATTTGGCCTCTCTGAAGGGAGGGGCAAATTACTAGAATGACAAAAGCCAAATTCCTAAGTTCACAGGGAACCCCTTGCTGGCTCATTAAATTGTGACTTTGGAATAAAATACATTTGGAATAAAGCAATATTTTGACCACTATCAAGTCAAGGTCAACACTTTCTAAAGGTTTATCTTTTTCCCCCATTTTATATGACATTAAAAAAAACCTAGCTTTTTCATAATCAGTATTTTTTGTTAGCCACCTGGACAGTTATCATTAATCTACCATTTCTGTGGCTACAATCTTCACTCTGTTTTCACTTTAAAAAGGGCAAAGAAATTGAATGGATACCAGAATTCTGAAGCAGGTTGGAGAATATTTGCTTAGAACTTCATATTATATATTATAATTGCACAGAAGGGCTTTAACCCCTTATGAAACAAACTTGGGTACCATACAATTTTATTGTGAATTACTTTGATACTGAAAACGTAGTGCGAGATTGCTTTCAAAGAAGAAACATAAGAATTTAGCAGTGTGTTTCAAAAATAAACAACTTAATCCAAGTAGAGTAGGAGGGCAGCAAATTCTTAATTTTTCACTTGATTGTAAAGAGGGATCTGAACTAGGTGGAGTTACTACTCTGTACTCAGTGGAAGAATGTGTGGCTTGTATATGAACTGCCCTTATAAGTTGTTCGACTGATTGAACAGAGAGGCATTAATGGTAAAAATTTAACGAAAGATGTATATCTTTTTTTAATGCCATATTTATCTAAGTTATTTGTTTGAATGAGAAGAAAAAGATTTAGAAAAGTAAACTTCTAGGTGGTATGCCCCATTCCCCTTATGTGTAACTTCCTATTGGATGGAAGTTATGATTTTGCCAATGTGTCCCCCTGTAGGGGACATATGTAGAGTAGTCAGCACAGGTAACTATGTGACAAGATAGATGTATCTGCTACAATGGGACCTGTTCCTCAGGCTACATCTGTGCACACTCTTCAGCTACCTGGGAGAAGTTATACAACGTGTGATGCATAATAAATTCATTCAATACCTTAGTTGTCCTGCAAAGACTGAGGCTAGCCAATTCCAACCAAGGTTGGTTACACTTTCTTAAATGTTTCTGGTAAGCTTCTCTCGATGAGAAAGTTAAAACAATCCCATGCTATTTAAACTATGAAGTGAAATCCCATATACATGGGACTCTAGGCATTAAATAGTGCATGTGCTATTAATCACACAATATACTCCCATAGAAATCATGACATTATCATGGTGGTGGACATAATGGAGTTATTCAATTGGGTTCTTTATCTGAGTAATTATCAATTAATTTTTAAACAAAATTTCTCTAGCAATTTATCTGTTTGAGAGTTTTAAAGACTTACTCTGCCTATTTTGGGAAATGTCCCATTTCAAAAATGTACAAGCAGAAAATATGTATCCATATGTATGAATTTAAAAGATCTGCATAGAAACACTTTAAAAGTCATCTCAAACAACAAACACCTGGAGCTTGTCAATACCTTGTCCTTAGATCTCATTTGCCTTTAGGACATCATCTTTGTGGTTTAATAAGACATTTTTTATTTATTTAAAATGTCTTCCCCCACCCTTCTTTATTATGTGAACAGGAGGCCTCAGTTTAATTAAATTTGTCATTCATTCTCCATTTCACAATGAAGTTTGCCTATTCAATTATTTTAAGGCACTTGTTTCTGTCCCTTCACTAAAAACAGAGTTATTATTTGCAAGAGATTGCTGAAAAATATTAATGTCATTGATGAATGGGAGATGGAGGGTCTTCTGGGAGGACTGGGAATGGAAAATTAACATCCAGGATTTGTCCCTCATTTTCTTGGGGAAGGGAGGTATGGTGAGTTAAATTATGTCTCTGTGGGTGGTCATCCTACCTTGCTTTGAGTCAAGGACTTGTCATTTGGAAGTTAATCACATATCCTGTGTTCTTTCATTATTTTAAGTACCAAAAGAAAGATGTGAACTGAATGAGTTTGTTTTGTTTTCCTTAAGGCTTCATGGGTTCTGTGCTTATTAATTATAAAAAATTAACCTGAAAAAAAAAGAAAAATTTTAAAGGTCCAGCTCTCTTAGTGAAAACCCATGACCACATAAGGATTTGGATGACTCAGATTGAGCTCCCTGAATCTGGACCAACCTTGGGAAAGCTGTACCAAATGAACCTGTCAGATGTAAAGAGTAGATTCAATTAGAAAAAAAGAAGGGAGAAAGAAAGCCAAAACCTTCCTTCCCTTCTTGCTATTCAAATGTTGCAAATGTTTGTTTCAGTTTCAATTACTGGTCAAGCCTAGTTTTTGGAGCCCCTCTCCTAGTGATCAAGATAGCAGAACTGTTAGTATCATGCGTCTTTCACTGTTGTCAGCAATGGTGGTTCCCTTCTAGCCAAGCCCTAAAGACAAGGAAATATTGCCCCAGAACAACTGTTGTGAAACAAATTTTCAAACTAAATCTATCCTACGTATAAAAGGGTTAGGGTTTTTGTTTGTTTTTTTGGATATGGGAAACCTATATTTTATATATAATGAACACTTTTTTATTACTATTCAATTGTGTAAATTCCGTATATGGTATACAACTATGGCATGTCAACTGTGTTTGTACTGTAGTCATAAGAAATACAATGTTCATTTGGTAGAGAGCCACAGACATCTGTTCTGTCCCCATCACTTAATGCATACCAACACACAGGAGGTCACAGGCCTTTGAATAAGCTTTATCTCTTCCTCTTTACTTCTTACTTTCCCTTTTAAAGAAACAGTGAGGGTAGAGAGGACTCTAGGTTTAAGATCCCAAATTAAGTACTCTTTTTATCTGACTTTCTGGAGCCTTCTTCTAATTGTAAGTACATTCCTAACCCAATTTGTCCTGATTGTTCAAGGGTTTCCAATATTTCAAATATTGTATTCTCAACTATGGGGGTTTATTTATTTTGTTCCTTCTGCTTCCATTTCTATCCCAAACAATACTGATAAATCTGGTTTCCGAGTATTTGGGCGTTTGTCTTGTTCTTTTTGTTTGTTGAAACAAGCTTCATTTTTTCAGGTCTTTTCCCCTGCTAACCCACTAAAGACAAACAGTGACAATGTGACATGGAGTACCAATGATCTCACATTAAATGGGAGGCGTGGCCACTTGGAAATGGTTGAAATTATTCCCACATTTTTGATCCTCTTCTTTCTTGGACAAGCAGAGCTAACAGTTGGTAGAAAGCTTGGGATAACCCTGGGGTAAAATCCCTGTTAGATTTCCTCTTAGGAACTAAGATGTAAAATTTCGTGTGTATGATTGCTGTCCCTAAAGTGTATAATGGTCTCAAATATATATATTTTTACACTCTTAACCATAATGTATTTAAAAGGTGACTAGAAAGTCACCTTTAAATTCTGTTCCCCAGCCTGTTGAACTGGCTAGCTGGTAGAATGGGGACAAAATGGGGAAAATTCTGAGTTAGTGCCAATGTTGGCTAATACTTTATGGAGATACTTGGAGATCTGACCAGACACATCCTTGGCAAAATGGAGGTCCTGCTTCTAGTCCATTTGGTAACTTGTCATAAATTACTGTATTGATTGCATGTGTATTGTTGCCTATGAAAGAATTAATTGTGTGATAGCAAGCAATCAGTGTTACTATTTGTTTGGAAAGTATTAGAAAACTATCATAATGAAACTCATTACCAACAAAATAGTGTCCCACTTATTTTCAGAGACCAAGTCCTTATCTGTTAAGTGAGGGGGGCCTAATCTAGATGACCTCTAATTTCTTTTCCATCTCTAAAATTATATGGTTCTATTTCAGACCTGTATTAAACCTCACTCCTTTCCCTTCAATTCCACACCCCCTAAATTTCCAACACATCATCACTTTGATTCTTTTATAGGACTGAGACAGAGAAAAATGAGGAAAAGGTCACATAGATTAGTGGCTCACAGGAGAGAGGGCATCATTTAAAATCAAATCTTCTTTGAAAAGTTCATGGGCCTTACTTCAAGGTCTTCAAAATAATGACCAGTCTGAAGCTAGAAATGTGTTTATGACAGCATCTGACATTTTTTTCTGCTTGTTTTCCATAGAATGATTAGCATATTTTTCCCCAATAAAATGAAGACAGGTGTTATAGGTGAAACAAAAGAAAGCCTCTGTTAGATTCTTAGTTGGCATTCAATAGCAAGTTTAAATTACCTGTTTCCATTTGAAAATCCAAATGCATAGCTCCCTATTTAAAGTAAATTGTATGGAGCACCAAAATATTATATTATGCCCGTATCAAGGACATTATTTCTCAATATGTTGAGTATACTTATAAAACTATGTACACTTGCCACCAGAAGGCAAATATCCTCAAAGAGACTCCATTCTCTCTCAAAGGCCATTAGCAGAAGCAAACTAAATAAAAAGAATAAGGTAGGCATTCATATTTGTTTTTCTTTTTTTCCCTTTTTTGCATCTTATATTCTACCATATTCATCAATCTAGTCAAAAGTGAACAACTCTGAAATAATGTCTCAAATACTTAAAAACAAAAGGGAATAATAGAATAAGAAAACCCAATTTATCTCTGAGTGAAATTACTTCTTACTTAATAGTCCTGTGATCTCTTTAATTAGGCACTCCCTCCAATGATGCAGATTGCAAATCTTCCATAGCTGCCCATCCTGAGTAATTCTTGCCCATGTCGTCCCTTAAATCTTCCACAGAAAACTTCCTCTAGATACCTTGACATTACAGGATCACAACACCATAATGTACCATTTATTGGGCAATGAATATTTTATTTTTGTTAATACTATGTTGACTACTAAGAACTCTCTTTTTTGGGGGGGTTGGCAAATAAGAGTATATTCTAGGACAACCGTTCAACAATATTCCAGTCAATAAAATGTGAATTTAAATGTAACCTCTCTTAAATGGATCAACATATGAATGTTTTTTTTCCTGTATACATTGTACACATATGTATGTTTGCATTAAATATGAATTGCAAATGTAAGATTTGTATGAATGAACAAACATATTTCCCCTCTCTAACCATGGCCTGGTTCAAGGGTCATAAAGCTTTGTTTACTTTTTGACAGTTTGTAAACTATATTGATTCTAGAAGCAAGAATTAAAAACACAACATTTATGATGTCAGACTCATCTTCTTGAGGATCACAATGTATCAGTATTACCCATTTACAATATCCATGACCTTGTAAAGGTCTACAAACCCTATTTCCTTCATCGTCCCTCAAAACAAGGCAGAATTTCTAAGTATGTTAAGGTAAATGGAGATGAAAACTGAGGTTTACAAATCATCTGATGAAAAGAAGGAGTTTTAGGCTGTATGTTTGTAACTTTTTAAAAAGGGGATAATGTCACTGGGAGGAAATCAAGTCAGGAAAAACACTGATCTTTGGCATTCCTTTTGATTTAATGGAACTTGCTATTTAACCAAAGGGACCATTGCTATCTCAATACCACTCAATGACACCTTCACCTGACAACAGTTCTCTAGGACTTGCTTATGTAGTTTAGCATTGTCTTTCTTAATGAAGCCCCACTACCAAATATATTACACTCATGTTGTATGTTATAATCCAATGTTCTTTGTTTTGCATATTTAGACTTATTCCCATACTTATCACTGAAGATGTTTCATGTCTGCTGAGACATCGAGGGCTAAGTGCTAAGATAAGTTGCCCAGTAAATACTTGAAAGAAGATTTAAAAAAAGAGTCAACATTTGAGTCTTACTTATGCACAGGATGTTTCAGCAAATTCTCCTGAATAATAAAAAGCTTAGCAAGTACACACACACACACACACACACACACACACACACACACACACACATTTATTTCAATTGTAACTGATTGGATAATACAAACAACTCTGAAAGTTGGCTAAACTTAGATAAGTTAATGCCATGGAATTGACATATATGGATTTCAATTTAGAAAAAAAATAATTGGACTTTTCCCACATGTTCAAATAGAAGACCGACAGCATCAAGATTGATCACAGTTAATCACAATACTTCGACTAAACATTTATGCATTTGGTTAATGATTAATTTTCTTAATGATGACTCTAAACCACACCCAGTACAATAGATTAGAAAGTAGATAGACTATCTGTGTATTTCCAACTAGTAAACTGTGGAATGTGGGAAAGAGGACTGGATTTGGAGTCAGCAGACCAGGATTCAAATCTTAGCTCTAGTAATTACTTACTAGTTGTGTGACCATTCTGAGCCTTGGTTTCCTCATTTATAAATGGGGATAATGCTGACACTACCTACCTCACAGGGTTGTTGTGAGGAAAGTGCTTTGTAAATTCAAAAGCACTGTACTTGTGAGCTAATAATAACTGTCATTATTCACCTTTATTTCACTTTTGTTTCTGTTCTGTAAAGAAACATTCCTAGTGCCTAAAATGAAGATTATGTTTCAAGGAGACTTCAATGTGTATCACTTTTCTCCTCTTTCAAGAAATGATTTGAAAATGAAATCCACTCTTCTGTTGGCAATGGTTATCGGAAACCACCTTGAGAAATATGTCACTCCACATCTGAGCAAATGTTGCGTTCCATTATGTTTGGACTCCATTTTTTGGGGAGATGTACATTCCTGTTCATGATTTTAAAGGAAAGAAATAAGAACTGATTTTAATAATCAATCTGCAGTTTGACTCTTTTGTTGAAATTTTAAAATACAGTAAATCTGATTTTTAAAAATACCTAAAAATGGCAATGTCAATTTCCCTTTTTTGTCCCCTTGGTATTATTTAATGCATCTGACCACCCCAAACCTCCTGCTGAAGTTGTGTTCATACTGGTTATATCTCTTAACTCATTTCTCTTTATTAAACAGGGATTTTCAGCATCTAATCAGACTACAATGTGAGAGGCAAATGTAATCTTATGGAAAACAAAAGCTTTGTTCATTCCAGCTTCATTAGTAAAGGGATAAACTGGGATTATTTAGAATATAAGAGATAATGAGGTTCATGACCAGCTGCCATTTCTTCATACACAGAAACACACTAAAACCCTTCAATTTTACTGCCAATATTAAGTGCACAGCCCTTCCAGCCTTCTAAGAATTAAGGAACTATCTGCACTAGTCCCATTTTGAAAGAAAAAGGGACAGACACAATTATGCATTTATATAGAAAAGCAATAATAAGTTAAAATATTGTGCCAAAGAGCACAGCAAAACAAAGTGGGCTTAATTTAAAATGTTCACCCATTATAATAACTGGGCTTAATTTAAAATGTTCACCCATTATAATAACATAAAACATGATTCAGAAGAACACTGAAAGGACTCTCCCCTCTGGAAAACAGCACTTAGTATAATGTATCCATCCAAGAGTTTCCATAACATGATTCTATTTCTTACATCATTGAAAATACTTCTCTGCCTTTTTCTGTCAAATGGACTTCTCTTCCTGGATTAGTATCTTTTCTCAGAATTTCAATTAGCAATTTCTGTTGCTCCAGTACTCTAACATTGTAGTAGATCTTCAACCTAATGGATGTGGCTAATCCCTCCAAAGATAGGGATGGGAACTCACTCAGATCAGTCCATTCTGTCTGACTCTGGTTCAATTCCACCCATAAGATCATCACAGCAGGTTCATTCAACTAGCAAGGGGACTTGCTTATGTTCTCTTCACATCAGGAAGCTAAAAATAGAACACTGTACATGAGAAATGAGCTGCCAAATGAAATGAAAAGGCAACTCATCTCCATTATGTAGCATATTAAATCTCAAAGGCATGTATGTACCAAAAATGTTCCCATTCATCTCTTGCTTTCAAGTTGCTTTGAATATTTATGTATATTTTAATTTGGGGTTAAAAACTAGTTGGCAGATTTGACATCAGAAAGTAAAAGAACAATCAGATGAGACAAATATCCCAAACTAAAAGTAGAAGGTTCAAATACAACCATCAGATCTTTGTATCAAATTTCATTTGAAAAAAAGATTATTGATATTTTAAGGTTACAGGAAGCCTGTGATTGCTAAGTGTACTTCCAGCCTGGGTGAAATAGGGAGAGCTAGTTTCAAAAGAAAAAATAATTGGAGAGAATGTGGGAGCCAGTGAATTAAGTAATAATCTTCATCAATGCTTCAAAGATCAGTGGTCTCATCAATACCATTCATTTAATATAGATGTGAAAATGATGTGAAACTTTTAAAATGTGATATACATAAAAGATATAAACATATATGGATAATGTATATGCATATATAAACATATGCATAATTTCTATCACAGGACATTAGTGTTAGATCATAATACTTTTCAGAGGTTGGACAAATGAGGGTATTTTTCTCTTATTAAATTACTAAATAAGTAGGAGCTTATCTATCTTTTCTGAGTGAAAGGGTAGAAGAAATCTTGCTATATAGCAGAACTTGTTCCCAAATGGTTGGAGAGCATGCTTCATATCCAAGTCAAATACCTATAACCCCCTGTCAAAATCACTTGTATATCAAATATTTAAACTTTGTAGGGCAATGCCTTGACTTATCAATTTCCAATGCATTATATATAATATACTGATGTTAAAATATTAGTAATCATCAGGGGTCACTCAAATCGAAGTTCATATTTTCAAAAGACTGAATAAGCCCCCATTTAACTAAGATGTTATTCAATGTAACATTTTGAGGAAAATGGTCCTTTAATGGGCAGCTCTCTCTCATTTCTACATATAAAAATTATATATACATACCTGAGGAATCTCTTTAAAAATATAGACAACTTATCATCTAAGACTAGGCCTAAAGTACTTAGTGGATCAGTGACTTGCTTTGGACCACATATCTAGTATGTATCAGAGGTGGGACCTGAACCCAGGATCTCCTGGTTTTGAGATCTGTTGAGAGAGGTTTAATGACTTATCCATAGTCACAGAGACAGTATGGATTAGAGGAAGAACCTGAAACCAAGCCTTCGTGGTTCCAGGAAAGGCCTCACATACATTCTATAATAATCTCTCCCACTGAAAAAGCAATGCTCAAAGGAGGATTAATATTGACTCAGTTGGTCAGTGCCTATATGTGTATAAATACAGATACACACATATGTGTATAAATACACATATATACACACATATGCGTATATATGTGTGTGTTTACTATATATACATATATACACATATACACACATATATATGCAATCACCAATACACATATTCACACAGTATGTCCACATTTATCATCTATAATTATTCCTATACCTATATCTATATCATCTATACCTTTCTGTCTCTCTCTGTCTCTCTCTATCTGTGTCTCTCTCTCTCCATTATATTTATGTCCACATAAAAGATCCTCCCAGGGGATAAAGTTCTTCTTTGATATAAGTTGGGTTCCTTCCTGCAGGCTGATTTACATTGTAACTTAACAAAACAAAGTAACCAATTTTTGCTAATACTAAAGCTGAAGATTTCAGAAGCCTATTTTAGTTTTCCTTCAGAACAAAAGGTTGGATTCCTGTGTCTTCATTAGTAATTAAGAAACAGCTTTGTGGTGCTTTGCATGGGACAGCATTCCCTCCTCCTCTGAGTCAGTGGTGTGTCTTTTTTAGTTTGATTCACAGTGGCTGTTGTTCCATTCCTCTGCATAGTGGTGTTTATGTTGTAGAGGATGAATGGGAGACAGAACAATATTATTATACTCTCCCCCTAGGGCTTTCTATTTTCCAGAGTTTAGACATATTTGGTTGGTGCTGGATCAATTTCCCTCTCATGTCCTTGGCACCTAAGGGCAAATGGCAACCTTCTTTTCTGTCATTTTCCAACTTGGGAAATTGATGCATGTTTTGTCTGTGATTTACTATTGGCAGACGGGTCTGAGAATCAAACCACCCATAAAAACTGCTGGCCTCTCCATGTTGAGGAGGTGAATTAACTTTCAAGGGCTTTTTTTTTTTCAGTTCTAACACCTAAGAATGGCATGAGAGAGGTTCATTCTTCATACAGTTATGAAAAATCTCTTTTGATACTAGGTTAGAATTTAGCTGACTCATGGAATTCTACTTGCCGTTGTCAAAGTGATACTAATTATTTCTTCTTGCTCAAGTTAACTGGAATACATGTGCATGTCCTCTAATGATTTTCAAGTCTGACTGTGGGAAACATTCTCATAGAATGATAAGATTTTGGGCTCATTGATTTGTTGTGGAAAGTCAATAGTCAACAATCAATAAAAAAATTATTACGCTCCTACTATGTACAAGGAAGAACAGCTAAGGGGCACTGTGGATAGAGTGCCAATTTTGGAGTCAGGAAGACTCATCTTCTTTAGTTCAAATCTGGCCTCAGACACTTACTAGTTGTATAAGCCCCTGGCAAGTCACTTAACCCTGTTTACCTCAGTTTCCTCATCTGTAAAATGAGCTGGAGAAATGAAGGCTTGACGATATTAAGTCCTCAACTTTAAGCACTGCAGATGTTTTGTTAATATTGTCTATAATGCTGAATTTAAACTGAATAACTCCTTTGGACTGGAACCAGGTATTTTATTTTGTACAATAATAATTTTGAGTAGTGTGAATTCAAATACATGGAACTATTTATGAGAATTCATTATTTACACCAATTGAGACCTACTTGTATAGATAATCATTCAACTAGTTAAAAAATGAGCCATAGCATTAAATGATTTTAATAAATTATCTTATCATAATTATGTTAAGAATTACTTTAAATTTTCTTAAATGCCTCATGATGACACAAGTGACTAGATTTTCAAAGTCTCTGTCAGTGGAGCACAAACTGTATCACATTTTATCTAATGTCTCACTGACTCACTGAGTATAGCCATTGCCTAAAGATAAGCCAAGATAAGATAGGAAAAGCTCATTAACAGAAATCTGGTTAATGGGAGATTTTGTTCAGCTCTAAAAAGTCGTGAAGTCAGGGAGACCTTATAATCAACATTTATTTTAATATGTTCCTACATGAAAGAAAGCATCCATACTTTAAGTATCCAAATATAAATCAATCTTCACTGAATTTCTATTCAGATACTTGCTCAGAGGCATGAAAAGGACTCTGGATGTCTTAAAAACATCACTGACAGAGGAATTAGTTTCTGGCAAGTCCTTTTCCACGGGAAATGTTTTAGTCTTGTGCTCAACATCTAGCTTTTCTCTGAGGACCAGTCTGACTAAGCACTGATAAGTTCCTCAACAGAAATTTAACCATTAGGTCATGATATTTTTTTATTTGAGAGGGGAGATCAATACATAAAGTCCATATGCTAAGTCTTTTGGTTTGTGAACAAAGGCTACAACTAAATCGGTGCGTGTGTGTGTGTGTGTGTGTGTGTGTGTGTTTAATGTTGAAGAGATAAAAAGTGTTTGTAAAATAACCTGATATACCCTCTTCAAAAATTATGTGCTACTCTATTTTCTATTTATTCTTTTTTTTGTACTGAATGATAGTTTAGGGGTTATAATAAATCCCAAAGGAAATTCAATATTATAGAGAATGCAAACAAAAGCACATTGCAGTACTTGAAGCTATGGACTTAATATCTTTGAGCCTCAGTTTCCTCATCTCTAGGCTATTTTTTTTTTTGGACACAATCGGCCTCTGAGGTCTTTTATAACCTTAAATCTGTGAAGATATTTTCCAAAAATTATAAAATATAGCTTTTATGGAAGGAAGAAACAAAAATCAAAACAAAAATAATAGCTATCCAAAATTCCCAAACATTTGATATCGTATACAAGAAGATAAAAAGGGCAGTCTCAGGAAACTTATCTTCTTGGAAAATATAATACTTAAAGATCAGTACAATGCAAGGCAAGTGATGATGGAAGCTAAGGAAAAGTCTAGACCATTGTTATAGGAAAAATGGAGGAGGAAGAGAAGAATTTTGCCTTGGGGATCAGAAAAGGCTCCAAGAAGTAGATGCAATCCAATCTGATCCTTGAAAAGGATCGATGTGAGGTGCATTGTAGTTATGGCTGATGGTCCGTGCAAATACAAAGAGACAAGCATTAGCGTGTAGGCTTTATGAAACAGTGAATAGTCCATTTTGACTGTGAAATGGAGTTAATGTAGATTAGTAACATGAAATAAAATCACAGTCAGATTGTGGAGGGTATAGATTGATAAGCTGATAAATCTGAATATTGTCATAGAAGCAATAGAAAGTCATTTAAAATCTTTTTCTCTGTCTCTGCCACTCTGCCTCACTCTCTCACTCTCTCTCTCTCTCTCTCTCTCTCTCTCTCTCTCTCTCTCTCTCTCATCTCTCTCATTTTTAATTGTAGTGACATGATTAGAATGACCATAGAGTAAAGAGGTGACAGCAGGGAAGAGAAGTTGGAATCCAGTGACAATAGTCTTTGTTAAGCATCATGGCATAGTGGGTAAAGAGTTATCCTCAAAGCCAGGAACACCTGGGAAGTCCTGTTTTTTGACACACACTGCCAATATAACTGAATAAACCACTTCACTTCCCATTGCTTTAGGCTACTCTCTATGACTATATGTTGTTGAGAATGTGCCGAGCTGCACTGGTTGTGGAATTTTATCGAGAAAATCACAGGTCCAATACCTCTTTATAGCCCTCCACCATTCAAGGCAAGAGATGAATAGGGCCTATACTAAGATATTGGCCATATAATTGAAGAGAGTAGACCAAACTGGGATATAGTGAAAGCAGAATCATCAGGATATGATAACTCAAATGGAGGTCAATGGAAAGAAAATGTTCTAGCTGAAGACAAGTTTTCAAAATTGGGCTTGGTGGAAGGAAAGTGAGACCTTCAACAGAAATCGAGATCAGCTCCATTATAATTCCATAAAATTAATTCCTCTATCTTGTTTGTGTCTGAAAGGGTAAGAGAATGTCTGTTATACCAAAGACAAGGGCTAATAACAAAGATAACAAAGGTAAGAGCTAAGACAAGGACTGGCTTTC
The DNA here is from genome assembly GCF_011100635.1 of Trichosurus vulpecula. Taxonomy (NCBI): domain Eukaryota; kingdom Metazoa; phylum Chordata; class Mammalia; order Diprotodontia; family Phalangeridae; genus Trichosurus; species Trichosurus vulpecula. The sequence goes on from NC_050580.1 coordinate 68,742,644, forward strand.
ATGTCTGAAGTCTCTCATCTGGTGAACTGTAGGAAGGCAGGCCAAGCCCAATGGGTTGCCACTTAACTTTTCATCTCCCCGAGCACCTATATAGTGCTCTGTACATAGTAGCAACTTAAATGTTTGGTACATTGAACTGAACATGCAAACATCCATTCTGAATTGGTGGTTCAATATAGATTTCAAAGCCTTTGAAATATGATTGGTATACAGTGGACGCTTTACATAATTTCTGTTTCAAGGCGGGGCAACATGGTGGTATACTGAAAAACAGACGAGATTGAATTTTCAAGAGCTTATCCAAGCTTTGTGATAAATGAGCTGGATTTTCTTGCACAAATTTTGCAGTATATTCCAGATATGTGTCCACATATGTAAAATGAGAGGTGATTAAAATTATATGTCTTGTCCTTTTATATATCTAACATTCTTTTATTCTATTTCTGAAAAAAGAAATCCTTAAGAAAGCTAGCAAATATCCCTTGTCTACCAGTAAAAATGAAAGTGAGAATGGAAAGACTGATTCTGATAACTCAAAGTAAAGATGGTTTGGGGCCAAAAAGATTTTTGTATCTCTATATTCTCCGAAGGTCTGACCTTCATCTGATGAAAGAACACATCTCAATTTTGAAGTGATGCGTTCTAAGAGAAATGAGCTGCCAAGCATCAAACATTAAAAAAACCTTTTACCTGCCTTGTAACTGTGGAATCCAATGAAGTCAATATGAATCTTCTTTGAGTATTTACAGAAAGACAGCTTTCTAAACAGGAGAAATGATTGAAACCCACACAAGGGCGGGGGTGAAATTCTAATGGATTTAATAACACTTTAATCAAGGAAACTCCTTAAGTAGCCGATTTAATCACTGTCATCAGCAGCATCAGTGTGATTGAAAGCATCATTACCTTAACAGTTGATTATGAAGAGCTAGATGGTATAGTTTTCTCTTTCACTAAAACTGGTCATTACGGAGGTTTCTGTGGGGGCATATCCACCATCACCTTAAATAGTGATTGGACTTGATAGGCTTCCAGCAGAAAGTGAACAATTGAATTCTTTCCCAAGACTTTAAACATTGTCATAATGCACATCATAGAAATGCACTAACTTCAGGAGATTGATATCAAGCAAAGACCTGTTTGGACACACAAGTCCAACTCTCTCCTGGGCCTGTGAGTCAAAGCAATTGGTAGAGATTTATGGGAGTAGTTCAAACAGATCAAATGAGATAATATACATTTTATGCCCTTAATACACACTTTTTACCTTCCCTTCCTTCCCCTCCCCTCCCCTCTCCTCTCCTTACCTTCCCTTTTCGTATGTCCAAAATGAACACTAGTTAGTCTAAGTCACATTGTATTTAAAATCCAAGCACTAAAGCATTCAACATCTTTTCCCTAATGTCTATGCCAGTCCCCAAATCAGATAGAATTAAAATAAATAAATCTGGTTTTCCTGACTTGCTCTTCCCAGAGATCTATTTCTTCTATCCTTAACCTTAGAATTTTTAAACTGTTTCTTTTTGATGAAGGGATGAGGTGGCCTTCATTTGCTATCATTGCAGTTGGGGACTCCCACTATGAAAATTCTCTTCAATAGTGGAGATAGGCAACTGTATGTAACTAACAAAGACAGACGGTTTCATATTATACCAAGAGGTTATATGACTTGCCTATGGTGACACAGTTAGTATGTGGCAAAAAGCAAGACTTGAATGAGTCTCCCTGAGTTCAAATCTAGCCATCACTCAACCAAACACTGACTACATGTACCGTCTTGAATATTGTTTCTCTTTATTGACTTTTGAGAGAACCCGAACTACATGGAAATTATCTATGGTCCTTATTGATCCTTTCTGATACCTTAGATATAAGGTTGGCAATAAAGTGCTATAGAATATTAAAATAACTTGTCTTGTATTTTGCCACAGAAGCCATATGATGTTAACTTAGGACTGATGACAACATAACCATTTGCGAGGTTTTGTTTTTCTTGTTTATTTGTTTTTTAAGTTTTAATAGTATTAACTCTACTTGAATGTGACTGCTTTATGGATTACCAGAGGTAGTATAACAATATATATGAAATATATTATTTTAATATATAATAAATGTATATATTTATATATAATATTTACATATTTTATATATTTATATATAATATATGTGTATATAATTTATATATAAATAGATAAAATATATATAAAATAATATATGGACAGCAATAGAAATATTGGTTGCTACCTTGATTTGAGGTATTTTAGTGGACATTAAATTTTTGACACACAGTCACACAAAAGGGAAAGTAAATTTTGGATCATAGCATCATACCCTTGCAGAATTGTAATGGGCTATGCATTAAAACTCATTCACCAGATGGCAAAAGTGAGTTATTGAAAGGCAAATAATTTTTAAAAGTAGAAAATTAAAGAGCTAGAATTCAAATCTAGGTCAAAAGCTAATAGATTGAAATTACCATGCGGAGAGGTAAGGTATACAAACATGGAATGGATGGTCTTGTGAGGGAGAAAGCTAACCATCAATTAAAGTGCTAAAACAAAGTATCATTGCAGAGCTGGAAGGAATTTATAAGATTCCCATGTATAGCCCCCACTGTTTTCCATCTGAGGAAAATAAAAGTGACAGAAGTCAAGGGATTGATCCAAGGTTGGTTGGTTGTTGTCTTTTATGCTTGAGGAGGAACAAAATGACCTCACTATCTCCAGATCAAAGTACAGTGTATCTGACTGTAGCTGCTCAAATTAATACAAGCTCAGAAGGCTGTACCACAGGTCAGACACAAATAGTTCACATGAATAATTGGAGTGAAGATGTCTCTGATTTTGTTCATCTCATACTTCTTTTGAGCTACTGCAATTCTGCTTTGCTGATAGAGCACAGTGCCTTCTTTAACATGGGTACAGCATGCTGGACAGTCCTGTACCAGTGTCTCCCATGGCTCACAATTGCTTCCAAAGTTTTTCAGAGATCTTGAGAGTGGCTTTGTATCACTTCTTCTGACCTTTATATGGGCAGTTGCCTTATATGAGTTCTCTGTAAAATAGTGTTTTAGACAAACATATGCTTAACATTTGAACAACATGGTCAGCTCACTGGAGTTGCCTTCTCTGCAGTAGTTTAAATGCTTGGCAGTTTATCTTGAGACAGGATCTCAGTGTCTGGTATCTCATCTTCCCAGGTGATCTTCAGAATCTTCCTAAGATAATTTGGAAGGAAGTGATTCAGTTTCCTGGCATAGCATTGGGATACTGTCCAGGTTTCATAGGCATACAAGAATAAGGTCAGCACAACAGCTCTGTTTGGTAGGCAATTTAATGTCTCATCTCTCCCACACTTTCCTTCAGAAGCTCTCAAACACTGAACTAATTGGTAATATGTGTGTCAACCTCATCATCTTTGTGTACATCCCTAGAAAATGTACTGCCAAGGTAAGTGAACTTATCCACAACACTTAGAATGTCTCCATTTGCTGTAATCAATGGTTCCAAGTATGGAAGATACAGTGCTGGGTGGTGGAGAACCTCTATTTTCTTGGTGTTAATTTTCAGGCCAAAATTATCACAAATGGCAGAGAATCGATCCATACTCTGTTGTATCTCAGCTTCAGAGTCTGCACTGAGTGCACAACATCTGTGAACATGAACCAAGTCAATGTACCAAGTCTCCCTGCACTTTAGTCTGGGTTTGTAGCCTTTTCAAGTTAAATAATTTGCCATCACTGCAATAGCTGACCTTGATGATCTTGTCCTTGCTGAGGCAGGGGGGAAGGCAGTGCAACTGGGGTTAAGTAACTTGCCCAAGGTCACACAGCTAGTAAGTGTGTCAAGTGTCTGAGGCCGAATTTGAACTCAGATCCTCCTGACTGCAGGACTGGTGCTCTACTCACTGCACCACCTATCTGCCCTGATATCTGACAATATTGGTAAAAACATGATGCTAAGAAGTATAGGAACACACACAGCCCTGCTTCACTCCATTGATGACTTGGAAAGTGCAAGAGCACCACCCATTAACCAGAACCCATACAAATATGCTGTCATGGGACTAGTCTACAATACTAATGAACTTCTCTAGGCAACCAAATCTCACCATGACTAATAGTATCAAAGGCCTTTGTCAGATTGATGAATGTTGTACATAGACCTCTGTTCTGCTTCTGGCATCTGTCCTGGAGTTGTTGGACAGAAAAAACAAAAACAAAAACATATCGACTGTTTTTTTTTTCTGAAATTACACCGACTTTCAGGTAGATGGCCATCTTCATATGAAGGATCAGACAATTTAAGAAGACTCTGGCAAGAATCTTGCCAGCAATGACTGAGAGAGAGGACCCTTCAACCCCCATAAATGTCATAGGACAACTTATTTCCCTTTATTTTTACAGAGATGGACAATGGAGGCATCCTTGAACTCCCAGGGGATAATATCCTTTTGTCATATAACCTGGAAAATTTCAGTTAGAAATATGTATATCTCTCTCTGACTTTAGCAATCTGGCCTTCATATACTAGCCTTCTTTTACTCAGGACTGAAATTTGGATGTGATACCTGCTAAGTTCTCTCACAAAAAGAGCTGTTCTTTCAGGTCTGCTGAATTTCATGTTGTCTATAAGCACAATGGTTAGTGAATCATCTTCACAAAAGTTTTTGTATATTTGTGTGTGTGTGTGCGCGCGCGCGTGTGTGTTTCAACTGCCCAGGAAGCCCAGCTGCTGCAGCATTCAAGCTAGGGCTGGGTTAAGTGAAGAATTCAATTTTAGGGCACTTTTTCTAGCCCCTTCCTCACTCCAAGAGGTGAGCAGTGCAGTGCTTAAAAAAGCGTGCTCGAACACCCAGAGGGCTGCTGAATCCCACTACTGCTTCAGTCTAGTGAGATGACTCTATGGCCTGGGCCACCTGCGTGCAAAGTTGTGACTACAGCTCCTATTTTATTCACACCTGCTGCTTCATCTGTTGCCTATTGCCAGAGGACTTCGAGGTAGGTAAAAGTGGTAAAATGGTATGGGTGGTATCTTTTGACATGCATAAATCGAAGGCAGGTTTGCTCGAAGTTTTTGGCCTCACTCTCTCTTCCAGAATCATCAGAGTTTGTGACTAGTGATGGCTCAGGATACAGTGGATGACTTTGGCATCTTTGATGTCTAAAACTCTAGATGATCCACAGTATTTGCTTCTACCGCTTTCATGTTCTTCACGTCTGTCTATTCTGCTGGGGAAGTCTTTATATGTTTGGGGTAGGCACCCCACTAACTCAGTGAGTAGTTTAAGGCCTCTCAGTTACAGTCAACTTGTTTTAACACATCTGCTAAAACAGTTTACTGGAGTAGGGCTGCTGTGCATGCTTCTTGGAGCCACAGGTAAGAGTTGGATGGCAGAGAGATACCAAAAGTGGAATGTAGCCCTAAAAAGGGCAGCCCTCATATAAGAGGTACTAGTCTTCCCTGAAAACCCATACCATACAAAGCCACTCAGCTAATGACCAAGCTAAGCTAAAAACTCAAATCCCATGATTCCTAGACCAATATGGTACCCATTATTCATATTGCTTCTTTCTAGGATTTTATGGAAAATATTTCTTTATTGGGTGGGAAAATGTCCCACATAACTTTAGAGTAAATTTCAATGCTAATCTTAAAGTAAATAAAAATGTTAATATTTAAAAACTCATAAAGCCAAGTACCATTGTTGTTGGTCAGTTGTTTCAGTCATGTCCAACTCTCTGTGACCCCATTTTGGGGTTTTCCTGGCAGAATACTAAGATACTGGAATGCTTTGCCATTTTCTTCTCTAGTTCATTTTACAGATGAGAAAACTGAGGCAAGCAAGGTTAAATAACTTGCCCAGGATCACACAACTAGTAACTATCCAATGTCAGATTTTAACTCATGAAGATGAGTCTTCCTGACTCCAGGCCCTGCTCTCTATCCACCGACCCACCTAGTCACTCCTTGTACCACCTAGTCACCATTAACCAAATCCAATTCTTTCTTCCTATTTCTTAGAAAAATTATTTTCCTGATCAAATACCTTGGGATTGAGGATGGAGTCTGATTGCTCCAGAGCTCTAGTATCATCCCTTGAATATGGTGTCCCCATAGCAGTAGTATGATCCTAGAAAATGTAGTTCTCTGCTGTCACGGTTTAAGCTGTTGCCTCTTCCCATAGAGCAAACTGTCCCCTATACTTCTAGCAAATCTGAAATAATAAGGACCGTGTTTTGTGCATAGCAACTATCTGATGATTTCTTGTTAAAATGAATTGAATTGAATTGAATGCTCTGTTACTTTGGAAAATATCTGATTGATCAGTATTCTTAGTGGTCTCTCAAGTTCTGGGGTAATATATTACCAACCTTTCCTCAGTTTCACCCAGATCACAGAACTAATTTTCAGTCAAGAATGTGTTGGCAACTTGTGTGAATAACTAGATCCAGTTTTACTTTACTAAAAGGCAATGATTTTTATGGAGTAGAGGTTACTCCTAAGAAAAACATAGAATGAAAACCATAATGCTCACTTAATATACTCGAAAATAACTTAATTTGTAGTGAAGACAGTAAAAAAAATCCTTTGTTGCCAATTATCAATAACTCATTACATCAGAAAATACATTTCTTCCTTAACTGCATATTCTGTTTTAAAAAGCATAAATTCCACTAATGAAATTACTGTATCTTGAGTATAGGAGCTGAAGGTGCAATAATACTGATGGCAGAGAGATAAGTTTTCACAAAGCTTGTACTTTTCACTTGTACTTTTTCATGCTATTCATGAGTTAGTACTCCCAATAAAAGGTACGTGGAACATGATGATTGATATATGTGTGTACAACAAATTGTTCCATAAATGATTAATCTAGGTATTAATTATAAAAATACTCTAAGCAAACCAGATATGGAAAATTGTTGCCTACTTTTCCAGATGTTTGGTAACTGCTTGCTTCTCTTTCTTTAACGAAATTATCACTTCGTCTCTTATATGTCAAGATCCCAGTCTCTTGTCTTTTCCCTAGATTTATTCATCTTCTCTCAGAAAATTTTATTGTATGTTCAAGATTGAATTGTAAAAGCTAGGCGTAAGCTGAAATCAATGTCACTTGAGGATATGGTTTCAGATATGCCAATGATTACATTATTTGGGAGAGGAAATTGTCTGTATCCTTCTTGAGCACTTCTTCAAAAGATAAGTCCACAAATTCTTATAGCTTTAACCATCACATGTCAGTTTTAGTATAGTTCCCTTCATGTCTTCTCAAACACTCTAAAAAGTTTAATCCTATTTCATGACCACAGAATCCCAGAACCTCAAGGTTGTCAGCGACCACGGAAGTCATCTTGTCTAGCTATTCTGAATAAATATTCTCTCCAGAATAATTGGCTAGTTGCCATACAGCCCTTGCTTGAAGATAATCACTATTAAGGGTCATGGTCCACCTCCAGATATAGTCACTTCCATCCTTAACTTTATTTGACAGTAAGTTTTTCCTTATATTAAGTGATTAATACCTCATCTTAATTTGCCTTCTTGCACTTCTCCCATTGTGCCTAGTTTTGCCTTCTGAGGCAAGATTTTGAACAAGTCAAATGCCACTTCTATGTGACAGTCCTTCAAAGACTTGAAGTCACTTGTCATGTCCCCACTAGTTATTCTATTCTCCAGGGTAGATATCCCAGTTCTTTCATCATTAAATGGTATGATCTTAACACTCTTGATCCTGCTTGTGAGCCCCCTCTGGATATTCTTCAGTTTTTTAATATACTTTCAAAAACTGAGACTTGACAACTACAAATATGATCTGACCAGAACAGAGTACAGAGGCACTACAGTCTTTACAATCCTTAACATTGTATATTTGGATTCAACTTAAGATTCCACCAATTTGGTCTTAGGTTGCAAAAGAGCTTTCCAACCACCCTTATAGCCAAAGCTCCTGCATTTACTCTAAGAAATCAATTTATCTAATCATCATAGTTAACTATGTCAAAATAAATTTGTCCAAATCATTTAATTCCGTGTTGGACCTTCTGATTGTGTTAGCACATATTACAATTCAATATCTCAAAGGATTTGGATGCTTATCGATGCAAGTAATCAAGTGCTTCATCTTCCTCCTGTGTAATTCTCATCCATGTTTACCCATGGCTACTTTAAAGACGATCAACCCAATGTCCTTGAATGTGTTCCTTTACTTCATTTATACTCAGCTAAGTGGCATAGCAGAGAGCATGATGGACCTATAGTCAGGAAGACCTGAGTTCAATTCCAGCCTCAGACACTTTTTAGCTGCGTGACTCTGGGCAAGTCACTTTACCCTGTTCGCCTCAGTTTCCTCATCTGTAAATTGAGCTGGAGAAGAAAATAGTAAACCATTCTAGTATCTTTGCCAAGAAAACCCCAAAAGGGATCTCAAAGAGCAGAAAATTAAACAGCAAGACTTCATTTATATTTGGGGGTTCCAGTACAGCCTTTGGAATGTCCCTGTCTTGTCACCATATCACCAGTGATATGCTCACCACACAACCTCATTTTTCATTTCCTGAACAGTATCCCTCATCCTGATATCTCTGTGCCATTTTGCCTTCATTTTCGAATTTTAGATTACTCACAATATTTATTTCTTTGGAGAGTCATGTTCTATTACACTAAGATGCTAAATTCATTCAATAATGAATAGATTTGATGTCACCAATATGACTTTCATGCTTCTCCCTTTCTTGCCAAAAGAACGCTACAATCGTAGCCTCATAGAATCTTCAAATTGGAAGTGATTTCAGAGCTTAACCTTAACCTTAACATTAACCTTAACCAACCTGTACCTTAAGCAACATACCTTACCTTATCCTAGAGAAGTGATTACTAGAACTAACCTAAGAAGTGTACCCCTACACTAATAAGTTTTGGGTCTTTGTTTTCATCTACCTTTCCCAAAGTAGCAAATGTTGTATTACTGTTGATAGATACATTTGATTGATCTATGATTTTCATCTTAGATAATCATTATCTATTTTTTTCAAGCAATTTCTTTTGAAACCACCGTGGAGAGGGCAGCCCCAGTGCTAGTGCCTTTGATTTCAGGATGTTTCTTTTTTTAAAAGAAGAGATTAAGGTGATGAGACATTTTGACTATAAACTACAACCCACAGAAAATGACATATCCCTAAAACACCAAGCTTTCATTTAGCTGTTAGCAGTTAAGCACACATGGAGAGATCATCATCTTTAGAAATCAGAATAAATTTGGCAAACACCCAGGTATAGAAGCAGCCTTGTTATTGCCTATGTATGAACCCTTGTGTATTTAACATTCTTTCTTTTTTCAGTGATGATTTTAACAGTGAAAGAAATGAAATATGGATATGTTCAAACTTAACACTTAAAGCTCAAGCATACTTAGAATGATTAATAATGCTGAAATGTGCTGAATAAAATGAAGGTACATAATTCAAAAGTCAGTAAATACTTTAAGGTACAATTGTCTATTTCTAATAAGAAGGATTTTCAAATCATGAGCCTTCTATCTGCTTGTATTGTTTTTCAAGACAAAAGAAAAGGGAATGAAATCCAACTGATATTTTTTGGAGTTAAATTTTAATTTGAAGCTAAATTAAAATTTAATGACATCTGAGTTTGTACATAGTCTAAGCCCCCTCCATAATTATGGTTTAACAGCTAGATCACTGGAAAAGTAATGGAAATTTGTAACATTTTCATAATGTTTCTTTTATTAATTCATTTATTTGGGGGGATAGGAGTTTTAGCTCTGTGATTTTGTCAAAATAGAAAGCTCATTACACCAAGTAGTGTCTTGTCTTTGAAATTTGTGGCTTTTGATGACTTCCTAGGAATTTAGTGACTTTGGAATTGTTACAAAGATAGCATATTCCAAAGCCAGGTTTTGAACTCAGATCTTCAGGACTCCATGGCTAGCCCTTTATCAATTACACACACACACACACAATATTTGGCAATATATACACGTATGTATATGTGTGTTTGTATGTGTATATATATATATTTATATATTATCATTCAGTCATTAATATTGCTATAAACTTTATTATAACAATGTCACATTTGTATAATGCTTTTCAATCCATAATATTTGGCCTAAGAGCTAGGGTGTACAGGTTTCACTGTTTAGACATGAGGTAACTGAGACCGAGTAAGGTTAAATAATTTACCCTGAATCATCCAGATATAAAGTTGTGGAGCCAGGATTTGAATCAAGGAATGTGTTCATTCCAAATTAAGGATTCTTTATTGAAGTCACTCATGAACTCACCATAGAACAATCTAACTTGACAGTATCCCTGTAGGTGAGGAACAAAATAGAGTTGTTTAAACAATGGAAGTGCAATGATTTGAATTTAAATTAAATGTTCAAGCACCTCCTACATAGTATAGGGAAAATGGATTCACAAATAAAGATGAGTAAAGACAGTTAAAGTTTGCCTCAGATAACCCATGGCCACAAAATACATCTGGACCTTGTTCAGGAAATCTTTTGCTTCGGATGGATTTGGCCATGAGAGCTAAATTTCACCAACTGTACAAAACCCCCTGATTGACAGAAGATTGCTCATGCTTGAATGGACATATTGAAATTTTAAACAACTAATGGGAGCAGGATGAACATCAGAAATGCATTCTGCTTCTAGGATATGACCTACTTTTCTTTTTTTCACCTGAAGATGAGCTGGAGAATGAGTATTTAGAGAGAAAGGTTTGCAAATTCTCTGGAAAATGTGGAAATATCAATTGATATTGATATAGTGCATTAATGTTAACAAATCATTTTACAGAAATTATTTTGGCTCATCCTTACAATAAACCACTTATGTAGGTGTTAGAGAGTCTTACTGTTATCTCCATTTGTCAGGTCTGAGTACCTGAAAATTTAAGTGATTTATTCCTGGTCACAGTCAGAAACAAGGTCTAATCAAGGTTTATAATGATTTCACATCTACCATTATTGCCACCAAACCATGCTCATTTTTTTCAGTATTGTGGATACTTTAAGCAAATGTAAGATGATAACCACTCATTGGGTATGTTGGAGAATGAATTCTTGTCCAAGGAGGCTTTAGGCTGAACAACTTCTGAACTCCCTTGAAACTCAAATTCTCTTGTTTATTCATAATTTTTTTTTCTCTATCAAATTCCAGGTAATAATTTATACTGATAGTTGGCTGCAGCATGATACCATGGTCTTGGATTCGGGAAATGAGTTCAAATCTTACTCAAGATTTAATATTATATGATCATAGATCTGGAAGTGACCTCAAGGGCCATCTAATACAAACCTTTTATCTTACACATGAGGAAACTGAGACCCAAGGAAGTTACATGAGTTATAGCCAAGGACACAAAATTGGTAAGTGTGAGGTAGAATTTAAACTAACGTCCTCTTTGTCCAAAGCGAGTGCCACTTCCATGAGTTTTATGACTAGGACGAGTCACTCTCCCTGACCTCCTGTTTCTTCATCTATAAAACAGGATAATGATAACTACATCACTAGCCTCACATAGGTATATAAGGAACTTGTTTTGCAAACTTTAAAGTACTAAATAAATATGGGTTTTATTAATATTTCTGCCCATGATAATTTCTTCTCCATGTGGATTATAATTAAAATGAAATTGAAATTTTAATATCATCATTTCCACTTATCACAAAATTTCTCTTCCAGGAATGACTTTAAAACATTCTCTGAAATGTTTCTTTAAATTGTAAATATATTGCTTTAGAACAGTGCTCCTTATTATATAGATTTGGATATACTTAGCATCAGGACATGTCCCTTGAAATAAAACTTGCATATTATGACAGAAACATCATTGAACTATAAAGAAATTGTTTATCCATTCTAGTGCTATTATCAGTGGAATCAATATCTGTAGACAAGTTTTATTATCTTTAAAAACTACTCCATCTTTTCCAAGGCCATGTTCTTTTCTGCCATCACTATTTTAGAATAGAGACAGTCTCACAGACATAAAATGTCACCTAATGTTTTCTAGGTCACTTGAGTAACAAGATGGCCAAATGGATATTTTCTTCAGTTCCTACAATCTCTCAGAGCTCTCCAAAACAGAAATTATGTCTCAATGATAAAGTCACTTCAGCTGTTTCCATGGTTCAGGACACCCAGGTACACACACAGAGATACACAGACACACAGGCACACAGACACGCATGCACACGCGCATGCAGACACACATGCATGAATGCATGCACACACAGAATGGTTAACTGACACTGTGCTCACTCAGCAACCCTCCTATACCTCCCACATTAATGACAGTGAGGTTGCACTAGCAGATCTAAGGACACAACATAGTCTTACACCAAAACTCATCTCTACACCCCAGTCCCTCTTACTCTTTCTAGTGCTGTAGTGTCCAAGTTGGAGAAGTTTCCTCAGGCATGACAACTGGAGAATTCAGCCTCTGCTGCTACTCAAAAAGCAGATTCTGGATTGTTGATGACAGCAAGCTCTGATCTGCCTGTTCTCATCAGAGAACTAAGGAACAGTGGGACTGGGACAGATAATAGGGCCAGGATATTATACACATAGGGAGCTTTGCAGTACTCCGTTAAGTTTAAGGGAAGAGCAAAACATTCAGCTCATGACAGTTCTCACCACCCAAAAGTCATTTGAGACAAATACCTATGCTGGTGAAACATGAATTGTCCAATGTGAGAGGAGGCTGAGATGTATTGACATCCAGCCCTCACAGAAACCACAAGCAAAGTGCAGGGAATAAGAAGTATATGATAAGGAAAATAAGGGGGCAGAGAGACTAAAAGTACCAAAAATTCCAGGAAGAAGAAGTTTCAATGACCTTGAACATAAAAATATAAACAGCAACAACAGAAGTAAATATAGTCTCTAGATCTAGTAAACAAGTTCAGGCATCTATTAGTATATACCGCAAAATGAAGGAAAATGATTCAATACTTGATGAGACCTGTGGAATTTGAGAACATTGAACCACAACACACTATTCCTGAGTGATTTAAAAGAGAAATAAAAATTATAAAAGATATACGAGGGATACAAAAATGGTTTAACATCAGAAAAGCAATTAATGTAATTAATCATATTAAAACCAAATATCCAAAACCATGTGATCTTCTCAAAGAATATAGAAAAAAGCTTTTGAAGTAGTAAAATATTCTTAAAGCATAAAGGGATTGAATATAATATAATAATCATTTAATATCTTCTGATTTAATGTAATAAAAACATACCTGAAACTAAAATTTGACATCATGTGCAATGGAGATACACTAAAACCTTTTTCTAATAAGTACAGGAGGGAACTAAGAATCTGCACTCTCCCTACTGTTATCTGACATAGTTCTAGAAATGCTAGTAATAGCAATAAGAGAAAGGGATTAAAAAAAATAAAGATAAGAACAAAGGAGATAAAACTATGCCTGTTTACTGACATTATGATGGCTTACTTAGAAAACCCCAGGGAATTAGTAATGATCCTCACTGAGAAAATCAATAGCTAATAGGAATATAATACCACTACTAGGTCTGTAACCCCAAAAGATAAAAAAAAGAAAAAGGAACTATGTATAGAAATATATATAGCAGTTCTTTTTAGTGGTGGCAAATAATTGGAAAGTGAGGTGATGTCCATCAATTGTGGAATGGCTGAACAAGTTGTTGTATATGATTATGATGGAATGCAGTTGTTCTTTACAACAAGCTTGTATTCCTGCCAAAAGGACATGGCTCATGACAATGTGATTGCCATTTGCAGGAAAATGTCACACTACCATCATAGGTGCCTATGCTCCCACCATGACAAATCCTGATGATATCAAAGAAAAAAATTTACAAAGCCCTAGAGACCATTATCATCAATGTGCCAAAAGAGGACAAGCTATAATTCTGGGTGACTTTAATGCTAGAGTAGCCTCAGACTACCAGACTTGGCAGGGAGTCCTAGGGAGGAATGGAGTTGGAAACAGCAACAGCAATAGTCACTTACTACTGAAAACTTGTGCATCTCATGACCTTTTTATCACCAACACTGTCTTCCATTTACCTAAACACAATAAAACTTCTTGAATGTACCCTCACAGCAAACATTGGCATTTAATGGACTATGTCATTGTAAGAAGAGACAGGATGTGAGAGTGATGAAGGCAATGTATGGTGCAGAGTTCTAGATTGATCACAGACTTAACTTTTCCAAACTAAATGGTTGTGTTCAACATAAATGAAGCCCCTAAGGCAAAATGACTACCAGAAGAATTAATGTCAACAAATTATAGCTCTTCTCTGAGCAGGGACAGTTTGTTGCTAACTTGGAGGGAAAGTTGAGGCAACACACAGTTGGCAACAGTGGAGCAGAAAAGGAGTGGGCAACTTTCAGAGATCTGGTGTATAGCACTACATTTGCTCATCTGGGTAAGAACACTCACAAACACCAAGGCTGATTTGATGAAAATGATGGGGAAATTCAGAAGTTGGTAAGTGAAAAGTGAGAACTCCACAGGGTTTACCAGCAGGATAGTTCATCCATCTCTAAGAAGGTAGCATTTGATGCCATCAAAAGTAAAGTTCAGATGGAGCCAAGAAGACGCTGTGAAAGGAAGGAACTACTGAAGCTCTCTCACAAATAATGTCAGATAGGTCTAAAAAAGTGAATCTGAGCAGATTTGAGAGAATTAGAAGCCACTAGTAGACTGAGAGGGTCAGGAGTACCAGGCACGTGGAAGGGCACCAGACCAAACCAACTGGGAATGGCAGATGAATCCAGCCAGCATGCTGGTCTGGGAGAGTGCTGGGAGAGTGAAACACCAGAGCAGGAACAGGCCCAGGGTGGAAGTACTGGCTACAGCAGCGATCAGGCCCCTTGCCTTTCAGCCCAGGATGGGAGTCTGTCAGAGCTACAGGAGACACCAGCACAGAACCTGCAGCTGTGGGAGCAGCTAGCCCAGAGGCCTCCAACCCACAGTCTAAAGGTCTGAAATTCACCTTCTTGAGCTTCCAGGAGCCATGATGGCCAGGTAAAAATGGCTCTCATCAATCCCTTGAGTAAACCCACAGAATACTTCCTCAAGAGAAACAGAGGACCCAGAAGTGGGGCTTCAAGAGTGAGAGAAGTTGGGGATAAGGCTCTTCTTGTGGTAGTGGAAGGAGACTAGTGCAGGAAGAGAGGTGTCCCAGTAGCCCTCACCTCAGCAGAACAATTAGAGTAACTGAGCCCCAGGGGGCTGGAGCTAACAAATGTCAATGCCAGGATCCCAGACATGACTTTGCACTGCCAGGAGAAGTGGAAGACACCAGCACAGACACCAGCTGAGACCACCCATGCCATAGAGCAGTCCTGGGGAAGAGGAGACTCCCAGCAGCCAGACCACCCCTCTCCTGCACATCATGAAACCAGAGGCCATAGCACATAAAGCCAGTGAGCAAGACCACAGATCCCAACACAAGAAACTTGGGACAAAGCTCCCTGAGGCCCAGAAGCAGAGAGCCATTTTAGAAGCCAAGGGAAAAAATACACCAAGAAAAACACACTAAGAAGCTTTCAAATACCACTGATTCCTATTATGAAGACAGGGAATATCAAAATACCAATTCAGAAGAAGACAGAATAGACACTATACCCACATCTGGAACTCAAAAGGGAAAATGAACTGGTCTCCAGACCAAAAAGCATTCCTGGAAGAACTCAAGGAGGACTTTAAAAACCAAATTAGGGAGGTAAAAGAAAAAAATAGAAAAAAAATTCACTGATGAAACCAAATCTTTCAAAAGTAAAATCGGCAAAATGGTTAAGGAGAAACAGAATATAAATGGAGAAAATATGTCATTGAAAAGTAAAATCAACCAAATGGAAAAGGAGATAAAGAAGATAAAAAGAAGAAAACAATACATTAAAAATTGGAATTTGGCAAGTAGAAACTAATGACTCTATGACCTGGAAAATAGATCCAGGAGAAATAATCTAAGAATTATTGGTCTACCTGAAAGCTAAGATGAAAAAAAGAGCATAGACAGCATCTTCCAAGAAATCCTTAAGGAAAATTGTTCCAAGGTCCTAGAACAAGATGGTAAAATCGTCATCGAAAGCATCCACTGATCACACCCTGAAAGACATCCCAAATTGAAAACTTCAAGAAATATTATAGCCAAATTCCAGAACTACCAGGTCAAGGAGAAAATACTGCAAGCAGCTAGAAAGAAAAAATTCAAATATCACGGAACTACAGCCAGGATCACGCAGGATCTTTCAGCTTCTACATTAAATGACAGGAGAAATTGGAATACGATAGTGTGAAAGGCAAGGAAGCTTGAACTACAACCAAGGATCAACTACCCAGCAAAACTGAGCATAATTTTCCAGGCAAAGAGATGGGCATTCAATGAAATAAGGGAATTCCAGACCTTCCTGATGAAAAGGCAATAGCTCAATGGAAAATTTGATCTTCAAATACAAAACTCAAGAAAGACATAAAAAGGTAAATGGGGAAAAAACCTAGTTAATCAATAAAGCAAATTAGTTACATCCTTATATAAGATTATTTTGTTTTATATATGTTTTGTAGACATGTCAATCTTGAGAATAGTACAGTTATTATGACAATTGAAAGAGATATACATAGACTGTGGGTGTCAGTATAAAATAACTGATATAATGATAAAAAATATAATTAAGAGATATAAAGGGATGGTTCTGGCAGAAGAGGTAAGGAGACAATAGAAAAGGGTAAATTACATCACATGAAGAGGCACAAAAACATATTATAGCAGAGGGAAAGAAGGGAGGGAGAAGAGCAGTATTTGATCTTTACTCTCATTGGATTTGGTTCAAGAAGGGAATAGCATACCCTGATAAGGATAGAAATCAAACTTGTCCTAGAGGCAGTAGGAGAGGAAAGGGAAAAGAAAAGGGAGGGGCTGGTCAAAGGGAATGAAGAAGTAGCAAGGGGGAAAAGGAAATATCAGGGAGGGGAATTAAGAGGGAGGGTAACCTGAGGAAGGTGGTGGTCAAAAGCAAAATTCTATTGAGGAGTGGAAGGGAGAATGGAGAAATAAACACATAAACAGGGAGGAAATAGAATGGAGAAAAAGACACAGACAGTAGTCATAACTGTGAATGTGAATGGGATGAACTCTCCCATAAAACGGAAGCAGATAGCAAAATGGATTAAAAACCATAATCCTACAATATGTTGTTTACAAGAAACACATTTGAAACAAGGGGATACACACAAGGTAAAGGTAAAAGACCGGAGTAGAATATATTATGCTTCAGCTACAGTAAAAAAAGCAGGGGTAGCAATCCTTATCTCAGACAAAGCAAAAGCAAAGATATATCCAATTAAAAGAGATAAGGAAGGACACTATATCCTGCTAAAAGGCACCATAAACAATGAAGCAATATCATTATTTAACATATGTGCACCAAGTGGTATAGCATGCACATTCTTCGAGGAGAAGTTAAGGAAGTGACAGGAAGAAATAGACAGCAAAACTATAATAGTGGGGGACCTCAACCTCCCCCTCTCTGAACTTGATAAATCTAACCTCAAAATAAACAAGAAAGAAGTTAAGGAGGTGAATAGAATTTTAGAAAAGGAAAAAATGATAGACCTCTGGAGCAAACTGAATGGGGATAAAAAGGAATATACTTTCTTCTCAGTGTTATATGGCACATACTCAAAAACTGAACATGTACTAAGGCATAACAACCTCACAATTCAGTGCAGAAAGGCAGAAGTAGCCAAAGCATCCTTTTCAGATCATGATGCAATAAAAATTATATGTAATGAAGAACAATGGAAAAATAAACTAAAAATTAATTGGAAACTAAATAACCTAATTCTAAAGAATGAGTGGAACAGAGAACAAATTATACAAACAATTAATAATTTAATTCAAGAGAATGACAATAATTAGACAACATGCCAAAACATATGGGACACAGCAAAAGTAGTTCTTAGGGGATGTTTCATATCTCTAAATGCTTACATGAATAAAACAGAGAAAAAAGAGATCAATGATCTGGGCATACAACTGAGAAA
Organism: Trichosurus vulpecula; assembly: GCF_011100635.1. Classification (NCBI taxonomy): domain Eukaryota; kingdom Metazoa; phylum Chordata; class Mammalia; order Diprotodontia; family Phalangeridae; genus Trichosurus; species Trichosurus vulpecula. The sequence goes on from NC_050580.1 coordinate 68,760,722, forward strand.
GCTAGAAAAAGAACGAATTGAAAATCCCCAATTAAATACAAAATTAGAAATACTGCAAATCAAAGGAAAGATTAATAAAATTGAAATCAAGAAAACTACTAAATTAATAAATAAAACTAAGAGCTGGTTTTATGAAAAAAAAATAAAATTGATAAACCTTTGGTCAATTTGATTAAAAAAAGGAAGAAGAAAACCAAATTACCAGTATCAAAAATGAAAAGGGTGAATTCACCTCCAATGAAGAGGAAATTAAAGTAATGATTAGGAACTATCTTGCCAATTGTATGCCCATAAATTTAACAACCTCAGGGAAATGGATAAATATTTACAAAAATATAAATTGCCCAGGTTAACAGAAGAGGAAATAAAATACCTAGATTACCCTATCTCAGAAAAAGAAATCGAGCAAGCCATTAATGAACTCCCTAGGAAAAAATCTCCAGGGCCAGATGGTTTTACATGTGAATTCTATCAAACATTTAAAGAACAATTAATTCCTACACTTTATAGACTATTTGGGAAAATAGGTGAAGACGGAGTCCTACCAAATTCTTTTTATGACACAAATATGGTACTAATACCTAAACCAGGAAGAGTCAAGACACAGAAAGAAAATTATAGACCAGTTTTCCTAATGAATATTGATGCAAAAATTTTAAATAAAATATTATCAAAAAGATTTCAGCAACTTATCACTAGAATAATCACTATGACCAGGTAGGATTTATGCCAGGAATGCAAAGCTGGTTCAATATAAGGAAAACAATCAGCATAATTGATCATATCAGCAGAAGCCATATGATCATCTCAATAGATGCAGAAAAAGCCTTTGACAAAATACAACACCCATTACTATTAAGAACACTAGAAAGCATAGGAATAAATGGAGCCTTCCTTAAAATTATAAATAGCATCTACCTAAAACCATCAACAAGCATTATTTGTAATGGGGTTAAGCTAGATGCATTCCCAATAAGATGAGGTGTGAAACAAGGATGTCCATTATCACACCTCTTATTCAATTTGATACAAGAAATGTTAACTGTAGCAGTAAGAGAAGAAAAAGAAATTGAAGGAATTAGAATAGGCGAAGAAGAAAGTAAAATGTCAATTTTTGCAGACAATATGATGGTTTATTTAGAAAATCCTAGAGAATCAAGTAAAAAACTACTTGAAATAGTAAACAACTTTAGCAAAGTCACAGGATGTAAAAGAAACCCACATAAATCCTTGGCATTCCTATACATTACTAACAAAGCCCAACAGCAAGAGATAGGAAGAGAAATTCCATTTTAAAGTTACTGTAGACACTATAAAATATTTGGGAGTCTGTCTGCCAAGACAAACCCAGGGCCTATATGAACATAATTATGAAACACTTTTCACACAAATAAAGTCAGATTTAAACAAATGGAAAAACATCAGTTGCTCATGGTTAGGCTGAGCTAATATAATAAAAATGACAGATTTACCTAAATTAATTTACTTATTCAGCACCATACCAATCGAACTACCAAAAATTATTTTACAGAGCTGGATAAAATAATAACAAAATTCATCTGGAAGAACAAGAAGTCCAGAATATCTAGGGAATTAATGAAAAGAAATGCTAGGGAAGGTGTCCTAGCCATAACACATATTAAACTGTACTATAAAGTAGCAGTCATCAAAACTGCTTGGTACTGATTAAGAAACAGTGGTGGATCATTGGAATAGGTTAGGTACACAAGATGCAGTAGTCAACGACTATTGCAATTTACTCTTTGATAAACCCAAAAAATCCAGCTTCTGGACTTAGAATTCACTATTTCACAAAAACTGCTGGGAAAATTGGAAAATGGTAGGGCAGAAACTGGTCATAGACCAATATCTTACACCGCATACCAAAATAAAGTCAAAATGGGTTTATGATTTAGGAATAAAGGCTGATGTTATAAGCAATTTGGGAGAGCAAGGAACCAGATTTATAGGAAAGGAAAGAATTCATGACACAATGAGATAGAGAGCATTACAAATGTATGTTATGTTAAATTGAAAAGTTTTTGTATAAACAAAGCCAATGCAACAAAGATTAGGAGGGAAGTAGAAAATTGGGAGTAAATCTTTACATCTAGTGTTTCTGATAAAGGCCTCATCTCTAAAATATACAGGGAACTGAGCCAAATTTATAGGAATACAAGTCATTCCCCAATTGAGAAATGGTCAAAGGCTAGGAACAGGCAGTTTTCAGAGGAAGAAATTAAAGATATCTATAGGCATATGAAAAAATGCTCAAAATCACTACTGATTGGAGAAATGCAAATCAAAACAACTCTTAGGTACTACATCTCTCTTGTCAGATTGGCTAAAATGACAAAACAGGAAAATGATAAATGCTGGAGAGGATGTAGGAAAATTGGAACACTGTTACATTGCTGGTGGAGTTGTGAACTGATCCTGTCATTCTGGAGAGCAATTTGGAACTATGCCCAAAGGGCTATAAAAATGTGCATACCCTTTGACCCAGCAATATCACTTCTAGGGCTGTATCCCAAAGTGATCACACAAATGGGAAAGGGACTCATATGTACAAAAATATTTATACCAGCTCTTTCTGTGGTAGCAAAGAATTGGAAACTGGGGGATACCTATCAATTGGGGAATAGCTGAACAAGTTGTGGTATATGAATGTAATGGAATACTACTGTGCTATAGGAAATGGGGAAGATACAGACTTTGTAATAACATGGAAAAACCTACACAATATAATGCTGAGTGAGAAGAGCCAAATCAGGAGAACATTATACATAACCACAGATATATTGATTCTGTGATGATTAACCTTATAGACTTGGCTCTTCTCAGCAATACAAGGTTCAAAGACAACTCCAAAGGACTCATGATGGAGAAAGCTATCTACATCCAGAGAAAGAACTATGGAGTCTGAATGCAGATTGAGGCAAACTATTTGCTCTCCTTTTATTCTTTTGTTTTTTTTCTCTTTTTTTTTTGGGGGGGGGTTGTTTCTTCTTTTTCATGATTCATTCCATTGGTCATAATTCTTCTTTACAATTTGACTATTGTGTAAATAAGTTTAATGTGAAGTTATATGTAGAAAATATATCAGATTCCATGCCATCTTTCAAAATCGCATGGAATTGAGTGTTGTAAACTAAAAATAAAAAATCTTAATTAAAAAAAAAAGTAAAGTACAAGCAAATCTTGGAGAGATGCAGGATTTTTGGCTCAGTAAGAAGGCAGATGAAATTCAGTTTTATGGTGATAGTAACAATCCAAAGAGCTTTTATGATGCCCTGAAGGCTATTTATGGGCCAATGACCTATGGTGCATCTCTACTACTCAGTGTTGATGGAGCCACATTGATTAGTGATAAGTACATGATCCTAAGGAGATGGGCTGAACACTTCCACAGTGTTCTCAACAGACCGTTATCAATCAATGCTGAGGCCATTGACCATTTACCACGTGTTGAAGTCAATCACTCCCTAGCTGAATCTCCAACTGAAGAAGAGGTATTGAATGCCATTAGGCTCCTTTCATGTGTCAAAGCACCATGCTGCTGATTCTATTGCAGCTGAGGTTTACAAGGTAAGGGATCCATTACTCATACAAAAGCTGACTGAATTTTTTCAGGCTATATGGCAAGAGGAGGTTATCCCCCAGGAGTTCAAAGATGCCTCCATTGTCTGTCTCTATAAAGGTAAAGGAAATAGATTGTCCTGTGACAATCACAGGGGGCATCTGTCTCTTAGTCATTGCTGGCAAGATTCTTGCCACAGTCCTCCTTAATAGGCTGATCCTTCACCTGGAAGATGGTCATCTACTTAAGAGCCAGTGTGGCTTCAGAAAGGCCCAAGGAACAGTCGATATGGTGTTTGCTGCCTGACAACTCCAGGAGAAATGCCAGGAGCAGAACAGAGGTCTGTACACAATGTGTGTAGATCAGACTAAGGCCTTTGATACTGTTAGCCATGAGACCTTATGGGAAATTATGTCAAAATTTGGTTGCCTGAAGAAGTTTGTCAGCATCCTATGTTAATTTCATGATGGTATATTTGCCTGAGTTCTAGATAATAGACAATGCTCTCGTGCTTTCCCAGTCACCAATGAAGCGAAACAAGGTTGTGTGCTTGCTCTCATGCTTTGTAGCATGATGTTTTTAGCCATGTTGGCAAATGGTTTCAATGAGGATGAACATGGCCTCAAGGTCAGCTACCGCACTGATGGTAAATTCTTCAATTTAAAAGGCTAGAAGCCAAGACCAAAGTGGAGGGAGTGTTGGTGCATGATTTTCTGTATGCAGATGATTGTGCACTCAATGCAGCCTCTGAAGCTGAGATGCAACAAAGTATGGATCAATTCTCTGCTATTTTTGCTAATTTTGGCCTAACAATTAACACCAAGAAAACATAGGGGCTCCATCAGTCATCACCACATCATCCATATATGGAACCATTGGTTACAGCAAATAGAGAAGTTTTGAATGCTGTGGATAAGTTCACCTACCTTGGTAATCTACTTTCCAGGAATGTTTGGTAATGTGGTTGACACACACATTGCCAGAGCTAGCTTATGTTTGGGAGACTCCAAAGGAAAGTATGGGAGAGAAGAGATATAAGACTGATTATCAAACTGAAGGTCTACAAAACCATTCTGCTGACCTCATTGTTGTATGCCTGTGAAACCTGGACAAGTCTACCATTGCCATGGCAGGAAACTGAATTGCTTCCATTTGAATTGTCTTAGGAAGATTCTGAAGATCACCTGGCAGGGGAAGGTACCAGACACTGAGGTCCTTACTTGAACTAAACTGCCAAGCATTCAAACTCTGCTTCTGAGAATGCAACTCCAATCAACTGTCCACATTGTTCAAATGCAAAACATATGCTTGCCAAAAAGACTGTTTTCTGGAGAACTTACATGGGGCAAGTGTTCACATCATGGTCAGCAGAAGCAATACAAGGACACTCTCAGGGTCTCTCTCAAGAACTTTGGAGTTGATTGTGTGAGATGGGAGATACTGGCATAGGACTGCTCACCATGGAGTGCCCATATCAGAGAAGGTGCCATGCTCTATGAGCAAAGCAAAGTTGAAACAGCTCAAAGGAAATACTGGATGTGCAAATTTAGAATATTCACCCCAAACATTCACAGAGACTATTTCTACTCTACCTGTGGTAGAGTATTCTGAGCTTGTGTTAGTCTGATCAGCCACAGTCAGACACATTGAAACTTGACTCTAGCATAGTGATGTCATGTTGGTCCTCTTTGAGAATGAAGGAAAACAGCCAACCAAGAAAGGATGAGCAAGATGCTCTCAGAAAAACCTGAAAAGACCTATATGAACTGATGTAAAGCAAAATAAGTAGAACCAGGAGAACATTGTATACAGTAACAACAATATTTTTGATGATCTGTTGTGAATAGCTTAGCTATTCTCAGCAATACAGTGATCTAAGACAGTTCTGTAGGGCTCATGATGAAAGGTGCCATCCACATCCAGAGAAAGAACTGATAGAGCCTGAATACAGACCACAGATACTTTTTCTTTCATTTCTTTATTTTCTTTTTTTTTCTGTACTTTCTTTCATATCATGACTTACAAGTAAATGTGTTTTGTATGACTGAACATTATAATCTATGTCAAATTGCTTGCCTTCTCCATGAGAGGGGTATGGGTGGGAAGAAGAGAATTTGGAAGTCAAATCTTGAGAAAAAAAGTTGAAGTTCTTTTATATGTAATTGAGAAAAATAAAATATAAAAAATAAATTATCAAATGCTTGTTTTTTAATTGATTAATAGTTTTATAGCTTAATGATATATGTGTTCAAAAGATATTATGAAATCCTGGCTCAGGATTCACAGATCATTGAATGCCTCCTTCTACCTACTCCAACTGAAACAGCATCTTTCCTTGGACAGAATGTCATCTAGCAAGAGAATTATTTTTGCCTTTGAATGAAGCATCTGTGGTGTCCTCAAATTTGTTGACTAGTGTCCAAATTTATGGTGGGTGATTAAGTTCTTCAAAATTTAACTTAGGATCCACATACACAAAAATATTCACAGAAGCTCTTTTTTGTGGTGCCAAAGAGTTGGAAAATGAGGGGATGTCCATCAATTGGGGAATGGTTGAAAGAGTTATAGCATATGAATGTAATGCAATATTATTGTGTCATAATATGTGGATGGGAGTGATGGTTTCAGAAAAGCCTGGAAAGATTTATTTGAACTGATGTAAAGTGAAGGGAAAACCAGTTGAACAAGCTGCACAGTCACAGAAATATTAGAAAGGTAAACAATTTTGAAAGATTTAGTAACTCTGGTCAATACAATTATCTCTCACAATTCCGAAGGGCTCATGATGTAAAATTCTCCACCTCTAGATAGAGAACAGATGGACTCAGAGTACAGACTGAAGCACATTTTTCCCTTTATTTTTCCTTTTTTTTGGAACATTGCTAACGCTGAAATATATTTTGCGTTACTTCATATGTATAATAAGTATAATTTCTTGCCTTTTCATCGAATGAGGGATGCGGTGGAGGGAGAGAGAGAGAATTTAGAACAAAAATAAAAAATACAATTAAAAAAACTTAGCTGTATAAGTTCAAAGACAGATAGCTTAACACCAGGCTGATACTTGAAACCTTTTTCAAATTAGGAGGTTTTTCCAGGGCTTGTCCTTTTCTCTCATAGTCTTTTAGTACCAAATGTCACTTCCAGAGCTCTGCATTAGATTCCCAAGATAATGTCAGTGCATTTGATCACTATATTTAAAAGTTTAGGAGTGTGTGAAAGAAACTTGAGAGTTGGAAATCCTGAATTGAAATTTATTAAGTCTGAATCACCCTTCTGATCTCTGAAATTGAATGAAGAATAGACTTTTAGGCAAGTCATCAAAGATTTATTAATCACCCAATATGTGCTAGGCAGTTTGTTAAGATCTAGTGATATAAAGAAATGTTTAAAAACAAAAACAAAACTCCATCTTTCAAGTAGTTTCAAGTGCAATGGGGGAGACAACAGGAAAAGCAACAACAGGGTGTTCCTAAAGTCTAGACACATAGGCAATTGATGGCAATGTGGAGTTATTGCATCAAGTTCACGTGAATCTTGCAAAGCACATCAACCTTTGCATCACAAATGATGGAAATCATGTTGAAGATGTTATTTGTTAATATTTCAATTAAATAAAAAAAATTCATTCATTCCATTTCTTGAAAATTTGCATTTTTCCCTATGTGTCCAGACTTTAGGAAGACCCTGTACATACAAACAAGATGTCTCCATCCATATCCATATCTATATCAATATCTATATCATCTATATCTATAGTTAGCTTTCTATCCATCTGTCTATGATGTCAGAAAACTCTCAATCTTTAGGATAGTGCCAGAGCCTCTCTCTAGTGCCTGTATTCCAACATTCCAGCATTCCCACTTTTATTTTTAATACCTCATTATCAATTCCCACTTGATTCTGCTGTGTATTACTTTCCCCTTTGACCTACAAAATGGATAAGCCAAATGTTCCTAGAATATACTTATTGACCTGTTCCTACTCAGTGGACGTATTGATGTTTGTAGAAAGAAGGACCCTGCACTAAGTGGCAAAGGGATAAGCAGATAGTGGGTAATAACAGCTCACACATAGATGTAAGCCAGCTGAGTTTGGCTGCTGACAGCAAATCAATTGATCTGTAGTCACCTGAGCCCACCCTCAGCCCCCAAACTAAACTAAGCAACTGTTTTCTTTTAGAGAGTCTCATAGCCATTACATGGAATTAAATACATGCTGAGAAAACTACAGGAGACAGTGCTACACTGAGAATGACTAGCTGCTGTGATAAAAGGTTGGAGAAAAGAAAAAGGTGGTCAGTAGGAAGTTGATGTTACAGGGTGCATAAAATCTTAACTAATAAGAACCTTTTTACAATAAAATAATAAACTATTCTTATACCTTGCAAAATATTCATATTTTTTAAAAAGAGAGAGAATAAAAATGAATATTCCTCTTCCCCTACTCAGATATTCATTTTAGTATCTTTTAGAATCAAGTCAAGATCTCTCAGACAGCTAAAAATTGAAATAATGAAAAATGAAATTAAAAGTTGAAATGAAATGAAAAGTTTACTTAGAATGATGTGTGTCCTTTCTTCTAAAATTGTAGTCTCTACATTCTCTATGTATATCCTTTTAGGAAATTTAGGAGTAATATTGCATAAGAATAGGGAATAGATTAATCAATATCTTTTGCTAGTGCGTTCTTGGTATCCTGTCATGATGATGAACTGCAGGGTTTTCTCACTATACTAGCTCCCTGTAGCTTAGTTTTCTTTTTCCTGTTTTTTTTCTCAGCTCTGGCACCATGTGTATAAACATCTTCCCTTGAGGCAAGCACTGACAAGGAACTCCCCTTTCTCACATGAGAAGGGTGAACTCTGGAATCTTCTTCTAACTCCAAGATGATGAATACTACCAGGATCTCTCACTTCCCTAAACTCTCAACTCTGATATTGCTAGAGGAGTGACTCCTGGGCTAGCACTTGCCTCAGAACCACCACTTTCCACTCCCTAGGAACTGGGATTCTAGAACTTGGAATACACAAACTGTTTTCAGGCTATAATATGGAGAGCACAGTCAACATCTATCTGCCTCTGAACCAAAGCAACCACTAACAACTCCCCAAGTGATTGAGTGTGTGGAGAGGTTATACATCTTCATAGACCAGGTTTCAAGTTCTTCCTGGGAAGCCTACTGACATTGGACAAATTCAATTAGCCTCTCAGTGCTCTAGATTGCTCTCTAAGGCGATATGTTACAGGTAAGATGATAACTTGTATGGACTGAGGAGTTTCCTTACCTGAGAGTTTCCTATCGAAATAAAAACAAAACATCACAGGTCCAGCCCCCATCCCATATCCATTTTATAGCTACTCATACTCATACCAAATATTTCATTCCCAATTGACGAGATTCAATCACTTATCCTCAATGAAGTTTGACTGGTTCTATAAATACCTGTGGAGATGTCAACTTTCCATACTGTGGTGAAATACAAGCCTCACTGCCTTGTAATCACATAAAGTTGATTGGGGACCCCCCCATCAACTGTTTAAAAAATAACTGGCACTCATATAAAGGTTTATGAAATGTTTCATATGCATTATCTCATTTTATCTTCAAGTTAGTCCCATGAATTGAGCAAGTCAACCTCTCTTTGCCTCAATTTCCTCAGCTGTACGATTGAGATACAAACAACGCCTATATCACAAGGTTGTTGTGGAGATCAAATGAGATAGTATTTGTTAAAGTGCTTATCACAGTGCCTAGCACATAGTAGGTGCTATATGAATACTTCTTCCCCTCTCTTATTTCCTTTTACTAATAAGTAAACAGTTTTAGAAAGTTTCAAACACTCGTACAACCAGTAAGCATCACAGATAGGCTGCGACCTCTTCTGACTTCAAAACCTTCCCTCTTTCCACTGAACAGTAGAAAATAATAAATACAACTCATAGTCTCTACACCCAAGGATTTTCAATGTACTTCTAAATATCCTATGTGTTGTCTCCCCCATGAGAATATAAACTCCTTATGATGAGGGATTAACTCTTGATATTTGGTAGCATGTACCACACCAGGTACATAGTAAGTGCTTAATATATACTTATAGATTGATTGGCAAGATGTGGATGCAAGAAACATTGAAATAATAGCTGTAGGCAGTGTTTAAGAATTATCAAGGGTACATATTCTATTTATGTGTTCTTCTTCCAAACCAATAATTGCATTGGTTTAGGGAATTCTTGGTCAAGAAATTCCCTCTATGAATATCAATTTTTTTCTTCTTAGATAGTTACTTGGAGCTCTGAGAATTTATAGAACATAGCCAGGTTGGCTAGTATGTGTCAGAGGGTTAACTTGAACCCAATTACAAAAACCCAAGTTTACCTGACTCAAGCTATGTTTCTAAGCCATGCAAATTCTTCTCATAGATAGTGCTAGTAAGATCTGTTATTTATTCTGTAGGACCAGTTTAAGTGGAAAGATCACAGAACTATAGAATTTACTGCAAGGTCTTTGGGTTTTTGTTTTGTTTTGTTTTGTTTTTTAATGCTTGTCATGACTCCTCACCTTGACTACAAACTCCCTGAGGGCTGGGATAATATCTTCTCCACTTACATCTCCAACTTCTTATTCCTAATAGTATATAACACATAGAAGTTACTCAGTAGATAGTTGATAAATGACTGATAGCTCAAGCAACTAACTTATATGAACCTCTGGAGGGCAGAACATTTACTTCTAGTGGCATCCTCAATGTCTCATGGAACACATGGGGCCGAAGAGTTGGTGCAAGAGTTGGTGACCGGCATGAGGGCACCAAGGATGGCTTAGGGAAACTAAAATTCCTCACTGTTATATTTTAAGTGTTTCTATTTTGTGAATAGACCATTTGAAATTTTATGAGACATGAAATTGGTGATATGATTTAGTTTTAGAAGAATTTTTAAAAATACAATAAAAATTATTAGTACTTTGGTATGCATTAAGAAACTTGCAGCTATTGGAAAATATACTATTTAGTCTTTGTTTTAGTCATGAAAGTAAGGTGCAATAGGCAAATTCACCCAGGCAGGATTTGGCAAAAGAATGATTAAATGTGGTGGCTTGAAGCAACTTTACAAGTCATAGAATGAATCCTAGATGACATCTAGTCCAATGACATTATTTTACAGATGAGGAAACCAAGGCCTAGAGAAATTGAGTAAATTGTTATAGCTGAGATTTTAACCTAGGTCCTGTGCTCCAATTACAGCACTCTTTGCATAGTACTGTCCTGCAATTTATATCCTTTAGATAAAAGGAAGTCCAACTTACTAATTTTACAAATGAAAAAAGACTGAGACACAGAAAGGTAAGTGACTTGGCTGAGGTCAACTAGTAAGTTATTGGCTGAATTGGGAATAGTGTCCAGATCCCCAGATTCTTAGTACAATTAATTTGCTACTATACCATTATTACCTCTATAATATGGATCTAATTACTATAAGATTTATCTTTTAAGAAAAAAAATCTCATGTTACATGGCCATGGGTAAATTAGAAAGTTATTCAAATCATCTAATTTAAGCTGTTGATTGTTTTAGATGACAATATATGAATTTCTTCACATATAAAATAGAGGTTGAAATATATGATTTCTCAAGTCCTTTTTATCTCTAAATCTTATGATGTAACAAATTCTAGTACCATAGCATTTTACCAAGGAAGAAAATATTTTTAATATGTAGGTACAATTGAGAAGATTAAGTAAGTCTAGGTACTAGATCTTGAGTCCAAAATGGCATAATTAAGGATACGTTAGAGCCTGAGAGTCAATTGTTGACTTTAAAGTGTGAGGTTTGAAAATAGGAAATGCAACAAGTTTTCTGAAATCATAGAATGCAGCAAATCAGAACTTGGTTTATTATTTTCCTGGCTATCTTTAAGAATTTAAGAAAGAATTAAGAAAGAGGTGGAGAATATGTGGATAATGTAGATTCAACTTAAAAATGTACCTTGCACACTTTTTTTTGAGAGTCAGTTGTTAAACATTTACCAGCATACCTCTGGCATAAATTGTTTCAAAATGTCTTACTCAATCTTATAGGATAGGCTGTTATTGATATAAATACAAAATATTAAAATAAATCCATTTTTAAGAGCAAGAGCAAATAGCTTTTAAAATATCTACTGTAGGGCCTTCATGCTTTACAATAGAAATTGTAGGGTGTGGAATTTTTTAAAAAAAGTTTAAAAATGGTTCATATCTCTGTTCTTAAATAATGCATATTGTCTTTAATTGGTACAATCTAAGTGTCCAAATGGACAGATATGATACACCTGCTCTCTTTCCCCTATTCCTTCCTAACTTTAATCAAAAGTTACTTCATAGGAGATGCATGTTGCAAATTAATCCTCATTCCAGTACTATTGCTTTTCAATAGCAAGTAGTTATACAATTTTCCTGGTTTCATCCTTCCTCTTTGTGCCTTGCAAGAAGAGAATAGTTTTGCCAAACATTTCTCTTTAGAAATAGAATCACTGTTAAACTAACTATATTTCTTGTATGTTGTAGTGTAATGCTGTGGCTGAAAGATGTAATTAAATAAAAAAATACACATATGTACAGAAACATGGGCACCGATCTGATCTATAGAGCATTACAGTTCTTGCCTTTTTAATGACTGCTTATTTCCATAAAATGTGATTCAAAAGATTTTATAAAGTTTTTTTCCCTCTCACTGTCTTAAGCTCTCTCCTTATATTGTAGTGTATGCCATTTGGTATCATAGTAGCAATTTTTGTCATCTTCCATCAAAGGGGGACAAGTAAAAGTGATGGAGATAAACCCAGAGAGCTGCAGGAACAAGAAGGTGTGGAATTCCAGGTTTTGCACAGAACAGGTCACTGCAAATGGTTCAACATGCTAATGGGATTTGGATTCATCTCCACGATAAACTGAGAAGGCAGCCCCTTAGATGTTCTATTCAATGTGTTTGTACAACAAAGCAAGCTATATATGGAAGGATTTAGAAGCCTAAAAGGAGAACCAATAGAATTCATATTTTAAAAATCTTCCAAAGGCCTTGAATGAATATGTATAACAGGCCCCAAGGGAGCCTTAGGAAGTGAGAGACCACCCAAAGAGAAGACACTGCAAAAAAGAAAACCAAAAGGAGATTCAGACATAAATTTTCCTCTGAGGACTGCTTTAGCTGTACCCCAAAAGTTTTGGCCAAGACACAGTTCTGATGCACAGCTGGACTTGACCACAATGGGCAGGAATTATAGATGCTGCAACTGTGGTGGCCTTAATCATCATACTAAAGAATGTAATTTAACTCCTCAGCCAAAAATGTGCCATTTCTATCACAGTATCATGCACATGGTGGCTAACTGCCCCCCCTAAAACTGTTCCACAGCAGCCTTCTAGTTTTCAGAGAAGACATGAGTCCACAGCCATCCACTTCAACTTTCCTCCAAGAAGTGAGACGAACCTATAGCTACTCATCTCCATCATATTCTCAGGAGGACAAATCAGAGATATCAGAAAGGTCAGGCAGGTCACCTAAAGAAAATTCCTTGAGTAAGTTATCCATTTTACCTGAAAAACAAAGCAGACAGGGGCCTTCTGTTCAAAAAAGGAAAAAAAAAACTTAAAGCTTTTTCATCACATGCCATTTCTTTTCTTTTTTTAAGCCCATTTGGGATGTCTACCTCATACAAGTACAGGGGAAGTAATTTTACCATCAGCAGGTGCCATGGAATTTTAAGAACTGTTAAGGAATTGTGAAATTTTTAAAAAAGCAGACAAATCACTCTAAGCAACTTATATTTAAGCACGATGTCATGTTTTATGTTGTTGAAAGAATGAAAGCAAATATGAGAACACATGTATATCTATATATTCATATGTATGTGTGTATATGTATATATGCATATCTTTATGTATGTGTATGTATAGAAATAAGCACACACTCTCAAACAAATGGAAACGTCCAACAATTGAATGTCAATGTAAAGCACTATTCACATTTTAGGATGTATTTGAAAATTACCTCCTGGAAACTTTCTTGAAATATTATCTTTGTATTTCTAGCCACTTATAAACAAGAAAAATATGACTGTTACTCTTTATTTAAACCAAACAATACTTCCCATGTCGTAGCTGCCAGTTATGTGGTACTAAGTGTATAAAGATATCCATTTCCCCTAAGTTTGGAATAACTTTTTTTTTCCCTAATTCTCATAGATGAGCATTTCCTATTATCACATCTCAAAGGCATTATCTTAATGCTCTATGCGTCTGATCACCCCAGTTTATTATTTGCTCTGGAATATAGAACTGGCAATAAATATACATTTTATGCAATGGTATCTCAATGTTACTTTACATGAATAAGGCTTAATTGTAAGTTAGATGCCTACTAGGAGGAATGAAGGGAAGGTGATGGAAAAAATGTTATGACTTGATCATGTTGTATGGTATTGTGATACCACCCCACTGTCAGCCTTTATGTATTTTCAGATTTTTAAGGATCCATTGGGAGTAGCAGCTTTCCTGGTCAAGTCAATCCTTTTAACCATTGTTTTAGATCAAGGGGCCCTCCTTTAAAAAAAATACCTACTGAAAATCTTGGAGAAAAACTTGAATAGATTGATGTAGTTTTTGGTGTTTTTTTCTTTCCTGGAGAATACAGGAATAAATCTGTCTTTTTTTTAAACAAAATTAAAAAAAAAAAACAAATGGACAGATATGTTCCAAGAAGGTCATATCAGTTTAAACATTTTAGCTATTTTCTCTGACCTCATTTTGATCACTTCTTCAGTCTATGAATAATGTCATTTTTCAGATTCTCTGAACACTTATGATAAGCATTCCTACTATTGCTACTAATGAGCATTTAGATAATATCTATGTTTTTTTTTTCTGCAAACAATTAATATTAGTTGATTCCTACCAAGGGACTATGGACTGGCTCCAGAGGATTCATATGGAAAGGGGGAAAAAAAAGAATTCTTGTACAAAGTTAGCACTCAGAAAAAGGACGGGCTAGGTGTGGATTGAATTGAATATTTTGCATGCAACCAAAGCTCAGTGTTGAAGTCAGTGTGCCTACCACCCTAAAGTTTAGAAGCTTCAGAGAGCTAAAGGGTTCACTCACCCAAATCAGCTGTGATACCTGCCAACTGATCATGGGCCTCATGTGTTTAGAGAATACAAGAGCAAATTGAGAAGAAAAGAATCTTTTTGAGAATATAGGTATAAGGACTGGACCTGGGATTTTAGTGTTATAGAGAAGTCCCAGCTGAGGAAAAGCCCTCTTCTAATGCAGATCAGCACATTCTTGCCTAGAGTACAAAGAACTCTGGTGATTTGCCCACAGTCATCCAGCCATTATATTGACAGGGCCAGAGCCTGAAGGAGCTCTTTGTTTTTGCGAGGCTGGCTTGTCATCCATTCTGCCTCAAAGTTTCTCATAGGAATATAGAGCAGCTGAGGAAAGGTATAAGAACAAAATATAAGAAACAAGGTATAAGAAAACTTTATAGGGAAGGTTAAAAAAAATGCAGACATGGTCTATTTGTCCATACCTTTCACAAACTAGAATGTCATTAATGTGATAATTTCAGAATATCTTCAGAGGAAAAACAAAATAGAGGGTTTGATTTGAGTTCATGCAAATTAGATGCAACTCTCCATGCAAGGCTCAACACTCTCTCTCTCTGTCTCTCTCTCTCTGTCTCTCTCTGTCTCTGTCTCTCTCTCTCTCTCTCCCTCTCTCTCTCTCTCTCTCCCCGGAACCATCTTTAGACACATTGAAAATTGAAAACTGGTCAATGGTTACAGGAATATTGATGCCAGCATAAGTAATTTAAGTTAACTTTCGAAGGATAACTTTTCCATTTTAAGTTTAAGATTTGAGTTCAATTTAAATTTCTCCTACTTACTGACTATGTGGTTTTGAGTAAGTCACTTTATTTCTCTTTTCCTCAGTGTCCTCCTTTGTGAAATGAAGGGGTTGGACAAGATGACCTCCAAAGTATCTTTGAATTGTAAAACTATGATCCTATGGTCTTTCCCTGACCCATCTCTTAACCTCTATGATTATATCCTCATGATGACCAGAGCTCATGTGCTGCATAAAGATAACTTAAGCAGAAAGGTATGCAACAGAAAAATCAGATTGTGAAAGACTTTCCAACCTATCCAGAGTTCACATATCTGTAGTTTCAAAAGGAAGGCACTAAAGTTAAGAGGAACCAAGAAAGGCTTTTTTCATATGATAGTGCTTTAACTGAAATGAGAAGGAAGTCACAGAAGACAGTTTAGCAGTGAATGCCAGAATGCCTGAAAACCAAGTACTATACATTTCATCCCTCCCCCCAGGGTTTTCTAGTAACCCTTAAGGGAGTTTGGGAGAGTCTAGTCTCTGCCATTGGCTTTGGCTTCAACCAATGGTGTTCACAAAATTCTAGGTGGCCCCTGAACCCCAGTTCCATTTAGATACTTAACAGTCATATTATTTTTTACAAAAGAATATGTACTTCAAATACATAGCAAGAATAAAGATACAAACATTCCCCCAACACCTGGAGGCATAATTTCCTTGCAACACCTTAGTCTCCAAAGAGGAGAAGGGGAATGTTTTTACAGATTAGCTCAGTTCCTATATAGCACGGTCCCACCAATTTCCAACTCTAAAATTCCCCTTGGGTTCAAGTTCCAGTCACCCTGTGTTTTAGGAATTACTTACTTGCTGTAATGGCAAGAAAAGTGGGATATTTTGCTGTTTTTTCTTTTGGAGTACTTCTTAGCACTAAGGCAACCAAGTGCCTTTGATTGAGCCTTGACTTTGTTTGTAGGAAGGCCCACACCCTTTTGCTAGTTAGGTCATGAGAGGTGTGAACTCCTGAAGAAGTGTGAAACCTTCGAGAGGTGTGAAGTGCTCTGACCCTGAAGAAGTACATAAATACTCTGAGGTTAGCATTTTGTTTGGGGGCTCACTCACTTGAAGAGTGTCTTGCCATTTGACCAGATGAGACTCTGGGTAGCTGTTAAGGAGCCCTGGCTTTGAAAACCAGATGTTGGTGCTTCTCTCTCTGGTAACTGGGTATGTTTTACTATGTCAGACAGCTAGAAGCCTGTCTGTTGATTTGTGTTATTTGCTCTGTTTGTATTTTCTCTGTTTGTAATGTCTGTTTGTATTTGCTCTGAAGTTTAGGGTACTGACTTTTTCCTCTGAACTAAGTGAATGATATATGTATGTTTAATTAAAGTGAGATTCTAAACCCCTTAAAGTTGTTTTCCTTAGTAAAGCAGATCAAAGAATCCGTGCTAGTAGCTCTCCTGTGTTCTAGTGTTATTGGTCTTACACAGCCACAGTAAGGGCAAGTAGCATTGTTGGTACGCTTGCCTGACAGCAATGGCTAGACTAGAATCCTGCCCCCAATGTCACCATAGTTTAATCCTGGGTCTGGAGATTCCATTTATGCCTTTTAACTAAAAGGGATAAATGAAACAAACAAAATAAAATCCCAACTCTACGTTGGATGGCCTAAGGGGATGGGAGGAAAGGAAGCTCTTCCATCTGTGGCAAGGTCAGTGCATGGCCCCCTGCTTTGGATGAACTTGAACCTTTATCTTTTATAGATGCATTGGGAAAGAGTGAGAGTGTCTCAGTCTGGTAGTTTTAAATATGCAACCTCTTCTTACTATGGAGTCAATGAAATGAAGCTACTCCTCCCCCACTGGGTAGGGAAATGTCTTCTCCCACAAGCAGGTTCTTAGTTTCTCCCACGTTGCTGCCTCCAAGAAAAGTGGTCTGGGCATGCTTCAAAACCCTTTTCCATCAAGAAGCAAAAATGAGGATAGAGAGAGTTCCAGGCATAGGGGACAGTCAGTAAAAAGACTTAAATTTAACTGGTAGTGTCATGTGTCAGAATCATCCAAGGAGTTCAGTGTCACTGGAATATAGAGTGCATGGAGGGGAGTGAGGTGCAGCATTAGAAGGGTAAGAAGAGGTCAGGGTTATGAAGAGCTCTAAGAGCCTAACATTTCTTGCCACCAAGGGAATTAAAAAGTACAATCTGAGTAATAATACTGTTTTCTCCTCTTTCTTGATTTTACACTGTTGTTTTTGACACTGCTTGAGAAGGACAAAGGATTTAACTATGTAAGTCTTCCCAGTCAGTGGCCATATGCTCAGCTCTAAACTACTATGATTTGTCAGGTTCTCTCACCTTCTGCTGACAGTCCATCTTCTCAAATGAGATGCACAGCAGCAGCTGAGTTGCCTAAGTCATATAAATGGGCTTTATTAAGCATTACACATTAAGGCTGCAAGGTCATTGGCTTGACATTATCTGTCTCTTGCAATTTATATAATTCATTTGCTCAAGTTACAAGGATATTTTTGTAGGATCTTCACCATATATCTTAAATGAGCAAATTAACATATTACATCATCTCAAAGCTAGACAGAGAATCAGAGATCCATATATGGACAAGAATTCACTCTACAAATACCTGATAGATGGTCAGCCATCCTTGGATTTAAATCCTTAAGTGAGAGAAATCTACAGGGTCCTGAAAAATGCCATTCTGCTCTGAGACAGCCTTAAATATTAGATATGCTCCCATCATCCCTTGCAATAAACCTAAACCAGACTCTCTAGAACTTCTAATAATTGCTACTTGTTGTATCCTCTAGTACCAAGCAGAATATGCCAAATTATTCTTCTATAGCTCATGGGATCATTTATCTGAAAGTGGAAAGGGCCAGAGATATCTAGTTCAACCTCTTCATTATTTAAATGAAGAAACTGAGTTTAAGTGTCTTGCCCAAGAATTTTTTTTAGCTATTACAAATATTTTAATAAGAGTTCTCTGCAAGGCATTTAAAACACCAGTTTGTAAGGATAAACTCCATTGGAGAGAGAGAATACAGAACACAGGTAGCCATGGAGCAGAGGAGTTTTCTTAATTTGGGGCAGGATCTGAGAGTCTACAGTTTTCTGATCAGCCTTGTGCTGCTCTGTAATCTTGTATTGCTCTTTTTTTGTGTCAAAAATCTCTCCTTCGTAACTCAAAATCTTGTTGAAATGAATGTTGAAAACTAAAAAGAAATAAATTAATTGAAAAAAAAGGAAAATAGATGGAGCAAAAACAAAAATGACAAAAATCTCTCCTTCTTGATGTCTAGGTTTACAGAACCTCTTCTTGAGGTAACCATCAGTAAGATAATTTGGAATTTTTACACCCAAAAGGTTAACCCTGGTAGAGGTGGCAATGACAAATTTCTGATGGGTCCTTCTCAGAGGAACACGGTTGATGGTCAGAGGTCCAGTCACTAGTAGCAAGCTACTAGCCAACTGTTTTAGGAAAATCACTTGTTTGCTCCTGTGGCAGCCAGTGAGCATGATCAGAATGGTGTCTGGCTTGAGGCTGGCTCTAAGCCTCCTCACATGTTAGCTGAAGGGCTTTTTGCCATGACTTAGCAGCTTCCTAGGCACATCCTCAGTAGTGTAAGGCCTAGGCATTTTGCCAATCTTTACCACACAGGTTCCTCTATCCTTATGATCACCAACTGGCTTTGAGATAGCACCAGGCACTTTCTCTTTCTTTTTTCCTTTCAATATGGGTTTTTGGTTCAGCATATTTCCATTTGTACATGGCTCTCTGGGAATACATTGCAGACGTGGAGTGTCTACCAGTTTCTTGGGCCAAGACTGGGGTCCAAATCTTTCAAGGCTTTTTTTTCACCACCTTTTCAGCCACATCTTCCTTTTTGTTCTTTTTTTTTCCTTTTTGACCTTCTTTTCCTTTGGCTTCTTTGGGGGCTTTTTGTTCACCATCTTAAGAGAAGGGAAAGCTTGCACAAGGATTTTGTACTCAAATCTTAATGTTCTAACAAATGTGCCATGTTAGATGACATCCTTTCAAATACCTGAATATGACTATCATGTCTACCCTAAGAATTTTCTTCCCTGGAATAAACACCTCCAGTTCTTTCAATTGATTGTCATATGGCATTCCATTGTTGAAATCATGCCATAATAAGAGAAATTGACTGAATAGTAGCCAATTTAATTGAATCTTATCTAGCAAATATTTACTAGGAGGCTGATGTGCATCAGCTTACAGTGCATAATTGTGTTAGGAGGATGCAGACACATGTGATAAATAGCTAGAGAGGTCCTGATTAGTGGAAATAATGAACCCTTTGAAATGATCACCTTATTAGAACTTGCACTGTTTTTTTTTTCCATTGCGCTGGAACCATTTACCATCTTTTGTACTTTCAAATAGTGAAAATTCAAATACATGTGACTATATCATGTGATTTGTTATCAGTACTTATTAAGATCTGGGTGTACAATATTTTCTGTAAAGGAAGTTTATAGTTGGGGAGATACATCATAGGCAGTCAAATAACATTGATGGGTGGCATGTGTTAAGTACCACAATGAGTGGTACAAATGGCAAGTTCCATAGTCCATCAAGATGGACTAGAGTAGTTGGGGTAAGGAAATAAACTAAGCACTTGTCTGAGAAGGCTGAGGTTCTCCAGAAGGAAATTTAGAGAATCAAAGTCCATTTGTGAATGATCGCAAGATAGAGAAATATGCATGCAATCATTCTCACTCAGAGTGAAATTAGCTGGGCTTCTTAATGCCTCATTTAAGGCTACAATATCCCAGGAAAGAATATCCAAGATACCCAAAGCTAAAATTCCAGTTTCTGACCACAGCATAGACCCTATAATTGCAGACCTATGTAAGTTTAGCTAAGGAAGTTTATTCAGCGATAAAGTCATCACAATTAACAGTTTTAAATGAAAGCTGACCTATTCAATCAAAGTTTTGCATCACAATTGTCAGTGAAAATGGCCATTATGAAGAAAAAGTGTAGGCTCTCTAACAGTTAAACAATAATTATTCCCATGGCACTTTTCTCTCCATACTACTTCACTGAAGATCACAAAGTACCTGCCAGCACCCTAATTCTAAGATGTAAAAGGGATTTTCTCGGAGTTTCATTCCCCTTTTTAGCAGTCTTGCCAAGTGACACAAATCTCCATGGCAGTAGAGGAACAAGGATATTCAGCAAACTCCCTAGCATCATGGATTTTTACCGAAAAAGGACTATAGAAGTCATCTAAGCTGATGCACTCAAGGTATAACAGCAACTGAGATTCAGAGATGCATTTTGTGCAAGGCCATTCACAAGTGTCCACAGGAGAGTCAGGATTTGAATTTGTGCACCCCTTTAATGCCTGATCGTGCAGTTGGAACTTGGCACAGTTATTCCAGTATCCCAAAGACCTGTAATTTCATCCACAGGAATCTCTATTGTTTGGAGATGGGGCATCTACTAGTCTGCTTCCATACCTTTGAGGAACTGAGTGGAGTTTATTGCAACATATGTCAAGGAAAACAGCATCGCCAGACCCTGAAATGGAGAGGACAAAATTCTTCATTTAAAAAAAAAAAGACTCGGCATAGCCCCTGGAATTCTCAGCCTGCATAGAATACTGTAAATGTGCTCCAATTTAGGCCTCAGAAGATGAAAAACAGAGGAGGCAGCATGTCTCTCCCCAGTGGTGAGGATTCAGTCGGTGCAAGCCTTGACAACCCATGTTGACTAATGAACTTAACAAAATGCACACGGGGCTGTGGATTTCTAGTCCCTCATTATTGTTATATTTTGCTCAGCAGTAGAGCTGGCTGCTGTGTAGAAAAGATGTCATTGTGGAAGCTGAGGGCCATGCATTCTGTGAAGAAAGAGTAACCTAGTTTTGAATTTAACTCTTTGTACTCCACTATTTAAATCTACTCATCCTTTGAGCAGGTAGAACTGTGTAGGGAACATGAGTCTGGAAACTCTTTGGAGTCAGAGAAAATAGACGGCAGAGATTTATATTGCTCTGAGAGCTTTGTGTCAGCATGCGCAAGGATCAATTCATCAATAAATCAACAAATATTTATTGAGGTTTTAATGCACGAACCCTACTAAAATCTTACCTTGATGGTTATTCACTGGTGTTATGCCAAAGTAATGGCAGCTATTTCAATTTCTACCAAATATGAAAGGCTTCTCAGATGGGCCCAATGATGGAGTGAATAAAGGCCTGTTTTCATGAACCAAACTAGCCTAATTTGGAATGACTCATCATCAGGTTTGGTTATAGATCATGGTTCACAGACTTAGAGCTGGAAGGGACCTTGGGTATCATTTGGCCTAACCTCCTCATTTTCTAGAAGGGAAACTGAGTCCCAAGGAATTGAAAAGACTTGCCCAAAGTCACACAGGTAGTAAGTAGAAGAAATGGGATGTGAACCCAAGTCTCTCTTAATTCAAATTCAGTGCTTTTAAAATCACAACAAGCTTTCTTGTCTATAACTCTCATCCACAATCTACTAAGTTTTAGGGAAGACATGATTAACGTTTCAGGCAGAACTTCCTACAGTGATGAATTATAGATCCTCAAAATCCTGAAGAACTATGAAGATTGTAGAGGATCATGATATCTAGAGATGTTAGGGAAAACAGACACCTACATATTCAACTCTCTCACCTGACTAGGGAAACTGAGGCCTAGAGAGTTTAAGTGACTAGCACATGGGTAAGCAAATAATCAGTGTCAGAAGAGAGGTTTGAACCCAGGTCCACTGACTATGGAATTGGTGTTTTCTCACAGTACCAGACAATCTCACACAAAGAAGTAAGTGACTTGACTCAATTAACAAAGCGTTTATTAAGTGGCTACTGTATGTTAGACACTGTCCTAGCCTCTAGTAATACAAAAACAAAAATGAGACTGTCCTTGCTCTCAAAGGGTTTACATTTCTTTGTGAGAAAACAATATATGCCTTAGGAATGACTACATGCAATTATTTACCAAGTATTTTATAGAGTAGATCCTTTGCAGGGCATGGCTTGGACTAGAGTGTCCTTTCCTCTATAAAGTTCTGACTCTCTCTAAGAAATGATCCCCAGGGGCAGCTAGGTAGTACAGTAGATAAAGTACTGGCCCTGGAGTCAGGAGGACCTGAGTTCAAATTTAGCCTAAGACACTTGATACTTACTCGCCGGGTGACCCTGAGCAAGTCACTTAACTCTGATTGCCTTGCAAAATAAAGAAAGAAAGAAATGGTCCCTAATATTAAGATTCTTACAATTCAGTTGAGGGCAAAAAGGAGTTTGCTGATTTTTACAAGATGGAATATCTATGATCAAATTGTAGTCATCTCAACCGCTTTCCAGACCAACTAGTTAGAAGACTAGATGACATGTTCGCATTGTCAACAGCAGTTTTGTAGATAATCATACTGTTTGAATGAACTGACCTCACTAGGAAACCCTAGTGCTTTACTTGAGAAGTTTGTTTTCTTTTTTTGACACACTCACTTCTAGCCCTAACCCTTCAGTACTCCAACCTAAGCAACCCCCTCACCATCTCATCACTGATTCAACAGGACATGTAAATGCCTCTTCTTGTGCTGTAAACTAGAAAAATCAAAATGCAATAGCTGAATCATAAGCAGAAGATATTTTTCATACTTATCTTTGTATCCTGCTCTATGCTTGTTTTCAACCAGTCTGCTTGCCAGGAGAGAACTTCTTCCTGACCTTTCTTCCTGAAATGATTTTGTATTACCTTTATACTATATCTCCAGTAGAGTGTACACATCTCTACAGTAAAGACCATTTTTTTAAACATCACTAGCACCTAAAATGATACCTTGAATTCAGTAGTCAATTATTTTAATTGAATTGATTCATAGTATTACTTTCCTCCACAGAAATACCTTCCCTATTAAAGGAACTGAAATGACTAAACAGGAAGTGGAGGCAAACTTAAATTCTACAGTCTCATTTTCTTATCTGTGAAACTGAAAGCAGTTGGATTAGATTACTTCTAAAATCCCCTCCAGTTCTAAAACTCTGATTTTCTATACCCAAACTGACCACACCCTATACTTGCTAGAGAAATTCAGAATTGTCACACACCCATCTTAATGACTTCAGCAAATCAAACTTTGCTTTTTCTTTTCACAGAGGAATATCAGGTAACCTCAAAGACCTGGGTTCATGGATTAGGCATTATCCATACTATGAAAAATGGCTATCATGAAAGGACAGTTCTTGCTGCCTTACCATTTTATATTGCTTTTCTTCTAGACAGTGTATGGATATAAATCTGTTCACTTCCTGCCTCCCACTTACCTCCCCCCCACACCAAATGCACCCACATACATTACGTGACAGTATGCCTTTTTTTAGTCTTGATTTGGTTTCCTATGTGTACTGAAAATAGAGAAAGGATGGAGGTGGTAAGCAGACTTGATCTAGAAACAATGCTGCCTCACAGATCCCTGGTGATTTAAAATTTAATTCCAAATTTATCCTATAGTGTAAAGAGAGAGAAAGAGGTAAAGTTAATAATTAATAAGCCAGTGGAAAGGATGATAGCTGGTCATGTGCTTCCTCTCTAATTGTGACTGTTTTTATAAGAAAGTAGAATAATCATCCCACCCTGAAGATATCTTGATAGAAAACTTTCCTTGGCAAAATTGGACACAGATTATCAAAAAAATATTAGGGGTGGGGATGGATAGCCCAGACAAAGAATCAAAAACAGCCAACCAGATTGATGAAACATAGTACCATGGAAAAGAAGAAAAATGATTTAAAAAATATTATTTGCCTTTAAATAAGAGTGGGTAGGATCAGCAAGAGACAGCTGTCAGTGTGATGGGGTGGGGTGGGGAAAATAATGTCATAAAAGATTTATTTTTTGACAAGGTGGGATACAGCAGAGACTAAAACAGTCATTCAGTAATTTCATTTTTCCATGCAAGTGGTGATATTTGCAGGGTGTTTGAAGGCTGTACTGTGGGCTTCTGCTGAAAAATGGGTGTCATTTTCTTATTGGGAGAAGTCTGAGAAGCTAAAAATGGGTGCTGCCATTGCAGCATGAGGGGCTCATCTTTTCTACCAATCATCCTTACCTGAATCCAACTTTATCACTCCTCTATATACTCCTAGGCAGAAAAGCCCTAATACTTCTCATTTGCAAATGTTTGAGAACAGTTGTAAAGTTGATGAACCTCCCAGTACTTAACTTGGATGAGGAAAGGCAGATTGAATTTGAGGACACTGATCAGTCCTCTGATGCCAAGGTGAATGCAGACTGAGCTCCCCACATGGCTGCTGAATTTTTAAGAGCTCTATACCTCACCTCACACATGCCCATAGTTAAAGGTGATATCGCCTGGCGTTCCTAAAGAATCTTAATCAGGGAAGGGTTACATGATGGGCAAGAAACCCTTCAGCGTGAATTCCTTTGGAGAACACTTGAAAAGTAAAGATGAATTTGTTGAATTCCAGTATTATCATGTGAAATCTCTTTTTGAAACAAAAATGCCCATTTCATGTTCAATGTGTCTACTTGTTGTCCCAAGATCCCCCTCCATTCATTCAAGAGCATGCTGTAATAGTGTCAATGAGTAATATAGCCATGTTCTTCCAGAGCACTCAGAGATCTTTTTATGATTATTCCTATTTGATTGTCAGGCAACCTGTGGCAGTCTCAGAGTCTCTGGCAAATCAGCAATGAAGTGTGAATAAGAGATCAGATTTCTTAGCCAATACTAGTTCATAGAATGTCCTGGAAAGGACAACACTGACTGCTATCCCTGCCTCTCTTACTCAGGGAGATTATAGAAGGAAGTTTATCCCTTGGGGAGACTTTTTTTAAGGGTCTTCTATATTCTGATTTTATATAAGACTAGTAGATCAAAGGAATATTTGAGGAAAAGTGCTAAGTTAAAGTATCTCTTAAATGTGTAATGGCATAGTTAAGTCAGAGTACAGAGTGGGCTGACATAAGCCTGAGGAAGAATAGAATGGGGAGGAAAATCTAGGAAGAGGCATCAGGGACATGGAGTTTGTGTTGTGAGGTTTTGATATAGGCAGTGAACAACCAGTGACTTGGGAAGTAGAGAAAAGCAGCATTTTAGCCATGAGGGATATATGGTAGGATGATCATTTTAGAGTTGACAGAGATTTCTTGTTCATCTGGACCAACATCTCATTACTCATTGAGGAAATTGAGTCCCAAAGAAATTAAATGATTTGAGTAAGGTCACACAGAAAATAGGAAAACATCACAATAAGGATTCAAACACAGATCTTTGGATTTCAAATAACCACTATTTTGGTAAATAAGAAATTCAAATAATTAGTCCTCAAGTCCCGAGTCGAGTATTTGTGAGAAGGTGGATATGGTGGAGAGTAACCCACATGTGGGCCTTTGCAGATGTCCAGAAACTTTCTCTTCGGTAGACTTTTGGAGGGATCACTGAAGATGTGGATTAGAGGCCTACTCTCTCAGACTTCTTTCTCCTTATGTATTCCTAGGCTTTGATGATGCAAGACCACTTTCCTTTAAAGGCAGTTAACCATTTCCAAAGTGAGTGATTGTTGCATCTGCCAATTTCCAAGCTATAAATGCTCACATTGAAAATTCTACAAGTAACTCCCTTGAGTAAGTAGTAGCTGGCTCCAGCACACCTCTGCATAAATGACATTGCATCTGTTGCTTCCATATCCTTATTCTGTCTGTCCCCCAAACTTGGAATGCTTTCTTTTCTAACCTTTACTTGAGCTTCTTTCAATGAACAAATGAAGGGCTATTTTTTGTAGTTGACCTTTTCTGATACTCCTGGTTCCTAGTACTCTTCCTCCCTCTTCACTACCTTCCAAAAGTACTTTGCATTTTCTCTTTTTAATTTATATATACTTATCTGTATACTCCTTGTTTTCCCCTACAATGTAAACTTGTTGAGGTCAGAGGCTATTCACTTTTGTCTTTGAATAATTAGGTGATTGGAAAATAAGAGCCTAGTCCTTAGAACCTGCTCATATTTGCCCTTCCTGGTGGGTTATACAGATCATGTGGAGATATTTCTTGTCTGCTTCCAATCCAGCAAATGCAACTCTGAGGACTCGATGATGACTTGTTGAAGGGTGAGTACAGTATGATGATAAAAATATCTGCTTGGCCAGAGAGGTTGAAGAACCAGTGACAAGGATGTGCTTTAGAACTGACATGGTATACAAAAGACAGGACCGGTGAATCTTCATTATTGTCATCCTCTCACTGAAGGAAGGTAGGAATTTCTGTGAGCACCTGGGTGGGGGAGGGGCCACAACTGCATTCTTGATTCCTCAACCATGAGCACAGAGTCCCTCTATTTGCTTTGTGTTTATTCTCCCTCGATCTTAGGTGATTGAGTCCTAGAGATGGAATCATTCAAGTAACAATCTACTGAGTTCTGAAAATCCATCAGAATCATGCGAGATTCCACTGGCAACCAGCATCAGTGGCAGTCGCCTTCCAAATGGTTTTGGCCTACAATGGAGGAAGAGCTGGCAGACAGATGAGGGAAATCAGTTGCCCAAGACTGGTAGTGGCAGTTTCAGGGAAATGACAGGTGCTTAATAAATATTTATTGATTGACTGAAGAGAGAAGGGCAGGCTCTGACCTAGAAAAAGGCACTGATAGCTTAGAGCTCAATAATAGTAATAATATTATTACTAGCACTTATAGTATTTAAAATTTTGCAAAGTGCTTTACAAATATCATTTCATTTGATCTTCACAATGCCCCTGAGATTTAGGGATTTAGAATTCAGATTAGCTACATTTTAAAGGTGAGGAAACTCAGATTAAGTGATTTGTCTAAGGTTAAACAGAAAATAAGTGTCTGAGGCTTGATTTGAACTCAGGTCTTCCTGACACCAGGATTAGCACTCTATTCATTATACCACCTAGCTATTTCAGAAAAGCAATACCTAAGGTGAAATTCATAAAGACTCCACAAAGGCAGGGCCAGGAATTGGGTGCATTGAGAAACTCTCTTTTGAAAGTTCTTTTCAACTTTCCCTTACAGTACTTGTTGACTCTCAGTTCCCCTAAACTCTGTCCATTCTCTACCCATGTGCCCCATTACCTTTATACTTTGCACTTGGAGTTTGAGTACATTACCCCTAGAAATCTTGTATATACAAAGGGAGAATGTACCTGCAGTTTGGGTAGAATGTGAGTTTTTTTTTGTAATTACCATTCTTGTTGTGTCTTCTAACTAAATCCTTTTTTTTTAAAGCAAATAGCATTCAATTGATACTGATTGATAATGGGGAGAATACTGATAGGCACTCAGAAGCCACAATATTTGACACCTCAGTCCTTCAGGGTTATACCTTGAATCTTGAAGGGAATCTCAGTCATCTGCCCTGCTGTGTACAAGTGGGATTTGGAAGCATGAGACCAGAAAACTGTTTCATTTATATCCTTAGTTCCTGGTTCTAAGTTGGCACTCAATACATATTTGTGGAATAAATTTGAATTGAGGTAGCTTTTCCAAAGCCACAAAAGGACTTTGTGGCAGAGATAGAATTTTGACTCCAATTGCATTCATCTTTCCACTATACAATTCTAACTTGACTTATATATGTTAAGAACATATGGGAATTGTATAAGCGCACTGTGTGGAGATTTGCACATCTGTGACAACACTTGCAATTTTCTTTATTGTAAACTCACTCGGAGTCTGCACATTCATCTAAGACTAGAGTTCCTAGCAGCACAGAGGACAGGGTCAGTATATTCTAGCACAAAGTAATAATGCATTCTATCCCTGAGCCATCCTCATTTCCATATAAATGCCAGCTATTACAGTAGACAATGCACTTTTGCTGCATGGGAGAAGTTAATGGTAAAATCATTTGAGCATGTCATTTATTTTCCTATTTTTATTCAGTTACTTGCCAAACTGATAGAGCTCTGTCTTGAAGCCTTTGATCCTTGGCCTTTCACCTCATAGGGCATATCTAAACAATGAGAATTATTACCACTGATCATAAGAATTGGAATTTAGAATCTGATTTATCAGCTTTTGTTGTTGTTGGTTTTTGTCACTGTTGCTGTTTTTGTTTGTTTACTCTCTGGCACAAATATCCTCCAATAAAGTCCTGCCTCAATGTCTCATCAATGAGGTGACCTTCATGGATGACTCTTGATTCTTAAGGCTATGCCAGCAGAACATAGGGTTTAGTAGGTCCTGACAAGCAGGAAAGCCTTCATTAACCACCAGGTAGTATCAAGGGATAGCCCCTAAGCAGAACTCATTCAGCAGAAAGGATCTGGGTATGTGGGAATCTCACAATAATTGCTGTTGCCTCAGCTGTGATGATGACCTTGCCTTCGTTGCCAATGGGCCAGCTACCATCTATTGGCAGATCAACCTTACTGCTTTGACTGAGAAGATGGAACATTCAGGAAATTTGACAATTTCAGTTCAAGGAGGAGAAGGAACATACTGAGAAGCTAGTGAAATTGGGACACTAACAGAAGTGACCAAATTTTATTTCAGGTTATCCAAAAAAAAAAGACTGTAATTAATGAGAAAATAGGCTAAGCGCAATGGCAGATTCTCTGAAGTTTTGGGGGGAAAATGCTTACCTTTTCACCCCTTCACTATCAGGTCACTTTATTGGGAGTTAAATGGTGGTGGAAGGTCAGATATCCCGAATATGTATGCAGTGTAAAGCAGTGAGGAATAATTACTACAGTTTAGAGTTGTGGTGGAAGTGAGGAGGAAGCTCCACTTTTATTGTCACTGTCTTCAAGGACATGATGATTAAAAAGAGACTCTTCCATATCAGAATTGGGGAACCCAAATTTTTGCAATTTGGTTTCATTGTCATGCGGTCCTTTGTTGGAATGCCCTCCACCTACTGACTCCATGCCTTTTAACTTGCTGTCCACCATTTCTGTATTGTTATCCCTTCTAATCTCTACCTCTAAACTCCCTTTAAGACTTTTCTCCAATCCTATCTTCTGCAGGAGGACCTCCCTGCCCCCCACCCCCACCTCCTGCTAATGCTTTCCTTCTGGGATAATCTTGTCTGTCTATCCTAGGTCTTAGATTAGGTAGTTATTTACATATTTTCTCCACTATTAGAATGGGAGCTCCTTGAGAGGCAGGACCATATTTAGTTTTCCTTTGTACCCCTGGCACACAGCACAATGACAGCATTGAATGAATACTTTTTGAGTTATATGTCCATCTTTTATTTTTTATTTGATTTTTTTGAATCAGTAAAAATCAGACTTTGTCCCTGTCACCTCCCCCTCCACTTTGAGAAAGAAAGGAGTATAAAACGTCAGAAACATATAATTGATGTAATCAAATTTCCACATTGGCCATGTCCAACAACAACAATAACAAAAAGTCTCATTTTATACTTTGAGTCTTTCACTTCTCTATCAGCAAATGGGTAGCAGTTTTCATTATTAGTCCCTTAGAATTGTGATTAGTTATTAAAATGTTCAGAGTGAGTTACTAAGTTTTTCAGAGTTGTTTGACTTTATAATTTCATTGTCATTATACAAAATTTTCTCCTGGTTCTATTTACTTTACTCTGTATTAATTCACATATGTCTTCCCAGTTTTTGTTTTGCTTTGTTTTTTCAGAGACAGTATTTCTTTGTTGTTGTTATTATGGCATAGGAGTAGAGAGCCAAGCCTGGAGTCAGAAAAACTCATCTTCATGAGTTCAAATCTGGCCTCAGACACTTACTAGCTGTGTGACATTTGGCAAGATACTTAATTCTCTTTGCCTCAGTTGCTTCTTCTGTAAAATGGGCTGAAGAAAGAAATGGCAAACCCCTTGAATTCCTTTGCTAAGAAAACCTCTAATGGGTTCATAAAGAGTAGAAAATGCCTGAACAATAACAACACCTTCCAATTATTCACTACTGAAAAATAAAAAGCTATAAATATTTTTTGTACATACTTAGAGTTTCTTTTGCTTAGGATAATCCTTCCCTTATTCTACTCTCTCTCTAAATCCCCCTTCTCCTGTCTCTTCTTTCCTCCCATTTCCCTATTAAAATAGTGAAATGTAATTTTGTAACTAACTGTATATTTCTTTTTCCCTCTTTTGACCATTTCAGATGAAAATTGAGTTCAAGGGCTAGCTATTTGGACTCACTTCTTCCTTCTTGATCCTATAGTCTTTTACTGTGCATAGCTGATTATGCAAGATAATTTTCCAGAAAATTCCTCTCCCTTTCTTCCTTTACTATATTCCTCTTCCTCTAACTTTCCATTCTAATTTTTAAATCATCAGTATATAACAGGATCGATCCCAGGCCTTGGGTCTAATTAGACTCCCTCTATGATCTATGATAAGGATAGCATTCAGAGGTTACACATAATGAATGTAAGCAATTTATCCTTGTTTAGCCCCTTAAGATCATGTTTACAATTTTATATTTTATGCTTGGTACTTCAAAATTTCTGCCCTGCTCTGTTCTATTCATCAGGATTTCTTAGAAGTCCTCTATTTCATTAAAGACTCATTTATTTTCTCTCAGTAGTATTATACTTAGTTCTGGTGATTAAATTTGTCTTGGTTGTAAACTTAGATTCTTTGCCTAATGTGATATTGTATTCCATGTCTTCTGTTTCTTCAGCGTGATGACTGTTAAATTCTGTATAATCCTGACTGTGGTTTCTTGGTACTTGAATTAAGTTAAGAAAACTGAGACAAAGGTTGTAATTTGCCTCATGTCACATAACCAGTCTGGATTTGAACTCAGCTCTTCCTGGCTCCAGGCCTAGTGCCCTAACCACTGTACCACCTAGCTGTCATTGCGAAAATATGAAGATATCCAAATAGGAGGAGAGAATGGGCTAGTTGTGAACTCCAAATTTTTAGAATCCATGTAGAATCAGAAGCTAAAACAAAATTAAATTTGAAAATGAGGCTGTTATCTTAAATACTGTGATATATTCATGTCAACTCCTTAAAGATTTCATAGCTTATCCCTCTAAAATGGTTTCTCTTCTTGAACTACCTAGAGTTGGACTCCCAAAAAGGCCTCAGAGATTTCCTGGGTACAGGGTTATTTTGGATACAGAGTCATTCAGTGGATAAAGGTGTTTGCTTGATATTCATAGAAAAAAAAAAACGGAATTAAATTGCTGTTCCAGATGAATCTTTGCACTTCACAGGAGACATACTGCTTATCTCTAAGTTGTTATGTTATCACTTGATGTTGCTAATATTTTCATCCATAGCACTTTAGCCTGTGATTTTTTTTTTCAGCTTTCACAATTTCAACAGATTTGATTCAAGTCATTACTCAGATGGGAGCACTTTAAAGCTTCGATATAAATATAGAAAATCTTCAGACAATAACCAATAGAGAGCGCAGCATGTGTGGTTATATTGATTAGAATAATTTACCATTCATTTTCTCTGAGTGACATCAACACTGAGCTTTTAAAAAGAAACAACAGCAACAAATAAAATGGTTCTGTAAAGTTATTCACACTTGTTTTTCATCTACCACCCCGTTTTTTCTTGTTCTTTCTGCTCCTTTTGAGGATAGAAAGCTGAGTTCTGGTTTGGGTGCATTGAGATTTGAGAGCAGACAAGACTTCTAGGGAGTGACAATCTGGTTTAACAAGTGGATGTAGGAAGTGGGGAAGAACTCGGAGGTTAGAAAGAAAGGTGTAGAAGTGAGATTAGTCTGCATAGAGGTGAAACTGGAAACTTGAAATGGACGAACTTTCCAAAGAGAGTGTGCACAGTGAATTCTTAGGGCAGAAGAAATTCTTCGAGTAGGCTCGTATGAGAAGTAACGTAGTAGAGTGGAAAAATCCTTGGAGATCCAAGTACAAATCCTAGTTCTTCCATTGATTGTGTAACCTCAGATGAATTGTTTAACCTTTGGATGTCGATTTCTTCCTGTGTAAAATGAGGGGTTATGAAAAAGATGATTTATAAAATCCCTTCTGTTTCTAAAAAATAAAATCAATAACGGTCTGAATTATTGTCTGAATGGTCTGAAGCAAGCTCCCTCCCTCACTATTTCTATTTATCCTGTATGTACTTATATATGTATTTGTCATCCCAGTTATAATGCAAGATGTTTAAAAGTAGGGAACATTGCATTCCTTATGTTTCCATTTATACAGCTAGTATAGTTACTATCTCACGTTATTCAGTCTTTTCAGTCACATCTGACTCTTCCTGACCCCATTTGGAGTTTTCTTGGCAAAGACACCAAAGTGGTTTGCCATTTCCTTCTCCAGCCCATTTTCCATGTGAGGAAACAGTGGCAAACTGGGTTAAGCGACTTGCCCAGTCACACAGACACACTAGGAAGTGTCCGAGGCAAAATTTGAACTCAGGAAGATAAGTCTTCCTGACTTCAAGCCCAGCACTCTATCCCCTTCTGCCACCTAGCTGCCCCAGGGCTACATATTATCTAAGAAAACCACAAACTAATATTCTCTACCTTGCATTGTATTTTCCCAATTATATTTTCCCGATTACGTTTTAAACTTTCTCAGGTACATTCAAGAGTTTTGCTTCTTGTGGCCAGTGGACTGAGAGTTCGATAGGTCTAGAACACTCAGAGATTTAGTGACATACCAAGGGTCACATATGTCAAAGGCAGAACTTGAACCCAGGTCTTCTTGGCTTCAAGACTAGAGTTTGAGCAATGACTCAATGCTGCCTTTGATTCTGTTATAGCGTCTTTAAAAACATCAAGTAAACTAATACTAAGTGACGCATATCTGTTCTTTAGCTAAGACGAGACTGTAGTATCATAGATCTTAGCGGGAAGGGATTTCAGAGGCCATTTGAACCACCTTTTGGCTTTTTAAATGAGGAAATTGTATCCTGTGGACATGATTTGATGTGACTAACGTCAAAGTTAGTCACATAGAGAAAGTAGCAGAGCCAGGATTCAAAGCCAATTTCTGGAACTACAATGTCAGCTCTACCTCCCTTGTATACCTCCTCTAAACTGCATTTCATACTGCTCGTGCTTACAGTATCTGATATGTTGCTGCACCAAAGTTCATCCTTTTGCAGTTCAGCTCATCTCTGGCGATGTAGTTTTGGTACGTATCTTCCAGCACTTGACTAAGGATGGGATTTCTGTGGCTGCCAAGGAGAGAAGAGAAAGTTAGCATTAAACCCATAGGTTGTGGAAAAAATCCTTGGAAGAATGTAGTGGAGTACATGTGTACTAGCAATTTAGATTTGAAGATCTTTCTTACCCATTAATAAGCCATGTGACCTCAGCTACATTGTTATGATTGCCTTACGGATACAACATGTAGTGGTACATGTTTATATTTTGTACATTTTTGCAGCCTCTAATCTTTCTGTGATAAATCTTGCTTAATTTACCATTGCTTCTGATATGTGAATTTCTTTATTTTTTTTAATTTTAATATTTTCTTTTCCCATATATACATATACTTATACACACTTACACACACGTGTGTGTGTGTGAGTATGTATGTGCGTATGCTTATAAATTTTAACTTTTGGT
This sequence comes from Trichosurus vulpecula, assembly GCF_011100635.1. Taxonomy (NCBI): domain Eukaryota; kingdom Metazoa; phylum Chordata; class Mammalia; order Diprotodontia; family Phalangeridae; genus Trichosurus; species Trichosurus vulpecula. The sequence continues at coordinate 68,794,711 of NC_050580.1, forward strand.
TGTGGAATGTTAAGTTCCAAATTTTCTTCCACCTTCTCTCCCCTCCTCCTTCACTGAAAAGGCAAGAAATCTGACACACTTATGTGCACTTATGCAGAACATATTTCCATATTAGTCATGTTGTGAAATAAAATGCAGATTTAAAAAGAAAAAAAGGTTAAAAAATAGTACGCCTCAATCTGCACTCAAATTCCATCAATTCTTTCTCTGGAGGTAGATAGCATTTTTCATAATAGTTCTTTTAAATTGTGTTGGATCATTGTATTGTCATTCACAGTTGATCATTGTAGAATATTGCTGTTAGGGTGCACAATATTCTCCTGGTGCTCTTCACTTCACTTTGCGTCAGTTCATGTAGGGCTTTCAGGGTTTTTCTGAAAACATCCTGCTCATCATTTCTTACAGCACAATAGTAGTCCATCACAATCATATAGCTCAATTTTTTCAGCCATTTATGAATTGATGGGCATCACCTCAATTTTCAATTATTCATGACCACAAAAAAGCTGCTATAAATATTTTTCTACAAATAGATTCTTTTCTTTTTTCTTTCCTTTTTAAAAAATCTTTTTTTTTGGCATAGACACCTGGTAGTGTTACTGCTGAGTCAAATGGTATGCACAGTTTTATAGCCCTTTGGGCACAGTTGAAATTGCTCTCCAAAATAGTTGGATCAGTTCACAAATCCACCAACAATGCATTAGTGTCCTAATTTTCCCATGTTCCTTCCAACATTTGTCATTTTCCTTTTTTGTCATATTCACCAATCTGATAGGTATGAGGTGGTAACTCAGAGTTGCTTCAATTTACGTTTCTCTGATCAATGTTGATTTAGAGCACTTTTCATATGATTATAGATAGCTTTGATTTCTTTATCTGAAAACTACTTGTTTATATCTTTTAACCATTATCAATTGGGAATGACTGGTAATTTTGTAAATTTGACTCAGTTCTCTAAATTTTTGTGAGATGAGGCCTATATCAAAGAAAACTATTCCAAACCCGCCAACCCCTCCCCCCAGTTTTATGCTTTCCTTCTAATCTTGGCAGCATTGGTTCAAGTTGCAGAAAATATTTTTAATTTAATGCAACCAAAATTATAGATTTTATATCCCATAATGCTCTTTATCTCTTCATTGGTAATAAATTCTTCTCCAAGTATAGATGTGACAGGTAAACTATTATAGACTCCCCGAATTTGGTTACAGCATTATCCTTTATGTCTACCTTATGTACTGCTTTTGATCTTATCTTGGTATAGAATGTACAAGTGTTGGTATACATATATTCATACAGGCATGCATACACACATATATGTGTGTGCACACATACATATGTATGTATGTATATTTCTGCCAAACTACTTCTCAGTTTTCTTAGCAGTTTTTGTCAAATAGTTAATTCGTGTTCCAAAAGTTTGGATCTTTGTGTTTATCAAACACAAGATTACTATGGTCCTTTCCTAATGTGTACTGAATACCTAACCTATTCCACTGATTCACCACTTTATTTCTTGGCCAGTAACAGATTGTTTTGGTGATTACTGCTTAGTGATACAGTTTGAGTTCTGGTACAGCCGGGTCAACTTCCTTCTCATCTTTGTCATTTGTTCCCCTGATAATCTTGACTGTTTGTTTGTCCAGAAGAATTTTGGTATTTCTAGCTCTACAAAATAATTTTTGGTTGTTTGATTGGTATGGCACTGAGTAAGTAATTTAGGTAGAAACGTAATTCTTATTGTCTTGGTTTGGCTTACCCATGAGTAATGATTTTTTTTTCCAGTTGTTTATATCTGACTTTATTTGCGTTAAATGTATTTTGTATTTTGTTTGCATAGTTCCTGGCTTTGTCTCTGCAGTTAGACTCCCAAGTGTTTTATATTGCCTGCAGTTATTTTGAATGGAATTTCTCTTTCTATCTCTTGCTACTGGCTTTTTAAAAAATAAATAAATATAGGAATGCTGATTCTTTATTTGGATTTATTTTATATCCTGAAACTTTGCTAAAGTTGTTCATTATTTCAATTAGTTTTTTTAGTTGATTCTCTGCTCCAAGTATACATCATATCATTTGAAAAGGGTGATAATTTTATTTCTTCATTGCCTATTTTTATTCATTCAATTTTCTTTTTCTTCTTTCATTTTTGTAGTGAGCATTTGTATGTAATATTGAATAATAGTGGTGATAATGAGCACCCTTTCTTCATCCCTGATCCTCTAGGGAAAGCTTCTAGATTATGCTCATTACAGATAATACTTATTGTTTTTAGATAAATATTGCTTATTATTTTAAGAAAAGCTCCATTAATCCCTATGCTTTCTAAAGTTTTTAATAGGAATGAATTGTATTTTGTTAAAAAGCTTTTTCTGCATCTATTGATATGATCATATGACTTTTGTTGTTTTTGATATTGATATGATCAAATATGCTGATTGCTTTCCTAATACTGAACTAGCCCTGCATTCCTGGCATAAATCTTACCTATTCATACTGTATGACCTTTGTGATGTGTTGCTACAATCCTCTTGCTAGTATTTAATTTTAGTTTCTGCATCAATATTCATTAGTGAAATTGGTCTACAGTTTTCTTTCTCTGTTGTTGCTCTTCCTGGTTTAGCTATTAGTATCATATTTGTGTCATAAAAGTAATTTGTTGGAACCAGTGGTGGGATTCAGCCAGTTTGGTACAACCAGTACCTAATTTTAGGTTTAGTTCCACGAACAGGTTGTTAGTGGGGGCAGGGCCTGCACCCCGGGGAAGGGAGAACTGGTTGTTAATTTATTTGAATCCCACCATTGGGTGGGACTCTTTCTTTCCCTATTTTTCTAAATAGTTTATAGAGTATTGGAATTACTTGTTCACTAAATGTTTGATAGAATTCACTTATGAATTTATCTGTTCCAGGAGATTTTTTTTTTTCCTTAGGAAGCTTAATGGTAGCTTGCACAATTTCTTTTTCTACAGCAGGGTTATTCAAGTATTCTACTGCTTCTATTAATTTGGGTAAACTCTATTTTGTAAATACTTATCCATTTCCCTTAGACTGTCAGATTTATTGGCACATAAATGGGCAAAATAGCTCTTAATAATTGATTTAATTTCTTTTTTCATTGGTGGTGAATTCAATCTTTTCATTTTTGATATTAGGAATTTGATTTTCTTCTCCTTAAAAAAAATTAACTAATGGTTTATCAGTTTTATTGTTTTTTTTTTTCATAAAATCAGGTCCCAGTTTAATTTATTAGTTTAATGCTTTTCTTACTTTTAATTAGCCCGTCAATTGATTTTCCGGGTTTCCAATTTGGTGTTTAATTAGGAATTTTTAATTTTTTCTCTTCCTAACTTTTTTTAGTTGATACCCAATTCATTGGTTTGTTCTTTCTCTGTTTTGTTGATGTAAATATTTAGAGAGATAATTTTCCCATAAGTATTGCTTTGGCTGTATTCCAAAGTTGTCTCATTGTTGTCATTCTCTTTAATGATTTTTTTATTGTTTCTATGATTTGTTCTTTGACTCATTCATGCTTTAGAATTAGATTATTCTGCTTCCAATTAATTTTAATCTATGTTGTCACAGTCCCTTATTGAAGGTTCTTTTGAGCACATAATAATTTGAAAAATGATGCATTTAATGCTTCTGCTTTTTCTCCACTTGGTTGTGAGATTTTTATGCTGTAATACATGGTCAATTTTTCTATAAATGCCATCCATGTTTACCTGATAAAAGGGCATATTTCTTTCCATTACCATTTGATTTCCTCTAGAGATCTCTCATGTTTTTTTTTAATTATATTAATCTCCTTAACTTCTTTTTTGGTATTTTTTTTGTTAGATTTCTCTTTCTCTGAGGGCAGAAAATTGAGGTTTCTTCTGTAACTCAATAAACTTTTCCTTTAAGAATTTGGGTGCTATAACACTTAATGCATATATGTTGACTATTGATATTATTTCATTGTCTATGCTACCTTTTAGCAAGATGTGGCTTCTTTGCTTATCTATTTTATTCAGATCTATTTTTTTTGTTTTTTCTTTGTCATGATTGCTAGCCCTGCTTTTTCTACTTTAGTTGAAGCATAATAGATTCTGCTCCAGCCCCTTACATTCACCTTGTGTGCTTCTGCTTCAAGTGTGTATATTGTAAATAATATACTGTTGGATTCTGGGTGTTAATCTTCTCTGCTATCCCATTCAGTTTTATGGAGAATTCATCCCATTCACATTCACTTTTATTATCACCAACTTTGTATTTCCTCCCATCCTATTTTGTTCCTCTTTATCCTTCTCTCTGTCTCTGTCTCTGTCTCTGTCTCTCTGTCTCTCTCTCTCTCTCTCTCTCTGTCTCTCTCTGTCTCTCTCTGTCTCTCTCTGTCTCTCTCTCTCTCTCTCTCTCTCTCTCTCTCTCTCCTTTCACTCTGTTATTCCTCAAAAGCTTCTGACCACATCCTCACCCAATCTGCCCTCCCTTCTATCAGCCCCCGTTTCTATCCCCCACCACTCCTACTTCCTTGTAGGGTAAGATAGATTTCTATACCCAACTATACCCATCTACACCCAAGATGTTATTCCATCTTTTAGCCAATTCCAATGGAATTAAGGTTCAAACATTGTCTGCTAGCCTGCATCTTCACCTCCAATGGCAAAAGCTCTTTCATGCCTTTTTTGTCTGAGATAATTTATGCATTCAGCCTCTCCCTTCCCCCTTCTCCTAGTATATTAGCTTTCCTCACTCCTTCATTCTGTTTTAAATATCATCCCATCACAGTCAACTCACACCTGTGCCCTCTGTCTACATATACTCCTTCTAACTGTCCTAATAATGACAAAGTTCTTAGCAGTTAAAGTATATCATCTTCCCATATAGGAATATAGACAGTTTATTTGTATTGAACCCCTTATGATTTCTCTTTCTTGTTTACCTTTTTATACTTCTCTTGAGTCTTGCATTTCAAAACCAAATTTTCTATTTAGTTCTGGTCTTCTCATCAGAAATGCTCTATTTCATTAAATATGTATCCCCCTACTGAAGCATAATACTTAGTTTTGATGGGTAATTGATTTTTGAATCCTAGCTCCTTTGCCCACTGGAATATCATATTCCAAACCCTCCCATCCTTTAATGTAGAAGCTACTAAATCTTGTATCTTTGTATTTTGTCACAGTCACATAATATTTGAATTGTTTCTTTCTGGAGCTTGTAGTATTTTTGCACTCACCTGGGGGCTCTGGAATTTGGCTATAATATTCCTGAAAGTTTTGCATTTTGGAATCTCTTTCAGGAGGTAAACAATGGATTCTTTCTATTTCTATTTTACTCTCTGCTTCTAGGATATCAGTGCAGTTTTCCTTAATAATTTCTGGAAATGTGATATCTAGGCTTTTTTATGGTTTCAGGTAGTAAAATAATTCCTAAATTATTTTTCCTTGATTTATTTTCCTCATCAGTTTGTTTTTCCAATGAGATATTCATGTTTTCACCTTTTTATAAATTCTTTTGATTTTGTTTTATTGCTTTTTGATATTTCATGGAGGCATTAGCTTCTACTTGGCCAATTTTAATTTTTAATAAATTATTTTCTTCAGTGAGCTTTTGTACCTCTTTCCCCATTTGGGCGATTCTACTTTTCAAAGAGTTTTATTCTTCAGTAGACTTTTGTAATTTTTGTATATCTTTTTTCCCCCCATTTGGCCAGTTCTGCTTTTTAAGAGTTCTCTTCAGTGTATTTTCATGATTCTTTTACCATTTGGCCTATTCTGTTATTTTTCAAGGTATTATTTTCTTTGGCATTGTGTGTGTGTGTGTGCATGTGTGCATATGTGTGTGTGTGTGTGTGCATGCATGCATGCTTCTTTCACCAAGCCAATGACTCTTTTTTTATGATTTTCTTACATCACTCATTTCTTTTCTCAATTTTTACTCTACCTCTCCTTTTTGTTTGTTTTCTTTTTTTAATCTTATTTGATCTTCTCTATGAGTTCTTTTTGGTTTGAGACCAATTCACATTTTTCTTTGAGATTTTGCATGTAGCTTTTTTGACATTGTTGTCTTTTTCTGAGTTTGTGTTTTGATATTCCCTGTCACTGTAGTAACTTTCTATGGTCAGGTTCTTTTTGTTGTCATTGTCATTGTTGCATGCTCATTTTCCCAGCCTATTTCTTGAATTTTAACTTTATGTTAAAGTTGGGCTCTGTTCCTGGCATGCAAGGAGCACCATCTTCAGCTTTATGTTTCCTTTTTCTGTTGTTTTCAGAGCTCATTCTGGGGTTGGGGATGTGTTGTAATTTTTCAGTTCTTCCAAGATGCTATGATCTAAAGAGTGTTATGGTCACTGCTCTCCTGTCCTGTACTTTGGTCTGTGAGTGACCATAAGCATTGTTTTCTGCCCTGGAACTGTGACCAGGGTCCTTACTTTCCTGTAGCTGGGAACACAAGTGTATTAATTCTCTTCCTTGTCCTGGGACTGTGACGTGGATCTCCATATGGGCAATGCAACAGAGTACTGCACCCAGTACCAGGTAAGGGTTCTCTGTAATCTCCTTCTGACCAGTTGCTGACTCCTTTACGTTATGTGAACTGAGATCTCTGCAAGTCTCTGCCACAGATTCACTTTTCCCCGGCTACTGGTTTGTTGCCAGGGGCCTCACTGCTGGCTTGCCAGATGAAGTGCTGGACTGGTCTCTCTTCTTACACAAGTGAGACAGACCTTTCCTGCTGACCTTCTAAATTGTCTTGTGCTAGAATGCTGTTCCACACTGATATTTTGTTGGTTTTGCTGCTCCAGAATTAATTCTGAGACATTATTTTATAGTTGTTTGGAGGGGAATTGGGGAGAGGTCGGGTGAGTCACTGCCTTTACTTTGCCATCTTGGCTCTGCCTTCATATGTGTATTTAATAGATTTCCTGTGATGTTTGAGGGGAAGATGGTTTTCTGATCAGAGAATGGCATTGAATATGGGATTACGCATTGTAGATTTTTAAGGATCATTTTTGATGCTATAGCATGGGATTCAGAGTTATTTCTCATTAGCCTTGGCCAATGTGTTTTTCCTAGATCCTCCTCTTTAATATTTGTACTCTGTGGCTGCTTTGTCTAGACTAAATTATTCCTTCATTTTATACCATGATTCCTCAGTAGACCCTCAGTTTACTCACCTCAGTTTATTGCCATTAGCTAAGCTAAGCTGATAGGCATACTCAAGAGACAATAGAAAATTTTCTTTAGCTCTCAGGAAACTGATCGCTTCCTCATTGCAATTTGAAAAAGATTTCCCCTGGTTGTGTCCTTCCTTCTTTTCCCTATTCCTAAACCTGGGGTGGCTGCTTGAAAACTATATTCTGCAATGACAATTTTATGGATATGTAGCATTTTCAACATAGTATTTTTCTTGTAATAGGTAGCAAAAATAGTCATCATTTTATCATATTTCTAAATCTGACCAAGGGGCTGAGATGGAACCTAGAAGAAAGCAGAAAGAATAGTATGCATTCACCAGGCATAGCACTAGTGAAAGTAAGACCAAGCTTTGATCCCCTAAAAATGTTTTCTTCAATGCTCCTAAGATCACTATTTCATTGGTGGAAAGTACTCTTTTCTTTGATGCAGATATTGACCCTTCCTTGACTACTCAAATAGTTTTATAAGTTGTTATTCAAAGAACAAAATGACTTGTTTAATGACCTTTGCTGATCAACTTTCTTGCCTTAGCTAGGCGATTGTACACATAAAAATGCTTAAAAAATTATTTGAGACTATAAAGCACATAGGAAATGAAACTCAAACTAATAGGAGGTTGGTGCAGATAGAACTCATGATGAATCAGATGATGAAGAAAGCATTGAGAGCTGAAAGATGGGGCAGAAGGGAGGGAATAAACATTTATTAGGCATGCCCTATGTGCCAGCCACTGTGCTAAGCCCTTTATAAATGTAATCTCATTATTTCATGGGGGAGAAATCATGAATGGAGATAAAGAGTTAGAAGCATAAAACCAATTTAGAGGCTCCTCTTGGCACATCTCTGTGTCTACAAGACACCCTGCTAAAATATAATCCCACGACTTCCTATGTTCCCCCTATGGAGCTGAATAGAAAAGAGAGTTATTATACACACATATCTATTCCATATATGTAGAAAAAGTAAATGTTATTTGATATTATTTCCAAGTAAGGTTAAACTGGAGGATGCCTAACAAGGGAGAGATGATGAAGCATTTCAAAGCATCCAGTCCAGGAATAATTTACATTTATTCCGACCCCTGATAAGCTGAATATTACAATATCTGTTTCTGTAGTCTTGAAGAATCCCAAATGTGGTATTATAATTGCTTGCCAAAGAATTCAGCACTAGCCAAAAGTTTAATTTGTATTGGAGGGTATGGAGAGGAGTATTCTTGCTGCTTTATAATTTATCCTGTTGTGTTTGTTTTAGATTTCATTTCTTCCAATGTCACATTGTAATTTGCTACATTAATACAAGTGCCAGACATAAGAAAATTCTAGAAATAGCTAGTAGTCTCTCAGGTCATCCATTACTTTCACTAAAGCTGCCACAAATCTTTCTTTTATATGTCTCCCTGTCTTTTTAACTTGAAGATCTTCAGATAAGAAAGGTAGCAAACAAGAATTTATTAAGCCGCTATTATATGCCCCAGAACTATGCTAAGTACTTTACAAATATTACCTCATTTGATCTTCACATCAACCTTGGGAGATAGGTGTTATTATTATCTGCATTTAATAGTTCAAGAAAGTGAGACAAATAGATTTAAATGGCTTTGCTAGAGTCATAGGGTTAGTATCTGAGACTGGATTTGAACTGGGGTCTTCTAGTACTCTACCTACTGTGCCACCAAGCTTTCTCTTATGTAAAGAGATTCTAAAGTCTCATCTAAGAGGTGAATAGAATAAGCTTCTCTTTGGAGGAAGATAGAGGGAGGGAAGAGAGAAGGAAAGAGTGAGGGGGAGGGAGGCCGGGAGACAGAGAGAGAGAGAGAGAGAGAGAGAGAGAGAGAGAGAGAGAGAGAGAGCAATTTTGAAGATATCCCCCTGGTCTTATTGGTGGAGTTGCAATGTTTCGCTTTTGCTTTTTATAATTATGGGACAGAGCAACAAGTGTGTAAAGTATGTATTCACATTTCATTATATGCTTCATAATTCTGAATACTTCAATCAAGTTCCTTCTCACCTTTTCTATTTCCACCTAAATTATTCTAATTGTTGGGAACTCATTGTATGCCAGTCCTAACGTGACACCACATTTTCTCTACTGGAATAGAAGAATGGGAGCCCTAGAGAAAACCTAGGCCTGAGATATAGTTACCCTGAAATATAATGACTTTTAAGGATTTTTCCATCAGTTCCAAATAAGTTCCATCTAGAATTATGAGAGAACTGATTGGGAGTATACTTGTGACATTCTATTTGTGATTAGCATGGAATCAAGTGGGAGCTAAGCCTGAAAGTTAATGCATCATAGTGAAAAGAGTGTTAGCTTCAAATCAAGAAGGGCTTGAGTTCAAGTCCTGACTCTGGCACATATGGGTTGCATGACTGTGTACAAGTTCTATAACCTTTTGGTGCCTCCCAGGCAACTTGCTAAGAGAAGGTGATGACCTACATTGGTAGAGAGTTTCCTCCCTGAAGAGTTCTCTATACCAATGAAATCACAGGTTAGGTTCTCATTCCTATAAAGTTCAACCCTCCCAAGTTAGATGCCAGCTCCAGGATATCAGGTGTCTAGTTCCCTGGCTTCCTTTTCCATTATGTTGCACATGAGTATTTCTTTGGGTTTCTCTTCCAGGGTTGGGGAATTATAAACAGATATAATAAGAAACCTTTTCCTCTTCCCAAAGGACCACATTTGTAAATCACCTGCCCCACTATTCAATGGTAGCTTTGTAAAGGTCCCTCTCCATTACTCACAGACTCTAACAATGAGAAATTTTTGAATAATTGAGATATCACATGAAATTTAGTATTTTGGTCCAGATCTTCCAAAGCTAATTGGACTGGTTGAGATGTCTGTAAAATGTAATATACATGCAAATGAGATATAAACCTTTGTGTTTTCTTTTCAGCATGAAAGAGAAGTTTGATGGGAATTAGCAATAATGGTTATTGTTCACTATATAATAAAGTGGGAAGAGTAAATCAAAGAAGTGTGAACGGCAGATGCAGATTAGAACCTGAAACAACATCAGCCTCTAGCATTTCATTGTAGGATTTGCTGAACACTACAGGCTTGTTTATGAAACTGCAGGGTTTCTCTATAATGATTCTGGGGTGTGTCTCTCTCTCAGTCTTCTGAGCATACCTAATACCTCCATAGACTCACAGTAACAGATAAAGCATGAATAATTGCTGCAGACATTGGAGCTCTGTAATCAAGGAGGCATATTAAGTGAATAGCAAAAGACAAAGAAAGCTTGCATGGAAATGATCGAGGAGATTGTTGAATTACAAGATGTAGTTGTCCCCAGAATAATTTTATTTTTGTCTTTTTTAAATCATGACACACTAAAACCCACATGGGCCCTGACCCATACATGACAATGGCTTTCATCTCTATTTTGAGACTATTAATCTCCTACAAAATGTTTTTTCATGGTATCCATTGGAGAGTTATATTTGTGGCATATTATACCACAGCTGGAACTCCAGGGGGTATGAATCAATTTGTAAAACAAAAAGAAAACATTATTTTTGAAAACTTGTTAGTCTAGGTAAAGAAATGTATTACATGGAAAGTCCATCCTGTATTAAACATTGTTTTTTTTTCTATAACTTAATTCTAGATTCTTCATTTTAATCCCCATTGTTCATAAATTATAGGCCAGAAGCTGCTTATAGTTTGAACATAAAAGTCTTCATTGGACAGAGATAACAGTGTTACCATTTGTATATAATTCTTCCAAATGAAACATGGACACAATTGCCTTTTAAAGAGGTCTTCCAGAACCAAGAAGGTGTGTATGTATGTAAGTATGTATATATGTGCATATGGGTATAGCTATATGCTTATATAGAAAGATAGATAGATGTACACATATATAGAATATATATATTTATAGAATATAGAGATGTCTATTCATGAATATAGGCAGATAAATAAATATATGTATATACAGATACATAAATATAAATATTTATCTTTATTTCTATATTCTTCTAATTTCATTAATAAGGAATGTCTTGAAATCACGGGGTTGATTGATAAAATGAGCAAAACCATTTAAGAAAGATTGTATAAGCATATAGGGGTATAGCTTTGAAAAATAAATATAGTTTTTAAGGTAAGGTCTGGAGACAGTATGTTATAATGGATTGGGAGCCACCTGGGTTAAAGTTTGCATTTGACACTTACTGGATATGTGAACCTTGGCAATTCACCAAACTTCTCAGTGCTCTAGGCAATTTAGTAAGACTTTAAGTTACAGAGTTAGCAACAATCTTCATTGTGAAAGGGTATTTTCTCACTAGGAATTTCCTATACTAATGAAAGCAAAGACCTCATCTATTGAAAGTTTATCATAAAGCTCCTGATGTGAATATTCAAAATTAATGTTAATATGTTCCATGTGTGATTGAATTTTATTTGTGAAGCAAAGAATGGATACTGTATTAAAAACATGCTCACATGCACAGCCAATGCAAAAGATATTCATCTTTCCATTTAGAATTGTTTTCTTTTACTTGAAAATATATACTTACTTTACTCATCTATTCAAAAAAATTAACCAGTAAATCAACATTTATTAAGTACCTAATATGTGCCAAGCACAGTGCTAAGTGATAGAAAAATATTTTGTAAGTGATGACTATATTCAAGGTATTTTCAAGTAAATATGAAACTAATATAGTTGAGGAGGAAGAGGAGGCATGTTAAAGAAAGTAATGATGGAGATGACTAGGCCCTGATGAAATAGCTGATTCACTCAGACAAGTGATCCTCTAGCAGTCTTGTGCCTTTAAGAGAAGATGAATGAGGCCACTCAGTTGGGAGAACAGGACTGAGACCAAGGCCTAAAAGAAAGGTCTGCCCAAAGGGTGAATGTGACCGAATACAAGCCACTTCATCCTCCTCAGAGGTCTTAACAAATGACACCATGCTGATCATTGTGAAGACCTTCCAATAACGAACCTTCAAAATCAAAATTTCCCCTTAAGGCACTGGAAGAGAAAATTGATAGCATAAAAGAAAGATGCCTTTCCAAGAAAGGGACAAAATTATTTTTTATATTATGCAGGAAAAATCCTCCTGATGATGTTGTGCCCTGTCTCCTGGTTTACCCTCCATCTCCACGGAAATAATCCTTCCCCAGCTTGCCCCAGTTTGTGCTCCCATCTCCATGGGAATCAGTTTGTGTATTTTTCCATTTAAATACCCTGACCCTACCCCTGCTTGAGGCTGTTTGATTTGAGTCTTTACTCCGAACAGTCCAGCTTGAATAAATCCACTTCAAAATACATATCCGGGTCTCCACTCTCTTTTTTCAGCACAACAATGATACTTCTCTCAAAGAATACAAAGTTGACAAGAACCAAAATACTCTGTGTTGGTTATGGTAACAAGACTCAAAACAGGACCATCACCAAATGTAGCTCAGCAATCAAATACCCTTACAATCCATCTTATTTGTGTGGTTCAGGTCTCAGTCCTTCCTTTGCCTTGATACCCATCTCCACAGCTATATCAATTTCTCCAGCGCCAGGTAAAGCAGCTTAAGAACCTATACCCACTAGTACTATGAAAGAAAAGAAATCAGCTGAAAAACCAGTAAATGCACTTAATGGGTATTGCCCAACACTTTGGGGCAGACATTATGGGGGCTAAAATTTCAGATGAACAAAGTATTACAAAGTTCACTTGTTTGTAAAAAAGAATATTTCCACCTCTTAGCCAACAGTCCATACTTTCGTTGCTTTGCTGATATGAATATAGTTAGTAATAACTTACTGATCAGGATCCTCTCTATGTATCAGTTTCAAGTATCTGGAACAGCATCAAGAACCCAGCAATAAGAAGAAAAAGGCCTTTGTGCAGGCAAAATAGGCAACAAATGGCTCCTAATGATCAAGCCCTTTCCTCACTGGAAAGCCCTTAATGCCTTCCCTTAATTTCCATTTGCATATTTGGGATACAGTTTTTAACTATTTTGGTTGTGAAGGAGCTCTTCCTGGTATAGGGACATTGATAAGCAAAAGTAAAAGCAAAAGTTAAATTGCAGATACAAATACTTAAATGAATGAATGAATGAATGAGTGAATGAATGAATGAATGAGTGAGTGAGTGAATGAATGAATGAATGAATAAATAAAAACAAAGAGAGCAATTGAGGGAAAACATGAACATTTAGTGTAGAGATTAAACAACCCTAGATACTTCAGTAATGGACATATATACTCCTATTTTCTGAGACTGTATAATGATAATTAATGTTCATAATGATTGTCTTTTGTCACAAAGAAAAGGATAAGTATATTCTGTTTAAGGGTCAGAAAAATATATAATTTAGAAAGAAAGACTTTTGTCCACAATGATGATTTTTAAAAATGATACTTAAAGAGGTGAGCTTGAATTATCCAGAAAATTATGTATATGGTCCTAGATGGATGGAGTATTAAGTATACAATTACTTTGAATTTAAAGTCCTATATTGCATTTATTAATTGATTTTTAAGTCAATGGGTTTTTTGTTTGTTTGTTTGTTTTTTTGAGACTAAGTTTCCCAAACTCAGCCAGGCTGGAAGTGTTGAGGCTATTCATAGGGCTATTCATGGTTGTCACTTGTACAGAAGCTTTCATTTCCTATTTCCAACCTGGGTCCATTCAACCCTCCTTGGGTAGCCTGATGGTCACCCCTACTTCTGGGGCTTCACCAATATTGGTGCAGACTTAGTGGGACACCTCATTGCCACAGTTCAGGACTCTTAAACTCAAGCGATTCACTAACCTCAATCTTCCTGAAAGCAGAGATTGCAGATTTGTATCAGCCTCTTTCAGCAAAAGGCCTTTTGATGAACTATTTATGTGCAATATTTGTATTTGAATACTTATTAAATTGCATATCAATAAATTTATTTCTCTCAAAAATAAAAAAAAGAAAACTGACACAATCCTTGTGAGGACTATGATATAGCAGAAAGAACAATCTATTTGGATTCAAAGGTCTTAAGTTCAAATTCTAGCTTAGATTATGATGACCAGTGTGACCTTGGGCAGGTTTTTTCCTCTTTAGGCCTCAGTTTCTTTGCACTTAAAATAAGAGGACTTAAAGTAAAAGAGACTATTTTTTATTCCTTTCCATATCTACATCATATTACTCTATATGGTATCTGATGCCTCGATTTATGTTCCTTTCTACTCTTATTTTCCATTTAAAAAATAATTATGAGCATTTGGATTATGAAATATATTTGTAGATTTCTTATATTTTATACAAGCATATCTTTGTAGCATGGGGACAATTGGTAGGAATGTGTACAGTGGTAAAATCAAATATTCCGGAACTTCCTTTTACTCTAAATTTCCAAGAATAGTTATAGGAAATTTACAGTAATACTCAGAGTTTCTTCAACAAGACATCAATAATGTTGAAAATTGACTTATTTAAAAGATGCAACATAAGTTTAGTGCACCACATAGAACTTTCTTGTCTCTCTTTTGACGTAGATGTCTTCCTCTTTAAATAGATCTCAGTTTCTTATAAGAAAGGAAAATTATGATTTTACAGAACAGTGAATGAGAAAGAGATTTAATTACCATGAGCAATTCCAAAATTCATTTAAGAGCTAACAGTGAAATGTTTTATGGACAGTTAAGGTAGTAAATTACTGATTGGCTAATCAAATTCTCAATTACTGACTAACTGATGAATTGTCATCTATTCAATAACAGATATTCTCAAGGCTAAGTGACTCCTGCAGCATCCATCCTGTTCACTAACAAATTATGAGATCCTTTATATAACAGTAGTCATATTTATCCACAATGGTGCTGCCCAATCTTCAGGTGCATTCACTTATATGTTCTCAATGATCCATCAACTATATTCTTCACCTGCCTTCCCTTTATGTGCTTACTCTCCTTTTCATCCAAATGGCTCAGAATATTAACTAGATCAGATCAACAGGCACAAAGACCCAACCAGTCAGTCAGCACTTATTAGATGCATACTATATGCTAGGCACCTGGGCAACTAGGTGACAGAGAGGATAGAGTGCTGGGCCTAGAGTCAGGAAGACTCATCTTCTTGAGTTCAAATCTGGCCTCAGACATCCCAGCTGTGTGGCCTGGACAAGTCACTTAACCCTGTTTGTCTCAGTTTCCTCATCTGTAAAACCAGTAGAAGGAAATGTCAAAGTACTCCAGTATTTTTGCCAAGAAAAGTCCAAATGGGGTCATGAAGTCAGATATGACTAAAAAAACTGAACAAGAACAAATATGCTTGGTGCTCTGCTAAGCAGTCCCTACCCTTATAGATATTATATTCCAACTGAGAGGACAACATGTAAAGAATTAGGTACATATACAATATTATATATTATATGTATATATGTGCATATATACAAATATATTTAATGAGAGTTTCATTCATATATAGGTACATATTTATAACTATACATCTATATATGGAGATTTCTCTCTCAATGCAGATTTATGCATAGATATCTATATATGTATATATGTATCTTCCATTTATAGATTTATATCTATTTCAAATCTGTCTCTAGTACCATGATATCATCACCATGATATCTTTATTTCTATTTCTAGCTCTATCATCTCTTTCTTTATATAAAGAAAGTCAGAGAAACTAAGAGAAAGTGACTGAGAAGGCAGAGCATGCCAGCCATAGGGAACAGCCAGGGCCAAGACAAGCGTGTGCAGGACAGACTGGAGTGAGAAGAGACTTGAGGTAGGGAGATCAGTTTGGAGCTGTTGAAATAATCTAGAGAGGATGTCAGGAAGGCTTTCATTGTACACAGTATAGTGAAGTTGAGCTATATTTCTGGTGACACATTACCACTTGGTTTCTATTAATGACAGTCTTCCTTGAACTAACTTCTTCTAGTGCTCATTAGGCCAAGAAAACAACAAATGAGTAATTTTCTCCATCTACTATTGAAAACTTGTCATTTCCCAGGGAATATTTCTTCAAGGTTTCTAAAGATCTATAATTTAATCAGGGTGAATACTGCATTTACCCACACAGATCAGTTCTCCATCTTTTAGTTAATGTTTTTTTTTTTTATGAATCTTTGAGCAAGATACACACACACACACACACACATGATCCTCAGCATTTTACAGTAGAAAGAACACTGTATGTTGAGTCAAAGAGCTGTAGTTCTGTAGAACCCCAAGTCCATACTAGGTTAGGATATAGGATATATTTCAGGGTTGAGGGAGGGATAGATACCCAAAGTTCAAGGAATTCTGGGGGTCTGTAGTCCTCAAACTCCCACTTTTAGTTTTAGTTTGTACTGTCAGTCAAAGGATTCAATCCAGAGACAATTGCTGAAGTTGATTAATAAAGAAAAGTTGCCACAAAAGATTCCCCCCCCCAAAAAAAACCCTGGGGTATAGCCCTGTAATAAATACATATAACATCAGCAGGAAGAGAGGGTACACAGTAGATATGAGTAAAAAGAAACACAAGGGAACCTGTGCAAGCAGATGAAACTTACACCTATCATTCTTCAGGGCTATGTGGTCACTGATGCCTTGCGCTGGTCTCAGTCTTCACCAGCTGTTGCTACACTCGTTTCTGCCATCACTGCTTGGCTATAGTCTCTACTGCCTCTAGCATTTGGCTCAGCTGCAATCCTCAGTTGCTGTGTGCCAGGACATATGTGGATGTTTTCTTCCTTTCTAAAAAGTAAGAAGCATAGGAGGAATATAACACCTTTCTCAAAGATCCCGTGTATAAAATCAGTGAACTCAGAAAATGTTGAACTCAGAACTATCTATGAGACACGTTTCAAAGCTGGTGCTACTCTGGAAATCTCCTTTCTCTAGTAGGAAGCTTGATCACAGAGATCATATTCTCTATGAAATTCAAACCCTCCCCCATATCCCCACATCCCCTCAACCCCCCTTTTCTACACAGATGGTTGGTGTTTAGGAAACAGTGTCCTTGAATCCACCTCACATGCTGGTTGCAAGCAAGGTATCTCCTACAGCCATATGCTTCTGCTATTAAGATACCAGGAGAAGAGAAACCCTCTCCCTGCTTTGTTGCACTCGGCAAGAGGCATAAGGCAAAAGCAAAAGCAGAAAACTGAATCGTGAAGATCTCAGAGCTCCCTCAAGAGCTCTGTCCTTCCTCTAGAACTGACTCAGTGTATTAATTTGCTTTTAAAAGCCCAAATGGTATGGCTGACCCTTCATCACCTAATCACTGGGAGTTTTCTGTGTCCCATCAGTTGCCTTCTTTCACCTTCCAGCATCCTAATATTTTATCTGGTAGTTTAGAAAATATTTAGCCAGATAAAAATAAATAAAAGTAAAAAAATAAAAAAATAGTTCTACTTTTCTCACATACAGAATTCTATTTAAGTCTAGCTTAAGTATTCCTGCTGAGAGACAGTTTAGCTATTCTTTTTAAAGCCACAATTTCCAAATATTCAAAGCTTTAATAATGTCTCTCCCTAACACTACAATCTTTATATCTACTGACAAAGAATAAAGATCAAAGTCCTTAGCCTGACATTTGATACCAATTATAATCTGGCCATAACTCTATCTCCCGACTTAATGCTCATTCCTCCCTTTCACACACTCAAAGCACCATCCAAAATGAGCTACTAGCCATTTCCTTAAAGCATCTTTCCTGACTCTGCCTCTGTGGCTGTCCACCTAGGAAGGAAGATGCTTTACATTACTCCCTTTTCCCACAGCCTCTAGTTGCTCAGGACTAGCTCAAATGCCATTTCTTCCCCAAAGATTTTCTTGATTCCTGGCTTTCTCCCCCAATTTCAATGATTTCTCCAGCTTTTATGCTCCTATAATGTCATCTTTATACTTCATCTACAGCACTTCAGTTTGGCCTTGAGCATATTTATTTGCATCTGGGTCTTTTGTCCCTCTACTGTACACACCTTAGGGGCAAGTCTTTTTCGTCTTCATAACCTTTTCTCATAGTAAGTAATATTATATCTTGTATAGAATAAGAATTTAGCGAATGTTTTTTTCATTGAGATAAATCTAAATATTGATTCTGTATCAAATCAGGTTGGGCTTTTATGAAATGGCATGTTTCCCCTAAGACTTATTTGCTATCCAAATATAATCCTCTTAAGAACTGGAAATATTTATGAGCTATATATAATTAGCCACTTAAAATATATCGAAAAATCCTTCCTTCCTTCCTATTACACAAAAGAAGTTTCTCTTTGGAAAGCAGAAGGAACAGACCCACTCTCGATAGTATTGAGGCCAGTGAGCCACTTAGGCCCTATGGCCATTGACTACAGCTGAGAGTTATATAATCTCAAGGTCTGGGTCATAAAGGCAAAGCAAACACTGTTGGGTAGTCTTGGGTGGACACTAGCAAGGCAGATAGAAGGATAAGTGCCAAGAAAATTAGTTCTTGTCCAAGACTACAAGGTAGTAGTAACTACAGAGCCTACCATGTCAACCTGACTCTAACCTACCTTTAAAGTATTATTTAATACATTTCCCCTTCATATATGATCTGTTGCAACTAAATTGAGTTCATCGCTATTTCCTGATCTTATCCTGTTCTTTGTCATGCAGCCGCCATGCACTGAACAATTTCTTTCCCATCACCCAGAGGAATCTTTTTTTTTTTAATTTAGGACTTCATTCAGGTACAAATTTCTCTCTGAATTCTGCCCTGGTCTCTCCACTAAAAGTGATCTCCTTTCTTTGGATGTCCCATGACATTATGTTTGATATATACTACACACTTAGCCACATGTTATATAGTATTTGAGTTCTTTGTGTATGTTTCTCATAGCCCCTAGGGGAATATAATAAGCTCCTTGAGAACATGGATTGTCTTATTTTCGCCTGTGTGTACTTAGCGCCTCTATATGCTTCATATTGAATTGCATTAAGGGGATAATGCAGCAGAGCTCTGTAGAAACTGAAGAGCTAGGACAGATCCATGAGAGGAGTTTCTCTGCTTGGTGCTAAAGCCTCTGGTCACCTCGTAATTGTGAACAAATCATAAAGACCTGCCAAGCCCAATGCTGTCAGAACAACCCTTTCTGATGTCTAACTAGGATCTCTCTGTCTTTCTGTCTCTGTCTCCGTCTTTTTCTGTCTCTATTTCTTTCTGTCTCTGTTTCTATTTCTCTATGTCTGTCTGTCTCTATCTCTGTTTCTCTGTCTTTCCCTGTCTTCATTTCTCTCTGTCTCTATTTCTCTCTGTCTCTGTTTCTCTCTGTCTCTGTCTGTCTCTCTCTGTCTCTGTTTCTCTCTGTCCCTGTGTGTCTGTTTGTCTCTCTCTCAGTCCCTCTCTCTCCTCTCAAGCAGGGGAATATTCTTCAGACATGCAGCAGAATCATTAGAAGGATACAAGTCAACCAGAGTCTTGGTCCTAAGCCCTTTATTCCTCCTTATTATTCTTTTCATCTCCTGAGACTAGATCAGAGTCCTTGGTCATAGAGACTTTAATAGGCTATGACTTTGTAACTTGTTAAGTCGATAATTTCAAAATGTTGATTATAGCAACCCTTAATAATACCTGGAAGTTATTGATAGACCAAAAAAT
The DNA here is from genome assembly GCF_011100635.1 of Trichosurus vulpecula. NCBI lineage: Eukaryota > Metazoa > Chordata > Mammalia > Diprotodontia > Phalangeridae > Trichosurus > Trichosurus vulpecula. The sequence goes on from NC_050580.1 coordinate 68,814,453, forward strand.
TGGTGTAGAAGTCTGAAATTATCCTTTCACATTTGCATCTGTCTCATGGAGCTATTGTGAGGATCCAATGAGATAATGCATGTAAAGTGCTTTGAAAACGTTCAAGTGCCTGAGAAAAGCAAGGATTTCTCCAATTTTTTCTCTCATTACTTGGCTTCATGAACTCATTACTCTCTGCACAGGTCATAGTTCATAGCATTCTCTCTACCCACAATATTACTCTGTAGCTCCTTCCTCTAAGGAAATACCACCCTTAAGGGCTTCAATTATCTGTGTTTCTTTCATTGCTCCAGGCTTTGGGAATCACTCCACCCTCTAAATATGAGAATCATAGAACTTTAGGTTAGAAGAGCTTTTAGTGATCATTACATTTGCCTGTTGTTGTTCAATTGTTTCAATTGTATCTAACTCTCCATGACAATATTTGGAGTTTTATTGGCAGAGATTACTGGAATGGTTTGCCGTTTCCTTCTTCAACTCATTTTTACAGATGAGGAAACTGAGGTAAACAGGGTTAAGGGACTTGCCCAGGGTCACATGATTAGTAAATATCTGAGGTCAGATTTGAACTCAGGAGGATGAGTCTCCCTTATGCCCAGCCCAGTGCTCTATCCACTGAGCCACCTAGCTGCCCCTGATATTTGCATATCCCTTTATATTTCATAAAGCATTGGCAGAGTAGAGAGATAGTTTTAAAGTCAGGAAGGGCTAGGTTCAAGTCCTACCTCAGACACATGCTGGATAGTTTTACTTTGGGCAAGTTGTTTAACCATTCAATGCTCTTGGCATCTCTATAACACCAATTAGAGACTGAAGGTTGAGTTTCTTTATCCAGGAGCTCCCTATAGCAGTGTCATCAGGGTTTCTCCATCCATCCATCCATCCATCCATCCATCCATCCATCCTTCCACCCATCCACACGTACATATATGTGTATATATATATATATATATATATGCATACACACATACATACACATATACATACACATATATGCATATACCTTCACACATATATGTGTATATACATGCTCATTTAATCCTTCAAACAGCTCTGTAAGGTAGATACAAACAATAGTCTTTCCCCCATTTTACAGATGTGGAAAGTAAGACTGAGAAACGTTAAGTGATAATATCTCATATTTAAATGTAAACTTTAAGGTTTGCAAAGTACTTTGCAATTTCTTATTTTATTCTCAAAATAATCCTGTGAGGTAGGTTTTATAATTAATCCCAGTTTTACAGATGAGCAAACTAAGGCAGATAGAAGTTAAATGACTACCCTAGGTTTTTATAGCCAATAAGTGTTGGAGGCTAGATTTGAATTCTGATCTTCCTGACTCCAGGTCTAGCACCATGCCACCTAGCTGCCTGAAGCTAAACCAATGAATTAGAAATTTTAATTTGAAGATCTTTCCCACCCATTAATAGGTCATGTGACCTGCTTACAACACAGGAAGCCTAAGTTACATGGTAGAAGGAGCTTCCTGGCAGGAAAAGAAAGTTATGTCACAGAAACTGCTGAAAGAGAGAGAGAAAGACAATATGGCTGCTGGTGGCTGCTAGTGGTTGCGCTTGTGATTGTTAAAACTGAACAGGCTGACTTAGCTGTACTGTGAAGTTTGTTGTGGGGAAGATCCCAGCAGGGGGTCAGAGAGGTTTTGGGATGGCCAGGCTCTGTGTTATGATTTTCTGTATTGAATGTTTTAGGCTCCTTGCTGTTATGATGAAGTGCACTGACTGGCTACGGGAGCTGAGCATTTGGTTGCGGGATATGGTTCTCTGGTGTCTGAATAAATGGCTTACTTCTTCTACCTTCTACATGGAGAGTCTCATGTACTTTGCGATACAGAACTACATAGGCATTTTGACAATTATCATCTACGTTGTTATTATTGCTTTACTGTTTTGACCATTAATAAGTGTGAAGAGGAGTATTTAAAAAAAAAACTAAAGTCTTTCCCATCACCATATTTAGTTCTCTCACCTGTATACTATGCTTCCTTTATAAGTACTGAGAAAGGAGAGTCATAGAGCAACTTATCCAATGTCACAAGTGGGATTAGAACACACATCTCCTGACTGATTTTTAATTTCACTATGTTGCCTCTTAATGTACTGATATATACAACTCATTGAGTGCCTCCCTTTTCTTATGCACATGCTCACTTTATCCAACTAGACTTCTACAAGCTTTAAGTCAGGGACTGTGTCTTCAATTTCTTTGTAGTAGGACGCTTTACATAGTAAACATTTGGTGAATTGGTAGAATTACCATTGTGGTTGTTGATGGTGCTTTCATGAGCATGTAGTTACCAATTTCCAGACATTTAATTCATACTTATGAGCATCCAAGGAAAGACCTCAGATCCCTAGGTAAATCAGAGGTACAACTGAGGAAATTTATCATACAGACATATTCCATAGAGTCATCCCAACCAATTTGGTTTTGCAATGCTACCTTTAGTAAACTTTAGCACACAGAATCCCATCATTATATAATAAGACTTCCTGGAACAGTAGCTTATCCCTCTAGATGCAAGTCCCCTGTGCCCTGGAATTTATGGAAACTGGAGGAGAGACCATCCAACAAGCTTTGACATGCTGGCCAATAAGAAAATAGTTGCTAGGTGAAGGCAGCACCAATGTATCACTAATTATGCTTACAAGTAGGGGCTCCTTTCTAAATAGGTTTCCCCTACTTTTCCAAATGAAGAAAGAGTAAGTGATCCATCTCAAGCAACTTACAGGCTGAAGGTGGAGGTGGGGAGAAGACACAAATGAATGGGACCAACTGGTTCAATGTTGAAGAAGATGCCTTGTTTCTGCCCTTATGTCTCCAATTTACCTCAGTCCAAATGGGCCCTTGATAGAAGCTTTCCCTTCCTAGAAGATAAGAATCACCAGATTTCTGGAACAGAGATAGGAGGAAGTTGTGAGAAAGAAGTAATGATTATAACAGTATAAAGAAAACATAGAATCAGGTCTCTGTTAAAAAAAAAAAGAAATAATGATAATTTAAGCTTTTATAGTCTGAATTCTGGCTGCTCAGTAACAGAAATGCCTCCTATAAAGCTATTTTATTTAACATTCAGCTTTTGTAGAACCAATTAGCGGTATTAGATAATAATAATAATTCACATTTACATTGTGAGGATTGTGAAGCACTTTTCCCATATAAGCCTTGTTAGGTAGGTATCTTCATTTGCTTGATGAGGAAACGGAAGCTCTGGGAGTTTAAGTGACTTATTGGCTATTTCATAACTTATAATTGTTTGAGGCAGAATTCATACCTACTTGTCCTGACCCCAAAGCCAGTTCTCTGTTTATTGTGCCCGATTGATCCTTGTGGGGGCATAATTGTACCAATATTTGCTTATATTTGTATACAGCAGTTTTTATGTAGAGTATCTCATTTATCCTTAATGAAAGCACTGTGCTTAGGTGGAGTAGATGCTGTTATGATGACCAAAGTTGCATTAATAACATGTGGCATAGAGAGTAGAACCCAGGTCTTCTGACTACTAGTCTGGTGTTCCTTTAACTATCCTGTGCTCAGTATCTTCATTCGTGCTTTATTGACTTTTTAAAAATCTGCCTTTATTTTGTCTAACATCCACATTTTGTCACAGTGGATTAACTTTTTTAGCTGCCTACCTAAATGTGTGAGGGCTCATGTCCCTACCCCACACCCCATACCAGGATGATGAATTTATGTTATGATCTTTCTTACTAGTGCTTTTTCTTTAGGACCAATTTGTTCTTTTAAGCCGGGACAAGGTCCATCCAGTTCTCATTATGAATTCTTATCCATTTGAAGAAATACTCCTTTTCTCTACAATCTTCGTCTTCATTTTTTCATTCCAATGTGGCATGCCACCAATCTAGATTTAGATGCAATCCAAACTAAATTAATCCAAGAGACATTTATTAAGTACCTAATCTGTGCTAGGCAAAAGAGAGATAAAACCAAATGAAACACAATCTCTGCCCTCAGGGAACTTACATTCTACCAGATATTTTAGGTCCACTATCATTACTATTAGAAATAGTTTAACAGCTTCCTTAGGTTCATTTACCACTTCTATCTCATTTTCATCATTCTAGTCAGATAGTTTGTAATATCTCTCTGTTACTGTCATTTAATTGTGAGTATGAAATTTCTATTCATAATGGTTCCACTTGAGTTTATTCTTTCTCTTAAGTACCTGAACAAATAGACACCATAACTGGCATAACATAATGTTAACAGTGCTCTGCCTTTGGGGTCAGAGGATCTTGGTAGAAATTCTGTCTCTCTTGTTCTGTGTGACTTTGGTACAATCACATATTCACTCTGGCTTTCAATTTTTTTCATTTATAGAATGAGAGGTCTTTGAGAGTCCTCCTAGGTTAAGAGCTATACCTTGTGATCTTTGCTCTATGAAAATAAGTAGCCTTAACTAGGAGCAGAATCATCAGGTTTCATCTTTGGTAGAGTCCTAAGATATAATCTAGTCCAACACAACTTGAGCAGAAATGGCATGATGTAGAGATGGCCATGAAGGGAGGTAGAGGCCTCAATCTGGGCAAGATCAAGGGAAAGCTTGCCTATTGAGCCTGGTATCTAAGACTGAGCTCCAGGTTCATATGGGAGTGAGATAAGAATAAGTGGTAAGTGTTCCAGGGCTCCCAAGATGAGGAAATCATTATTCATTTGGACAGCTTTAACTTTTAGATGTATTTTTAAATGTAAGATGTCATTTATACGCATATATGTATATGTATATAGACATGCATTATATATGAGCATACGCATACACATTCTGAGTGAATCAATGTCAAAGCATATGTGTACGTGTATACATGTACATATAGGCATGTACACATGCACATGTATACAAGTATATGTGAATATAATGAACACCCATATATACAAATGTGTATGTTTATGTTAAATGTATATTTATGTATATATGTATTGCTATTTCTATATGCATGTATGTTATAGGGAAATGATTTCTTGCCTAGAAAAATTATAAATATATATATAAATTATATATACATAAATCATAAATATATAAATATATATCTATATATATATTTAAATCCAAACTTATTTGGTTAAAGGTGGTCCACACCCAGAATGTCACCTGACACCAGTAACTCTCTAGGAATGATAGAATAGCTATAAGGTATTTTGGATTCCCCTAGGTCCTGGATCCACCCCAATCATTCTTGTTTTGGGTTACTACAGCCAGGGTTTTTGATGGATCCACCCAAGCTTGTGGTTTCTGTAAAGGCACCCTTGTCTAAATTTTATATAATGTAAACCTTCCAGAGCCTAGAAGAGAGAAAACCATACCTCCTTTCTGGCTCACTCTCCTCTACCAAATGACCTTATAAATTTCTTTCTAAAACCATTCCAGATTTTGGGATGTATTCTCATGAATAACTATAACTATACACACATATATATATGTGTATGTGTATATGTATGTATATGAATATTTGTATATGCATATGTATTTTATCTGTATCTGTACATATGCATATACATTATATATGTACATGCATTTGCACATGTATATGTATAATCTTTTTCCTAGCTTTTGCTGATTTCCCTCTACCATCAATCTCACAAACCCTCTCTCCATTATATTTCCAAATATAACAACCTTTAAAAATGGGCTTCACTCCATTCCTAAAAAACATATTCATATTAAACCAGACACAAATAGGACACAAACAGGACACAAGAGGGAGTGACTTCAGTAGCCAAAAAGCAGAGATCTGAATTTAAATTCCTCCTCTGATCATTTTATGGGCCTGCACAAATCATTTACATTCTAGGCCTCAGTTTTCTTAGCTATGCGATGTTGCAGGTATAGGATATGATCTCTAAGATTTCTTCTTGTTTTAAATACTCTGATTTCCCATATACTTGCCACCTGATTTCTTTCAGGAATTTGAACAAACAAGGCTCCAAGCCCTTGGTCCAATGTTTATTTTCATGGCTGACCGGAAAGGTCTATTGTTTCTCTCTCTAGGCACTCAGGTTAAATGGAGCATTCTGATCTATACCTGCAAAACTCCATGGCATTACACATGGGAATGACATGGTTTAGGGCCCCATCTAGTGATCCAGCTAAATAAATGCCTTAATTCAAAGCAGCTAAATCAGGCAGACAGAGTTCATAGTACAGATAGAGTCTCCAAGGTCTCAAACCTGAATCTTTGAATTTAGTTTAAAAATCCATGCAATTCAAAATTGATAATAGTGATCTGATGCTACTCACTAAGGGGCAAGAACAAGAATTTTTTTTTCTCTTTCTCCAAGAAACAGAGGGATCTATTTGGTGGCCTAACATTTTGCGAGTCCCCAGCCTCGCAACCAACTTGGGGATCCCCCCAAGACCCAGGCCTTTGCCTAGCAAAGGGCCTGATCTCGCGGACAATGTACGGGGAAGGAGCCGAAAGGTGGTGAATGACTCCGTTTATTATTTCAGCAAGCAGCATTTTTATATCTTTGGTGACATAGGTACATTCTTTGGTTACGTGGGTGAAAGAACAGGTAAAATCAAGACACCTGGGTACTAAGACCACCCCAACTCTGCCTACTCTCCCCCCCTTCTCTTCCCAGGCTAACCCGAAGCTCACTGCAGTCAGGCAGTCCAGGCAAAGAACCGGAAGTTCCACGTGCTCTGGTAAGCCCAGACAGAGAGCAGGAAGTTCCATGTGCTCAAGCAGGTCCAGGCAAAGACCTGGAATTGCTAGGGAGGCAACAAAGGCAAGACCCCCTCCTCCTGGCTCCACCCATATCTCAGAGCCCTGAGTTTATCTCAGCAGGCCCCTGGGCATGGAGGTCCAAGGAGGGCAGGGTTCGGCTCTAACTCAGCCTGTAACACTAACAGACCACCTCTTTAGTTCCATGGAGTTGCCCTTAGAAAAGAGAAAAGAAAGAAAGGATATCTCAGTGACGACATCCCCTGTCCCCACAAAATGACTGTGTTTGGTAATTCAAAGTATTTAGGCTGGAAGGGAGGTGAGATGGGAAAACCTTATTGTACCTTGTACATGCCATCTTGTTTCAGAAAGAGATTATAGACAAGGTGGGATTGTTAATCATGACAGCTAACTTTGGACAGTAGTATTCGTGATTTCCTGTCTCTAGTTCTCCAAAATATAGAAGATGCATGAAGTAGAAGTTGGAATCAGAAAGTAGGAGGTATTTAAAGTCTTTTCATAAGCCAAATGGGTTTGTTGGAAGCTTGGTTCACTTACGGATAAAGCCTGTCATAATGAAAAGAATGTGGAACCCTGAGTAAAGGGTACTACATTTGAATCTCTGATGTTAATACTTGGTGGGATGCTGGTTAAGACATCTAACTTCTCTGAGACTCAGTTTCCTCATTTGTAGCAGAGGTATATTTGCTCAAAGGGTTGTTAAGAAGAAAGTACCTCAAAGTGATGTAAAACTTAGTTTTTACTATTGAAAAGGCTTCTCAAGAGAATTTTGAAAGCAATAGTACTGGTTTAAAATTTGATTTTGCCCCAAACTCTGATTCTGTAATAAAAATGGGAAATAATTGGCTTCTGGCATGAGATGGGTGGATAGCAACATGTTCATGGAGAGAGTACTGGTATGGGATTCAGAAGTCCTGGGTTCTCATAATTGCCATAAAATAAATTGTGTCCTTAGGCAAGTTATTCACTTAATTTGATTACATATATATTAAATTAAATTATAAATAAAATGATTAACTTAATTGAACCTCAATTTATTTATATATAATATAAAGAATGAGTATCCATCACCCCCTGGAAACTTACTCTAATGTACATCACAACATGGCACTGTCAGCTATTTTTCTTAAATATATACTCAGTGCATTCTGAAACATGTTCCAACCAGGACAAATCTAATTTCTTTCTTCATGAAAGACAGATATTTCCTGAGTACCTGCTTATCCAACCAATTAGCATCCTTCTACTTCCCTGTTATTTTTTCACTAACTTCTGTGATATCAGGACCAGAAACCATGCCACAAGGACTTAACTTTTATATCTTAGGAATTCCTGCCCTAAGGCCCTCCTGAGGCCTGCTGGTGAGGAAAGTTGGGAGTCCACTATTTTAGATGGGCCATGTCTTACTCTCCACCCAACTTCTAACCACTAGCTAGGATTATCAACCATGCCAAATTTATGTTATCAAATCTCAACTACACCTACAGAGCATCAAGGCAAATGTTCCACTTTTTCCCAATGAATTCATGACCCCACTCTCCACAGTAGCTATTCTAAACTTTTTCATCTTTCTCAAGCCTTCCTGTTGTACTGTCTTCCCTTTCAACTGCCCTTCTGAGAAACTTATCTCATAAGTCACTGGGAAAATCGAGGCAATTCCTACAGAACTCTCCCTTCTGCATCTTCTTCATCTTATATTATTCAGATATGTTCCTCCAGTCTATCCTTCATGCAGCTGCCAAAATGATTATTCCTACAGCTGAGGTTTGTCCATATCACCCATACTCAATAAGCTTCAGGGGTTCCCTATTACTTCTAGGATAAAACATTTAGTTCTCTATTTGGTGCTTTAAGCTCTTCATAATCTGCTTTTTCCACCCTTTGAGTTTTCTGACACTTAATTTCCTCTACTAACTACAAAGAGAGAAGGGAACAAGCATTTCCATGGTGCCTAGTCTGTGTCAGGCATTGTGCTAAGCACAATCCTGCAGAGTTGGTTCTCTTATTATCCCTGCTTTACAGTTGAGAAAACTGAGGCAAACAGAGGTTAAGTGACTTGCCCAAAGAATGTCTGAGATCAGATTTGAACTCAGGTCTTCCTGATTGTGGGCCCAGCACTCAATCTGTTGCTACACTTAGCTATGACCCAACAAAATTGGCCTACTTGAATTTTTTCAAAAAAGGCAGTTCATCTCTAGTCTCTGTACTTTTGCGATGGCTGTCGCCAATGTCTAGAATTATCTACCAGCTTTAACCACTTAGTTTCCCTAGTTTCATTCAAGTATGAACTCAAATATCACCTTCCACATGAGATCTTTTCCAGTCCCCAATTTGGTGGGCAGGTGGGGAGTAATCCTACTATCAGCTAATAGTGCTTTCCCCTCTGAAATTACTACTCAACTCCTATGTATATATTTTATTTATACTTAGTTTTTTAAATGTTGTTGTCCCAACTAGAATATGAGCTCCTTGAGGGAAGGGACTGGTTTTAATGTTAAACTTTCTCTGCAGAGTCAGCACTTGGCACTGTGCCTGGAATAGTAAGTCTTACTGAATGCTTTTAGATTTATGGATTGACAGCTATGTTCTTTCATCTCCAGAATCACTGCTGAGCTGATTGGTAAATGTCTCCCTTTTGGGGTCCACTTTTTGACAGGACAACCATGCTTTAATCTCTTCCCATTGCAATTGTGTTGCTATTATGCATACTTCTCTCCTCTACCCTATCTAATTAAGAGTTCTGGGACCATAAGGGGCCATAACCACATCACATTATTCCTAGAAATGGTTCACCTGAAGTTCCATTCATCAACCCATTAACTTTCCAAACAAAAATGCCTCTCTCGAATAATCAATAGGCTGTCTCTTCTTATACGGGCACTTAGCGTGAATTCAAGTTTAAGAATTTGATAATTGGCTTCTTTTAAAGTGCTATATATTTTATATTGTACATTTAAAAAACATACTGAGAAGGGGTCTTAAGTTTCATGAGATTATCAAAGGGGTCTATAACACCTGCGTAAAAGTTAAGAACCCTTGGGTTATTAAACTAGATGCTGCTTGGCAGCAAGGGATCTCCTTGATTTTTTTTTCATATCTATAAACTGGGTACAGTGCTTAGCACATGGTAATTTTTTCCCCTTCATTAATTCACAGAACAAAAGAATTGAAGGTTTCTATGTCTAATGATCCATTATATAGATACTACTTTGAATATTTATTCATAGAACTCAGTTTGGGACCAATCTAGAGAATGTCAGCTAACAGGTTTATTTTCTTACACCATAAACATGTTACTATCAGGTGTTTAAAAGATATCGGGAACTCTTGATGACAGAATTTTGTCTTCACGTCTTCAGGTTCCCTACCAAATACATAATGATAACGAACAATATATATTTTTTTCTTTTGTCCTTTGCCTCAAAAATAATTGACTACAGACATATAACAAGGTTATTGGGTGGCCAGAGGAGGCAATGTTTCAAGAAACATGTGAGGGTCTAGCATGTGAATCAGTAAAAAATTGCCACAATTAGGTATCAGAGACAGTGATTGGAGGCAGCACCAATATGGAGTTGAAATGATTCTCCTTATTCCTGTCTTTCCTCCCTGATCCCAACTACAAAATAAAGATCAAATGAAATGCTATAAGTGAAGTTCTTTGCAAACGATAAAGAATTATGTAAATACCCATATACATACATATATACACATTCATATATATATATATATATATATATATATACACATGGATATATATATGTATGTGTGCATATGTATCATCTCTATATATTAATATTTTAATGTGTGCACACGTGTATATGTATGTGTATAGAAATCTGTTGTATACATAAATCTATCTGTCTGTCTATCTATCTATCTATCTACATAATGTTTGTGTTTCTGTTCATCTCTATTGACTTCTTTATCCATAATTCTCTTTCATTAGATTGTAAATTCCTTGAGGACAGGGATTCCATTCCTTTTATCCTCAGCTCAGTGATGCTATATAATAGGCACTTAAATGGTTTTCCTAACTTGACTTGTATAGATGGAACAATATACTCTTCATATTTTACCTTCATTTATCTCCTTCTTTGAAGTTATTTAAATGTGTTCCATTAAACCTGAGATCAGGGTTTGCCCCAATTTATTTTGCTGGACCAACACATTAAAACATGCTTCTCTGAGCACAAATAAATATATATATATGTATAAATATGTATATATACATATATATGTGTATATATATACATATATGTATATATATATATATATATATATATATAAAGTTACATTAAGCAAACAACCATAAGACCTCACCAGCCTCATCGCATTAAATATTCATACTAAAAATAGTAATTTGATTAAGTGTGAGTAAAATTTATTTTAACCTGGCTTTTTTAAATTCTTAGAGGAGGTAAAAGCTTGATTTATGTTATTTTCTAAAAATAATATTTCATTGTCAAAATGTTTCCTTTTTCCTTTTTGTTTTATTTTTATTACACCCTTAGCATAATTCGATTGATGAAACTTTTATGGCCCAAAGACATATATTTCAAAACTGAAAGATGGGCCTTCAAGGATAAGGATCATGAGAAGCTAAAAGGTAACAGAATTAAATCAATAAATTAGAAAGAAGCTCTGAGAACAGTAATCTAACCCATAACTGATCGAATATAGCCTCTACCACATACCTGTCAAGGAGTCATTCAGTTTTTGTCTGAAGACCTCTAATGAAGGGGGAAACCCATTCCATTTTTGGAGAGCTAATCATTAGAAGTATTTCCTTATATTGAGGCTAAATGTTCCTCTTTGTAATAATGCACAGTTTTCCTATTTATACCTTATGGGGTCAAAGAGAACAAAACCAATTTGTTTTCCTTGAGACATCCCTTCAAATACTTGAAGTTGTTAATCATCTTGTACCCCAATCACCACTTTTTTCTTTTCTACAGACTAAACAGTTCTATTTCCTTGCATTTATAAAATCCTCTTCACTGTCCTGGTAGACCTCCTTGAACAATTTCCATTTTATCAGTGTTCATCATAAAAAGGGGGTGGTCAGAACACTACACTGTTCTGTATATGTGGTCTTACCCTATTTTAAAATATGACCAAAGATAACATTAGATCACTTAGAGAACTGCCTAGATATGAAAATTTTCAGCTCCTTTCTCACAAGAAAACATAAAATATTTTATTGTCCATAACTAGGAAAGATTCCATCCATCTCCTGCAGAGAAATAGAAAAATGCTGAAGCCTTCTTGTGTGAAAAAGCCAAGGTAATTAATTGAGAGTTCAGCTCATCCATTCCTCCTGGACCTCTAAATTGAAATAATAGCAAAGGTGGGAATGTAATATACAACTTCTCCAAATTCATGGCTTGATGGTGCCCTCTGATTATCTTCTCATTTGCCTAGAATGAGCTGCCAAATATTTCTTTCTTCAGCTTCACACAGTCAAGTAGATTGAGTGACAGGTTTCTCCCAATCAGATGAAAACCAGAATAAACAGGCATTTTTTTTTAACTTCTAGAGAATGTGATTCCAGAAACTCCTTAAGTAAGCCATTTTGGTTTATAAATCCCCTTTCTGTCAAGAAAGCTTTTAATGTCACACCGATTTCCTTATGCACTACCTCAAGCCCATTTCCAAATCTTGTGTCCCCAGTGGGAATGAAAAACAACTGATTGCTCTCTTATGGATAATAATATTCCACCAGGTCCTAGAAGTAAATTATTAAATCATCCGTTAGCCTTCAACAGGCTTTAGACTTTCTACATTATTCCCCTACATGTTCCGTTGATTTTAATCAGGCTATTTTTTTCCCATACATATTTTGCTCCTCCTACTTTCTTATAACCAGTAACTGCCATTTCCTCTTGGAGATATGACTTCTAAAGTCCTCTTTATTAATTTATATCTCTTATCTTCTTCAAAACTCACTTACAATAAGCCTTTCTTGACTAATCTGATCTGAGCACACCACTCTCCTGCTACTTAATAGACCTTCAGTATCGTTATGCCAGTCATACTCATTTAATTGTCATTTGAAATGTACACATTCTTTGAATGTCTTATATCTCTGTTCTAATGAAGTCTGGAAATGGATAGAGATTGGAATGACAAGGCTTAGGGAACCATATTTAGACATTAATTGTTCAAAGTATCTAATTTAAATTTTTGGGGGGTAGGGTGAAATGAGTGCCCCAAATATGATGGTTAGCTGACATTTTGACAACATTTTATGATCCTTTATTTTCAATAAATTATTTGATTTAGAGTGGGAAAGAGAGGGAGAGAAGAAATTTATGTAGTGCTACCATCTTCCAGGCATGTTGCTAAGCAATTTACAAATATTATCTCATTTGATCCTCACAATAACCTTGTGAGGTAGGTGCTGTTACTATCTTCGTGTTACAGCTGAGAAAAATGGAGAAAGCCTAATATACGTGACTTACTCAGAGTCAAATAGTTAATGAGTATTTATGGAAGGATTTGAACTCAGATCTTTCTGATCCCAGGTCTAGACTTGAAAGAAGAATTGTGAAGGATATTTGAAGAATTTGGTATCTGCAAGAAGGTTGGAAATTACATTTTTGGAAGGGCAATTTGGGAGGACTTGTAAATTTTCAGGCCTCTACATAGAGGAAGAAAAGAGTTAGACCTGATGACTGGGAAATATCTGAGGGGAAGGAGCAAGATATGAGTGTAAGAACAGAAGGAAGATGGAAAAAAAGAAGGAATAGAAGGGGGAAAATGTATTTGAGCTGAATGAGAAAATATGCAAGGAAAGAAGTTGATAATAATGTGTAAGTCAAACTGGTAAGATTTTGTAAAAGATTAGTAAAACAAAGGCTGTCTTGAATAACAAGAGGTTTAGGGGTTAATGAAGTGAGAAAGTAGTAGATAGTTGAAGAGAACTGAGAAACTGAAGATTCCTATAATCGGTTATAGTTCTTTGCTAAACACTACTACCAGGAACAACAAAAATCTCATTTTCGGAAGTATGGACAAGTTAGAGAAACACCTTTGTGATGGTTGTATTTCTTCCCTGGCAAAGTAACTGCTATATATGTTTAAAGTTCATACTGGAGGTAGAAATCATACAGGTTCTCAACGAAGGCCTTTCTACTTTCCATTTTTTTTTTCTGGGAGAAGGAAGGAAAATAAAACAGGAAAGAAGGAAGGAAGGAAGGAAGGAAGGAAGGAAGGAAGGAAGGAAGGAAGGAAAAAAGGAAGGCTGTAGGGAGGGGGGAAGAAGGAAAGATTGTAGGAAAGCATGAGGAAAAAAGAGAAGAAAATGAGGAAGGAAGCAAGGAAGAAAGAAAGGGGAGAAGAAATGAAGGAGGGAAAAAGGGAGAGAAGGAAAGAAGGAAAAAACAGAAAAGGAAAACAAATACAAACTATATTCATTGTCAATATAAAGAAGAAAACTGATTCGCAAGACCAAGGTTTAATCTTGACATATATAAAATGATACAAGGCAGAAGAGTTTGATACAAAGTCCCTTAAAGTGTGGAAGTAAGCAATAGATAAAATTATGTACCAGCTTCATGTGGAACAGGCTGGTTTTCCTTTAAGAGGGCAGAGAGGCACTCTTTGAAATTTAGCTGGTCAAGGATTAGGGTTTGAATTATTGATTTGATTTTCTTGTCCCTTGATGCATAAAAGGTCCAGCCTAAGGGGCAGTCATGTTTTGGAGGTTTTATTGGAATTTTTTTTTGACTTGTGGTGACCTGATACTTTTATGCCAAATACTCTTCACTGACTGTAATCAATTGCTGTAGTGAACATACTGGCAAAGAGGAAGAATGTTTTATTTGACTTTAATTGGGAATTGTACATTTTTTAATCTTATCATATGTAAAGTTGTTTCTCTCTCTGTCTCTCTGTCTCTGTCTCTCTCTCTCTCTCTGTCTCTCTCTCTCTCTCTCTCTCTCTCTCTCTCTCTCTCTCTCATTTGGTGGGCCACATATGCCTCATTTCAATCCAATGAAAAGTGTGAATCTTTGGACTAGTTTGTTAGGTCTGACCCAGAATAATAATGCTCTTCCTGAGGAGTAGTGAGCTGGACTGTCTCAGGAAAAAAAACAAAAAAAAACAAAACAACCAGCTATTTACCTTCCAAAGAATGATATATAGATTAACAGGTGCTGTCAGGGGAGAGATAATCCAGTATGGGTCAGCAGAAGAGTAATGGTGGTGGTGGCTCCTGGTTCCTGCTGTGTACTAAGGCAGCTATTTGTTAACCTCAGAAAAAGAATAACTCAGTTTTTATTCTTTCTCTGTCATATATCCAAGATATAGCCCTAAAACTACTGAGGCCTGTAAAATACAGTGACTGCTACTTATTTCTTATGTTTCAAATATACATAAGTGATTCTTCAAGAAGGAATACAGTATAAGGAAATATTATAATGTATTGGGCAAAACTCTTAAGACCTTAGGGGCAAAATTGGCATTTTGATCACTGCTACCAATGGAAGGTAAAGATTTTAGGGAGAGAGAGAGAGAGAGAGAGAGAGAGAGAGAGAGAGAGAGAGAGAGAGAGAGAGAGAGAGAGAGAGAGAGAGAAGAGAGAGATACAGAAAGAAAGAGAGAGAGACACAGAGAGAGAGAGAAAGACAGAGAGAGAAAGAGAGAGAGATTTGTGAAGTGACGAGGTGGCAAGGAAGAAACTGTCTGTGACTGAGATTTGAATTTCTAGATCACAAAATATGAGAATGACAATCTCTGTCCACTGATGGAATATATCTGATTGATGGGCAAAAATACATTTGCCTGGGATCTTACAACTCTAATCATTTTTTGCAAATAATGTGGGGTTTCACTTAAAGAACTCTAGAGAATCAATGAAAAAAATAAACAATGTGACTAATAGTTTCAGCAAAGTAGCAAAATAGAGAATAAATCCTGAAAATTATCAGCCTCTTTGTCTATAACTAACAAAACCCAGGAGAAAAGAGATAAGAAAAAAATCCATTTAAGATAAGAAAAAGTGTGAACTATTTGGTAATTAACCTACCAAGAAACACACAGAACTTAAATAAATAAAACTACACAGCATTTTTTTTAAAAATAAGTGAAGATGAATAATTGGAGAAATATTCAATATTTTTCCTCAGGGCAAGCTAATAAATAAAGATACTCCCCAAATTACACTATTGATTCAATGCTGTACCAATTAAATTACCAAAAGGATAGTTCATAGAAATAGGAAAAAAATGACAAAAAGAATTTGGATGGGTGAAAGGTCAAAGAACATGAGAAATCAGTTTTTCTAAAAGATATAAAAAACTATTAAACTCCACCTGAAAAGGGTTTAAAGCCAATAAGAATAAGAAAAATTCAAATTAAAACAACCCTTAGGTATCACCTCATGTTGTTGTTGTTCTTTGTCCTTTGTTTTTGGAGAGGATCATGACTTCAGGACTTGCAAGTGAATTGGATTTAAGTGAGGGAGGGCTGTGCAAAGTCACAAAGTCACAAAGACTGAAGGAGCAAAGATGATTTTTTGAAAAATCATTGGAAAACTAAAGGTAATATAGGGATGATAATTTACTGCTGGAGGAATTGTGTATTGTTTCAACAATTCTAGAAAATAGGCTGGGATTATGCAATAATAAAAACTACTAAACTGCTCATCCTCCTTTACCCAGAGATTTAACTATAGGTATTATATCTGAGGGAAATTATGAATCTGAAAAGATTCACATGTACAATATCCACAGCAGAATTGTTTGTGATAAAAAGCTGAAGAAAAAATATATTCCCACCGATAGGGGAATGTCTGAATGATTTATGGCACATGCAATTAAATTGAATGTTAATGTGCTGTTAAGGAACGATGAAGATGAGGAATTTAAAGAAACATGGGAATATGTGAATGATGAGATTTAGAGTAAAGAAAATAGAAAAAAAAGCTAACAGCAATTGCAAAATTTTAAATTAAGTCAACATTAGAAGCAAAAAAACCCAAAAAACCTCAGTTACAATTAACAGTCAATGTTAGCAATGTATTGTCAGAAATAAAAGGCATCCCTTCTTTCAGTTTCCAGTAGATAACTGTTGTGGAGGGAGAGGGACTTACTTTGTGAAAGTGCTTATTCTGGTATTTCTTGGGAAGTTACAGCTAGGTTAAATCTAAATTCCTATATGTGCACAAATACACAAATAAACATATATATGTAAATACATATATATAAAAAAAAAAAACCTAAGAAGGATGTCCAGCACTGCAAAATAAAAAAAAAAGAAAAGAACATGCTTGTTTAATACACTAATATATATGTGTATGTGAAATCTTGCAAATATAATTAAAATGATTTTAAATTAAGAAGGAAGATAGAACAAGAAAATTATCTCCATATATCCATTAAGGTAGACACCACAGAGAATAACTAAAATATAGAAAGAATAGCATTGCAGAAATTCATGGGAAAAAAGGACAGAATGAAGTCAGCAGTAAAACATATAGCCTGCTATGTTCATGCATAAATAAACAAAATTTGGTTAACATGTGAATTGAACTTATGTTTTCTGGACCACAAAATTCCAATTGTAACAAAAGTCACTGAGAACACAAAGCATGATTAATTAATTTAGTAGGGAGTCCATAATTAATTGGATCCAAGATTTTTCTCACCATCAGGGACCCCTCATTCTTGGGTACTAGCTACTTTTTATACACTTGGGAGAACACTAATAATAGAAGGAGGTGTTACAATTCACAGACTGGTCAGTTCCAGAAGTGGAGAAATCTTATGGTTGGCTAAGGGAAATGTCAATCATAAATACTTTGTCAACAGGCCTTTCTTGGGTCATGAGACCTTCCCCAGGTGATCAATTCCAGGTCATCTCACCACAGGCTTTCCATAGGTCATAAGTTGCTTTCAATAACATCTTAGGGCCTTCTATAAGTCATAAGGCCCTGCTGTTTGACCAACAGTATCTTAGGGTCCAAGGAAGCTATGGGTCTGAAGGATATGTCATTAGGGAGTGGGCAATAGTGATTTATAGGGTGTGGGGGTATTGTACCAACAAATAAACCTTATTATAGTGGGGGGGGGTGCAGAATTAAATTCTTATTACATTTTTTTCTTTTTGGAATTCTTAGTATCTTATTTTTCACTAATTACATGAAAAAAATTTTAAACATGTTCCAAATGCTCTCCCGTTCTCACTCTGCTGACCCCTCATTAAGAAGGCAATTAATTTGATACAGGTTGTACCTGTGTAGTCATGCAAAACATATTTCCATGTTAGTCATATTGTAAAAGGAAAAGTAGACCAAGAAAAAGAAAAAAAATGTATGCTTTGATCTGTATTCAGACAGCATCAGTTCTTTGTCTGGGGATGGATTACATTTTTCATCATAATTTCATCCTTTAGAGTTGTCTTGGATCATTGTATTTCTGAGAAGAGCTGAATCATTCACAGCTGATCATCTTACAATATTGCTGTTACTTTGTTCACAGAATATTTCACTTCCCATTAGTTCATATAAGTCTTTCCAGGTTTTTTCCAAGAGCATCCCACTCATCATTTCTCACAGCACAATAGTATTCCATCACAATCAGATACCACAATTTGTTCAGCCATTCCCCAATTGATGGGTATACTCCCAATTTCCACCAGAAAAGAAGGGATATAAATATTTCCATATGTATAGGTCCTCCCCCCTTTTTTTCTCTTTTTGGATACAGACCTAGTACTGGCAATGCTAGGAAAAAAGAGTATGCACTACTTTATAGCCCTTTGGGCATAGCTTCAAATTGCTCTAAAGAATGTTTGAAAACCCATTTCTATTAAAACCACTAGAGAGCATAGGAAATAGTGGAGTTCTCCTTAAAATGATAAGTTACATCTATCTAAAACCATCAGCAAGCATTATATGTAATAGGGATAAGCTAGAAGCATTTCCAATAAGATCAGGGGTGAAACAAGGATGTCCACTATCACCACTGCTATTCAATATTGTACTAGAAATGTTAGCTTTAGCAATAAAAGAAGAAAAAGAAATTGAAGGAATTAGAATAGGCAATGAAGAAACAAAGCTATCATTCTTCGCAGATGATATGATGGTATACTTAGAGAATCCTAGCGAATCAACTAAAAAACTACTTGGAATAATTAACAACTTTAGCAAAGTTAAAATATACCCACATAAGTCATCAACATTTCTCTATATTACTAACAAAGCCCATAACAAGATAGAAAGAGAAATTCCATTTACAGTAACTGTAGACAATATAAAATAATTGGAATTCTACCTGCTGAGACAAATTGAGTCACTCTAAGAACCCAATTACAAAACAGTTTTCACACCAGTAAAATCAGATCTAAATAACTGGAAAAAAATATAAGTTGTTCAAGGGTAGGCTGAGTTAATACAATAAAAATGACATTTCTTCCTAAATTCGTTTATGTATTCAGTGCCACACTAATAAACCTACCAAGAAATCATTTTATAGAGCTAGGAGATTTCATTTGGGGATCTCTTTCAGGAGGTTATCAGTGGATTTCTTTTAATTTCTATTTTACCCTCTGCAGGGCAGTTTTCCTTGATAATGTCTTGAAAGATGATGTCTAGCCTCTTATTTTTTTGATCATGGCTTTCAGGTAGTCTGACAATTTTTTATGTTCTCTCCTGGTTTTATTTTCCAGATCTGTTGCTGTTCCAATGAGATATTTCACATTGTCTTCTATTTTTTTTCATTCTTTCAATTTTGTTCTATTGTTTCTTGATTTCTTATAAAGTCATTAGATTCCATTTGCTGCATTTTAATTTTTAAGGAGTTTTTTTCCCTTCAGTGATTTTTTGTGCTTTTTATTCCATTTGGCCATTTCTGCTTTTCAATTTTTGTTTTCATGGCTTTTTGTACCTCTTCTATCATTTGGCTTAATCTGCTCTTTAAGGAGTCGTTTTCTTCAGTATTTTTGTGTCCCTTTTACCAAGCTATTGACTCTTTTTTCATGATTTCCTTCAACCACCCTCAATGCTCTTCCCATTTTTTTCTTCTACCTATCTTAATTTTAAAAATCCTTTTTGAGCTCTTCCATGGCCTGAGACTAATTTATATTTTTTGTTTGAGGCTTCAGGCAGGAAATTTGACTTTGTTGTCATCTTCTGAGTGTGTGTTTTGATCTGTCTTGTCACAATAATAACTTTCTATGGTCAGATTTTTTCTGTTATTTGCTTATCTTCCACTCTATTCCTTGATTTTTAACTCTTTTTAAAATGAGGTTCTCCTTCCAGGGTGGAGGGCACACTGTCCCAAGCTTCATGCTCTGGTAGGATGGATGCCCCTACCCACCTGTTTATGCTTTAGGACCCATTCAGTTAATTCTCTGCTTCTACAATCTCTTCTAGCATATGCTATTCTTGCCCATACTATAACATTATATTATAATAAATAGCCTGGTCATGTAAAGAGGTAGGAGAAGCATTGGACAAATTCACATTAAGTCTGCTCATAGGTTAGACAACATAAAAGTAGCAGACACAGCTCCCAGAACAATCACCTCAACCTCTTCTAAGTCTGGCAAGACAATTTTAGATTCAAGGAACAAGGTCAGAGGCTAATGTTCAGGACTGCACAACACTAAAGATGAAATGCACTAACATGCAAGTGGGTCCAATCCTGTCCACCCAGAAGTCACTTGGGATAGGGAAAGAGGCCAGTGAAAAGTGTATTCCACAAACAGAGGGGAGGCTAAGGTAACTGAGTTTTAGACACATGTGTGTATCTACCATCAAAAGTGAAAAAGTCAGAAGTGAGTAGCAGGGGAATATAAGGACTAAAGTTTAAAATGTCAAAGACCTCTGGATCAGCAACCTCAGCTAAAACCTTAAGTTACAAATAGATAAATTAAGAAGGGAGAGTCTAAAATCAGTAGTGAAGATGAGCAACAAAACATCTAAAAGATTGCAGTGATTCTAAATCAATATTGCAAGACAAAGGAAAGTAGATACCTGATGAAACACAGAACACCATGGATTTTCAAAAAATAGAGTCAAAGCAGGATGTTCCAAAATGTCCAAGAGATAAATCAGAAATGAGAAAAATGAATGAATTTATGGTCATCACATCACAAATAATTAAATGAATGGGAACATTTGAATCCACTGTGGGGAGCCACTCCAAAGAAACAAAAGAGAGAAACAACTGATTGGAACTATAAATACTGAAATGAAGGATAATCTGGAAGAAGAAAATTTTTTTAAAAAATAAGTTTTTCCTTAATACGTTCTCTATATAAGCAAGACATATTGGTCTCAAAGATAGGATTCATGGAGACAATTTAAGGAGGATATTCTCCTCTTGAACAAAATGACAAATCAAAAAAAAATGTGAACACCATGAACAAAAATATAAGAAAGTTGCCCAGAATTTCTGAATTAAAAAAAGTATCAGTAGAAAGAACACACAGATTATCACCAGACAAAAATCCTATATTGTAAACTCCAAGATACAGAGTAGAATAAGAATTCCAAGGATAAACAACAAATACTATAAGCAATTAGGAAATAGATATTGAAAAATAATGGAAATGAAATTAAAATAACAGAATACTAATCTTTTACTCACCAGAAAGTACAGAAGGGACTATAACAATGTATTTTGATAAGCATAGGAATTCAAGATACCATTTAAAATGGCATACCCTTCAACCAGGAGTTTAATCATCAATTAAAAATATGAAAATTCAAAAAAGAATATGAAATGAGGAATGTGAAGCATTCTTATAGTCACAAAATTTTAAGATTGTTACAGGTTTGGAGCATAGTCACTCCAGCTGAACATAAGTGATAGAGGAGAGGCAAGCTATGCATAGTGTGATATATGCCTTAGATTTTTTGAAACCAGACTTCCAAATGTAGAGCAAGAACAGTCAGGTATAATAGCATAAAATTTGACTGGGAAAATGGGCTCAGAAGGATAGGCAAATAATGCAGAATGAAATTCCGAAGTCAGAAAATATAACAATAATAAAAAACGGAAGTTGTGTAATAAATCTGATAGTAATGCTTAAGGAAGTAAGAAACCAACTTACATTTTTAAAAGATATGCACAGAAGCAGGAAAAACTGATAAGAGACAATGAATGTAAAAGTAGGGCATGACTCTCCAATACTACAACTATGGGCAAGTAAAGTTCCACAAGAGTTGTAGTTATCAAGAAAATAATGATATGCAGTTCTTGTACTTGCAATGTGGACCAAAAATGTGAAATGGAATACAAAAAACATTAGAGTGTACAAGCTTATACCATATTCACAAAAAAAAACAAGTCTTCATAACTGGAAAAGGAACAGTCCTGCTATATTCTTTCTTTCTTTGATTGCATCTGTTGTACTGCATTAAAGTTTTAGGTATGACATTTTAGGAAGTGCATTTGTAAACCAGACAATGTAGAGAAGAGGGTGGTCCATATAGTTAATTTTCTTTTATTGAGGTCCTCAAAGGATGATTACTTTTTATTTATGTTGTGAGGGCATTTGTCTTCAGATATGAATAGACCTCATCAGTAAGACCTAGACTGGAGTCCCACTTCTGAAACATACTGGCTGTGTGACCGACCTGGAACAAGCCACTTAGCTCCTGAGTCTCTCTTTGCGTTACACAACTCTGTAGGTCATAAGTTGAAGACCAATTGGAGAGCTATATTGGCAAGGGGAGTTTCCATAACAGAAATTCCAGACATGAATGAAATCATAGGTTATGGACAAAAAAAGAGTATTATACCATATAACCCCAGATATGCCTACTCATCTAGATTTTGGATGTGATTAATAAGGAATTGATAACTATGCTGCAAAAGGAGATAGTAAGAAAACAACTAACTGCACCCGATCAATTCAAGACATTCTTGTAAGATATGACTTGATAGTTAAAATATACATATTAGAAGATCACTATGACTGATGATGATCACAGATGATGAATTCTCACATTATAAAAACAAAGCTTCAAATTTCCTTGACAATTCAAATGACAAATAGGGACTAGTATATTAGCACAGATCAAATATTTGCCTACAATTGTCCAGATATGACATCGATCCATAAAAAAATCCCAAGGACAATGTTTTGAACAGATGCCACCATACCAAGTACTAATCATCTCCAAACTACATGGAACAGATAGCTTTCAAAATACAGAACCTAGAGTAATAAATCAAAATCATGTCAATATAACATGAGGAACATTTTATCCCTGTCAAATGGTTTACTACTAGAGTGGTACCAGAGTTGCTCTTATGAAGCTTACAGAAAACAAGCTTAGATTCTAATATTTTAATTTAACTAGAGAAGGTAGTTATTTCATAAACCTATACAGTAGTCTATAGATAATAATTATAAATAATAATAATGATGACAACAATAACTAGAATTTATATAATGCTTTAAGATTTTCAAAGAACTTTATAAATACTATCTCATTTAATCCTCTTACGTACTGGCTATGTGACACTGGATGAGTAAATTAACCTCAATTCCTCTAAGCATCTTGCAAAACTACAAGTTGTACAGAAAGTTCCTAGGGTATCAATGTAGGGCTGTATGACTTATAATGTGATTTCCCTCAAAAGCCACATGAAGTTGACAACGCAAATAGCATCATTCTTTTACAGAAGAAATTGAGGTGCAGAGTCACAGAATCCGGACTATAGAACCCAGGCCTGATTCCAGGGCCAATGTTTTATTTCCACTGCTTCTTATATGAGTGCAAATATTGAAAAGAAATGTTTATTAAATCAGATAGAAGGTGAAGTCTTAAACTGATAACAAGCCAATTGGAAGCTCAATGGAAATGTGAAGTAGTTGGTAACACACCTGCTTATCAATACCAAAAGCATAATGGACCACTGTTGTGTTCCTGCCACATTAAAGTTTCAACACAGGAAAACATTTGTTCACTAACTTTCATCTTTTGAAAGAAAATCTAATTAATTTTTTATTGCTGCATTCATTCCACAGATGTAATATTTGTTTAACTTTGTGCAATAGGCAGCCCTAACAATAGGACTGTCATTTTGTTCAGTAAGTAGGGCATACATAATTTTGCACCTCATGAATACTCTGAAAAGGGACAAACAAAAGATCTGAACAAATACTACTCTAAAAGACTCAGGTTGATAAATTGTATTTTCTACTTGATTCTTTAATCACGTGGGCAGATTTATTCTCCTTTGGGTCCAGTTCTTTGTTTTAACTTGTTTCCTTCTCACAGATTATGAGGAGATAAAAGAGCACTGCATTTCTAATTAGAAAAGAGTATTGGGCTTGGATTTAGAAGACCTGGGCTTGAGTCTTAGTTCTGCTTCATATTACCAATATAACCTTGAGCAGTCTCTCCTCTGCATTTTAGTTTCCTAACCTTAAAAATGAATCACATTAGACCAGATAGGTGTTAGTACTGAGGCAGCTAGATTGCACAGTAAATATAGCATTAGATCTGGAAAAAGGAAAACCTATAATTCAAATCCCACATCAGAAAGTTGCTTGCTACATGATCCTGCAAAAGTCACTTAACCTCTGTTTGTCTCAGTCTTCTTAAAGGTGAAATAACAGTGTCCGTAAGCACAGTTCCTGACATATAGTAGGTGTTTCTATTCGATATTTGCACTCATATAAGAGGCAGTGGAAAGAACATTGGCCCTGGAATCAGGCCTGGATTACATAGTCCCCATTCTGTTATTCTACCACTCTATTTCTTCTGTAAAAGAAGGATAACATTTACATTATATTATAAACTTCATGTGGATTTTGAAAGAAAGAACATTATAAGCAATACAGCCCTAAATCAATACTCTAGGGACTTTCTCTACAACTTTGAGAGTTCTGTAGAGCACAAGAGGTTAAGTTACTTGTCCAGAGTCATATAATCAGTACGTGTGAGGCTTAAATATATAAACATTTTACTCAATGACTTCTATGATACCTTTTAATACTAAAATCCTCTGAGTCTATGATACTATGTCATATGTTGAAGTACAGGCTCTGCCATGTGTTGGATATGTGATGTTATATAAATCAATTAATCTCTTGGTTTTGAAAAAAAATAGAGGTATTATATTTGACCTACCTGCCTCACAGCTTCAAATATACATATATATAGATATATGTACACACATATATATACACACATATATACATGTATGTGTGTTTGTATTTCATATATATTATTTATTATATACAGAACCTTTATAATGTGTGTGGAATAGATGTAGAAATATCAGAGAAAGAATGGCAACATTACAAAACAGTTCCATTCCATGGGGCTCAGGATAGGTAGGACTCAATTACATTAAAAGGTAAGCAATTACTGATGCCCTAGGTTTCCCTTGTGTTTGAACTGTTTGTCCCCTCTGTTTTGGGACAGAAAATCAAAGAGAGTTCACTTGGTTTCCATTTATGCCCTCAATAAATAATTGTTATAAACATCTGCAGCAGAATGTTATGTGAAATCTCTAAGTTAATCCCGCTGGTCAAATTGACCTGAAACAAAAAGCAGCAAAGAGCCAGAAAAGGTAAAGAAAGTTCACATTCTTGCATAAATCCTGTGTAGGGGGATTGCTAGGTATTCTCTAACAGCTGGGTTAGGAGAGAAGAGAATTTTCTGGATAGCAGTGAGGAAAAAGGCTTGAAAATTCTATATTACATTAAAGATTCATTTTACCCCTGCAGGAGTATACTCAACTTTGCAAGATAAGTAATTATTAAACCCATGTCTTTTGTGTTTTCTAATATTGTGTTCCAAAGCACTCCTCTTTCTTAATGTAAAGAATGCCCAAGTAAAGCTTTTCACTTGGTATTTGAATTCCTTTCTGCATTCCAGCTGTATTTTTCTTTGAAGTTCCCTTAGCCCCACCTTCTCAGCTGAGAACCTTGTCAAATATGTCACTGAAAAGATTGAAATAATTTGCTGAGATTTCCCTCTTTTGCCCTACTCCTTATCATGAATCACTTTTCCATAAGCCTTCCTCCACTATATACTCTATGACCACTGTCTAACATGAAAAGACTGCCATTTTTCTTTCAAGTGAAATCCCTTTATATGCACAAGTGATCCCATAGTCTTCTCCAGACTGCTTCTCAATCATCTCCATGCTTTCAGTAACCTTCAAACTCTCCCTATCTATTGTTTGTTTTCCTGCAGCCTACAAACATGACCATATTGCTTCAATCATCAAAAAAATATTAGTTGATCTAGCTATGTCTGGTAGCTATCATTCTATTATGGTCCTCCCTTTTAATGGCTAAACTGTGTCTATAATTGATGCCTCAACTTCCTTTCTTCTCTCTCTCTTACCTATGTAGTCTGGCTTCTGACTTCATCATTCAGCCAAAACTTCTCTATCTAAAGTTCCCAATAAGATTTTAATTGCCACATCATTTTTTCAGTATTAATCCTTATACTTTCTGCAACCTTTGACTCTGTTGATCTTCTCCCCTCTCTACGTTTCATGACATTGTTCTATCATGGTTCTGTTCCTAACTGTCTGACCACACCTTTTCAACCTTTTTTCCTGGATCTTCTTCTGGATTGCTTTCAATAACTGTGGGAATTTTCCAAAGCTCAGTCCTGGGCCCTCTTTTCTTTTCCCCCTAGATTATTTCACTTAGTGATCTCATTAGCTCCCATGGATTAAATTATCATCTCTAGGAAAATTGGAACACTAATGCATTATTGGTGGAGTTGTGAACTGATCTAAACATTCTGGAAAGCAATTTGAATCATGTCCAAAGGGCTATAAAATTGTGAATACCCTTTGATCCAGCAATAGCACTGCTAGGTCTATATCCCAAAGACAGCCAAAAAAGGGAAAAGGACCTATATATACAAAATATTTGTAACAGTATAACAGCAATCACCCTAGCATACCCAGGGATGGCCTGCTAGCAGGTTCATTGATCTGCTTTTAAAGTAAAGCAACTTTAAAGGGGTCAATAATCGTCTTTAATAACATTCACTAGTTCAGGGGAAAACTCACCCCCAGAGTAAATACAAGCAGAGAAAATATAAGCAGAGAAATTAGACCAACAGACAGAGCTATGACTGCCTGAATTAAAGCAATATTTCCATACACTTTATATACAGCACTGGATCAAGAAAGCCTTTACATCTGAGTAGTCGGGGTGTCTGAACATAACGGCTACTCAGAGTCCTGACCAGGAAATCATAAGATCCTCCTCATAAGCGAACCCCCTCATAAGCAAACCCCCAAAGCAAAATACCAATTCAGAGTGTATATATACACTTTTGGCTAATAAGCTCAGAGCCTATTGGCATCACAAACCTCATAACTCAGTGCCTAATTAGGAATTACCAAAACCTGTGAAAGCCTTCCTACAAGCAAGGCTGCCCTAAGCAAGCTTCCCTTAATGGGCTGCATATGAGGACAATTAATGGGTGGGGAAGATCTTTATATCCTATTAACATTACAAGCAGTTCTTTATGTGGTGGCTAAGAATTGGAAATCAAAGGCATGCCCTTCAATTGCAGAATGGCTAAACAAGCTGCAATATATGATTGTAATATAATGTTATTTTGCTATAAGAAACAACAAGCAGGATGATTTCAGAAAAACGTGGAAAGACTTACATGAACTGATGTATAATGAAATGAACAAAACCAGAATAACGTTGTATACAGTAATAGCAACAGTGTTCTATGAGGAACTGCAAATGACAGGTATTTTCAGCAATACAATGATCCAAGAAAATCCCAAAGGATTAATCATGAAACATACTATCTACCTTCAGAGGAACAACTGATATTGGTGGAATATACTGAAGCATGCTATTTTTCACTTTCTTTCTTTCATTTTTTTTCTTTTATTTGAGTCTTCTTCTACAAAATGACTAATATGGTAATGTTTTACATAAAAAAGCTTTTAAAATCTTAAAAGAAGTATTTATTCATATTCTGTAATTATAGTCATCTCCTATGAGATTACCTCTAGCAATCAATTTGTATAAGGTACAGATGCCTGGATGGGTAAGGGAATTAGGGACATATATTTGGCAATATAACTAATATGAAAAGAAGAACAGTCAAAACTTAAAAAAAAGAATTCCTCAACAGAGACAAGAATATGCCACCTCCCTAACTATTTTAGTAGAAATCAAAATGGAAGCATTTATATAATCTAGAACACAGGCATCAAATTTACTATGCCCAGCTAGCAAACTCCCTAATGGAACCTAAAACTGATTTAAAAATATTTGGGAAAAATTTAACAAAATTAATAAAAATTTAATATGACATAATTTGTTAATTTTATTTAAAGTAAATGTGGTAAAGTTTCCATTTGAGTTTGACCCCAATGATAGAGAAAAGTCTCCTTCCTAGGAATTTTCAAGAACTTGGCTTTCTATTGGTGCAACTGGAGGAATAGCCTCATTCCATATCCCAGTCTTTCATTTTCCTCTGAAATGGAAATGGTAATATAAATCCTCACAGGGTATTTGTGTTATGTGTATGTTTAAATATGTGTCTAAATGAATGTGTGCACATGTGCATGTGTGTAAGTGTATACCCATGTGTATGTGTATTTCTTTTTTCTATGTTCATGATTTCATCGTTATGGAGAGGTCTGACTATGGAAACTCGTTCTGTCAACACACATTAATTACTAACAATTTATAGCTCTAGAGGGTTTCATGTGGGTTTTGAGAAGTTAGATGACTTACCTGTGGTAAAGTTGCTAGTATGTGTCACAGTCAAAAAGTAAATGTACATTTTACTGACCCCATGATCTGCTCTCCATTCACAGTTCCATATGTCCTGGGCTTCTTATGACATTTAGAGGAGACAAAGAATACCAAAAGGTTTTATAGCCAAAAATATTCTAAAAACCTGAAAGCTTATTGTCACTATTATTATCATTTTTCATATCTGAGGGGATTGACAGAATTTCATGATGCTAACTCATCCAAAAGACTGTGTAATGAATTCTTCTCTGGAGTCCAGCACCAAATGGTAGTTTCAAATTCCTATCTTTTGTGCCCAAAATAAATAAACAAATAAATCTAAACCCAGAGAGATTAGAATCATAGCCTCCTTATCAGTTGATCAGTATTGGCCAAGAAATCTAGGGGCTTTTGAACTTTTAAATAAACAAGGCTACTGTTAACACTAAGAACATCCATCTCAGTATTTCTTTTTGTTCATCTGAGATCAGGGAATGAATCACAAAGCAAAAGAGTAGCTAAAGCTTTGGTGTCCACTCTTTGCATCACTTAAGCTTATATAAAGACTTGTTGCCCTGTGCTGGGCAACAGCCATTGTTCCACAGGTGAGGAAAAAGAAATTCTCCATCCCCTTCACAGGAAGTCTGAGGAATGAATTTAAAGTATTCCAGTGTTCAATATATCTACTGAAATCTATTAGGTGGGCTGTTCTTCCTGGCTAAATGGCCAAACAACTTGACATATATGGCTTGCGGGGTAGGAGGGAAGAGAAAGAGTCACAAAGAACTACATATGTCCTTTAACCAAGGTATAAGATCCATATCAAACCCCACAGGACAAAAGCATAGACTTCATTGGGAATACCCCTACTGCACCAATAAAAATGAATAATGAAAATAAATCTATATTTTATTGACAAAGCATGAGATGTGGTTGCCTTGTCTGCCTTTTTCTTTTCTTATTTGAGTACAGATCAGTAATTAGTTATCCTGATAAATTGCTATTTCTAGTTTGGGGAGTTAACTTGTAGGTGATCCTTAATGAGTATTCTTTGCTGATTTTGAGTCAGACATTATGTATGTGGAAAGGGAGATTTCCTCAAAAGTAATTTTCAGAAAAGGGATCTGCCAAAAGGATGGATCATCATGTTGTTGACTAAAATCATGTGTAGAGGAGTCAGGAGACCTGGACTCTGCCAACCCTCCATGAAGATTATTGTGAATTTCTCAGGCAGTGAAGATCCTTGATGGTTGAGAAATACTCATTGGACAATCTAACAAAAGGACTTTACCTCCCCTGGCGATATAATAAGGACAATGGGTCCTTTGACTATTTTATTTTACTCATTTTTTTCTTGTATGCTTGTGAATCCTTTGTGTCTTATGCAATTTCTTTTTTTTTTAAACTGAGAGATTTATTTCCCCATCAAGAAAGCAGGTAGTTATGATCATAGCTTGCAGGTAGGGCAGAAACAGTCGAACATTGCTTGGAATGTTAGAGTGAGGGAGAAACATTTCCTATCAACCTACATGGGGTTATGGCATCCAAGGTCACATGACACGGTAAATAGGTAGTTTGGGGCATATCTGTCATGCCAGGGTGGCAGCATCCTAGACCTCATGTAAGACAAGCCTGTTACCTGGTCTGAATCAAGTCACCCACCTTGTGTGCAATGCTCTCTTTTCCTAAAGGTGGAGTGCTTGTAATAAGTGGCTCAAAGACAAAGGGGCATTAAAAAGTCCTGTTTCTGTAGAGACGTTTCTGGGAGTGGGGGGAAAAGGATGCCAAGGATGATCTATGGCACACATCTTGTTTGTCAAAGGAAAGACCCTTAAGAGCACTGATACTCCTCAGGACTTCCCACCAAAATGACTAAAATGGTTTCAGGACAAAGTTAGTCATCTTTCCTCGCTCCTCCCACCAGAGACAGTGAGTTAACCTCAGAGAGCTTCATTTGCTTTTAGCACAGATGACACTGGCCTAGGACATAAGAGTCAACAAAAAAAGTAAAACATCCATATTTTAGCATCAAAGGAGAAAGGGGTTTATTTTTTAAAATATGTTGCATAATCTTATTCAGATTTCAAAGTTACTACAGATATAGGTTTCTAAAACAGCTTCAAAGGACACCCGGGATGAAGTTTCTGGGAAGTGAATGGTCACACAATATATGGGAGTTTGGGAGAAAAAGCCTCATGATCCTCTCTATTCTCCCAAGCGTCTTGGCTTTTCTCTGGATGACACCATAAAGGCCTGGCACTGGAAAATGATACATTCGCTATTTCCTTCTTTATAGTCTGCTACTGAGGTATAAAGACTAGATGATACTAACCTCAATATGTAGGGTCTCAACTCCTTAATTCAATATAGCTATTAATTTGCAAAATTAATAGTTATATACATAATATATATGTAATATATATACATATATATACATATATATGTATATATATATGTATATGTGTGTGTGTGTATATATATATATATATATATATATATATATATATATATATATATATATATATATACTATATGCCAATTATTTTGTAGCTTCTTTCTGCTGAGATTGCTACTCCAGGGGTCGACAGTCTTGAATCTACTCAACAAATCTCACTAGAAAATAACGCAACCAGAAAATCATCTTTTTAACCAAAGAGGCAGGCAGACCACCCGCAGGATTTTAAACAATATGGAAAGAAAAGACAACTAACAATTGAACCGGTGAAATGAGCTGGAAATGAGCTACTCACTGGCCAGGCATTACTTTTTTTTAAAAAAGAGCAAGGTACCAAACATGAGCCAGCTGCCAGTTCAGGTCTCCTGTTTCCTTTACACTGTTCTGAACTACAGTGATATTTTCTTAAGCAGCCACCAGTTCATAGGTCAATCATTCCTTTAGCTTTGAGCTTCTTTGCAGGACGCTCACTTGATCGAAGTTGGAACTTGCTCCCATAAATATAGGAAATGAAGCCATCGATCTCCACAGCAAACACACAGTTTAACTTGGGAATAATTTTTGTCATTTTTGATGATAATTTTGAAGACCTGTTTGATTTCTTGAAGAACAATTCCCGTAATACCAAAGTAAGAGGGGTATTTAGATTTTTGTAACTGTAATGATAACTCCATGAAGATCTGCTTTTAACAACTTGGCTTGAATCATCTGTGGTTGCGTGTCTGGCTTGAGACCACTGCACAAGTCCCGGATATATTGTTTCCATATGCAGAGGGAGAAACAGGCTGTATCTTTGCTGCTCTGGTCTAATTTCAAAGAGGCGCAACTCTCTCCAGTGATTTGCAGAGAAGCCTTTGGACTTTCTTTTCCTTTCCTTGGACTTTTTTGGGGGAATACTCTAACAGGACAGCTTTGTGATACAGGTGGTTATGGAGTTTGGCTTCTGTCAGACGGGGCATGCTTCTCTGGAGGAAGGCTTTCAGAAAGGGCTCAGCCTTGCGGGATCCCCAGCCCTGAACATAAAGTTCTTTGGCTTCTTCTTGAGAGAAAGCTAGGTAAATCAAGCCTTCCATCTCCGTCTGATGATGTCTCAAGGGCAGCGCTGAGCTCACGACGTCGTCTCTCCGGTTCCTCCTGCTGCCTTTCTTCTCTATTCCAGCGGCCTCTACGCTGCACTGCCTCGGTAGCCGAGGCGTGAGGTGGGTGGCGACGCCTCGACCCTGGTCTCAACTTGAGGACTAAGGGGACAGAAAAGAAGGCAGGGAGCCACAACCACAGAACAGTGGAACTATCGTCTTATGCAATTTCTATGAACTATTTTTAAAAAATCTCTTCCGTATCAGAAATTCTTTTTAAACCATTATAATGATGAAGATGAGGACAACAATGAAATAATATAAAATGTGACCTTACAGGTATAGAGTGCTTTATATGTTTTATTGTATTTTATCTTCATGGTGCCTCTATTTTAAGAATGACTTCAAGTCCTCACCATCCCGAATAAGAGAATAGAAGGCTATATCCTCCATATCCAAGTTAGGTAAATATCTTTTGAAAGACACAAGATATCGTTTCCCAACAATCAGCAATGATGACGAAGATGATGATGATGGTGGTAATGATGATTGTGATGATGATGATGATGATGGTGATGAAAATGATAACTATCATTTGTGTAGCACTGTAAGGTTTGCAGAATATGTTCAAAATATTAACTTATTTAGATGCCATTATCTTCTTTATTTCGTGAATGAAGGTATTGGTGCAGACAGAAATTAAGCGATTTGCCTAGGTTTGCATAATAGTAAGTATCTAAGGTTCCATTTCAACTCAGGTCTTCCTTAAACCAAAGTCAGCACTCTATCCACTGAGCAACCTAGCTGTCTCTAAAACTGTTAATCCTAGAAGCTATGCTTTGAATCAGTATTTATCATATGACATTACTATTGCAAGAAGAGAATTACATTTTTATTTGGTAATTTACAAATGTTTTTTAATATCTGTTGTCCTTTGATTTTAAATCATATGCTTATTTTTAGAAAAAAACTGAATATTTGAAGAAAATAATAAATAGGAATTATTTTAGTATTTGTATTTGTGTACCTCAAACCTAGTAAACCTAGTATGTCACACAGTAGGAACTCAATAATTTTTTTTATTATTAATCATATTCCTTTTCTTTGGAAAGTGACTAGTTTGTCATTTCAATGATATAGGGAAATCTCAGCATGAGAATTCCCTCCACCAAAACATAGCATGAACTCATTTATAACTCATCATCTTAGAGAGGTTATTACTGGGAAGTTAAGTGACTTGTTCAGGGTCACAAACTGAGTACATGTCAAAGGCAGGACTTAAACCTAGGTCTTCCTGCTTCCCAGACTGACCCATTATGCCCTACACCAAATTGTTTCTCTGCTCATTAACATATGGTTATTATTATAGCTGATAACTGATTGATGGAACACAACTCTTATTCCTGCTTATTAAGGTATTATTTCTAAGAATGAGTTTCAGGATAGGAAGGTGAGTCTCTTCGCATATCAATTTAGTTGATTCTCAAATGATGCACTAGGCTAATAAGATTTATGTTCATTTGAGGATATATCCATAAAAAAAGATCCAGAATGATTTGAATTCTTGCCAATTTTCTCCATTCTCGTATATTTTTTAATATAAATATTATCATCATGCAAATTGAATCTGTGCTTCTTAGAAACTGGAAACTTCCATCTTGCCGGAGAAGGGAAAGAATGATGTCCTCTGGCAGTAAGCTATGAAACCTGCAGGCAGTTAGTGATTAGCCACCAAAACAGTGAAGCAAATGCAGCTGCTGCTTGCTCTTGGGGGAGTGATTTACTCTTTTTCTCTGCTTATAAAATCCAGGCAGCCGCTCTACAAAACACTTTTGGGTACTCCACAGCTCAGCCCTCCAGTCCTAGTGTACTTGAAAAATTGTTTCCCAGCCACACTATAATGACCACAAAAAAAAAAAAAGGTTTTTGTGTGTCC
This sequence comes from Trichosurus vulpecula, assembly GCF_011100635.1. Taxonomy (NCBI): domain Eukaryota; kingdom Metazoa; phylum Chordata; class Mammalia; order Diprotodontia; family Phalangeridae; genus Trichosurus; species Trichosurus vulpecula. The sequence continues at coordinate 68,848,353 of NC_050580.1, forward strand.
TCTACAGAAAGGCTGTTCACCAGGACATGAGCTCTAATTACCAGGTATACTTTGTGCCATGGGTTATGATCATGCTTGCATCCGGATACATCAAGGCTTGCATGTAATTCCATAAGGCTTGTATTAAGGGGGAAGCTGTGCTCTATAAGCTGCAGTATAAAATCACTTGCTTTGTCATTATTCTGTTCTCAATTTTGCTTTTGTTATCCAGATACAGCAATTTTGAAATGTCTCAATGAAGCAGAAATTATGTACTTGTTCTTGGGGCCCCAGTGAATTGCATGAATTACAATTCTCTACACAAGCTGCATCTATATTTACTTATTCTTTCAATCTTCATTTTTATGTATTCGTAGCATTTTAGATCTGGGAGGAGCTTTAAAGGCCATCTTGCCCAACTTCTTCATGCTACTGATGAGGAAACTGAAGTCTAGAAATGTAAACTCATAAGTTCAATATTACAGTAGTTAATGTGGCATAGGGGAGACCAAAACCTAGGTGTCCCGTCTTTTCTCATAAAATCTTTGTGGCTCTTCTTGTAATTTGAGCAAAGTAAAAGAAGATGCATTTTTTTTAGATGAAGGAGAGAAAAACAAATTAAGAGAAGTTTTCTTATCTAACTCACTTCCCCATTGAGGAATTCATTTTTCTTCCTCTAAAAAATTCATTCTAATCTCTAACCCCAACACTAAAAAATTACCATAATCTTAAAAGGGTGGGCAGCCACTGGAATCATTATGCTTTTACTCTTTGCCTTTGCCAGCTATTTCTAGTGATTAATTGTATTTGCATATGCAAATTAAAATACTGTGCACTTATTTGCTTAAATATGTTTTTCATTAGGTAAATGAAATGCTTATTGGATGTGATACAAGGCTAAAAGCAGAGTATTGTCAAAACAATGCCCAGAATGAGATTGTTTTTAATTTTTTCTTTCTAAAGATGGTGACAGCACTATTTTTTAACTTCCTAGATTAGCATTGACTTCATGATTTTTAATTGGAAAAAAAAGACTGGAAATTCTGAGTTTTCTCCCTTGAGGTGTTTTATTATATAATTTTTGGAGTCTTTAAAACTGAACTTAGAGAGCTTTGTTAACAGGTGATTAACCAGTTGAACTTAAATGAATATTTTTTAAGGTCAAATGGGTAGTCAGTAGCAAAACCACAATTCAAATCCTGGTTTTCTGACTCCAAATCCATTGTTCATTCTACTATCCATCAGTGTTCCCTCTTATTACTAAATTGGTGCTAAATCATAAAGACATAAATTCAGAAGTGAAAGGGACATTAGAGGCTCTCTACAACCTCCCCACTTTATAGATGAGGAAGCTGAGCCTCAGAGATGTTAAATTACTTTGTCAGGGTCAAACAGGTAGTATATGATAGAAGCCAGATTTGAACCCAGGTCATCCATATGTCAAGTCTAGAATTCTAGCTACTACAGGTAGAAAACAGAGATAAAAGAAGACTTGAAATGAGAATATGATGTATGAACTTTTTAAGGGTAGAAAGATAGATTATAAAATCTATGGCCCAGTAAGATGATGTCCAAAATATTCAATAAATTACTTGTCAACACATAACAAATTAAAAATGAGCATCTTGGGGCAGCTAGGTGATGCAGTGAGTAGAGCATCAGTCCTGAAGTCAGGAGGACCTGAGTTCAAATCCAGCCTCAGACACTTGACACATGTACTACTTGTACACGTGACCTTGGGCAAGTCACTTAACCCCAATTGCCCTGCCCGCCCCAAAAAAAAAACAAAAAAAAATGAGCATCCTATGATTTTTAGTTCATATGTAAAGCATTCCTTCCTGCCCCATGAAATATTGGACTTGGCCTATCTTTGAGAAAAGTGGTCAACTTTGATTTGGCCTGGAAATGTATAAAGAGGGACCTGCATGATGGGACTCTGTGATGAGTCACTCAATCTGCCTAGAACTATGAGTGGGAGTCTTTTCGATATACAATGGAGGCAATAAAGTAGCATTAGTGGGAGCAGTTCAAGAGAGGACATGTGTATGGTAGACTGATGAAGGCAATTTGATATAGCTGGGGCTTTGCTTACTCAACATCCTGCCTATTAAAAGGAACCCTGTGGAGAAGGTGCCTCAACTATGTCTCCCTTCCTCTTCCCCCCTAAAGATGCTTGAACTGGCAAGGTACTTTAGCTTCCATTTTAACTTCCATTTCATCTACACCTATTACATTAGAGGTGGGAATTTTCCTTCTAAGTTTTATGTTATCTAGTTTTGTTATAAATTGTTTTTTGCCCTTGAAAGTACTTTCCCTTTACATAAAAATCCATGATACATCATGACTTACATAACAGCATTTTGTGATTATATTTAGGCCTGGACAGCTAAGGGAAATAGAAGAAGTGATTGGCTAGCTAGAAATACATAGACCTAAAAAGACAAAACCCAACAAAATAACAAACAAACAAAAAATACATAATACATGAACCAGGCCCTGGTGATGGGACTTCACACATTATATGGGGCTCAGGCACTATATGTGACCTCTATTAATAGACTGGCTTTTCAATTCCTAAAGAAGTAGAAAAAAAAGTGATCCACATGAAAAAATGGGGGTGGTAGAGGCAATTTGTCTCTAAGCTAAAATGAGCTCTGTTTTGTATGCAGATTGAGCCAATCAGACTTTGGAGCCCCGCAAAAATCTCTAAGTTCTGGACCAAAGAGAAAGGTTATGAAGTAGAAGCAGAGGCCAAAAGAAAGGATGTACCTCTGGGCTGCCCAATGGGAATAAAAAGAATGAGTCCTCAGTCAATTTTACTCCATAGAATCTAGTGGTCACATATATATAAATTTGGGTTTGTGTGTATAGTTCACCTGGGTTCTTGCATTGGAGTTGAAGGATATTTATTTTACCCTTTCTGAAAAGAAATGGCTATGTAATGCATTCTAATCTCCCCAGAAAAAGACCTCAATTAAAAAATCATCCAAAGGAGAGTAATTAGTGAGAAACATTTAATCCAGTTGTTTGTTTGTTTAACCCATAGTAGGTATTCTTGGCTGCATGCTACAAACATGATATTATCATGCAAATAAGAAAACAGAGCCAAGTTATAGTACTACAGGATTAAGAGTAGGAAGGCCCTTTAGAATTAATTTTATACAACCCTCTCATTTAAAAGTAAGGAATATGAGACCCAAAGCGACAGGGTAATTTGCCCAAGATCACAGACCTATGTTTTATGACTGCAATCAATGCTATTTGCATTACTCTATGTTGCTTCTGCTAGACTGGTAGACTTTATATTTTGTAGATTCATGGTATATAAAGATTTTGATAAGGTATATTACAAATGGTCATGTGATGTTGATGAGGAAAATATGGAGAAATATATTTGGGATATCAAATGTTAATATACTGTCAAACTAAAGGCAAGTCTCTGGTGTTATTCTTTAGGCCTCTGGCTAGGTCCAATACTTTTTAACATTTCATAAATAAGTTGGATGAATTATTGATAGCTAATTGGACAGATCCAGATACAACATGTCTCAATGGTCTGGGAAAAAGTTAAAATTATCAATATTACATATTGGTATTTTCAAGCAATTTTTACTTGGATCAATTAAGCCACTGATATAGATAGATGTTCTTTGGGATAGATTATATCTCACCACAATAAATCATCTTGTGTGATGAGCACAGCAATTTTGGTTGCCAGTAGAAGGAAAATCAAAAGTCAATAGATCTAATAGCTCTCTACCTGGCCATTTTCAATTTTGTTCCTGAATTGATTTAATCTAATAAATAAAAGAGAGAATAACTGACTGATAATGCAAATATACAGAAGTGTGAGACAATCTAGAAGAGAAAAAAGAAGCAATAACATTAAAAGATAACACCATCTCAATATCAGAAAAATATATTAATCTTGCATAGACAAGATGCATAGGGACAATTTAAGGATTCTTAGTTTCTCAGAACACAACAAATAAAAAAAAACTGGACTCTATAATGTGAGATGTAACACAACAAAATTGTTCAGAAGTCTTTCCTCAGTGTGATTCTTCTTGAGTGGAGCCCTATGGGAAACAGAGCTTATCTGTCTTTCCATCTTGCAACTCTTCTCTCTGTAATGCTCAAATGGAGGAGGCAATGGAAATGAATATGAGGCCCCCTCTGGCCTGAGAATTTCCTCTTCAGTTGTGAACTAAAGGCTGGCAAAAATCATTATTTTAAAGTAGATAATGATGAAAATGAGCATGAGTTGTCATTGAGGACTGTGAGTTTAGGGGCTGGTGCAAAGAATCAATTGCATATTGTTGAAGCAGAGGTACCTTTGAAAATGTCTCAGCAGCATACAATTTCTCTAGGTGGCTTTGAGATTACACTACCAATAGTTTTGGGGTTGATATGTGGCTTGAGGCCTGTACATGTGAGTGACCAGCACTTAATAGCACTGGAGGAAGGTGCAGAATCAGATGATTGAAAGGAAGATGATACAAAACTCTTCAATATATCTGACAAATTATCTGTTGTGGAACTTGAGAGCAAGGTTCCACAGCAAAAGGTAAAACCATGTGAAGAAAATGAAAATGATTATGAAGAAGCTGATGATGAAGATGATGATGGTGATGATGACTTTGAGGATGAGGAAAGTGAAAAAGACCCCTCCAATGAAGAAATCTGTTGGTGATACTGCAGCCAAAAAAATGCACAAAAATAAAACCAGAATGAAAAGATTCACAGCCATGCACACTAAAATCAAAATGTCAAAAATCCTTCAGAAAGCAGAACAAGACTCCCAAAGAACCCACTTCTCTAAAGGATATCAAAACAAAAATTCAAACAAACAATAAAAAGAGTGGTTCTCTTCCAAAAGTGGAAGGCAAATTCCTCAACTACATAAAGAATTGCTTCTGGATATCTGATCAGGAAGCCTTTCAAGATCTCTGGCTGTGGAAGAAATCTCTTTAAGAAAATAAGTTTGTGATTCTTAGGAGTATAGTCAAGATAGTTGAGAGAAGCCAGGAAGATGCCTGAGTTCTTCCCAGTTTCCCTTGGAAAAAAATGTTAAATTAAGCCTCTAACCAGATTTTTGAGCTACAGAAGGCACAAAAAGATGGAGTGTAAAAGTTTCCCAGCTTAAGATAGCTTAGAAGGACTTCAGGAAAGGTGTGTCTCACTTGCGTGAAAGGGGAGCCCAGGTCAGCACAGACAGTGTCCAGGCAAGTCAGTGGGAGGCTGTTAGCCACAGCACTGATCAGCAGGGAAGATCAAAACACAAACTCAAAAAAAAAATCAGCATCAAAAAGCCTACATGTGAAGCATCAAAGGAGAATATGAGTTGGTCTCAACCTCAAAAGCCCTCTTGGAATAGCTCAAAAAGGATCTTAAAAATCAAGTCACAAAGGTAGAAAAAAACTAGGAAAAGAAATGAGATTTAGGAAGAAGAATTATGAAAAAAGAGCTAATAGCTTGGAAAAGGAAGAACAAAAATTGGTTGAAGAAAACAACTGTTTAAACATAGAATTAGCCAAATGGGAAAAAAAATCACCTAAGAAAATAACCCCTTAAAGAGTAGAATTGGCCAAATGGAAAAGGAGGTACAAAGGGCAATTGAAGAAAATAATTCCTTAAAAGTTAGAATTGAGCAACTGGAAGCTAATTACTCTGTGAGATATCAAGAATCAGTCCAACAAAATCAAATGAATTCATGGATTTTTTTGGGAAAAAAAACAACTACCTAGAAAATAGACCCAGGAGAGACAATTTAAGCATTATTGGAATACCTGAAAGTTATGATCAAAAAAAGAACCTGGACAGCATCTTTCAAGAAATTACCAAGGAAAACTGGCCTGATATCCTAGAACCAGAGGGTAAAATAGTCACTGAAAGAATCCACTGATCACTTCCTAAAAGAGGGCTCAAATTGAAAACTCCATGAAAAGTAGCAAAATTCCAGAATTATCATGTCAAGGAGAAAATGCTACAAGAAGCCAAAGAGAAACAATTTGAATGTCATGGAGCCACAGGTAGGATTACACAGGACTTAGCAGCTTCTACAATAAAGGATTGGAGAGTTTGGGATATGATATTCCAGAATGGAAAGAATCTTGAATTATAACCAAGAATTAAATACCTCAGCAAAACTGAGCATAATATTTCAGGGGAAAATATGGACATTCAGTGAAAAAGGGAACTTTCAAACCTTCCTGAAGAAAACACCAGAGCTGATCAGAAAATTTGATCTTCAAATACAAGGCTCAAGAGAAGCATAAAAATGTAAAAAGGAAATAAAATGTTATAAAATAAGATTTAAACTATTTTCCCAAAATGGGAAGATGATACTTGTAACTCTTGAGACCTGTATCTCTATAAGGGCAGTTAGAAAGAGTATACATAGACAGAGGGTATGGGTATAAGTTGACTTTGATGTGATGATACAAAAAATAACAAGTGAAAAAAATTATTTTATTGGGAGAAGAGGAGAGGGAAAGGCAGAATAGCGTAAAATAGTATCACATGAACAGGTACAAGAGACCTATTACAATAGAAGGAAAGAAGGGGGGGTAATCATGGTTTAAACCTTACTTTCATGGGGTTTGGTTCAAAGAGGGAATAACATATATATTCAGTTGGGTATAGAAATTTTGTCTTACTCTATAGGGAAGTAGGAGGGGAAAGGAGAAAGAAAAGGGGGATGCTGATAGAAGGGAGGGAAGATTGAGGGAGATGGTAGTCAGAAGCAAAATTCTGGTGAAGAAGGGAAGGATGAAAGGAGGGAGAAAAGTATGAATGGGAAAAAATAGGATGGAGGGAAATGCACAGTAATCATAACTGTGAATGTGAATAGGATGAACTCTCCCATAAAACAGAAGTAGATACCAGAGTGGATTAAAAACCAGAAACCTATAATATGTTGCTTATAAGAAACACATTTGAATCAGAGAGATAGACACAGGGTAAAGGTAAAAGGCTTGAGCAAATTATGTTATGCTTCTCAGCAATATAGTGAACCAAGACAATTCCAAAAGACTCATGATGGAAAATGCTAACCTCATCCAGAGAAAAAACTATGGAGTTTGAATGCAGATTGAACCATACTATTTTCACTTTTTGTTGTGTTTTTTTTTTGTTTTATTTTTAAAATTTCTCCTGGTTTTTCCCTTTTGTTTTGATTCTTCCTTCTTAACATGATTAATGAGGAAATATGTTTAATAACATGATTATACACATATAATCTGTATCAGATTGCTTGCTATCTTAGAGAGGAGGGAGAAATTTTGGAACTCAAAGCCTTGCCATAGACAATGAAGTAATATCAATACTAAACATATGTGCATCAAGTGATATGGCATTCAGATTCATAGAGGAGAAGTTAACTGAGTCACAGTAAGAAATAGACAACAAAATTCCTAGTGTAGGATCTCAACCACCCTGTCTCAAAACCATAAAATCTAACCACAAAATAAACAGGAAATTAAGGACATGAATAGAATTACACAGAAGTTAGATATAATAGAGTACTGGAAAAAATCGATTAGGGATAGAAAGGAATATACATTTTTCTCAGTGGTACGTGGCACCTACACAAAAATTGACCATGTATTAGGGCATAGAAACCTCCTTACAGTCAAATGCAGAAAGGAAGAAATATTAAATCCATCTATTTCAGATCATGATGCAATGAAAATTATGTGTAATAAAGGGCCATAGAAAGATAGACTAAAAAATTAATTGGAAACTAAATAATGTAATCCTAAAGATTGAGTGGGTCAAACCAAAATCATATAAACAACCAATAACTTCATCTAAGAGAATGACAATAATGAGACAACATAACGAATCTTATGGGATGCAGCCAAAGCAGTTGTTAGGGGAAACTTTATATCTCTAAATGCAAACATGAGAAAGAGAAGGTCAATTATTTGGTCATGCAACTAAAAAAGCAAGAAAAAGTACAAATTAAAAACCCCCAATTAAATACCAAATTAGAAATTCTGAAAATCAAAGGAGAGATTAATAAAATTCAAATTAAGAAATCTATTGAACTAATAAATAAAACAAAGAGCTGGTTTAATAAAAAAAAGTCAAACAATAAAATGTAAAACCTTTGGTTAATTTGATTTAAAAAAAGAAAAAACCAAATTACCAGTATCAAAAATGAAAAGAGTGAATTCTCCACCAATGAAAAGGAAATTAAAATAATAATTTGGAGGTATTTTGACAACTGTATGCCAATATATCTAATAATTTATGTGAAATGGATGAATATTTACAGAAATATAAATTGTAGTAGAAGAGGAAATAAAATACTTAAAAGTATTTTAGAAAAAGAAATTGACCATGCCATCACTTAATTCCCTAAGAAAAAAATCTCTAGGGCCACATGGATTTACTAGTGAATTCTGTCACATATTTAAAGAAAAAATAATTCAAATGCCAAATAAACTATTTGGAAAAACAGGCAAAAAGGAGTCCTACCAAATTCCTTTTATGGCAATAATATGCTGCTGTCACCTAAACCAAGAAGAGCCAAAACAGACTAAGAAAAGTATAGACCAATTTTCCCAATTAACATTGATGCAAAAAATTTAAATAAAGTATTAGTAAAGAGATTACAGCAGTTTATCACCAGGATAATGTAATATGACCAGGTGGGATTTATACCAGGAATGCAAGGAAAGATCAATGTTAGTAAAATTATCAGCATAATTTACCATATCGGTAACAAAACTAAAAGAAATCATATGATTATCTCAATAAATGCAGAAAAAGTGTTTGACAAAACAGAGCACTGATTCCTATTAAAAATAATATAGAGTATATGAGTGAATGGAGTTTTCCTTAACATGCTAAGTGGCATCTATCTAAAACCATCAGCAAGCACTATATGTAATGGAGATAAGCTAGAAATTCTCCCAATAAGATCAGGGGTGAAAGAAAGATGCACATTATCACTATTATTATTCAATATTGTACTTGAAGTATTAGTATTAGCAATAAGAAAAGCAAAAGAAATTGAAAGAATTAGAGTAGGCAATGAAGGAAACAAAACTATCACTCTTTGCAAATGATATCAAGTTATACTTAAAGAATCCTAGAGAATCAACTGAAAAACTCCTTGAAACAACAATATTAGCAAAGTTGTAGGATAAAAAAAACAAACCCATGTAAGCATCAGCATTTCTATACATTACCAACAAAGCTCAGCAGCAAGAGATAGAAAGAGAAATTTCATTTAAAATAACTATAGACAATTTAAAATATTTGGGAATCTACCTTCCAAGACAAGCCTGGGAACTATATGAACACAATTACAAAACACTTTTCACTGAAATAAAGTCAGATCCAAAAAGTTGGAAGAATATCAATTGTAGGCCAAACTGATATAATAAAAAAATAATTCTACATAAATTAATCTACTTATAGAGTATCATGCCAATCAAACTACAAAAAATTATTTTATAGAGCTAGAAAAAATTAATCTGGGAGAATAATAGGTCAAGAGTATCAAGGGAATTAATAAAAAAATGCAAAGGAAAGTGGCCTAGCCATACCAGATCTAAAACTATATTATAAAGTGGCAATCATCAAAACTATTTGGTACTGACTAAGAAATAGAGTGGTGGATCAGTGGAATAGATTAGGTACACAAAACACAGTAGTAAATGGCTATGGTAATTTACTGTTTGATACACCCAGTGACTCCAGCATCTGAGATAAAAACTCACTATTTGACAAAAAATGCAGGGAAAACTAGAAAATAGTGTGGCAGAAACTAGGTATAGAGCAACATTGTACAACATACAACATACAAAGTTGAAATAAGTATATGATTTAGACATAAGGGATGATATCAAAAGCCAATTAGGAGAGCAAGGATTAGTTTACCTGTCAGATCTATGGAGAAGTAAAGAATTTATTACCAAATAAGAGACAGAGAACATCATGAATGTTAAATGGACAATTTTGATTACATTAAATTAAAAAGGATTTCCATAACTAAAACCAATGCAACCAAGATTAGAAGGAAAGTAGAAATCTGGGAAACAATTTTTATAGCCAATGTTTCTGAGAAAAGCCTCATTTCCAAATTATGTAGAGAATTGAATCAAATGTATAGGAATGCATGTCATTCCCCAATTTAATAAATGGTCAAAGAATATGAACAGGCACTTTTAAGCAGAAGAAATTAAAGCTATCTATAATCACATGAAAAATTCTCTGAATCACTATGATTAGAGAAATACAAATTTAAACAACTCTGAGGTAACACCTCACACCTATCAGATTGGTTAATATGACAGAAAAGGAAATGATAAATGTTGGAGAAGATGTGGGAAAATTGGAACACAAATGCTTTGTTGGTGGAGTTGTGAACTGATTCAACCATTCTGGAGACAATTTGGAACTATGCCCAAAGGGCAATCAAACTTTGATCCAGAAGTAGTTCAACTAGGTATATATCCAAAACAGATCATAAAAAAGGAAAAAGGATCCACCTGTACAAAACGATTTATAGCTGCTCTTTTTTGTGGTGGCAAAGAATTGGAAATTGAGGGGATGTCCATCAACTGGGGAATGGCTGGACAAGTTGTGGTATATAAATTTAATGAAATACTATTCAGCTATAGAAATGATGAGTAAGTGAATTTCAGAAAAAACTTGCAAAGACTTACCTGAACTGATGTTGAATTAAGTGAGCAGAACTAGAACACTGTACACAGCAAAAGCAACTTTGTGTGATGATTAACTCTGATAGACTTGGCTCTTCTCAGCAATACAGCAAACCAAGACAACTCCAAAGGACCCATGATGGAAAATGCTAACCTCATCCAGAGAAATGTCTATGGAGTCTGAATGCAGACTGAACAATACTATTTTCACTTTTTTGTTGTTTTTTTAAAAAATTTTTAAAAAATTCTCCTGGTTTTTCCCTTTTGTTCTGATTCTTCCTTCTCAACATGATTAATGAGGAAATATGTTTAATAACATGATGTATGTGTATAATCTGTATCAGATTGCTTGCTATCTTAGAGAGGAGAGAGGACAGGGAGGGAGGGAGAAAATTTGGAACTCAAAATTTTACAAAAATAAATATTGAAAACTATTTTTATATGTAATTGGAAAAAAATAAAGCACTATCAAGGAAAAAAAAGTTTGAACAGTTTGTTAAATTTTCTGTTTTATTTCCATAAGAGTTGATATCCTGCTGTCCTTTTTATAATGCAAATTGACAACTTTCCCTACTGTGTCAGACAAATGTCATCAAGATTACTTTGCCAAGAATGTGTTGCCAATATGCCTCTTTGATGGAACTCCACACTTTGCTTTATTTAAGTATGTATGCAATGTTATGATGGGGCATAGTAGTAGTGGTGGTCAGACAAATGGAAATGGTGGGGAGTTTTAATTAAGTAATATTGTTTAATTAAGTAATATTAATATTAAGTAATTGTTTAATTAAGTAATATTGTTTATTTTGTAGATAAGTAGGGATATCTCCATTTTGATTTGGGATTATGCAAGGTCACTTAAAATATAATACTTCAGATTTGAATTTATTTGTTTTTTGTAATAGAACTCATAGGGAGCTCCTAGTGAGAAACTTTCTCTAACAATGTAGATGTCTAATTTATAGTTCATTTGCCTGGGGGAACTTGAAATTAAGTGACTTTTCAAAAAGTCATTCAGCAAATGTCAGAGGCAGGACTTGAACCCAGGCCTTTCTGACTCCAAGGTCAGCTCTCTGTTGACCATTTCATGCTGCCTCTCCCAAATTTAATTAGCTAAAGTTGATCTTTAGGTAGAACAGTTAAAGGTCAGTGGAAAGGTACCTTGAGTAAAGCAAACTTGATTAAGATTTTATTGTTTATTTGGAACTGATCTTTTCAACTAACTTTCACATTTCATTAGTTAAGATGAAATTGTCAATCCTGTGTTCTAAAGCAGTATAACCAATCTTCTTTCCTTTCTTACCCAGATATGTGTGATGCATGTCATGCAGAACTGGCATATGTAGGAGTATAGTAGCAAATGTTTTCTTATTATTTCCTGGGATATGTGGTATGGTTTCTCTTTGAAATGGAACTATATCTGAATATTATACTTGAATGCCTGAAATATAAAGTTGCAATTGAAAATTGTCCAGAACTCCTGAACACAGTAAATTAAGGAACAATGTTGAAAAAATTCACAGATTACTTCCAGGAAAAAAAAATTCCTATGGCACAAACTCCAAGATCCTTAGAGGTTAAATTTAACAATTCCAATGACTAACAAAAAATCCTTCAAGTGACTTGGAGAAAGACCTTCAACTGTAAATGAAATTAGATTTGAATAAGAAAAGATTATTATACACATACCAGAGGCTGCAGGAGAGAATGAAATGTTTCAAAGAGTAAACGAGCTTGAGATACAACCCAATGCAATATACATTGCAAACTTTAGAACAACTTTATGAAAAAAGGTGGACACAATAAAAAGGGAGCATTTATTGCATTTCTAGAAAGAAATACAGACACAAAGAAATTATTTGCTTTTCAAATACCCCAGAAAACAGAAATAAAAGAAAGATAAAGTAACCAGTTATGAGGAAATAACAGCACACAAAAATTAAGAGGTTTCTTTCTAAAGGTACACAAAGGTGAAAGTAGAAAGCAAAGTGATGATAGAGAAACAGGCCCAAAATATCTTGAATAAAGCCTTGTAACACTCAACAATAAGTGCATCATTTTTGTTGTTTTTGTTATTGTTGTTATTGTGAGACTAAATTACAAATTTTGAAGGCACGTGAAAGGGAGAATGGAGAAAAATATTGCGGGGAATGTGTGATGTAAGTTAATAAAATCAAAGGTTAAAAAATGAAGGGGAGACAACTCTATAGTCTCTTAGAAAGATCTTCTGCAGGTGAATTGGTGAGGAGGAAATTTGAGGTATAGAAAGAAGGTTATAGAAAGATGGATGTTTTAGTGGTGGGAGGGTGTATCAATAATATGGTTCCAAGAAGCTGTAGCATGTCCAGTGGCTACACCCCAGTAAACCTTCTTGGCAGATGGGTTAAACAAAATTGTGGGTGGTGGAAAGGCTTTAAATCAATTATTAAGTTAGGGGAATGCCTACCTCAAGCATGTGAAGATGTTCCCCAGAAGAATGGGAGGATAAGAACAATTTATTCCAATGACCATGAAAGTGGATGAAGCAAGCACGATGGAGTACGTAGAGTTTGGTAAAACATCAAAGATGCCAAGGTCATTCATGGCATAGCAGGCCATTGTCAGTCATCCTGTCTTTTGTCTTGCCATTGGATTTCAATGACTCTGGAAGAGAGAGTGAGGCTGCTGATTTGCACAATTTTGCCTCACTTCAATTCATGAGCAAGTCAAGACATCACTCACTCATGATCTCATTGGTCTTCTTAGCAAACAAAGGACAAACTATAATAACAACAACATGTGAATAAGAATAACATAAGAAGATTAACATTAATGAGTATCAATTCAATTATTTTAAATTAAATATTATTAAATAGGCTACAGTGATTCATCAAAGAAATCAACACATACAAGCTGGATTTATACCAGGGTTTCAAGTAGGGTTCAACATTAGGGGAAAAATCATATAGTTAATAATATGAAACACAAGAACAATAAAATCCAAAATCAAAGCATTATCTCAATAGTAGCAGAAACAGCCTTTGACAAAGTACAGCTTTGCTTTGTACTAAAGACATTTCAAACTACAGGCATATATAGACCTTTTAAAAGTATCTTTATAAAAAAATCTTTAAAAGTATCTCTCTAAATTCAAAAGCAAGTGTCATATGCAATGTTGATACATTAGAACTATTATGCATATATATATATATATATATACATATGTGATATAAGTATACCCATTATTTCCACTATTATTTAATATAGTTCTGGAAATGTTAGTAATTAAAGTTAGAAAAACTTAAAAGCATAAATATGGTTAAAGAGGAGATAAAATCATTCCTATTTGCCAACATGATGATTTGCTTAGAAAAGAAAACAACTAAGAATTCAGCGGATGCTAATTGAAACAATTAATAACTTCATCAAAGTTCTAAGATTCAAAATAAACACACATAATTGATCAGCATTTCTTTCTAATAATAGCAAAATGCAAAGGGAAATCTCATTCCAAATAATCTAAAAAGGCATAAAGAAATAAAGAACTTGCAAAACCCCTCTGAACACCTTTAAATAACACCATAAAACAATTTCTGAATCATCAGAACCCAGAAAAAGGAAGGGCTAATATATGTTCCAGGAGGAAAGGTCTATCACACCAGGGGGAGTGTGGAGAAGAGTCTAGCATAGGCCATGCCAGCAGAGACCAGGCACCAGCAAACCAGGAACAGGCCCTGGCAGCCAATGAATCATCATCAACAGCAGCTGCTTCCAGAAGGTAATGTCATGACTTACAAATGAAATGGAATTAAGTGAGGCAGATCTCTGCACAGTCGTCAGCCTCGCTCTCACCTCCAGAGTCATTTAAGTCCAGTGGCAAGACATAGGTCAAGACTACTGGCAATGGCCCCAGATACCTGTGTGACTTTGGCCTTGTTAGTCTAAAGTCTTCCCCAGGTCTCAGTTTGTCTTAGGCAATGCCCACTCAGTAATTAAAGACTATGTAAGAATTTAGGCAAAGGATGGCCTAGATTGAAACAAATGAACAACAAGCATGTAAAAGAATCACTAAGATTAAGAGAAGTGACAATTAAAATAACTGGGATGTCATCTCAAACAATACATACTGGCAAAAATGACAAAAGATGGGGATAGTCTATGTTGGAGAGGTTGTTGGAAGATAGGTACACTAGTACATTATTGGTACAACTATGGAATGATATAGCCATTTGGGAAAGTAATATAGAATTATGCAAATAAATTGTTTAAACATCCATAACTTTTGACAAAGTGATTCTACTACTAAGCTTATACCCCAAATAGGCCACTAATAAGAAGATAATTCCCATATACACCAAAATATTTATAGCAGGATTCATTCTGATAGAAAAGAATTGGAAACAAATTAAATGTTCATTGATTGTGGAATGGATAAACAAATTGTGGCACATGGATACAGTGGAATATTACCATGCTGTCAGAAATGATTAATGTGATGAATACAGCCGAATAAAGTGAGCAGATCCAAAAAAACCCAACATGTATACTGATGACAATAATATAAACAGAAAGAATGATTACCAAAAAGTTAAAAAAGCGCAAATGTTACAAAATTAAAAAGAACAAGTTTCATTTACAAGAAAATTCCCATCCTACCCTATAGCAGTGGAGTATGGTACAGTGTACATTTGGTAGTTTTTTTTTTAATTTTGGTAAGTTATACTGATTGTCTTTTTAAAATTATTTGCTATATTAGATGGTTCTCTGAAAAGGGAAGGGGGTGAATACTGGGGAGAAATTATGGTACTGTAAAAAAACAATGATACACAATCAATAAAACTTATTTTAAAAAGTGTAACATCATGCTCAATCTTTGTATAGGATTTCTTTGTGTGAACATTTTACTATGATTTTCTTAGAGCTAAATTCCTCAGCTTAAGAAGTTATTTCATGAATTAGTATTTTTGTTTTGGGACTCAGTTTTTTCATAAAATAACTAATGTATTTTTAAACTTTTGTTTTTCATTATTATATATTCAAAAAAGCCAGTATGTGTGTAAGGTGAAGAAAACTTGCCAGGAGAAAACATGACCACGTTCAAAAGTTTCCCGAATTGACAAGACTATGGAAAAATTGAAGCATGTCCAAAGAAAGGAAGTCCAAATCTGGCAGAAAATAGCAAAGAATCTTGGTCAAACATGTCCATCATTTCAATCTATTGAATCTCACTGTATACCTAGTCCTATTCTAAATGCTTTAGGGGTAAAATAGGGGAGAAAAGTAAAACGTTTCTCCACTCAAGAACACTTTCACATTCCAGCTGAAGTGGAAAAACTCAAACAGAAAACAACTAGAGGACCCTATAAGAGAGACACCAAGCCATGTCAGAAAGGATTGATCAAAGCCCTGCTTTGCACCAAGCACAATATTATGGTTAGAGATTCCAAGAAAATTTAAACATTTTCTCTGGCCTCAAAAAGCTAACAATCTAATAGGGGAAATAACTTGCAAACTATCGTGTGCAAAACAGGATATATAGAGAATAGACTGGAGAACATCTTGGACCAGAGATGCTCAGTTTAAAGGGAATCAGGAAGGGCATCCTGGAGAACATGGGATTCCAGCTGAGACTTGACAAAAGCCAGCTGATGGAGATGAGGAGAGGGGGTCAGGTAGTAAAAATGCACATTCATTACATTATATTATCATTGTGCTTTGCAGTTTGCAGAATTTTTTATGAACATCTCATTTGATGTTCACAAAAACCCTAGGAGGTAAGAAGCACAGGCATCATTACACCTGTTTCATAGGCGAAGAAACCAAGGTTTAAAGAGAATAGGTGACTGCCTAAAGTAAACAAGCTGATAAGCAACAGGGCTGGGATTGTAGTTCTCCTGGGCTCCAGGTCCAGCATTCTTTCCAGAATATTGGTCTCCCTTTATAATCAGTTGGCACATTGTGTAGAACAGAGTTGTCAAACATACTGTCCACAACACTTGGGAGGTTAGCTAAAACCAAAATAAAATGTAATTAGAAAATATTTAACAAAACAAATAAAAATATAATAGAACATGAACAATGTGAATGTCAGTGTGGATTTCTAAGTCAATATTTGACCTGGAAGAATCCTTGTATATAATTTAGTGGCTCAGTTTCTATCTGAGTTTGACACCACAGGTAGAAAACACACTATATGGGGGGAAAAGCTCAATAAAGGAAAGATCAGGAGAGGTTGGCACATTCAGGGAAAGCTTTACATCTTGAGTAAGTGACTGATCTAGTCTAGTGGGGTAGTACAAAAAGCAATATAGTAAGAATCAAAATAACAGGATCCAAGTAGCAGATCATGTACTCCCTGAGTATATGACCATAGGAGATTTTCTTGACCTTTCTTAATCTCTATTTCCTCATCAATAAAATGGGACTGTCAATAATGTGTACACTACCTTTTTCCAAATGTTGTAAGAAAAATACTTTATAAGTCCTAGATGCTTTAGCAATGTGAGATACAGTTCTAATATGGAAAATGAGACAGTTGGACTACATTACCCCTAATGTCTCTTCTAGATTTAAAATTCTCTGTTTCTCTGCCCCAGATGAGTTGATTAGAGACTCTAGAGCCAAGGGGAGACACATTTTTTTTTACTGAGAACTGTGAAAAATACAGAAATATCACATGCAGACCATCCATGTCTATATACATATCTGTATACAGACATGCATTCACACATAAATACATACTGACACACTGAGATAAAGGCATGGAAGAGTGGCATAGACATTAAATTTTATATTATGTCCATGTTGGTCTGAATTGTCTTCCTAAGAAAATTGGATCTTGGCCTAATTAACAGTGCTGGCAGGTATGATCCTCATTATATTTCCCCATTTTATCACCCCCAGTAAAATGTATTTAGTGGTGTATTTCTTAGAATAAATGTGCCATCATGGGAAAAGAGAGAGAAAATTTAGTCATCCTATAATGAGTTTGCACATATGCATGTGTCAAGTTTGAGGGAGCAAGTGAGGTTAACTATGCTAGGGTTTTGTTTAAAATACAGAGCAAGTTTGTTCTCTCTTTGAGAAAAATGTATGAAGAAAGAATTGAAACATTCCTTTGAGTATGTAACAGAAAATAGTGTGTGAGTGAACTGGAGGAAAATGTTACATTCAAGCATTTAAAGAGTGAAGAAGATGGAGACATCTCTTTAATATGGAAGCCAATGTTTTTTAAAGGAAAATATCTCTTGTGAAATGCCTTTAGCAGGAAAGCATGTTGGGAACTGCCTTTGCCATGACAATCAACCAAGCACTATGCGTTGTGTAGTGTCTCATGCCTTGTTTCAGGGCTTCTGACTTAAAGATGCATTGTATGTGAGCATGTTTTGTTTTGTTTTTGCTTCCATTTAAGGTTACAGTAGAGATTTTAAGGTTCTGATTTTGCACTGAGCTTACAATCATTGGATTGGAAATCTAAAGAGAAGTCCTAGAGTTTTAAGTTGGTAAGGGTAATATTCCCAAATAAGAAACTCAAAGTGAAATAAGGAACATAATATTGTATCAAGAGTGCCTTGGCAGGATAGCCAAATATGAGAACTGGAATTTATATCTAACTAGACTGTAGAAACAAAAGGTTTTAATACCCAGTAGTAGTATATTCATCCTTCAGAACTACTGTGGATTCAAAGAAAGTGGTTACCTTATTCTGATCTTTTAGATACTCCCAGCCTTCAACCCACTCCAGCCCTTGCCATGCAAATATAACCCAAATTAGCTAGAAGATACTAAGCACTGACTCCCCTAGCCTCACTATATCCCCCAATCCTATAGTCCCCTAAGTGCTTACACTTGAGAAAATTAAAGGCAATTCCCTCTTTCTCCAAGCCATTTTATGATTATGTAGAAGCTGCTTGGCATAGTTGAAAGAGCTAAAGACTTATAATCAGGATGACCTAATCTAAAAACTTGCCTCAGTTATTTGTTAGCTCTGTGACCCTAAGCCAAAGCATTTAACCTTTCTGAATCTCAGTTTCCTCTTCTATGATAACACCTATCTCATTCAGTTTTGGGAGGAGCAAATGAAATGGTGTCTGTAAAGCACTTGACAAACTTTAAAGCTCTATCATCATCATCATCATCATCATCATCATCATCGACTGGGACATTAAAAGCAATTCAGTCCATTCCCCATTTGGGAGAGATATTTGTGTTTGTTGGTGGTGACTGGCATAATGCAGTGATTCATTCAGAAAAGTATTCTATTCATTGCCATAAAATTGAAAGAAAATTAGGATGATATGCCAGACATTTTAGAAGCCAGGGATACTTTTTTGAGAGAAAGAACATCCACTACTATTCTAAGAAATTGGGAAGAACCTCGGGGCTGAAGATTAAGCCCTCAAAATAGACTCAGTGCTGGTACTTTTCATTCAATCAAGGGTAAAAGTTGAGCTTTAGAGAAGAGGGGTGGATCTTCAAGGGCTAAAAGATTATCCCCTTGAGACTATTCTTCAGAGATGATTGACCTGTAATCAACAATGACATGAAATTAACTGTTGAGCAAATCATAGAGTGTGCACGTTTTGTTTGTGTTGTGGATACTACCTAACACTAAGCAAAACTATAGTCACTCCTAGGAAAATATACAGGACACATCCCCAAAGTTTTGGAGGAGATGGATTCTGAGGTTGGGGAAGCAAACTAGTCCTCTACTAGAACTGTTATATGTGCATCTAGATAAATGTAATCCAAAGCCAACAAGCAAGTACTAAGCACCTACGATATGTACTTTTTGCTAGCTACTAAGAATTATTGTTGTTCAGTCATTTTGGTCATGTTTGACTCTTCATGACCTCATTTAGGGTTTTCCTTTGCAGAGATACTGAACTGGTTTGCCATTTCTTTCTCTAGCTCATTTTACAGGCAAGGAAATTGAGGTAAACAGGATTAAGTGATTTTCCCAGGGTCACATGGCTAGTAAGTATCTGAAGTCAGATTTGAATTTATGAAGATAAGTCTTCATGATTTCAGGCCTTGTACTTCATTGACTATATTATCTAACCTCCCCAGTAGTAAGAATGCCAAAAACAGAAAGAAAAGTTAATGTTCCCCAGAATCTTATGTTCTATTGATCTTTACTTGATTATCAGCATTAATATGGAGGCAATCAAAAAGCTTCTTGCACAATCAGACCACAGCATTAAAATTTCAAGACATATCACAATCTTCAAAAAGTGGCCCATTTTGTTCTGCACTAGAATACTCTTATTTTCCAAGCTGAAAAATCCCTTATGGAATAAGGAAAGCTTTCTTCAATTCGATTTATGGTGAGGCAATTGGAGTGTATTATGATCCTGAGATTTAAGAACATAATTATAAGCTGCAGTAGACAGTCAAGAATATAAATAAGATGGAAAGAGAGGGGTGAGGTCTATGAGCCATACATTAATATGGTAAGTTAACACACTGTTACATAAAGGAAAGCAGCAGCACAAACTTTACTACATTAAACAATGATGTCTTGCTTCTTCCTGTGGATTTGCGGAGCTCAAAAGATCATAATATGCCCATAAGGCAATATCAAAAAATAATAGAACAAAATAGCTCTTGTTTGAGCAATATAAAAACCTGCCTTTATTATTACCAACAAAGAATATTAATGAACTTTCAAAATGAATTCCTCCTCCAGCTAAAGCAGACTGCATCATTTTCCTGTAGGATTCACATTTACATTAAATGAAAAGAATATGGAAAATTCAAAGCCCTACTCCTCATCATGTGCTGAACTAGAATACAATTTATTTGACAGGGATTAAATGAATTGAATATTTTATCAAGATGCACAGAACCCACAGATTATAAACCTAGCAGGGTTATTGAAAAGATCTCAGGATAGGGAATAGGAATAATTTCAATTTAATTCAATAAATATTAATGAAGCACCTACTGTGTGCCAAGCACTCTGCTGTGCTAAGAACTAGGATACAAAAAAAGGCAAAAATAACCCCTGTCCTCAAGGAGTTTACAATCTAATAGAGGAAACAATATGGAGAAAAAAAACTATACAAACTAAGCTATATATGATGAATAGGAAATAAGAAAGGAGAAGCAGTATAATTCAGGGGTGTGAGAGAAAGCTTCCTGTAGAAGGTGGCATTTTAGTTGGGACTCAGTTGGGAGGTCAGTAGTTGTAGTGGAGGAGTGAGAGCCTTCCAGGCATGGGGGACAGCCAGGAGAAATACACAGGAGATAAATGGAGTGTTTTATCCATGGAACAACCAGGAGGTCAGTGTCACTGGACCAAACAGTACATGTCGGGGAGTAAGGTCAATGAAGACTGGAAAGGTAGTATGAGGCTAGGTTAGAAATGTCTTTGAATGTGAAATAAAGAATTTTGTATTGGCTTCTGGAGGTGACAGGAAGCCACTGGAGTTTTCTAAGTAGGGGATTGATATTATCAGACCTGCATTTTAGGAAAATCACTTTAGTGAGTGAATAGAGAATAGATTGAAGTGGGGAATGACTTAAGGCAGGCACACCCATTGGTAGGTTATTGCAGTAGTCAAGGTGTGAGGTGATGAAGTCCTGCACTAGAGTGATGATGGTGTCAGAGAGAAGCAGGTGTTTTCAGGAGATACTTCAAAGATAAAATCTGTAGTCATTGGCAACAGCTTGTATATGGGATGTGAGAGAGTGAGGGATCTAAGATGACTCAGGTTGTAAGCCTGAGGGAATGGGAGGATGCTGTTGCCCAATACAGTAATAAAGACTAGACCTATGATTTCAATAGAGTAAAGAACTTACAGATATGGAAACTCCCTCTGCCCATAGACATTTTAAATTTCTGTGCAACTACACTGAGATATTAAGTGGTTTGTCCAGTGTCATACTTCAATATGTGTCAGAGGCAGAACTTAAACCCAGCTTTTCTGGGTTTTCAGATCTTTACTCACTATGCTATGTTAACTCTCTGAATCCTTGCTCCTTCCTTCTTAAGACTTCCACTGGGAGCAACTAGGTGGTACAGTGGCTAGAGTATCACCCTTGGAGTCAGGGGGACCTGAGTTCAAATTTGACTTCATACATTTACTAGCTATGTGACCCGGGCAAGTCACCTAATCCCCCTTGCCTCCAAAAAAGAAAAAAAAACTCCTATTGATCACTTATGTTAGATGGGTTGTCATTCATTTTACAAATGAGAAAGTTGATGTCCATTGAATGGAAGTGAATTGCTAAATGTCACAAAACAAGACTGTGGCAAAAGTGTCTCAATTGCAGTTATTCTGTTCTCTTTTTCTTTTACTGTTCTGCTTTTCAGTTGATTTTTTTATCCTTTTCCTGGTAATAAGGTAAGTAGGATTGAGTATATAGAAAGAAAGGTCAAGCTGTAAGACACACTGAAGATAGTTAAGACTATGCTCCTGGCTGAGAATATTATATTCACTTTCCTAGGCAGACAAAAAAGAGCCAAAGTGGAATGGTCAGAAACTAATCCCACAGGGAAAAGGTAGAACAAGAGAGACAGTAAATGAGCATAGCACTGTATATTTCATATCCAACAAGACTTGTATGTGAACTAACAAGAGTATTGTAAAAATCCCAATGCTGCAAAGGATAATACATTACACATTTGATTTTCTACTTCCTGTTCAAAGGTGTACACAGAAAATAGGTAACTATACTGAATACAAGTGCCCAAACCAAAAACAAAAATTTAAAACCAGCCATGTGATTGAGTGGAAAGAACCCTAGAGTAGGAATTCAGTGAGATTGGCATTTCAAACTTGCCTCTGATACCACCAGGCCCAATCTATCTGTACTTAATTTTTCTTACCTGTAAAATAATTCCTATAGTACCTACCTCCCATGGTCATTGTGAGGTCATTACTTCAAATGAGGTAATGTATAAATATGCTTTATAAAAGTTACAATACTACTTAATATCTGATTTTATGATTTGGGGAGAAAAGTTATTTTTGGATATAAAATAGAGAAAACATATCAAAAGTGGGAAATAGATGAAGGAAATGCACTGGTGTGGCCTATCACTATTTCCTGCCATGGGTTAAGGAATGAAAAGGAATTACCACAATGAGACTAAATAGTCCAGAAGCTGCTCTAGCCAGCAACCACCTTATCTCTTTTCTAGATGAAGTGAAATAGTAAGAAAATGGTAATATTAGTTTAAAACATAAGCTTTTATTTAAAGTAATGGATGGGGACAGCACAAGCAAAGGAAAATAGGACGAATCAGTAAAAAATTTCTATATCAAGCTATTTTTATCATTGATGATATTGGAATAATGTCATTTGAATTCTAATATTTAAGTCCTTAACATGTTGTATGAGAAAGCAGGAATGTCATTAAAGATGAAGACAGGAACATTGGTCTAGATCAGACTGAGTGAGCAAAGAAGAAATTGGTGATGGGGTGATACAGTCTCTAAAGTTCTGAAGGAATGATTGACAATGAGTCTGAAAGATTAGAAATTGAGTCAAAATGATTATGATTTTGAAAAATATGGTTGAGAAATCAATAGCTTCTCTTTGTATAAAATTTACATGAAAATGATTTTTCACATATTGAAGTTATTTACGATGAAAATTTCAGAATGGAAAGGGCATTTTTAAATGATTTCTTATAGTACACCACATTTTCACATTCACGCAGTTGACTAAAGGGTATACAAAATATAAGAACTGTGTTTGTTTGTGGTTTTTCAGCCTTTTCAGTTGTGTATGATTCTTCATGACCCCATCTGGTGTTTTCTTGGCAAAGATACTAGAGTGGTTTGCCACTTCCTCCTCCAGCTCATTTTACACATGAGGAAACTGAGGCAAACAAGATTAAATGACTTTCACAGGGTCTCATAGCTAGTAAATGTCTGAGGCCACATTTGAACCAACTCCAGACCTGGCATGCTACCCACTACATCACCTAGTACATTTCACAAGTTAATACATCATGCAGTCTGAAATGGTATCCTTCTACAAGTTGTCCCATATGTATTTTAACATCATACAAGATTCCTTGAAAAACACAATCACAAGTATACTCATGTTTAATGATCTTATTATCAGTACCTCAAATAAGATCAGACTAACAAGTCACACAGGGAAAAAATAGATTAAGAATGATGACTGTCTGGACTATGACTCCAGTTGGCCTGGTAACCAACCATATTATTTCATTACAGACTTCTTGGTTAGGTTCTTTAGATGAACAATGGATGGCCTTAGATTTAAATACAAGGAAAAGACTGAAATAGATTGGGTTCAGAAAATTTCAAAGTTTTTCAATAATTTCAAGCTGTTCCCTGCTCTACAAACACTTGAATGAGACCAATATTATTTCTATAGAACCAAAATTGCATTGCAAAGAGGAATAGAGCAAAACATAGTAGATATAATTAAGCTATAATATACACAATGCATAGGTCTTTTGAGGACAGAGTATTATAAAATAGAGTATACTAGAAATGTATGTTTGGAAAAAGAAGAGGTCCAGTCTCATAATGAAAGTAAAGGATAAACGATAGACAGCCCAAATGCTGAACTGATATTCACCACGTACTAAAAGACAGAAAAATTCTCCAGTTCATGAAGTGAGCAGAACCAGGAAAACATTGTACACAGGAACAGCAACATTCTGTGATTACCGACATTAATAGACTTAACTCTTCTCAGCAATGCAATGATCTAAGATAATTCCAAAAGACAAAAGATGGAAAATGCTATCCACATCCAGAGAAAGAACTATGGAGTCTGAATGCAGATTGAAGGATACTATTTTCTCTTTTTTGTTGTTTTTTTGTTTTGTCTTTCTCATGGATTTCTCTTTTGTTCTGATTCTTCTTTCACAACATGAGTAATGTGGAAATGTTTAATATGACTGTATATAGCCTATATGAGATTGCAAACTGTCTTGTGGATGGAGGAGGGGAAGAAGAGGAGGAAATTTAGAACTGAAAATCTTAATAAAGTAAATATTGAAAACTAAAATAAATGAATAAATAAAATTTAAAAGAAATTACCCAGTTCATTGGGGATATCTTCTCTGAAGGACTTTTGTAAGGAAATGTTAAGGATTTTACACAATAAGGATATGTGGATAGGTTTCCATTTTTTTTTAAATTTCTTTATTTATTTTTAGTTTACCACACACGGTTCTACATAGTTTTGAGTTCCAGATTTTCTCCCCTCCCTTCCCCCTCCCTCCCCAAGACAGCATGGAATCTTATATAACTGTCATGTATAACTTCGCATTGAATTAATTTATGCACTAGTCAAGTTGTGGAGAAGAATTTTGACCAATGGAATGAATCATGAGAAAGAAGAATCAGAACCAAAAAAAAAAAACAACCCAAAAACAAAAACAAAAGAAAAGCAAAAAAGGCAGGCATGTAGTGCGCCTCGATCCGTATTCAAACTTCACAGTTCTTTCTCTGGATGAAGATAGCATTCTCCATCTTGAGTCCCCTGGAGTTGTCCTTGCCCCTTAGGTTGCTGAGAAGAGTGCAGTATGTCCTTCATGGGATCCATATATCTGTGGCTGTGCACAACGTTCTCCTGGCTCTGCTCCGCTCACTCAGCATTATGTCGTGTAGGTTTTTCCAGGTTGTTACGAAGTCTGCATCATCCCCATTTCTTATGGCACAATAGTATTCCATCACCTTCATATACCACAGCTTGTTCAGCCATTCCCCAATTGATGGGCATCCCTTTGATTTCCAATTCTTGGCTACCACAAAAAGAGCTGCTATAAATATCCTTGTACATATGGGTCCTTTTCCTGCTTGTGTGATTTCTTTGGTGTACAACCCTAGAAGTGGTATTGCTGGGTCAAAGGGTATGAACATATCTACAGCCCTTTGGGCATAGTTCCAAACTGCTCTCCAAAATGGCTGGATCAGCTCACAACTCCACCAGCAATGCAACAATGTTCCAATTTCCCCACATCCTTTCCAGCATTTATCATTTTCCTGTTTTGTTATTTTAGCCAATCTGACAGGAGAGATGTGGTATCTAAGAGTTGTTTTGATTTGCATTTCTCTAATCAGTAGTGATCCAGAGCATTTTTTCATATGCCTATAGATAGCTTTAATGTCTTCCTCTGAAAACTGCCTGTTCATATCCTTTGACCATTTCTCAATTGGGGAATGGCTTGTATTCCTATATATTTGGCCCAGTTCCCTGTATATTTTAGAAATGAGGCCTTTATCAGAGATACTAGTTGCAAATATTTTCTCCCAATTTTCTGCTTCCCTCCTAATTCTTGTTGCATTAGCTTTTCTTGTACAAAAACATTTCAATTTGACATAATCAAAATTATCCATTTTGCATTTTGTAATGCTCTCTATCTCTTGTTGAGTCATGAATTCTTTACTTTTCCATAAATCTGATAAGTAAACTATTCCTTGCTTTCCCAAATTACTTATAGTATCAACTTTTACTCCTAAATCATGAACCCATTTTGACTTTATTTTGGTATATGGTGTAAGATATTGGTCTATGCCCAGTTTTTGCCCTACCATTTTCCAATTTTCCCAACAGTTTTTGTGAAATAGTGAATTATTAGCCCAGAAGCTGGTCTCTTTGGGTTTATCAAAGAGTAGATTGCTAAACTTGTTGATTTCTCCTACTTGTGTACCTATCCTATTCCACTGATCCACACCCCTGTTTCTTAACCAGTACCAGGCAGTTTTGATGACTGCTGCTCTGTAGTACAGTTTCATATCTGGTGTGGCTAAGCCACCTTCTCTAGCATGTCTTTTCATTAATATCCTAGATACTCTAGACCTCTTGTTTTTTAAAATGAATTTTGTTATTATTTTGTCCAGCTCAGTAAAAAAAATTTTTGGCAGTTTGATTGGTATGGCACTAAATAGATAGATTAATTTAGGTAAAATTGTCATTTTTATTATATTAGCTCGGCCTAACCATGAGCAACTGATATTTTTCCATTTATTTAGATCTGATTTTATTCGCGTGAAAAGTGTTTCATAGTTATGTTCATATAGGCCCTGGGTTTGTCTTGGCAAATAGACTCCCAAATATTTTATAGTGCCATCACTAACTTTGAATGGAATTTCTCTTTCTATCTCTTGCTGTTGGGCTTTGTCAGTAATGTATAGGAATGCTGAAGATTTATGTGGGTTTATTTTATATCCTGCAACTTTGCTAAAGTTGTTTATTATTTCAAGTAGTTTTTTATTTGATTCTCTAGGATTCTCTAGATAAATCATCATATCATCTGCAAAAAGTGATAATTTAGTTTCTTCTTTTCCTATTCTAATTCCTTCAATTTCTTTTTCTTCTCTTATTGCTACAGCTAATGTTTCTAGTACCAAATTGAATAATAGGGGTGATAATGGACATCCTTGTTTCACCCCTGATCTTATTGGGAATGCATCTAGCTTATCCCCATTACAAATAATGCTTGTCGATGGTTTTAGGTAGATGCTATTTATAATTTTGAGGAAGGTTCCACTTATTCCCTATGCTTTCTAGTGTTTTTAATAGGAATGGGTGTTGTACTTTGTCAAAGGCTTTTTCTGCATCTATTGAGATGATCATATGGTTTCTGCTAGTTTTGTTGTTGATATGGTCAATTATGCTAATAGTTTTCCTAATATTGAACCAGCCTTGTATTCCTGGAATAAATCCTACCTGGTCATAGTGTATTATTTTCGTAATGAGTTGCTGCAATCTTTTTGCTAATATTTTATTTAAAATTTTTGCATCAATATTCATTAGAGAAATTGGTCTATAATTTTCTTTCTCTGTTTTAACTCTAATTGGTTTGGGTATTAGTACCACATTTGTGTCATAAAAAGAATTTGGTAGGACTCCTTCTTCACCTATTTTCCAAAATAGTCTACAAAGTATTGGAATTAGTTGTTCTTTAAATGTTTGATAGAATTCACATGTAAAATCCTCTGGACCTGGAGATTTTTTCCTAGGGAGTTCATTGATGGACTGCTCAATTTCCTTTTCTGATATGGGGTTATTAAGAAATTTCAGTTCCTTCTCTGTTAGCCTGGGCAGTTTATGTTTTTGTAGATATTCATCCATATCTCTAAGGTTGTCAAATTTATGGGCATACAGTTGGGCAAAATAATTCCTAATTATTGTTTTGATTTCCTCTTCATTAGAGGTGACCTCATCTTTTTCATTTTTGATACTGGTAATTTGATTTTCTTCTTTCTTTTTTTTAGTCAAATTGGCCAAAGGCTTATCAATTTTATTGGTTTTTTCATAAAACCAGCTCTTTGTTTTATTTATTAATTCAATAGTTTTCTTGGTTTCAATTTTATTAATCTCTCCTTTGATTTTCAGTATTTCTAATTTGGTATTTAATTGGGGATTTTCAATTTGCTCTTTTTCTAGCTTTTTCAGCTGTATGCCCAGATCATTGATCTCCTCTTTCCCTATTTTATTCATGTAGGCCTTTAGAGATATAAAACTTCCCCTAAGAACTGCTTTTGCTGCATCCCATAAGTTTTGGTATGTTGTTTCATTATTGTCATTCTCTTGAATGAAATTATTAATTGTTTCTCTGATTTGTTCTTTGGCCCACTCATTCTTTAGAATTAAATTATTTAGTTTCCAATTAGTTTTTAGCTTATTTTTCCATGGTACTTTATTGAAAATGATTCTTATTGCATCATGATCTGAAAAGGATGCATTGACTACTTCTGCTTTTCTGCACTGGATTGTGAGGTTTTTATGCCGTAGGACATGGTCAATTTTTTGAGTATGTGCCATGTACTTTTGAGAAGAAAGTATATTCCTTTTTATCCCCATTCAGTTTTCTCCAGAGGTCTATCATATGTGCCTTTTCTAAAATTCTGTTTACCTCCTTAACTTTTTTCTTATTTATTTTGAGGTTAGATTTATCAAGTTCAAAAAGGGGGAGGTTGAGGTCTCCCAATATTATAGTTTTGCTGTCTATTTCTTCCTGTAACTCCCTTAACCTCTCCTCTAAGAATTTGTGTGCCTTACCACTTGGTGCATATATGTTAAGCAATGAAATTTCTTCATTGTTTAAGGTGCCTTTTAGCAGGATATAATGTCCTTCCTTATCTCTTTTAATTAAATCTATCTTTACTTTTGCTTTGTCTGAGATTAGGATTGCTACACCTGCTTTTTTTACTTTAGCTGAGGCACAATATATTTTACTCCAGCCTTTTACCTTTACCCTATGTGTATCCTCCTGTTTCAAATGCGTTTTTTGTAAACAGCATACTGTAAGATTATGGTTTTTAATCCATTCTGCTACCTGCTTCTGTTTTGTGAGAATGTTCATCCCCTGCACGTTCAGGGTTATGATTTCCATCTATGTCTTTTTCTCCATCCTAATTCCCCCTGTTTATGCTTTTATTTCTCCCTTTCCCCTTCTCCTCCTCAACAAAGTTTTGCTTTTGACTGCCGCTTTCCTCAGTTAACCGTCCCTCTTTATTCCCCTCCCTTATCTTACCGTTACCCACTAGCTACTTCTCTTCTCCCTTCTGACCACCCCCCCTCCCTTTTTCCCCCCTTGCCCTCCCACTTCCCGTAGGATGAGTTAGATTTCTAAACTTATCAGAGTATGTTATTCCCTTCTTGAACTAGATCAGATGACAGTAAAGCTCAAATACTGCTCTTCTCCCTCCCTTCTTTCCCTCTACTATAATATGTTTTTGTGCTGCTTCATTTGGTGTAATTTACCCTTTTCTACTACCTCCTTACCGCTTCTCTCATAGCCCTCCCTTTATATCTCTTACTTATATTTTTTATCTTTACATCAGTTAATTTATACAGGCATTCACAACCTATGTATATCCCTTTCATTTGTCATAATAGCTGTACCATTCACAAGAATGACTTATATATGTATGTGTATATATATATAAAACATACATAAGATGATATAATCCCACATACAGATGTAAACATCCTGCCCTTATTGGTTAATAAAGTTTGTGGGGTTTTTCCCCCTGGTTACCTTTTTATGTCTCTCTTGAATTTTGTATTTGGAATTCAAATTTTCCATTGAGTTCTGGCCTTTTCATCAGAACGGTTTGGAATTCCCTTATTTCATTGAATGTCCATCGCCTTGCCTGGAAAATTATGTTTAGTTTTGCTGGGTAGTTGATCCTTGGTTGTAGTCCCAGCTCCTTTGCCCTTCGGAATATCATATTTGAATTTCTCCTGTCTTTTAATGTGGAAGCTGAGAGATCCTGCGTGATCCTGACTGTAGTTCCACGATATTTGAATTGCTTCTTTTTGGCTGCTTGCAGTATTTTCTCCTTGAGTTTATAGCTCTGAAATTTGGCTATAATATTTCTTGGTGTTTTCAGTTTGGGATCTCTTTCAGGGGGTGATTGGTGAATTCTTTCAATGACTATTTTGCCCTCTGGTTCTAGGATCTCTGGGCAGTTGTCTTTGACAATTTCTTCGAAGATACTGTCAAGGCTCTTTTTTTCATCGTGGATTTCCGGTAGACCAATAACTCTCAAATTGTCTCTCCTGGATCTACTTTCCAGGTCAGTTGTTTTGCCAATCAGATAGTTCACATTTTTTTTCTATTTTTTCATTCTTTACATTTTGTGTTATTACTTCTTGGTGCCTCATAGATTCATTAGCTTCTACTTGCTCAAGTCTAATTTTTAATGAGTTAGTGTTTACATTTTGCTTTTGAGTCTCCTTTTCCAATTGGTTGACTTTGCCTTTTCTCTCTCTAGATTCTGAATCTCCATAGCCATTTCGCCAATCTTATTCTTTAGGGACTTGATTTCATCAGTGGATTTTTTCTTCCTTTTTTCCATATTTTTCCATATTTTCTTTTAGCTCCCTAATTTGGTTTTTAAAATCCTTCTTTAGCTCTTCCAGCAGTGCTTTTTGGGCTGGAGACCAGTTCATATTACCTTTTGAGGTATCTGATGTATCTACAGTATCGTTACTTACCTCTTGCATATTTGTATTTTGATCCTGCCTGTCTCCATAAAAAGAATCTATTGTCCTCGGTTTTTTTTGTGTTCTTCTTCATGTTGGTTTTCCTTTTGCTGGCTTTACAACGAATTTCTATCTGTGAGCCTCAGGACTTTCTGTCTCAGCTTTCTTATTCTGGGGGTTGTGAGTCTAGAATTATAGCCTTTAGTTTCCTGAGGTTTGGGGGAGGGGTCTGGCTCCCTGGCATCTCACTCCCTGTGGGTGCTCTCCAGCACTTGCTTTTCAGCAATGGTCTCAGCTGTTTGTTGTTTGAGCTGATGTCTGGCACTTCCCCGGGGGAGCAAGGTTACGTCTGGGCTCCTGGCGTTGACCCCTGCCGACTCTGCCCCTATGGGACTAATGAACTTCTGCTATTTAACCACTGAAGCCCCACTACTTTCTGCTCAGTTCCAGCGTTCTTTTTTTTTTCCCCGAGGGATTCTCTGGGTGGGGAGGGGAGGTATTAGAGCTATTTACCTGGCAATTAAGGCTCCCAGAAGTTCAAGAAGCCGCGGTTCATACGTGTGGGCTGCAAACTTCTGGAGACGATATTTCACGGCCAGTGGTGTGCGCTGCCTCTCGTCGCTTCCACAGACTGCCGTCCTGTGTTGGGAGTCCTGGGGTTCTCCGCCAGTTTCAGGCGCCCAGCTTTCTCCCAGCCCGTCTCCCACATGGATTTCCAGGCCAGCCGCTTCCACCTTGGTCTGGAGCAGCTCCACACCGAGCACTCTCCGACCCTACAGGTTCGTGCCTCCAGCCTTTCAGACTCTCCCGGCTCGGAAATTTGCCCCACGCAGACTGCTCGCGGTTTCTGACTCTCAAATCTGCTCAAATTCACTTTTTTATAGGAATCTGACAGACCTTGTGAGAGAGCTCTGGTAAGACACTGCCTGCATGCGGCCATCTTGGCTCCGCCCCCTAGGTTTCCATTTTAATCCACCCACTTCAATGAGACCTTGAATCCAGAGAAGCATTGAGGTATACGTAGATCACAGTATCATAGCTGGAATAGATCTCAGTCATCATCTAATTCAACCTATACCTTGAAAGCAAACTATCCTAGAACATGTTTGACAAGTGTCCATCCAGCCTGTGTTTGAAGATCACTAAGCAGGGGATGGAGTGCATTTGGGGGAGTCCACTATTTCCCATTAGAACAGTCACTGAAGAAGAACCAGTGCTTGCAGGAACCTTTCCTGCCCTGCTATTTTCCTTCCTCCATTTCCATGGTCATCACCTACTCCCATGAAGGAAGTTCCTACTAATCTATAATTTTCATCTCACCTAGTGCTATTGCAGGACAAGTTAAGATATGGAAAAACTGAAAATTGCAGGACATGACAGAAAAAAGGAAGAGAGGAAGATAAATCTAACGACACTTCAAGCCCCCTAGTACTGAAATTAATTCTCCTAGGTATCTCAGCCAAATCTGCAGATGCTATTGCATCTTCTCACTCTTGAATAACTGGCTGTATCCTTTTCTTTATACCAGAGGCCTAATTTTAGTTTCTCTCATGAAATGATCAGAATATCCTGAGTATGGCTTCCCTCTGAAATATAGATGCATGTACTTTTGGTCCATAATGGCCATCTATTAATATATAAATGTTGTTTTTCTTTTCCTACAGAGTTTAAATGAAAAAAAAAAGAAAAAAGTTTGGGCAATGATGTAGAGAAATTCTTCAGGTATGTAGCTGCTTGAAAGCATATCCTATTTCAATCAGTGCTCACAGCATTTGAACTGAGTTTGAAAAATTAAATAAGATTCAGATAAAGAGAACAGAGGGAGGAAGAAATTTCAAGTTATGCAGTGTGGTGGATTGAACCATATGAATAAAAAAGCTCAGCATTCAGAGTAGTTATTAGGTTGAGATTGCCAGAATTTTGCTCTGGGGTTTCAAAATTTTGTGGGCAATGACAGTACTTGTACTCCTCCAGCTTGTAGAAATAACTAAATTTTACCATGCAATTAGCAAAAATAATTAGTTAAAATAGGAAGCTATTTAATTTTGGCCTGTACCTTTAGATAAGCTTTTCTCCAGCCTTTTCCCTCTCTGATTTCTTTGCTTATGGTGGCCTCCCAAGAAGGACCTATTCAATGAATCATGTTCTCTCTTCCTCTAGGAACTAGCAACTTTGACATCAAAGTTATCTTCCAAAGTCTTTCCTGTCATTTCCAATTGAATACTTCTTTAAAAATCCTTATCATTCTGCCTGCCCCCTGGCACACTTTTGGTAGTTGAGTTGATCCCCAGCAATTCTAGTTATAGTTCTAATTGTGTGTGTAGATGATAGAGAGCAAACTTTCCTGACTCAAGAGGAAGATTTAAGTTGCAAAGGAGTGAGAAGTAAGGTTGGATAAATAGGGTGCAATGGGATTATGTAGTCTTAAAAGTCAAGCAAAAATTGTCCAGAAGCATTAGCTAAAAAGGAACCATTGTAGGATTCTTCTCTATTTCTTAAGTACAGATTCTTGACCTTTGAAATGACTTTTTAAATGATGTGCCCAAATGCTAGACATATGAGTCAGAAGCATTCTGAAGCATAAAACTATTCCTTTGTGAAGTTGAGTGCTCAACTCTTAAAATGGCATTTTGAAAGAAGTTTTGAGTAAAATTAAAGCTACTGGAAAAGAACTTGTAATCCCCAAGGAAGTAATATTAATTAGAAAAATGAATGCTTCTGAAATCATCCAATTTACATTTTTTTTCTGGTTTATTTTTGCAAAAACTTTACTAAATGATTACAGTTGCAGATGGTGGAAGTATTGCCTTCAGATGGTTGCCATGGTTGTTGTTTCAGACAAAAAAAGACACTAATTTTTTAATTGCCCCCTCCCCCAATCATCTTTTTTAGATCTTGAAGCAATGTTTAGATCTTCATGGAGATGGCTCAAGAGAAGCTGGTAGTGAGAAAACCATCTGGCTTAAATTCAGAGTTCCAGACATGGTGAGATACAGTGTGCAATTCCAGAGCAAGATTAAGGATTTTAATGATATCATTCTTTCTAGACTCACTTTATCACACATGGGATGGTTAAAAAAAGGCTGGCTACAACTTGCTTATATGTTTAGCAATCAGAAGAAAGAAATTCATCAGATATCATTACTGCCTTCTAAGTCACCAAGCTTCTCACTGGATAGTTGACATCTGCATTGCGCTATCATGACATCCCACTAAAGGTCTTCTTGCTGACAAGCCATGTCATTCCCTGCATGGTGCAGCAAAACAGACCTCTTGGAAAAAAAGGCAAGGCAGCCTTGACAATATTTGCCATCCACACATATCAAGGGCATTAATTGTCACTTGCCTGAAGTTCTGCTGAAATTTTTTTAAGTAGTTAGAGGAAAGTGAAAGAATATATTGAAAATGTAAATTATTAAAATATTCAATCATTTAAGTCACACTTCAGGCAGATATCACATTCAGATTATTACAAAGAGCCATTTCTGGCACTGTCTCTACTCATATTTAAGGTACAAAAACAGTGCAATAAAAGTGTTGTGACAAGTAGCTAAAATTGATTTTCCTTCTAAATTGCTAAAAATGATATTTGTTGTGGATTCCTTAGAAGACTTTATATGTAATTCATTTATGTTGTGTAGTTCTGTAAAAAGTTTAATACTAACATAGGTTAGGAAGAAAGAAATTTTATTACATATATACATACATATATTTTATTGCATACATAAATACATACATACATACATATACATATATACACATATATACATACATATATATACATATATACATATATACATATATATATATATATATATATATATATATATATATATATATATAATCTTTCTTCCTAATTACACACACACATAACATCACTCATTGACCACACAGGCAAAAGAGACTGGAAAGAGAGGTTTCAGTTTGGCAATCCCACTGATATGACACTGGCAACCAAATGTACAACCACTAATTCCTTAAGGTGGGTTTATAGGACAGAGAGAGGTCACTAGCTGGGAATTCAACTTTTGATTGAAAAGCAACCATTACTGATCTTCCATACCGAGCCTTACCCAGGCACCCTAATCTGCCTAAGTAAGCCACTTATGTGGCACAGACAGCTCCATCAATTCTTTGTCTTTTAGAATTTATTCACCCCATTTGGAATGAATTTTAAAGGAATGTCGCTTTGCTATCAACTTTTATGTCCAAATGTCATTAACAAAAAGACTAGTCTCATTATGTGTCTTGGTG
Source organism: Trichosurus vulpecula (assembly GCF_011100635.1). Taxonomy (NCBI): domain Eukaryota; kingdom Metazoa; phylum Chordata; class Mammalia; order Diprotodontia; family Phalangeridae; genus Trichosurus; species Trichosurus vulpecula. The sequence goes on from NC_050580.1 coordinate 68,883,179, forward strand.
AATAGAGGGAAATAATAGTTTGTTATGTTCTATCCACTTGAATATCTGCATTCATCTGTCACACCAATCTGATAGGTTTTAATAAGTCTGGGGTTTGGGTAAACCCTGGCTATTGAAGTACCAAGCAGCTGAGGACACAAGTTAGTATGGGGAAAAAGTGCTGGATATAAGGTCAGAGAATATCATTCAAAATGTTGATTGTGCCATTTACTACCTGTGGGATCCTGGGCAAGTTGCTTTATCTTTCTTGACCTCAATTTCCTCAACCTTAAAATGAAGGAATGTAACTATATGGACTCTTAAGTTCCTACCAGCTCTAAGCGTATGCTTCTTTACCCCCAGACTAAACAGCATAATAAAGCAGAACAACCATTAGACTAGAAATTGCAAGGTCCGGATTTGTCTCAACTCTGATACTACCAAGTAATTTTGTCTTAGGAAGTCATCTAAACCCTGATCCTCGATCTATAAAATGAAGATTTTTGAATTAGATGATCTTTCTTTGCACAATTTATTTTTATTTCCAATTTAAAATATATTTACTTTTCTACTTACCTTCATTTAAAACAAATAAAACCTTATAATTAATATTCAAAGTCAAGCAAACTCCCCTGTTGGTTATGTTTAAAAACATATAGAGCTTGTCCCTAAAATGTTAGTGCAGTTTTAAGTTATTAAAGTGCACTAATACTTTTGGGATACCCTATTTCTCTCATTCTGTTTCCTGAATTCAAAACCTCACTAGCATGAGGAGGATAGCATGCTTCAACCAGAATTGTTCCCAGTTCATTTATCAGTTGGTGAATGACTTGTATTCTTATTAATTTGCCTCAGTTCTCCATATTTTTAGAGATGAGGCATTTATAAATAACATTGGCTAATGTTTCCCAGCTTTCTGCTTGCCTTCTAATTTTGTGTGCTTTGGCTTTGTTTGAGCAAAACATTTTAAAATTAATGTAATCAAAATAATACATTTTGCATTTCATAATGTTCTCTGTCTCGTTAGGTCATAAATTCTTCCCTTCTCCATAGATCTGACAGGTAAATTATTCTTTGCTGTCCTAATTTGAATGGAATTACCCTTTATGTCTAAATCACATACTCACTTTAACCTTATCTTGGTATATATAGTGTAAGATGTTGGTCTATTGCTAGTTTCTCTCAAAATATTTTCCGATTTTCTCAGAAGTTTTTTTTCTCAAATAGTGAATTCTTTTCTGAGAAGGTGAAGTCTTTATGTTTATCAAACAGTAGATTACTGTAGTCACTGAATATTGTGTCTTGTGTACATAACCTATTCCACCAATCCATCACACTATTTCTGTTTTTTTTTTAAAGAAAAAGGCATTTATTAAGTGGTCTCTGTGTTTGAATCACCATGCTAAGCAATGGAGATACAAATAGAAAAGTAAGACAGTACATGCTCTCAAGGAGTTCACATTCTCATAGGAAGGATAACATATATCACATGTACAGGTCCCATGGTCCTTCATATACAGAAGCAAAGCAGATTGTAATGCTTCTTTCTTAATGTCACTTTTACTGATAAACTCATATCAGTTTCCAATGATAAACTATATCACATTGCTAAGGACTTTAGTGGCAAGATCTTTCTTATCGAAGTCTTTGATAGCTATGAGTGTCAATCTTGTTTTTTCCTAATTATTTTATTATTCATTTAATATTTTAGTTTTCAACATTGATTTCCATGAGATTTTGAGTTACAAATTTTTTCCCCATTTCTACCGTCCCTCTCACTCCAAGATGCTATATATTCTGATTGCCCTATTCCCTAGTCAGCCCTCTCTTTTGTCACCCCACTTCCCACCCACAACCCCTTTCCCCTTACTTTCTTGTAGGGCAGGACAGATTTCTATGCCCCATTCCCTATATATCTTATTTCTCAGTTGCATGCAAAAAACCTTTTTCTTTTGAGCATCTGATTTTAAAACTTTGAGTTCCAAATTCTCTCCCCTCTTCCCTTCCCACACACCCTCCCTAAAAAGGCAAGCAATTCAACATAGGCCACATGTTTCATTGTGTAAAACACTTCCACAGTACTCATGTTGTGAAAGACTAGCTATATTTCCCTCAATCTTATCCTGTCCTCCTTTATTCAATTTTCTCCCTTGACCCTGTCCCTTTTCAAAAGTATTTGCTTTTGATTACCTCCTCCCCCATCTGTCCTCCATTCCATCATGCACCCTTTTTATCCCCTTTCCCCTACTTTCCTGTGGGGTAAGATACCCAATTGAATGTGTATGTTATTCCCTCCTCAAGTCAAATCCAACAAAAGCAAGATTCATTCATTGCCCTCCCCTGCCTCCTCTTCCCTTGCAACAGAACTGCTTTTCTTCCCAATTTTATGTGAGATAGTTTACCCCATTCTATCTCTTCCTTTCTCTCTCTCTCAATAAACTCCTCTCTTATCCCTTAATTTAATTTTATTTTTTTTAGATATCATCACTTCATATTCAGCTCACCCTGTGCCCTCTGTCTATATATATATATATATATATATATATATATATATATATATATATATATATATATATATATATATATATATATGTGTGTGTGTGTATTCCCTTCAACTACCCTAATACTGAGAAAGGTCTCATCAATTACACACATCATCTTTCCATGTAAGAATGTAAAGAAAACAGTTCAACTTTAGTAAGTCCCTTATGATTTCTCTTTCTTGTTTACCTTTTCATGCTTCTCTTGATTCTTGTGTTTGAAAGTCAAATTTTCTATTCAACTCTAGTCTTTTCACTGAGAAAGCTTGAAAGTCCTCTGTTTTATTGAAAATCCATATTTTGCCTTGAAGCATTATACTGTTTTGCTGGGTAGGTGATTCTTGGTTTTAATTCTACCTCCTTTGACCTCCAGAATATTATATTCCAAGCCCTTCAATCCCTTAATGTAGAAGCTGCTAGATCTTGTGTTATCCTGATTGTGTTTCCACAATATTCAAATTGTTTCTTTCTGGCTGCTTTCATTGTTTTCTCCTTTACCAGAGAACTCTAGAGTTTGGTGACAATATTCCTAGGAGTTTTTTGGGGGATCTTTTCCAAGAGGCAATTGGTGGATTCTTTCAATTTCTATTTTGCCCTCTGGCTCTAGAATATCAGGGCAGTTTTCCTTGATATTTTCTTAAAAGATGATGTCTAAGCTCTTTTTTCATCATGGCTTTCAGGTAGTCCAATAATTTTTAAATCATCTCTCCTGGATCTATTCTCCAGGTCAGTGGTTTTTCCAATGAGATATTTCACATTGTCCTCCATTTTTTCATGCCTTTGGTTCTGTTTTATAATATTTTGATTTCTCATAAAGTCACTATCTTCCACTTATTCCAATCTAATTCTTAAGATGGTATTTCTTTCAGTGGTCTTTTGGACTTCCTTTTCCATTTGGCTAATTCTGCCTTTCAAGGCATTCTTCTCCTCATTGGCTTTTTGGAGCTCTTTTGCCATTCGGGTTAGTCTATTTTTTAAGGTGTTATTTTCTTCACTATTTTTTGGGTCTCCTTTAGCAAATGGTTGACTTGCCTTTCATGTTTTTTTGTCTCTCTCATTTCTCTTCCCAATTTTTCCTCTACTTCTCTTACTTGCTTTTCTAAATGCTTTTTGAACTTTTCAATGCCCTGAGTCCAGTTCTTATTTTTCTTGGAGGTTTCTAATGTAGGCTCTTTGACTTTGTTGATTTCTTCTGGCTGTATGTTTTGATGTTCTTTGTCACCAAAAAAAGATTCTAGAGTCTGAGTCTGAGTCTGCATCCTTTTTCAGTGCCTGACTGTGTTCCCAGCCAACTACTTGACCTTTGAGATTTTTTTCTCTGGGTGTGACTGCTTGTAGAGTAGAAAGTGCTTTGTCCCAAGCTGTAGGGGCTGCTCTGCTGTTTTCAGAGCTACTTCTACTCAACTGTCACTGCAAACTGTGTTACAGCAGTGCTCCTCCTCCCCCCAAAACTGCCAGCCAGGATTGCTACCCAGATCCAAGCAGGGCAAAGCAAGCCCTGCACTCCTGCTCTGGTCTGCCACTTGATTCCTCCCACCATGTGAGCCAGAGACTCTGGAAGCAGCTGATGCTGGAGGTCTGGAAACAGCCACAGGAGCTTCCTGCTGCTGCTGCTACCACAGTGGACCACCTCCACCACCCCCAGGGCTGGAGCCAGACCACTTTCTAACACGATCTAGCAGTTGTCCCACCAACTTGCTCCATGGTCTTTGGCATTTGTGGGTTGAGAAGTCTGGTAACTGATGCAGCTCAATGATTCATGGCCCTAAGGTCTGCTCTGGACTGACTCCTGATCTGGTCTGTCCTGGTGTGGCCCACACTGGGCTGCACTCCACTCCTAGCACCATGTGATAGACCCTTCCCAGTGACCATCTAGGCTGTCCTGGGCTGGAGACCTACTTCCCTCTGGTAGTTCATGGGTTGCGCAGCTCTAGAATTTGTTCAGAGCCATTTTTACAGGTGTTTGTAGGGATTTGGGGGAGAGCTTAAGCAAGAGTCTGCTTTCCAGCTGCTCACACCCCCATAACACTGTTTCTTAACCAGTACCAAGTAGGTTTGATAATTGCTGCTTTGCAATATAGTTTTAGATCTGATAGCTAGGCCACCTTTCTTTGCAATTTTTTCATTAGTTCCCTCTATTATTGTGACCATTTGTTTTTCCAGATGAATTTTGTTATTATTTTTTTATTTTTTTAGTTTTATAAAATATTTTTTTGGTAGTTTGGTAGTTTGATTAAATGAGTAAATTGACTTAGGAAGAATTGCCATTATAATTGTTAGCTTGGCCTACCCAGGAACAACTGACATTTTCCCAATTATTTAGATCTGATTTACTTGCGTGAAAAGTGTTTTGTAATTATATTCATATAGTACCTGAGTTTGCCTTGGAAGATAGAGTCCCAAATATTTTATGTTGTCTATAGTAACTTTAACTGAAATTTCTCTTTCTATCTCTTCCTGCTGGGCTTTGTGGGTAGTGTATAGAAATGTTGATGGTTTATGTGGGTTTATTTTATATCCTGCAACTTTGATAAAGTTGTTAAAACTTTAAAGTATTTTTTTTCAGATGATTCTCTAGGATTCTCTAAGTATATCATCATATTATCTGCAAAGACTGATAGCTGTGTTTCCTCGTTGCCTATTCTAATTCCTTCAATTTGTTTTTCTTCTCTTATTGCTAATGCTAGCATTCCTAGTACAATATTGAAAAACAGTGGTGATAATGGGCATTCTTGTTTCACCCCTGATCTTATTAGGAAAGTTTCTAGCTTATCCCCATTACATATAATGTTTGCTGATGGTTTTAGATATATGCTACTTGCCATTTTAAGGAACACTATTCCTATACTCTCTATTCTTTTTAATAAAAATGGATGCTCTAGTTTTTGAAAGATTTTTTTCTGCATCTATTGAGATAATCATATGTTTTCTGTTAGTATTGTTATAGATATGCTCAATTATGCTGACAATTTTCCTAATATTGAACCAATCCTGCATTTCTGGTATAAATACAACCTGATCATAATTTATTATTCTCATGATAAATTGTTGTATTCTCTTTGCTAACATTTTATTTAAAATTTTTGCATCAATATTCAGTAGGGTAAGTGGCCTATAATTTTCTTTCTCTCTTCTGGCTTTCTTGGTTTAGGTATCAGCACTGTATTTGTATCATAAAATAATTTGGTAGGACTCCTCCTTCACATATTTTTCAAATAGTTTATATAGTATTGAGATTAATGGTCCTTTAAATGTTTGGTAGAATTCACTTGTAATTCAATCTGGCCCTGGAGATATTTTCTGTGGGAGTTCATTGGTGGCTTGTTGAATCTCTTTTACTAAGATTGGCTTATTTAAATATTTTATTTCCTCTACTGTTAATCTGGACAATTTCTATTTTTGGAAGTATGCATCTATTTCACTAAGATTGTCATATTTATTGCCATATAGTTGATCAAAATAGCTCCTAATTGTTCATTTAATTTCCTCTTTGATTGTGATTAATTCACCCTTTTCAATTTTGTTATGGGTAATTTAGTTTTCTTCTTTTTAAAAATCAAATTAACCAAGGGTTTATCTATTTATTGACTGTTTTTACATAAAACCAACTCAGTTTTATTTAGTAGTTCAATAGCTTTCTTATTTTCAATTTTACTAATCTCTCCTTTGATTTTCAGAATTTCTAATTTGGTATTTAATTGGGGATTTTTAATTTGTTCTTTTTCTTGGTTTTTTAGTTGCAAAACCAATTCATTGATCTCCTCCTTCTATATTTTATTCATGTAACCCTTTAGAAATATAAAATTTCCCTTAGAACTGCTTTGGCTGCATCCCTTATGTTTTGGTGTGTGGTTTCATTATTGTCATTCTCTTGGATGAAATCATTTATTGTTTCTATGATTTTTGTTTTATCCACTCATTCTTTAGGATTATTTAGTTTCTAATTAATTTTTAATCTATGTTTCCATGTCCTTTATTACATGTAATTTGTATTGCATCATGATCTGAAAAGTATGCATTTAATATTTCTGCTTTTCTGCATTGGATCATAAGGCTTTTATGCCATAATACATGCTCAATTTTTTTTGTTGTTGTTGGTGGTGGTAATGCTATGTACCATTGAGAAAAAAGTATATTCCTTTCTATCCCCATTCAGTTTTCTCCAAAGGTCTATCATACCTAACTTTTCTAAAATTCTATTCACCTCCTTAACTTCTTTCTTATTTATTTTATGGTTACATTTATCTAGTTCTGAGATGGGGAGGTGGAGATCCCCCAGTAGTATAATTTTGCTATTTCTTCCTATAATTTGCTTAATGTTTCCTCTGGCAATTTGGATACTATACCACTTGGTGTATATATGTTTAGTATTGATATTACTTCATTGTCTATCGTAGCCTTTTAGCATGATGTAGCTTTCTTTCTTATCTCTTTTAATTAGATGTTCTTTTTTGCTTTTTATTTGTCTCATATCAGAATTGTTACCCCTCCTTTTTTTACTTTAGCTGAAGCATAATATATTCTGCTCCAGCCTTTTCCCTTTTCCCTGTGTGTATATCTCTCTGTTCCACATGTATTTCTTGTAAATAACATATTGTAGGATTATGGCTTTTAAACCACTCTGCTATCTGCATCCCATTTACATTCACAGTTATGATTACTGTGTCTTTCTCTTCATCCTATCACCACCCCCCATTTATACTTTTCTCTTGCCTTTCGCCCTTTCGTTCCTAACCAGAATTTTTCTACTGACCACTGCCTCCCTAAATCAGCCCTCCCTTCTATCAGTTCCCTTCAACTTTCCCCTACTACATTTGCCCTCCCTTCTATCCAATCCCTCTTTTTTCTTTCCGCTTTCTCCACCAAATCTAATTTTTTATATCATCACATCAAAGTTAGCTTATCACCTCACCTCATTTATGTTTACCCCTTCTAACTGCCCTAAAAAAGATACAGTTCTCAAGAGTTACACGTATGATTTTCCTGTATAGGAAGCTTTATTGAATAAAGAGTTTTTTTCTTTCTTGTTTACCTTTTTAATACTTTTCTGAGTCTTGCATTTGAAGATTAAATTATGTGTTCAGCTCTGGTCTTTTCATCAGGTATGAATGAACGATGCCTATTTCATTGAATGCCTATCTTTTCCCCTGAAACATTATGTTCGATTTTCCTGGGTTGGTTGTAATAAACCTCCTTTGCCTTCTGGAATATCATATTCCAAGCCCTCCAGTCCTTTAATGTAGAAGCTGCTAAATCTTGTGTAATCCTGACTGTAGTTCCATGATCTTTACATTGCTTCTTTCTGTCTGTTTGAAATATTTTCTCCTTGACTTGATAATTCTGGAATTTGGCTACAATATTCCTTGGAGTTTTCTTTTTGGGATCTTTTTCAGAAGGTGATCTGTAGATTCTTGCAATAAATATTTTATCTTCTGGTTCTAGTACATCAGGGATTTTTTCCTTGATAAATTCTTGAAAGATGCTGTTCAGGCCCTTTTTTTTTAATCATGGCTTTCAGGTAGTCCAATAATGCTTAAATTATTTCTCCTAGATCTATTTTCCAGGTCAGTTTTTTTTCAATTAGATATTTTACATTTTCTTTTCTTTTTTTATTCTTTTGAATTTTTTTAACTAATACTTGATGTCTCAGAGTCATTAGCTCCCATCTGCTCAATTCTACATTTTAAGGAATTATTATCATCACTTAGCATTTGTACCTCCTTTTTCATTTGGCCAGTTCTACTTTTTAGGAAATTGTTTTCTTCAGTGGATTTTTTGTCCTTCCTTTTCCAAGTTGTTGACTCTCTCTTGCACATCTCTCGTTTATTTCCCAATTTTTCTTCTCCCTCTCTTGTTTGACTTTTAAAATCCTTTTTGAACTCTTCCAAGAAGGCTTTTAGGGCTTTGGAACAATTCCTATACCCCTTTGAGGTTTTGAATGTCGCTATATTGACAATATTGTCCTCTTCTGAGTTTGTGTTTGATCTTTCCTGGCACCATAGTAATTTTCTATGGTCAGTGCTTGTTTTGGGTTCTTGCTCATGATGTTTGCCTCTTTCCAGCTTTTAATGTTGAGCTCTGCTTCTGGGGCAGAAGGGGCAAGCTTCTTGTTCTAGAACCAGGGGCCTGGTCATCGCCTTTGTGTGCTGAGGCCTCAGGTGGTAGTGGCTTGCTCACTGTGCTGGTATGGCCCAGCCTGGTCATGCCTGTTGTTGCCAGGGATGGCAATTTGCTTTCTACACTGGGGCTGAAGGCCTCACTGCTGATCTGCCATGCCACTGGCCTACTGAGACAGGACAAAAGGCCCTCAGTTGCTGATCTGTGCTGTGGCTTCTCTATCATGTATTTAGCTGAACTGAGTTGGAGAGGTTGGACTCTAAGACCCTACCTGGGTAAAGTAAATAGGGTATGAGACTTAAGGGCAGGAAGTCCCAGGTTCAAATACAACCTCAAACACTTACTAGCTCTGTGATCCTGATGAGAGGAAAAATAGCATTTATTAAGGACCTATGATGTGCTAAGCACTTTACAAATATCATTTTATTTGATCCTCACAAGAACCCTGGAAGGGAGATCTTATTATCCCCCTTTCATAGTTAAAGAAACTGAGGACAACAGAGGTTAAGTGTTCAATGAAACTCCATTTGACTCAGTTTCTTCATGTGTAAAAGGAAGGGATTGAACTTGGTGGACACTGATATACCTTCTAGAGCTAAATCTATGATCCTACATTTATTGGGAAAGATTACATGTATCCTCAGTAAAGGTAAATGTTTATAATCACAGCAAGCATTTCTACTCAGTGCAATTGTTATGGATTAGTGTTTTCCCTGTTCATTTTCCCAAATAATAATCATCATTATTCACCCAGGTTGTATCTTCATTTTGCATAGGACTGATATTGCTCTGCAGGTTTTCTTCTGTTTTATAGACTGGCAATTTTGAAACTTTGAAGTTTTTAGGGGCTGTGTTTTTATGTTGCCTATCAGTGCACATATAATAGCGAGTGAGGGTAAGGTGGGAGCATGTTAGTAGAGTCAGGCCCCAGTGCTTCTATTAGTTTCTGGCATCATTTAGTTTCAATTCATATTTCTAGAGATGCTGTTTTACATTTCCCTTTTTACAAAAAAAGGTGGTTTTCATATTTCATGCATTCCAAATGTATTGCATGAAGTCATACAGATAAAGTCATAAAAAATGCTATTTACTGTCTGGATTCATTACATGTAAAACAGAGAACACCACAGGAAAATGCTCACAACGATGCATTTACAATTACTTGTTACATGAATAACAGGCATTTCGACATGATAGCTTGTCCTGCATGCCATAAAAAAAGGTACTGACCTAATCAACCTTAAAGGAGACAGAGAATAGAAATGGGGTTGGTATCAGAAGCCTACCATTTTTCACTAAGCTCACGCTTCTGGCAACAGAGTTGGTAGTGCACATTCACATCACAATAACAATGATCTAATATCCCTGAAAGGCACCTCGTCGCATTAAAGTTTTCAAAGAACTGTTCATATCTTTGTAGGAAAAATTTTGCATAACTTGCATTTAAATTGACTTTTTCCTTTTAGCTGATCTTCTATTGGTTGCATACCTGTGTTTGCCAAAATACTCTGGCAAAGGTGATTTCTTCTTTGAGGCTAATATAATACACAACATTTGCATTTTTTGTTAATCCTTTGTGAATGTCAAGGTGCATTATTATATTGTTGACCAGGTCTGTCACAAAAGTGGAAACCATTGAGGTCCACTGACTTGCTAGGTCATGAAGGTCTATGTTAAAATGTAATTTTCCAACTTCACTCCTTGGTGACACATTATTAAGGGAAAAGTATACATGCAGGTAAAAAAAGACACCAAAAAATGGGAGAACAATCATGAACTCAGGCAAGGTGTTATCAAAAGCAGGTTGAATAAAGTAGATAAATAGGGAAACTATACTGTGCTGAAAGGCATCACAGGCAAAGAATTAATATTAATATAGCATATTGTTATTGCTGGCAATAGATTTGATGGTATTTGAAAACATTGATACTGGATCCTATAAAAACATTCTCAAGTCATCCTTATCTGAAAACTGGGAATATTAATGAGTGACCTGGACTTTCTTAGAGGCAGATAGATGGATAGATGGATAAGCTCTGAGCCAGGAGTCAGGAAGACCTGAGTTCAAATCAGACACTCACTAGCTGTGTGACCCTGGGAAAGTTCAGATGAAAATGAGCATCAAATATTAGTTGCTTCTCCCATCCCTTTCTATTTTTACTATACATTTCTAATTTCAGACTGATTATATGAAATAGTAGACTTTCCCTACTTTCTTTCCCCCCAATGTTGTTTTCTTTTTTCCAAATTTTTATCTTTTAAGATCCTTAAAATATAACAAAACCACTCCTTGGCTCACTTTTTTTATTCTTCCTATGACTTCCACTACATTTTGGTTCTGGTGGACACATTTGTTACCTCTCCCTCAATGAGAATGTAAACATTTCATTCTTGTTTGGTGTCTTTGGATTACTCATTCTCCTTGAGGGTTTTCTTTCCAGTAGGTATCTGGTGTATTCCTTCTATTTTTTCTTCACCCTCTGTTATAATAGAGTTTTAACTACATATTTTTCTTTCATGATTTTTAAAAAAATCCTTCAGGTAGGCTTTTATTTCTCTGGTCATAATTTTCAAGTAATCTAATGACTTATTATAAATTATCTCTGTTTGATTTTCTTTTCTAAGTTGGTTGGTTTGTGATATCTTATACTTTCTCTTATTTTCCCCAGTATTTTGACTCTGTTTTATTTCCTATTGTCTCATAGTCTATTCCAATTTTTAAAATCTTTAGGTGGATAAAGGTTTGTAGCATTAGTACTGAGCTATTAAATTTCCATTTAAATATTCTCTCAGAATTCTTATTTCTTTTCTAATTCTTTCCTCCATGGCTTTTATTCCATACATAAAAGCATCTTTTTATCTTTTGAACTGGACTTTATTTTTAATAGCATTTATTCATTTTCCAATTACATGTAAATAAAGTTTTCAACATTCACTTTAAAAAGATTTTGAGTTCCAAACTTTTTTTTCTCCCTCCTCTATTCCCTCCCTGAGAGAGCAAGCAATCTGATATAGGCTATACATGTACAATCATATTAAAATATTTCCACATTATTCATCTGAAAGAAGAATCAGAACAAAAGGGGAAAAACAAAAGAAAGAAAGAAAGAAAGAAGGAAAAAAAAAAGAAAAAGAAAAAACAAAAAAAGAGAAAATAGTATGCTTCAATTTTCATTCAGACTCCATAGTTCTTCCTCTGGATGTGGATAGTATTTTCCATTATGAGTCTTTTGCAATTGTTTTAGGTCATTGTACTGCTGAGAAGAGCTAAGTCTATAAAAGTTGGTCATCACACAATGTTGCTATTACTGCGTTCAATGGTACAATTTCTTATAGCACAGTAGTATTCCATCACATTCATATGCTACAACTAGTTCAACCATTCCCCAATTGATAGGCATCTCCTCAATTGCCAATTCTTTGCTACCACAAAAAGAGCTACTATAAATATTTTTGTATATGTGGGTCCTTTTCCATTTTTTATGATCTCTTTGTGATACAAACCTAGTAGTTGTATTGCTGGATCAAAGGGTATGCATAATTTTATAGTTCTTGGGCATAATTCCAAATTACTCTCCAAAATGTTTGCATCAGTTTACAAGTCCACCAACAATGCATTAGTGTTTCAATTTTCCCACATCTTATCTGACACCCATCATTTCCCCTTTCTGTTATATTAGCCAATCTGATAGGTGTGAGGGTGGTAACTAAGAGTCGTGTTAATTTGCATTTCTCTAATCAACAGTGATAGAAAGCATTTTTTCATATGACTAGAGATAGCTTTAACTTCTTCATCTGAAAACTTCCTAGTCACAACCTTTGACCATTTTTCAATTGGGGAATGACTTGTACATTTATACTTAGACTCAGTTCTCTTTATATTTTAGAAAGGAGGCCTTTATTAGAAATACCTTCAGTAAAAATTGTTTCCCAGATCTATGGTTTCCTTCTAATCTTGGTTGCATTGGCTTTGTTTGTTCAAAAACTTTTAAATTTAATGTAAACAAATTTATCCACTTTACATTTCATAATGTTCTCTATCTCTTGTTGGATCATAAATTCTTCCCTTCTCCATAGATCTGACAAGTAAACTATTCCTTGCTCTCCTAGTTTGCTTATAGTATCAGCCATACTTATGTCTAAATCACATATCCATTTTGATCTTATTTTGGAATATGGTGTAAGATGTATGATGTAAGAAACTATTGCTAGTTTCTGCCATACTATTTTCCATTTGTGCCAGCAGTTTTTGTCAAATAGTGAGTTATGTGAGAAGCTAAAGTCATTGGGTTTATGAAATAGTAGATTCCTCTAGTCAATGATTATTCTGTCTGCTGTATCTAAGTGATTCCACTGATCCACCACTCTATTTCTTAGGCAGTGCCAAATAGTTTTGATGACAGACAGCCATTTTATAATATAGTTTTAGATCTGGTACAGCTAGGCCAACTTCCTTTGCATTTTCTTTTCATTAATTCCCTTGATATGCTTGAACTTTTATTCTTCAGAATGAATTTTGCTGTTGTTTCTTCTAGCCCTATAAATTATTTTTGGTAGTTTGATTGGTATGGCACTGAATAAGTAAACTAATTTAGGAAGAATTTTCATTTTTATTGTATTGGTTCAGCCCACACATGAACAATTTTTAGTTTTCTCATTATTTAGATCTGACCTTTTTGAGTGAAAAGTGTTTTGCAATTATGTTCATATACTTCCTGGATTTGTCTTGGCAGGTAGATTCCCAAATATTTTATATTGTCTCCAATTATTTTAGATGGAATAAATCTATCTCTTGATGTTGGGATTTGTTAAAAATGCTAATGATTTATGTGGATTTATTTTATATCCTGCAACTTTGCTAAAGTTGTTAATACTTTCAAGCAGTTTTTTAGTTGATACTCCAGGATTTTCTAACTATACCATCATATCATCTGCAGAAAATGATAGCTTTGTTTCTTCATTGCCCATTCTAATTCCTTCAGTTTCTTTTTGTCTTCTTTTATTGCTAAAGCTAACATTTCTAGTACAATATTGAATAGCAGTGGTGATAATGGACATTCTTGTTTCACCCCTGATCTTACTGGAAATGCTTCTAGCTTATCCCCATTACATATAATGCTTGCTGTTTATTTTAGATAGATGCTACTTATCATGTTAAGGAAAACTCCATTATTCCTATGCTCTCTAGTCTTTTTTAATAAGAATGGGTGTTGTGTTTTGCCAAAACCTTTTCTGCATCTATTGGGATAATCATATGTTTCTTTTTAGTTTTGTTATTGATATGGTCAGTTATGCTGATAGTTTTCCTAATATTGAACCTGCCCTCATTTCTGGTATAAATCACACCTGGTCATTGTGTATCACCATGTTTATAAATTGCTGTAATCTTTTTGATAATATCTTATTTGAAATTTCTGCATCAATATTCATTAGGGAAATTGGTATATAATTTCCCATCTCCCCAGTGTTTTGCTCCTGTCTACCACTTCCCTGGATCTGCCTTCCTTCATGTCAGCCCCCCTCCTCACCCTTTACTTAATTTCTCTTCCTACTTCCCTGTCAGATAAGATAGATTTCTATATTCAACTGATCATGTATATTATTCCCTCTTTGAGTCATACTGATGAGAGCAAGGTTCAAGAGAGGCCCGTCAACTACCCTTCCATCTTCCTATCTACTGTAATAGTTCTTTCTCACCTCTTCATGTGAGATAATATACCTCATTCTACCTCTCTCTTCCTTCTGCACCTTTTTCCTCATTCTCATCCCTCAAGTTTTTTTTTGTCATTCCCTCATATTCACCTTATACCTGTATCCTCTGTGTATAGTCCTTCTATCTATACTGTTAGTGATACAATTTTTAATAGTTACAAATATCATCTTCCCATGTAGGGAGGTAAACTGTTTAGCACTATTGAATCCCTTATGTTTTCTTTTCCCTTTTTAAGTGCTTATGCTTCTCTTAGGTTTTAATATTGAAGGTTAAATTTTTGGTTTAGTTCTAGTCTTCTCCTTATGAAGGCTTGAAATCCTTCTATTTTGTTGAGTGATCATTTTTCCCCTTGATGTTCTATGCTTAATTTTGCAGCATGATTCTTAGTTGTAGTTCTAGCTCCTCTGCTCTCCAGAATATCATCCTCTGTGATTTCAAGCCGAGGCCCCAGGGTATTTCTGCATTTCCCAGTGGCTACACTGAAGCACATGTGATCAGGCCTCTGGAGGCTGCCTGTTTGCCTAGGGCAACACAGAAGCATGGAGGGGCCAGTGCTGGCTGATGACTGCCTTTTTGCTTAGGCACCCATAAGGTAGGCATCTACCTGTTTGCCCAGGGCTTTGCTGAAGCAGGTGGTGGTTATCAGAGCTGGAGTCTGCTGGTTCCTTGGCTATGAAAAGACTTGTATTCATGTTTGCCTACTCCACTACACTGGGACTCAGGATCTCCTGCTGATTTACTGAGGTGGGGCTTGCTGCTTGCTTTTTGGGACCCTTCCATCCTGGGCTGCGTTCCCCTTTCACACAAGCGAGATGGACCTTTCAACAAGTTTCTTAGGCTAAAAAATTGTTTTACCCCATCTTTTTGCCAGTTCTGCTGTTCCAGGATTTGTTTTGGGGCTCTATTTTTTGCTTATTTGGAGGCGAGTACAGGAGAGTTGCACTAGTTTACTGCTTACTCTGCCATCTGGGTTCCCAGAAGTCAGATTCTGAATTTCTGGATTTCTAGAGGGAATGCTGGGGCCATATATGATCCTGGACTGTATTAAATGGGGTCCTGTTACTGTATTCTCTGGCTATTAAGTTCCATGTTCTTCAAAGATATCAAGGTGGCTCAGGCCAGGAACCTGGAAATTCTTAGGGAATTGTCTGATTGGATTCTTCTGGCTCAGAGCTTTGCGCGCTCTTGCACTTAAGCAAGACAACTGCAAACTTGTCCCTGTATGGAACTCCAGTAAGCAATGGCCAACCTAGCTCTTGTTATCTTATTGGAACTCTGGGAAGGTTTGGATACAGAGTTTTAGTTTCCTCATTCCAGCTGCCAATATTCCTTACCCTCAACACTTATTTGTATCCTTAGTCAAAGATCCCTTCATGAGCCCACCCCTATTTTGCACTTGATGGTTCAATCAACAATACTGATCAGAGCTCAGAGACAGTGCTGTAGGACTTCCCTACCACCATTTAACAGGAATAATCATCAAGGCCACCCCAGTGTCAGAGCTATAGGGCCACACCTCTTCCGAAGTTCACATCTTTGTCACTTACTTGAAGTCTAAAATCATAATTTTAGACTAGAAAAAATGATCTATAGTGGTCTTGATCATTACTCAGGTTGACTCTTTTCCTAGAGCTTTGTTGGGGCAGTGGTGGGACAGAGCTTGATCATAAACTTCTTCCTCCTAATCTGCCAGCTCTTCCAGTCTTGAGAGCTGCTAGTTTTTAAAGTCAATTGTACTGAATGTACCCAAGATTTCTAACATTTTATAAATACCATCATACATTCCCACTCCCCATATATAAGTGTTTTGTCTGTGTAATATATGGTTGGCATTTGGAACATATGTGTTGCAGAGGCTAAAACTACATGACATTTGAATTCAAAAGGTGATTGTCTGTTATTCTCGGGAACATTTACTTCAAATTAGGACTTCAGTGCTGAAATGTTCTTGTTCTCCAGACAATACTTGAAGGCTTTCTTACTGATCCTTGGACAGAATTACCCACTTGAACTGAAAGTGTTGTAGTCCTCCACAGAGTCATATTTGGACAACTATATTTGATGAAAAGAGGATCTGACATCAGTGCTTTTCTCTGGATTTTCTAACAACAGACTTGAGAAACTACAAGCTAAATTATTAGAGCATTCTGTATGATAGACAATTTATTAATAAAAAATGGAAAAAAGGAGGGGGAAGGGAACATAGTTCCCTGATAACACATGGACTCTTTAAAATAGAGCTTTGAAAAAATGGTTACAGTTAATACAGTTCATATTACAACTGAGAACTAAAAACTCTGCAGGAAATAGACTCCAGTTTTCAATGTGACTTTTATTGACCTTTAGTTTCAAAATAGGACCATGTTTTTTTTATTTTGGGGGTGGTGGTGGGGGGCTTGAAATAACTTCCATGAATAATTGTTTACTTCTAGGATAATTGTAAATATAAAAGACCATAGTATGAATAAATAAAAATAATAGAATTACATTATATATATATATATGTAAAAATATATATGTATACACACACATGTATAGAGATGTTTACAAAACATGACTTCATTTTTGTTTAAAAAATGATTGTTTTGCTTAAAAAATATCTTCTTTAATGCAGTAAATAGTATTTATGTAAAACCAAAAGCCAGCATTTTATATAATGGAGAAACACTAGAGTGCTTTCCAATATAAATAGGTATAAAGCAATTATTCAATTATCATGACTATTATTTGATATCACTCTAGAAGCCCTAACTATAACAATAATGTAAGACAAAGGAAACAAGGGAATAAGCATAGGTGTGATTTTTAAAGATATTATATTTCTATATAGAGAACTAAAATTAATTCAAATAGAATGACATCAAAGAATGTCATCCAATGACTTGCCAAGATGAAGAGCCAAAAGTAATTATTCCTATAAACTCCTTATCACCAATGTAAAACCAATGCTTCAGAGTGTGAGTCCATGTCCATTTACATATTTTAAATGTATTTTTCCTGAGATAAATATTCATTTACCTCATAGAATGCCATAGGCAATCAGAATTTGGGGAGTTGGAAGGGACATTAGGAGGAAGCTAGTCCAATCTGTAGCCTTTGCTTCATCATTTCTTATACTTAGAATATTTTTCCAATTCCACAGGGACCACGACTTAATTTATGGTTTTGGCTTTTATTTTAGTTCTCCCCAGTGCTTGACCCTTGGAGTATTCTAGCACTAAATGTACATTAGTTGAGTTGATATAATTAAGTAAAATTGAAGTAAATTGAATTAAACACCTAAGGTCAGAATAACTTATGGGCATCTTCATCTTAAAGGCTGCTGTGTGACAAAGAAGTTAAAAGGTAGCTTGGACCAACTATTCCTTTCAACACATTTGCTTGAACCCAGTAAGACCATTGTGCTGTTCTCTATGACTTGATAAATAGTCCAGAGTCAGTCCCAAGCATAGGTAGAGCTCCTTTAGATAATTTGACTTTGGTAACAGCATTTTAGAAACTGATACAAATAATGGCAGCTAGGACTCTTGTTGTATACCTGGAGTCACTGAAAAAAGAGAAGTGGTTAATAATGCCATCAACACTCTTATAATGTGGTTATGATATATATATATATATACACACACATGTTCATGCATACATACTACACATGTACACATATACATATATGCATATGTATGTACACATGTTTACATACATGTGTGTATACAGACATATACATACACATATACTTCAAACAGCAAACAAAGGTGGGCAAATGTACATAGTGTAAAGAGAATTCCTATTACCAAGATGAACATAACCAAATCTGCCACTTCGTACCTATGTGACATTACTCAAGTCACTTGAGTTCTCTGGACTATTTTTAGAATTGTAAATTGAGAGCTAGATTTGCTGACCTCTAAGCTTTCCCCCTGCCTCAGCTCTAAAACTATTTTAATAGAATCTTATGAAAACAAGTTCATAGGGTTCCTGGAGAAGACAAATTAAAACAAGGTTTCATAGAAGGAAAAGGCTTGGTTTTGAGCTAAGAAAGTAAGAATTGCTACAATCAAAGACAGGGAGATGGAAGCTAGTTAATTGTTTGTGAGAGCCAACAATCTATATTGTACCTCTTCAGAGCACATTTTATTTTGGATACTTCTTTGACAAAAATGCATTAGAAAGTAGCAATGAAGATGCTGTCTTTTAATCGATCCATAGAAGCTTTCCCAAGAAGCATGTGCAGAGGTGTCTATCACAAAATGGACCTTTCCTTGCCATTTTGTGGCATTTTGCAGAAAAACTTAAATGTTTGAGAGGTCCACCACAGGTGCTGGGTCACAATAGATCGGATTAAATGGTAGCAGAGAGAAATCTCTGGCAAACATTTCCATGCTCTTGGAAGGGATGGCCAGTGACAAGAAGCTGGCAAAAGCCATTTGTCTTTTTTAATATTTTTTCAGTCATATATGACACCT
Organism: Trichosurus vulpecula; assembly: GCF_011100635.1. NCBI lineage: Eukaryota > Metazoa > Chordata > Mammalia > Diprotodontia > Phalangeridae > Trichosurus > Trichosurus vulpecula. The sequence goes on from NC_050580.1 coordinate 68,901,988, forward strand.
CAGGACCTTGTTTGGGGTTTTATTGACAAGGATACTATAGTGGTTTGCCATTACTTTCTTGAGATCATTTTAAAGATGAGGCAGAACTGAGGCAAACAGGCTTAAGTGACTTGCCCAGGGTCAAACAACTAGTAAGTGTCTAAGGCCATATTTGAATTCAGGAAATGAATCTACCTGACTCTAGACCTGACACTTTATCCACTGCACTATCTAACTGACCCTGACCATTTTACTAGCTATGTTCAATTGTTGAATAGTGCACAGCCAAGGTGAAATTCACACTGCTAAATTAGCAATACCTGAATACTTTCTGTTTTGCTGAATTTTAAGAATCAACCTTCTAGCAAATTATATTACTTACAAATTGCATGATTTACTCTTTTTTAAAGTAATTCTATTAATCTATGCTCTGGATCTTTTATATTTTGCATTATTCTTATATGTAGGAATAGTGTGCTTGTCTAGCAACTGATCATGTACACTGAGTACATTTTTTTGCCCTCCCTCCCTTTAGGGAGAAAACCTAGATATGAGTTATAATTGAAGTATTACATAAATTTGTCCCCCAGGTTAGGGTATAATGAACCAGAGTGTGAGAATGAGGAACCTCAACTCTACCTCTTTAGAGACCAGGAACCCAAGAAAGAATCCTGATTCAAACTGCCTGCCCTGATATATAGCAGACAATGAGTATAGTACCCTAATTCCTATGAGCTCAATAACAGATTTATAAATGTTAGGATAACAAAATTTGACAATAACACTTCTTTTGATTAAACTGAAGATGAACAGGATACAGGATTCAAATTGCTAACTCAGAGAATGAGTAACAAAGCAAAACTTTTATAACAAACAATGAAAAGCAGTCATCTTCATAGATGACACTGAATTCTAAATTATGTCAGTTTGGTAAAAAAAAAAAAAAGATTGATAATAACTCCAAATGAAGCCTGGAAGCCTCACCTAGTTTTTTTTAATTACTAAGAGCTATCTGATTGCAAAAGGTTTCTTCATCATGGAGGAAAAAACTCCTTTAGTGATCACCATTTTCACTATAAGTATTAAGAAGCAAATTAGTGTTTAATTGCTGCTAAATGCTGATTACTCTTAGATTAATGCTTGATTGTCAGTGTGTGTTTAACTTCATAAATTCTGGCCTCTCTGTACAAATAACAAAGAAGCTACTGTGTTTTCCAAATATTTTGCCTTGCCATGTGAATTGAAAACCAATGGCAAACAATTATGTGTGTCTGAATATATATTTCATTTATCATTTTAAACTCTGAAATTCAACTCAATTAAACAAGAGTTTATTAAGCAGCTAGTTTGTGCAAATCACTGTTGCTGGTTTATGGTATCACAAAGACAGACTAAAAACTATTTGCCTTACAGCAAAAAAAAGAGAGAGGAAGGAAGGGATGAATGGGAAGGGAGAAGGGAGAGAGGGAGAAAGGGAAGGAGGAAGGGAAGAAGGGGGGAGAGAGGAGTAATACATCAAACTCCTTTCATTTAGTAAAACTCTGGAAAGGCAATTTAAGCTTTAGATTTTTATCCTTGGGAATAGCACCTCAATGTGGTCTAAGGAGGCCAGAAAAAAACCTAGATACACTAAAATATGTACAGAAATATTTTTTTTTGTAGTCACAAAGAACTAGAAACAAAGTTAGTGCCCATTGATTAGGCATTCTTTTATCACCTCTCTGACTAAGCCAGTTGTGGTATGTGAAAGTAATAGAATATTTACCTACTGTGAGAAATATAATGGATACAGAGAAGTATGAAAAAACATATATGTTGAAAAGTGAATTAAATAGAACAAGGAAAACAGACACAATAACTACAGCAATGTAAATGGTAGAGACAACAAGACAATTGAAATTGAAAGTGAAATAAATAAGGAGTAAATTTGGTCCCAAGAAGAGTTTTAAGAAGACATCTCCCTCCATTCTTTGCAAGGGTATGAGACTGGATGTGGAACATTACAGATAATGTCAGACTTTATCATGTACTGATGAGTTTTGATGACTGTTTTTGTTTTGTCTCCTATCTAAGTTTTATCATGAAAGATAGATTTTGTTAGAAGGGAAAAGGGGGTGATACACTGGGAAATGTAAGTGACATAAAAGTAAAATATAGGAATAATTCTTTTTAATAAAATAATGACTAGGACTTATGAGAAAAATCACTTCCTGGACTTGTTTATTGAAATATTTTTGTTAGGATACTTCCAAATATTAGAATTCAATAATTAGGTTAGTGCACCTTGACTTACTGTAAAAGGATATAACTTTGAATAAAATTTCTCCCCCCAAATCTCACATTAAATATGTAAGCTTCTACTCATTTCTGTAAGAAGAGATAGAGTGTTTTGTTTTCTCACAATGTTTCAGGAAGTCCTACTTTATAGAAAGAAGAAATCTGGATGACTAATTTAGAATTATAAAATTGGAAATGCAAGAAGTGCAATTTTCATATCTTATAATGGAAGACACTAAGTCTCAAAAAGATTGTGTTCATTACCCAAAATATAAATCTAACTAGTGGCAGAGACAGGCCTGGATCCAGTTCTCCTGACCTCAAGTTCAGGGCTCTTTCTAAATCCCTACCTTACTTGTTCACAAGCTTTTTTCTATAGTTATTCCACATGGGCATGTTTAATCTTTGATGAGGTATGCAGCTTTCAAGCTCATAAAATACAAAGTCGATGTCTTCTTTCATTTTCCATGTGATCACTTAAATCTTGCCAAATTGGATAACTATTAATCACTCTCAGTGATTGACCTGGATACAATGCTACTGCCCAGAGGAATTTAGAAAGCAGTGCTAACAATGACTAAATCTTATGAAACCCAGAAAGAAGAAATTATGCAGAAAGAGTTGATGAACAGTATCTTTTATTAAATGAAATTCATTATCATCCTCCTATATCCACTTCAAAATTACTTGTTTCTTTTGAGAATATTAACATCTTTTTTCACCTCAATTCATGAGTCATCCATCACATACCCCTTTTTAAACCCCATTCATATCTGATCAGTTATCCATAATTGTATCTAAACAACATCTCTGGCATCTGTCTCCTTTTCTCCTGTCATATGGCCATGAACCCCATTGTTGTTTTCTTATAACCTAGACTATTTTCATTGCCTTCCATCTTGTCTCCTTGATTCTAGTCTTCTTTTATCTAGTTTATCCTTCATGTAGTAGCCAAAATAATTTCCTAAAGGAACAGATATGTCAAAATCTTGCTTTCAAAATCTTCCATGTATCATTTCCTTTGAGTAAAAATCTGATTTTCACAATCTAGAACTTAAGGTCCTCATCAATCTGTAACCAGTCTACCTTTTCAGTCTTATTTTATATTTTTCCTTTTATACACTCTCTTTTTAAAATATATTTTTATATTGTTAAATATTTCCCAATTACTGGAAAAGAAAACAATTTTTTTTTAATTTTAAATTTCAAATTCTCTTCCTCCCTTCTACCCTTCCTCCTTCTCAAGAAAACAACATGTGAAGTCATGCAGTATCTATCTATCTATCTATATTTTACAATAGCTACATTCACATAGAAAACACAGACAAAATTAAGAAAAACTTTTAAAAAGTATGCTTCAATTGGCTTTCATAATTAATCAGTTTCCTCTCTCTCTCTCTCTCTCTCTCTCTCTCTCTGAAGGTAGAAGTATTTTTCAACATAAGCCCATTGGAATTTCTTTTTTTAATTTTTAATTTATTTATTTTCAGTTTTCAACATTCATTGCCATAAGTTTTAAATTTTCTCTCCCTTCCCAAGACAGCGTGCAATCTGATCTGTGCTCTACACACACATTCTTATTAAACTCACGTCCCATTAGTCATGTTGCATAGAAGAATTACAACAAGTGGGAGAAACCATGAGGAAAAAAAAAACAAAATAAAAGAGAAAAGCGTCTGCTTCACTCTGCATTTTGACTCCATAGTTCTTTGGATGCGGATGGCATTTTCCATTATGAGTCCTTTGGAAAAGTTTTAGGCCCTTGAATTACTGAGAAGGGCTAAGTCTATCAAAATCAGTGTGGCTGTTACTGTGTACAATGTTCTCCTGGTTCTTCTCACTTCATGGAATTTTTTTGATCATTGTCTTGAACAGAGTAGCTGTCTCTCACATTTGAACATTGTATCAGTAAGGCAAGATTAATGACCTCGAGGATGACCATGAACACTCCCGAATGGTTTGGAATTGCAAAGTATGAAAAACTCTCTAGGTAGAAGGCAAAGGAAGTGTAACATTTATTTAGACACCAGAGTATCAAATCCTAAGACCAATGACTCCAATTCAATATAGCAGTAATTACATTCCAAAACCAGTAAGCCCACCTCAATGTAGCAACAAGGAAATTATATCATAGTATTATTTATAGCAAGGAACCAAGTCATACTGTAACCTTCCCCCCTTGCTAGGGCCTTTCTGTAAACAATCACTCATGAATTCTAACTGTCTGCTTACCTGTGTCCTCTCCCACAGTTCTGAAAGCCCTTATGCAGCCCTTGCAGTTTTCAGAGTCCTTGTAGTCTCCGGGATTCTCTGGATTCTTAGTTCTCCAATCTCCTGATTCTGTACATTCTCAGCTCTTTGATTTCCACAACTTTCTGGTCTGCACTCTCCACTCTGCAGTCTCTTTTGACACTGGCTCTCTCTCAATGTCTGCTGCCTCAATGTCTTCTTGATGCCTCCTTCTCAATGCTACTTCTCAGTTCTGCTGCTCTGAGTTCTGCTTCTTTCACACTCTGGGCTCTCTTTATATATAGTCTTAGCTGGCATCTTATTGGCAAGAATTCAGTGCACATACAATTGGCTCTCATCTTAGCACCTCTCTTTAGGACCCAAAGGTTTCACACCTCTCCTGACCTAAATAGCAAAAGGGTGTGGGCCCAGGGCCTCCCACCTAGTAAGTAAAGGGTGTTAGCCTGCCTACAATCAAGCCTCTCCAAGTTTTCCTTAACTAGGTCCACCTGAGGCCTACTGAATGAGCAGAAAAGATCTTTAATCACATTATCAACACAAACATCCACATAATATTACTCTTACTATGTACAATGTTCTCCTGATTCTGCTTACTTCACTTTGCATCAGTTCATATAAGTCTTTCCAGGTTTTTCTAGAGCCCTTCTATTCACCATTTCTCACAGCAGAGTGGTATTCCATCACAATCATATACCACAACTTCTTCAGCCATTCCCCAATTTATGGGCATCACCTTGATTTCCAATTCTTTACCCCCACAAAAAAGAGCTGCTACATATATATATATATATTTGGTACAAATAGGTCCTTTTCCATTTTATTTGCTTTTTTGGGAGGATATAAACCTAATAGTTATATTGCTGTGTCAAATGATATGCAACATTTTATAGCTCTTTTAGCATAGTTCCAAATTATTCTACAGAATGATTCAGTAGTTCACAATGTTTTCACATCTTCTCCAGCATTTGTCATTTTCCTTTTCTGCAATGTTAGCTAATCTGACCATATGAGGTGACATTTCAGAATTGTTTTAATTTGCATTTCTCTAATCAGTAGTAATTTAGAGCATTTTATATGACTATCGATAACTTTGGTTTCTTCTGAAAACTACCTGTTCATATCCTTTGACCATTTATCATCTGGGAAATGGCATGTACTTTTTTTTGTAAATTTGTCTCAGTTCCCTATATATTTGAGAAATGAAGCCTTTATCAGGGAAACCTGCTGTAATTCAAAAATCAGTATCCTATTTTCCTTCTCATTTTGGCTGCATTACTTTAGTTTGTGCGAAAGCTTTTCTTCCCCCCATGCTCCTATAATTTGCTTATGATAACTCCCTTTATGTTTAAATTATTTATCTATTTTGAATTTACTGTAGTATATGATATGAAACTGCTTTCCAGTTTCCTCAAATTTGTCAGAGTTTAAGTTTTTAGTCCCCAAAGCTTGGATCTTTAGGTTTATCAAATCTTAAATTACTATGATCATTTACTACTGTGTACCATGTACCAAATATATTCCACTAATCTACCATTCTGTGTTTTAACTGGTACCAGATTGTTTTGATGATTACTGCTTTGTAATACAGTTTAAAATATAGAACTGCTAGGCCATATTCTTTCACATTTATTTTTCTTGGATTCACTTGCTACTCTTTACTTTTGGTTCTTCCAGATGAATTTTGTTATTATTTTTCTAGTCCTATAAAACAATTCTTTTTAGTTTGATTGGTATGGCACTGAATAAGTAGATTAATTAGGGAAGAATTATAATTTTTATTATACTGACTTGGCCTACCCATGAGTAATTATTATTCTCTAGTTGTTTAGATCTGTCTTTATTTATGCGAAAAGTGTTATTTAATTGGGTTAATATAGTTCCTGTGTGCCTTTCTAGTCAGACTCTCAAATTTTTTTTTTATATTGTCGGCAATTATTTCAATTTCTGTTCAATTTTTTTTCTAAGAGAGGGTTATTTAAGTATTCTATTTCCTGTTCTGATAATGTAGGTAGTTTATATTTTTGTAAATATTCATCTATTCCAATTAGATTGTCAGTGTTACTAATAATTGGGCAAAATAACTCCTAATAATTGTTTTAATGTCATCCTCATTGGTGATGCAGTCACCCTTTTCAGTTTTTAGACTGGTAATTTGTTCCCTTTATTAAAAATCAAATTAACCAATAGTTTATTTTATTGTATTTTTTCATATAACAAGCTTCTAGCTTTGTTCAGTTTTTTTTTTACTTTAAAATTTATTAGTCTCATTTGATTTTGGAGATTTCCATATGAGTGTTTAATTGGAGAGCTTTATTTTTTCTATTTTTTAGTTACATGCCCAATTCATTTCTTTGCCTTTTCTATCTTTAATTGATATACATGTTTATGACTATAAAATTTCCCCTAAAACTATTTTGACTGTATCCCACAAATTTTGGAATATTATCTCATTGCTGTCATTTTCTAATGAAATTATTAATTATTTCCGTAATTTGTTCTTTGATCCATTCCTTAAGATGAGATTACTTAGTTTCCAATTATTTTTCAATCTATATTTCCATAACACTGTATTGAACATAAACGTTATTGAGTTATAGTCTGAAAAGGATGCAATTATTTTTTCTGCTTTTCATCATTTAGATATGTGGTATTTATGCCCTAATACATGTTCAATTTTTGCGAAGGTGCCTTGTACAGCTGAGAAAAAGACATACTGTTTTTTGTTCCCATTCAATTTTCTCCAGAGATAGACATATCTAATCTAACTTTTTCTAAAATTCTATTCATCTCCTTAATTTCTTTCTTATTTATTTTGTGTTGGGATTTATCTAGCTCTGAGAAGGTAAAGTTGAAATCCTCCACAAGAATAGTTTTATTGTCTATTTCCTCCCATAATTCACTTAACTTTTCCTCTGAAATTTGGGTGCTATGCCATTTGGTACATATAGGTTTAGTATTTATATTACTTCATTGTCTCAGGTACCATTTAGCAAGATGTCATTTTCTTGCTTATCCCTTTTAACTAGGTCTATTTGTTTTTGTTTTTGTTTTCATTTTTTTCTGAATTCATAGTTGCTACCCCTCCCTTTTTTTACTTCAAGCATAATAGATTCTGCTTCAGTCCCTTATTTTAACTGAGTCTTTTCATTTGTGTTACTTGTAAGCAATATGTTGTTGGATTTTGTTTTCTAATCCATTCTGCTATCTGGTTCTGTTCTATGGGTGAATTCATCCTATTCCCATTCACAATTATAATTACTAACAATGCATTTCCATCCATCCTATTTTCTTCTGTTTATCCTTTTTATCCTGTCTCTTTTCTAAAATCTGTTTTGACTCCAACCACTGGATTCTTTTATCTGCCTTTTCTTTCATTTAATGCACTTTCTCTTATTCTCTTCCCCTCCTACCTCCCTATTGGGTAAGAATGATTGTTACTACCAAATGAGTGTGTCTGTATACACACATACACACACACACAGACACATTTCTCCCTCTTTGAACCAATTTAGGTGTGAGTGTGGTTCAAGTGGTGCCCCTCCTACAATTTTCCTCTCTATTATAAAAGCTCTTCCTTGTATACCTCTTTTATGTTATATAACTTCTCCTATTCTTCATCTCCCTTCCTTCTTTAACCGGGATATCCCTATTTTTTACCTATTCATTTTCTTTTACATCGTCCCAACATAACCAATTCACTTCCATGCTCTCTTTCTATGTAGAATCTAACTGCCTTAATAATGATAGTTATTAGATGTTACATATAGTTTCTTCCCATATAGAAAGGTAAACAGTTTCACCTTGCTGCATCCCTTATGATTTCTCTTTTATGTTTCTTTTGAGTTGTGTATTTGAAAGTAAAATTTTCTATTCCACTCTGGTCTTTTCATCAGGAAAGCTTGAACATCTCTATTTGATGAAATATCCATTTTCCCTTGAAGAATTATACTCAGTTTTACTGGTAGGTTATTCCTGGTTGTAATCTCAACTCTTTTGCCTTTTAGAATGTCAAATCCCAAGAGTTCCACATGGTAGCTGCTAAATCTTGTATGATCCTGACACTGGCTTCATAATATTTGAATTATTTCTTTATGGCTGCTTGAAATATTTTTCTTTAACCTTGGAGCTTTGAATTGGTTATAATGTTCCTAGGAGTTGGGGATTTTTTTTTCAGGTGGCAATTGATGGATTCACTTAATTTGCATTTTACTCTCTGGTTTTAGGATAGCAGGGCAGCTTTCCTGGATAATTTCTTGAAATGTAATGCCTAGGCTCTTCTTTTGATCATGGCTTTCAGGTAGTCCAATAATTCTTTTTTTAAAATTTATTTCATTTTTAATTTATGGAATAAAACAAGCATTCCCATAACATAGTACAATAAAAAAGATGACAGCACATAAAATTGCAAATCTACTATGCACAACTTGCCATTCCTTTCAAATATACAACAAAATTATCATGTTAATATAAATTTTTCCCTTTTTTTCTTCCCTACCCCCCAACTTAGAGAAAGTTACAATTAAAGACAAGTGTGTGTGTGTATATATATATATATATATATATATATATATATATATGTATATACACACACTTGCATATACATACATATATACATACATACACACATACACAGACATATATATAAACACATAAATACATATATTTACATACATGTGGGGGATATTTATACATATGTATGTGGGTATACACACATCCATATTCATATATGCATATGTATTTGTATATGAGTGTATGTAAAATTATTCTATTCATACTTCTATTCATCAGTTCTTTCTCTAGATGCAGATAGTGTCTTTCTTCATATATTCTTTATGGTTATTTGGGTATTTATAATAGTCAAAATAACTTAATCACTCAAAGTCATTCTTAAAACAATATTGCTGTTGCTGTATACAACATTCTCTTGGTTCTGCTCATTTTATTCTTCATTATTCCCTGCAAGACTTTCAATGGTTTTCTAAGATCATCAAGTTCATCATTCCTTATAGCAAGGTAGTATTCAACTACAATAATATACCACAACTTGATCAGCCATTCCCCAAATCGATGGGCATCCCTGAAATTTTCAATTATTTGCCACCACAAAGAGAGCTTTTACAAACATTTTAGAACATGTAGGTTATTTTCCTTTTTCTCTAATCATATTTGGAAATAGACTTAGTACTAGTATTACTGGGTCAAAGGGTATAGGTAGTTTAATAACTCTTTGGCCATAATTCCAGACTGCTTTCCTAAATATTTGATCAGTTTACAATTCCACCAACAATTAATTTGTGTCCCATTTTTTCCGTATCTCTTTCAATATTTGTCACTTTTCCCTTCAATTATTTTAGCCAATCTGGTGGGTTTAATTTAATTCTTAAATCATCTCCCTTCATCTATTTTCTAGGTTAGGTTCTTTTACAATGAGATATTGCACTATTGTTCTACGTTTTTTTTTTAAATTCTTTTGATTTTATTTTATTGCTTCTTGATATATCAGTGGAGTCATTAGCTTCCACTTGCCCAATTCTAATTCTTAAGGAATTATTTTCCTTAAGGAGCTTTTAACCTCTTTTCTTCCCATTTGGCCAATTATGTTTTCTAAGTTGTTATTTTCTTTAGGATTTCTGTGCCTCTTTGACAAAGCTGTTTATTATCTTTTCATAATTTTCTTCTTTCACACTCATTTCTTTACCTATTTTTTCTCCACAACTCTTATTTGATTTTGAAAATTTTTTTAGCTCTTTCAGGAATTCTGGTTGGGGTTGTGTCCAATTCACTTTTTTTTCCCTTTCAGGTTTTTCTTATACCTGTTTTGACTTCATTGTCTTCTTCTGAATTTTTTGTTTGATTCTTCCTATCATCATAGTAGCTTTTGTGTTCTCATTGTTTGTTAGTTTTCCTACTCTCTTTCATGATTTTGAACTTTCTGTTGAAATTGGGATCTTTTCCAAGCAGAGGGGTAGAGGGGGAGGAGCACTGATTCAAATCTCAGTCTTTTTCGCCAAGCCGTTTTCTTCTGAGCTAATTCTAGGGGTTTGAAGCTTTGGGTGCTTCCAAGATAGTGTGATCTGGGGAGAGTCACAGTCACTTTTCTTTCTGTTTGTACTTTGGTCCTCTCCTAGGAAGAGTCCCTGGTCTCTTGAGATTGTAAGTGATAACTGTTCCTTGGGGTTCCTGATGCCTTGTGACCAAAAGCTGAGCTACCTCTCAGTTCTCCAGCTCCTTCTTCACTGCAAGATTTCCCCTCCTCCTCCCCAAGTTATGACATATAAGTGGGTATATTCAATGGAGCTGCCAAACAGCATCTCGTCCTACATCCAGTGCTAGCACAGGGTTCCCCTGTGAACTCTTTCTGACCATTTTCCATGTCCCCTTTCTGTCTCTGGCTTGAGAATTCCCAAAGTTGTTGCAGCTTCTGTTGCCACCATCTAGTCCCCTGGTGTTTCATCCATTGGGCTTTGGGCAAGCCTCTACCCTCATGCCACAGATCTCTTTTTCTGACCTTCTACATCATCTTGACCTAGATGAATGTCTCATTCTGACCAGTTGTTGGCTCTGCCACTCCAGCATTTGATTTGAGGAAATATTGTAAAGTTTTTGGAGGGGAATATTAGGACAGTTTGGCTGGGTTATTTCTCTACTCTATCATCTTGGCTTTGCCCTGAGAAGTCCCTTTACACACACTCTCTCTTCCAACCACAATGGACTTCTTGACACTCCTACAACAACATTCAGCTTTACCTTCTATTTATTTACAGAAATTGTTGCCCATGCCTAGACCAATCTTCCTCTTTAATGGCAACCTGTAGCATTCTTATCTTTACAGAATCAGAGAATTGAAAAGTGACAAAGGACCTCTGTGGCCATCTAGTTTATTTATACACACAAAGAATTTCAAGTATTAGTCCAAATTCCACTACCTCTGTGTAATCTTCCCTCATCTCTCTGTCCTCCACCCTCAGTTATTAGCACTCATTCTATTTTCAAATTGCTTTGTATTTAACCATCTTTTAACATTGTATACCTATATAGAATTTAAGTTCTTTGAGGGCAAGGCTTGGGTTATTTTTTTCTGTTGTATCTCTAGTCCCTATAAACAAAATTTCTTGAACATAGTAGGTGTTTTAATGTTTGAATTATGGGAAGTCCTCATTCTAACAAGTGCTGATTTAAATCAGATGGATCTTGTTCAGTCTCAGAGACTAACAATAATATCTCTACCTGACACATGTTCACTTCCATCCAGATAAACAGAGTAGCATCTGAATTAGTCTCATTTCTGTGGCATCAAAGTCAGCTCACCTATAAGGAAGCATAATTCTAATAATACATGAAAAGTAGAATATTTATTCATGACCGTAATGAAAAGAGAAGAGGCTAATACTTCAGCCTCCTTAATGAAAGCAGTGAAGAAATAGTTATCATTTGCCTCCCTTCTGAGCATAATTTCCTACCATTTCCTTTTCAGAATGTTTCCCTCTCATTCACTACAAAATACTTGCACTGTAATTTGGAGAAGTTCATAAAAAGTCCCAGTAGACTGAATATACTACTATATGGTTTCCATATTAACATAAGGTCATGGCTCTATATTTTCTGTCTCTTAAAGATACTGGTTAAGTTTAAAGGTCCATATCATTTGTTCTGGATACTTCCAATACTTGCACCTTCTGCTCTCCCAGAAATCCTTCTTCCCTCTTGCTCCATAGATCTTTTCTCTCCCAGCCACACTTGCTTTGGCCTTTCTGCCATATGCCTTTGGTCTACCACATTTTGGGGAATATTATTTCATTTCCTTACTGTTCTTATGTCTGCTACATCAACTACAGTGTTATGCAAACCTAAGACATGTTATATAATTGTGTTAAGTTAATCAAATACTATCTAAGCTATTCCTGCATTTCAATGGGACTTGGGCCAAGAAGAATGAATTAGAAGAGGGGATGGTAATGGGAAACTGTGAATGGGAACCAAGAATGTAACTCTCTGGAACTTGAGGCCTTTTTTGACACTGGAAAGAGTTCTGTGATTCTGAAATAACAATTCTTTACCTGTTTATTCCAAATTCTGCTGGTATCAAATGCATGAGCTCTGTCTTGTGAGTACAAGGACATAGTTAAGATCTGCCTTTGCTCGAGGATATTGTCCTTTTATTATCCAAAGAAAGCATTCAGCCAACTAGTAAAGATTTTCCTCCAAGATGTGTGTATGTGTATGTGGGGGGAATACACAATTTGTATGAATTAAGCCATTTCTCTTAAACTCTCACCAGTTAACATGATTATGAAACCCCAGGACAGGTTTAAGGGTAATCTATATGAATTCTGTTTTCATCGAATCAATAGATCTTTGAGGGAGTGAATTCATCTCCGCCTTTCTAAGCGCCTTAGGTCTGACTTTAAAAAGGCACATCGTCTACTGAAATTGGAATTACTTTTGTCCATTTCCCTCCAAGTACAATTTTATCAGTAACTGCTTTCAGACATCAGCTGGAAATATGACTCTACACATTTTGAACAATACTATAAGTGATGATTTCTTTTTAATCAGAGACTAAGGCCATATTTGTATCTGAGAAACAGCAAAAAGAGGTTTTTTGTTTTGTTTTGTTTTTTACAAAGAAACACAGTAATGGAAAAACAGTCATACCACTCCTCTAAAATTCACACTTTCTCCATATAAAAATATTTTGAATCTTGAAGAGAACGTCAGGCAATACACACTGATTAATGTTGCCTGGAAATCCATATAAGCCCCAAATTCTCAAAATACTTATTCTATTAGCCCTACTTTCATCAATCACTTTCTAACTCATTTTGAAATGCTTCTTCAATTCTGCTCTGTACAACACCACCAATTTATCTATCAATTAGCATTTAGTAAATGCCTACTACGCTCGAGACACTGTGCTTAACATTAAAAGGGCAAAGACAAAAGAGAACAAATCTCTGCCCTTGAGGAAATTACAGTCAAGCTGGGAAACTGTGTGTGTGTGTGTGTGTGTGTGTGTGTGTGTGTGTGTGTGTGTGTGTGTAGGTATATAGGCATATACAAATAATCTGGTAGGTAGGAGAGTACTAGCAGATAGGAACAGGGACTAGGGGGGCAGATCAGGAAAGTTTTCATATGGAAGGTGATCCTTGATTTGAGCCTTGAAGAAATCTGGGTGGAAATGAGGAAAAAGTATATTTTAGGAAAAGGAGATAGGCAATACAAAGGCAATCTGGTATAAAGAAAACCCAACAGAAGGTAAAGATGTAAGCTAATAAATCTAAAAGTGATCTCTCATTGTGGAAAAGGTAAGTGGAATACGACTTTTAAGAGATGTTGCATCTCTAGTCTCTAGTATCTCTTCTGTTTTGCTCAAAAACATCAATTTGAAAAAAAAAATCAATGAGGGATTATCACGTTAGCAACTGTTAGAAAAACTCATGAGTCAATCAAAAGAAAAGGTCAGCCTACTAATAATACCTGGCAATAATGTTGCAGTTGGCAATGATGTGCTTTGGAAATACGTGTTGTGACATATTTCCATACATAGAACAACTCAGTTCAATACAGCAAATATTTATTATGTGAAATAGTCTACTTACGTTGACATTGCAACCATCTCCAAACCATGCCTTCATCTTCCACATATACCCACTTGGTTTCAAACTTCAGCTCCTGGCATCTTAGGCTCAGACAGCTGAGCTTTCATCTTGTCTGAAAGTAGGCCACCATGCTACTTCTTTGCCATCTCTATGACTCCCTTCCCCTTGTTGCAAGCCAAGCTCCTCAATGTATGTTATATTCCCTTATTAGAAGGTAAGATCCTTGAGGTCAGGGAATGCCTTACTGGTTTGTATTTGTATAGCTGTTAGACTAGCATGTAGAGAATGCTCAAAAAATTCCCTTTAATTTACTCATTTACAATGTGTATAATAAACTTTCCTTGGTGTTGTAACTGAGCCAGGTACAAGAGGTATAAGTTTGTTTGGCTTCAGGATGTTTTTAGGCCCCTGAAATGAAAGTTCCTATGATGACTACCACTCAAGTAAGGTAAAGGGGAGAGGATTGCTTTATGGACCTGAAAATCAGAAGATATAAGAAGGCTAACATGATATTAGGTTGTATTAAGTACTCTCTCCAGCACTAAGGATATTCTATTTTCACCATATTCTGCCCTTGTTGGATCAAATCTGGGGTATTGTGTTAGGCATCACATTTTAATGAGGACACAGAATCTGGAGAGTATCTTGATTAGAACTAGAAAAGTAAAGGGCACTGAGTTTATGTAATCTGGTGATCTACTGAAGGAATTGCAAATCTTTGATCTTATTAATAATTAATTTTTAATTAATCTTATAAGGAGATGGAAGGAAGGATATAGCTCTTCTCAAGTCTTTGAAGGGATTCCACATTCAAGGAAAGAAGCAGGAACAATAGATCTAGGGGCAAATTGAGGCTTAATGTAAGGAAACTTCCTAGTAATTAAAGTGATGTACAAGTGGAAGAGACAGTGTGTCATAGTGGGGGGCAGAGATTTGGCCTTGAAGTTAAAAAAAAAAACTCATTTCTGCCTGGACTTAGGTTCTGACCAGCTGTGTAGCTGTGGCTTTATCATTTAACTGATTAGTGCTCCCAAAAACAATGCTCCGAAGTTGCAGAGAAGGAACTGATCTGGATTGGTTAAATAAGTAAATTTCTAGAAGCTTCCTACATCAATTAAATAATATACCTCATTCAAAAATGTACCTGAAGATTGGTCTGCATTGGAGCCTAGTGGGGTCCCCTTTACCTTCTATCTTAAGACAAAGGCAAAATGGTAACTTATCAGGCATACTGGTGAGTGGTTCGAATTTCGGAAACAAGTTGTACTAAATGACTTCAGAAGTCCTTTCTAAAGCTGAGAGCTGTGATCCTATGCAATTTGCCTTTTGACAGCTTCTACCCTTTGTTTATAATTTTCTTCAGCTAAGTACATCATGTCTATATGTAAACATCTATAATACAATGCTTCGACTATTTGAAGATAGTCATCACATCACCCTAAGACTTCTCCAGGTCAGACACCCCCAATTCCTCTAATCAACACTGACAAGGAATGTACCTATATCTTCTAAAAAATTAAAAGATTAAAAAGATGATACACTTTACATAGATATACAGATACATGTGTGTATACACTTGTGTACAAATCATATCAGCATATGATACATTCTATAGAAAAAAAAATACCACTAAGTAGCTCTTGCACAGCTCTTACACAGGATGTGGGGGCTTACTGAAGTTCTGCTCACTCAACTAAAGGGAAGCCATGTTTGTTCATAAAAAAGTATTTGTCAGATCAAAATTACCCTTAAAGGGTCTCTTCCAGCACCCTGCTACATGAAGAGGAAACAATTAAAATGAAAAGTCTCCTAGATAGATACAAATCCAGAGATCACTTTGTTCAACCATTTTCTAATCAGCATCAACTATTATATATAAAAAGGACATGGAAGCTGATCAAAATTGTTTGCCACTGTCATGTAAGATGCCCCATAAAGAATGCAAAAAAGAAAGCCCTTATAGAAAGAAAAATTCTTCAAATATTCTTATTTGAATATGGCATTGCACAATTTATTCAAACCCAAAAATACTACAGAGCACCCTCAAAGAAATCTGTGACTAACCAGAATGGGATATCCTAACAATAAATATAAGAATAAACAAATGGATGAAAAATAGCTATTATCATTCTTTGTGTTTTCAGAGCTTAGCATGATGTATGGCAAATAGTAAATACTTAGTAAATTCTTGTTGGCTGCTGTACAGACTATGACATGCAAATGGAGACACAACTCTTTGGTTTAGTCCATTAGTGAATATATCTTGAAGGGATACTATGGGTAAATAATGAGATGGTGCAAAATAAAATCACATTGGATATGAAGTGGATTGCATTTTAGAAATTGCACAGTATTTTTAAAAATCTCATCTGTTTCATGAATCCCAAACACATCTTTTTAACACTAATATTCTTCTGAGCATGCTATATTATGAATAATAGAATAATCTCTGAAAAATTGAAATTGAGGGTGACTCAATGGGTAATGAATGAGGAGACATATGGCCAATGATGACTTGCATGCAAGAACATATCACTTGGAAAATATACAGCCTGGAAATGAGGTAGGCTGGTCATGTAGTGAGAACACAGGATAATGGATGAATGTTTCCATTATACCACTGGTACACATGGAATACTAAAAAGACCTACAGGAGAGTGATTTATGAGAGGACACAGATGTGAATCACAATGTATGAAGTCATAGGTAAGTTTTGATCTTCACTATTGGAGAAAGCTCCCACATTGATGTGAGCAATGATTTATTGAAGCAAATAGTATTTAAAACAAATTTAACAGAAATAAAAATAACTTGATTTTAATAAGCCTACTTAGAGATGTACTCTATAGTTATTTTGAATGTATATTAGTATTTGTTTAATATGTTACATTTATCATATGAATCAATAAATACAAGTCTGTAATTTCACAGAAATGGGAAAGAATAGAATGAATCCAAGGAATGGTGAAGGGTCTGGTTTACTAGGATCATAGAGTATATGAAGAGGAATAGTATGAGATAAGGCCTGAATTGTAGGTTACAGTTAGATTGTCAAAGATAATGAACTTTATATTGATATGCCTGGACTTTGTTACCTAGGTAATAGGAAGGTAATATTAGATCCATAATGGAATTCTTTGATCAAGGGATCTGGCACACCTGGGCCTCTGCATTACTAAGATTACTTCGGCAAAGGGGGTGCAGGAAAAATTTCAATGGGGAGATTTTAAAAGACTGGAGACCAATTAGGATGTTATTGGAGTAGTCCAAAATAGATATAATTATACTTTAGACCAAAGTGGCATTGGAAATCAAAAAGAGTACATTTTTGAAAAATATCCCATTTTTAAAAATGACATGATTTGGTAATTGATTGCATATAAGGGATGAAGGAAGAGTTAAATGTTTCAAACTTGGGAAATTTGGAGAAAGTGGCAATAGCTCTCATGACTCCCCTCACTTTATTACTTCACAACATTTCTTAAAATCATTACCTAGTCTCTTATCCTTCTGTCTCATTTTCCTTAAATATCTATTCCTTGATAGGAGTAACCTACTAACTCTACTCTTGAGGAAAGAGTATAGCCACTGTACCTTTGTTCTATGGCTGTAGAGAACTCCCAGTAGGGGAAATTTCCTCTATAAATGAAGGTTATTATATTTTTTTGAAATTTAGAATCTTACAGAGTTGCATCCAGTATATATTAGAAGCAGAAAATGAACCCATTTTCCTATATCTGAAGCCAGTTCTCTCATTGCAAAACCACACTTCCTCTAACACTTTGTAAGTCATCTTGAAAGACAGAATGATGTAATGGATAAAGAGTCAGAATTTGAATCAGGAACACCTGAGTGTGTCTGGAACACAGGTAAAGTTAATCTGGTGTAGGAGGGGGTGATCGGGGATAGGATGTCTCCTTGGGTGAGCTCAAGTCATGTAATTACAAAAAAGATTGAGCATGAATGAGTAAAAGATGTATAACATGATTGATGATTAGTTAATAGTAGAATGGGGGTCCCAGAGACACAGATGAAGGAGAGGGCCAGACAGAATGGGCAGGGATGAGGCATATGGAGATGAGGAAGTGGGAGTGGTAAAAAGGAAGGACTCCTTCACCTATGCATCCTTTGACATCAGTGATTGATTGAATAGCAAGAGAGTTTGCTGACCACAGGATAGCACATAGTCACACCCTTCACACATTCTCTAGCTGTGACCTAGCCTTAAGCTAAGATCTTAATGGGTAGAAAACTTTGGACTTTTGTAGATAGAGGATGGCAAGAGGTCTAGCTGGACTTTTGGGCCCTTTTTGGTTGTGGGGTGAGAGGGAAAGGAGGGGGTGAATCTCAGCTGTTGTGCCTTTTTAAGAGGTCAGGTAGCCATTTAGAGAGCATTGGTCCAGGAGGTAGGATAGCTAAAGGAAACATTTCCTAAAACCCACTGACTTCAGATTTGCCTGCACTTATCTTATGCACAAATATATTATATTACATTGCAAAGGCTTGTGTATGTGTCATTTCTCTCCTAATATACTGTAAGTTCTATGAGATAAGGAAGCATATCTTTTTTTTAAAACTCTGAATCTCACCTGACACATAATAAACATTTAAAATATTTGTTGAATTGGATTAAATTCATGGAACAGTGATATATATTTTAAAATGAATGAATGAAAACACATTTCTCAAGTGCTTATTATTTGCCAAAATATTGTGCCAAGCACTGGGAATACAAATACAAAAACAAAGACAGCCTCCACTATTAAAGATCTTACATTCTAATAGGGGAGTGTTAGGGAGGGTCACTTTGTTGCATGCCCCATCCAGGAACAATGATAGGATTGATTTGGTCATGGCTTATGGTCTCAGAACTGGAGGGGAGGTGTTACACCCTGGTGGGAGGAAAGTTGGCAAGGTTTTAGAAAAGATGGCTGGAAAGTGGAGAATGAAATGTAGCATCGTGGCTGATGCTTTCTTTTTTTTTTTAAATATTAATCCATGGAAGGAATTAGACTAGAATAAAAATCTTAATACTGCAATAGGAATCAGAACTTATTTATGTCAACGTTGCCATTTCACTCTCTCTCAGGTTAGATTGATTTGTCCAAGATAGCAGAAACTATTGCTTGCAGATCCAGGTTGTAGTGTGCTGACCACATAGTAGGCAACTCAACTAATACTTTTTTAAGCATGCTACTATACTGATTAAAAACAATCCTTCCATCATCTTAACAAACTGACTGGTCCATGAAAACTTCTAAAGGTTTCTATCAGAACTGCAAACTTACTACGTATAAGTAACAAAGAAAAATACTGACAATGTTTGAAACAATATTTACCTTTATAACTCCTTCAAAGAAAACATTTTTATACAACTATAGAAGCTTTCTTTTTTGTTTAGAAATATTTTGATCAATATAAATGCTAAGTAAACATGGCAATCTTTGAAACAAGACAACATATTTTTTCCTGAAATAAGTGTTTTATTTAGAAGCCATTTACTAATATTGACATAGTCAGTAAAATATGATTCTATTGACTGAAAAAAGCCTTTAACCAGTAGTCCATTAAGTTTAGGGTATAATATAGGCATAAAATTTTTATGAATATGCTGTGAAACAGTTACTTCCTAAGTCTTCCAGATCAAATTCTCAGAAATCTGTTATGACAGCATTTTAAGACTTATGGAATTTGCTAAATTTGCTGGCTGGTAAATGCAATGTTTTTTATCAAATAAGATGCATTAAAATATTCTTAAGTCACTGCCCAAATTTTTCGATGCCAGAAACAGGAAAAAAAAAAAGAAGCACTTCCAGTTACCATTCATTTACCTTGCTCATTGGGGCTCAAATTCCATAAATTTGGCAAGGTCTTGCAGGGCCAATACTATAACAGAAAATTAATTTGCTATAGAAATCCCTGATTGTGTTGTAATTAAAACACATTATCACCTGTCTTCTGAGCAAGGAAAAATATCCCAGTCTTACTAACTTAATATATGAATTCTTCAAGACCTTCTATTAGATTGACTATTAGAGACACTTAATAAAATCTAAAGAGTAAGGTTCTAGCCTAAAGGAATAGAATATAGCTTCATAATTGTAATTTATTTTCAATAAGAACATTTCCTCTGAGTTGCAGGTATGGCAAGACAGATTTTGTACTAGGCATGCCTTTCAATGAAATGTCTTAGGAGTGGAAGATACACAGACTCTGTCTCCCTCCGTCTCACTGTCCCATTCTCTTTTTTTCCTCTCCATCCTCCAAGCCCTCTTCTCTTCCTCCCCACCTCAGCTAACTTAGTAAGAAGGAAGTAGTAACCAGGCTGAGTAAAGTATCAGTATTCAAGTGGTCAATATCAGAATCATAGAATATTAAAATTAAAATGGATCTTAGCCATGATCTGGCTCCAGTCCTTTATTCATATGTGAAGCATTTCTGTAACAACTCTAAGAAGTGCTTCTCTAGACTCAGCTTGATTATATCATTTGGGGTGCCTCTAATTGGCAGAAAATTATTTATTTTGAGTTGAAATCTATATCCATATAACTTGTTCCTATGAATCTTAGTCTGCCTTTTTTGTTAATATGGTCAGAACAAGTCTGACACCTTTTCTAAGTAAAACTTTTTGGATATTTGAAGAAGGTAATAATTTTCATAACTCTTTTCCCACTCTACTCAAGATATATATGATTAGCT
This sequence comes from Trichosurus vulpecula, assembly GCF_011100635.1. Taxonomy (NCBI): domain Eukaryota; kingdom Metazoa; phylum Chordata; class Mammalia; order Diprotodontia; family Phalangeridae; genus Trichosurus; species Trichosurus vulpecula. The sequence goes on from NC_050580.1 coordinate 68,922,792, forward strand.
CTCCCAAGTAATCCTGTAGGAATTTAAAGGTCCCTTACCATCATGCTTTCCAGCCTTTTGACATGCTTCATACTAACTACAATATTCTCTATGTGACCTAATCAAGGCAGAGTGCAGTTGAAATATTATTTTCTTTGCTTTATGCACTAATTCCATTAGAAAAGGTGACTTTACCTTTGGAACATAGAATTTTGACTTGCAATGTGGAAAAGGACTCACGAGGACATTCATGTTTATCTTACCAGTGCTCTGAGCTCTATGTTCCCCTAGTCCTCCAAAGACATACTTGTTGCCCTTGAAGGGACAACAAGGGACACAAAAGCTTATCATTCATATGGGAAGTGGACAAGTAAAATCTAAAAATGAAATAAACAAGGAATTTCACTGGGATGAGGAGAAGGAGAAAATAAGTTGACTAGTAGTGGTTTTAATCTTTCTACCTCCTTCGATATTATTTTTCTTCTTAAAGAGAAAAATGGTGGCAGAGTGACTGTACAATACAATATGATAGAGAGAAAAACAAACTTAACATCATGATCACAAATAAAAAGAGAATAGAGTTACCCATAAAATGAAAGAGAGTGGCAAAATGCATCAGAAAACAAAAATCAACAAGGAATACATTTAAAATATAATGATGAATACATAGCTAAGGTGGGGTGTTCAAATAGAGTACATAATGGCAAAACTAAGTATAAAAAGCAGCAATAGTAATAACAAAAGAAAAGTATAAAATAGTAATGACCAAGAGAAGAAAGGAGGGAGATGAGTTACATTTAAATGTGTCATACATAATATCTATCTGCTGATCTATTGATCTATCAATGAATTGATCTTAAATAAGATAACTTCTAAATACCTAAAAATGCTAATGTAACAACAGGGAGAATTAGATGGGAAAATAAAAATTGTTGGTTACTTTGTCCCTTCTTGGACCTAGATATGGCAAACATAAAAATTAACCAGAAAGAGATCAAGCATTTTAACCAAAAAAATTTGATAAAATTAAATATGATAGACCTTTGACAATTACTTAATAGAAACAGGAAGGATTACATATGCTATTAAGGTTTGTGTGGTATTTTTACAACAATTGACCTAAAGCTGGGAAATAAATAAATCATAAACAAATGCATAAAACAAAAATATTAAATAATTCTTTACAGACTACAATGTCTTAAAAAGCACAATCCATATATAAATCAGAAGAAATAAAATGAAAATGCAGAGTAAATAATATAATCCTAAAGAAAGAATTAGCTAAAGAACAAATCACAGAAATATTAAATACCATAACATTTTTAAAAAGACAATAACAATGATTAAATATACCAAAACTAATGGGATATAGCCAAAATAGCTATTAGGCAATAAATATTAAGAGTATCACAAGAGATACAAGAGAAAAAGAAGAATTAAACACACAATTTAAGACTTTCTAGGAAAAAAAAGTTTGTTCCATGACTCATCTTTTCTTAACAACACAGTGATCCGAGACAAGTATAAAGGACTCAAGAAGGAAAATTCTATCCACATCCAGATAAAAACCTGTTGTACTATGAATGTGCATCAAAGCATTTTTTTTCACTTACTTTATACTTCCTCATGTTTTTCCCCCTTTTGATCTGTTCCATCTTCCATAACTGTGACAAATGTGGAAATATATTTTACATGATAGCACATGTATAAACCATATCAAAATGCCTGCTATTTTCAGTAGAGGGGAGGGGAAAGGAGGGAGAAAATGTTGAAATGAAAAATCCTGTAAGAACAAATACTAAACATTTTCTTGATACGGAATTGGAAAAAAATACTACTAGATAAAAAATTGTTCATTCCTTTTATGTTGCAGGTATGGCAAGCCAGTTTTTGAGCTAAGCATGCAAAAGAAATAACAATAAAAACTTTTGAATAAAAATAAATTCTTAAAATCAAAGAAATAACAAAACAGGAGGATGATAAATGCTGGACAGGATGTGGGAAAATTGGAACATTATTACATTGCTGGTGGAGTTGTGAGATGATCCAGCCATTTTAGAGAGCAATTTGGAACTATGCCCAAAGGGCCACAGGAATGTTCATACCCTTTGACCCAGCAATACCACTTCTAGGGTTGTATCCCAAAGAAATCACACAAGAGGGAAAGGGACCCATATGTACAAAAATATTTATAGCAGCTCTTTTTGTGGTAGCTAAGAATTGGAAATCAAAGGGATGCCCATCAATTGGGGAATGACTGAACAAGCTGTGGTATATGAAGGTAATGGAATACTATTGTGCCATAAGAAATGGGGATGATATGGACTTCATAACAACCTGGAAAAACCTGCACGACATAATGCTGAGTGAGCGGAGCAGAGCCAGGAGAACATTGTACACAACCACAGATATATGGATTCCATGAGGACCAACCCTGACAGACTTCGCTCTTCTCAGCAACACAAGGTGCAAGGAGAACTCCAAAGGTTTCACGATGGAGAAAGCTATCTACATCCAGAGAAAGAACTATGAAGTTTGAATGCAGATTGAGGCACACTTCACGCTCACCATTTCTTCTTTTCTTTTGTTTTTGGGGCTTTTTTTGATTCTGTTTCTTCTTTCTCATGATTCATTCCATTGGTCATAATTCTTCTCCACAACTTGATTAGTGTATAAATTAATGTGAAGTTATACGTGGTAGTTATATGAGATTCTATGCCATCTTTGGAGGGAGGGGGGAGGGACGGGAGAAAATCTGGAACTCAAAATTATGTAGAACCATGTGTTGTAAGCTAAAAATAAAAAAATAAAAATAAATAAAAATCAAAGAAGAGGTAAACAAAATTGAATACAAAATTCTGTTGATATATTAAATACAACTAAGAGCTCTTTGTTGAATAAACCAATAAAATAGACAAGAATCAGCTAATTTAACTTTAAAAAGAGAAAGGAAAACCACATCACCAAAATAAAAAAAAATGGGGAAATCTGAAACCTATGAAAAAATTAAATTGAATTTTATAAAATATTTTATTCAATTTTATACCAATGAAATCATGAACTTTAACAAAATTGATAACTATATATAAAAAATCAAAAATTCTCTTTACATAAATAAGAGCACAATAATCCAATAGCAGAAACATTTCCTGAATAAGCCATGAATGACTTTATTGGGTTTCTTCTCTATAATAAAGTGGCAGGATATATGATAAATCCACAAAAATCATCAGCTTTTTTATATGTTATGCATAGAATCTAAAAGCAGGAGATTCTCTTAATAATATCTGCAAAGTAGATAAATTATCTAGGAATTAACTTACCAAGTTACACTCACAACTTAAATGAATACAAGTGAAAAAGGGTCTTTACCGCACCCCCAAAACCCCACCTCCCAAAAAAGGAAAATTTCAATGGTTGGGCAGATATATACTCATGTTTGGGCTGTATCTAAACAGTGATGGCATGATTGAAAATAACTTACAGATTCATTGCAAAGCAATTAAGCAAACAAGGAGTTACTTTATAAAGTGAGATAAAATTTAAAAAAAATCATTTGGAACAACCAAAGGTGAAGAATTTCCAGAGAAGTAATGACAAAAAAGTGGGAAATGAAGAAGGGGAGGGGAGTGCCTAGAGTGCCAAGGAGAGTGTCTAAAATCACCAGATCTCAAAATATAAAGTGTATCAATGATATTTTATACTAGAGTAAAAAACAGAAATAGTATTGGAATGGATGAAGCAATCAATATAGAGGGTAATTAAGAATGGCAGTCTAATATTCAATGAACTAAGAGCATAAATAACTAGGGAAGATCTCCTTATTTGGAAAGAAAGAAAAGCTGGAAAGCAGTTTGGTAAATTTTAAACCATCAATTTACACCACATTCCTCAACAATCTCCAAATATTTTTATGAACCAAAAGTATAGAAATGAGTGATATTGTAAGAAATAAGTTGTATGAGAATAACAGAAAAAAATATAGTGCTATAGGAAGGGATACCTTGAATAACTATAGCTAAGAAACATAAGTCTTAACAAACAAGGGAATGAGGTGAAAATAAGAGGTATAATGACAATTTAATTGCATAAAATTTTAAAGTCTTTTCTGTATATAATCAATATAGTCAAAATAAAAATGCAACCTATTTAGTTATCTATAGTCTTAGAGCTTACACCAAATTCTCCTGCCTGTATTTATGAATATGCTTTTCAGGAATAGAATTGGAAGGTGTTAGACACAATGAATGACAAAGAACATTGTGAAAAAAATTAATTACATTTACAGAAGGATAAAATGACTCCAAACCTATAAAATAATACTGTCGAGATTAGTTGTGAAAATTCTGATCTTTGACTTAAGGCAAAGGTAAAAATTATCAAAGCTATATGCAATAATAAAAATAAGAAAGATGAGGTTTGAAATGAAAATAATGGTAATATGACCAATTTAAATTTTATTTGATGTGGAAAATAGAATGTGGATGATAGTAAAGACATCAAGACCATTTTTGATAATATGAAGATAGATTGACTGTACCAGACTTCTGAGAGGACATGACCATAAGTTGTCCAAGCATGGATGAGTTGCAAATACTCAAGCCAATGTGATGCATTCAGCACAAAAATCTCATTATCTAAGTTCTTCATCTAGTTAAGTGGTGTTAGCATACCTCCCCAAAATTACTTCTACTCCTTTCTACTTTTATCCTAATCCACATTTTCTTTATTGGGTATGCATTCCCCAGATTTATAAAATTTTATGTAAACATGTATTTTTGTGAATAATAATGCTATTCCCCCACCTCTTATATGAGCTATATTTATTTCAAATAAAGCACATCTTTTTTCATTGTTCCTTTCAGTCATGAAGACTATCCTAGCAAGTATCAACTATTTTTATTGGATCATATTCATTTCATTGGATTTACTGTGTTTATTGCCATGAAATGTACATTGTTATTTAATATTTTTATCACAGAAGATAATATGTAGATAGGGGGACAAAAAAAGAACTACCGAAGATGAGAATTAAAGTCTATGAAATAGACCCATTACATGCAACAATAATTCCTTTTCCTTAATAAAACACAAATAACTGATGGGAGGATCTTCATTAGGGTCTGATAAAAGCAAAACACAATAGCTGTTCTTTTCCTCATTTCACTTAGTATCAGTTAAGGATGATTGTAAGACTCTTCTGATTCAAGAGACAAAGGTATATAATGTCTAAATTTGTTCTTTTTTATTTCAAAAGTTACTAGTTATTTATATCAAATCTGACAGTTTCAGCCTATAGCAAATAGTCCAATGTGGTCAGTCACTGCTCTGCAAAAGACCAAGAATTCTCATTTCATGCATTGCTAATTCTCTGATTTTATCTAACTCTCATGCTAAAAACGAGTGATTGGTTTAGGCAGATTTGTTATCTGAAGAACAGGGAGCTGGAAAAACCATACCTGAACAATGCTACTTGAAAGATTTCTCCATTTACTTAAAAGTGTCTCCCCTGGGCAAACCTCCTATTCAGGGAAGGACGCATGGTCCATGACATTGGGCTTTAAAAGCTGTTTATAATAATTTATGATAATTAAATCCCACACTTACTCTAGCTTTTGCTAAATGCTTTATAAAAAGCAGGTGACACAAAAAATAATTACCCCATTTTACATATAAGGGACATAGTTAATTTGTAACCAACTGATTTCACCTGCTGGGATAAAATAACAGAGATGTTAACATATAATTATACTTCATTGGCACATTAAAACTTCATCATCTTATTTTACTTGGTGGTCTGACCATGTAAGATTCCCCCCTCTAGACCACTTTTACCACTTATATTCTTATAGATATACTCACACTTATTCTCCTATAATCATAATTACATGTACTCACTCATACTTAAATTCATATAAGGCTGGGCCCCTAGAAGGTAAATGCTACCTTTTTGTGAGAATCCACTCCTAAAATTACAGTTTATCCCTCATCAGCATATTTTGTTAGTCAATCAGTAGGTACAATTTGCTCAAACTAAAGGCAATTATTAAGATTACCTAGCAAGAACAGTAACTACAAAATACAAGAGATAGGGAAGCACATGTGACTACATCAATTCATAACTCTGGGAAAAGGGACTCTTAGCGTCCTTTCTTTTCTTGTGGAATCTTCATGAAGTTCACTGCCAGACATAGAATCTCTGCTGCGTGGATTGCTTGGGAGACTACTATTTATGGCTGTATTTTGAATTGCCAGGGCTGGTTCTCTCTTCAGTTAGTAGATGACTCTCTTCTTTGGTGCCAGAAGTCCCAAACGTTGAAGCTGCTTGAATTCTGCCTCTTTTTTGTCCCTTGTTTATCTGGAAAGTGCAGACCTGTTCTCTCTCTGGGATGTCATGTCTCATGATTTTGAGGCACATCACTTTAATATAATATTACCAAATGCCCCTCGAGAAATTGCCTCTTAAGGGCCAGATTCTTCCTCCATTTTGGGCTCCTCACTGTACTTACTTAAACTCTCAAAATGAAAACTTCAGTGGACTCTTAGAAGTTGTAGCTATTAAAGGCTCTATAGCCATGTGCTCCCTCTCAAAGTTCGTTAGAAAAATGTGTTTACTCTTTGTAATATTACAATATGGTGCAAACATTTTTATAGCATTTAGCACAGAGCCTGGTTCCATAGTAGCTGTTTAGTAAATATTTATTGATCAATTATACTTCATTAGCACACTTAATATTTCATCATCTCTGATTATATGCTATTGGGGCCCCAACTCCCTGCCTCACATACAGAGAAGAAAACTGAAACTGAAAGCCATTAAGTCACAATAGTCATACAGCTACTAAGTGGCTGAGCTGGGCTTCTGATCCCATCACCCACGCTATTTAGTCATGTAGAACAGCATCAGAAAATATACTTGTGCATAAATACTTGCATTACTCTCATTCTTGCTATATTTACTTTTTTTGCCCCTTTCTCTACTCCCAAACATTTGTAACTGACACTTATATAGCCCACAAATTATTTTTTTTTCTTCTCAAGTCTAGGACAGTTGTATATTTCTTCCTGTAAAGAATTCACGTAAGACACAAAGACATACATACATAAATACATAAAACATTTTAAAAAAACTATTATATTCCTTATACTCACCCTGAAAGGAAAAGGCCTTTTTGTTTGAGTGCTAAGGAGGTATTTCAGTTACCTTGGATCTGTACTTTCCAAGCGACTCACAAGGTATAGATTTCCAGAACAATCAGGGAATGGAGTACCTTACACCATGAATTATGGGATATCATCTTCCAATAAATGTGCCATATGGAAATCTTCCTTTCCTAAGCTTAACTTCCCCTGGTACTTGAATTACAACAACCTCAAATTCAAGAGTTCTTGACCCACAGGATAATTCCCAAACCTGGAACTATCTCTTTATCAGGTTCACCAGTCTTTGACTTATGCTCATAAAAGGAAACAAAAACACAGAAGGCAGCAGTCAGGTACTTGAGATATAACATAAGATCCAAATAGACAAGCCATACATGTTCCTACTGTTATGTGCTTGTGGTACAAGCCATTATTGATATTAATGGTAAGGGAGAGGGGAGTAAGAGAAATCTGGCTCGCTCCTCTTCCTCCTCTCTCCACATTTGCTGGAAGTTAGAGGGAGAAATAAAAAAGAAAGGAAAAGAAATAATAATGTTCAAAATCTCATTAATATTTTAAAATGTAAAGTATTAGATATATTATTTTATTTTATTTGCACAATAAATCTGTGAAGTAAATGTGATGAGTGTTTTTATTCCCAAAATGTATAGGCAGTTCAGGGGATAGAGCATTGGCCTGGAGTTAGTAAGACCTAAATTCAAATCCTACCTCAGACACTTATTAGCTGTGAGACCCTCGGCAAGTCACTTCACTCTATTTGCCTCAGTTTTCTTATATGTAAAATGAGCTGGAGAAAGAAATGGCAAACCATTCCATTATCTTTGCCAAGAAAACCCCAAAAAGGAGTCACAGAGAGTCAAACATGACTGAAAAAAATAAAGCACAATGTCTTTATTTTTCTTTTATAGATGACAAAAATGAGACTCAGGTAAAGTGACTTGCTTAAGGTCATATAGCAAGTACTTGACAGATAAGTTATTTGAACCCACGGTTGGACTAAAAATCCTATGTTCATTCTGCCATTGTAAAGGAATATAAAATACTTGTAAGATAGAAAGGGCACTTCACAGGTGGATTAAGTAATGAAGATGTAAAGGAATCTAGGAATTGGGGAAAGTAGAGGTTTCATTCATAATTGTATAATCTTGAGTGAGTCATAAGCTCTCTACATTTCAGGGTTCTCATCTACGAAATGGGGATAATAATTCTCACACTACCTGCCTCACAGAGTTATTATAAACAAAGCCTTTTGCTTAATATAATGTACTATGGAAATGAGATCCTCTATTATTTTTAATTTGACAAAGATTTATTAAGCCCATATAATATCCAAAGAACTGTGCTAAGTATTGGGACATGTACAACTAAGGTCCTGACCTCAAAATACTTGATAGCAAGAACATGGAATTTGCAGGTAGAGGACTTTGGCTGTCTCCTTGCTCTGGTCTAGTGGGACAGTGAGCAACTCACTTATTCTCCATGGCTTCCACTTTCCCAATATGTTTATTATGATTTTGTGATGTAGGATACAGAAGAAGAAATTGCTTCCATTTCCCTTCCCCTGTCAGTCTTGCTAAGTCACTATCCTGGAATGATTTAAGAATTTTGACACCAAAACTTAAAGATCAATTGAGTTCAAGGAACCGGAGCCTGTTGGGGGTAAAAATTACAGCCTTTATTGATGAACATAGATATTTGTGCACACAGACCTATGAGACAATTCTCTTAAAAAGAAATCCCCCTGAACAGAGGTTGAAGAAAACTTTTATAGTCTTAAAAAAAGCAGGTTGAGTTTATGTGCTTTAGCATTGTAGGTAGTTCTATCTGCATTTCAACCTTACCTTAGAACTTTTTTGTTTCTTCTCTCCCCTCTTCCCTTCCCACCCACCCTCCCTAAGAAGGCAAGCAATTCAACATAAGCCACATGCATATCATTATGTAAAACCCTTCCACAATACTCATGTTGTGAAAGATTAACTATGTTTTGCTCCTTTCTAACCTATCCCCATTTATTGAATTTTCTCCCTTCACCCTGTCCCTTTTTGAAAGTGTTTGTTTTTACCTCCTCCCCCTGTCTGCCCTCTCTTCTATCGTCCTCCCTTTTTTATCTTCTTCCTCCTTCTTTCGTGTGGTGTAAGATACCCAACTGAGTGTGTATGGTTTTCCCTCCTCAGGTCAAATCCGAAGAGAGCAAGATTCACTCACTACCCCTCACCTGCCTTCTCTTCCCTTCCTAGAGAACTGTTTATTCTTGCCACTTTTATGCAAGATAATTTACTCCATTCTATCTCTCCCTTTCTCCCTCTATTAATATATTCCTCTCTTATCCCTTAATTTGATTTTATTTTTCTAGATATCTTCCCTTCATATTCAACTCACCCTGTGCCCTCTGCCTCTCTGTCTCTGTCTCTGTGTCTCTCTGTGTCTCTCTCTGTCTCTGTCTCTCTCTGTCTCTCTCTCTCTCTCTCTCTTTCTCTCTCTCTCTATACATATATATATAATATGTATATATATATATATACATGCATAGACACACACATATGTGTATATATGCATACACACACACACACACACACACACACATATATATATATATATATATATATATATATATATGCATATTCCTTTCAGCTACTATGATACTGAGGTTTCATGAATCATACACATCATCTTTCCATGTAGGAATGCAAACAAAACAGTTCAACTTTAGTAAGTCCCTTACGGTTTCTCTTTATTGTTTACCTTTACATGCTTCTCTTGATTCTTGTGTTTGAAAGTCAAATTTTCTATTCAGCTCTGGTCTTTTCACTGAGAAAGCTTGAAAGTCCTCTATTTTATTGAAAATCCATATTTTGCCTTGGAGCATGATACTCAGTTTTGCTGGGTAGGTGATTCTAGCTTTTAATCCTAGCTCCATTGACCTCCGGAATATCATATTCCAAGCCCTTCAGTCCCTTTATGTGGGAGCTGCTAGATCCTGTGTTATCCTGATTGTTTTTCCACAATACTCAAATTGTTTCTTTCTGACTGCTTGCACTATTTTCTCCTTGACCTGGGAGCTCTGGAATTTGGTGACAATGTTCCTAGGAGATTTCTTTTTGGGATCTTTTTGAGGAGGTAATAGGCGGATTCTTTCAATTTCTATTTTACCTTCTTGCTCTAGAATATCAGGGTAATTCTCCTTGATAATTTCTTGAAAGATGATATCTAGGCTCTTTTTTTGATCATGGCTTTCAGGTAGTCCAATAATTTTTAAATTATCTCTCCTGGATCTATTTTCCAAGTCAGTGGTTTTTCCAATGAGATATTTCACATTGTCTTCCACTTTTTCATTCCTTTGGTTCTGTTTTATCATATCTTGATTTCTCATAAAGTTACTAGCTTCTACTTGCTCCAATCTAATTTTTAAGGTAGTATTTTCTTCAGTGGTCTTTTGGACCTCCTTTTCCATTTGGGTAATCTTGCCTTTCAAGACATTCTTCTCCTCATCGGCTTTTTGGAGCTCTTTTGCCATTTGAGTTAGTCTATTTTTTAAGGTGTTGTTTTCTTCAATATTTTTTTCAGTATTTTTTTTGGGTCTCCTTTAGCAAGTCATCGACTTGTTTTTCATGGTTTTCTTGCATCATTCTCATTTCTCTTCCCAATTTTTCCTCTACTTCTGTAACTTGCTTTTCCGACTCCTTTTTGAGCTCTTCCACGGCCTGAAACCAGTTCATGTTTTTCTTGGAGGCTTTTGATGTAGGCTCTTTGACTTTGTTGACTTCTTCTCGCTGTATGTTTTGGTCTTCTTTGTCACCAAAGAAAGATTCCAAAGTCTGAGACTGAATCTGAGTGTGCTTTCGCTGCTGGGCCATGTTCCCAGCCAACTTACATGACCCTTGAGTTTTTTGTCGGGGCATGACTGCTTGTAGAGCAAAGAGTACTTTGTTCCAAGCTTGAGGGGATGCACTGTTGATTTCAGACTTTTTTCTATACAGCCAGCTCTGCCACACCAGCACTCCTCCTTCCCCAAGAACCACCAACCTGGACCTTATGCAAATCTTAAGCAGCCTCTGAACTCCTGCTCTGATCTGCCACTTAATTCCTCCTACCAGGTAGGCCTGGGGCTGGAAGTAACTGCAGCTTTAGTTGTGTAGCTGCACCACCCCCGCTGCCCCTAAGGCAGTGGCCAAACCGAAAACTCTCCCCCCCACAGCTTTTCCCACTAACCTTCTCTGTTGTATTTGGCGTTTGTGGGTTGAGAAGTCTGGTAACTGCCACAGCTCACTGATTCAGGACCCTAGGGCCTGTTCTGCCCAACTCCTGATCTAGTTGGTCTAGCCACCGCCCATGCTGAGCTCCACTTCACTCCGCCCCTGGCTCCGCGGGCCATAGACCTCATCCAGGGACCATCCAGGCTGTCCTGGGCTGGATCCCTGCTTCCCTCTGCTATTTTGTGGGTTCTGCAGTTCTAGAATTTGTTCAGAGCCATTTATAGGTTTTTGGAGGGTCCTGGTGGGGAGCTCACACAAGTCCCTGCTTTCTAGCCACCATCCTGGCTCCGTCCCCCTGAGAACTTTACTTTGGTAGTGGAATTAAATTATATGGAATTAAAATTAAGAAATGATATATTCTTGGGAATCATCCTTCATACTCAAGTTCCCATAAAGTACAAATGGGAAATTTTTTTAAATGACTTTAAGCTCTTTGTTTTGTTTCTGGTTTTGTCTTTTTTTGGAGGGGGGGAGGCAGGGCAATTGGGGTTAAGTGACTTGCCCAAGGTCACACAGCTAGTAAGTGTGTAACAATATCTGATATTGGATTTGAACTCAGGTCCTCCTAACTCCAGGGCCAGTACCTTACTCACTGTGCCACCTAGCTGCCCCTGTTTCCTTTTTTTTCCTAATCTGAGGATTCCCCCTTTCTGGAAATTTGGACATAAGAGCTAGGCCACAGAAACGTGAGTACACCAGGTGCACCCTTTTCTTTCTCTCTTTTTCTGACTACTCCTTCTTCAGTAGCTGCTATGAGCATCGTGCCATTACTAAGAAAGCTTTCCTTTTCTAATTAATTTCTGCTTTGCAGAAGGAAATATGAAATATACAAAATACCATGATGAACTTCGGGGGAGAAAACAATATCTCTAGATATTTGTATACACCATTTGATTTATATAAATGACATTTTGTATGTAAATACAAAGGCTGCGATTTCATTTCCTGCCAGAAGGTATTTTCTATTAAGCACAATGAAACTCCACTTAATGAAAAAATGTCATGTTCTCTTGTGCACTTCCTCAAAGGTAATAAGATCAACATCAGAAAGTAAATGAACTTTTTTTGGCAAACAATTAGCCGATCTTCTCCTCTGCCAGAGAATATTCAATGCCTCTGATTTTCAAACGTATTTGGGAAATGCACCTCTGTGGAGGTTGAGTTAGGCAAAGAAGTTGTTTTTCTTTTCTTTCCTTTTTATCAATGGGAGCTGCAGTACTTATTTTCTTCCTTGATTTTTTTTAATCCTGGATGCTTGCTAATGAGGAATGGGCTGGACAGTCCTTCTTTTATTGTTCTACTGTTGACAGAGAAGGTTTCTCTCACCTGGTGTGCATTCAGTTTCTTCAACGTCAATTCTGTCCCTAGGGATTTCAGCCATTTTTTCATTTGATGGGTTTGTTTCTGTTTTTGTTGTTGTTTTTTTTAAATAGGTATTAAAACCTCCTGCTGTTTATGCCACTACTTGCAGTGGTGTATGTCTTGCTATCACTCATGGCCATATCTAATCAGCATCGACAATGAGGAAGGCTTTCTGGGACAGGGTATCTGGTTCAATGCACTGAAGCATTTTGTTTTCCCTTTGATACCAGCATGAGAGGAGCTGGAGTGTGCTGATCATGGTCCTTAAAATAGAAACAACAGTTGGAATCCACTGTTACAGGAAAAAGGCCATTTGACACTCTTTCCTTGCTTGATCTATAATAACTTATAGGTTACTAGTGGTCCCTGTTGTGGTGCTGGTGGGTAGGGGAAGGAATAAGCATTTATTTCTCAGCTGCAAATATATCAAGCACTTTGTTAAGCATTTACAAATATTATGTCATTGGATCCTCACAACAGCCATGTGATCTAGAGATCCTCTTTTTTACAGTAGAGAAAATTAAGGCAAACATGCCAGGTGACTTGCTCAGTGTTACACAGTTAGTAAGTCTGAAATTGAATTTGAACTCCAGTCTTCCTAACTTCAGGCCCAGCTCTCTGTATTACCTAGCTGCCTCTAGGTGCCTGTGGAATTGCTAAACTAATTTTCTGGACAAAGCACAGTTTGTGCTACTATGATCTCGGTTCCTACTAAAAGAGGATAAATTATATAAATTATGTAACATATTATCATATGAATTAGGGACGTGACTTCTCTGTTTTGGCCCTAGAGAGCTTAGAACTAGGAAAAATGGGTGGAAGCTGATGATCTGTTTGGTCATTTTTCAGACATGTCTGACTCTTTGTGACTCCCTTTGGAGTTTTCTTGGCAATGACATGAGAGTGATTTGTCATTTCCTTCTCCTGCTCATTTTACAGATAAGGAAACTGAGGCAAAAAGTGTTAAGTGACTTGCCCAGGGTCACACAGCTAGTAAGTATCTGAGGTCAGATTTGAAGTCACAAAGATAGGACTTCCTGACTCCAGGCCTGGCACTCTATCCACTAAACCACCTATCTGCCAGATGGGTAGATGCTAAAGACAGGTAGATTTTAGGGAGTCTCAGTGTACGGAAGAACCGCTTAAGTGGTAAGATGCATTAAATTAGAACTGAAATCCATTTGAATTTGATCCTGAAGGGGAATAGGCTGCCTTGCTAATGGCAAGGCTTCCCATCATTAGAGGTCTATAAGTGCATGTTAGATCACTATTTGTTCAAAATGTTGTAGAGTTGCTTAATGTTTCTGATGGAAGTTGGCTTTAGATGACTTCTGAGGTCCCTCTCAACACTCCAAATCTATTGTAATTCCTATATCAGAAGCTCCCCAATGAGACAAAGAGCCCAGGTACAATTTGAGAGATTTTCTTGCTTTCTTGTCTCAAGCTCCCACTTCAGAAAACCAAAGAAAGAAATACTTACCATTCAATACACTGCACAATAGCAAACAGTTATAACATTAAGGAGAAAAGATTCATTAAAATGCTAAACTCATTCTTGCTTAGAGAGCTGAAAGTCTCTCTCTTCTTGCCTCTTCTTTCCTTGTGAGTGGTAAAACTCATCTCTTTAATTTAAGGCTTTGGAGTAGATTTGCCCCTTCTTGTTACAATTCAGGCTCCATCCCACTTAAATTCAACCCCTTGTCCAAACTACAGAATTTCAAAGGACATCATTATAAAACCATAATGCATACAGCTCTTTAAGGATAGTGTTACATTTTTTTAAATAATACTCAGTATTCTTAACCCATAAACCATCCTCAGACCAAGCCCAAGCCCAAGCCCAATCCCCACCCACTTCTGGCAAACAATTCCCAAACCCCCCAGCTCAGTTCATCTTCCTAGAAACTCCCATGTGGAGCTAGTAAGGAATTCACTATAGGATTTTCCCTGTCTAAAACCTTCCAAAGGGTGAGCATCCAGTTAGTGGGAAAGAACTCAGAGCAAATCTTTTGGTCTCTTTCTTTTGAGAAGTCTCTGTAAGAATAGACTGAACGCTGGTTGTCTCCTCTTGATCCCAACTGTTCTCTCCTGCACTCATATAGTTATATCACTGCCCCCTTTCACAAATTGTAAAGGGAGGAGGTTTCTTTCTACAGAGAAAAAATGTCCTCATTCTGTCAATCACAGAATTATCAATTTTCAGATTCAGCAAGTCACTCAGAGATCAGTTATTCCAATCCATACCAGAAAAGAATCCTCAGAAGGACTCACTAGCTGAGCAGATGGAAGAGAATTCTGCACATTTCCCATTAGCTAAGTATAACTTCCCTAAGTCCCACATTTTATGTTTATATCTGCTGCTGTTTTTAAAATAATCTCTGTTTGGAATATTTGTCATCACCCTAGCTCCGAGGTTTTGAGGGTAAAGCTCACAGGCTCATTCTCTGACCACGTGGATCTTATGCATATGCTTTAATGAGCAATTACAAGTTCTAAGGAAGCATATAAATTCATAGAATCACTTACATTGTTCAATATGAAGGTTCCCCTGGTGGAAGCCCTTCCCCACTCATCCTGTCCACTCTCTAAATCCATTCATCAATCAGTCATCTTCTATTAAGCATTGACTATACTTTAGGTACTGTGCTTCCTATGGGGTGTTCAGGAAAATGACCATCCCTGGTATGAGAGCTTTCCAAGCCCTTTTCAGGGGTGCTCTTCCACCTTTAGTGTCCACCTGATTCACTCAACTCTCACTTGTGGCTCCAAGAAGCTGTAGCATGCACAGTGGCCATAATCTGGTAAACCATCTTGGTAAACAGGCTAAGTCAGGTTGAGGATAACCAACAGGCCTCAAACCCATTCGTGAGTTAGAAGGATGTCTACCCCAAGCATGGGAAGACTTCCCTGGTGGAATGGGTAGATCAGAACAATTTGTTCCAATGGCCATGAAGGCTAGTGAAGAAGGTACTGTGGAGTGCTTAGAGCTTGGTCAGATAACAAAGGTGCCAAGGTCATCCACTGCATTCCAGGAAATCACAAGTCATCCTGACTTCTGTCCTGCCACTGGACTTCTATGACTCAAGAAGACAGAGTGAGGCTGATGACTTTGTGCAACTCTACCTCCCTTAAATCTAGTTCATCCATGATTCGAGGCATCACTCTCTGATGTCATTGGTCCTCTTTGAAAACAACAACAAAGACAAAAATAAAATGCCCTCTGACTCCAAAGAGCTTAAATTCTACTTAGCAGAAGTTATAATCTGTTTATAGAAGACATGGGGAAGACAGTAATGCATATATGTAAGTACAAAACAACAACAAAAAAGATGATTTTTGGCGGGGAGGGGGATTGCGCTACTATTTAAAAAGTTAGGAAAGGTTTCAAGGAGAAATTTGAAGAAAACAGGAGTTTCTAAGAGGTGAAAGAAAGGTGCGAATACATTCCAAGGACTGAGGACAATAAGTGCAAATGCAAAGACATGGAAGGTGGAGTGCTATATGAGAAGAAGACCATCTGGGAACCATTGGATCATGGTATGTAGCTATCCAGGCTGCTTTTCTTGCCAACTATATGTGCAATGTAATTAGGCCAGTGGAGCACACTGGTGGCATGATCATTACTCTCTCCCTTCCTGTTTACTCTCCCATTTCTCAAAACTCCACAACTCAACCCTTGGAATACCTATTTTCCCAAAACACATAGGTTATTCTCTGTATAGTCCTCTGTTCTCTCCATGACAACTACCAGAGGCAAGATTCAAGCAAAATATCTCAAAGATTGCTTTCTTTCTACCTGCTGCATCTTTAATCATTTTTCCCCTAGAATAGGCACACATTCCTCTAGTTATTCAAATGAGACAGGGAAGAAGAAAAGTTAAATATCTCAATGGTGGCTAAATTTCTTCTTCCACAAAAGTTTGGAGTTCCTAAAAAATATTAAATATGTCCTATATGAAGCTTAGATAGCAGCATTTGCATTTTTATATGCTATATAGTATAGAATGTTAATATATAGACAGTAAGACATAAGGAATAAACAACCCTCCACTTTCAGGAGGACTTAGCTTTTTATATATTTTTTTAATTTATGGAATAAAACAACAACTAGAAGGACCCATTTTATTTTTTTTACTTTTTTTCTTAATTCTTTTTTTAATTTATTTTTTCCATACTTTATTATTTAATATTTTTTAGTTTTCAGCATTGACTTTCACAAGATTTTGAGTTACAAATTTTCTCCCCATTTCTACCCTCCCCCCACTCCAAGATGGCATATATTCTGATTGCCCCATTCCTCAGTAAGCTCTCCCATCTGTCTCCCATCTTCCGCCCCCCCCCCCGCCCCATCCTTTTACCCCTTACTTTCTTGTACAGCAAGATAGATTTCTATGCCTCATTGCCTGTATATCTTATTTCCCGGTTGCATGCAAAAACAACTTTTTTTTGATCATCTGCTTTTAAAACTTTGAGTTCCAAATTCTCTCCATGCTTCCCTCCCCACCAACTCTCCCTAAGAAGGCAAGCAATTCAACATAGGCCACACATGTATCATTATGCAAAACACTCCCATAAATAGTCATGTTGTGAAAGACTAAATATATTTCCCTCCATCGTATCCTGTCCCCCTTTATTCAATTTTCTCCCTTGAACCTGTCCTTTTTCAAAAGTTTTTGTTTTTAATTATTTCTTCCCCCATCTGTCCTCCCTTCTATCACCCCCCCTTTTTATCGCCTTCCCCCCTACTTTCATGTGGGGTAAGATACCCAATTGAGTGTGTATGTTATTCCTTCCTCAAGTCAAATCCAATGAGAGCAAGATTCTTTTATTCCCCCTCACCTGCCCCTTCTTCCCTTCCAATGAACTACTTTTTTCTTCCCCCTTTTAGGTGAGATAATTTACCCCATTCTGTCACTTCCTTTCTCCCTCTCTCAATATATTCCTCTCTTATCACATAATTTTGTTTTATTTTTTTAGATATCATCCCTTCATATTCAACTCACCTTGTGTCCTCTGTCTACATATATGTATATTCCCTTCAACTACCCTAATACTAAGAAAGGTGTAATGAATTACACACATCACCTTTCCATGTAGGAATGTAAGCAAAACAGTTCAACTTTAGTAAGTCCCTTTTGATTTCTCTTTTTGTTTACCTTTTCATGCTTCTCTTGATTCTTGTGTGTGAAAATCAAATTTTCTATTCAGCTCTGGTCTTTTTAGTGAGAAAGGTTGAAGGTCCTCTATTTTATTGAAAATCCATATTTTGCCTTGGAGCATTATACACAGTTTTGCTGGGCAGGTGATTCTTGGTTTTAATCCTAACTCCTTTGACCTCCAGATTATCATATTCCAAACCCTTTGATCCCTTAATGTGGAAGCTTCTAGATCTTGTATTATCCTGATTGTGTTTCCACAATACTCAAATTGTTTCTTTCTGGCTGCTTGCAGTATTTTCTCCTTGACCTGGGAACTCTGGAATTTGGCGACAATATTCCTAGGAGTTTTCTTTTTAGGATCTTTTTCAAGAGGTGATCAGTGAATTCTTTCCATTTCTATTTTACCCTCTGGCTCTAGAATATCAGGGCAATTGTCTTTGATAATTTCTTGAAAGATGATATCTAGGCTCTTTTTTTGATCATGGCTTTCAGGTAGTCCAATAATTTTTAAATTATCTCTCCTGGATCTATTTTCCCAGTCAGTGGTTTTTCCAATGAGATATTTCACATTGTCTTCCACTTTTTCATTCCTTTGGTTCTGTTTTATCATATCTTGATTTCTCATAAAGTTACTAGCTTCTACTTGCTCCAATCTAATTTTTAAGGTAGTATTTTCTTCAGTGGTCTTTTGGACCTCCTTTTCCATTTGGCTAATTCTGCCTTTCAAGGCATTCTTCTCTTCATTGGCTTTTTGGAGTTTTTTTGCCATTTGAGTTAGTCTATTTTTTAAGGTGTTATTTTCTTCAGTATTTTTTAGTTCTCCTTTAGGAAGTCATTGACTTGTTTTTCATGATTTTCTTGCATCACTCTCATTTCTCTTCCCAATTTTTTCCTCTACTTCTCTTACTTGCTTTTCAAAATATTTTTGAGCTCTTCCATGGCCTATGATCAATTCCTATTTTTCTTAGAGTCTTTTGATGTAGGCTCTTTGACTTTGTTGACTTCTTCTGGCTGTATGTTTTGGTCTTCTTTCTCATCAAAAAAAGATTCCAAAGTCTGGGTCTGAATCTGAGTCTGCCTCCTTTTTCACTGCCTGGCCATGTTCCCAGCCAACTACTTGACCCTTGAGCTTTTTATCAGCGTATGACTGCTTGTAGAGTAGGCAGTACTTTGTTACAAGATTTAGGGGCCTTGTGCTGCTGTTTTCAAAGCTACTTATACACAGCAAGCTCTGCCACATCAGTGCTCCTCCTCCCCCAAGAACTGCCAACCTGGACCACGACCCAGATGCAAGCAGGCTCTGCACTCCTGCTCTGATCTGCCACTTAATTCCTCCCACCAGGTGGGCCTGGGGCTGGAAGCAATCACAGATGGTTCTGTGGAAGCAGCAGCCCCAGAGTTGTGCCACTTCTGTGCTCCCAGGACTAGGGCCCACCTTGCACTCTTTTCAGTCCTTTCCATTAGTCTTTCCACTAACTGCTCTGTTGTCTTTGTTGTTTGTGGGTTGAGAAGTCTGGTAACTGCCACAGCTCACTGATTCAGGGTGCTATGCCCTGTTCTGCCTGGCTCCTGGTCTGGTTGGTCCTGGCACGGCCCATGCTGGGCTCTGTTCTGCTTCGCTCCCAGCTCTGTGAAATAGAATCTTCCCAGCAACCATCCAGGCTTTCCTGGGCTGCAGCCCTGCTTCCCTGTGCTATTTCGTGGGTTCTGCAGCTCTTGAATTTGTTCAGAGCCATTTTTACAGGTGTTTGGAGGGATCTGGGGGCAAGCTTAAACAAGTCCCTGCTTTCCAGCTGCCATCTTGGCTCTGGCCCCCAGGAAGACCCATTTTAAAGGCCTGAAATTGAAACTGGCTGTATGACCCTGAGCAAGTCATCCTTAGTGCCCCCAGTCAACTCTTTAGGCCAAGTTACTAAGATCCAGTTACTAACTCATTCCTTCATTCCACCTGGCACACAATTGACAAATTAATGTTTTGCAGATATAGATCTGAGATTATTAGGCATAACTCAAGAAGTTCTACTAGTTCCGCAGTGGCATTAGGATAAAATAATGATTTTTTATTCTGACATCCTGGTCCAAATAAACTGGCCTAAAACAAATAAACAAACAAAAACAACAACAAAAACACCTGTTCTTCAAATTATCCACTCCATCCCTCACTTGCATGCTTTTGTACAACCTGTCTCCCATACCTAACTTCAGCATCCCTATCTTAGCTCAAGGCTTAGCTCAACTGTCCCATCCTGCATGAGAACTTCACTGAATTCTCCATTTATTAGTGCCTTCTCCCCTCCCCAAAATGTTATCTGTTTATCTTTCTTAGTGCACGTAAAATTCTCTTAGTTTAATTTAAGATCCTTGAGAACAGCAAATGTTTGGTTGTTGTCTCTGCATCCCTAGCAGTGAGCCTAGGCTTATTCTAGAACACTCAAAGGGTCAATGATCTTATAAGCATGTTTGGTGTGGAAACTCCTTCCACCTGTGTAAATCAAACCCACCTATGACTTAGTATATCAGTCCTAGGAAGATGAATGAGAAACATAGAAATTGAGTGACTTGCTTATCTCTACATAGGCAGTGGCAAAGGCAGAATTTTAAACAAGGCCTTCCTAACTCTAAGCCCCAAACTCTATCCACTATGGATATGGTAGGGTACTTAATAAATGTTTGTTGGTTTGAATTAGTTCACAATACCCAGACTAGTACTATTCAACATAGCACTCCATTAATAAATTCCAATTTCTGTATATCGTATCACAGGAATTTAATTTCATAATGAGGTCCAGTTGTTTGTGTGATATATGTTATTTCCTTTTGGCCAGTGATAGGACTCATATGCCAGTAACTCACAACTAAGCCCATTGGTTGCTGGTTACTGTTTAATCTCGACATGGAGAATTGACTCAGGGCTATATTGACCTCCATTAATAGTATGTTTTCTGAAAAAAATAGTATGTTTTCCAGAGGAAGCCCAGACTACATATGCCAAACTTCCCTATGTCAAAAGTCTAATTCCCTCTGAACCAGAAGTTGCTTTTACTATCACTGTAGGAACTAACATGGTCCCTGAACCATGAGTTCTATAGGATAAAAGATCTGGATTCAAAATTCTTCTTCCTGGTACTCTGTTCATGGGTGCCACTAATTAGCCAGGATGGCTAACTCATCTACTAGGAGCACAAAATTTGGCATGCAATGGGGTGTATGTCATTGGTTTGTTAGCTATATATACTTGGAACTAAGATCTGTATATTTAGTCTCAAAACTTATTACTTACAGTTAACTTTAAGCTTCCAAGTTTCAACTTATGAATAAGCTAATGGATAATACTTCCATTGTGTCCTACTGAGTGAATCCATAGGCATCAATGGCTGTCAGTTTCCTAGTATGTACAAAATTGCTCTTAAGACATCCAGGCTAACATCTTTTTTTAAGATTAAGGGCTCATTTGGATAATCAAAATTCATTAATAATTCTAATGTATGACATTTAACTGGGAATTTAAAGGCAAGAACATGCTCCTCATTCTAGGGATTAAATAATGGAGAATTGTCAAATCTATGTTGTTACCTCATTGAAGGTCCCTGAATCCTGCTTTGGAGGCTCTGACAGGTGTAGAATACTGGCTACCATCTTCAAGAGGAAAGACAATAAAAATATTATCCCATGTAAGCTTTTTGGGACATTATGATATTCAAAGTTTATTGGTATTCCCTAAATACCATTGAGTATTTTGCATGTGTTTATATTTATTCCAATGAACCAGTCTTATGATGACAGAGAAGCCAGGTGCTTAACTCACCCTCATACTTATCTGTGCCAGAGTAATGTGACCTATAGTCTCCTTTAGCTTTTTCAGGGGTATGTTAACTAAATGTGGTTATTTCAGATATTAAATTTATATGCTCAAATTAGCAACTTCAGGCAAGCCCACCTCCAAAAAAAAGTGTAACAACTTTGTTTCATAGATTTTCTCATTATTTAGGAGGAGTTTAGGAGGAATTCTCTCTTTCAATCTCTCTCTCTCTCTCTCTCTCAGAATATCATAACAAAATTACTCTCAGTGCAAAAACACAGCCTGGTTTTATGCTGGCACAGAAAAAAGATGGTTTGCTAAGCTATTCTAAGATGAGACAATGCTTTACGTCTTGTATGCCTGAGTGCACACATGCACACACACACACACACACACACACACACACACAAAATGTAATTAGACTCAGAGAATGTGCACAGATTCCCCTGTGGAGCATAGTCAATGCCTTCATTTTTTTAGAAAACAATTTAGCAAACACTTCAAAGGAAATGGTAGCACAATACACTAAACAATTGTAGCAATAATGTTGACAATGACAAGTGCCAGCCCCTCTATAAAGCAGCCCTGGGGCTAGGGGCTCTTTGGCTCCAATTCCATCCAAATCCATGGTTATTTATTACATGTACACTATGTTCAAGGCAGTTCAGTGCATTAAATAGAGCTGGTCTTAAAGCTGGAAAATCCTGGGTTCAACTTGGTCATATGATCCTGGTCAAGTCACTGAACTTTTCAGGTCTTAGGCAACTCTCTGAGACTATACGTCACAGATAATATGCATTAGTGTGGAAGTTCCTCACAAGGGAGTTCCCCATACTAGTGAAATCTCAGGACCATTCTCTATCTAACTCCAAAGCACAATGTTACATTGTTGGGATGCGAAGAAAATCATGAGGCAGTTTGTGTCCTTTAGGACCTCACAAACTAATAGGGAGACATAACACAAACATAACTGATGAATGACACTCATTCACATGTGATGAGACACAAGAGATTAAAACAAAAAGAAGCCTAGGAAATTATGGAGAAGGAAAGATCAAATTCATCTGATAGGGAAGAATGGTGGTGGTGGTGGGAAACAGGAAAAGCTTCCTTGTGGAAGACCACCTGAACTTGACCTCAAAAGAAGAGAAACATGTACGGATGAAGATGGGGCATGTTTTAGCTGTATACAAGCAAAAAAAAAAACAGTAAGGCACAGGCAGAAGTCAGGGGATTTTGTAGTCCAGTTTGATTTGAATACTGAGTGCAGAAAGGGAAGATGTGTGAAATAAGAATGGAAAGATAGGTGGGAACCAAATATTGCGTGACTTTAAATACCAGACCAAGGCCTAAGGTTCTGGAATGTCGTGGAAAGAATCTGCCTACTACTCTCTGTCCAACATTAAACCATATCCTGAAAAAATCAAGGTTCCCAAAATATCCCCAAGATAAATCATGTCCATTGCTGTCCTTTGCAATGGAGTGATTGATCTCTACCACATGGCACCAGGGTCTAGCTCCTGCTGCTATTTCCCACTCTTTGAGATAACCAGGGGAAATTCTAACACTTGACATCCATCTATTCTCCATCTGATTGGTTAAGATAACTACAGATGCAGCAAGTAGGTTAGTATCCCCTTTGACAGCTGTACTCATTTCCTCTTTCCCATTAACAGCCCTCAGTGAAAGGTGCTAGGTGGATGAACTTTCTCAGACTCACAAAACAAAGACATCTGGAGAAAGAGCATTAAAAGCTCCAATATTTTCTGTCTTCTGAACATATCTCTCACGTCAGCTGGTACAGTACTAAAAGGGAGTATGCTCGAATGTAAAGCGTTCTGAGCTTGGAGCACTAGATCTGCCACTTAATTCCCTTGTGACTGCATGCGTCTTTTAAAAAGATATTCATTTTATTTTTAATTTATGGAATAAAACGAGCATTTCTATAAAATAGTAGGATAAAAAAGATGATTCCACATGAAAATGAAAATCTATTATATACAACTTGCTGTTCCTCTTAAATATACAACAAAATTGTCTCATAAGTTTCTTATTTTTAATTTTTTTCTTCTCCCCTCCACCCTAGAGATGGCTGCCATTAGACACAAATATGTCTCTGTGTGTTTGTATGTGTGTGAAATTATTCTATACATACTTCTCTTTGCTAGTTCATTCTCTGGATGCAGATAGCATCTTCCTTCATACATCCTTTGTAGTTAATTTGGGTATGTATAATGGTTGAAATGGCTTAGTCAATCAAAGTGGTTCTTAAAACAATATAGATATTGTTACTCCACACAATGTTATCTTGGTTCTGCTCCATGTTTTTTTAAGATCATTGAGCTCATCATTTCTTATAGCATAGTGGTATTTCAACACATATACTGCAACTTCCTCAGGCATTCCCCAATTGACAGGCATCCCCACAATTTCCAGTTCTTTGCACCACAAAGAGAGCTGCTATAAATATTTTAGAAAATGTAAGTTCTTTAACTTTCCCCCCCTAACAATCTTTGGAAACAGACCTAGTAGTATTATTGTTGGGTCAAAGGGCAGTTTAATAACTCTTTGGACATAATTCCAGATTATTCTCTAAAGTGGTTGGATCGATTCATAATTCCACCAATGATGAATCAGTGTCCCATTTTTTCCACATCCCCTGCAACATTTGTTGCTTTCCCCTTCAATCATTTAAGTCAATCTGATAGGAATAATATGATCTCCCAAGGTTGTTTTAATTTGCATTTCTCTAATGCACACATCATTTAATCCCCATGTTTCAGTTTCCTCACCAGTAAAATGAGGCGTTTGGTTACAAGCCCTTTCCAATTCTATTTCTATGATCCTGTGATATCTGCAAAGGTAATGAAACACTCTGTATTACTGGAATCACATCTGAGATTGGCAACAATATTTTGGAAGAATCAAAAATTTTAAGCGAAAGGAAGTGGGAAATAAATTTATTTTCCTAGAAAATCAAATTGCTTTTCACCACTTGCTTGAGGGAAACCTTGAACTACTGCTCTCAGAGACAAAAGTACATGCTTCAACTTGTCCTTCTAAGCTGTGCAGTGTACATAAGGTTTTGCTTTGTGAATCATATGAACTGTTGAAATAGAATGCACAATATAAATCTAAATTCTGTAGTCTCTCTTTACTCCTGAATGATGCCTCTTTTTTCATAATTAGATGCTGAAAGGCAGGCAATCAACTTTAAAACTACCTAGTGAATTCAACCATGGCACATTTTAACAGGAAGGCTGGCTGGGTTTGTATAATTCTCAATCTAAGTGTGAATTTTGCTCACGAATAGTGGACTTGTTTCCTTTTTTTTAAACCAAACTTACTTCACACTGAAGAGGTTTCAAAATTCATGCACTCTCTGTGACTTGATAATATAAAAATAATGTGCTTGTGTGTATGTGTGCATGTTTGCATGAAAGTTTATGTTTGTATATGCGTTATTGGAATATACTCTTGGAAGTGCATCTCAGAGGAACCTGTGGCTGTAGAAATGGAATTAAAGTTGTTTTTTCCTCCCATAATATGGATCTTCTCACAAAATTTCCCCCTGTGGGCCATTGCTAGATTCTGTATCTTCAATTTTGAGAATTTTTTAAGGAGCTTTCTCTGCAAAAAGGTAATATGATGGCTATAATAGTATCTGTCTTGTCTGCCTCACATAAGTGTTGCAAGAAAATCACTTTGTAAACTCTAAAGAGATCTAGGAGAAAAATGAGTCATCATTACTCTTATAGACCAGACCTGTGATTTTATTGATGTAGAGAACTGTGGAACAAAATTCCTTTCGCTAATGTAGGTCAACACCTGCTCTGCTGTTTATACTCAGAGATGTGAGAGGTAACATGCTATAAACGACTGTTAGCCTTGGAGTCAGAGGACTGGATTCAAATCCTCTCTCTTACACTTAATTAGTTGTGTGAACCTGAGCAAATCATTTAATCTTTCCGAGTTTCAATTTCCTTCTTTGCAAAGTGAGAAGCTTGGATCTGGACAAAGGAACTTTAAGGTGTCTTCTAATCCTATGAGTTAGAATGGCAGCTAGGTGGTACAGTGGATAGAATGCTGGGCCTGGAGTCAAGAAGACTCATCTTCTGGAGTTGAAATCTGTCCCCAGACACTTACTAGCTATGTGACCCTGGACAGGTCACTTAACTCTATTTGCCTCAGTTCCTTATCTGTAAAATGAGCCAGAGAAGGAAATGGTGAACCACTCCAGTGTCTTTGCCAAGAAAACTGCAAATGGGGTCACAAAGGGTTGGACATGACTGAACTGAGCAAACAACAAACTATGTGACTGTTATGAGTTGCTTGGGGTGCTAAGACATTAAGTTCAGACTCCTCTAGGGTCATGCAACCACTGTGTGTCAGAGAGAGGATGTGAACCTAGGTCTTCTTGAATCTGAGGACAGGTAAGAATATATTATATTTTACTGACTTGTTATTTTTATTTATATTGTTGTCATCATTGTTATTATTATTATTTATTATCAATTATTTGGCGAGATCAATTTTTCTCTTTCTTATTCCCTTATCTCTGTCTGTCTCTGTCAGATGGTGGCTTTCTGTCCGTCTGTCTCTCTGTTTCTCTGTTTCTCTGTCTCTGTCTCTCTATACACACATACACACCATTTCTACCCTGGTAGGATTATTTTGGAAACTGCTACCCTCCAACTGTGCCATTGCTGCCTTTTGCTCCAGCTGTACCCCACACCATCTGCTTGGTTCAATGGCCAACATCTAAAATAGAGATGCTAACATGGCTTATGTGCACATTAACCAATATGATTGGGTTGATATTTATGTGACCAGGAAAGCTAGCAGATGGCTTGAAATTTGCAAAGAGGCAAGCTGGGAGCTAGCTGGGAAGGGGCTGAGGTGACCTGTTTTTCCTGTCTCCTTAGTGTTATAGTAATAGACTCCAAGAAGGCATATGCTTTGACATTTCAGCAGCATCTCGTGGACCTTGGTGAAGGAAGCAACAACACTAGCATTTGTTGAGTTAATTGTATAGTGCTGCTAAGCAATGTTTGGCCACACTTTACAAAAAGGAAAGGTGTGAAAACAGTATTGGAAAGTTGGTGTAGTCTGTGTAAAACCATTAACAATCTGGATGGCAGCAATTTAATTAGAGGAAAAAACAGTTGTGAAAGGTCACAGAGGGAGAGAGAGGCAGATATGGGTTGGATGAAAGATCTCTTTAGTGGTTTCAGAACTGGCTGAATGACTGGTCTCAAAGAATTCTATTTAATGAATCAATGTCAACCTGGAGGGAAAGGTCTAGTGGAGGGCTTTGAGGTTTTAGTTAGGTTCATCCCACGATATTGCACATTTTTATTAATAACTTAGATAAAGGCATAGATAACAGACACCAAAATTTTAGTTAATATGAAGTTGCATTGGATCACAATTGGACCAGAAATCACAAATCAGGTTCTGAAATTATCTTTTTCAAGCTAGAATAATAGGATAAATGTATTACAGTTTAATGGTTAAATAGAAAGTAATACACACATGCTTAAAAAACCAACTGGGGGAATGGAGCCAAGATGGTTGTGTGAAAATAGGGACTTGCTTGAGCTCTCCCACAAATCCCTCCAAACACTTGTAAAAATGTCTCTAAACAAATTCTAGAGCTACAGAACCCACAAAATGACAGAGTGAAACAAGTCTCCAGCCCAACATGGCTTGGATGGTTGTTGGAAAGGGTCTATCACACCATGGTGGGAGCAGAGCTCAACCCAGCTTGGGCTGTGCCAGGATAGACCAGGCTGGAGCAGATCATGCAGAGTAGTCCTCAAGGCACTGAATCACTGAGTTATGGCGGTGGTTTCCAGACTTCTTAACCCAGAAACTCCAAAGATAACTTAGACCTGGGTGAGAGAAGGGTTCAGGCAAGCTCCAGCCCCAGGGCTGTGGAATTGACTGGAGCAGCTGCAGAAGCAGCAGAGGCAGTGGCAGCAGCGGCAACAGTAGCTGCTTCCAAAGTTCCAAGCCCACAGACTGTGGGGGGAATCAAGCAGCTGATCAGAACAGGAGTTCAGAGATTTCTTTGCCAGCACTGAGGCAGGATATTCTTACTTTGCCCTGCTTAGATCTGGGTCACAGTCCTGGTTAGTGGTCCTGGGGGGTGGATGGGCACTGGTGTGAGTGCAAAAGCCCTGAAACTTGGGACAGAGCACTCTCCACTCTGGAAGCAGAGTTCTACTTTGACAAAGAGCTAAAAAGCCACGTAATTGGCTGGGAAAATGGGCAGACAACATAAAAACACAGACTATTAAATCTTACTTTGGTGACAAAGAAGATCAAAGCATACAACTAGAAGAAGACAACAAAGTCAAAGATCCTACATCAAAAGCCTCCAAGAAAAACACGAATTGGTCTTAGGTCATGGAAGAGCTCAGAAAGGATTTGGAAAGTAAAGTAAGAGAAGTAGAGGAACCATTGGGAAGAGAAATGTGAGTAATGCAAGAAAATCATGAAAAACAAGTCAACAGCTTGCTAAAGGAGACCCAAAACAGTACTGAAGAAAATAACACCTTAAAAATACACTAACCAAAATGGCAAAAGAGATCCAAAAAGCCAACAAGGAGAAGAATGCCTTAAGAAGCAGAATTAGACAAATGGAAAAGGAGGTCCAAAACATCACTGAAGAACATAATTCCTTTAAAAATTAGAATGGAGCAAATGGAAGCCGATGACTTTATGAGACATCAAGAAATTATAAAACAGAATCAAAAGAATGAAAAACAGAAGACAATATGAAATATCTCATTGGAAAATCCACTGACCAGAAGAATAGATCCAGGAGAGATAATTTAAAAATTATTGGACTACCTGAAAGCCATGATCAAAAAAATGCCTAAACATCATCTTCCAAGAAATTATCAAGGACAATTGCCCTGATATTCTGGAACCAAAGGGTAAAATAGAAGTGGAAAGAATCCACTGATCACCTCTTGAAAAAGATCACAAAAGGAGAACTTCTAGAAATATTGTAGCCAAATTCCAGAGTTCCCGGGTCAAAGAGAAAATATTGCAAGCAGTCGGAAAGAAACAATTTGAGTATTGTGGAAACACAATCAGGATAAGACCAGATCTAGCAGCTTCTATATTAAGGGACTGAAGGCCTTGGAATACGATATTATGGAGGTCAAAGGAGCTACGATTAAATCCAAGAATCACCTACCCAGCAAAACTGAGTATAATATTTCAGGGCAAAAAAATTGGCTTTCAATGAAATAGAGGATTTTCAAGCATTCTTTATGAAAAGACCAGAGCTGAATGGAAAATTTGACTTTCAAATACAAGAATAAAGAGAAGCATGAAAAGGTAAACAGGAAAGAGAAATCATAAGGGACTTCCTAAACTTGAACTGTTTACATTCCTACATGGAAAGATGATATTTGTAACTCATGAGACCTTTCTTAGTATTAGTGTAGTTGAAGGGAATATACATACATACATACATACATATAGATAGACAAAGGATACAGGGTGAGTTGAATATGAAGGGATGATGTCTAAAAATAAAATTAAGGGGTGAGAGAAGAATATATTGGGAGAAGTAGAAAGGGAGAGATAGAATGGGGTAAATTATCTCACATAAAAGAGGCAAAAAATAGCTGTTATAATGGAAGGGAAGAGGGAGTAGGTGAAAAAGAATGAGTGAACCTTACTGTCATCAGATTAGGCCTAAGGAAGGAATAACATACACACTCAATTGGGTTTCTTACCCTACAGAAAAGTGGGGGGGGGAGGGGATAAGAGGGAGGATGATATAAAGGAGGGCAGATTGGGGGAGGAGTTAGTCAATGGCAAACACTTTTGAAAAGGGACAGGGTCAAAGGAGAAAATTGAATAAATGGGGGATGGGATAAGATGGAGGGAAACATAATCTTTCACATGAGTATTATGGAAGTATGGAAATATATAGATTAATGATATATTGAACTGCTTGCTTTCTCAAGGAGGGTGGGTGGGGAGGGAAGAAGGTAGAGAATTTGGAACTCAAAGTTCCAAAAACAAATGTTAAAAATTGTTTTTACATGCAATTGGGAAATAAGATAAACAGGCAATGGGGTATAGAAATCTGTCTGGCCCTGTAAGAAAGTAAGGGGAAAGAGGATGAGGGGGGAGAGGGGAGTGGGGTGCTAGAAGGGAGGCAGTCAGAATACATGCCATCTTGGGGTAGGGGGTAGGGTAGAGATGGGGAGAAATTTTATAACTCAAAATCTTGTGGAAATGAATGTTGAAAAATAAAAATAAATAAATCAATCTTTAAAAAAATCAACTCTGAAAGCAAAGGATAGAGGAGACAATAAATGATATTTTAAAAAATGAAAACTGAAGTTTTAGTAGTTTTAGTTCAGTAATACTCAAAGGTGTGAACAAGTGGCTAAAAGAGCTAATGTGATTTTGGGCTACATTGTTAGAATACTAGAAGTAGAGGGTATGGAATCAGTGACAAAATGATACTACTGTTCTCTGCCTTGGTCAGACCACATCTTCAGGCTTGTGCTCAGTTCTGGGCATTGAAGGAATAAAATTTCATAGCTTCATAACAAGTATTTGAGAGGCAGTGTTATGCAGCTGACAGAAGTGTAAAATCTTCTGACAGATATTTACTGTGTAACAACATGGAAATCACTTAACCACTTTGGTGGCCCAGTCAACACTTGGAAACTATATGTGACCTAAAAGTTGGTGCTTTGCATCTACAAGGAAGTTTCTACAAAGTGTTTCCCCAAATGATGAAACAAGCTCAAACTAAAAAAGAAAACTGCCAAGGACCTTGGTATCACTCATTCCTATACTCTTTTTTGAAGATTGATTTAATTCACTGCTTCTTTGTCATAAGTAATCATTACTCTATGTCTTCCATACTTGCTGTTCCTTTAATCTTCACTTTTTTATATTTAAAAAAAAACTTTCTCCCCTAGATGACTTCCCTAGAAGCAATTTCTAGGAACATTTGTTACAATAAAAATTTTCTTGAAAATTCAGCTGTACTAAGATAGAGATAGGTAGACACACATACACAATCAAAAACTCACCCACATATGTGATTCTATGTATGTGTATGTATATATTACGTATACCTATGTGTACATACATATATGTGTGTGTATGTGTGTATGTGTGTATATATACACACACATATATATATACACACACACACACACATATATATATATATATATTTATATATATATATTTATACACATATATACAGAGAGAGAGAGAGATTCTGCCTACCCTAACTCTTCCTCATTCATAAACTATACCACAAAGTATTGTGATTTTCTTCCCTTCTGAACCATCATGCTTCTATACAAAACTATAAATTAGAACAAAATATAAGTGCCAAAATGATATTATATGTTTAGGCCACTTTAAAAATTTGTTAAAAATACTTTATAACTCACACTTAGAAGTGCTAATATTAATAATAAACTATTGTTAATTAAAAACAAAAATAGCTAGCTTTATATACTACTTTAAAGTTCGCAAATCACTTTTCATATGTTGACTCATTTTATTCTCTTTAAACTTTGTAACATAAATGTTATGTTCATATCCATTTTTAAGGTGAGGAAACTAAGGCAGATAGATGTTAAATGACTTGCTGAGAGTTGCACAGCTAGTAGTTGCAAACTCAGGTCTTCCTGACTCCAGGTCCTAAACGTTCTCTACTGTTGTGGAATTTGTAACCAGAACTTTCACAAGATTACTTTTTAAAGATCTTATTTCACAAAAATGACAGAATTTAAGGGGAATGGACTCAGCGAACATCTAGTTCAACCTATACAGGAAAGATTTCTAACATACCCAAGAAATGGTCTTCCTTCTGCTTAAAATGGAAGGAAGGAGAGCCCACCATCTTCCCAGGCATCCAGTTCCACCTTTGAGAAGCTCTAGTTATTAGCAAGCGTTTTTTTAATTGTTGTTTTGTCTTGTTTCCTGACATCATGATTAAGTTATCCTCTGAAATTCATACTCAGTGCTCCTAGTTCTGTGCTGTAGAGCCAAACAGAACAAGTCTCATACAATTAGAAGGAAGGTGAGGAAGTGACAAGTATAGGCTCTTCCTTGTGACAACTTTTTAAAGTCCTTATTTCATAAGTATTACTCCAAAAGAGAAAGTGAGAGCTATTTCTGGGATTCAAGAAGGAAGAGAAGGAGAGAATAAGCATTTATATAGTACGTAGTATGTGTCAGGCACTGTGCTAAGTGCTTTACAAATACTGTCTCATTCTGAGCAGGAAGATTTCAGAAAAACCTGAAAAGACTTATATGAACTGATACAAAGTGAAGTGACCAGAACCAGGAGAACATTGTACATAGTAACAGCAACACTGTATGCAGATCAGCTGTGAAAGAATTCACTATTTTCAGCAATAAAATGATCTAAGTCAATTTCAAAGACTTATGATGAAAAATGCTATCCACCTCTCGAGGAAGAAGTCATGGAGTCTGAATGCAGATCAGGCATACTTTTTTAACTTTATTTTTCTTGTTTTCTTTTGGTCTGTGTTTTCTTTTGCAACATGACTAATGTGAAAATATGTTTCACATAACTGCACATATATAATCCATATCAAATTGTTTGCCTTCTCTGGGAGGGTAAAGGGGAAGGAGGGATAGAGAGAATTGGGAATTTGAATTTTTAAAGAATAAATGTTTAAAATGTTATTACATGTAATTTGAAAAAATAAAATAGTAAAAAAAGTCTCATTTGAGCCTTAAAACAATCTTTCAAGGTAGGTACAGTTATTTCTATTTTACAGTTGATGAAA
Organism: Trichosurus vulpecula; assembly: GCF_011100635.1. Lineage (NCBI taxonomy): Eukaryota > Metazoa > Chordata > Mammalia > Diprotodontia > Phalangeridae > Trichosurus > Trichosurus vulpecula. The sequence continues at coordinate 68,955,328 of NC_050580.1, forward strand.
CTGAGACAGACAGAAGCTAAGTGATTTGCCCTGAGGTCACGTACCTAGTAAGTATCTAAGGTAAAACTTGAACTCAGATCTTCCTGGCTCCAGGCCCAGAGCTCTATCCACTGCATCACTGAGGTGCTGAAAATGTTCTGATACACAGTAATATGTATGGAGTATTCTGTGATGAAAAAAAAATTATTTATACTGTGTAGCAAAAAATAAAAATAAAAATACATCATTTCCAAATATTGGGCATAATGTGAATATTCAAAATATGTGTTCAATTCTGGTCCTCCAGTGAATAATACCTTTACATCCTTTATATCTACAGGTATACAGATGTACATCTGTAGATTACTTAGTAATAATAAATGAGATAGTGAGGACATAGCATCATGAAGGAGATAGAAGACAGTCATTTTCAAAGTGCATGTGTAGCTATAAATCTGGTTATGTGAGATATTGTGATAAAATCTATTTTCTCTCCTCTTGGCTAATTCTTAATTTACTTTCTTTTCTTTTCACCAGTAGGTTACTATCTTTGATTCACCTGCTAAACTTCTCAGAACTGGGGGCAAGATTTATTATTTTCCTTTAATGAAACTTTTTTTTTTAGAAAACTAGCAAATGCGCACATGAGATTCTTCCCTTTGTCCCTTCTATTCTGTATTTTGGTTACTGTTGTTAATGTTTGTAGAACTAGGAATGGAGTTTCATTTTTAATGTGTGATAGTCTCAGGTATGCTTTGTGCTTTCCGCTGCTGAGGGAACTTCTTAAACTATTTGTAATTCAATTACCTAATTTTTAAATTTCATTAAAACTTTGGACAAAAAAATGTTAAATGGTATTCAGTATTCAAATATTTTCTTTAATCAAACTAGAAAGTTTCAAGGTGGAAGATACCTCTTTGGGGTCTTTTCCTGCTTTGTTAATGGTAGTTATAAATTCCCAAGAAGGTAGAGCCCTCAACATGTCTCTCAACTATTTCATGGACTAATAAATTAAAACCATAAGAGAATAAGGGCCTTCCAACCCAGATTGCCCCAGGGCTTGCCACTTGTTGTTTAAGAGAACCTAGGATCTAGCCTGGAGGTGTTTACTCTTCATAGGGACCAAACCTCATTCTGGGACTTCAGAACTTCTCCCATTATCCCCAGAGAATCCCTATTCTACCCCTACTCATTTATTTTTAGCACTCTATATTCATCCTGAGGCATTATTTCATCTCTTTTGTGGGAGAAAATCTTGAGAGCTTGTCATTTTCTGATCTTCTCTGCCATCTTCCCAGAATCCTCTCTTGAATGGAATTAAATGTTGATGGTAACTAACATTTAGGTAAGTTTGCAAAATGCTTTACATACATTATCTCATTTGATCCTCATAACCTTGTGACCAATGTGATACATGATGATGATGATGATGATGATCCTCATTTTACATGGGGGAAAACTTAAACTTAGAGGCATTGTTACTTGCCCAATGTTATTATCATTCCCATTTTTCACAGGTGGAAACTGAGACTTGAGAAAATAAATCACCTCCCTGTGGTCACATGGATTGTGTCCAAACTACAACTATGGCCCGGGTCTTCTTGCTCCTAAATCTACTGTTTTCATTTCAGTATGCTATGTTCCCTTTGAATAATTCAGAATCAAAATATAAATGCTAAAACATACCAAAAATGCAATATGTACAAAATAACATTATTCACATCCTTGAAGTTCTACCACAGAGGTCAGCTGGTAAAGAAGAAATACAAAAGACAAAATGGTAATAAAAGTATCTCCAATTGCTATGTTAGCAGCATGAAGCTTGACCCTCCCATACATTGTATTTGGAGACATTGCACCCACAACACAGAAGATGCCCTTCTGATGAGGGCAAATTTCCTTTTCATGCAAGCTGGTGTGGGATAAAATTTTTGTTTTTGCCCTTGCTTTTTCTTAATATAAGCAACACAGACTAAAATGGAATTTATGAGCCTGCCTTGATGTTTATTTCACAACAAAATAGGAAGCTGCTTTAGAGATTTTTCATCCTAAAAGTCAAAAGAAGTCAAACAGAAATAAATAATCTCTCTTCTTTTTGTTTCCATCAACCAGGACCAAAATTTGCCAATATGCTCAGGAATATAATACAGTTCAGACCTTTTGGAACATTTGACTGGCAGATAAGGAAGAAAATTGTCAGTTACCTGACGACTAATCTCGAATTTCAACTATACTGTATTTTCTAAACGTGACATTAAATAATTTTCAGAGAAAATACAATTTCTACCCATCCTCTTTGAAGTAGTCACTTCTAAGATTGTCTGCACTTCTTTTTTTCTTCTACTTTGGGAGGTAACAGATAAAAAAATGTTAAGAGATTGAACAGTAATTTTTCAATGGACATGATACACGGTGAATGGTATCAAAACTAAACTTTATGTCATTCTAAAAATAAAACACTGAATATATACTCCCCCACAAAATTTCTTAAATAATAGTACATATAATCTATAGGAACTCAATCAACCAAATAATCAATGTGTATTTATAAAGTATCTATCAGGCCACTGGTCCCAGATGTCTCTGGAGGAGAACGTGAGGCTGGTGACCTTGCACCGCCCTCCCTTACTCAAATCAAAGTCAACTGCAAGTCATATCATCATTTCCCTGATGTCATGGTCCCCTGCAAGAATGAAAGACAAACCCAACAACACATGCTAGGTACTGGGGGAACAGGTACAATGAATGAAAAATAAAACCTTTTTGTATAGAGGTTATATTTTGACAAAGGAGATTTAGAATAAAGAGAATAAATACAAATAAATACAAATTTGCTAAGTACAAGTTGCTTTGAGATGCAATCCATTAAAAATTGAAAGGATCAAGAAAGGTTTTATGTATAAAGGGATGCACGAGCTGCACCTCAAAGAAAGGAATGTGCATTCTTGCATGTGAGACGGCTAGTATAAAGGAAAAGACATGGAAGATGAAAGCATTTATTAGAGCAAAAGAGAGAAGGCCAATTTGACTGATTCTCCAAAAGCAGAAGGGGAGTTATATCCAATGAAGCTGGAAAGATAGGTTGGGGTCAGGGTTGTAAAACGTCTAAACAGAGGAGTTATATTTGATTCTAGAGGGAATCAAAATCACTACCTCCTTCCTGTACAAAAGAGGCACACTTGCACAAGCCACATCACTCTCCCTCATCTCCCCCAGGCCATTCCTGGACCAGTCCTGGAATGTACTGCCTCCTTACCTTTTCTTATTTCCTATCTTCTAGGCTCAGCACAGTTACCATTTCCACCATGAGACTTTTTCTAACCATCCTAGCTATAGGAGGATCAAATTTTTCCAAAGAACTTTCTCTGATTGCTATCATCACTCACTATCTCATGCCATATATATCTGTGTAAATGTTTACCCTTAGTAGAAAGTAAGATGTTAGAGAACAATAACTCCTTATTTTTTTCTTTTTACATTGTCTCTCCTGTTCCCCTTTAGAATGTAAGTAGAGTGGAGAAGCTAAGCATTTATTCTGATGTGCTAAGCACTGTAAAAATATTTTCTTACTTGATCTTCACAACAACCCTATAAGGGCTATTTTTATTTTCATTCTAAATACGAGGAAATTCAGATAAACAAAGGTTAAGTGACATTTGAAGCCACATTTGAACTCAGGTCTGCCTGGCTCCAGTTTCAACACTCTGTCCACAGTACCACTTGATGTCTCACTTTTTAAGATCAAGAGTTATTTCTAAATTCATCCAGAAAGCACATAAAAGTTCTGTAGAATTGCTTTAATACAGAGGTCTCAGGTAGATAATGATAAAAATGAAGTACTTTAACATTTGTATGTATTTTATTTCCCACCACCAAACCTCTCCCCCAAAGCAGAATGTAAAGTTATTGAAGCTAAGTACTATTTGGAGTCAAGATAGTAGAGTAGAGGCAACAACCAGCTGAACTGTCCTAACATTCTCTACTAAGCAACTTTAAAATAACACATCAAATCAAATTCTGAAATGCATAACCAACAAAGCTAAAGATGAGACATTTTCTAGCCTAAGACAACTTAAGGGGTAAAAATGAGGGGTCTGTGATGGCAGGATGGGTCCCAGCCTGGAATTCACATGGAAGCACCAGCAGCAGTGGTTCTTGGAGGCATCAGCAGCAGCTTCCAAAGCACTCCGCCAAAAAAAAATAATGTTAAGGGCTTAAGACAACTGGTCAGAAAGAGATTACAGGGTCACCTTTTGCTGGCAATGGGCATAGGACCTGGCATTATTTGGCAATTTCATTGATTATACACAGTTCTGGGTCACAGTTTCATGGAGGAAAGGTACACTAGTGCTTGTAGCTACAGAGGGTCAGGTGAGCTTACTAGGTAAAGAGTAGCATGTGAAAAAGGAGAACACTGAACACACCTATCCCCAGATCACATCACCTTGGAAGCACTGAAAATTTACAGACCCCTGGAACTATTTCTAAAAACATCAGAGCAAAAAAAAAATTCTGAAGATTGGGACAGTGCTGCCTTGCTGGAGGTGAGCAGAGGCCAATTTTAATTTAAAATTCAAAGTTTAAAAAAATAGGCAGGAAAAATGAGCAAACAACAATTAAAAAGAATCTGACCATAAAAAGCTACTATGGTGACAGAGAAGATGAAGTTATAAACTCAGAAGAAGAAAATATCACAAAAAATATGACAATCAAAACTTGGAAGAAATACGCAAATTGGACACAAGCTGAATAATAATTGTTGGAAGAATTTAAGAAAGAGATAAGAATGCCAGAAGAAAAATTGGGAAAGAAATGAGTGATACAAGAAAATTATAAAAAGAGAATTAGTAACTTGATAGAAGAGGCATGGAGAAACTAGGTGGCACAGTGGGTAGAATGGCAGGCCTCAAGTCAAAAAGACTCATCTGAGTTTAATTCTACCTTCACACACAGTATGCTGTATGACCCTGGGCAAGTCATTTAACCCTGTTTACTTCAGTTCCTCATCTGTAAAATGAGCTGAAGAAGGAAATGGCAAACCACTCCAATATCTTTGCCAAGAAAACTTAAATGGGGTCATGAAGAGGACACAACTGAAATAACTGAACAAAAAAGAGGCACAAAAATCCACCGAAGAAAAAAAAATAAAAATTAGAATGGGTCAAATGGAAAAAGAGATGCAAAAGCTCACTGAGGAAAATAATTTCTTAAAAATTAGAATTATGAAAGCAAGTGGAAGCTAATGACTTTATAAAAATCAAGAAACAATAAGACAATTTGAAAAGAATTCTAAAAATACAAGAAAATGCAAAATGTATCATTAGAAAAATTCTTGAACTAGAAAATAGACCAAAGAGAGATCATCTTAAAAATATTAGACTACTTGAAAGCCATGATCATTGAAAAGACCCTATATATCATGTTTCAAGAAATTATCAAGGAAAACCACTCTGATATCCTAGAAGATAAAGTAGAAATCAAAGGAATCCACCTCCTGAAAGAGATCCCAAAATGAAAACTCACAGGAATATTGTAGCCAAATTCCAGAGCTCCTAGGTCAAGGGAAAATATTTCAAGCAGTCAGAAAAAAAACATTTTAATATTGTGGAACCATAGTCGCTCATACAACGTTTAGCAGCTATCCCAATACAGAGTGGATGCCTTGGAATATCTTATTTCAGAATGCAAAGGAGCTGGTATTAGAGTACAGAATGACTTACTTGGCAAAACTGAGCATAATACTTCAGAGTTAAAAATGGTCATTTAATAAAATAGAGGATGTTCAAGCATTCCCGATGAAAAGACCAGAACTGAATAGAAAATTTGACATTCAAACACAAGACCCAAGAGAAACATAAAAAGGTAAATATGAAAGAGCATTCATAAAAGACTTAATGACTTAATAAAGTTAAACTGTTTACATTATTATTTTGGAAGATGATGCATTCTAAAATAGATAAATCCTAAAAATTTTATCATTCTTAAGGCAGTCAGAAGGAATCTGCATAGACCAAAGGCACAGGTGTAAATAGATTATGTTGTGATGAGATAAAAAAAAATCGAATGGGTGAGAAAAACAGGATGCACTGGGAAAGGGGGAAGGGAAAGGAAGAATTGGGAAATTATCTCACATAAAAGTAGTGGGCAAAGAAGGGTTTTACAGTGTAGAGAAACATGGGGGCAAGGAAGTGATTCTTGAAATTCACTCTCATTGGAATTGGTTCAAGGAGAGCGGAATAGATAGATAGGTCGATAGATATAGATATGTGTGTATGTGTGTATATATATATATGTGTATATACATATATACACTAAATACACATACACATGTGTATATATATATTTACATATACATATATGTATAAACATACATTGACATATATCCACAAAACAGAAGTGGATAGCAGATTGGATTACAAAATAAGAATCCAATAAGACTTTTTTATAAAAAATACATTTGAAGCAGAAAGACAGATAGCAGAAACAATTATAATTTGAGATACAGAAGAAAAAAAAAAGACAAGGATAGCAATCATCTTAGACAAAGAAAATCCAAAAACTAGATCTAACTAAAAGTGATAGCGAAACTACATCTTCCTAAAAAGCACCATAGACAATAAAGGAATATTAATACTAAACATATATGCACCAAATGGCATAGCATCCAATTTCTTAAAGAAAATTAAATGAGTTATACAAATAGACATAAAAAATCCTATACCAGAAGGAGACCTCAACTTTCTCCTCCCAGAACTATATAAATCTCAACATAAAATTTAAAAAAAGAAAGAATTTAAGGAAAGAAATAAAATTTTAGAAAAGTTAGATATGATAGACCTCTGAAGACAATTGAATGGAAATAGAGAGGACTATACTATTTTTCTCAGCCATATATGAAACCCTCACAAAAATTAACCATACAATCGGGCATTAAAACCTCACAAAGAAACATAGAAAAGCAGAAAAATAAATTTTTCAGACCATATTGCAATAAAAACCCTTTTCAGTCCATAAGGCAGTAAATATTACACTCCATGAAGCATCATGGAAACACAGATTAAAAGCTAATTAGAAACTAAATAATCTAATCTTAAAGAATGAATGACTCAAAGAAAAAACCATGGAAATAATAATTTCATTAAAGACTATGACAATAAGGGGGCAGCATACCAAAACATGTGAGAAGCAGCCAAAGCAATACTAGGGGAAAATTTATATCTCTAAATGCTTACATCAATAAAAATAAATTGAAGATCAATGAATTGTGAATGCAATTTGAAAAAAAAAACTAGAAAAAGAACAAATTTAAAATCCCCAATTAAACATCAAATAGAACTCCAACATTTGTAAGTTTCCTTTTCTGTCATATTAGCCAATCAGACAGGTGTGAGGTAGCAGCTCATAGTTGTTTTAATTGGTATTTCTCTCATCAATAGTGATTTAAAACATTTTTTCCTACGACTACAGGTAGCTTTGATTATTTTCTCTGAAAATTGCCTGTTCTTATCTTTTGATCATTTATTAATTGAGGAATAGCTCTTATTTTTATAAATTTGACCCAGTTTTCCATTTTTGAGAAAGAAACTCCTTATCAGAAAAAACATACTATAATTTTATTTCATAATAATGATTACCAGCTATGTATTTCCCTCTATCCTATTCTCCCCCCCTCCACTTATGCTACTCTTTTTCAGGCCTCTTTTATGTCAGATAATTTATTTATCCCATTCTACCTCTCCCTTTCCCCTTCTCCCAGTGCACTGTTTCTCATTTCTTAATTTTATTAATTTGGATATTCATACCATCACATTCAGCTCATACCTCTGCTTTCTGCCTATGTACACTGCTTCTAACTGCCTTAATGATAAAGCTTTGAGAATTTATAAATATAATTTTCCCATTTAGGAATATAAACAGTTCAACCTTATGAAATCCTTTTTGATTTCTCTTTCCTGCTTACCTTTTTATACTTCTTTTGCACCTTTTGTTTGAAAGTCAAATTTTCTATTTGGCCCTGGCTTTTTTATAAGGAATGCTCAAAATTCCATGATTTCATTGAATATCCATTTCCCCCGTGAAGGATTATTGTATTCAGTTTTGCTGAGGAGGTGATTCTTGGTTGTAATCCTAGTTCTTTTGCCCACTGGAATATCATATTCCAAGACTTTTGATCTTTTAATGTAGAAACTGCTAAATTTTGTATTATCTTGAATGTGGCTCCACAAAATATGAATTACTTCTTTTTGGATGCCTGCAGTATTTTTACCTTGATCTGGGAGGTCTTGAATTTGACTATAATATTCCTGCGAGTTTTCATTTTGGGATCCCTTTCATGAGGTGATCTGTGGATTCTTTCAATTTCTATTTTATCTTCTTGTTCTAGAGTATCAAGGCAGTTTTCCTAGATAATTTCTTGAAAGATGATTCTAAACTCTTTTTTTATCATGGCTTTCAGGTAATTCAATAGTTCATAAATTATTTCTACTGGATCTTTTTTCCAGGTCAGTTGTTTTTGCAATGAGATATTTCACTTTTTTTCTATTTTTTCATTCTTTTGACTTTGATTGTTTCTTGATGTCTCATAAAATACTTAGCTTCCATTTGCCCAATTCTAACTTTTAAGTAATTATTTTCTTCAGTGAGCTTTTCCATTTGGCCAATTCTACTTTTCAAGGCATTCTTCTCTTCATAGAATTTTTGTACCTCTTTTACCATTTAGCCTTTCAGTTTTGCAAGGTGTTATTTTCTTTAGTATCTTTTGTGCCTCTTTTACCAAGCTGTTGACTTGTTGTGGTTTTTTTTTGAGAGGGGAAGGCAGGGCAATTGGGGTTAAGTGACATGCCCAAGGTCACACAGCTAGTAAGTGTGTCATGTGGCTGATTTGAACTCAGGTCCTCCTGATTCCATGGCCAGTGCTCTACTCACTGTGCCACCTTACTGCCCCATTGACTTGTTTTTCATGATTTTCTTGCATCCCTCATTTTTGTTCCCAATTTTTTCTTCTACCTCTGTTACTTGGTTTTTAAAATCCTTTTTGAGCTCTTCCATGATTTTAGAACAATTCACATTTTTCTTTGAGCCTTTCGATGCAGGAACTTTGACTTTGTTGTCTTCTTCTGAGTTTGTGTTTTGATCTTTCTTGTTACCATAGTCACTTTCTATGGCCAGAATTTTCTTGTTTTCCCATTTTCTAGCATATTTCTTGACTTTTAACTCTATGCTGTAGTGGGATTCTGCTTTCCATGTGGAGGGGGTGCTGTTACAATCTTTTTTGTGCAGTTGTTTCCAAAGGTAATTGCAGGAACCTGTAAAATTTTGGCTCTTCTAAGGTGGCATGGTCTAGGGATAGGTATGTTTACTACTCTCCTATACTGTGAACTGGTTTGTGAGTAACCACAAACACGTTTTTAAACCCTGGAACTGTGACAAGGGTTGCTGCTCTCCTGTGGCTGCAAGCTCTGTTTTGCTAGTTCTCCTCCTTGCACTGGGACTGAGATCCAGGATTGCGACCCAGATCCAAGTATAGGCAATGTAGCAGAGTCCTTCTCCTGGTTCCAGCAAAGCAACCCCTATAAATCTCGTTTTGACCCATTGTCCAATCAACTTACCATCTGTGGACTGAGAGGTCTGGAAACCACCATTGCTGCAACTGTCAAAATCATCTCAAGGCCTGCTGTTTATTTGCTTGGCCTTGTCTGTGCTGGCATTGCCTGTGTTAGACTGCACTCCTCTCTCACCCTGGAGAAACAGACCTTCCTGCTGACCTTCTAAGTTGTCTTAGACTGGAAAATTTTTTCACTATGTCTTTTTGTTGGTTCTACCATTCTAGAATTTGTTTAGATGCATTATTTAAAGGTATTTGGAGGGTTTTGGTAGAGAGCTAAGGTAAGTCCTTCCCTTTACTCCACCATGCTGGATCTGCCTCTCTTTAATGGATTAAAAAAGATTTTGCACAAACAAAATCAATGTAGCTAAAATTAGAAGAAAATCAAGACACTGGAAAGAATTTTTACAGCAATTTTCTCTGATAAAGGCCTCTTTCTCAAACATACAGGGAACTGAGTCAAATTTGCAAGAAGAGACGTTCCTTAAGTGATGAATGTTCAAAGGATATGTACAGGCAGGTTTCAGAAGAAGATATCAAATATATCTATACTCATATGAAAAAGTGCTCTAAATCACTATTGATTAGAGAAAAGTAAACTAAAACAATTCTCACCTCACACCTATCAGATTTTCTAAGATGAAAAAGGAAAATGATATCTGCTAGAGGTATGGAAAAATAGATACATTAATGGACTCTTGGTGGAGTTTTGAACTGGTCCAACCATTCTGGAGAAAAATTTGGAACTGTGCTCAAAGGTTTATAAAACTCAGCATACCTAGAAATACTACTACTAGGTGTATATCCCTAAAAGAGCAAAGACAATGAAAAAGGACCTAATTGTACTAAAATATTTATAGTACCTGTTGTTGTGCTAAAGAATTAGAAAATGAAGGGATTGCCATCAATTGGGGAATGGTTCAACAACTTGTGGTATTTGATTATGATGGAATACTAATGTGCTATGAAAAATTATGAGCAGGAAAGTTTCAGAAAAATTTGGCAAGACTTATATGAATTAATGCAATGTGAAATGAGCAGAACCAGAAGAATATTGTACACAGTAACAGCAGTATTGTAAGGATGATCAACTGTTTAAGGTTTAGCTACTTTGATCAATGAAATGATCCAAGATAATTTCAAGGGACTCATGATGAAAAATGCTATTCACTTCCAGAAAGAGAACTGAAATACTCTCAGTACAAATTTATATATTTTTCCACTTCATTTTCTTTCTTTTTTGCAGCATTGCTAATATGGAAATGTTTTGCCTAATTTTATATGTATAACTGATATCATATTTCTTGTCTTCTCAATGGATAGGGAAGGGGTGGGAGTGAGGCAGATAATTTGGAACTCAAGATTTTAAAAAAATGCTAAAAATGAATTATATATTGGAAAGGACAAGTACTACTTAGTTTTTGGATTTTATCAGCATTCTAGAACAATTCTTTGCACCAAATATGTAGTCAAGTGAACATGCCAAAGTTGCAAAAATTAAGTACCTACTGTGTACCAAGCACTGTACTATAAAGAAAGGCACAAAACAATGCCTGCTATGAAGGATCCAGAAGTTCAGTTGTGGAGATAAATGCTGAATTCAATTCAAGGAAAGAAACTTAATATACTAGAAGGAAGCTAAGAGTCAGAGGATCCAAGTTTATATCCCATTTACTGGTGACATAACAAATCACTTCATTTCTCTGGGACATGGCTTCTTTTAAAAAAGTGAGTGGTTTAGAGTATCCCTCCCAACTGGGATCCCTCCCAACTCTAATTCTATGATACAAAGACTTCTCATCATGTTTTCTAAAAGAAACTATTTTTGGAATTATTTTCTTTTTAATCTGTTGTATTGTGGCACTTGAGTAACTGACGATGCCTACTGTGGCTATAAAAAGCATAAATGTGTTTTTGTCTCTGTCTCTACACACACACACACACATACACACACACACATACACACACACACATACACACACACACACACACACACACACACACACACACACACACACACACACACACACTCCCTAGGATAAAGGAAACATTAGTACAGAAGTACTAGAAGCTTCTCAAACAGTCAATGTCTCTGACTTGGATTTCAGTACAACATCATGTTGAGGGAGTTGATATTCAGCTGAGAACCACAACCTCCCCTTGCTCATGATCCCAAACCTTCTCTTCTGCAGCTTCTCTTCTCAGGGTCTTATCTAGCAGCTGCTTCCCTGGGATCCATAGTTTGAATTTCTAAATTTGGCTCAAGATATTCTGAGTAGAATATTAATAAACTTTAAAGGGATTCTCTCCAACCACATTGCTTCAGTCACTCCTGACCTATTTTGTCAAGCCCTCCCTGGCATTTTTAATGGAAAAGTGTCACCATTAATCAGAATAAAATCCGAATACAAATATATTTTATTGTGCATTGTACACAAAAAGGCCTCATACTGATATTATAAGACACATTTCTACAATATAATTTTAACATTAAAGCCATTTTATCATAATAGAATAGCAAATACTAATCTCTTGGAATATTGTTCTTTATCCATCTCCCCCCACCCCTTTTGTAATTCACATTCCTTGCTAGGTCAGCAAGTTTTTCTAACATTATTAACAACATTCATAAAAAAGTAATGTGCAAGATACCTCCTTAAGGAGTATAAGGAGACTGATCCTAGCTTTACAATTATCACTGCATGTTTACATTTCACCTGAGATGATCATTGGACTGTTAGGAAGATTTTATCACTCAGGTGCTCTTGCATTACATTGAAAATGATGCATACCACAGAAACTATGAACAAGTTATTCAAAGTGAGTAGCATCATGAGTTCAGTCAGTTCAAACAAAATTGATAATGGGTAGAGGCAGCTAGGAAGCTCTAGCAAACAGAGATTAAGTGACTTGCACAAAATCATACAACTAGTAAGTGTCTGAAGCCAAATTTGATCTCTGGTCTTCGTGAGTCTAGCACTTAGACTTACACTTATTTCACTAGACCGTAGTTTGTGGACCTAGCCAAGATGAAGTGTACGTTCCCTTGTATGGACTGTTCCTTCTCTTTTTTTTTGGAGCGGGGAAGGCAAGGCAATTGGGGTTAAGTGACTTGCCCAAGATCACCCAGCTAGCATTTAGAAGAAGTAGCAGCATGAGCAGCAGCATGAGCAGCAGTATCAGCAGCTGCAGCAGCAGCAGCAGTAGCAGTAGTAGTAGTAGTAGTAGTAGTAACATTTTATTGGACACCTTAGTGGCACAGTACTGGGAACAGTGTTGATAGAGTGCTGGGCCTGGTGTGAAGAACTGAGTTCAAATCTAGTCTCAGACATTTGCTAGCTTTATGACATTGGGCAAGTCACTTAATCTCCATTTGCCCCAGTTTCCTCAACTTAAAATGGAGATCATTGTAGTGCCTACCTCACAGGGTTATTGTGAGGATCCAATGAGATATTTGTAAAATACTTAGCATGGTGTCTGACACAAAGAAGGTCTTTAATAAATATTTATTGATTGATTAAAGTCCTTAACACAGTGTCTGGCATATATTATGCAATATTTAAATATTTATTCCTTTGCCTTTGTCTTTCTTAGAAGCTAGGAGACAAAGGTATCTTCTATTCTTCCTGAGTTGTAACAATCTCTACATATGAGGACTTATACTAATAGGCTGATAGTGCCTTACTCAAATATTTTGGCTGACCTCAAACATTAAAATGGATACAGCAATCTCTTCAATTTGGATGTTCTTTACAATTATACAGATTGCAACACAACCAGGCCTGTCTATCCTTTGAAATCCTAGTCCATGTCCCCAGTTCTTAGTTGCTGCCTGAAATGTAATAGGCACTTAAGAAATTAGTCTTTCATTTGTTTACCATAGAAGGTCCACCTATAATGTTGGGTAACTTCCTTGCTTTTTTTGATACCATGAGGATACCATTGGTACCCACAGGTTGCCCAATGATTATCCCTTACCACATGTGTAGGGACATTATCTTTTAAATTCATGCATTTCTATGATGTCATCTTGCCTGGTCTATGAAGGTAAATAGTCATTCATTATCATAATGACACTAAAAGTTAGAGTCAGAGTATCGGTGCTGGGATAAGGTTTAATGTCTCAGTTTTACCCCATGGGACTCCTATTCCTAACCGCCATATTCCAGACATGTCTCTGAATTCCATTGACCATCAACTTCCACCTTAAAACTAAATCATTAAAAATTTCCACTGATCCGACAAAAGTCTTGGAAATAGCCATGCTTTTTAGTAAGCAATTTGGCTTTTAAATGACCTTTTAGATTCATTGATGACAGGTGCTATAGTAGCACACACTGAGCCCATGCTCATTGATATTATTTATCTCACCAAGATAGCTGCCTACTGGTAAATGGTTTCATGTACTTAACGGAGAGGTAAACTGCTATTCCTTATTCTGAAATGAATAGGTGTAAAGAAATCCCCATATAGCTTCCACATTCTTTATTTACCATTACTCCCTCTAAATGAATAATAGATTTGCTGAGGCTCAAAATTTTGAAGGTGGTCATGCTTACATACTAAGAACAGTGCTGGGGCAGCTAGGTGGCACATCGAATAGAGCACTGGCCCCGGAGTCAGGAGGACCTGAGTTCAAATCTAGCCTCAGACAATTGACACTTACGAGTTGTGTGACCTTTGGAACTTAACCCCAATTGTCTTGCCTTCTACCCTTCAAAATAAAAGGAACAGTCCATACAAGGGAAAGTACACTTCAGCTTGGCTAGGTACACAAACTACGGTCTAGTGAAATAAATAAATCTGAAGCTAGACGATTTTGATGTGAGACAAAGCTTCACCATTATACAGTGGGAGCAAGAGTATAGGAATGTGACCTCAAGTATCATAGTTAATTAAACAGCAAAAGTAACCCTATCTCATGGGAAAACATGCATACGACTCTAGGCCATCCCTAGTACTATGCCTTCTTTGTTATGTTGCTACATAATATCTGACCTGGACTAAGGGTGGTACATGGATCCACCATTTTGTCCTGCTGCCGCCTTGGACTACTGTCTGAGTAAGCTCCCTTCAGTAAGATCTATTTACTGTTATACTAACATGAACTGCTCCTCTTTTTCAGCAGTTTCTCAGAGATGGGACCATCCCCTTAGAATAATCTTCCACCCTACAATTGACATAATCAGGGCAAAATAGATCTGCAACTTTATAGTTGGCATAATAGGCAGGATAATGAAGAAATGGGCTTGGGGAAAGAGGGCTTCACAGGGGTAAATTCAAGTTGGTTACCCGCATCCTTGGAATGAAGGGTGGCAAGCGTGCTAGATGCCTAGCTTGAATACGGGGAAACCTAGAATACACTGATCAGTTTGTGCCTTGACAGGCTTGGAGCACTCGATTGGCTGTTTCTGTTACTTAGTGGAAGAGTTATAGCCTAGGAAAACATGGGATTTTCAGCACTGTTAAGAAAGACTTTGAAATGGCAATGGCCCTTATTGTCACAGGACAAAGAACAGAATAACCTCAAGGTAAAAGATGGAGATGAATAGAAATGGGGTTTTTGGGGGGGAGAGAGGATGGTATAAGGGAAAAGAAAACATTATAAGTTTCTTCTTCTCTTTCTTCACTTCCCCCCACTCCTCTTTCTGATAGCACTAGAGTCAGAGGGCAGACAGGAGAGAGACAAGGAAAGAAAAACCCAGTGAAGTGAAGATTATTTAAGATATGATTGGTAAAGGATGTGTCAGATCAGAATGTGAAAGGAACAAGAAAGGTACAGTTTTGAAGGGCTTTAAGCTAAGTTTAAAAGAAAAGTTTCACAGCTGACTCTGAGCTTAAGGTAGCTGTAGCCATCCTTTGTTGGGAAAAGCTATAGCTTTTTGTGTGTCTTTGTATCTGTTTGGAGTGCAATTTGTGTTAAGTGTGATGAATTACCTGAAAAATCCATCCGGGTACTTCCTTGGAGAACTTTTTTGGCTCCCCATCTAGAGCACCTAGGTTTAACCAGGGAAAAGGTATTAAACTTTAAAAAAATCTTAAAGAAATGGAACCTTATTTTAAGCTTTGGAGAACTTTTTGGTACCCCAAAGGGAGTTCTGTGGGAAAGGGGGCTTTAGCCTTATGTTCAAAGCCTTGGAGAATTTTTATTCTCCAAGGAGAATTACTGAATTATTTCTAGGGGAACACTTTCTCTTTATGAAAAGGCCTCAGCTTATCTCAGAGGATGGGGGGAAAGGATAATAGTTTCTTAGGAGGTCCATGTCTTTGTGTCTGTGTATCTCTGTGTATATAGTATAATATTTGGAGTTTGACACTAAATTATAAATTCTCTACTATGGATTCCTAAATTGTGGATGATTTTATGCATGCTAAAATATTCCAGCAAGTTTTAGGTTAACATTCTGTAGAATTTGTTTTAAGGGAATTAAGAGTCCCCTCCCACACACATACTTATTGTTTTACAGCTAGAGAAGAAGGCAATCTCACTGATTATAAAAAGGTGGGTTTAAGGCTGGTAGTATTGAAGTTTCAGAGTGAGGAAAAATATTAGATCTAGCAATTAGAAATTGCCTGCGTGTTATTAACTCTTTCCTGGTTCATGAAAAAGAGAAAAGACTTGTGCACATCAGGAAATAACCAAAAGGTAAATGGGTTTGATTAGAACACCTAATTAGACACTTATGGTGTCTTACAAACCAAAGTTAAATACTGATCAATTTAACAATAACCTTTTTAATTCTTGTGTGTGTTGAAATTAGAAATTTTGCTATAAATCATATGACTCCTATCCTTTTTTGTAATAGATTGTGCTTAATCTGAATTTTAAGAACTAACTTGTTTCCTCCCAACAAGAGAAGCTTATTTAAGGGAGGAAGAGGAGTGAGCCTGAGCTCTCCTGAGAACTTCCAAATTGTAATAACTTGAAAAAAACATGCCAGATAAGTCCATAGCACAGTGATAAAACATGGTGAAAACTCGAAAAATTATGGACAATTGTGGGGAGGAAAAGGGGGGGAGTGGTAATTACTGTGTGGGGAAAGGTACAAAAAAACCTTATAGAATTCCCTTATCTGTTAGAGTTACAGAATTGCTAAGCAATAAATTGGGCTAATTAGAATTTACAAATGATTTGTAAATGAAATGATTTCTAATGATTGATCTTTATATCAGATAGGCTTAAACTCAAGGGGAAGAAATAGAAGAAATGAAATTGTGTGTGTGTGTGATGATAAACTTGTATTTCTTATTGTAACAATATGAGAAAAGTAATGACAACTTTATTCAGCTCTAAGATGGGATTAGCAAAACTTGGTATCTGAGGTAAAATCTCTTGTGACGGTAATTGATATTATTTAAAGTTTTAAATTCAGGTATGATTATCTGAAGTCAGTAATCTACTATTTGAGAGAAGCACCACAAGCCACTCAGAGGAAATGTGATTCTGAATTGCCACAGATCTAGATATCTGTATCTGAGGAAAGATTGAAGGGACAACCTTGGCCTGGTAAAAGGTAGTATCTTTTTTATTCAGTTTCTCCATTGTGTTACTTTCTTTTGAACAGAAATGTTTCCCAATTGGTTGATCCTGAGTCTGGGAATGAGGTGGAATTTTGCTGTATTGATTCTTCCAAAGACTTAACTTGAATCTTACTTAAATTAAATAGAGCTAAGGATGCTTTATCCTGGTATACATGCAGTGATTAAATCTGTGACCTTAGGTCTAAGGCTGGAGGACCAGTTTTGATGCTCTATTCATGCCCCTGCTTTTTCCTCTCATAGCAAATTTGTATTATCAGGGCAGGTGAACAGTGGAAGTTCATCATTGCAATACTACAATGGGATGTAATTATGTAAGATCTTGCTGTTTTTTAATCTGAATATCTAGTTATTCCATATCCCAAACAACTAAGTGATTAGACTTGTCATCTCCTTGATAATAGTTAGATAATCATATATGAAATTAAGTCCTTGAGGTATCATATTCTTTCAGAATGATATGTGAATAATTAGGCAAGATTAAAGCTTGTGAAGCAAAGATATGGATCTGTCAGTTTGTCAGATTAAAGTAAAAAATCCCTTTATTTTGTTAGATTTGCTATTTAATATGGAATTAAAAACCCATGTATAGAGTATGTCCTGAAAGGCATGCAAACTGTTCAAGAGTTACCTTAAAGTTGTTCTTTTTGCTTAAAAGGCTGTTTGTGTAATATCTATTGAATTTGAATATAGTTAACAACTGAATATGGCTGTAGGTAACTCATTAAGTATACTCTGTTCTCTGCCTGAAATTGGGAATTAATTAGTGTATCTATACATCCCTTTTCTAGGTCCTTTGTTATAATTGGAGTAAAGTCAGCCTCTTGTAAGTAATTTCATTTGTATAACCATTGAACCTAGAGGTGGAAAGCATCTACTTGAAAAAGTCATTGTTCCCTATATTTTCATATATAGGATTAGATCCTCAAGAGAATCCGATCCTCCTAAAGGAATTGAAATAAATTGGAGGGGAAATTTTTGAGAAAGCAACGAGATCTGACAATCCTATATATCAAATGTAAATGATTCTAAAGGAGTGTGTAAGAAATTAAATTTCTTCTGATGTTTCAAGTGAATTATGAGTTCCTAATTTAATGGTCTCATAGCTCTATTGTTAAGAAGATCAGAACCATGAGATTTGAACTTGTTTTCACCACGTGAAGTAATTATTGAAAAAATAGAATTTGAATGTTTGTACTGACTTGTATTGAGATGTTTTGTAAAAGATTTTAGCAGAAACATCTAAGGATCTCTGCAAGTAGCTTAGAACCAAAGACACAAATCTACTGAAAATTAGACCACTTCAGACCTGCCCTGAGAATGAGATTTCCCCCAATAGATGTTTCCAGAGACTGGACAAGTACATACTACATACGTTTGAGTTCCAAGATGAAATATGCCAATTAAATGAACATTGGGAGTGAGTTACTAAAATACAAGGAGACTTGATATTAGTTGATATTAATAATCATTATTGTACTACTTAGACTTTTTTGTTTTGCTGTACCTGTATACTTAGTTCTCTCAGTTATCATGATATCATGAGAATTTCCCCTCTAAAATTAGTCCATGATTTTAGATGTTTTTACAATGGCTTTTACTATAATTACTGAGTCTTGCTCTTCTTACATTGACCAGTTAGGGAAAATTGTGACAAGTCTCCCATTGACAAAAAAGGGGCAAATTGAGAAAATCAAATTATCTTGATTCCATTTTGTATTTGATTATATTCTGTATTACCCTCAATATGTTGTAAAATTACCTAAACCATTTTTTTCTGAACTTAATTCGGAAACTCAGCTGGCCTGTATTAAGTTAAGTTTAGAAATGCATTTTTTCCACCTGTTACCAGACAGCACTAACTCTTCTGGAGCCTCCCTTGAGGTAGGGTGGAAGAAAATTGTAACAAACATGGTTATTCTTGTGTTGGTTATATTATTTTCCTACTTGTGCTTGTATTGCTGTTATGGATGGTGTCTCCAATGTAACTCATTGTCAAGGTCCTCTGCTCCCTCCATAGTAGAACCACTAGTTCATTGCTTGGGGAAGCTTGCAGAATTTATGAGCAGATCATGAAGGATGGAGTGTAAAGTGAGAGCAAGAATGTGGTCAACATGACCTCAAGTATTACGGTTAATGTAAGTAGCAAAGCAGCAATATTGCATAGAAAAACTTGCATGTGACCCTGGGACATCCATGGCACTATGCTTCTTTATTCTGTTTTGTATAATATTTGGCCTGGCCTAAGGGTGGTATGGGGTCTACCATTTTGTCCTGCTTCTGCCCAGGACCACCTCATTAATAAGCTCCTCCCCAACAAAATCTACTTACTTCCATGCTGCCATGAGCTGTTCCTCTTTTTTCTATATCTTAGTATTCTCTCAGAGATGGGACCATCCCTCAGGATGGTCTGCCACACTATAATTGGCATAATCAGAGCAGAACATATCTGATACTTTACAATTACTTACTGTAAGTGTTACCTTGTGGTAATCTCATTATTGCTAGTATTATTATAAAGTGTTTCCATAATGTTTTAAGGTTATTTCATTCAATCCTGACAACACCTCCGGGAGGTAGGTAGTTATTATTACCCCCATTTTACAGATGATAGAACTGAGACACACAGAGGTTAAGTGACTTACCCATGGTCAAATGGTCTGTGTCTTGTGTAAGATATGAATTAAGGTCTTCTTGACTCCTTGTCCAGTGCTCTATCCCATGCACCACCTATCTATTTCAACAGGACTGATACAGGGTATTGTGTTCAATTCTAGATACCTTGCTTTACAGAGCACTTTGATAAGTTCGCATGTATCCAAAGAAGGATAATCATGATAGTGTTAAAAAAATCCTTGTTCGTGCCATATGAGGCTTGGCTGATGGAACTGGTGCTGTTTAGCTGGAAGAGATATGACATAAAGGAAATGGGATAACTCTTCAAGAATTCGAAAGGAAGAGAGGTTGGATTTGTTTGTCTTGATCCCAGAGGGGAATACTAAGAAGATGCAAAAAGTAAAACTTGCAAGAGGTCCAACAAAGTCTTGTTATAAGGGGAAAAACTTTCCCTAACGGAGATAATCTGAAAGTTAAATGGACTTCCCCTGAAGGTAGTGAGTTCCCAGTCTTTAGAAGTTTTCAAGAAAAAACTTTATGACTATTTGTGAAATATATTGTAGAAGGAAGTCTTCATCAGGCATGGACTGAACTAAATGGGCTTTGAAGACTCTATTAAACTCAAATTGTGTTATTTAGTAGTAGAAGGATACTTTGATGCCAATTAATTAAGGGCCTTCATTTTAGAGATGAGGAAATTGAGGTCTTCAAAGGTTACATAACTCTGCTTAGTCACCTGGTGAGTCAATGCTCAATCCTATTCTTTAGATTTCAAATACAGAGAAGTTATTTGCCCTTGGAGCCTCAGTTTCATTATCTGTAAAATGACTGTCAAACTAAATGAGTTCTAAAACCCCTATCAGCTTTAAAATCCTGTGATCTTCAAAAGCTCATGACTATGAATTTTGTGACATTTTCTCCCTCTAGCTCCCTGTTTGCTCTCATGCGAAATAACAGGAAAACAAATATATTTGGCTTCTATGTAGATTTTCCAAAAAGGATGCAGGAAAAAGGGGAAAAAAGTCAAAATCACTCTTCAATCTTTCAGATAGTTTCTAAGAACAGGGAAAAAAGTCCTTACCTGTCAGCTTCAATTAGGGTAGTGAAACTACCAAGAACCTCAACTAAAGAACTTAGGGTGAAGCTACCATTCAAAGGTGGGAAAAATCACATTGCCCCCACTCCACCCTACCTTCAAGGACTACCTATTTACCAGGCAGGAATGGGGAAAATTACCAAACAATAGTGCAAAAATGAGAAAAAAAAAACTCAAAGCATAGCAGAGACAGTGGGGAGGTCCCCTCCATCCCCAGTGAATAATAATTGAGCTATAAGACCTGGCAAAGGTCAAGACAAAAATAATGTGAACCTTGAGTCCAGAAAGCAGATCCGGTTTAATCCATTAAGCAACCTACTGTGTGTAGAGCATTCTACTACCTACTGGGAAAGACAAACAAGATAGAATACCCTGTAGAATTTTCCGAGAACACCAAGACAGAATTACAATCTTTTCAATAACATCAACACATAGCTTTTTTGTTCCTCTCTCAGTTCAACTGGTAGTAATCATGAGATCTTTCCAAGGATGGTGGCCTCAACCCCCACTTTCTACCTGATCCATTGCAGCTTCTTTGTTTTAGCTGTCTTCCCAACCCCTCACATAAAGAACCCTGAACTGAGAGTCAAAAACCCTGGCTTCTACTCCTGCTTCTGTCATGAATTAGTGGGTAACCTTGAGCAAGTCACTTAATCTCCCTTGTTCTCATCTATATACTGAAAGACTTTAGTATCATCCCTAAGATCCTTTACAGCACTAATCTTTCATGACCCAACAAACCAAGTGAAGGAGGGGTCTACCACAATACCTTGTTGTCAATTTATCTCACCTGGTAAATCCTACAATTTTAGGATGATAAACAAGCATTATTTACTTGCTTAATCTTTTTTAATATGTGGGATTAATTTGGGCCATTGTAAAAAGAAGGAATAGGATTTTATAATATAATATTTGTTTTTTAAAGCAGTAGGTTGGAGTAGTAGTGAATAGGGTTTTAGATAAATTACATAGTGCCTGTGTTTTAGGAAGAGATTACAAATCTCTTTAAAACTAAATTGTATTGAAATGCTTTAAATAAAAATTTACTAAATTGGAGGACTATTTTTTAAAAGCACTTGCTAAGCATCCCTAAGGCCAAGATTTAAACTGTGAATTGATGGCTGAAAATCAGGGTGAAATGGCCTTCTCAATTCCAAATGCTAAATGACAAATTTCTTATTTTGTTTTGGGTTTTTCCCCCCATTCTGATCTGTTTATGGTTGAGCAGCACAATTAATAGTTGCTATTTTTGCAAAGTGCACAAAGATGCAATATTTTGTCTAGCTCCATGGGTGGCATTTAGCTAGCAAACCTCCTTCTTGGAATTATCCTAACACCAGTCAATGAAGCTATCTAATATATAAAACTGCTTTGGAGATAAGGAGCTCAGCAATTTTAAATTGTCATTCTTTTTTTTTCATCAATAGCAGAAACTTTAATTTCAACTCTTTTCAAATCACAAGAAGGAAATAACTGTTTGCTAAATGAGGAAAAGATAATTTGGAATTGGAATCGGACTGAGATATTTTTTAAGTTATAAAAAGAGATGTGAGTGAGGTGATGTCTGCATTTTTTCTTCAACCTGCTCTGTCTCTTTCTCTCTCTCTTTTTTTAATATTTTCTCAGTTGAGAAAATACAAAAAGCGTAATTGAATCACTTGTTTTGGCATATAATTATATGTCACTTTGTATCATTATTTATTTGAAGAAGACAGTATATACTTTATTTCCACCAATAGATAATAAACTCCTTAGGGGGTGGGACTATAATACTTTATATTCTTCATGGTATTTAGGAATGCTATAAGCTCAGATGAAATCTGAATTCAATTAACATGAATAAAAAGGCATTAGACTTTTTTTCCTGGCTAGATTCAATGGAAAGAATTTATAAAGAGGTGAATTTTAGGTAGATATAAGAAAAAAACTTTCTAACAATCAGAATAATATAGAAGAGGAATGGGTAGTTAGGTGGCACAATGCATAGAGAACTGGTTTTGGAGTCAGAAAGACTCATCTTCCTTAGTTCAAATCTCAGACACTTACCAGCTATGTAACCCTGGGCAAATCACCTAATCCTGCTTGCCTCAGTTTCCTCATCTATAAAATGAACTGGAGAGGGCAATGGCAAACCACTCCAAATTCTCTGCCGAGAAAATCCCAAATGGGGTCTCAAAGAGTCAGACATGACTGAAAATGACTTAAAAACAACAATGAAAAAGAATGAGCTTCCTCCAGAAGATACCGATTTCTTATCATTGTAATTATTCAATCAGAAGACGGATATTTACTCTTTAGGGATGTTGCAGAGGGAATTCTGTTGTTTAATTTCAGGTTGGAATAAATGATCTCTGAGTTCTTTCCAACCCTCAGATTCTGTAATTCCATTATTTAACTAACAAACATTAATAGGTCTAAATATTTCAATGTTATCACAAGATATCAATTTTCTATTCCTATATTTGCTCAGATAGGGGTTGTAAATCTCCCACAGTTTATGCAGTGATTATCTTCAACGACCATTCAAACAGTGATACAAAATAAGTGATGATAGAGTTAATAGGATATGGAAATGACAACCAACCCAACCATTCCAGCATCTATCATTTTGGAAATGATGCAAAATCAGACTTTAAAGATCAATACTAGGCATCCTTTCAGAACCAAGTATTATTTTGCACCAATTCAATGATGAGGTTTCTTCCTTTCTTTCTTCCTTTCTTTCTTCCTTTCTTCCTTCTTTTCTTCCTTCCTTCCTTCTTTCCTTATATCTAAATCATTTCATTAAAACATAGATTTTGAATTATAAGGGTCCTTTGAAATCATGTCGTCCGAGCCAATCTTTTTAGAAATGAGGTAGCTGAATCCCAGAAAGGTTGAATGAATTGTCTAAACTTGCAAAAGTAGTAAGTGAAAAAGGCAATACTCGAAATCAGGTTATCTGACTCCAAAGTGAGCTCTCTGTGCTGTCAGGCCAGTATTCCAGTGCGGATAGGCAATTGTTCCACTCCTTACAGGCTCAGTGAGTTGCCTAGAGTGGTGAGAATTTAAGAGTCTTGCCATAGATCAAATAGCCAGAATATAGCAGATTTAGGAGTTGAATCCAGGTCCCCCAACTCCAAGGGCTCTTTATCCACTTAGGACCTACTTACCAGGTGTAAGGCATTGTTCAGGTCTTAGTGACACAATGACAAAAAAGAAAATATTCCCTGCCTTCCAATCTCTCTTAGTTCTAGTACCTTCCTTCTGTTAATTATTTCCCACTTACCCTATATATAGCTTGCTTTGCATGTATTTGTTTGAACGTTTTGTCCCCCATCAGAATGTATACTCCTTGAAGTCAGGAACAGTCTTTTGCCTCTTTTTGTATCCCCAGCACTTAGCACAATGCCTGGCACATAGTAGGTACTTCATAAATATTTACTGATTCAATTGATTAAAATATTCCAAGTTTATCAGGCTACTTTTTAAAAAAAACATAACATAAAAATAGTAATCCAGAAAGAGAGAGTACTAGCATTTGGAGGGATCAGGAAGGGCATTTTATAGGAAGTGGTATATGAAATGTTCTCATAAGAAAAGTAGTTTTCCTATAAGGCAGAGAAAAAGCAGTTATATATTCCAGTTAAAGGCACTACTTAGCATGGTGGTGGGAGATGAAATATCATGTACAGGAAAGTATTAGCAGGCCAATTTTACTGGAATGAAAAAATGCATGAAGGGAAATAACATGAAATATGACTGGAAAGTTACATGGAAGTCAGACAATAAACCACATTAAGTGCCAGACTGAAGATTTTCTGTTGCCTAGAGACAACAATAAGTTATGAAGATATCTGAGTAAAGAAGGGACACCAGATATTTATTTAAGAACATTAATTTGCACACATTTAATAAATGCATATAGTAAGCACATAGTAACTTTTTTTCATTCATTCATTCATGGATTTTGACAATGAAATTGAGGTTATATTGGAGAAGGGAATCTGGAAGTCTAGATTTTGCCAACTAGGTAACAATAGTAGCCTAGCATTTCATATAATTTCAAAATTTAATTTATTTATCAAATAATCATAGGATCTAAAAGTTGGAAGGGACCTTAAAGTCTAGCATATGCAATTCACTTCTGACCAATACATCCCTCTACTATAAGTGAGAAAAATGCTCATCCAGTCTTCATACGAAGACCCCTTGAGAAAGGCAACATTCTATATTCTGAAGTAGGTCATTCCACTTCTGGAAGCCTTGATGATTAGGAAGTTGTTTAGTCTCCATCAAAAATGTATCTCACTACATATTTCAATCATTAGTCCTGTCCTATGGGGCCCTGCAGAACAAATGTACTTCTAAATGACAAACCTTCACAAACTTAAAGATACTTATGATACATTCTCTCCAAGTCTTCTCATCCCCAAGCTAAACATTTGCCATTCCTTCAACTATTTCTCATTTGACATTGACTTGAAGCCATTCATCAACATGGTTTCTCTGCTATGAACCAGATAACCAATGTCTTACTAAAATGTGGTGGTTGGAATAGAAACTAATACTACCAATGTAGTCTGATTGGCGTGTGTGTGTATATATACACATATACATATATATATATATATATATATATACACACACACACATACATACATACATATATATATACACATACACACGCACATATATATATATATTTGGCATATATTGTACATTATATATGTATACATATATATATATATATATATATATATTACAATAGAATTATTGCTTCCCTCATTCTTTACCATGGTAAAGAATGCCTTTGCTATGCCTTTCTTATTGTGGTATATTTCTTTAGCTTTTTGGCTACCATATTATAATGCTGTCTTTTTTTTTTAAAAGTGTCAATATAGTCCAGAGGAAAGAGATCTGAATTTGGACTTACAATTCCTGACCTCAAATACTGACTATACAATTTGCTATCTCTGTGACTTCGAGTGTATCATATAAGTTCTCTGGATCTTTAGTCTTCAGCCACAAATGAGTTCCATGGTTTTGGGTTCCTTCAATGGAAAGGGTGATTATGGAACCAGATACATTTGAATTGCATTATTAGTAACAAAAAGACAAACATCAAGGCAAAGCACTTAGTTTAAGTGGATATCCACGAAGCATATTTGTTACACTTCAGCTCCCTTTGTGCATTCAAGAAAGCTTAGTCTAATAATTTATAAATAACAGCATTGCTGAGCTACACATGACAAACAACCAGGCTTGTTTTGAATATCATAGATACAGCTCTACTTGGAACATGAAATGAACTAAAGAACTTTAATGAGAACTTTGTTGTCCAATGAATCTATGAGTCAGAAAAGCTTCTTTTAAGTAAATATTTGATATAATTTCACATAAAAGACACCAAAAATATTCTAGACTAGTTTATCTTATCCTAGGCAATATGATTAAATATTCCACTTTACCTCTTTTGGCTGTCACATACATCGCCCCACCCCTTTTTCTTTTTCATTTTAAGTGTATTGTTTATTTTATTTGCTAATTCTTTGTTGCTAATAAAGCTATATGGTTTTGAATACCAAAGTAACATCTGATTTAGTTTCTGTAACATTTCATGCTGCCACTGCTAACGCTGCTTTTTGTACTTCAACAAAAGAATCTTAGACTGTCATCCTAATGAAAGTTGATGCCTATATGTCAAATACCTTCATACTTCGGACTTGCTAGATCTTTCTTTTGCTCAGAAAGAAGCAAGGCAGTGTGAAACCTTCAGTTCTCAGTATCTCTCAGAAGGCACTTTCACTTTTAATAGCAATGACTAACCTGGAACTCACAACATTTTCCCTTTATTATATTTTAGGGTCCTCAGGCAACACATAAAACCTCCTGCTCTGATTGCACCAAACCGTCATTTTTAGAGATAAAACAAAGAATAATTCTGTATTATCAGCCTCACAAAGAAAATAAAAATCAAATGAGGTGATAAAAGTCATGCTGGGAGGCATGTTTAACATCCAGTAAGTTGAAAGTACTTTTAGCAGACCCTTAACAAGGCACCCCTATGAATGTCTATCCCATCAATGGCTTGGAAGACTTAGAGAAAGATTTTCATTTTGAAAACTGTGTACCAATGGGCATAATTCATAATCAGGATGTGTCTAGGTCTCAAGGCAAGATTTCCTGAAATGGTGAAGTGACATTAGCTTGTTCACATAGAAGCAAATTGTGAGTAGCAAATATGTATTGAACAAATGTTATCTGTAAGACACTGGGCTGAGTTCTGTAAAGGATGCGTGAAAGAATAAGGTTTGTACCATTGAACAATTTATAATCTGCTGGGGAGATAAGGTGTGTGTACATGTGAAAAAATAATTATATATGAGAAAATGTATGAAAAATTTTGGGTGAGTAGTACAGATGAAATGTAGGAATCCAGATGCAGAGGGGAGAGAGCCAAAGTAAGGAATTATCAATGGGAGGATCAATTGATCCTTGGCTTATAGGTTTGGAGTTGGAAAGGATCATAAAGATCATCTAGTGCAACCATTCGTTTTATTAATAATAAATACTCTTTTAATATAGTGCACATATATAATGCTAGAAAGTCCCAGTCTTTGTGCCTTACTAAATTGGTGATGAGTCAAGTCACATGACGACACTATTTTCAGACTCTTCATAAACCTTTTGTCACAACTCTAGGTGAGAGATCATTTTCAGGTGGGATAATAAGGCAAAGTTTTATAGAAAAAGTCACATTAGAACTGAGCTTTGAATAATGAATGATATCCTAATAGGCAAAGAATAGTCAGAAAAGATATATCAGGTAATAGGAATGGGTCAAGTGAATATGTAGAGGTGATTTTTGTTAGGTTCCTTTTTATTTATGATAAAGTTGGTCCTTCATATGACACCACACTGGTTTTTATTAGTTTGATTTTATAAAGACTATATCTCTTCCCTGATTTATTAACATCTGATATAATAACAAAATATAAGCTCCATGAAGTCAAGGACTGCATCTTTTCAAAATCTTATCACTACCAGCTAACACAGTTCTCTGAATAAGGTAGGTAACTGATAAATGTTGAAGTGATTGCTAAAACACTATAAAATAGTTTTATTCTGGGTTCACAGAGAGTCATTAAAAAGTAGAACTGATAAAGATTTCTGTCCATTTTCCCTCCACTAAGTAATGAATGCCTCGAAGAGTGATTTATGTGGTAAATTAGAAGCTGCATTAGGGGAAAATTATCCATGTATAAAACATACATATCCTAATGAGGTTTATTATGCTATATTCATTCTAGAAAGATAGCAAAAACCTCAGGAGGGCTCAAATCAGGGCTTTTAATAGTTCTTTGGATCTTTGCCTTGAGTTGAACTTATGGTATATATTTGGATAACACAAGATCCATTGGTTTCAAATGAACTCATGGGGGAGGCAATACCAGAGATGTCTTGCCAGCATTCTTCTTTTTTACATAGGAAAACTATCTTAATTTGGATGTCACTTATGCTTTATCAGCTTTCTAGTTCCCAGCAACTCTAGGCAAAAGATTGGTGGGAGAGTAAAGTATTATCTCTTACCTCTACCTCCACTCATATATCTTTACTTTGGGATATGTACTCTGCCCTCATCAGCCATCATCTGGAGTATGTTTTGTTGTTTTTTGTTGTTGTTCAAGACAACATGGCTGCAAAAATATATTGATAAGTTGGAGAGAACTGAGAACAACTCATATGGTAAATGGCCTTGAGTCCTTTTCATATGTGGATCATTTCAAAGTGGGGATCTTTAGCTTAGGTCTTAGGGGAACATGATAGCTTATTTTCAAGTATCGATGAGGGTCACTTATGGGAAAGGGATTAAATTGTTTCTGTTTGGCCCTAAAGGCAGAACCAAGAACAAGGTGGCAGAAGTTATGGAGAGGCAAATTTTTGCTTGATGCCTAGGAAAAACTTCTTAACAATAAAAGCTGTTCCCAAGTGGAATGTGCTGCCTGTGGAAGCCACGCCTTAGGAAGTTGCTCTATCTTTGAGGTCTTTCACAAAACGTCTGGCGGATCACTTGTTGAACATACTATAGTGGAGGTTCCTTTAAGTAAAGATTGAAATGCATAGCTTCAGTCCCTTCTACAATTAAAATTCTATGTTTCTATTAGATCTTTGAATGCTGTGATTCATTGAAATGGTAATGGAATGAGAAAAAGAAGGGGAAAGAGCTGGATTCACTGTTTTTGTTTTTTTTTCCCTGAAACCTGTCTTTGGTTAGGGTCTGAGAGACACTCTGTAAATTCCCCGTAGTCAAGGAGCTGACTTCTCCACACAGATGTTCATCATACGAGGGCCTGTGTGGCTCTAGAAATTTAATGTTGACCAAAAAAAAGAAGAAGAAAAAAATGGGTCATTAAGTTTCTTTATGCTTGAAATTCTGACTTAACTCTCCTGAACTGTACTCCAGAAGTACAAGCATGTTATGGGTTAACATGTTAACATTCACTCAGGGCTTTTTATTGTTACTTCATATATTGGAGTGTTTCCTATCTATGAGACAGATAAGCAAGTAAAGCCTAGAGAAGGCCCCAGAACATGGCTCTGCACCTTGTTCTATTCCTTTTTCTTCCTCTCTTGGAATACAATTGACTAGAAAGGCCTCTGCCAGCCCAGCTATAAATTTATATGGCAAAACCAACTGAGCATTTAAGAGCACCATTAATAAATCTCTTTCTCATTTCTGACTCTATGAACCTCATACTTAACCTAAGATTGACTAGGCCTATCAATTTGATTATAATTAGCCTGGTGTGCATTTCTAATTAGGCGCCATGATGAGTTCCTCAATCAACCAAAGTAGCCCTGGCTGGAGGCTTTCCTAAGTGAACATAGCTTTTAGAAAGAATTCCCTTCACTCAGTAAAAAACTTTATTTACAGCTGCATTCAGGTCTAAATTCAACATAGCTCCCAAAACTACCAGATACTCCTGGATTTGATTTTTTTCCTGTTCTGAGTTTGATTAGAGATGAATTTTGTCTGCAGTGAAAATCATGTCATGCATTCCTGTGAAACTGCAGTTAGTTCTTTGGTGAAGAAAAGGAAATATGCATACCTAAGTTGTCAGTCACTTGGATTGTGCCTGATCTACTACCAATTTGTACTTTCCCAATGAAATAGTTCTTAAAGTTCTCTTTCCCTCCTTTGCAACATTTAATTTATCCATACATAATGTAGCTAATCTGGTGTAAGACTTTTTTTACACTTTGAAAGAATTGCATTCTAAATTCAAATGCAGACATACCATAGAACAATATAAAAGACCAATAGTTGATGGAAGATGTGTGATGTAGATTATATAGAAATTTATTGATTTTGATTCTTTTACTCCTATTGTTCCAATGGAATGTAAGATACTTGAGGGCAAGTATTTTCTGTTATTTTTTTTGTATCTCTAGTGCCAAGCTCTGCGGTCGCTCTCCCACCAATATTGTAATGCAAACCAAGGGCTGTCTATGTCTTGTTGACATCTAGCATTCAATGCAAGCACCTTCATGGCAAGGGTTATATCTTTTTTTTTATCATTGCATCTTTGGCATCAAACACTACCTTGAACACAGCAGACACTTTAATAACTGTTTACTGAATTAAATTGAATTGTTTTCCAGGAATAGGTTCAGATAGCTATTTGAAAGGCAAACCGTGAAAGTTCCTTTGGGAAGAGAGCTTCTCAGACTTTTGTTTTCTCTTTTAATATAGTAAAATTCTAAAGTGTGTGTGTGTGTGTGTGTGTGTGTGTGTGTATGTGTGTCTAGCCCAATGATAGTTTTTAATGGACCTAATCATTCTTAGGGCATTCTTACTGACTGCTCTGAGGCTGAATACAACTTCAAACATCTTTGGCTTCTTTCTGTCATCTCCAGGTTCCAACAAATACAGCTTTAGCAAATACCCTTTTAAGCGCAGTTGAAGGGTATCAAAACTTTCCAAACTCTTTTGAAAAGGGCCCCTAGAAAGAAACTTAGTATATCCTCTCCAATAACACAGTTTGTTTAAAATCTATATTTCCATACCATTTTTTTGAGAGTCCTTAGAATTTAGGAGAGACCAACTGGTAAAGTGGATAAAGCATTGGACTTGTAGTTAGACATTTACTAGCTATGTGACCCAAGGAAATCACTTAACCTCTACAAGCCTTGGTTTATTTATCTATAAAATGAGATGGTTGAAGCATCCTCTAAGTTCCTTTTCAATTATGATTCTATGATGCAGTCCAAATTCCCTCTTTTGTCAATTGAGGAAACTGAGACTCATAGAGTTTAAGTAACTTTACTAGGGTTACATAAGTAGTAAGCAGTGAAACCAAGATTTGAATCCAGGCCATTTGTCTCCAGATTAGGCCTGGGCACTTCATCATACTATACAGATTCCCTATATGTATATGTGATCAGATATGTGATGTATGTGATAGCTTGCCTTCAAGCTGATATCTATATGTCAGATTCATGTGTTATCTATCTTTCCATCTGTCTATATCTATTGAGATGGTAAGACAATTGTCCATAACTTTCAGTTTCCCTCAGACAATAAAGACCCCTCTTCTGGAAACGTTAAACAATCTAAACCTCAAGATCCCCAGTAGGATTTTGTTCCTGAGTTTGGAATTTTTTTTTCATTCTTTTTTTTTTTTTCTTAAATGTGTACTTTACTTAGAAAATAATTATCCCAACCTAATAAATATTAATATTTATTTTTTTTGTTTGTTTTTTTTTTAATGCAATTTATTTATTTAACAAATTTGGTTTTCAGCATTGATTTTCACAACAGTTTGAATTACAAATTTTCTCCCCATTTCTGCCCTCCCCCCCCACTCCAAGATGGCGTATATTCTGGTTGCCCTGTTCCCCAGTCAGCCCTCCCCTCTATCACCCCCCTCCCCTCTCATCCCCTTTTCCCTTCCTTTCTTGTAGGGCAAGATAAATTTCTACGCCCCATTGCCTGTGTATCTTATTTTTTAGTTGCATACAAAAAGTTTTTTTTTGTTTTTGAACATCTGATTTTAAAACTTTGAGTTCCAAATTCCCTTCCCTCTTCCCTTCCCACCCACCCTCCCTAAGAAGTTGAGCAATTCAACCTAGGCCACACATGTATTATTATGTATAACCCTTCCACAATATTCATGTTGTGAAAGGCTAACTACATTTTGCTCCTTCCCAACCCATCCCGCTTTATTGAATTTTCTTCCTTGACCCTGTCCCCTTTCCAAAGTGTTTGTTTTGATTACCTCCACCCCCATCTGCCCTCCACTCCATCATCCCCCTGCCTTTTATTTTTTTTTTTTTTATCTTCCTCCCTCTTCTTTCCTGTGGGGTAAGATACCCAACTGAGTATGTATGGTATTCCCCCTCAGGCCAAATCTGATGAGAGCAAGGTTCACTCATTCCCCCCTCACCTGCCCACTCCCCTCCTCTCCTAGAACTGCTTCCTCTTGCCACCTTTATGGGAGATAATCCACCCCATTCTATCTCTCCCTGTCTCCCTCTCTCAGTAAGTTACTCTCTCATCCCTTAATTTCATTTTATTTCTTTTAGCTATCTTCCCTTCATCCTCAACTCACCCTGTGTCTGCTCTCTTTCTTTTACATATATATATATATACACATACATACACATACATACATATACACATAGATACATGCATACATACACATTCACTTATATATATACATAAACATATATATATGCATATATATATATGCATATTCCCTTCAACTACCCTAATACTGAGGTCTCATGAATCGTACTCATCATCTTTCCATGTAGGAATGTAAACAAAACAGTTCAACTTTAGTAAGTCCCTTGCAATTTCCGTTTCTTGATTACCTTTTCATGCTTCTCTTGATTCTTGTGTTTGAAAGTCAAATTTTCTATTCAGTTCTGGTCTTTTCACTGAGAAAGCTTGAAAGTCCTCCATTTTATTGAAAGTCCATATTTTGCCTTGGAACATGATACTCAGTTTTGCTGGGTAGGTGATTCTAGGTTTTAATCCTAGCTCCATTGACCTCCGGAATATCGCATTCCAAGCCCTTCGATCTCTTAATGTAGAAGCTGCCAGGTCTTGGGTTATTCTGATTGGGTTTCCACAATATTCAAATTGTTTCTTTCTGGCTGCTTGCAGTATTTTCTCCTTGATCTGGGAGCTCTGGAATTTGGCAACAATATTCCTAGGCGATTTCTTTTTGGGGTCTATTTGCGGAGGCGATCGATGGATTCTTTCAATTTCTATTTTGCCCTGTGGCTCTAGAATATCAGGGCAATTCTCCTTGATAATTTCCTGAAAGATGGTATCTAGGCTCTTTTTTTGATCATGGCTTTTAGGTAGTCCAATAATTTTTAAATTATCTCTCCTGGATCTATTTTCCAGGTCAGTGGTTTTTCCAAGGAGATATTTCACATTGTCTTCCATTTTTTCATTCCTCTGGTTCTGTTTTATAATATCCTGATTTCTCATAAAGTCACTAGCTTCCACTTGCTCCAATCTAATTTTTAAAGTAGTATTTTCTTCAGTGGTCTTTTGGACCTCCTTTTCCATTTGGCTAATTCTGCCTTTCAAGGAATTCTTCTCCTCATTGGCTTTTTGGAGCTCTTTTGCCATTTGAGTTAGTCTATTTTGTAAGGTGTTGTTTTCTTCAGTGTATTTTTCAGTATTTTTTTGGGTCTCCTTTAGCAAGTCATTGACTTGTTTTTCATGGTTTTCTTGCATCCTTCTTATTTCTCTTCCCAATTTTTCCTCTACTTCTCTAACTTGCTTTTCCAAATCCTTTTTGAGTTCTTCTATGGTCTGGGGCCAGTTCATGTTTTTCTTGGAGGCTTTGGTTGTAGGCTCTATGACTTTGCTGTCTTCTTTAGGCTGTATGTTTTGGTCTTCTTTGTCACCAAAGAAAGAATCCAAAGTCTGAGACTGAATCTGGGCGCGTTTTCGCGTCCTGGCCATATTCCCAACCAACTAACTTGACCCTTGAGTTTTTCAGTGGGGTATGACTGCTTGTAGATTACAGAGTTCTATGTTCTACGTTTGGGGGGGAGGTGCCAGCTCTGTCAGAGCCGCACTCCTCCTTCCCCAAGGACCCCCAGTCCAGACTGGGCTCAGATCTTCCGCAGGCTGTGCACCCCTGCTGTGATCCGCCACTTATTTCCCCCCACCAGGTGGGCCTGGAGCCGGAAGTAACAACAGCTGTAGCTGCCCCACCTCCGCTGCCCCCGGGGCTGGAAGCCGAACCGCGAACTCCTTCCACTCCCGCAGCTTTTCCCACTAACCTTCTCCGCAGTCTTTGGTGTTTGTGGGTCGAGGGGTCTGGTAACTGCTCACGTATTCAGGGCGCTAGGGCCCCCTCCGCCCGGCTTCCGGTCTGGATCGTCCACGCCGCTCAGGCTGGGCTCTGCTCCACTCCGTTCCCAGCTCCCAGCTCCCAGCTCCGTGTGGAATAGAGCTCACCCAGAGACCATCCGGGCTGTCCTGGGCTGGAGCCCTGCCTCCCTCCGCTGTTCTGTGGGTTCTGCCGTTCTAGAACTGGTTCAGAGCCATTTTTATAGGTTTTTGGAGGGACTCGGGTACGGAGCTCACTCTAGTCCGTGCTTACCAGCCGCCATCTTGGCTCCGCCCCCTTTTTTTCATTCTTAAAAGCTCTTTTGAGTTTAAGAGGGAAACATAATTCTTATTTATTTATTAAGTCTGAACTTATGATATCATTTTAATAGAGTACTTCCAATATGGAAACTCCCCGTACTGGTAGAAAACAGTCAGCAATTTGTAATCCTAGAGAGTAGGTTGGCTTATGTGATGTTTACCTTAGGATCTCATAGCTAGTGAGTCTTAAAGGTAGGACTTGAATCTACATCTTTCTGAATCTAAGGCCACATGCCCTTCATCCACTATACAACACTGATTGTATGTGTGGGCATACACTTACCTATATATGAGACTTTAAATTTGTAAAATAGCATACATGTGTTATCATTTAATTTGAGCCTTATAACAATCTCTGTAGGTAGGTTTACAGATGAAGAAACTGAGGCATCTAAAGGTTCCCATAGTCACATAGCTAGGAAGTGCTTCATTTTCACCAAGGTGCTACTGACTCCAAATCTAATATCTCTTCTATAATACAAATCCACTCAAAAAAAATGTAGAGCAAGAAATATAGAGACTTGTTAACTTTAAACTCATTAATAGATGAAATCTTACATTTGTTTTCAAAATAATTATGCATTTGGTTTGAGATGTGTTTAATTCTTAAGATAAAATTCTTCTAAAGGTGTACATTTGTATAAACTAGGTCAGTTTAGGACTTTTGTCTAATAGATTCCACCTTTGAGAATACCATTTTCAAGTTTGTCATAGCTCTTTCTTAAACCAACAGATGTCTATTAAGATTGTCCTTTTGAATGCCAGGGTATCAAGTCAGAATTTTAGAACTAGAATCTATCTAGAATTACAAGCAAGTCACATCTAAGATATTAAATAAATTTTCTACCTCAATTTTTTCAGGTGTAAAATCAGATTAACAAAACACATCAACCATCTACCTCTGAGAACTTGTGGAGGGGGCTTTCAAATATGGCAAAGGTATACTAATACTAAGCAATAAAAATCCTGTGGCAAGGCCACTGCCTTATCAGTTCTCTCACTTAATATTTTTTCTGCTAGAATAGTAACCTACCATCACTGTTCCACACAGGCAAACCTCTGCCAAGCACTGTTAATTGGGTCAGCAAAAATACATCAGGAGCCACCCTTTATAACAAAGGAGAGAGAAGGAAAGAGGGAGTGGGGAAGAAGGAGGAGGAGGAGGAGGAAGAAGAAGTGAAAGAGGAAGAGGAGGAGGAGGAAGGGGAGGAAGAAAAGTCATCTTACAAGGGGCAGTTAATTCTATAGGATCAATATTATGAATGAGTAATCAGCCAAATGTTGCAGGAAGGTTTAATTGTGATTTGGTAGTGTTGTTTATGGAAAACAACATTGATCGGTGCAGCATTATATGGGCTTTCCCTATGATTGCTGTTGGCATTCCTGTTTGCAGGTCTGTGTTATTTTACTGCTTTGTTTTTAGCACCTCTCTCCTTTTTGATGACATCTGTGTGTTCATCTAAGATAGCATCATCAGCCATTGTGCAATTTTAGGTGATTGCTCTTTCCTTCTCTCATTTCCCTCTGAACCTTTCCTTAGGCTTTGTCCCTTCTCTAACTGTGACAGTCAGCAATGTCAAAAAAAACAGAGCCTTGCCTCTGAGCATGCCTAGGGCATCCCTGGTGAGTGCTTTGGTTCCCTCTTTTGATCTGCCAGCTTCAGCCAGGGGGTATCACACTGACTTGAACAATATGGCTTTTCAGTGAACCAGTAGAGGTACAATCAGTCAGGCTTTTTACAGCTCAGTTACCTTAATCATCAGCCAGGAGATGCCACCTTGCCAAATTTTCTCCTCTGAAGCTGCCTGGCTGACTGGCTTTTGACCCTGACTCATGGAAAGGAATCTTTGCAGGTTAACCAACTCTAAGCGAAAATGAAACCAGTTGGCAGAAGTATGCATTTGACACTGAAATAATATGTGTACCTTTTATACTTAAGAAGTAAAGCCGACAGGGTAAGAACAGAGTTTTTTATAACTTTGCGAATTGTGAAGAAGTAAACTGAAAGTGGTATACTCAAGTACTATATCCCAAATAGCTTTGAGTATTCGGATAGAGAGAGTGTGTCACAGGGACCACAGGGCCACAGAACTGCATCATGGGATACCATTAAGTGGACAAAGTTACTCAGTGGTGTTCTGGAGCCCTAAAAGAATTAAACAGTATCACACTGTTTTACAATGAGCATCAGAGTAAAGCAGACATTTAGCCTGCCCAGCCCCCTCGATTTCCAACTCATTTCCCCCTCCTATAATCTCTCCTAAAAGCTTCTCAAAGGCAGGGGCTGTTTGTCACTTTTGTCTTTGCATATCCAGTACATAATAAGGTGCCTGTTACAGAATAGGCCCTTAATATAATTCTTGATTGACCTAATGTCTTATAGGCTGTCCTAATTTTTTTTTTAATTTTTGACTCTATGATTTCCTGGGTTTACGGAGCTACCAGTCAAGAACTTTCACTACCGGTTCAAATCAGCATCTTTCCCTCAGTTAGGTAAATGCCCAGGGCTGTGAGAAATTCAATGACTTGCCGAGGCTCACACAAGCAATGTGGCAACTTCTAGGTCATGTTATAGTAGACTTGAACCCATTTCTTCATGACTCAGGATGGCTCACTCTCCACTACACCATAATGCCTTTCTTCTAATTTATAGCAGTTTTTTTTTTTAAATTTGTCATATCTCTGCTTCTAGCTTCTTGACAGCAAAGGCTGTGTTTTATTCATCTTCATATCCAGTAAAACTCTATCCTTCATCCTGGCATCAGGGAGACCTTGGGTTGTCAAAGACAATGATAGTGGCATGGAAGCTCTGGTGAATCCTGCCAAACTAAAAAGTCTGGGAAATAAGCCCAGTGTCTGTCATTCATGAGCAAACCTAGCTATGTTGGGAAAGACTTGCCACTAGAAAGTTGGCCACTCATTGCTGATTTTTTTTTGTCCCAGTAACTCATGAATCCATCTACTGAGGAATATAGAACTCATCTGAAACTGTGGAGGGATTAGCATCACTCACCAAACGATAGATCTTTTGAAGGAATTCCCAGCCTAGTATTTCTGCACTAAAGAAAAATTGAATAATAATAAGCTAAAATGTTTATAATATTTACTCTGTGCTAGGTGCTTTGCAGAGTCATTTCATTGATCCTCACAACAATCCTGGGAGGTAGGTTTTATTATTATCCCCACTTTACAGATAAAGAAATGACAAACAGAGGCTAAATGAACTCCTCAGGATCACAGAGACAGTAAATTTCTGAGGTCAGATTTGAACTCAGCTCTATCCTGTCTCATACATGCCTCAGAATTATACTTTTGAATGACAGAGTTCATCTGGTCTAGGAACTACCTGCTTAGCAATGCTGGAGTGACCAAGTGAAGGTGGTGGCCTTTATCTTATAGTTGCGTGAAGATCACTCCTGATGAGGAAGCTGAGTCCCAGAGAGAGGAATCAAAGTCTCCAAGATAGTAGGGAGCAGAACCATTATTCTATCCCAGATCTTGACTCCCAACCTAGTGGAGTTTTTTTTTTTCCATTACACTCTACAGCTTCCCCTAGTCAACGATCAATAAATTTTTGTTGAACTGTAAGCACCAAGATGAAATTGTCATGAATTTCTAAGAATTTGAGAACTTATAAAAAGAAAAAGCCCAATCTGCATGATAGAATTTTGTGATGCTCTCATGTTTTATCCCAGCAAGGCGGGAGTTAAATTTCTCACTGTCTCAAGAAATCACCACCTGTTCTTTAGCTGTAATTGCAGTGAGAGATGTTTCCAACAGTTCCAATGGGGAGCAATTTTGGTGCTGACAAGAAAAGTCTGGCAAATTAGTGGGTCAGCTGAAGCAGATGGCACCGCTGCTGCTCCCAGGCTTAGTAAGCTGACCATTGGATGGGCCACACATTGAATGCATCTCCCCATTCTGCCCTGGCTCTCACTCTTATCATCTTTTTCCATAAATTGAGAGTTTATTTTTGAGGCAGACTTCCCAGTCTAAGCCTGAACTTCATAAAGGACAAAATCAAGCCACAGAAATTCAAAGAGGATAAATTAGAAGTAACTTGTGCCTCTTAGGAAACTGTCCTCCACAAAGCAGGCCTGCTGGGCAGTGAGCCTGGCCACACTGATGGAGCAAGCAATGTAGCCTAAAAAGGTTTGTTTTTTTATTAGTTTGTTTCCCCAAACTGAGTTCCAAGGGCATTGATCATATCATACTGTCTTTTGTATCACCCATCCACACCAAGTACATGGTAGATATTCAATGAATACTTGGTACTTCACAGGGACATAGATGGAACTAGAAGTGGATCTGAAAGGCCATAGGCCAAGGGTGGGGAACCTGCAGCCTCAAGGCCACATGTGGCCTTCTAGGTCCTTGGGTATGGTTTTTTGACCGAGTCCAAGTTTTACAGAACCAACTCTTTTATTAAGGGGATTTGTTGTGTGAAGTCTGGATTCAGTCAAAGGGCCACATATGGTCTCGAGTCTGCAGGTTCCCCACCCCTGCTCACAGGACCATAGGATCATAAACTTAGAGATGGCAGCGACCTTGAAGTCATTCGGTCCCATCTCTTCATTTTATATATAAACCAACTGAGGTAGAGAGAGGTTAACAAATTGTCACGGTTGACAGAGCAAGGATTCCAACAAGGTGCTCTGACTCTAAATAGATAACTCTTTGCCTTGAACCAAGCTATATCTGACAATTGGATTGCATATAAACTGTGAGTTTCTTAATGCTACTTTATCATTAGGATGTTGGTCTAGCACCCAACTTAGATAAAATTGTGAGGTAGGTGGTTCATTTTTATCTCCCTCAATTGTCCCATTGTGTACCCCTTTACACCCGCATTTGTATCTCCTTCATCCCCCTCCAATGGCCTCCTGGATTCCTCATAATCTCAGTCACAGAGAGAAAAAATTTGTAATTTGAGTTCAAGCATTTGGGTTTCAGTACCTCTTCTGTAACCTACTAGTTGTTTGACCTTCAACAAAGTATTTGACCTTTCTAAATCTCAGTTTCCCTGTCTCTTACATGGGAATATGAATGCTTAGATTACAATGGGGTTAAAATGAGAGAGCATATGTAAGATGTTTTGCGAAACATTATACATAAAGAAGCATTTGTTAGTAAAGAATTTTAAATATATTCACACTACTGTTTATCTGATCATTCAAGACTCAGCAGACATATTCCATAAGTCTATATCTAAAGCTGTTTCTCTGTCTAATTTAACCTTCAAATCACTATCTCGTAGTAGGGAGAGTAAATATAATATTCCCATTCTAAATATGGGGTGAGAAAGTAATAATAATAAAACGAAGAAGAAAAAAAAAGAATAAAGCAGAAGAGAGCAGAAGAAGGAGGAGGAAGAAGATGGAGGAAGAGGAGGAGGAGCTAACTTTCATATAGCACTTACTATGTACTAGGCACTGTGCTAAGCTTTTTATTTTTCAGTAAAGTCTGACATGTCTGTGACTCATTTTTAGAGTTTTCTTGGCAAAGATACTGGATTGATTTGCCATTTCCTTCTCTAGTGATTTTATAGATGAGGAAACTGAGGCAAACAAGGTTAAATGCCTTGGCCAGGTCATACAGCTAATAAGTGTCTGAGGCCAGATTTGAACCCAAGTATTCCTTACTAAGGCCCTATAGTCTATCCACTGCACCATCTAGCTGCCCACTGTGCTAAGAACGTTGTAATCATTATCTTATTTGGTTCTTGACACAACCCTGGAAGGTAAGTACTATTATATTCCCATTTTACAGATGATAAAACTGGGGCAAATAGATTTTTAAGTGACTTACTTAGGGTCACACACCTAGTAAATATCTGAGGCTGGATTTGTACTCAGGTCTCCTTGATTCTAGCTGTGGTGCTCTGTTGTGCCCCCCTAGAGCCATATATTAAGCTTAATGTTTTTTTTTTTTTTTTAAGAATGAATGCCTCTTACTTTATTGTTTCAGAAGCTAAGAAAGAGGACCTGAGATTTGGAAGAGTTGAAGGTGATAGAAGCAGGGCTCTTAATGATGGCATGCAAACAGAGAAACAAAAGATAGCGAATTTCCCATATGTTTTTTGGAATGGAGCTTGACAGACTTTTGCAAGATGGATAGATAGGTAGAACGAAAGACAGGAAAGAAGGATATATAGATACATAGATTAGATAGATGTATACTTGGATTAGATAGGTAGATTAATAGATTAGATAGATAAAAAGATAAAGAGAAATGTCTCTATATGAATAGAATCATAGACTAGTAGAGTTGGAAAAGGCCTCAGAGCTCTCTTTGGTATGGTAGAAGTGACTTTGGACTTGAAGTTAGAAGGCTAGTTTTCAATTCCTACCAATGCCTCTTACTAATTATATAACTCAGCAATTCACTTAACTCTTCTGAACCTCAGTTTTATTATCTGTAAAATGAAAATAATAAAGCTTACATAACTTGGTTAACACACATTGTTGTGATGAAAGTGTTTTGTAATAATGATTATTGCAGGAGATGTTTGTAGATTGTGTATTTTTTGAAGTGTCTTACATATCTATTAGTCTTCTTACACCAACCCTGTGAAGTGCATACTACAAGTCTTATACCCATTTCTTCATCTGTAAAACAAACTGGAGAAGGACACAGCAAACCACTCCAGAATCTCTGCCAAGAAATCCCCAAATGGGGTCACAGAGAGTTTGACATGACTGAAATGGTGACAACAAACATAGAAAAGTTGATTAACTTTGCTAAACCCCAGTATGAAAGCATCACATGCTGACCTGTATTGAGTTCGCAATTATCCAAGACCTTACAATTATCTGTGTCTACTAATGACTCTTTCTCCTTGTACTTAAGTGGTTGATTTTGTTAAAGCAAAGTACATGACTGCATTTATACTTCTTGAGTTTTCCTTTTTTCATTTATATTCATATGCATTTATATTATATTTATATACCATTCCTTACCCATTTAAATACTCATTCACTCACCCACTCACTCACTCAGACTTCTTATATTGCCCAGAGTTGAAGGGTAGTAGCTACTCACAGATCCCATTCCACTGTAGTTTTACATGTCAGCTATGACCTGCTCTATTCCTAAACTGGACTAGTTAATTTCCCTCTTCCTCTTATGCATCCTAGTGGCCTCATGACTTTAGGGGCTTACTATAGTAGTGTCAGACTTCCTGTGGATATCCAATAGGCTTTATTTAGCCCTACTATGCAGCTCAGAACACTTGGGCTCAAGTATTCACCAGCTTCAACCTCCACTAAGTAGAAAAGATGATTAGTATGCACCACCACACCTAGTTGAGACCTACAGAATTTCTACTGAAATTCAGGGTCTTTTTTTCCTATCTGTTGAGTTCTTTTGGTATCCCTGATGTATCATCCAAAGTGTTAACTATGCCTCTTGTTTTATGTCATCTGCAAATTTAATAAACGTGCCCTCTATGTCTTCATACAAGTCATTCATAAAAATTATAAAGAGAACAGGGTAAAGGACAGAATCCTGTGGCTTGCCCTCCCTCCCTCCAGATTGACAGCAATTCATTAATCACCACCATCTGTGTAGGGTTCTTCAATTAGTTCTGAACTCATCTAATTATATATTATCAGTTAGTCCTATTTCTCCATCTTATTCACAAAGATACTACAAATGACTTTGTAAGATACCTTGCTATAGTACAGATACAATAAATAAGATGACAAAATTATAAATTAGAGCTGGGACTGTTTGGTTTAATACCCTCATTTAGAGATGGAAAATCCAAGGACTAACAGAGTTTAATGACTCTGTTAAGGGCACACAGGAAGTAAGTGGCAGAATCAGGATCTGAACACAGACTTTCCACCTCCAAATCTCACATTTTTCTCACTGTGCCATGTCCTGGACACATATACCTGCCTTCTAGGCCCATTCCAGTTCCTCCTGCTCTCCAAACATCGTAGTCAGAAATGATCTTTCCCTCTTCTGTTTTCATTGATGGCCCTTATTCACATTTATTTTTGTCTGTTTGCAAGATCGCACATGTGTGTATATGTATTTTTAAATGGCCTTAGACTTGTCCTTCTAAAAAAGTAAATAAATTTGTACAAGATGACTTGTTAACATTAGCTGTTTTAATAGGTTTAGGCCCATGGTTTAATAGAGCAGATTTGAAATGCTTAGGTTCATAGTAAATATGTCATTGGAACTATAATAATGAAACATACCAATGACTCATCATTACACCTCCAGTTAGAGAGAAAATATTCTCTAACAATGAGCTGAAAGATTAGGATCTTAGTTCTATTCGAGGAAAGAATGAATACTCTCTCTCATTTGATTCCTAGAGCTTCCCTAAGATGAAGTAAACAAAGGGACCCAAGGAAATGGAAAAGTCATGGTCAGATTTTTTTTAATCGAAATAAAAGAGCATACTTAGAACCAGGGTTCTATCTCAACCAGTTGAAATAAAGCAGGAGAAAGGGTAAGGATTTCCAGATGCTCTGCATTCCACTTCAGATATGTCCCAGCCCCCATCAAAGACTCCAAACTCCAAATCAAAGACCCATGATTAAAAAAAAAAAGGTAAGGGAGAAGAAAAATCAGTCTCATAATTTGAGGAAGAAATTTTCCATTATAACTATCACTGCTGTCACGACCATACTGTCCTTCCTCATGGCTAGGCTAGTGGGAGAGAAGAAATACTGCAACTACTTCTTCTCTGCGAGTTCCTCCTCTTCTTGGAAGAGAGATCTTAAAAAGAAATTCAAATTTTTCTGGTATGGCTAGGCCATCTTCCCTAACATTTCTTTTCATTAATACCCTAGATATTCTAGACCTCTTGTTCTTCCAGATGAATTTTGTTATTATTTTATCCAGCTCTGTAAAATAATTTTTTGGTGGTTTGATTGGTGTGGCACTGAATAGATTAATTTAGGTAAAATTGTCATTTTTATCATATTAGCTCGGCCTAACCATGAGCAACTTATATTTTCCATTTATTTATATCTGACTTTATTCGTGTGAAAAACTGCAGGGAAAATTGGAAAATGATAGGGGAGAAACTGGGCATAGACCAATATCTTACACCATATACCAAAATAAGGTCAAAATGGGTTCATTATTTAGGAATAAATGCTGATACTATAAGCAATTTGGGAGAGCAAGGGATAGTTTACCTATCAGATTTATGGAAAAGCAAAGAATTCATGACACAAGAGAGAGCATTACAAAATGCGAAATAGATAATTCTGATTATGTTAAATTGACATGTTTTTGTATAAAAAAGCCGATGTGGCTGGGTGCCCCAAACTGGCAGAGATCCCCAGGCCTCCCAACACAGGACAGCAGTCTGTGGAACCCAGGAGCGGCAACCCAATGCCACCCGCCGTGAAAACACTTACTT
Organism: Trichosurus vulpecula; assembly: GCF_011100635.1. Taxonomy (NCBI): domain Eukaryota; kingdom Metazoa; phylum Chordata; class Mammalia; order Diprotodontia; family Phalangeridae; genus Trichosurus; species Trichosurus vulpecula. The sequence goes on from NC_050580.1 coordinate 68,999,213, forward strand.
CTGAGGCTTGCAGCCTGAAGGAATGAAATGCGGCTTCTCGAACTTCCAGGAGACATAATGTCCAGGTAAACAAACGGCTCTAATCCCTCACCCCCTCACGCAGAGAATTCCTTGGGGGAAAAAAAGAACACTGGAACACAGGAGAAAGAAGTGGAGCTTCAGTGGTCAAATAGTAGAAGTTCATTAGTACCAGAGGGGCAGAGTCGGCAAGGGTCAACACTAGGAGCCCAGACAGTAATCTTGCTCCGCCAGGGGAAGTGCCTGACATCAGCTCAAACAACAAACAGCTGAGACCATTGCTGAAAAGCAACAGTGCGGGAGAGCACCCATAGGGAGTGAGAAGTCAGGGAGCCAGACCCCTCCCCCACACCTCAGGAAACTGAAGGCTATAATTCTAGACTCACAATCCCCAGAATAAGAAAGCTGGGACAGAGAGCCCTGAGCCGCAAAGGCAGATATTTATTTTAAAGCCAGGAAAAGGCAAACCAACATGAAGAAGAACACAAAAAAACCGAGGACAACAGATTCTTTTTATGGAGACAGGAATGATCAAAATACCAATTTGGAAGAGGACAGAAGTGACACTATAGTTCCATCTGATACCTCAAAAGATAGTGTGAATTGGTCTCCAGCCCAAAAAGCATTGCTGGACGAGCTAAAGGAGGATTTTAAAAACCAAATTAGGGAGGTAAAAGAAAAAATGGAAAAAATGGAAAAGTCCCTAAAGAATAAGATTGTCGAAATGGCCATGGAGATTCAGAATCTAAATAGAGAAAAGGACACCCTGAGAGGTAAAATCAATGAATTGGAAAAGGAGACTCAAAAGCAAAATGTAAACACTAACTCATTAAAAATTAGAGTTCAGAAGTGGAAGTTAATGAATCTATGAGGCACCAAGAAGTAGTAAAGCAAAATGTTAAGAATGAAAAAATAGAAAAAAATGTGAAATATCTGTTTATGAAAACAACTGACCTGGAAAATAGATCCAGGAGAGACAATTTAAGAGTTATTGGTCTACCAGAAATCCACGATGAAAATAGGAGCCTTGACAGTATCTTCGAAGAAATTATCAAAGACAACTGCCCAGAGGTCCCAGAACCAGAGGGCAAAATAGTCATTGAAAGAATTCACCAATCACCCCCTGAAAGAGATCCCAAACTGAAAAGACCAAGAAACATTATAGCCAAATTTCAGAACTATAAACTTAAGGAGAAAATACTGTAAGCAGCCAAAAAGAAGAAATTCACATATCATGGAACTACAATCAGGATCACGCAGGATCTCTCAGCTTCCACATTAAAAGACAGGAGAAATTGGAATATGATATTCTGAAGGGCAAAGGAGCTGGGACTACAACCAAGGATCAACTACCCAGCAAAACTAAGCATAATTTTTCAGACAAGGAGATGGACATCCAGTGAAATAAGGGAATTCCAGTCCTTCCTTATGAAAAGGCCAGAACTCAATGGAAAATTTGATCTCAAAATACAAAACTCAAGAGAGACATAAAAACGTAACCAGGGGGAAAAACCCCACAAACCTTATTAACCAATAAGGGCAGGTTGATTGCATCTTTATGTGGGATTATATCATCTTACGTGTGTTTCATATACATATATATATATATATATACATATATACATACATACATACACATATATATGTCAGTCTTGAGAATGGTACAGCTATTATGGCAATTGAAAGGGATACACATAGATTGTGAATGCCTGTATAAATTAACAGATGTAAAGATAAAAAACATAAGTAAGAGATATAAAGAGAGGGTTATGAGAGAAGAGGTAAGGAGGTGGTAGAAAAGGGGAAATTACACCAAATGAAGTGGCACAAAAACATATTATAGTAGAGGGAAAGAAGGGAGGGACAAGAGCAGTATTTGAACTTCACTGTCATCTGATCTAGTTCAAGAAGGGAATAAGATACCCTGATAAGTTTAGAAATCTAACTTGTCCTACGGGAAGTAGGAAGGGGGGGGGGGAAAGGGAGGGGGGTGGTCAGAAGGGAGGGGAGAAGTAGCAAGTGGGAAATGGTAAGATAAGGGAGGGGAATAAAGAGGGAGGGTAAACTGAGGAAGGCAGCGGTCAAAAGCAAAACTTTGTTGAAGAGGAGAAGGGGAAAGGGAAAAATAAAAGCATAAACAGGGGGAAATAGGATGGAGAAAAAGACAGACAGAAATCATAACTCTGAACGTGAATGGGATGAAAACTCTCATGAAACAGAAGCAGATAGCAGAATGGATTAAAAACCATAATCCTACAATATGCTGTTTACAAGAAACACATTTGAAACAGGGGGATGCGCACAGGGTAAAGGTAAAAGGCTGGAGTAAAATATATTGTGCCTCAGCTAAAGTAAAAAAAGCAGGTGTAGAAATCCTAATCTCAGACAAAACAAAAGTAAAGATAGATTTAATTAAAAGAGATGAGGAAGGACATTATATCCTGCTAAAAGGCACCATAAAAAATGAAGCAATATCATTGTTTAACATATATGCACCAAGTGGTAAGGCATACAAATTCTTAGAGGAGAGGTTAAGGGAGTTACAGGAAGAAATAGACAGCAAAACTATAATATTGGGAGACCTCAACCTCCCCCTTTCTGAACTTGATAAATCTAACCTCAAAATAAATAAGAAAGAAGTTAAGGAGGTAAACAGAATTTTAGAAAAGGCAGGTATGATAGACCTCTGGAGAAAACTGAATAGGGATAAAAAGAAATATACTTTCTTCTCAGCAGTATATGGCACATACTCAAAAATTGACCATGTACTAGGGCATAAAAACCTCACAATCCAGTGCAGAAAGGCAGAAGTAGTCAAAGCACACTTTTCAGATCATGATGCAATAAGAATCATTTTCAATAAAGTACCATGGAAAAATAAGCTAAAAACTAATTGGAAACTAAATAATTTAATTCTAAAGAATGAGTGGGCCAAAGAACAAATCAGACAAACAATTAATAACTTCATTCAAGAGAATGACAATAATGAAACAACATACCAAAACTTATGGGATGCAGCAAAAGCAATTCGTAGGGGAAGTTTTATACCTCTAAATGCTTACATGAATAAAATAGGGAAAAAGGAGATCAATGATGTGGGCATACAGCTGAAAAAGCTAGAAAAAGAGCAAATTAAAACCCCCAATTAAATACCAAATTAGAAATACTGAAAATCAAAAGAGAGATTAATAAAATTGAAACCAAGAAAACTATTGAATTAATAAATAAAACAAAGAGCTGGTTTTATGAAAAAATCAATAAAATTGATAAACATTTGGTCCATTTGATTAAAAAAAAGAAAGAAGAAATTCAAATTACCGATATCAAAAATGAAAAGGGTGAGTTCACTTCTAATGAAGAGGAAATCAAAACAATAATTATGAATTATTTTGCCCAATTGTATGCCCATAAATTTGACAACCTTAGAGATATGGATGAATACCTACAAAAACATAAACTACCCAGGTTAACAGAAAAGGAAGTACAATTTCTAAATAACCCCATCTCAGAAAAAGAAATTGAGCATGCCATCAATGAACTCCCTAGGAAAAAATCTCCAGGGCCAGATGGTTTTACATGTGAATTCTATCAAACATTTAAGAACAACTAATTCCAATACTTTGTAGACTAGTTGGGAAAATAGGTGAAGAAGGAGTCCTACCAAATTCTTTTTATGACACAAATATGGTAGTAATACCTGAACCACGTAGAGTCAAAACAGAGAAAGAAAATTATAGACCAATTTCTCTAATGAATATTGATGCAAAAATTTTAAATAAAATATCAGCAAAAAGATTGCAGCAACTAATCACAAGAATAATACACTATGACCAGGTAGGATTTATTCCAGGAATGCAAGGCTGGTTCAATATTAGGAAAACTATTAGCATAATTGACCACATCAACAACAAAACTAGCAGAAACCATATGATCATCTCAATAGAAGCAGAAAAAGCCTTTGACAAAATACAACACCCATTCCTATTTAAAACACTAGAAAGCATAGGAATAAATGGAACCTTCCTTAAAATTATAAATAGCATCTACCTAAAACCATCAACAAGCATTATTTGTAATCGGGATAAACTAGATGCATTCCCAATAAGATCAGGGGTGAAACAAGGATGTCCATTATCACCCCTACTATTCAATTTGGTACTAGAAACGTTAGCTGTAGCAATAAGAGAAGAAAAAGAAATTGAAGGAATTAGAATAGAAAAAGAAGAAACTAGATTATCACTTTTTTGCAGATGATATGAGGATTTATTTAGAGAATCCTAGAGAATCAAGTAAAAAACTACTTGAAATAAACAACTTTAGCAAAGTTGCAGGATATAAAATAAACCCACATAAATCCTCAGCATTCCTATACATTACTGACAAAGCCCAACAGCAAGAGATAGAAAGAGAAATTCCATTCAAAGTTACTGTAGACACTATGAAATATTTGGGAGTCTATTTGCCAAGACAAACCCAGGATCTATATGAACATAACTATGAAACACTTTTCACGCATATAAAGTCAGATCTAAATAAATGGAAAAATATCAGTTGCTCATGGTTAGGCTGAGCTAACATAATAAAAATGACAATTTTACCTAAATTAATCTATCTATTCAGTACTATACCAATTGAACTACCAAAAAATTATTTTACTGAACTGGACAAAATTATAACAAAATTCATCTGGAAAAACAAGAAGTCTAGAATATCTAGGGTATTAATGAAAAGAAATGCTAGAGAAGGTGGCCTAGCCATACCAGATATTAAACTGTACTACACAGCAGCAGTCATCAAAACTACCTGGTACTGGCTAAGAAACAGAGGTGTGGATCAGTGGAATAGGATAGGAATACAAAATGGAGAAGTCAACAACTATAGCAATCTACTCTTTGATAAACTCAAAGAGGCCAGTTTCTGGGCTAATAATTCACTATTTCACAAAAACTGTTGGGAAAATTGGAAAATGGTAGGGCAGAAACTGGGCATAGACCAATATCTTACACCATATACCAAAATAAAGTCAAAATGGGTTCATGATTTAGGAGTAAAGGCTGATACTATAAGTAATTTGGGAGAGCAAGGAATAGTTTACTTATCAGATTTATGGAAAAGAAAAGAATTCATGACCCAACAAGGGATAGAGAGCATTACAAAATGCAAAATGGATAATTTTGATTATGTTAAGTTGAAATGTTTTTGTACAAAAAAAGCCATTGCAACAAAAATTAGGAGGGAAGCAGAAAATTGGGAGAAAATCTTTACAACTAGAATCTCTGATAAAGGCCTCATTTCTAAAATATACAGGGAACTGAGCCAAATATATAGGAATACAAGCCATTCCTCAATTGAGAAATGGTCAAAGGATATGAACAGGTAGTTTTCAGAGGAAGAAATTAAAGCTATCTATATGCATATGAAAAAATGCTCTAAATCACTACTGATTAGAGAAATGCAAATCAAAGCAACTCTTAGATACCACATCTCTCCTGGAAGATTGGCTAAAATAACAAAACAGGAAAATGATAAAGGCTGGAGAGGATGTGGGAAAATTGGAACATTGTTACATTGCTGGTGGTGTTGTGAGATGATCCAGCCATTTTGGAGAGTACTTTGGAACTACGCCCAAAGGGCCACAGGAATGTTCATACCCTTTGACCCAGCAATACCACTTCTAGGGATGTATCCCAAAGAAATCACACAAGCGGGAAAAGGACCCATATGTACAATAATATTTATAGTGGCTCTTTTTGTGGTAGCCAAGAATTGGAAATCAAAGGGATGCCCATCAATTGGGGAATGGCTGAACAAGCTGTGGTATATGAAGGTAATGGAATATTATTGTGCCATAAGAAATGGGGATGATACGCACTTCATAACAACCTGGAAAAACCTACACGACATAATGCTGAGTGAGCGGAGCAGATCCAGGAGAACATTGTACACAACCACAGATATATGGATTCCGTGAGGAGCAACCCTGATAGACTTTGCTCTTCTCAGCAACACAAGGTGCAAGGACAACTCCAAAGGACTCACGATGGAGAATGCTATCTACATCCAGAGAAAGAACTGTGAAATTTGAATGCAGATTGAGGCACACTTCACGCTCGCCTTTTTCTCTTCTCTCTTGTTTTTGTTTTTAGGGGTGTTTTTGGCTCTGTTTCTTCTTTCTCACGACTCATTCCATTGGTCATAATACATCTCCGCAACTTGACTAGTGTATAAATTAATTCAATACAAAGTTATACGTGGTAGTTATATGAGATTCCATGCCATATTGGGGAAGGAGGGGGGAAGGAGGGGAGAAAATCTGGAACTCAAAATTATGTAGAACAGCCTGTTGTAAACTAAAAATAAAAATAAAAAAATAAAAAAGGAAAAAAAAGAAATTATTTTAACCGCACTAAAAAAAAAAGCCAATGCGACAAAGATTAGGAGGGAAGCAGAAAATTAGGAGAATATCTTTACAACCAGTGTCTCTGATAAAGGCCTTATCTCTAAAATATAGAGGAAACTGAGCCAAATTTATAGGAATACAAGTCATTTCCCAATTGAGAAATGGTCAAAGGATATGAACAGGCAGTTTTCAGAGGAAGAAATTAAAGATATCTATAGGCATATGAAAAAATGCTAGAAATCACTACTGATTGGAGAAATGCAAATCAAAACGACTCTTAGAAACCATATCTCTCCTGTCGGATTGGCTAAAATGACAAAACAGGAAAATGATAAATGCTGGAGAGGATGTAGGAAAATTGGAACATTGTTACATTGCTGGTGGAGTTGTGAACTGATCCAACCATTCTGGAGAGCAATTTGGAACTATGCCTAAAGGGCTATAAAAATGCTCATACCCTTTGACCCAGCAATATGACTTCTAGGGCTGTATCCCAAAGAGATCACACAAGTGGGAAAAGGATCCATATGTATAAAAATATTTATAGCGGCTCTTTTTGTAGTAGCAAAGAATTGGAAATCAATTGCCCATCAATTGGGGAATGGCTGAACAAGTTGTGGTATATGAAAGTAATGGAATACTATTGTGGTATAAGAAATGGGGATGATAGGGACTTCATAACAACCTGGAAAAACCTACAGATATAATGCTGAGTGAGCAGAGCAGGACCAGGAGACCATTACACACAACCACAGATATATGGATTCTGTGATGACTAACCCCAATAGACTTTGGTCTTCTCAGCAATGCAAGGTGCAAAGACAATGCCAAAGGACTCACGATGGAGAATGCTATCTACATCCAGAGAAAGAACTATGGAGTCTGAATGCAGATTGAGGCACACTTTATGTTCGCCTTTTTTTCCCTTTGTTTTTTTTTTCTCTTTTGTTTTTTTTTTCTTTTTGGATCTGTTTCTTCTTTCTCATGATTCATTCCATTGGTCATAATTCTTCTTTACAACTTGACCATTGTGTAAATAATTTCGATGCAAAGTTATATGTACAAGATATATCTGATTCCATGCCATTTTGGGGAGGGAAGGAGGGAGGTGGGGGAAGACAATCTGGAACTCAAAATTATGTAGAACCGAGTGTTATAAACTAAAAATAAAAAAACCTCAAAAAGAAAAAAAAAGAAATTCCCACCTCCCCAGCAGGGGAATAGCCTCTCACTGGAGGTATAATGATGAGTCATTGGTATATTTCATAATTACGGTTCCAATGCCATATTTACTATGAACCAGAGCATTTCAAATCTGCTCTATTAGACCACAGACCTAAACCTATTAGAACAACTACTGTTAACTAGTCACACTGTCCAAATTTATTTTTTTAGGAAGACAAGTCTAAAGCTATTTTAAAGTACTATTAGACTATCCTCCAGTTGAGATCTCCTGTTTGCTCCCTTATGTCTTGAGTTGGGAAGAAATACAACTCCTTAGTGACTTTAGTCTTTAGTCTTTAGTGACTTTAGTGACTTTCCCTTCAGCAAGACAACTAGTCCAAGTCTTTCCAGAAAAAAAAAAAATTTAGAAACATATAACCAGGACTTAAATCCATGAGGACTCCTAGTGATTATTGTATCTCTTTTTAACTGCTTGAAACATAAGTTTACTAGCCCATTGTAAAACTTTGCAAGATATAGACACAAACTCTTATGTTGGTAGTAAGGAAAATCTTTTTTTTTTCTTCGTTTAAAATATTGGGACATTTTCTTTCATCATACATCATCTCTCCTGTCCTCTATGATTCTTAAAAGATCAACAATTCAAATATCACATTTTCAAGTTCTTTCTATACCCTAGAAAGTAAATTATCTAGGCAGCAGGGTGGCATGGTGGATAGAGTGCTAAGTCTGGAACTGGAAAGAGCTGAGTTCAAACACATATTTCTTTCTATTGTTATTGTTTTTCCTGTTGATTTTTTCTGTTCATGTTTAGGTTCTTTGAGTTTCCTTCTCCCTGAAATCTGTGCTACTTTCAGTCTTTCTTCTCCTTATTTTCTTTATCACTTATTTCCTAACTCCCTCCACTCTGATTGTGGTTTCCTTGGTGAATAGATCTCAAAGCTTCTCAGTATCCTCTTATACTGAACAATTCACAGCTCACCAGACTATATTTCTACCCCCCAGTGACTTTTGGATGGTCAGAAGTGGTCACAGCTGAATACCATACTCTTTTCTTCAGGCTAGTTGAATGCTGGACAGCCCCATACACATATGGTGTCCTGTCTTGACAACTAGTTCCACTCCCTTTGTTGGTCAGTTCTCTGGTCTGGTACCAGCAGTTAAGAGCTTTATTTCTCCAGTACTGGAAGAGTCTGCTTTCCCTAGGACTGGCAGTTCAGCTTTTTGCAGTATTGGTGCTTCTGCACTGCCAGCCCTGGCAGGATTTTGCTTCTGAAAGCCTGTACCCAAGCTGGTTGTCAAGGTCTTGAGCAAACTTACCCAGTCTGGAGCCAGGGTCCCCATGACAATGGAAAGAGGGAGGGGGGCCCAAAGTACAGAGGTTGGCTTTAGTGAAAGCCTGTGTCATGTGTTTGGGTCTACTGGTGCAGCTTTGATGCTGGTAGTGTAGGAGATAGAGGAGGGGTACTGGGTGAGTTCAGCTTCAGTGAACATCAGTTCCTGTATTTTCTTTCCTTTTAAGTTTTTCTTTTTATTTTATTCTGGTGTTTTAGATATGGATATAGCTGAAAGTATTTTATCTTTGGCATATAATTTCTATTTTGGAGAGGTTTGAGTGGTCAGAGAAATATTTATTCTACCATCAGATTAATCTGAGTTTAAATCCATCCTCAGATACTTAATAGCTGTGTGACCCTGGGCAAATCACAACCTCTCTGTCTGCATCAATTTTCTCAAATGTAATATTGGAATAATAATAGCGCCTATCTCCCAGGGGGTGTTGTGAAAGTCAAATAAGGTTACATTCTCTTCCTTTCCCTATCTCGATCCCTTGGTAACCCTGCTTAACTCTGCAAACTCTCCTATGGCTAATCAAGCCTTGCCAAGTGTTAATCTTAAATCATTCTCACCATTTGTAGTCTTTGCTCCTATCTACATGCTGCTGAACAGAGCTGGAGAATATCATGATTGGGTGTACTAAAAACATATATGTTACATAATCTCACTTGGGCCCTCACTTCAGGAAGGCAATATTTTTTTTTTTACACCTAGTTAATCAGTTCATAATCTCACCGTGGTGGCTATTGCAAACCATTTTGTCCCTCTTCAAGTTTCCTATGGTATCCATTTTCCACCCCCTAATCTCTCAATTGAGGAACTTGTCTTATTCTTCACTAAAATAATTGAAGTCATTCACCAAAAGCGTTCTCTTCTCCCTTCCTACTCATAATATACTTCTCAGATGCTTTCCTTCACTACTTCATCAGCCTTTCTCACATGGAGGAGTAGCCTCTTTATGTGCATACTTGATCCCATTCCATTCTGTGTTTAAAAGCAGATTCCCTGCCCCCTCCCATCATTTTTTTCTTACTAATCTTCAGCCTCTCCCTATCTACTTGCTACTTCCTTGCTGTGTACAAATAAATCCATGTCTCCCACATGCAAAAAAAAGACACGCAAACAACTTGATCCCCATATATTATCATCATATCCTCTCCACTCTTTCATGACTAAACTCCATAAGAAAGCCACAAAAGGGCTTCCACTTTTCTCTTACTTTCTTCTAAATGCTAGATAGCCTAACTGCAAATCTCATCATTTACTTAAAACTCAAAATCTCCAAAATTACCAATGGTCTCTTACTTACCAAGTCTTATAGCCTCTTTTCAATTCTTTTTATTAATCATCTGCAGTATTTGTCATTATAAAGTATCCTCTTCTTGATACTTTCTCCTCCATAGGTTTTTGTGACACTCCTTTCCTGGTTTTTCTTTTCTGGCCACTTCCTCTTAGTCTCCTCTGCTGAATTATCCTGCAGGTGCTATCCTCAGCTATAATTGTCTCCTAAAGGGTCCCACCTGGGCCCTCTTCTCTCTTTACTAGACTATATCATTTGGTGATTACATCAATTCACATTGGTTCAGTTATCTCTGTGCAGAGGATTTTCAAATCTATTTATCCAGTTTTAACTTGTCTTCTAACCTCCAGTCTTGCATCACCAATTGCCTATTGAACATCTCAAACTACATATCCTATAGACTCCTCAAACTTGACTTTTTCAAAACAGAATTTATTGTCTTTCCTCCCAAGTCTTCCCCTCTTCTCATCTTCCTTATTACTGTCAAGAGTAACGCTATATGTCCAGTCACCCAGTCTTATAACCTAGGTAGGATCCTAGAATCAGCACTCTCTTTCACTGCCTCCCCCACCTGTATATCCAATATGTTGCTAAGTCCTGTTGATTCTATCTTTGTAGCATCTCTTGTATAAGTCCACTCAGCTACCAAAGTAATGGTCCTAAAGTGCGATTCTGACCCTGACATCACCAGTTCAATAAAATTTGGTGATCCTTATTCCCTCAAATATTAAATATAAAATAACTTGGTTTTCAAAGCCCTTTGGAATCTGGCCCTTTTCTACATTATAGTTTTTTTAAACTCCAGTTCACATATTCTATGACCAAATGAAACTGGCCTACTTACTATTCCTCAAGCAGGACACTTGATTTTATGAAGCCATTTATGTTCACTGTCTATCTCCAATGCCTAGCATGCTCTCCCTCCTAAAGTTCACCTTCTGGATTCCTAGGCTCCCTTCAAGACTCAACTCAAATCCCTCTTTTGGTCAGAAGCCTTTCTTTTCCCACTTCCTCAATCCTATGCTGGTGCTTTCCCTCTGAGTTTGCCTACCACTTACAGTGGATAGAGCTTTTATGTACAAAGTTGTTGTCTCTCTAATTAGAATCTGAGCTCCTTGAGGATAGCTGCCACATGTTTTTGCCTTTCTTTGGATCCCCAGTGTCAAGCATAGTGCCTAGAATTTAGTGGGTATTCACTAACTGCTTTTTATTTGACCAGCTGTCCCATATGTGTTAATGTCATCCATAAGCTCCATCAGGCAAAAATATCTAACTTGTCATAGAAAAAACAGAAATCTCCTTTTCACTTCCTCTAATAATGATTCTTCTTTTCTGAGAACACCTGTTAAACAGTATACTCATATCACAGCCTATTTCTTACAATGACAGAAAGGCTATCTGAGAGGTCTCACCATCATAGGCTGTGGCTCAGAAGGCTCCATGGTATTAGTTGGTGCCTTCATGATTTGGAGAGATGGGAATGTTACAGTCAGGTGGTTCCTCCACAAGCAATGGATAAGAAATATTGTATGATGAGTGAAGTTTAATAACCAGAACATAGTTTATGCACATGAAAGCCCAGAAGCAGGGAGGGATTTGTGGAACAACACAGTCAAAGTCAGGATCAAAACCAAATGGAGTAGGAGGGGAATACAGAGAGAGGAGAGGGTCCATTTTGGGATGCATGAATTCCATTCCATTACTACATTCATATCAAGTTCTAAGACTCTAGGCATCTTTGGAAACTTAGTTGCATGTGACCTAAAAAGCATTCACACATCAACTGGGTGCAAATTGGACAGGGTTCTAGACCTGGAGTTATGAAAAACTGAATTATAACTACCTCATATGCTTACTAGCTATGCAACTTGGGCATGTAATGACCTTTCTTAGCCTCAATTTATCTATAAAATGGCATATATATATGTGTATATATATATATATATATGTGTGTGTGTGTGTATATATATATGTATATATATATATATATATATATATATATGTATATGTATAGCACCTTCCTCACAGAATTGTAGTCAAGATAAAAATACAGGGAGTTCCAAAAATCTTAGCAAACTAAGACTTAGGATGCACTGTGCATACATGTATGTGTGTATAAACATACACACATATGAAGATCATATATATGTGTATATATACATATATACACACACACACACACACACACATACACACACACACATATATATGACAAGTTCCAGTAAGATAGAATTTGTTTGAACACAAAGGAAGAACATTCAAGAAGTTGAACTATTCCCCCATAAAATATTGCCTTCTCTGGGAGGTAGTGAGCTCCAGATTATCGAAGGATTTTAGCCAGGTTTTAAGAAGTTTTTAAGCTGTGAAATCTATATCTTCATTGGGTCAGAATACATATTATGTGTATGTATGTATGCATGCATATTATGTGTATGTAGGCACATGTATGTATATGTATATTACATATGTACATGTCTGCCTACGTGTATAGATATATGCATTATATACTTGCAATGCATATAGAGAAAGCCATTCATGAACCATAAAGCAGCATATTAATGTTGGATTTCATTATTAGTAATAATTATTATTAACTAGGTTCCTCTAAATTCACCCCAGCTATAAAACTCTCACTACCACTACTCTCAGTGCTTTCTACCAGTACGTTGTTTCTAAGTGGACTCAGATTCCATCCATCTAACAAAGACCTTTGACAGCATCCCAGATAGCTTAAAAACTTTCTTAAAATGTGGTTAAACCCTTCAGGAGCTCACAAACTCCCAGAGAAGGCAAATTTTTCCTTGGATCCAGTGAAATTCTACCTTCCCTCACTTTATAGTCATTAAATCCAGTTCTGACCCTGGAGTTACATCTACTACCCATTCCTTCTTCTACATGGCAGTCCTTCAAATATTTGTGACCACTAAATCTCCACTTTATAGACTTTTAGTTCTGACCTCTAGTTTCAAATAAAATATATCTCTTTTTCATTTAACATTGAGTTCTCTGTTTGCTACTGTCCGATAAAGGCCTAGAACCTTTGTTATTACAAATAGAGGTGCAACATAAAAAAATACATTCTGTACAGCAGACTTTTTGGTATTAATGACATACACATTTCTTATTAAAAAAATATTCATATTTAAAATTAACTTGGCAACTAATCAACTGTTGGAGGAGATGGAGAAAGCTTGGATGATTCTACATTTTTTAGCCTGCATGATGAAAAGAATGATGAGGTCATTGATAGAAAAGGGGAGACTCAGAAGAGGTGCAACCTTTGGGGTTTGGGGGAGAAACTATGGGTTTGGTTTTACACGTATCAAACTAAAGATGCTAGCAAGACATCCTAGTAGTGGTTTCTATCAGGCACTTAGTCTCAGGTGACAAATAGAGCCTGAGAATATAACTTTGATGGGTAATTATAAAATCTGTGAAAGGGGATGAGTTTTGATTCCAGAAAAATTGAGGAAAAAAAGAAGCCTATTGTCAGGGCCTCAAAGGAGACATAGCTTTATGAGAGTTGGGTAAATAACAGTGGGGTTGCCCAAATCATTCCACTAGCTTGTGAATAATGAGAGCTGAGCCCCCCTCTCTGCTTTGATCAGGATGGGGAAAATGTCACATTTTCATTTCTTCAGTGTTTTCATTCCCCTCTGAGAACATGTAGGAACTGAGATGCTCAGGTCATGGCCAGATTATTTGTAACAATGACAGAAAGGGTATGTGGTATGTGTAAGAATGGTTGGTTGAGAGGGGAAAAAGACTTTGTCACAATGTGTCATTTCAAAATGTCCAAATGATGTTTGGGAAAGGACTTCTCTGTGATTGTTCCATTTAACATGCAGTCATTCCTATGCCAGTCTGTATGTCTGCAGGTGCTGGAGGGAGCCTGAAGAACAGATGCTTCCTTTTCCTACCTTATGCAGAAATTCCAGGTGACATTTGGCTTCAGTGTGGAAAATCTGATCCTTTCAGATTTTGCAACAACCTCAGCAAAGGAGATTATTATTTTTTTTTCTAAGTAAATTTAAACATATGGATGACAAGTGAAATTTTTCAAAGCTTGTTGAGTGTAGAGCATATAGTGATGAGGAGCAGGATGAGAAGAAAAATTGCATCCCATAAACAATTATACTGCTCACCAACAGCCTGCTGAAAGGGAAAATTGCTTTTCTGCCACTGAACTCTGCATTACCTTATTCAACTCATGGCTGTTAGCTGCAATCTTAAGCATTATTGGGGAAGAATTGTCACTAAATTCATAGAACAAATGAACAGCCTGCTGGGAATTGTCAGGCCAAAACACCATGGTAAATACAAGATTTCTCAATGCCACCTGGAATGACAGCCATGCAGCTTTGCCGGTATCTTAGCAGAGGCCAGGGGAAAATATTCTGAAAGGCTTGTAGTTTATAGGGGCCTTCTTTGGGTGATTCACAGAGAGGTAAATATGGGCATGCTTATAGAAGTCTTTATATTCTAAAACAAATGATATAACATTATGCAATTGCTGGACAAAGAAACTAAATAAAAACTATATGTCCAGTGCACCAACAAAGGACAAAATTATTTCTAGGAAACCATCTATTGTCATCAAGAAAATGCCTTCATACAGAGGGAAAAGAGCTAGGATGGGAGGCAGAAGACTTAAGAGCTAAGTTGGTCTCATGTCTACCATTGACTTGTTGTGTGACTTTCGGTAATAGTAACAATAATTTATATTTGCATAGAATTTGAAGGATTTAAAAGTGATTTCTTCACATTTTCATAGGGAAACTATTCCTATTTTATACATGAGGAAACTGAGGTTTGGAATATTTAGCAACTTATCTTCAGTCCCATAGTTTTAGACAATGACTTTGAACCCAGGTCTTGTGCTACAAGTCCAATGTTGCTTCCTCTATATATCAATGCTTCCAAAAAAGAGATTATATTAGATCATCTTAAATTTACTAAGTTTATTGCACCAAGGAACCCCACTCAATGCTCATGTTGGTAGAAAGATGAATAGTGAAGTATTTATTAAGCTCTGATATGTCAGGCACTGCAGCCAGAACAGGGATACAAATAAAAGCAAGTGCCTACCCACAAGGCACAATGCCCAGTATGTAGTAGGTATTTTAAGAATGTTTACTGACTGATAAGCAATACATAGAGACAAGATGAAAAGAAAAAAAGAATGAGCTTTGGAGATTGGGGTGAGGGGAGTGGCATGAAAAAGATGGCTGGAAAGGCATGGGGAGCACTGATTCCTAGAAAGATTTGGTGAAGGCAGAGCCCGAGGTAAAATCCAACATCTAAGTAGGAAGAGGATGGCTGGAGGCTAGGCTGCACGGAGATGAGACATAAGGGAACTGTTAATGGATAAACAGTAGGATATGGAGTCAGGATGACCTGATTCTAGGTCCACCCTTAGACTCATGCTGGCAATGTGACCTTAGATAAATCATTTAATCTCTCAGTGCTACATGCAGCTCTCTAAGACTATTAGTTGCAGAGAAGATGATAATATGTATTGGTAGAGGGAGCTGCTAACATCAATGAAATTACAACTCCAGTATAAAAACAAACAAAAAAGCCCTCCCCTTTACTCCATATATTAATTTGATTTTTAATAAGTATAATGAGGGTTGGGCCTTTGAGCATGTGCAGTACTGCCAACCTGTAACAAAGTTGCTTCCAGGGATATATAATGTAAGGCCTTCCCTTTGACTTCAGAGGACTCATAGGTACTCTGGAACTTTTCTTCCTATTCACTTACTATGGGGTCATTAAAAAGCCTTTAAAGTGACTTTTGAACTAAAATTAACTGTGCATAGAAAATTCTCTAGGGAAAGAATTTGGTCATTGAATTGTTTCCTCTCCCTTTTGAGTGAGATGGAAGGACTTCTATGGGCCTCTTGGATGAAGAGGTGATTTGGGCCTTTATCTAATCACCTTGACCACCATGTGACCTTCCACACATGTTTCTACTCTTTTTTTTGTTCTATTTGTAGTTTTTCTTCACTGCCCCTAGGAGAAAGGGCATTTGAGATGCAATGACCTTCTGAGTTTCAAAAGGTTGTAAGAACCACCAAAGGTCTAGTTACAGGAATCCAAAGTAAAGTCTGTTAGAGCCAGAGCAGTCCTGGGGCTAGAACAATCTACTTGATCCAGCCCAGTAGCTAAGACTCTGTTTCCTATAAGCAAAGGAGCAACTGGTTCATCACCTATGATATGTCCAGAAGTGAAGATTATAAGGGAGAAGGGGGATAATTTATGGTTCCCACCTTAAGGTGGAGTCCATCATCCCTAGGCATTAAGGAGTAAAGAGTAGAGTATGTCATCATGGGGGTGGTGTTGGCAATGTGTATTCAAGTTCAGTTCTTGGTGTATCTTCTCAATAAATATCTTTGTCAAAGCTAATTGGTATTAATTTACTGAGCAGCTAGGTGGCCCAGTAGATAAAGTGCTAATCCTGGAGTCAGGAGGACCTGAGTTCAAATGTGGCCTCAGACACTTAATAGTTGTGTGACACTGATTAAGTCATTTAATCTTTCTTGCCTCAGTTTCCTCATCTGTAAAATGAGCTGGAGAAGGAAATGGCAAACCCCTCCAGTATCTTTGCCAAGAAAACCCCACACGGGATCCCAAAGAGTTGAACACAACTAATCAACAAAACAACAACATAAATTAATGCTATCAATTATATTAAGGAGATAATAACTTATCAAAAGAGTTTGGGGCACTAAGCCTGGGTGAGATGATACTGAGCAGATGGTAATTAGGTGATGATATTTGAGGGATTACACTGAATGAGGGCTCGAGAACAAAGGCATTAGAAGAACCCTCTTAGTTCCTAGTACTTCCAGATGCTGGGGAGCGACATTAGATCGGGTAGGGCTAATGGGTTTTCAAAAATTGCCCCAGAACCTAATTAGGTCATAGAAGTAGTAAAAAAAAATCCCATGAAATGCACTTTTTCATGGAAAATATATTCTATCATTTTTGCAGAAAGAGTTGCACAAACAGGAAGAAAGGCACAGACAGATTTGACTTTCACATAGGATTTCATCTACAGCTGGGCAACATTGAGCCTAGAAAACTGTGACTCAGTCTAGACAAGATCCCCTCTGGGTGCTTCTTCCCTACCTGAGCCCAGAATCTCATTCTGGAACTAGTCCTAATGTCACCACAATAAGGAAGGCAGGAGAGCTGAGCAGTGGGGAAGGGAGGTGGCAGCTGCTACCAATAGCATCATCTTCTCTCCCATGCTGGGGCTGCCTGCAGCAAGCAGATAAAAGAAAGAAGAAAGATTATTTGGCTGCTGTTCTAGGCTGGCCCACTATATTGTGGTTACAAAGCTCATTATTCTTCAAGCCAAGAGGTAGGGGGGAATAAGAGGTAGGAGGAAGAGGGAGGGAGAGGGAGGGAGAAACAGAGAGAGAGAGAGAGAGAGAGAGAGAGAGAGAGAGAGAGAGAGAGAGAGAGAGAAATAGTGACAGAGACAGAGAGACACAGACAGAGAAAAACAGATACAGAGACAGAGGCAGACAGAGACAGACAAAGAGAGAAACAGAGACACACAGAGACAGAGAGACACACAGAGACAGAGACAGATTGAGAGAGACAGAGTGACACAGTGAGAAACATAGAGAGAAGGAGATAGAGACACACAGAGAGAATTATGGGATTCTCATATTTTAATAGACTAGCTTATTCCAGTTCTATTTTCCTATGATATAGGAGTTGGAAGTAGAGATCTAAGAGATTTGGGACAGGCAGGCAGGAAAGGAAAGAGGGGAGCAAGGAAAGAAGGAGGGAAGGAAGGCAGTAGGGAGGGAGGGAGGCAGGGAGGGAAGGAAGGAAGATTAATTTTAGGGGGGAGGAAACCATGTAAGACCACTTTTTTCCTGAAAAAAATATAGAAAATGTTGCCCTAGATCCATATAGACTTTGTTTTCTGTAATTTCAAAAACCAAATTTTACAAAACATATTTTATGTTCTTAAATGAATAAAGCTATATTTAAAAGATACTTGAAAAGATAGCATCATGGGCTCTGAGTTAGAAGAAGTCCTACTCATCTAGTCCATCTTTTAGTATTGTTTCCTCTGGTCCTGTTGCTGGAAGCCTGACCAGGAGGCATCAACATAAAGAGCCATGAATAAGAAGTTTCCCTTATATTGGCTGATAACTTCCTGGTTTGAGGAAATGAGTGATATCATGGGTAGGCATAGGTTGGAGCAAGAAACACAGTGTAAGAAGTGAATTTCAGTAACTAGAGCACAGGCTGTTGATATGATAAACCAGGGATGAAAGGAAACATCTGGAGTAGAAGCAGGGTCAAAGCAAGGATATAAACCAAGTCAAATTAGAAGGAGAGTGAGCAAGTAGGGGTAGGAAAAGGCAAAGTCAATTGGGTAGGTCACTAAAATTTCATACTCTTTGGAAGGCAAGAGAGGATTGAACCTTGGTCAAATTGAATTCTGTGCTGATGTGGTCATTCTAGCTGTAAGAGGCTGTAGATATTTGAAGGACTAAAGAAATAGGTTTTTACTGCATTTCGGGCAAGTAATTCAGCTTTAAAATTTCAAATAACCAGGACCTCATCACTTCATGCAATAACAAACTAATCAAGAAGAAGCATTTATTAAGTGCTTACTGTGCTCTGGTTACTGAGCTTGGTCCTGGGGATACAAACACAGAAATAGAATAGTTCCTTCCTCGAAATGCTGATTAATATTCTGGTAGAACTGCCACTTCTATTGTGTATTTGACATCTTAGGAAATCATTCCTCATGTTACATCAAATTCTATCTTGCTGCAACTCCCCATCATTGAGCCTAGGTGTGTTTTTTGGGTTACATATAATATACAATTCCTCTTCCACAGCACCATCCTTAAATATTTGAAGACAGTGAATATTTTAATCCTAATGCAACTTTTTAAGACTATCCATTATAGAGAAGTAGTTAACCTGCATAAATAGATGCAGTTTCCACACTAGGAACTCCCCTCTCCATTGAAATTGCAGGTCCTCACCAAAAGTTCTTTCTTCTCTAAGCTAATGAATCCCAAGTCAATCAACTCTTAGATGACTGACTGGTTTTAAGGTCCCTCACCAACATGGTAATTCTCCTCTGAATGTCTTCCAATTATTCAATGATTGTATAGAAATGCATGCCCAAAATTGAGCTAATGTCTCAGGTGTGGTGTGACCAGCATATTACCTCCCTTTTTCTGAACCTTGGATTTCTATTAGTCAAGCCTAAGGTCATATTAACTTTTCTAGCTGCCGCATCACTTTGTTTACTCAGTGAAAGATTATAGATCACTAAACCCACAAGTCTTTTTAACTTGAACTGATGTCTAGGAATATCTCACCTTTCCTGAACTTGTGGAGTCAATTTTATTAAACCTAAGTTGAAGGCTTTAGATGTCATCTTGTGTGAAATTTTTGGGGGCCTATTGTTTCAACACATTGTGACCTTTTTGTCCTTAGTCTGTCATATTATATTGCTCCCAGTTCTATGTCATCTGACAACTTGATAAAGATGGTACCTATACTTTTTTCTAAGTCACTGAAAACATTTTGAACAGAAGAGGGCTGCAACAGAGCCTTGTAAAAGATTACTGAAGACTATCATTCACATGAGTTCATGCTACTCTAAAACCATTTGTTAGAGTACAAGAATTCCAACTTTTATTGTGGTTTCTGATTCCTTATGCAATTTTTTTTTGTATTTGCTTCAATATTTCAGAATATTTTACAACTCTAGTGATTAGATAGTATGACATAGAAGGCTCATCTTGTAATCAGAAATTTCTGAGTTCAAGTTTTGCCTCTGATATATGCTGTGTGACCAATGGAAAATTACTTTAACCAATCAATGCCCCCAAGTAACTCACAAAGACTGTAACATAGGGAGAAATTGCTAATCTGGAGTTTCCACATTGGAGTTTCCCCACAGGTTTGAACTGGACCAGAACAAAGAAAGCAAAATCATGAAAAAGCATCCATTATAGGTCAGAAGGTCAAACTTCTCATTGTAAATACTCAGCAATAATAGATATTAGAGTACCATCAATGAATACATAGAAGAGGATTGGACCTGGGATCTGAATATAGATCTTGGAATATCACCACTATCATTACCATAAGATAACAGAATTACAGATTTAGGGCTAAAAGAGAACCTTGAGGTGATCAAAGTAAAACTCTTCATTTTACAAAGAGTTTTAGGAAAATGAGATCTGGAGATGTTGTGACTTGCCAAAGTTTGCAGAGGTATTAAGAGTCTGTGCCAGGATTTGAATCTGTCCAAACCTGGTGCTCTTTCAGGAGCATACCACCTTGCTGTTTCATGATTGTTAGTATCATATCATGATTTAAAGAAAAATAGTTGAGCATCACTGTACCACACCTACCCAGTCGAACTTCTGATTTTAAAGATCTCTATAGTAATGTGCTTGTCTTCTTTGGGCTTATGCTATAAGATCTTTGATATAAAGAATATTTTTTTTCATATTGTTGATCAGATTAAGGCTTGAAATATTAATTGGTTTCCTTGATATGGTCCATAGCTTCTCGAAAAAAAAGGACTGGTATAGCAGTCCACATGGCGGGGGGGGGGGGGAACTAAATGGAGAAAATATATTTCTCAAATAATGGTATGCAGTTGGACAGCAGCTTGTTGAATTAATCCATTTGTACATATATCTTGGATTACAGATGGTAAATGATCTAGGCACAGAATTGAATAGGAGTAAAGCAAGCTAGAAAAATGTATAGGATCTTCAATGATTCCTTGCTGTCTCTGACAAAGAAAACTGTCTTTTTGTACAAAGACTTTCCCATTACAGCTGATGATCATATAACACCATGATTTCACAATAATCAAAATTGAGCTTTTTTGTCATAGGCATTTTCCACGATGGGAGAAATAAAGGTTATTCTATAACTGATATCCATATTGTACACCGAGTACCTGTATGGTACTTCAAGGGCCTGTTAATTACGTTTGGGGACACCTAGACATGAATGATAGCTAAACTTTACTTTGGAGATTTCTCTGGAGTTAAGTTCTGGGCATGAGTAAGAGAAGACGAGCCAAGCCTTCAGAATCACATCTGACCTGCCTGGGCTGAATCCTTAGAGGGATCTAGACACCGAAGTACAAAAGCCCTTAGCAATATTCTTCCTGCCTACCTTTCTGGTGATAGAACAAAGTCTCGGATGAGAAAACTGTCTCTATTAATACAAGTTGACATTTTTCCTGCAACTTATAGCCTTTAAAATTTGCCTAGAGTATTGAGAAGTTAAGTGATTTGCCATTAAATGGGAAGTACATGTCAGAGGTAAGATTTGAACCTTGGCCTTCCTAGTTATTAAGCCAACTTTCTACCTATAAGGCCTCTCCTTTCTAGAGGCCTTATGTTCTTCCAAAATGACTTATTATTCCCCATACACAGTATTTCACCTCCTGCCTGCATGCATTTGTATAGCCTATCCCCATGCTTGGTGTGTTTTCTCTCTTTGTCAGTGCCTCTTGGAATCCTCCTTCATTTCAAGGATAAATTCAAATGTCACCCTTTGATGGATTATTTTAATCCTCCCAGGTATTCATACTCCTCATCTGACATTAAATGTGCCCATTAAATATGAGGGCAGAGACTGACACACTTTTATATTTGTACTCCCAGTGCCTAGCACAGTGCCTGGTACACAGTAGGCACTTAATAAACCCTTGTGGATTGATTGATCCATTGTGACTTTTTCTTCCACGTGGATTTTGTGTATGATATCACATGTCAATAGCTAGTGTTGCCTTGTTCACTACAAATTATCAGAAGAGTCTTGAACAAAACTCTTCCTTTGGTAGTGTCTATCATGTGATCTTAACATAGATAAAATTCCTTGAAGGAGAGCTTTTTAGGTTGTGTTTTGCTTGATGGTGAAAAAACTACTTTGCAATAAAATAGTAACAAACCCAGCAGGATACACACTTGTGACTTAAATATGTAGTCTGCTATAGAAAATTATCTTTGAAAGCCTGGCTGGGGGGGGCCAGAGCCAAGATGGCAGCTGGAAAGCAGGGACTAGCCTAAAGCTCTCCCCCAGGACCCTCTAAAGACCTTTAAAAATGGTTCTGAACAAATTCTAGAACTGCAGAAACCACGAAATAGCAGAGGGAAACAGGGCTTCAGCCCAGGACAGCCTGGATGGTCACTGGGAAAGGTCTATCTCATGGAGCTGGGAGCAGAAACAGAGCAGAGGCCAGCGCAGGCTGCACCCGGATCAACCAGACCAGGAACTGGGTGAAACAGGCCCTAGTGCCCTGAATCAGTGAGCTGTGGCAGTTACCAGACTTCTTGACCCACAAACACCAAAGACAACAAAGGTTAGTGGGAAAAAACACTGCAGGGACAGAGTGAAAGGAGTTAGCTGTTTGGTCACTGCCTCTGAGGCTGCAGAGGTGGTACAGCCACAGAACTGCAGCTGCAGTTGCTTCTGGCCCCAGGCCCACCTGATGGGAGTAATTAGGGTTGGTGGTTCTTGGGGTGGAGGAGCACTGGTGTGCAGAGCTTGCTGTGTAGAAATAGCTCTGAAAACAACAGCGCAACCTCTCAAGCTGGGGACAAAGTACTCTCTACTCTACAAGCGGTCATACCCCAACAAAAAGCTCAAGGGTCAAATAGTTATCTGGGAACAAGAACAGGCAGCGAAAATACTCTCAGATTCAGACTCAGACTTTGGAGTCTTTCTTTGGGGACAAAGAAGACCAAAACATACAGCCAGAAGAAGTTAACAAAGTCAAAGAGCCTACATCAAAAGCCTCCAAGAAAAACATGAACTGGTCTCAGGCCGTAGAAGAGCTCAAAAATGATTTGGAAAAGCAAGTAAGAGAAGTAGAGGAAAAATTGGGAAGAGAAATGAGAGTAATGTGAGAAAACCATGAAAAACAAGTTAATGACTTTCTACAGGAGACCCAAAAATACTGAAGAAAATAACACCTTAAAAAATAGACTAACTCAAATGGCAAAAGAGCTCCAAAAAGACAATGAGGAGAAGAATACCTTGAAAGGCAGAATTAGCCAAATGGAAAAGGAGGTCCAAAAGACCACTGAAGAAGCTAGTAACTTTATGAGAAATCAAGATATTATAAAACAGAACAAAAGGAATGAAAAATGGAAGACAATGTGAACTATCTCATTGGAAAAAGCACTGACCTGGAAAATAGATCCAAGAGAAATAACTTAAAAATTATTGGACTACCTGAAAGCCATGATCAAAACAAGAACCTAGATATCATCTTTCAAGAAAACTGCCCTGATATTCTAGAGCCAAAGGGTAAAATAGAAATTGAAAGAATCACAGGTCACTTCCTGAAAAAGATTCCAGAAAGAAAACTCCTAGGAATATTGTCACCAAATTCCAGAGCTATCAGATCAAGGAGAAAATGCTGCAAGCAGCCAGAAAGAAACAAGTTGAGCATTGTGGAAACACAATCAGGATAACACAAGATCTAGCAGCTTCTACATTAAGAGTTCAAAGGGCTTGGAATATGATATTCCAGAGGTCGATGGAGCTAGGATTAAAACCAAGAATCACCTACCCAGCAAAATTGAGTATCATGCTCCAAGGCGAAATATGGATTTTCAATAAAATAGAGCACTTTCAAGCTTTCTCAGTGAAAAGACCACAGCTGAATAGAAAATTTGACTTTTGAACACAAGAATCAAGAAAAGCATGAAAAGGTAAACAAGAAAGAGAAATCATAAGGGACTTACTAAAGTTGAAGTGTTTTGTTTACATTCCTGCATGGAAAGATGATGTGTGTAATTTGTGAGACCTCAGTATTAGGGGAGCTGAGGGGAATATACATACATACATACATACATATATATGTATATGTACATGCATATATATACATGTATGTATATATATACACATATATATGTATATATATAGAGGCGGGGCACAGGGTAAGTTGAATATGAAGGGATGATATCTAAAAAAGTAAAATCAAATTAAGTGATGAGAGAGGAATACATTGAGAGAGGGAGAAAATGAAAGATAGAATGGGGCAAATTATCTCATGTAAAAGTGGCAAGAGAAAGCAGTTCTGTAGGAAGGGAAGAGAGGGCAAGTGAGGGGGAATGAGTGAATCTTGCTCTCATACGATTTGACCTGAGGAGGTAATAACATACACACTCAATTGTGTACCTTACCCCACAGGAAAGAAGGAAGGAGATAAAAAGGGGGATGATAGAAGGGAGGGCAGATGGGGGAGGAGGTAATCAAAAGCAAACACTTTTGAAAAGGGACAGAGTCAAGGGAGAAAACTGAATAAAGGGATATAGGATAGGAAGGAACAAAATATAGTTAGTCTTTCACAACATGAGTATTGTGGAAGGGTTTTGCATAATGATACACATGTGGTCTATATTGAATTGCTTGCCTTCTTAGGGTGGGTGGGTGGGGAGGGAAAAGGGGAGAGAATTTGGAACTCAAAGTTTTAAAAGCAGTTGTTCAAAAGATATTTTTGCATGCAATTAGGAAATAATATATATAGTTAATGGGGCATATAAATCTAATTTGCCGTACAAGAAAGAGAAAAGGGGATGGGGGGGCAGAGGGGTGACAGAAGGGAGGGCTGACTTGGAGTGGGGGGGAGGGTAGAAATGGGGAGAAAATTTGTGATTCAAACTCTTATGAAAATCAATGCTGAGAACTAAAAATCTTAAATAAATAAATTTTAAAAATAAAACTAATGAATAATAATAAAAAAGAAAAAAAAAAGAAAGCCAACTGCTCCCTTCTCATATTTGCACCATGTATAGCCTGTCAACAGAATCAGCATGAGACTGTAGGTAGACATCTGGCCTAGTTCAGGAAGAACTGCTTTCAGGCACTACTACCAAACATACTATGTCACCCTGGGCAGGTCATTTACCTCATCAGTGCCCCAAGCAAATTCTTAGAACTCTAAATTGCAAAGAAGTTGCTGATTTGCATTAGTAAAGGGAGTTCAGGGGTTTTCTATACCTCATACATCACAAGTCCACTCAAAAGATATTACTTTTTTTTTAAATCCTAAAATTACTAAATACATGGTCAGAGCATTCTCATAGAGATGTTTACTGAGATGAGAAGACAGGTATAATTGTTAATCTTTTTATTCACGTTAGTGGAAGTCAAACCCCCATACTAACTTGGCCCACTGCAAATTCATTTTATCTTAGCAGAACATGATACTTATAACAAAATTTTTCTTTATTAGATATCCAATTCACCTCAGTGATTGTTCTAAGCCTTATACTTTTCCATGTCTTCAATAGGCACTCTTCCTAGAAAATTTCATTATCTCTTAGTTTTCTGATAAAATAGATGCAATCCACCATGAACTTCCCCTTTTCCTCAAATCCATCCTCCCCAAACCTTCTATATCTTCACCCCTCTTTTCTTATGTCTCTGAAAAGAGATGCTCCTTCCCTACATCATGAAGGCTTCTACGTAAGGCCTCATTTGTATTCACTCTTCTAATTTGGTGTTGATTTTGACCTTTGTTCTAACTGGCAGATGGTTAGATTGCAAGAAAACAGCTGATTCAGTAATGACTCATATTAGTAACTAACTATTACCTATCATTTAGAATATAGGAAATCTGTGTGTGTGTGTGTGTGTGTGTGTGTGTGTGTGTGTGTGTGTGTGTGTGTGTTTGTGATTCTTTTTTTAGTTGCCAGATCTGGTGCTTCCTACTTTCTGGTGAAAATCATGATATACTCATATGCATGTCTAATCTCTTATTGAGTAATATAGTATAAATTAATTACCTCAGTGAGGATGGGAAATACACAAGGGGGAGGGTATTTAGCTTTCTGTGTGTCTCTGTTGAGAGGTAGCAGTATTGAGATACAATTTACCTTATGTTAGAGAAATCATTTTCAGAAGTTACTTATAAGGAAAATAAAATTGCTCTTCTTCTTGTCTCTTTTTGAGAAAAGTTTTCTTCCTCTGTACCAGAATATTATAATGAGGAAGATGGCACATCTATAGACAGTCTCACTAAGCAACTAATATATTGTATATTCATGAATATGATCTAGCTGCATAGAGGGGTATTGGTTCTGCTACATACCTGCATATGGTTGCATATGGATATCTTCATCATCTTCTTCATCAGCATCATCATCATCATCACCACCACCAACATTACCAAAAATCAGATGAACAGTATTAGCCCAGTACTATCTGATATAGAAGGAAAACTAGTTGTATAATAGATTATAAAATTTCAAACAACAAAAGATCTTAGAAGCAAAACAGTTTAATTCCATGATTTTACATATCATGACAGTAAATCCCAAAGAGGTGTAACATACTGGCCAATGCAAGAGCCAATTAATTTATGTGAGCCACATTTTAGGAAGAATTTTGAGAGCATCCAAAGCAAGGCAAACAATAGGGTGAAGGGCCTAAATATGAAGGTTGCCTGAAGACCCTTGGGATATTTATCCTGGAGAGGAAAGTATTGAAGAAGGATATGAAAGGTATCCTCAATTTTTGAAGGGTTGACACATGGGAGAGGGATTAAACTTGTTCTATTGGTCCAAGAGGGAAGAAATAGAAACAAGTGGAAGCTATAGAAACAGAGCTAGGCTAGATAAAAGAAAATAGAGTAAAAATACAGATAAAAGAAAATATAGAAAAATCTTCCTAAATTTAGAGTTTTCTCAAAGTACAGGGTGACCCTAAAGTCTGGAAACACAGGAAATCCAATTAACATCTCATTAACCGTTTCCCCAAAGACTCTGTGTTGTTCAGTGAGGCAATGCCCATTTCAGCAAATAGGCCTCTTTAAGAAGTGAATGACGGCCCCTTTAATAAAAAAAAATCAAACTGGGAGGTGAAAGCCTTCATGGTTGCAGGCCAAAAGAGAAAGAGTTATTATTCATATTCACTCTGGGCTTGGAGGGCCCAACAAATAACCACTACTTGGTGCTTTGACCATCAAAAAAACTGCAACCTGTGAGTAGTCTGAACTGCCTGAATGGGGACCCAGCTGGCCAGTTCCCCTTAGGAAACTCCTCCTTTTCCCTCCCTTCCCATTTTCTCCCCTCTCTTCCCCTCTCCCTTTCCCTTACCTGAGGGTGTTCTGCAAAAAGGAAGGGAAATATTTTGATAACCAAAAGCTACCTAGTTAATTTGGGGTTTACTGGCTAGACTTCTTTCTCAAAGACCAAACCTTTAACCAAACTCGCTCTGGATCTCGGGGTTTGGACAACAATAGGTCCCTGTCCAAGCACCACTTAATGGTTATTTGTTGGGCCCCCCTTGCTCAGAGTGAATGTAAATAGTAACTATTTCTCTTTTGGCCTGCAACCCTGAGGGTATTCCCCTCCCAGAATGATTTTTCTTTTATTTTTTTTTTTTTTATTAAAGGGGACCATCCCTTGATCCACTTCTTAAAGAGGCCTATTCATTGAATGGGCATTGCCTCACTCAAAGTGAAAGCTTGAAAAGACCTTAGCTTAAAAGGGCCAAGGTCTCCCATTGCATTCTGGACCATCTCCAGTCATCCTCACTGATATCTGGCCACTGGACCCAGGTGCCTCTGGAGGAGAAAGTGAGGCTAGTGACTTTGCATAGCCCTCCCTCACTCAAATCAAAGTCAATTGCAAATCATGTCATTATCTCCCTGATGTTATGTCCTCTTTGAGAATTAAGGCCAAACTACAATGATGTATACATATATGTGTATATACAAACACATACATATACATGTGTGTATGTATTTATATACATATGTGTGCATTGTTTACACTCATGCATTTATGTATGTGTTTACACAATTACAGTTCAACATAATAAATATGTAAGCTAAATCAAAAGAGAAAGAGAAAGATTGTACACTATTAATATAGTCAATCAGAGATCAGTTATATTAAGGGAGGTGACTAGCAATCTAGTTTCTCTGCAAAACCGGAAAGCAATGGGACTAAATAAGACCCAAAATTATTGATTTAAATCCTTCAGAATAGCACATGAATTAGTAGCCAAATATTTTAATAGCTTCCTCTCAAATGTAAGTCTGATCTCATCTCCCCTCCCACCATCTCTTTCCCCCCGTTAATGACTCACACAATGCTTGGGTTTCCCTCCCTTTCACCCAAACTCATTGCCTAGCTTAGGGGCTGTGTCTACTTCCTTTGTCTCTCTTCAGTCTTGATCCAATATTTGTCAACGGAAGGTACTGCATATTTAATACTGAAAGATGAGACTACCATTGACCTACCAAAAATAGTATGTACTTTATACAAAGGATTCAATTGCTTGTGTCATTAAAAAAGAAGATCCACAAACACTGGTAGCAACATCCTGGGTGTTCCAAAATATCTTAATTTTTTTCCTAAAACTTTTGGAACACCTGTATTGGTAGAGAGGCAAAAACATCATGGCAAAAGGTCCCATGGTTTGTGGTACCCCAAGGTGCCATAACACTTACCCTGCCTTTATTGATCATCACAAAGCCTTTGTTTTAGTTTCACATTCACAGTTGGTTCATATAATGCAAATATACAAAATATAATGAATTATAGTAAAACACCAGAACATGTGGTATTCACATGGAAAACTATTCCCTGTTTAAAACTAGCCACCAGAAAAGAATGTCAAGAACAATCAATATGAAATATATGATTTATCAAGGAGGCAATTGTCCTGAAGATGCTGTTAATGCATTTTCAGAAGATGAGCTTATATCACATCCTCTTATTGCAGTGCAAAAAACAATCATTTTATCCATGAGCACAACAGCTCACAGAACATTAAAAATAAAAGAATAATGGCAGATAGTTTCTAGTCCTAGTTATTTCTTACTGAATCATATAAAAAAGATGACAGTAGAAAAAGGTGAGCAGAACCAGAACAATTTATACTGCACTGATCAACTAAATTATCAGTCACAATTTAAGAGGACTGATAAAGAAGAATGCTGCTTACCTCATGACAAGAAAATCATGGATTAATATGCATAATAACAGATACTTTTTTAGTGTGACCAATGTGAGGATATGTTTTGTTTGACTGTGCTGATGTCATACAGGGGTTTCCTATTTTTCTTCCCTGCTTGCTTTCTTCACATCTTTCCTTCTTCCCTATTTCCCTCCTTCCCTTCCTTTCTTCCTTGCCCCTACTTTCCTTCCTCTCTTCCTCCCCTTCTTTCTCCTTTCCTCCCTTCCTTCCTTTCTTTCCTTCTCTCCTTCCCCTTTTCCCTCATTCCCTTCCCCCTTCCACCCTGCTTCTTTTTCTTCTTTTCTTTATTCTTTACTTCCTTTTTCTCTCTTTATTCACTTCTTCCTTCCTTCCCTCCTTCCTATATTCCTTTCTCTCTCTTCTTTGCTCTATTCCTCCCTCCTTTCCTTCCTTCCTTTCTTTCTTTTCTTTTTCTTTTCCTTCCTTTTTCTCTCCTTCTCTCTCTCTCTCTCTCTCTCGCTCTCTCTCTCTCTCTCTCTCTCTCTTGAAAACTTGAAAAAAATAATATAAATTAAAATATGAGGACAAAATAGCAATAACAGCCAGCACTTAAGTAGATGTTGCCACACTGAATACTTATAATCTTGAAACAATGTGGAGTGAAAAGCTTTCAAAATATAGAGATCAAGTTCTTTCACTAGTTCTCTCTATTTTGAAAGCTTTTCACTCCACATTGTTTCAAAATTGTAAGTATTCAGTGTGGCAACATCTATTTTAAAACATGTGCCAGAGAAGGATGAAGTACAGAACATTCCTATCTTCTTGTCTACTACTGGAATTTTATAGGTTTGCAATTTGTATACATAATACAAACATTTCAATACCTTTATTCAATTATTAAAAAATCATTTTATCCACCTGAACAACAGTCTACAGAACAGTAAATACAAAACAATAATGAGAGTACTTTGTGAAATGAAGCTAACTGAACCCCATTGAAAACAAAATAAGAACAATTGCCATTTAAATAATACCATAATGTTTTAAGTTTTATAAAGTCCTTTCTTCTCATATTCTCTCTCTCTCTCTTTCTCTCTCTGTCTGTCTGTCTGTCTTTTTCTCTGTCTCCCTCTTTCCCCAAAATCCTCTGAAGGTATAGTCTTCCCCCCCATTTTACAGATAAACTGAAAATCAGAGGGGTTAAGTGACTTGCCAATAGTCATATAGTTGGTAAGAGTTGAGGAGAGGGATTACAGAACAGGATCCTCTAGACTCTAAATTCATTGTTCTTTCCATTGTAACACACAGCTAGCTCTTCCACTTACGGAAGTACTAGATAGCTAGCAAGGATCCTGACTTAAAAATCCATTAACAGTACACTCATAGATTTATAACTATTGTGTATGCACCTCAGAACATTCCATTGGTAATTACAGTAGGGTAAGGGATGGACAAATTCACTATAAAAGCAACATCTACTTAAGTGTTGGCTGTTATTGCTATCTCGTCCTCATATTTTAATTTATATTATTTTTTTCAGTTTTGAAGCATTCGTTTTTCCTCCCATATCCCCTTACAAACTTGAAGGAAAGAGAAAGAAAGAAAGAAAGAAAGAAAGAAAGAAAGAAAGAAAGAAAGAAAGAAAGAAAGAAAGAAAGGAAGGAAGGAAGGAAGGAAGGAAGGAAGGAAGGAAGGAAGGAAGGAAGGAAGAGAGAAAGAGAAAGAAAGAAAGAAAGAAAGAAAGAAAGAAAGAAAGAAGAGAGAGAGAGAGAGAAAGGAAGGAAGGAAGGAAGGAAGGAAGGAAGGAAGGAAGGAAGGAAGGAAGGAAGAAAGAAAGAAAGAAAGAAAGAAAGGAAAGGAAAGGAAAGGAAAGGAAAGGAAAGGAAAGGAAAGGAAAGGAAAGGAAAGGAAAGGAAAGGAAAGGAAAGGAAAGGAAAGGAAAGGAAAGGAAAGGAAAGGAAAGGAAAGGAAAGGAAAGGAAAGGAAAGGAAAGGAAAGGAAAGGAAAGGAAAGGAAAGGAAAGGAAAGGAAGAATCTGGACAGCTGGAAAACGGCTAATAGGCAGATCCTTCTAGAACTGGAGTTTAAGCTGTTTCGAGTGCCATCTTGACCTCCAAGTCTTTAAAGACTACATTTTGTTTGTTTATTTGAAATCAGATTTATCATCTTCATTCATCCCTACAAGCTTCCTCTTACTCAATTCAACAAACTCAGTCTTGCTAATGATCCAGATCTGCCTTGTACACTTTGATTATATTTTTCTCAGAGAAAGTAAAGACTATAACAATTCAGCATTAAAACATTGTCAACACACAGGTAAATGGACAATGAAGTCACAAGCGATCTCGATCTATTCCCACAAAGTGGAACACATACCACTTCTCAATGTAACCAGGTAGAAACTGGAGCTGTTCATGGGAAGTAGAAAATTGGAATGAATGGTACAATAATCTTCCTCTTTATCTCCTTTAACTTCACACTTCAGCACAAATATGGATCAAATATCATCACTTCAATTGCTGTTTTTCAGCTATGCAAACCAATTTGTTATTGTTCAGCTGCTTTTCAGTCATGTTGGACTCTTTGTGACCCCATTTGGGGTTCTGTTGGCAAAGACAATGAAGTGATTTGCCATTTACTTCTCCAGCTCATTTTACTGACGCAGAAATGAGGCAAATATGGTTAGGTGACTTGCCTAGGGTCACACAGCTAGTAAGTGTCTAAGGCTGGATTTGAAGTCATGAAGATAAGTATTCCTAACTTTAGGCCTCACTCTCTATTCATTGTGTCACCCAGCTGTCATACAAACCATTTATCAGATAGCAAATAAAATCTAGAGGAGCATTCATTTACGCCACTTGATAGAATCCGTTTTTTTTTTTCTAGCATCCAAGAGAGTTATGAAGTAAGCTTGCAATTTATTATATGTGTGACAGATCTCAATGATAGATATCATCGTGATCACTCTAAGATGGAAAATAAAGAATATCCCACTCTATTCCTCTCCTAAAACAGCCTGCAATAACATTTTTACTTAAATGTTTTTAAGAACAATGTTTATGACTCCATAGATTTAATGGCATTTGGAGAGGTTTCTGGTCAAATCATATAGGGTATATGTATGCCTATGGAAGACTGATCCTTCAGTGAAGGAAAAGGGAGGAAGCTGAGGCTGTGATGAAACTAACTTGCTAACTCCACTAGTCAGTTTGCATGTAATTTCCACTGTCTGCACTATGAAGGAACCACTCCAGGAAGGGTATGCAAATCTCTCCAAAATGGAGCATTTGCATTTCATACAGGGATTGGGCTGAATAAAAAATGTATAAATGGGATATCATTCTAAAGAATCCATCTAAATTATTTATGAGATGGCTTTAGAATAGCCTATAGTAAAGTATGAGGGTCTAGAAGCTGAAAGACAGAAAGTTT
Source organism: Trichosurus vulpecula (assembly GCF_011100635.1). Taxonomy (NCBI): domain Eukaryota; kingdom Metazoa; phylum Chordata; class Mammalia; order Diprotodontia; family Phalangeridae; genus Trichosurus; species Trichosurus vulpecula. Next base: position 69,031,849 of record NC_050580.1, read on the forward strand.
ATTTCAGTTGGGCAATGGACCCCTCACCTCTTCATGATAAATTACTAGATCACTCCAATGCTGTGGAATGATACTAAGTATTTCTATAATACTTTAAAGTTTGTGATGTACTGTACAAATATTGACTCATTTGATCCTCATAACAACCCCAGAAGGTAGAGGTACTTTTATTATCTCCATTTTACAGATGAAGAAACCAAGGCAGACAGAGTTTAAGTGACTTGCCCCAGGTCACATAGCTTTGTCCAAGGCTGAATTTGGCCTCAGGTGTTCCTGACTCCAGGTCTGGCGCTCTATCCATTATTCCATCAAGCTGCCTCTGAGACCTAGAAAAGTTTACTAGATGCCTAAGTTGTAGTATGCATTGAGTTTGCAGATTCACTGAATTTTATATTACAGTAGTATAAGAAGCCCATTTTATGCACACACATATATAAGATGCAAACTTCTAATGGCATTTGTGTGAGGAGGTCGTAGACTTCTAATGAGGAAAAATATCTTAATACTCTTTACCTTACATATCACTCTTCTCTAATGAGCTGAAAATTACATTGCACATGGAATTAAAAAATGTTTATCTAACACTGAGACCACAGGAACTCTGGTTCTTAAACCATTTGATACATTACCCAAGTTGAAGACAAATTATACTGACTTACATATTTTGGAAATTATAGTCAAAGCCTGTTATCAATCCAGTGATCTCTGTTATCAGATCTGGGAAGAACCACAGGTCCAAAAATCAAGGCATTTAATATAGACATAAAGTTATGTACATGATAAGGGAGGTTTAGTGGTAGAATTTTCATTTATCCTCCATATGCAAATGGGTACAACCCCTTTAAAACTTTAAAACTAAAAAAGTTTATAATCTATTCCCTCCCATTTAACTTTTATGAATTCCCCAATATATTTAGGACTTCAGAACAACTTATGGATTAGTGGGTTGGACCAGGTAACTCATTGGATCAGGTTTAAAAAAATAAGGTTCTATGATTTCTACCTCATGCAGTTCTAGGAAGGTCTATTGGAAGTGACTGAAGAATTGCAGAAGCTTCTCTACTTGGTCTCAGATCATCAGATTTCTGTTTGAAAACCTGAGTTTTGGAACTCTCTGGCCACAAGACTGTATATTCTCCTCCTATCTCTTCACTCCGGTTGCAGCATAGTTTTCCCCCTATCTCTGTTCTCCAGGTTACTGGACCTCTCATACCTAAACTCCCTAGTTCAGAGCACTTATTTGGTATTAGAATATCTATGTGACCTTACATAGAACTTTCAAGGAACTATAGTACATTAAATATAATGCATGAGGAGCAGACTAGCAAAGATGTCAGAGGGGAAAGAAACAGTACAGCCCAGAGTTCCCCACAGCTACTACAACAAAGATCTAATAAGGGCAAACCAGGTAGTGATCATAAAAACCAAGTAAAAATCATGGTGGGAATATTTTTTCCCCATCCCAAGATCAAAAATCCAACCCACAGGGAACTGACTAGGAAAAGAACTATGGAAAAGGTGTGAGCTTGCATCTTTGTCACTCTAACTCAGATCTCAGATTCAGCCCCTGGGCTCAGAGCAGGGGTAGGATAGCAGCACAGTTGCTCTGACTCAAGACAGAGATCAGAGATTCAACCCCCAGGTTGTAAAATAGGTTAAGCTGGCAGTTCAATTGCTAAACCATCAGAGCTCTCTAGCTAGCCTGACAGGGGAGGTGGCTAGTGACTGACTGTCTCTAGTATTCTATCCTTGAGCAAGTGAGAAGTTGTGTTGCCTCAACTCAAATTGAGGTCCAAAGCCTGCAATGTCCAGGAGAGCAGTGATCAGACATAAGCTAGATAAAAAAGATGAGGGCCCAATAAACGTCTGTAGCAGCTTGAACTGAGCTGCCACTATTATACTTGAAGAACACAGCTCTTGACACAGAGAATATAGCAGCAAAACCATTACTGAAACAGCTCAAGGCCATCCAAGGTTATGACTCAACAGAATCATATGTGCTCACCAGACGTGCACAGAGCCAAGCTATATCCCAAAGACCTGATATGGAAAGCAGGACTATAAGAATGAACAAATAAACAAACAACAATAACAATCTTCCATGACAAACTATTATAGGGCTAAGACAAAAAGACAGAAGAGGAGAAAAATTCCGAACCACCATCAAGTAAAGACTCACAGAAATACACAGCTTTGCATAAGGTCAATGGAAATTCCTAGGAAAAAAGGAGCAAGTTTTTTTTTTATTTGCTTTATTTTTAAAAATTGAAAAACTGTATTGTACTAAAATAAGAGAGAATGAATTGGAAATGCAGTAAGAATTGTATATGAAAGAGTTTAAAGGAGAAATAATGATTTTACACAAGAGTTGCAAAATCTCACCCAAGTTACAGATGCCTTGAAAGTTAAAGTGGACAAAATAGAACTTAATAATTGCATGATATAACAAAAATATTAAAGAATAATCAAAAAACTAAAACAATAGAAAACATAAGGTATCTTATATATAAAAATTACTTGGACCTGGACAAAAGTTTAATGAATGACTATTAAAGAATCTTAGTCTGAAAGCTATGATTTAAAAAAGAACCTGGGCATCACATTTCAAAACATCATGAAAGAAAACTGCTGCAACTCAATAAAGTCAATGGGCAGTGAAAACGTAAATAACCCACCAATTGCCTCTTGAAAAAAAAATGAAAATGCTTCTGAATGACACTGCCAAAACCCAAATTTTCCAGGCCAAAGGAAAAAAAAATACTGCAAGTAGCCAAAAAGAAAGAGGTCAAGTACCCAGGAACTAGTCAGTACCATAAAACTTAGAAGCTACCACCACAATATTCCAAAAGGCCAAAAAAAGGCTTTATAAACCAACAATAATATAATTGCAAAACTGATTTATATATTTGGGGAAATTTTGGACCTTTAATGAAACAAGGGTTTCAAAGAAAGCCTGATGAAAGATTAGAACTAAGTAGAAATTTTAAAATAAAAACATATAAGTCATAGTAAATTATTCTCCCCAAATATGAAGGGACTATGTGAGGAAAAAATGTTTGTATGTTAGTAGGGAGAAATGACACAAGTGTCCCCCTCAGTATCCTAATAAATATGGGTCATAGGGGGAGTTAAGGAAGACATTGAGTCTAGAAGTGATTTTGTTATTCTTTGATGAGCTTAAAATCAGAAGGGACCAGAGGGAAATTTGAATATACTATGAGAAGGGTAGGAAAGGTAGATAAACTTATTGTTCACATAATCGAGATGTACAAATAGAAGTCCATGCGAGTGAGGAAGGATTGGGAGGAGTGAATATCACTTGAACTAAACATTCATCTCAACTGATCAGAGAGACAGGGCACATACAGAACTTGGCATATTAATTCATTCAACTAATCAGGAAAAGAAGAGGGAAAAGATAAATGACAGGCAAGTAAAAGGGATGGTGCATTAAGGGAGATATAAGCTTAAATTTGGATAATAAAAAGCGTTAAAAAGAAAAATAAAATGTAAAATTTTGCTATTGGATTTTGTGCAAAAGAAAGGAAGAGGGTCAAGGGAACAGAAGGAGATTGTAACAAACAAAGAGCAGTGATGGTAAGCATTCTCTTCTCTCATCACCATCTCCTCTATAAAAAAATGGAAGGTGAACAAAGAATAAAAGTATAATAAGGTGGAAGCAAATAAATTTTTAGTTATCATAATTGTGACCCATCGAAAGGAAGATGATAGCAGAATGTCTTGGAATAGATTCCAACAATATATTGATTAGAAGAAACTCACTTACTAAAAGCAGCCAGAAAAAAATCAAATATTTTGGAGCCACAGTCAGGATAACACATGATGTAAGAGCTTCTACATTAAAGAATTGGAGGACTTAAATAAGATACTATGGAGGGCAAAGGAGCTAAAATTAAAACCAAGAATCAGCAAAACTTAGTATAATCCTTCAGGGGGAAAAATAAACATTTAATGAAATAAGGACTTCCAAGAATTTCTGATGAAAAGATAAGAACAAAGCAGGAAATTTGATTTTCAAATACATAACTCAATAGAAACATAAAAAGGTAAATAAGTAAGAGAAATCATAAGGGATTCAAAATGGTTAAAGTTTCTACATTCCTATATGGGAAGACAATAGTTCTAATTCCTAAGGACTTTATTTGGCAGCTAGGGGTCGCATTGGATAGAACACTAGGCATGAAGTCAAGAAGACTCAGCTCTCTGAGTTCAAATACAACTTCAGATATTTACTAGTTATGTAACCATGGAAAGTCACTCAATCCTGTTTGCCTCAGTTTCTCATCTGTAAAATGGACAGGAGAAGGAAATGGCAAACCACTCTAGTATATTTGCCAAGAAAACCCCAAATGGGGTCACAAAGAGTTTGGTGTGACTGAAATAACAATAACAAAAAGTAATTTATAAATGTGAAGGCACTAATGGACTGTTATGCACTTCACACTGCATAAGTGTGAAAGAAAATATAGATCAATTTCCCCAATAAAAAAAATGCAAAAATTCTAAATAAAATCCTAGCAAAGAGATTAGAACAATATATCATAAGGATCATACACTATGAAAAGGTGAGATTTACATGAGGAATGCAGGACTGGTTCAATATTAGGAAACCTATTGATATAACTGACTATATCAGTAACAAAACCAATAGAAATCATAATTATCTCAATAGACGCAGAAAGAGCCTTGACAAAATACAACACCCATCCTTAGAAAAAAAATGCTAGAAGGCATAAAGAATAAATAGAACTTATATTAAAATGATAAGTACTATTTATCTGAAACCATCAGCAAGCATTATGCATAATAAGGATAAGCTAGAAGCCTTCCCAATAAATTCAGAGGTGAAGCAAGGATATCCATTGTCACCACTATTATTCAATATTGTACTTGAAATGGTAGTTTTAGCGGTAAGAGAATAAAAACAAAATGAAGGAATTAGAACAGGCAAAAAGGAAACAAAGCCATCACTCTTTGCAGACAATTTGATGGTCTGCTTAGGGAATCCTAGAAAATCAACTAAAAAGAGGCTTGAAATAATTAACAACTTCAGAAAAGTTACAAAATATAAATCTACATAAATTGTCAACATGTCTATATATCACCAAGTCCAGCAGCAAGAAAGAGAAAGAGAGATTCCACTTAAAATAACTGTGGACAATAAAAAACACTTAGGAGTCTACCTGCCAAGACAAACCCAGGAACCATATCAACATAATTACAAAACACTTTTCACACAAATAAAGTCAGAGCTAAACAGTTAGAAAAATATTGATTTCTCATAGGTAGGCTGAGCCAATATAATAAAAAATGGCAGTTCTACCTAAATTAATTTATTTACTCAGTGTCATACCAATCAAACTGCCAAAAATTATTTGATAAAGCTAGAAAATATAATAAAATTAATCCAGAAAAACAAAAGGTCAAAATTATCAAGGGAACTAATGGAGAAGAAAAGACAAAGGAAGGTAGGCTGGCCATACCAGACCTCAAACTATATTACAAAGTGGTAATTATTAGTGTTTGATAAACCCAAAGATCTAAACTTTGGGGACAAAATTTACTATTGACAAAAACCTCTGGGAAAATTGGAAAGGAGTTTGGCAGAAACTATGTATAGACATGTACCAAATAAGGTCGAATGGGTACATGATTTACACATAAAGGGTGATACCATAAGCGAATTAGGGGAATGTGAAATAGTTTACCCATCAGATCTATGGATAAGGGATTCATTACCAAACCAGAGAGAGAGGGCATTACTGGATGTAAAATGGATGATTTTGATTATATTAAATTTTAAAAAATTTTACACAAACAAAACCAATGCAGCCAAGATTAGAAGGAAAGCAGGAAACTAGGTGGGTAGAAGGTGGGGAATTATAATGTTTTTCTGATAAAGGCCTTATTTCTAAAATATATAGAAAACTGAGTCAAATATACAAGAATACACATCATTCCTCAATTGATAAGTGGTCAAAGGATATGAAGCAGTTTTCAGATAAAGAAATCAAAGCTATCTATATCCATATGAAAAAAATGCTCTGAATCACTACTGATTAGAAAAATGCAAATTAAAACAATTCTGAGGTACCACCTCACACCTGTTAGATTGACTAATGTGACAGAAACAGAAAACGGGAAATGTTGGAGATGTTTGGAAAATTGAGATTTTAAAGCACTCTTGGTGAAATTGTAAAATGTTTCAACCAATCAGAAGAGCAATTTGTTACCATGTCTAAAGGACTATAAAACTGCATACCCTTTGATTCAGAAATACTTCTATGTCTGTATCCCAAAAGTTTTTTAAAAAAAGAAAAATGACTTATATGTACAAAAATATTTATAGCCATTCTTTTAGTAGTGGCAAAAAAAAATGGAAATTGAGGGGATGCCCATCAATTGGAGAATGACTGAACAAGTTGTGGTATGTGGTAGTAATGGAATACTATTGTGCTACAGGAAATGAAGAGCAGAATGCATTCAGAAAAACCTGGGAAGACAATTGAGCTTATGCCAAGTGAAGTAAGTGATTAGAACCAGAATAACATTGTACACAGTTACAATCAACTGTGACTTACTATTCTCAGCAATATTATTACATAAGACAGTTCTAAAGAACTCAAGCTATCTGCTTGCAGAGAAAGAACTGATGGAGTCTGAATGCTGATCTAAGCATACTTTTTTTACTTTATTTTTCTTGACACTTTTGGGAGGTCTGTGTTTTCTTTTACAACATGACTAATATGGAACTATTTTTGCATAACAGCACGTGTACAACCTTTATCAAATTGCTTGCTTTCTCAATGAGTGTGGAGGGCATTTCTACATATTAGCAGCATAACCAAATAGAAACAGAAAGAATGAGACATACCATTTAAATAATTATAGAATGCCTAAAATACTTGGAAGTCTCTTAAAACATTCACAGGAACTATAAGAATACAACTAAAAAGTTCTTTTTATGGAAATAAAATCACACTGAAATGCTTATAAGAATTTTAAAAGAAATTTTAATGCTTGGTGAGCTAAACAAATAAAATAAAATGATAATACTACCTAAATTAATTTACTTATTCATAGCCATATCAAACAAACTATCAAAGGATTACATTATAGCAGTAGGAAACATAATAACAAAACACATCTGGAGGAATAAAAAAAAGAGAAAGAAAGAAGAAAGAAGGATGGAGGGGGACCTAATAGTACTATTTACAAAGTTATACTACAAAGCAGTAATCATCAAAAAATTTTGTACTGTTTAAAAACATGGAGAGTGGAACAGATTAGGTGAAAAACATATTAAAGGAAACTAATGCAGAAAATGGGAGTTGGGTAAACTGAAAGAACTCAGTTACTGCTGTAAAGATTCAATTTTCAACAAAAACTGCTGGGATAACTAGAGACCAATGTGAATGATGAGATTAGCACCTCACACCATACACCAAGATTTTCTCCAGATGGTTATAAGATAAATATAAAAGGCTACCTCATAAATATATGGGAGGGAAAAAGGAAGACAATTTCTTTGAGATATGAATAAGGGAAGAGGGCTAGACCAAATAAGGGATAGAGAGAACCACAGAAGATAAAATGGAGAATTTTGATTGTGTAATACTTAAATGTCCTTCAACACACAAATCCAATGTAGCCAATTTTAAAAGAGCAAGTTTCTCTGACAAAGATTTCATTTCCAAGATATAAAAAAGAAATGATGTGAATTTATAATGATAAGATCCATTTTCCAACTGATAAACGTTCAAAGGATATTATGCAAAGACAGTTTTCTACAGAAGAAATCTGAGTTATCAATAGTGGTTTGAAAAAATAATTCAAACCTCTAATAGAGAATTTTAAAATAAAGCAGCCTTGAAATTCCATGGAAAACTCATCAGATTGGTAAAGTTGACTCCCCAAAATAGAAAATGACAAATGTTAGGGAAGCTTTTGTCAAGCAGTTACACTGATGCATTGTTGATGCAGTGCAATCATTTTGGACCCGTGATGCAAAAGTCACTAAAATGTGCATTGGTATGCCATTATATCTATATCAGTTCTATATCCCAAAGATACAAAAGAAAGATGATTTGTATGTAGAAAAATATTTATAAGAATTATTTTGCAGTGGCAAAGTACTTGAAATTAAGGGAGTACACACCATCTGGGGAAAAGCCAAACAAATTATGATAGATGAATATTGTATTGGGAAAAATTCTATTATCTGGAGGAAGAGGGGACTTCATAAGAATGAAGAAATGGATCGTTTCAGAGGAATCTGGGAAGAATTTTATGAATTGGCATAAAGAAGAGTGAGTAAAACCAGGAGAACATTTTATATAATAAAATCAACATTCTAAAGACAATTTGAAAGACTTAAGAACTGTTACAAACTGTGATTCCAGAGGTCTGATACTAAACTATGATCCCCACTTCCTCACAGAGATATAATGGATTCAGGTCACAGAATGAGATTTAGAGTCTTGGACATGGATAATGTAGGGATTTGTTTTTGCATATAACACACGCACGCACACACACACTCACACACACACACACACACACACACACACACACGCAAAGTGTTCTTATCTGTAAAATGATGAGGTTGGAATAGATAGATTCCAAGGTCTATCTAAACTCTAGTTAGCTGTGATTTCTATCATTCTTACTACTTTGGCCCCACTATGACTGAGTAGGATCAGAAGGCACTGGCCACAGGTGACCCAGGTGTAGTGCCCTCTTCTAGTAAATTTGAACCAAGTTGCAGAACAGATAAGAGTAACTAAGGGCCATTGTCTAGCAATAATGTCCCTTTTGAGAGTTTGTTTTTGTAACCAGGAACTTGCCTGAAGCTCTTATTTCAAATACTATGTTTGCTGGTTCTCTAGGATTTTCTAAGTAAACTATCATATCAGTAGCAACTGGGGATAATTTCCCCTATTAATCCATCATCATGCCTTTCATTTCTTTTTTTTTTTTACTTATTGTTAACATTTACAGAACTACAGTAAATACTTGTGGGGAAAATATTTGTTGGGAAAGTTTGTAGTGTATTCCAAATACATATGATGCATTTTTTGTTAAAGATGCTTTTTATGACATTAAAAAAGGTACCTCTATGCTTCTACATTGTAAGGTTTTTGTTGTCATTTTTAAAGCAAAAATGGTTATTTTTTTTGTCATAGACTTTTTTTCTGTTTCTATTGAGAAAACCATTTGGGTTTAGATATTCTGCTATCGGGGGCGGAGCCAAGATGGCGGCGGGTAAGCACGGACTAGAGTGAGCTCTGTACCGAGTCCCTCCAAAAACCTATAAAAATGGCTCTAAACCAATTCTAGAACGGCAGAACCCACAGAACAGCAGAGGGAAGCAGGGCTCCAGCCCAGGACAGCCTGGATGGTCTCTGGGTGAGGTCTATTCCACACAGAGCTGGGAGCTGGGAGCTGGGAGCTAGGAATGGAGTGGAGCAGAGCCCAGCCTGAGCAGCGTGGAACAACCAAACTTGGAGTCGGGCGGATGGGGCCCCTAGCGCCCTGAATATGTGAGCTGCGGCAGTTACCAGACCCCTCGACCCACAAACACCAAAGACTGCGGAGAAGGTTAGTGGGAAAAGCTGCGGGAGTGGAAGGAGTTCGCAGTTCGGCTTCCAGCCCCGGGGGCAGCGGAGGTGGGGCAGCTACAGCTGTTGTTACTTCTGGCTCCAGGCCCACCTGGTGGGAGGAATTAAGTAGCAGGAGTGCACAGCCTGCCGAAGATCTAAGCCCCGTCCAGGTTGGGGGTTGGGGAAGGAGCAGTGCCAGTGTGGCAGAGCTGGCACCTCCCCCCCAAACGTGGAACATAGAACTTGTTAGTCTACATGCAGTCATACCCACTGAAAAACTCAAGGGTCAAGTTAGTTGGTTGGGAATATGGCCAGGCAGCGAAAGCACACCCAGATTCAGTCTCAGACTTTGGATTCTTTCTTTGGTGACAAAGAAGACCAAAACATACAGCCTAAAGAAGACAACAAAGTCATAGAACCTACAACACAAACCTCTAAGAAAAACATGAACTGGCCCCAGGCCATAGAAGAACTCAAAAAGGATTTGGAAAAAGCAAGTTAGAGAAGTAGAGGAAAAATTGGGAAGAGAAATGAGAAAGATGCGAGAAAACCATGAAAAACAAGTCAATGACTTGCTAAAGGAGACCCAAAAAAAATACTGAAAAATACACTGAAGAAAACAACACCTTAAAAAACAGACTAACTCAAATGGCAAAAGAGCTCCAAAAAGCCAATGAGGAGAAGAATGCCTTGAAAGGCAGAATTAGCCAAATGGAAAAGGAGGTCCAAAAGACCACTGAAGAAAATACTACTTTAAAAATTAGATTGGAGCAAGTGGAAGCTAGTGACTGTATGAGAAATCAGGATATTATAAAACAGAACCAAAGGAATGAAAAAATGGAAGACAATGTGAAATATCTCCTTGGAAAAACCACTGACCTGGAAAATAGATCCAGGAGAGAGAATTTAAAAATTATTGGACTACCTGAAAGCCATGATCAAAAAAAGAGCCTAGATACCATCTTTCAAGAAATTATCAAGGAGAACTGTCCTGATATTCTAGAGCCACAGGGCAAAATAGAAATTGAAAGAATCCATCGATCGCCTCCTCAAATAGATCCCAAAAAGAAATCTCCTAGGAATATTGTTGCCAAATTCCAGAGCTCCCAGATCAAGGAGAAAATATTGCAAGCAGCCAGAAAGAAACAATTTGAGTATTGTGGAAACCCAATCAGAATAACCCAAGATCTGGCAGCTTCTACATTAAGAGATCGAAGGGCTTGGAATGCGATATTCCGGAGGTCAATGGAGCTAGGATTAAAACCTAGAATCACCTACCCAGCAAAACTGAGTATCATGTTCCAAGGCAAAATATGGAGTTTCAATAAAATAGAGGACTTTCAAGCTTTCTCAGTGAAAAGACCAGAACTGAATAGAAAATTTGACTTTCAAACACAAGAATCAAGAGAGGCATGAAAAGGTAATCAAGAAACGGAAATTGCAAGGGACTTACTAAAGTTGAACTGTTTTGTTTACATTCCTACATGGAAAGATGATGTGTATGATTCATGAGACCTCAGTATTAGGGTAGTTGAAGGGAATATGCATATATACATGTATCTATGTGTATATGTATGTATATATATGTGTGTTTATATATATATATATGTAAAAGAGAGGGAGCAGACACAGGGTGAGTTGAAGATGAAGGGAAGATATCTAAAAAAAAGATATTCTGCTATTAATATGATTATGTTGATTGTCTTCTTAATGTTGAACCATTCTTGAATCTGTTATTAATTCAACTTGCTCATGATGAATGATTTCTTAGTTGAATTGTTGTTGTTGGTTGAGATTTTCATTAGCATGTCTAAATAATAATATTAATAATAAATTACAAGAGATAACAATAGAAAAGGAAAGCTTCTTCCAAATAACTAAAATGTATAAGATATCTGAGGATCAATCTACCAAAATACACTAAATACTTGTATAGATTTAATTACAGAATGCTCCTTAAATAAAGAGCAACTTAAATATTTGGAGAAATATTCAGTGCTCAGGTCTGGAGCAGAGCTGTGATGGCTTCCCTAACTGTTGTCCTTTACTATTTTGTCTCAGAGTAGAAATTGTCCTCTTGGTTCTGCTTATTTCCTTCCACTTCAGGTCACACAAGTCTTTCTAGGTCTCTCTGAATCCCCCCCCCCCCGCCCCTTTTGCCATTTCTTAGGTCAAGTCAATAAGCATTTAGAAAGTGGCTACTCAGTAAAAACACACAGGTGACATACTCAGCAGCCACAGCAAATAGGCTAAACCAGGGGTAGGGTAACCAACAGGCCTCAGACCTGTCAGTGCATTAGTGGATGTCTACCACAAGCATGCAAAGTCTTTTCTCAATGGAATGGGAAGATAAGAACAATTTGTTCCAATAGCTGTGAATTCTGCTAAAGCAGGTGCTGTAGAGCATTTAGAGATCAGTCAAACATCAAAGATGCCAAGATCATTCACTGCATCCCAAGCCATCACCAGTCATCTTGATTTTTGTTTTGCCACTGGACTTTGATGATTCTGGAAGACAGAGTGGTTTTGGGCAACTCTGCCTCACTTAAATACTATTCATGCACAAGTCAAAACATCACCCCACAGTGTTATTAATCCTCTTTGAAAATGAAGGACCACCACCACCAACAATTACAACAACAATATCCCTTGCAGACTGGGAGCTTTATTTTTCATATATTATCCACTACTACCCTCTGTGGTTAATAATCAACTAGTTAATAAACATTTATTAATCATTTACTCTGTGCCAGGCATTTTAATAAATTCTGGGGATATGAAAAAAGACAAAAACAGCCCCTGAACTCAAGAAGCTCACATTCTAATGGGAGAATCATCATGTAAATAATGAGTTTTGTGCAAAGTATATACAGAGTAAATAAAAGGTAATCGGAGAGGGGGAAATACTAAAAGCTAGGAAGACCAAGAAAGGCTTGCTGTGCAAGCTGGAATTTGAACTGATTCTTCAAAGAAGCCAGGGAAGATGAGAGGCAGAGGTAAGGAGAAAAAACATTCTAGGTATTAGGAACAGACTGTACAAAGGCATAGAGAGTGGAGATAAAGTGTTGTATATAAGGGACAGTAAGTAAGCCAGTACAGCTGGATTGTATAGTTCAAGGACACAATACAAAGACTGAAGAAGTAGGAGTGAGCCAGGCTTAACCAAAAGAAGAGTTTGCAACATCTCTTTCTCTCCTTATCCCCATATTGATCAATGATCACATAGCATCATTATTCACAATCTTCACTTCCTGTTCTCTGATTAGCAATCTTCTTCAATCTTATTCTATCCATGTCTCACTCCAATTCTGCCTGCCCCTTCTACTGTGCCACATGGAATTCTAGTTCTATACTGAATAAAATTCCCTCTGTATTGGACCTTAGATTCCTTCTATCTACTAGTCCTTTCTGAGATCTGACTCCTCCTTGATGATATTAAACCTGTATCCCTCCCCTCAACCAGCCACATAGCCTAACCCAGCAAAGGGAGAGTAAGAATACTCTTCATTTACTGCTGCCACTAATAGTTTCAACCTTTAACATCATCACTTAGAAAGCTCACTTCCTTTGATGTTCATTGTATGCAAAATTTCTACCCAACCCAATTTATGATGGCTGCTATATGCTGAGCAATAGGCCATTCTTTCTCCTTTCTTAAGGAGTTGAGTACCTGCCTCACAATTTTCTTCGTTTCCTGATCTTATACTAGAGGATTTTGACATGCCACCAAACATCACATATCCTCAGATTCTGTAAAAGCTATTACTTTATTCCACTCCAGCCATATATAGGCATGGTCATACACTGGATATCACCATTATGCACAAGCATTGATGTCCCTAATTAAAAATTCTGACAGTATTCTATTTGACCATAATCTGCTATCATTCTATCTCTCCCTATGTCTCACTCATCCTAAACCTATTCTTTGACTTCATGGATACAGTTAATACTTACTTCAATAATTAAGTATTTTCACAGACTTTACTATTAATGCACTTCTCTTGTTAATTTTATCCCTACAGTTAGCCAATTTAATACTGAATTATAGAATTTCTTGCTTGTCATCTCAGTTCTGGGTTATTCCCTGTTTCCCTCTCCTCCATTCCTACCTCATGCTTCTGAAGGGAGCAAGAGGAAGTTATAAAATTGTTCCGATTGGGTGCATTAAAATGCATAGTGTTAAACTTCAACTGTGCACTCACTGGAGCAAGGCAATCCTGCAGTTCTTCACCAATTGGTCCCCTACTATACCCTCCACAAAAGTTTTCAAAACTTCTCTTATTGGGGGGGCAGAGCCAAGATGGCAGCTGGAAAGCAGGGACTTGCCTGAAGCTCTCCCCCAGGACCATCCAAACACCTATTAAAAATGGCTCTGAACAAATTTTAGAACTGTAGACCCCACAAAATAGCAGAGGGAAGCAGGGCTCTATCAAAGGACAGCTGGCACAGTCGCTGAGTAAGGTCTATCACATGGAGCTGGGAGTGGAGTGGAGCAGAGCTCAGCATGGGCTGCGCCCAGACCAACCAGACCAGGGAGCCAGGTGGAACAGGACCTAGTGCCCTGAATCAGTGAGCTGTGGCAGTTACCAGACTTCTCAATCAACAAGCACCAAAGACAACAGAGAAGGTTAGTGGGAAAAATGCGGGAACAGAGTGAAAGGAGTTCCCAGTTCTGTCACTGCCCTGGGGGCAGCAGATTTGGTGTAGCACTAAGGACTATAGCTGCAGTTCCTTCTGGCTCCAGACCTGGGGGGAGGAATTAAGTGGTGGATCTGAGCAGGAGTGCAGAGCCTGCACAGATCTGAGCACCAGTTCTGGTTGGCAGTTCTTGTGGAAGGAGTAGCACTAATGTGGCAGAGCTTGCTGTGTAGAAATAGCTCTGAAAACATCAGCACAGGCCCTCAAGCTTGTGACAAAGTACTCACTACTCTACAAGCAGTCATACCCCGACAAAAAACTCAGGGGTCAAGTAGTTGGCTGGGAACATGGTTAGGCAGTGAAAATGGTCTCAGATTCAGACTCAGATTTTGCAATCTTTCTTTGGGGACAAAGAAGACCAAAACATACAGCCAGAAGGAGTCAACAAAATCGAAGAGCCTACATAAAAAACCTCCAAGAAAAATATGAACTGGTCTCAGGCCATGGAAGAGCTCAAAAAGGACTTGGAAAAGCAAGTTAGAGAAGTAGAGAAAAAAATTGGGAAGAGAAATGAGATTGGTGCAAGAAAACCATGAAAAACAAGTCAATGACTTGCTAAAGGAGACTGAAAAAATACTGCAGAAAATAACATCTTAAAAAATAGTCTAACTCAAATGGCAAAAGAGCTCCAAAAAGCCAATGAGAAGAACTCCTTGAAAGGTAGAATTAGCCAAACAGAAAAGGAGGTCCAAAAGACTACTGAAGAAAATACTACCTTAAAAATGAGATTGGAGCAAGTGGAAGCTAGTGACTTTATGAGAAATCAAGATATTATAAAACAGAACCAAAGGAATGAAAAAATGGAAGACAATGTAAACTATCTCATTGGAAAAACCACTGACCTGGAAAATAGATCCAGAAGAGATAATTTAAAAATTATTGGACTACCTGAAAGCCATGATCAAAAAAAGAGCCTAGATATCATCTTTCAAGAAATTATCAAGGAGAACTGCCCTGAGTTTCTAGAGCCAAAGGGTAAAATAGAAATTGAAAGAATCACAGATCACCTCCTGAAAAAGATCCCAGAAAGAAAACTCCTAGGAATATTGTCACCAAATTCCAGAGCTATCAGATCAAGGAGAAAATACGGCAAGCAGCCAGAAAGAAACAATTTGAGTATTGTGGAAACACAATTAGGATAACATAAGATCTAGCAGCTTCTACATTAAGGGATCAAAGGGCTTGGAATATGATATTTCAGAGGTCAAGGGAGCTAGGATGAAAACCAAGAATCACCTACCCAGCAAAACTGAGTATCATGCTCTAAGGCAAAATATAGACTTTCAATAAAATAGAGGACTTTCAAGCTTTCTCAGTGAAAAGACCACAGCTGAATAGAAAATTCAACTTTCAAACACAAGGATCAAGGGAAGCATGAAAAGGTAAACAAGAAAAAGAAATCACAAGGGACTTATTAAAGTTGAACTGTTTTGTATTCCTACATGGAAAGATGATGTGTATGATTCCTGAGACCATAGTATTAGGGTAGCTGAAGGAAGGGGATATATATATATATATATATATATATATATATATATATATATATATATATATATATATAGACACAGGGTAAGTTGAATATGAAGGGATGATATCTTAAAAAATAAAATCAAATTAAGGGATGACAGAGGAATACATTGAGAGAGGGAGAAAATGAAAGATAAAATGGGGTAAATTATCTCACACAAAAGTGGCAAGAAGAAGCAGTTCTGTAGGAAGGGAAGAGGGGGCAGGTGAAGGGGAATGAGTGAATTTGCTGTCATTGGATTTGACTTGAGGAAGGAATAACATAAACACTCAATTGGGTATCTTACCCCACAGGAAAGAAAGAGGAAAGGGATAAAAAGAGGGGATGATAGAAAGGAGGGCAGATAGGGGGAGGAGGTAATCAAAAGCAAACACTTTCAAAAAGGGACAGGGTCAAGGGAGAAAATTGAATGAAAGGGGACAGCATAGGAGGGAGGGAAATATAGTTAGTCTTTCACAACGTGAGTATTGTGGAAGGGTTTTGCATAATGATACACATGTGGCGTATGTTGAATTGCTTGCCTTCTTAGGGAGGATAGGTGGGGAGGGAGGGGGGTAGAGAATTTGGAACTCAAAGTTTTAAAAGCAGATGTTCAAAAAAAAGGGGGGTGGTTTGCATGCAACTAGGAAATAAGATATACAGTTAATGGGGCATAGAAATCTATCTTGCCCTACAAGAAAGTAAAGGAAAAGGGGATGGGGGGAGTGCAGTGACAGAAGGTAGGTCTGACTGGGGAAAGGGGGCAATCAGAATATATGCCATCTTGGAGTGGGGGGAGGGTAGAAATGGGGAGAAAATTTGTAATTCCAACTCTTGTGAAAATCAATGCTGAATACTAAAATATTAAATAAATAAATAAATAATAGGAGAAAAAAAAAACTTCTTTTATTTCCTTAAGCTTCCCATATATCCCCCCACCTTTTTCTTTCTCTCAACTGAGGACTTTACCTCTTTATTGAGAAAACTGAAACCATTTGATATCAGCTCCCTCCTTTTTCTACCGTTTTATCTCAAAATTGCTCGACAACATTGCTTACTCTTTCCTCCTTTCCCTCAGTCTCTGACAATTATGTTGCCCTTCTTCTTGTCAATGCCATTTATGCTACATATGCCCTTGATCCCACTGCCTTTCTAAATGTGCATGCTCTATTTTCAAAACCAAGGCTGCAGTGAAGTTTCATGATGCAACCATGGCAAGAGCTGCCAGAAATACCTCAGGTTCATTAAGTGGTATTTCTAAATTAATTTTTGTACATTGTGTTGTTTTACTGTTGTGACTCACAGTTTAAAAAGTGCTGAATTTTAGTGCTTAGCACATAGTATGTAAATATAATTTTTTTTTATTTATTCCTTTTTAATCATCAACTTCTCCCAATCCATTAGTCATTCCTAATGCCTCTAAACGTGCCCGTGTGTGTGCATTCATTTGTGTGTGTGTATAATCATATTATCTTCCCTGTTATAATGTAAGAACTGAGATATAGATATTCTTTCATTGTACTTATATTCTCAGCAACTAACACAGTGACTGACACAGAATATAAGCTTAATAGATGCTTATTCATTAATCATGATCCTTTGAATTATCTCCATGATAAAGGGCAGTCCATCTAAAAATCTGCACATATTTTTCTCCAGGTTCTTTTAAAATTCTTGTTGATAGTGACTGCAGACTCAGAGTGACTAGTGCTTCTGAAAGTCCCACAGAAAGATGAAATTAAAACTGGAAGCAGCTCATTCCAGTATGTTCCATAGTCTACCTTCAAAACCTTTGGAGCTAATCAATTCAAGCCATTTTACATCTCCTACTTTTCTACTTAGATTATCAGAAAGCCTTTTCTCTCTTTCTTTAATCCCAGTTTCATTGTGTTTCATGCTTAAAGTTAAAAAATAGTTAAAATAGTTAAATCTCCTTTGTTTATGTTAATGAGTCTAAAAGGAATGTGACTTTTTTATTCCTCTCCGCTCTTCATTTTATTTTAGGAAAATCAACTCAAGTTTGCTAATTTGAGTAAAAGAAGATTTTTTTGTCTTTGATGAGAGTTTTACTCCTAGAGGTTTCATTAAATTTTCTACATTTCTACATAAATAATAAATATTTATTATTGGTGAATATTTCCTAGATTAGACATTCTAAGTTGTGAGTCTGTATCTTTGACTGGGAGCTTCTTGGGAACATGGATAGTGTTTTGCTTTTTTTTTTTTTTTTTTACTTTCTATTTCTAGCACATAGCAGAGTGCCTGGCACATAGTATTTAATAAATCCTTATTGACTTATGTCAAGGATGGAACTCATTGTCTCTATGAATTTAGGCAAGACTGTGTGATCCTTTCTAAGCTGTGAAATAAGGAGAATAAATCATTTGTTTCCATTATTAAGGTATAACAAAAAATGTACGTGAGAAAAATTCCCCTTTTTATGTGGGCCAATGAGCCTGCCTGAACACAGTTCAGATAAATAGTTCTGGATTAAAATGTATAAAGTTTACCCTTTCATGTTGGAAAATGCTTTCTGTCTATTCCAAATGATGAAATGTTGTGTCTTAGAAAAGCCAATGAGCAAAGATATGTATTTCGCTGAAAGAATAATTACAGTTGTTTCAAAATGTATTTATGAACTTTGATGACCCATTCTAACTCCCCCAGCCCCCCCTGGGGGGGGGAACTCTTTCCAAGAAGAAGAGACAAATTTTGGAAATATTCTCATACTGAGACTATGAGGGGTAGAACCATTTCTCATAGGGTGATACAGAACTGTGACAGCAGAAGCTTATTCCTAGGAGTAGGTAGAGATTAGGAATGGGAATGAAAGATTTCCAGAGAGCAGATAGAAGCATCAGGCTTGAAATCATAAAAGGCCAAGTTTGAGTTGAAGAACCTGGTGTACTCTGACTTGTCATTTCCAACATCTTTCAGAAAATGATTTTAAAAGGGATAAAATCAGCCACATCTTTTGGACAGCAACTCGTTCACAGCTGGCAAACAATAAATGCCAAATATGTTGTCTGGAGCCAATAGCAGGCACTGACCTAGATTCAGCAGACTGAAAATTATATAGCAATATATCCCCACAAGATATGGGAAGACATACTAAATGACTTCCAAAAATACTGGCACCTTTGTTTTGATGGATAAGTATAGTTAGCAATAGGACAATATTACCTATATGGATAAAAATACATATTGTAGTAATAAATAATATCTAACATTTATATAGCCCTTATTATATGCCAGGTGTTGTGCTAATTGCTTTATAATTATCTTATTTGATCCTTGCAACAACCATGTGTGATAGGTACTATTATTATTATCTTCATTTTGTATATGGAGAAATTGAGGCAAACAAAGGTTAAGTGACTTGTTCAGGGTCACATAGCTAGTAATTATCTGAGGCCAGATTTTAAGTCAGAAATTCCTGACTTCAGTCCTGGTACTCTATCCACTCTATTGTCTAACTAGCCATAAGTATACAACCTTCAAGTTGATATAAAGAGTACCCCAAATCCAAAGCTTGAAAAACTCAACTGACCTTGTCATCTTTAATATGATTCTTTGGCACTGCATAACATCAATCTGTAAGTGATAACCCAATTTTTCATAGAGGATTATATAACTTAGGGGCAATGGTTGATCCTAAAGGAGAAGGAGCCTAGGATAAGTA
Organism: Trichosurus vulpecula; assembly: GCF_011100635.1. Classification (NCBI taxonomy): domain Eukaryota; kingdom Metazoa; phylum Chordata; class Mammalia; order Diprotodontia; family Phalangeridae; genus Trichosurus; species Trichosurus vulpecula. The sequence continues at coordinate 69,051,362 of NC_050580.1, forward strand.
TTTTACCTGATTAAGTATTTTGTATTGTCTACTGTTATTTTAAATGGAATGATTCTTTTTATTTCTTCCAATGAGATATTTTATGTTTTCTTATATTTTTTCACTCTTTAGATTTTGTTTGAATGATTCTTGATGCCTCATAGATTCATTAGCTTCTACTTACCCAATTCTAATTTTTAAGAAATTGTTTTCTTCATTTAGCTTCTGTACCTTCTTTTCCATTTAGCCAATTTTACTTTTCAAGGGGTTATTTTCTCCAATTAGGTTCTGTACCGTCTTATCCATTTTGCTAGTTTTACTTTTTATAGATTTGTTCTCATCAGTAATTTTTTTTTTCTATTTTGTCCATTGTATTTTTAAAAGAATTTGTCTATTTTTCTTTTACTTCTCCAATTTGGCTTTTAAAATCCTCCTTGAGCTCTTCCAAGAATGCTTTTTGAGCTTGAGACCATTTCATATTCCCTTTTGAAGTTTGAGATGTGGGTATAGTTTCAATGCTGTCCTCTTCTGAATTCATAACTTTAGCTTCCCTGTCTCCATAGCAAGACTCTATGGTCTTTGCTTTTCTAATTTGCTTCTTCATTGTGATTACCTTCTTCTTGGCTTTTAAAGTGGATCTATGCTTATGGGTCACAGGGGCTCTGTCACAAGCTTCTTGTGCTGGGAGTTAGGGGCCTGGTTACTGGCTTTGTGTGCTGTGGCCTCTGGTTCTATCAGCTAGAAGCTATATAATGCTGCAGCTCTCCTGGCGCTGAGCTGGAGCTGGCTGGTATGTGCCAAGATCAAGGCCAGGCTATGTCTTTCTGAGTTTCCGAGGGGTTACACTGAAGCTCACAGCCTGAGGTGTGGGGGAGGGGCGGTCTGGCTGCCAGAAATCTTCTTTCCCCCTCAGGCTGTGCTAAAGCATGGGTAGCCTCAGCCACCATCTGCACTGGTGTCTGCCAATTCCCCTGGCTGTGTGAAGGCACACATAAGGTCCTGGCATTGGCATTTGCTGACTCCACCCCCCTGGGGCTCAGGATCTCCCACTGGTCCACTGAGGTAGGGCTTGTTGGGATGCCTTCTGTCCTGCATTGGACCCGTTCAGCCACAGCAAGAGGGGCCCTTCTATCCTAGCTTCCTGAGGTAAAAGACTGCTGTACCCCTATGGCTGGCTCCTCTATTCCAGGATTTTTCCTGGGGCAATATTCTCTGGGTTTTTCAAGATAAATGGGGAGGGGGATGAGAGCACTTATGGTTTACTCTGCCATCTTGGCTCCTGGAAGTTCAAGTAGGTGACTTTCAAACATTTAGACAATGGTCTGATAGCCCCAGGAGTAGCTGCTGTTGCTGCCACAGGCCCTGCACTTCTCTTTCACCCAGTTAGGACAGACTCTGTCCTGCACTGAGAGGTTTGGGAATCACCATTCTGGAGGGTGATTCAGTCCACCAGGGCCCTCTCCTGCTGCAGCCCAGTGCAACAGATCCTTTCCATCGACCTTCTGGATTGTCCTGGGCTGGAAATCTGCCACACTCTCCTCTTGCTGGTGGACTTTTTTGGTAACACATAGAAATGCTGATCATTTATGTAGGTTTATTTTGTATCCAGTAATTTTGCCAATGTTGTTAATTATTTCAATGAGATTTTTCATCAAAATTCTTAAAGGAAAAGTTATATGAAATACAGGAGGAAATGGTACAGTGAAACTATACTAGAGGTGGAACTCAACTTTCACTGTTCAAAAGTAGATAAATTGTTAGTTGAAACAATCAACAGCTTTTGCAAAGTTGCAGGATATAAAGTAAAGCTACAGAAATCAGCAGCATTTCTTTTAATACTATCAACAAAATGCAGCAGCAAGATAGAAAGAGAAATTCAATTTAAAATACCTACAGACAACATTAAATACTTGGGAGTCTACTTGCCAAGAAAAAAATAAGGATTTAAATTGCTCGGTCTTTTTCCAGTTCTGTTCAACTCTTTATGATTCCTTTTAGGGTTTTCTTGGTGAAGATATTGGAGTGATTTGCCATTTACTTCTCCAGTTCATTTTATAGATGAGGAAACTAAGGCAGACAATTTTAAGTGACTTGCCCAGGGTCACATAGCTAGTAAGTGTCTGAGATCAGATTTTAATTCAGGATGTAGAGTCTTCCTGACTCCAGATCCAGTGCTCTATCCATTGTACCACCTAGCTGCTTATATGAATACAACTACAATCACTTTTCACACAAAAAAGATAGCTGTAATTAATTGAAGAAACATTAATTACTAATTCACAGACCAAGCCAATATAATAAAATTGATAATTCTACCTAAGTTAATTTACTTATTCAGTGCCATAAGAATAAAAGTAGCAAAGAATTATTTTATAGAACTAGAAAAAATATTAACAAAATTCATCTGGAAAAACAAAAGGTTAAGAATATGAAAGGGAAAATGGGGAATAAAAGGAAAGGAAGGCACTCTAGAAGTTTCAGATTTCAAACTATATTATAAAGTGGTAGTCGTTAAAACAATCTGCTATTAATTAAGAAATAAATTGGTGGATCGGTGGAATAAATTAGGTACTCAATACACAGTAACATATGACCATAGTAGTGTTTAATTAACCCAAAGATCCAAGTTTTGGAGATTAATAAATCAACATTTGACAAAAATTTCTCAGAAAACTGGATAAGAGGCTTATAATAAAGATAAGGTAAAAATGGGTAGATAATTTAGACATAATGGGTATTAAATTATGGGAGCATGGAAAAATGTACCTCTCAAATCTATGGATATGGAAAGAGTTTTTATCCAAGCAAGAAACAGAGAGGATTATGGTAAGTAAAATAGAAATTTTTGATTGTATGAAATTCAAAAGCTTTTGCACAAACAAAATCAATGCAGCCAAAGTTAGAAAGAAAACCAAAAAAAAAAAAACTAAGAAAAAATTTGCAGCAGGTTTTTTTGATCAAAGCCTCATTCATCAAATATGTAGAGAACTGAGCCAAATTTATAAAAATGAAAACAATTCCCTAAATGATAAATGGTCAAAAGATATGAACAGGCAGCTTTCAGAAGAAGAAATCAAAGCTTTCAACAGATATATAAAATGTTCCAAATGATTGCTGATTACATAAATACACATTAAAAACATTTCTGAGGGACCACCTTGCACCTATTGAATTGGCCAACATGACAGAAAAGGAAAATGACAAATACTGAAAGGGATGTAAAAAAAATTGGGACACTAATGCACTATATTGGTGGAGGTGCGCATTCATCCAACATTCTGTTGAACAATTTGGAACTACACCCAAAGAGCTTTGAAATTGTGTATACCCTTTGACCTAGAAACATCATTACTAGGTCTGTATCCCAAAGAGATTAAGGAAAATGAAAAAAGGACTTATTTGTACAGAAACACTTATTGGTACTCTTTTTGTGGTGGCAAATAATTGGAAATTGAGGGGATGCATATCAATTGGGGAATGGCTGAGTAAGTTGTGGCATATGATTGCAATGGAATACTATTGTGCTATATAAGAAATGATGAGCAGGATGTTTTCAGAAAAAAACTGGGAAGACTTACATGAATTTATGCAAAGGGAAATGAGCAAAATAAGAATATTGTAACAGTAACAGAAATATTATAAGCATAATCAACTATTAAAGACTTAGCTACTTTGATCCAAACAATGATCCAAAAAAATTCCAAAGGACCTATGATGAAAATGCTATCACTTCCAGAAAGTGAACTGATGAACACAGAATGCTGAGTGAAGCAGACTTTTAAAAAAAATTCTTTGTTTTCATTGTTTTATTTTGTTTGCGTTTTTTGAAACATATCTAATATTGAAATATGTTTTACATGACCTCATGCATATAATTAAAGTCAAATCAATTGCCTTCTCAAGAAAGTGAAAACAGTGTAATGGAGGGAGAAGATTTGGAAATCAAAATTTAGAAAAAAAAGATCGTTAAAAATGTTTTATATGAAATTGGGAAATATTTAATGATATAGATAAGAATATGTTTAAAAATAAGATTATATTTCCAGTGTTCCTTAGAGACTTTTTAATTGATAAGAACATTAAATTTCAGTTAAACCTTAGTGAAAATAAATTTGTAGGTTTTCTTTTCGCCATTTCAGTTCACAGACCTACTAAAATCTATTTGCAGACCCCTAGAGGGACCTAGGTTTAAAGCCTTTGCACCAAAGTCAATATTCAGTCTTATCATGGCAAAAGAGAAAAGAATGAATAGATAAAAACTTGACTTAAAAATTACACAAAGTTCTCAGACCAATGTCTGGATGCTACAACCATCTCTTAAGTTGGAACAAAAATTGGCCCTGCAGGAAATGTATCATATCAGATGTCATATAAAAATGTAGACCAAAGTAAAAATCATGGAGGTTTTAGTTTTTGATGTCAGAACAACACTATGGGTAAAAGAGGTGTGACTAGGCAGGATGGGGAACTGGGAGCAGAAGAGTCAGATATGAGCCCAGAGCCAGTGATGGAGGTAATGAACAGGCAATAAAGCACTGACAGACAATATGAGTCATAGTGCAGAATGTGTCAAAAACACATATCAAGAGCTAGGTCAGGAATATTGTCAAGGAGCCAGAAACATGGACCAAAAATATAGGGTCAGGCACAATGATGGTTCCAAATCAAAGATCAATTGGTCAATGATCAACGTCTAGAGATTCTATAAAAGTTGCAAATATAAAAAAAATCCCAAGAAGGAATTCCCACCCACATCAGAAAGAATAGTATTGAAGTAACATCCTGTCACTGTTTGCAGACTTTTGAAGGCTTCCTACATTTCAGAAACCAATCACCACAAGACTGATTAAGGCCTTCCAGATTAGAACACGTAGTTGGTGATCACTTGGCTGAAGAAGGGATTGTTGTAACTTTTGAAAAATTCGTAGTGACAGCTTAGTTGATTTTAATGTCATGTGTGAGGTTAGAGAAGAAAAATGGTTTCTAAAGACAAAGAAAAATACAAATAACAAAAACTATAAGGATTCACAGAAATAAGTGACAGTATTAATAAAAGTATCAAAGCACCTCAGTTGTCTCTCAGAATATCCTTATGGCAGACAATAAGTTGGTCATCCTGACTTATGAAAGGCAGAATTCTTAACCAGTCCTAATAATTTAGGCAGATATAAAAGAGGTATCAGGGTTTGAGGAAAGTGGTCCAACAACTGAGCCTACTTTAAAGCTAACTTTTACACAATGAATAGTAAGAAGTTTGATTACAGCAAGAACAGCCCAGAAAGGTAAACAGAGATAATCTATAAATTCCAAAAAGGAGAGTTAATAATCAACTAATTTAGGAATTTGAGTTTAGAGATAAGATAAAATCTTCCAAGGAAGATGGAAATGTCGTAGTAGAGTTTACAGAATCCCCAGAAATGATAGTGTAAGCATTTTAAGAATCTTAGGAATGGCACCAAAAAGTAATAACAGAATCATTTAAAAAAAAGAACAAATATCAATAATCTAACAGGAGAATAAAGACATTAGAGTCATTCAGGGATAACTCCCAAATATAGATTATAATTGTTCAAAATTAAAGGCTAAAATAAATGCAGAAGCTGAAGGACAATTAAACAATTTCCAAAGACTATAAGATGGGAAAAGGAGAAATAGTTCATGGTTGAATGATGCCAATATCATAAAAATGATAATACTATCTGAACTAATTTTCAGATTCAATGCTGTGTAATAATAAAATTCATAGAATCATACAAAACAATGACATGCATTTAAAGAGACAAAAACAGTTGAAATATTAAAAGAAATAATGAAAAAAGTGAGAATTAAGGGAATAGAGTTGATTGGACCTCGGGTTATACAAATCAAACTATCTGAAACTACTTAAAACATTAAAGTATAACAATGAAATAAGCTAAAGGAGGAAGAACTGGAAAAATCTGCAAAACCAAAGAACATAAATGATTTATTCATCCATTCAATAAACAATAATTAAGTGCCTACCACATGCAAGGCATTATGCTAAGCTCTGGAGATACAAAAAAGAAACAAAAAACAATCCCTGCCCTCAAGAAGCTTACAATCTAATGGGGAAAAAATGCAAATACACACATAAATATACATACAGACATACACACACACGTGTGTGTGTGTGGGGGGGGGTGTATGTACAGGAAAAAAGAATTAATTAAAAGAAGGAAAGCACCAGAATTAAGAGGGTTTAGAGAAGGCTTCCTGAAGAGGTGGGATTTCATTTGGGACTTAAAGGAATCCAGGCAGGTTAGTATTTGGATCAGAGGAGGGAGAGTTCTCCAGGTGTGGGGGAAAGCTAGAGAAAGTTCTTGAAGCAGAGAGATGGAGAGTATTGTTCATGGCACTGCCAGGAGGAAAGTGTCACTGGATCAAAGAATACTTGTTGGGGAGTAAGATGTAAGAAGTTGGGAAAGTTAGGAGAGGACTAGGTCATGTAGGGCTTTGAACACCAAGCAGTATTTTTTTTTCTGCTGGAGGCATTAGGAAGCTACTGGAGTTTATTGAGTAGGTGGGTAAAATGATAAGACCTTCATTTTAGGAAAACTACTTTACTGGTTGAATGAAGAATGGATTTGAATGGGAAGAGACTTGACCCAGGCAAACATAAACAATGAGGGCTTACAGTAGAGAGATGGCAGTAGATTTGAGAATCATTAACATAAACATGGTAATTAAATCTATGAGAGTTGATGAAATCACTAAATTAAGTAATTTAGAAAGAGAAGAGAAGAAATACAGAACAGAACCCTGAAGGACACCTGTTGTTTGAGGGTGTGATCTGCAGGAGGGTTAGGGATAGCAAAGGAGAAAGAGAAAGATCCTTCAGACAAGTAGGAGGAAAATCAAGAGAGTGGTGTCCTGAAAATCCCAAAAAGAGTTTTAAGGACCAGGGAGTGGCCAACAATGTCAAAGGCTGAAGAAAGTTCAAGGAAAATGAGGATTGAGACAAGGCCATTGAATTTGTTGACTCAATAGTAACTTTGGAGAAAACTGTTTTGGTAGAATGATAAGGAGGGAAAAACCACATTATGAGAGGTTAAGGAGAGAGAGGGGAGAGAAAGTAAAGGCACTTATTGTAGACAGCCTTTTTTGAGAATACTAGCTACAAAGGGCAGATAAATTGGATGATAGTGATAAAGTGAGGTATTTTTTTTTCTTTAGGATAGGAGAGATGGGGGTATATTTGTAGGCATTAAGAGTGGAAGAGATTGAAAATAAGTGAAGGAGTGGGGATGACAGATGGGGATAATTTACTGGTGGAGATGGGATGGAATTAGATTACTTGAACAGGTAGGGAAGCTTGGCTTGGTAAAGACTAAGAACAATTCATCATGTAAAAGAGGTGTAAAGAGGAGAAAGGTGCATGAGTCATAGAAGTTGAGGGAGAGAGAAGAAGGAGTTAATATTCAATGGCCTTAGTTTTTCTGTTAAATATGTCATAAGATTCTTAGCTGAAAGACAGGGGTAGAGAGAGCCATGGGAGATTTGAGGAGGGAAGAAAAGTTTTGAAAGAGCTACAATGGAGAGTAGGATAGCAAGCTGATCAAGGAGGTATACTAAGATTGCCCAGCAACAGGGAGGGCCCAATTGAGGTTATATAACATAAATTTGTAGTAGAACCAATCTGAACAGCATTATTATTTTCTCCACCTTCATTCAGCAGGACATGTATAAATGTGAAGGCAACAAAGAGTTGGAGACATCCAAGGCTGATATGATTCCTTATGTGATGAGAACTGATCTGAAAATTAAAGTTTTTGAAGAAATTAGGTGTAGACAAACAATTTACATGATTTAATACAATTATCCCTTAATAGACATGTGGCCTGATTTTTTTTAATTCCTTTGACATAAAAAGAAAAATAGGAGGCACATTTTGCAAGTATAGCTAGAAGAAAATTTTGAAATAACAATAAATTCATTGTGATGATCATATGTCTTTAGGAGGCTTTAGGGATCAGATCAGTAATTTCAACAATAATTTCATTAACAATTTCATCAGTAACTAAAAGACAAAACAGACAATTTCAATTACATTAAATTTTCACAAGGAAAATTAATGCAACTAGAAGAGAAATTATCCAGCAGGAACAGGGGTGAAGGAAAAGATATTTTGCATCAAATTTCACTGATTAAAAATCTGATAAAGAAAATATATATAGGTAATTAAGACATATTTATAGGAACAAGGACCATTCATCAAAGAATAGTCTAAATATATGAATAGTATTTAAAACAAGAGCAAGCTGTCAATAATTATAAGAAAACAATGCTCAGAATTCCTAAGAATCAGAGAAGTATAAATTCGTTTTGCTTAACATGAGAAAATTATCCAAGATGGCAAAAAAGAAACATTTTATATTAGAAAACATGAAAAAAGGAACATTAATATACTACTAGCAGAGTTATGAATTTTTTGACAATTAATGACATTAATCTGGAAAGATGTAGTAAAGGCTCCTAAAAAGTTCATATATTAAATAGCATAGTGTCCAAAAAATTGGGGTCTTGGGATAAGGACTCATTATTCAATAACAACAACCACTAAAAAAAACAACTATAGGGAAAAAAGGAGAGATAGTAGCCTGGCAGAAATTAGTATTAACCACACTATCTCACACTAAATACATTATTTAGACATAAAAGGTAACATCATTATAACTAAAGAAGCAAGGAAGAAATTATTCTTTCATGTCTATGTATAATGGAAGAGGTCATGTACAAATAAGAGATAAATAAGTAGCAGAAGTTAAAATGTAAAGGTCGATTACATAAATATTAAAAACAAAACACTTTGCGGGGTGGGGCCAAGGTGGCGGCTGGAAAGCAGGGACTAATGTGAGGTCCCCACCAAGTCCCTCCAAAAACCTATAAAAATGGCTCTAAACCAATTCTAGAACTGCAGAACCTACAAAATAGCAGAGGGAAGCAGGGCTACAGCCCAGGACAGCCTGAATGGTTGCTGGGCGAAGTCTTTCACGCATGGAGCTGGGAGCGGAGTGGAGCAGAGCGCAGCGTGGGCCGCACAGACCAACCAGACCAGGAGCTGGGCAGATTGGGCCCTAGCACCCTGAATCAGTGGGTTGTGGCAGTTGCCAGACTTCTCAACCCACAAACACCAAAGACAACAGAGAAGAACTACAGAACCCACAAAATAGTGGAGGGAAGCAGGGCTCTAGCCCAGGACAACCTGGATGGTCTCTGGGTAAGATCTATCCTGAACGGAGCTGGGACCAGAGCAGAGCAGAGCCTAGCATGGGCTGAGTGGACCAACCAGACCAGGAGCCGGGTGGAGCATGCCCTAGCACCCTGAATCAGTGAGCTGCAGCAGTTACCAGACTTCTCAAACCACAAACACCAAAGACAACAGAGAAGGTTAGTGGGAAAAGCTGCGGGGAGAGAGTGGAAAGAGTTCCTGGTTCAGCCACCACCCCAGGGGCAGCGAAGGTGGGGCAGATAAAGGAACTACAGCTGCAGTTGCTTCCTGCCCCAGGCCCACCTGGTGGGAGGAACTGAGTGACAGATCAGAGCAAGAGTGCAGAGCCTGCTGAAGATCTAAGTCCAGTCCAGGTTGGGGGTTCTTGGGGAAGGAGGAGTGCTGGTGTGGTAGAGCTGGCTGTAATAGCTCTGAAATCAACAGCGCATCCCCCCAAGCTTGGAACATAGTACTCTTTACTCTACAAGCAGTCATACCCTGCTGAAAAACTCAAGGGTCAAGGAAGTTGGCTGGGAACATGGCCAGGCAGTGAAAATGCACCCAGATTCAGTCTCAGACTTTGAAATCTTTCTTTGGTGACAAAGAAGAACATAATATACAGCCAGAAGAAGTCAACAAAGTCAAAGAGCATACAACAAAAACCTCCAAGAAAAACATGAACTTGTCTCAGGCCATGGAAGACCTCAAAAAGGATTTGGAAAAGCAAGTGAGAGAAGTAGAGGAAAAATTGGGAAGAGAAATGAGAAGGGTGTGAGAAAACCATGAAAAACAAGTCAATGACTTGCTAAAGGAGACCCAAAAAATACTGGAAAATATACTGAAGAAAATAATACCTTAAAAAATAGACTAACTCAAATGGCAAAAGAGCTCCAAAAAGCCAATGAGGAGAAGAATGCCTTGAAAGGCAGAATTATCCAAATGGAAAAGGAGGTCCAAAAGACTAGTGAAGAAAATAATAACTTAAAAATTAGATTGGAGCAAGTGGAAGCTAGTGACTTTATGAGAAATCAAGATATTATAAAACAGAACCAAAGGAATGAAAAAGTGGAAGATGATGTCAAATATCTCATTAGAAAAACCACTGACCTAGAAAATAGATCCAGGAGAGATAATATAAAAATTATTGGACTACCTGAAAGCAATGATCAAAAAAAGAGCCTAGATACCATCTTTCAAGAAATTATCAAGGAGAACTGCCCTGATATTCTAGAGCCACAGGGCAAAATAAAAATTGAAAGAATCCACCGATCGCCTCCTCAAATAGATCCCAAAAAGAAAACTCCTAGGAATATTGTCGCCAAATTCCAGAGCTATCATATGAAGGAGAAAATATGGCAAGCAGCAAGAAAGAAATAATTTGAGTATTGTGGAAACCAATCAGAATAACCCAAGATCTAGCAGCTCCTACATTAAGAGATCGAAGGGCTTGGAATACGATATTCCGGAGGTCAATGGAGCTAGGATTAAAACCAAGAATCACCTACCCACCAAAACTGAATATCATGCTCCAAGGCAAAATATGGATTTTCAATAAAAAAGATGAGCTTCAAGCTTTCTCAGTGAAAAGACCAGAGCTGAATAGAAAATTTGACTTTCAAACATAAGAATCAAGAGAAGCATGAAAAGGTAATCAAGAAAAAGAACAAGAAAAAGAAATTGCAAGGGATTTACTAAAGTTGAGCTGTTTTTTTTACATTCCTACATGGAAAGATGATGTGTGTGATTCATGAGACCTCAGTATTAGGGTAGCTGAAGGGAATATGCACATACATACATATATATATATATATATGTATATATATACACCTATACACATGTATATGTGTGTGCGTGTGTATATGTGTGTATTTATATGTGTATGTGTACATATATATACATATGTATGTATATATATATATATATATATATATATATAGAGAGAGAGAGAGAGAGAGAGAGAGAGGGCATGGGGTGAGTTGAAGTGAAGGGATGATATCTAAAAGAAATAAAATAAAATTAAGGGAAGAGAGGAATATATTGAGAGAGGGAGAAAGGGAGAAATAGACTGGGGTAAATTATCTCACATAAAAGTGGCAAGAAAAAGCAGTTCTGTAGAAAGAGAAGAGAAGGCAGGTGAGGGGGAATGAGTGAATCTTGCTCTCATCAGATTTGACCTAAGGAGGGAATACCATAAACACTCAGTTGGGTATCTTACCCCAGAGGAAAGAAGGAGGAAGAAGACAAAAAAGGGGGATGATAGAAGGGAGGGCAGATGGGGGAGGAGGTAATCAAAAGCAAACACTTTCTAAAAAGGACAGGGTCAAGGGAGAAAATTAAATAAAGGGGGATAGGTTAGGAAGGAGCAAAATATAGTTAGTCTTTCACAACATGAGTATTGATAATGATACACATGTGGCCTATGTTGAATTGCTTGACTTCTTAGGGAGGGTGGGTGGGAAGGGAAGAGGAGAGAAAATTTGGAACTCAAATTTTAAAAACAGACGTTCAAAAACAAAAAAAAATTTGCATGCAACTAGAAAATAAGACACACAGGCAATGGGTCGTAGAAATTTATCTTGCCCTACAAGAAAGGAAGGGATAAGGGGATGGGAGGGGAGTGGGGTGACATAAGGGAGGGATGACTGGGGAAGAGGGCAACCAGAATATACACCATCTTGGAGGGGGTGGAAGGGTAGAAATGGGGAGAAAATTTGTAATTCAAACTCTTGTAAAAATGCTGAAAACTAAATATATTAAATAAATTAAATTAAAAAAACACATTGCACAAATAAAATATAGCTAAAATTAGAAAGTAAATTGGTAACTGGAAAAAAGCTTTGGCTGCCATAAATGGTGATATCATAAGCAAATTAGGAGAGCAAGGAATAGTTTACCTGTCAGATCTATGGAGGAGGGAAGAATTTATGACCAAACAAGAGATAGAGAACATTATGAAATGCAAATTGGATAATTTTGATTACATTAAATTAAAAAGTTTTTTAAACAAACAAAGCCAATGCAGCCAAGATTAGAAGTAAAGTACAAAGCTGGGAAACATTTTTTTTTTTACTTCCAGTGTTTCTGATAAATGCCTCATTTCTCAAATATATAGAGAACTGAGTCAAACTTATAAGAATACAAGTTATTCCCCAATTAATAAATGGTCAGGGGGTATGAACAGGCAATTTACAGAGGAAGAAATTAGAGCTCTCTTTAGTCATATAAAATGCTCTAAATCACTATTTGATTAAAGAAATGAAAATTAAAACAACTCTGAGGTACTATGTCACACCTATCCCATTGGCTTATATAAAAAATGGGGGATAGTAAATGTTGGAGACAATATGGGAAAATTGGAACATTGATGCATTGTTGATGGAATTGTGAATTGATCCAACCATTCTAGAGAACAATTTGGAGCCAGGCCCAAAGGGCTCTAAAACTGTGCATACCCTTTGATCTAGCAATACCATTACTAGGTCTATATCCCAAAGTCATCATAAAAATGGGGAAAGGACACACATGTAAAAAAAAAAATAGAGCTCTTTTTGTGGTGACAAAGAATTAGAAATTGAAGGGATGCCCATCAATTGGGGAATGTCTAAAAAAGTCGTGGTATATGAATGTAATGTAATACTATTGTGCTATAAGAAATGATGAGCAGGCAAATTTCATAGAAACCTGGAAAGACTCACATGCACTGATGCTGCATGAAGTGAGCAGAACCAGGAGAACACTGTACATAGTGACAGCAACATTACATGATGACTACCTTTGAAGGACTTAGCTCTTCTCAGCAATGCAATGATTTAAGACAATTCCAAAAAACTAATGACGAAAAATGCTATCCACATCCAGAGAAAGAACTATGGAGTCTGAATGCAAATTGAAGCATGCTGTTTTCTCTTGTTTCTTTCTCATGGTTTTTTCCTTTTATTCTGATTAATGACTAATGTGGAAATATGTTTAATATAATTGTATGTGTATAGCTTATTATCAGACTGCTACTGCTTTCCATCTTGAGGAGGGGGGAGGAGACAGATGGGGGAAATTTTAGAATTCCAAATCTTATAAAAGTGAATGGTGAATACTAAAAATAAATTAATTTTTAAAAAGATAGATGGATGGATGGATTAATGGATGGATGGGCAGATGAATAGATAGATAGATAGATAGATAGATAGATAGATAGATAGATAGATAGATAGAGATATAGTGTGCATATAATTGTTTGCATGTTGTGTCTCCAATTAGACTTTCCTGAGGTCAGGGACTTCTTTTGATTTCCTTCATATACCCAGAACTAAACACAGTTCCTGGAACAAACTAAAATTAATAAGTGCTTGTTGACTTGATTTGTTGGAATAGTTGTTAATTAGTCCAGATATTCTAGAAAGAAACTTGGAACTATGCTAAAAAGACACTAAACTGTGAAAAACCCTTTGACCAAGCAATAGCACTACAAGGACTATCCCCTAAAGGGAAAAAAGAGGAAAATTATTCATAGATACAAAAATGTTTAAAACAGTTTCTCTTTGCAGTCACAAAAAATAGAATGTCAATCTATTGCGAATTCCCAACAGAATATGAACATATTGGAATATTATCATGAGAAATGATGAGCTACAGGGTTTTAGAGAAGCTAGGAAGATCTGCATAAATATATACAAGTGAACAGAACCAGAATATAGTTTACACAATAATGATGACATTATAAAGAAGAAAAACAACTTTTGAGAAATTTGAGAGATTTGAGATTTGAGACATTTTGAGAAATTTTATTGGTGCAGTGACAAAACATAGTTCCAGAGGTCCAAAGATGAAGCATTCTACCCACTTCCAGACAGAGGCATGATGGACTAAACACACAGAATGAGATATGTCTTTTTGGATATAACCAACCTGAGAATGTGTTTTGGTTGACTATGAATATTTGTAATGAGGGCTTTCTCTTTCTTTCCAAAGGGAAAGAGTGGAAATGGAAGAGAGAGAAAATAAATATAAGTGAAAAATAACTAAAAATAATGTAAACATCTCATACTTTTGACTCAGTGACATACTACTAAGTATGTACCCAAGGAAGTAAAGAACGAAAAGGAAAGACAGAATTGATACCAAAATATTCTTACCAGCACTTTTTATTACAACAAATAACTGGAAACCAAGCATATGTCCATCAGTCAGGGACTCCCTGAATAAATTATGATATGTAAATGTAATAGAATATAATTGTACTATAAGAAAAGAGATATAGGAAGCATAACACAATAAATCAGCTTTGAATTCATGAACACAAGGGTTCAAGTACAGATTTACATATACTTGACCAGGGGTAGGGAGCCTGTAGCCTTGAGGCAACCTGTGGCCTTCTAGGTCCTCAAGTGCAGCCCATTGACTGAATCTAAACTTCACAGAACAGATTTGAAGTTTGGATTTAGTGAAAGGGCCGAATGGACAGGTTCCGCACCTTTGTACTAGACCATATGACTGGACAAATCAGTTAACTTTTCAGTGTTCTATTGATTTCCTTAAAACAATTTGCTGATCTTCATTGGTGCAAGAAATTTCTACATTGGGAATTTCTCATGCCAATGAAATCACAGGTCCAAACCAAAAAAAGATGACTATGAGGAATTTAGAGAAATGATTCAGCATAAAGTAAGCAAAACCTGAAAATCAACATACGTGGCACCTATAAAGATATATATTAAGATGTGCTGAGAGAATGCCAATCTCCAATATATTATTTGGTAATTTGATATCCTGGTAGGCAGATAGTGAAACAAACCTTCTCTTACTCCTCTCAGGAAAGGATCAGGGAAATTACTGGGGCAGAATGCTGAAAATATTAGACAGTCATTATATGAGGCTTTTTTGGATTTTTTGCTTAGTCGTTTTTACTTTGTTACAAAAGAATGTTTAATATGGTGGTGGGGGCAGAAGTATATGAAGACATGATGGCAATGATGCAATGTAAAATAGAAAGTAGCAATAAATCTTATTTTTAAAAATTTATGCCTGATAATGTGAAAGATAATGAATATTATAACCCACTAATACTACAAGGGAAGATAAGTTTGTAAAAAGCTCAGTGAGAAACCTGACAATGTCATGTCATCCAAAAACCATTTATAGATGAAAATCCAATGATAACAAGAGATGAAAATTGAAATAATTCTGCTATATTTTCATAATGACTACAAAGTGTAAATTAAAAAAAACAAAAACAAACAATGAAAACTGAATGTTGCAAAAATATAAACAACAAATTTGGCCCCAAAGAACAGATATAAGATATCTCCCCCTACTCTACAACAGGATTCAGGGAATATGGGTATACAATATCAGATTTTTTTACACATGTCAAAGGGGTTTACTCAAGTTCTTTTTTTCCCCTCTTCTTTTTAAATTTTAATTTTTTTTTTTTAAATAAGGGATACCTCTTTGGTTGGGTGAAGAGAAGGGACATAGGACAGGACAGAAAGGTAGACAATGTAAAACATTAGATAGTATTAACATTTAGAAAAATAAACAAAAACTAACCTATTTTCACAATTTATGAGAATGGAACCACCATAGTTGACTTCTAACATATCCCTGATATGCTCCATTAAATTTTGTTACAAGTCAACAAATAATTAGGAAGTAGGAACAGTATGAACTAAGGTGTGGAGTCAAGAATGGGAATAGCACATCTGGAGAGATGGTTAGGGGACCAATCTGGCTGGAATAGAGAAGATTATGGTGGAGTTTGGGGAAAGGTAAGATAGATATGGAATTAGATTAAGAATAAACTTGGGGGGGCAGCTAGGTGGTGCAGTGAGTAAAGCATCAGCACTGGAGTCAGGAAGACCTGAATTCAAATCCGGGCTCCAACACTTGACACACTTACTAGCTATGTGACCTTGGGCAAGTCACTTAACCCCAATTGCCCTGCCTTCCACCCTCAAAAAAAGTAAAGTTATTATTATTATCTCCATTTTGTTGATGAAGAAACTGAGGCTGAGAGAGGTTGAGTGACTTATCAAGGGTTACACAGTTAGTAAGTGTGTATGAGGCAGAATTTGAACTAAGGACTTTCTGACTCCAAGTCTGGAACTCTGTGCAGTGTACCAACAAACAAGAACACTGTCCATACAGAACTGGATTAAAGGCTATAAAAGAACTTGAGGGATCATCTCTTCCACCTCTTTGTTTAAAAGATAAGGTATTTTGTTAAGGATTTTTAAGTGGATAATTTTTTTCTTGTTTTCTTTTATTTAATCACCATCTTCTTATACTTAAAGGAAATCCATTCATGAACCATATTAGGGCTTATCTAAAAGAGAGATATGTCAAATATCCAGGCACCAAGAGGCTGTGATCATCGGAGCTGGCAACCTTCCATAGTCCCTAACATTTTATCTGCCTTCTCTATTGACCCTAGGTTCAATGCTCTGAATTTGCTTATCTCCTCCTTAGGGAAGTTAGGTGTTCACGAGTTTCAAATCTGTGCCTACTAAATTCCTGAAGAATAATTCCATTTTTTGGCTCTAGTCCATTGGACTGGGGATGACAGAGAGCCTAAAAAGAACTACCCAGAGTATAAAAATGAATCCTATATGAAACAGGCAACTTTGACCCTGCACAGAAACAATAACTCAAGGAATAAAGAATCAGAATATTACAATCATTTGAAAGTCTAGCACACAAGCTTCTTTGGGATATTTGCCACAGGACTATTCATTAGCCTTTTGACATTTCATCTCAACTAAGTACAACTTGATCATTGCCAAATGAGTTTTTTCTTCTCAGTGCTATCTCTCCATGGACAAGTTGTTCCCTCTCAGTCAATGGATAAGCATTTATTAAGTATCTACTGTGTACCAGAGGTGTTGCTAAGCAATGGAGATATGAAGAAAGGCAAAAGACAGCACTGCCCTTAAGGAGCTCACAATCTATCGGGAGAAATGAGATGCAACCAACTATGTACAAACACGCTATATACAGGAAAAGAAGGAATAATCAAAAGAGGGAAGGCACTAGGATTATGAAGGATTGGACTGGAAACACTCTTAGTCTGTTTGTTCCAGTTTTCCTGTCAGTTGCTGTACCTGCTCCCATAGGTAATATCCCATACTCAGCTGCCTAGTCAGAAGGAAGATTCCTAGTTACCTTACAAGAGATCTCAGAAGGCCACATGCCAAAGGAAATAGGACATAAATGGGAAGTGGACCCATTGCAAACCTGGAATTTACTAGAAGGAGAAGTACTCATTTGTATGCATGGTGAGGGAAATGGCACCATCCCTCCCATCCCTTTCCTACTGGCCCTTGGGAACTTAGACAGTTGTGCTTATACTGGTGGCCAGAAGGAAGGAAAGGCCTGAGGGAAAGGGATAATTTCTTTAGGATGTCCTCAAGGCTCTGGCTTATAGGAAGTGCCCCTTCATCATGGTCCCCCAGGGGTTGCTATACTCACATTATCCAATGTCAGTACAGATCCACATCCTCTAGGGAAATGTTTGCATGATTAAGGTTGATATTTGAGAGGCATTTTGACATTATAAGGATAGCTCTTCGAATGAAGAATGGGAGGAATATGTTTAGAAATGAAAATAAAGTAAAAAAAGAAACAAATATTAAAAAAATAAAATAGACACAAAAGTAAGAAAGTAGTGATAGAAAGAAATGGCAAATTTTAGAGACTCAGAGCATTCTATCTTGCATTACAAACTTCAGTATACTGTATTCAAAATCAAAGGGATCTAATCAATTAAATGCCTGTCAGTGGCAGAGCAAAATAAAAGGTTCCAATTTAGATTTGGTAGAGTCAGGTATCTACAAAGAGGTGAAATATACTTCTGTTCAATTCATAATGGAAACAAGAGAGAAAAGCACAGAGATTTATCATGGATCTCATGTAGATTGTAGTACATAAATTTTCCTGATTCACCAGTTCTATTTTTTAACTTCTCATTCAGGGCAAATTGCCCAGAGCAAGAAACTTAATAAAAAAAAGTTTCTACCCTGTAATTCACAGAAAAAGCAGCAGCCTAGAGACATACTGATTTATGCTGTAATAATGGCCTCCATGTCCTTGGTTCCATGCTTAAAGTGAGTTCTAAAGTCATCTGCATGAACCACAAGACCTCCACACTCCTTTTATTAGTTGGCAAAAATTATATTGACCACGGAGTACATATTTCAGGAACCATTACTCAGTAACCTCGATGATAAGTGAAGACTTGATCTTGGAACTTATGATTTGGTCTAAAAAAAAATTAAACATCATTGAAAGGGTTTAGGAAGCCCCTAAAAAGGCAGTTTTATGTTGGGCTGTTTCCAAGGGGGACTATTATTATTATTTAATGGAGACTTCAAGCATTTACTCTACTTTGCCTCTGTTCAGATTTTATTACACTTGCAGCTCCAGTTGAGAGCAAATGGTATAAAATAAGGGAGTGGTTCATATTCAGAGCTTTTAAAGAGGAAATTGGGACTTAGTTTCAAAAAATCTATGAAACTTAATGTATGTACCTGTCACAAGGTAGCACTTAGCTCCCAGGGTATTGTTAAGGCAACTTTTCACATCATTAGCCTTATCTCCCTGATTAGACATTAAGCTTCTTGTTAGCAAAAACCCAGTTTTATTCTGCTTCATAATATTCAGAGATGATATTTGTATAGTGCTTTATATGAAAAAATCTTATTTGATCCTTACCAAATTAAGTACTATAGGTATTATTCTCTTTGTAAAAAAGAAAAACTGAGGCTCAAAGAGGTCAAGAGAAATACCCAAGATCACACAGCTAGTAATTTTCAGAGACACTATCTGAACCTGGCTCTCCTGCTACCCAAAAGCCAGTGCGCTTTCTATCACTTCAAACTACCTGTTTCTATCTCTGATTGAACCAAGCATGATTCAAGTAGGATATAGAAGGTGCTTAATAAATTCTTGATGGATAAATAAAATTGGACCTGGAGCAAGGAAGACCTCAAAGAAAATCTGCCCTCAGTCAAAAGCTGTGTGACTATAGGCAAGTAATTTAACCTTTGTCTGCCTCAATTTCCCCATTTGTATATGCGAATACGAAGAACACTTACCTCCCTGGGTTGTTTCAAGTATAAATGGAGGTAATATTTATAAAAATGCTTTGGATACCATAAAGCATCATAGAAATGCTAGCTACCATTAAACCATGGTATTTGTATATTAGCTCTATGTTTTATTAAACCATTTCTAGCTCTGCTTATAGGGTAGCTAGTTCTCTAGACTTTCAGTAGCGTAGACATAATGAAGGTATGAATTAACATTTTCTCTATCTGCAGAGGCGGTCTGGGAAGTATTATGATCTGGCAGTGATGTTAAAGGTGCTAAAATAAATTTGGATATAGAAAATGTGCTCCTACAATTTCACCTGGGGATCAGAAACAGGACATACTTCTTAATCATAATCCTAGAGAGATACATACCTTTTCAAATCATTGGAAAGGATTAGAGGGAGTAGATATTAGGCATTTTAGCTCATGGGCAATGCTTCTAAATATATTGGAGATCTCCCTTTGTAAGCTTTTGCTTTTGCTTTCCTCCAAGCTGGAATTCTACATTTCTGACAACTGTTATTAATCATACAATAGGTGTGTACACCTCAAATGTGAAGGCATCACTAGTAGTGGTTATTTCCACTTTTTTCCATATTAAATGTATGTAATTTCGTATGAATTTGCAAATAAAATATATTTACATTTGTATGTGTGATTCTAGGTGTTGTCTACATGGGGAAATTTGTGACTTAATGGAACAGTTTGAAAGGCCCAGTTTGGTCGTAATCCTGCCTTTAGATGTGTAGGTACAAGACATAAAATTGGTTCATGACTATGCCACCAATTTGAGAAAAAGATTCTTTAACAGTGGAGAGATTTGTGATTCCAGTCCTGTGCTAAGAAAGGTCACTCTCTCCTATGTGGTTTCCAGAGCTGCCCTACAGCCTCAAACCATAAAGAGAAGAATATGAGGAAATGCAAAGGACAGGGTCAACTACTGGTGTCTATGAAACATTAGGTCAGTCCACTGAAGTCTTTAACAGAATAAAAAGAGATGCTTAGAAACAGGTGCTGGTCCCCCTTATCTGAAGTAAGGAAAGGAAGGGGATTAGGATACCATTTTTTTCATATCTCTTTCTCCATCCCCACTAGGACTCCAACTAACTAAGCTAGTACATACAATTTTTTAAAGTCACATACTTTTATGTTTTCCTTTAACATTTTGATACTCCAGTCCCTCCTGAGGCCTTGATCTGGGAAAGGAAGCCCTACCAGTTCTCTCCTCTCCATGCATACTTTCCACAACTTCTCTTTTTCATTCTTGCTTTGTTCCAAGTTTCCTGGTTTCAGAAAATGAGCAAAATCTTCAATCACAAAAACCCATTCAGCTCTAGGCCATTCTTACTGCTATATGTATGTTGTGTGTGCATGTGTATTTATGGCTAGAACATTTCTAATGCCTTGTATGGTTCTAAATCTATGTTCCAATGACATAAAATACACATCTATCAGGCTGAGGTACTTGTCCTCATTATTTTGACTGAATGTTCAGTGTTGTGTTGACTGCTTCTGCAATAAAGTTTGGCAAAATTTGAGTTATTATTTCTGGAATAAAATTATTTTGAAGATATGTTTAAATTCACTTCATGAAACAGGATGTCCCCAATGCTTAGAGTACATACTTTTGGGGGACTCCTACCTTAGGAAACCTTCAATGATCCTCCCACTTGGCAATAACCTCTCCCTTCTTCAGGTTTTTTAGAATTCATGTTCCTCCTTTGCCCCTAGTTATTTGTATCCTTTCATATTCTCCCTCTCCTCACCCTCCACTACATATATAATAATTATGTAAGCTCCTTGAGGACAAAGACAGTATGATATTTTTTCTTTTGTATACCTGACAATCCTCTTGCACTGTGACCTGGTCAGAACACAAGTGGAGTACTATTTCATTTTAGGATGCCATATTTTGAGAAGGTCACAGATGAGTTGCAGTGTTACCAGAGGAAGGCAACTGGGATGGTGACAGGTCCTAAGGTGATACCACACGTGGATTAGCTAAAGGAATTGGGGATGTTTGATATGGACAAAGGGAGGCTGTTGAGCATGATAAGTGTTTTCAGTTATTTGAAAGTCTAACACATGGAGGAAAGATTAGGCTTGCTATGGATAGCTTTGACGATTAGAACTAGGAACAAGGGGTAGAAAATGGAGAGAAGAAGATGTTGAAATAAAGAAATATTTCCTCACCTAGAGCTATCTAAATGCAGAATAGGCTACAAAAGGAGACCTGCTGACCGGAGTTCTGAGAGGAAAGTCCAAATAATTATTTCTTAGGTGTTTCACAGAGATGATCGTTTTTCAATATGGGTTCATTAGGTGGCCCTTTAGGTCCCTTCCAACTCTGAGGTTCCAAGACTTTGTGGATATAGAAATAATGACAACAGCAAAATCTGGCAGACAGATACATAGGAATGCACACACACACACACACACACACACACACACACATATATGTGTGTATATATATATATGTATAGTATTTTAAAGTTTAAAAAATGCTTTACCAACCTGATCTCATTCAGTCCTCGCAATAAGCCCATGAAACAATAGTCACAATATCCATTTTCAGAGAAGTAACCTGAGGTTCCAAGAGTCTTTCACTCTGAAAGAGTGGCTTTTCCTTATCAGATTTAATGACCTTTAGAAAAGACATTTGTGGCTCCCAGTTTCAAAGTGTGGAGTTCTTTCCTCTCCACTACACTGCCTACCATAATGGACTCTTATTCTTGGGGAAAAGGTGCCCAAATCTTACAGTCAAAATAATACATCAAAAGAAGGGAATCAGAAATTAAGTAGACAACTTGCTTACAGCCAGAAAACTCCTGAGGCATCTAGACTATGTAGGGAAGCTCATGTTGGCAAATTAGAGAATCCAATTAGAGAGGTCAAAGATAATTGGGCTCAAAGTCCATGGCCTGCTGTTGCACTAACATTATTTTGTTAATGAAGGCCAGCTCAGACCTGAGTGCACAGTAGACACTCAATAAATACTAGCTGATTGGCTAATTTATCAAGTTAAAGATGCTATTTCTTGGGGAATAAAAAAATACTATTGCATGATTAAAAACATTTGTGGTAAAGGATCTAAGCCTTGAAACATCCACAGCTCTAATAAGTTAAATTGTTAAAGGACTTCCTGATTTACTAAAGAACAATTCCAAACTCGAGTTTCTTCTATATGGGTTAGAGAGGCATCAAAGAGTAATAGAAAGAGGATTAGAATTCTGAGTCTATGTCCATATACTACCTCTGACCCCTCACACAGCATTTATCAAGGACCTGCTATGTGTCAGACATTGTGCTGAATTCAAGGAAAACAAAGATAAAATTAAATAGTCCCTCTCCTCAAGAAGCTTATATTCCATTAAGAAAAATGATGTATGCTGGATTCAGCTCTAATTGGTTCACAAGAGCTGATGGTTACATTTTCATTATGCACAATTATACTTCAGAAATATTCAAATGCTATAAATCAGGGATTGATTCATTGTTTTCTAAACTTAAGAAAGTGATAGAGAAAATGCTAATAATATGTATTAAACTTAAAAGTATATTGTAGATATTTTTTCCCAGAGAGTCAGTTGTTAATCCTTTACTAGCATGTCTCTACTCACCATATGAGTAAGTGAAAGATATACTAAAAAGCAAAAACAGAAAGAGAAGATAATTTTCACAGGGACGGCACTAACATTTGGGGTGGTGAGAAAATGCCTCATAATGGAGGTAGTGCTCAAATTTTTCTTTGAAGGAAGTTACTGATTTTGAGTGGGGATGAGAACACATACAAACCATGAGGCATGCACTGTGCAAAAGCAAAGGAAAAAACAGATTGTAATCTCTAAGGAACAGTTAGTGGTCCAGTTTCATGACACTGTTGAATACATGAAGCAAAGTAATATATAATAATCTAAAAAGAGAGGCTGGAGCCTAGTCTAAAGGGCTATTAAATGCCAAGGAGAGGAGTTGTATTTTATTCTAGAGGTAATAGGGAGTCATTGGAAACTATTGAGGAGGAGAGTGACATGCTTAGGAATTTTATTTGGCAACTTTTGGAGAAGGGAGAGAATTGAAGTAAGAGGAACTGCTTCAATTACTATTACAATAGTTTAATGAGAGGGGGTAAGGATTGTGGCCATGTGAGAGGAAGAATTTATAAGATTTGCCAACTAACTGGAAATGAGGCAAAGACGGGGGGTGGAGTGAGGAGTTAAGAAAGACGATGCTAACTTGCATTGATAGAGATTCCTCAACTCAGAGTTGCCTATACCAATGAAATCAAAGGTTCATTTTCTGTCCCAATCCCTTCCAATCAATCAATAAGCATTCCTTAAGTGCCTACTATGTGCCAGGCACTGTACTAACCATAGATTTAGGATAGAATGGTCAGAGACTGGATCTTAGAAAACAATTCAGGTTAGCACTTCCTTGGCAACTTAAAGTCCTAGTCATTTTCTTAGGGCACCAAAAAGTAAAGTAATTTATCCAGGGTCTCCCAGGCAGTAAGTGTCAGAGGAAGAATTTCAACCCAACTCTTTCTCCTATTCCATACTATGTCTCTAAAACTATGATGCCATGACTTAAAAGAATGACCAGTAAAGGCAAAGAACCAACAAAAACTGGATTGATTGTCATTCCTTCTTCTTCAGTTGGCTATTTGAAGGTGTCCTTTTACTTTCTATGTTCCCTAGTGAGCCTTCACTTCTTTCTTAAATACTTAGGACATATCAGCCTATTCCAATTGGAAACAACACATTGGGAGAAGAAACTCCCTTCAGTTCTAAACCTGTTCATTTCCTTTCCAGTGAATTTAGGCAGCAGGTGATTTAATTATTCTTAGAAAGTCTCAATGAATAATTCAGTATACACCTTCAAGAAAATCACACATTCAGGGTATTTTGCAAATAGCTCAATAAAAAAGAGTGATTGCTAAAGGGACTTTCATTTGGGGAGGGGGGGAATGCAAGCTTGAGGAAAACCTGAGCCAAACAAAACAAAGAAAGTTTTAAAAAAATAAGTGTTCACTGATGAAGAAAGGTGAATGGCACTGGCCATTTTCCCTGCTGCCACAGCGTACAAAATTGATTTGCCAAAAACAAAAAAAAAATTTAAATGTGAAACAACAAAGGCTTAAAAAAATCATGATATCACAGTTGGTACCTGCCAACCTGAGGGAAACCTCATGAAATTATGGTAGTTTTTCACAGGGCACTTGTCTCAAAATAGTTCACCTTAAATGACCTTTCAATGTTCCTCTCTGGATCATGGAGAAAACTAAACTTTGCAGTCACCTTCTCAGGCATATTAATCATTCTCCTCTTTTTGGCTCAAAAGAAAAAAAAGAAAGAAATCAGCAAACTTCTGGGGGGATTTGTCAGAATCATTACTGGAAATTTTTACAACTGACACAAAATCTGTCAGAGATAGTTCACCTGCAGTTTCAGAGAGGACAGTACCATTACCTTGAAGCGGTGTAAGGGAGGGCAGAAGCAGGCCCTGGGAGAAGGGTGCTATGGCCCAAGATGTTATGGTCCTGGGAGGTCTTACTCATATAAAATCCCTCTCAATTTTTCCATTTCGCAAATAATTAAGATGATTCTCTTCAGCACTGCAGTGAAGAACTGAGTGCACACCATTTCATAGATCTACCAGAAAGAGAAAGAGGCAAGTTCTTTTTGGAGAACGAGTCAGGCTCGAGTACATATCTAACGACTTTCAGTTGATATGCCAATTTAATTTTGGTAAATGGTCCCTTCAGTTGTCAGTCTGCTTAGTGAGTTTTCCACAGTGCCATGGAATGCATTTAATTAGGCTTGCACTTCAGAACTCTTTCTATGCTGTGGCTTCAGAAAAGAATGGATCCCATCATTTTAAGTGACCAGAAGCAGTTATATGGAGAACTGCTGACTGATACCATCTCTGGGGCAGTGTTAAAACTGTTTCTTTCCAGGAGTAGGCATTTAAAAGACTGTACATTTATTCCTTTGAGCTTCTGATTAAAGAGCAGGAGAGGAAAAAGCACAGGAGTCTTGAAAAGGAACTGGTTGAAGCTTATAGTTAGTTCGGCTAGGGATTCAATAAAGACAAGAGTGAAATAAAGGTTAGCTAATCCATCATTGTTATATTAGAATAAATTTCATTTCTTCCCTTTCATTGTCCTCCAAATCCAGTCCTATTTTGCCACTGGCATATCCAATATATATCTATCTTTACCCTCATTCCTCAAGGAAAAAACAATCCACAAAGAATGGGGAGATATTCTCACTAACTCTCCTTTTTTTTTTTCTTTCTTCCCAACGTGAAATGATAGGATTTGTTGGTGAATAGAGAGTACTTATGAATTGCAAAAACAGGACTGCTGATAAATACTTCATCATAACTGTAAAATAAAAGTAATGAAAAATCCGTAATAAATCCTTTTTATGGTAGAGGAAAGCAGGATAACAGCTTGCAATGTTAACTTCAAGAACTGCGTGGGGCTAAGTATTCGTTCCTGCCTGTCGACTCTGGCTCCATTTTTTGTAATAGCTTTTTTTTGTTTTGTTTTGAATGTTTTTTTTCCCCTTTTAAGAGTTGAAATTTGTTTTAATAACTCAACATTAATCCTCAATGTTTAAGGTAGGGGTAATGTGGGGAGGGACAGGTGTCAATGCTCTTGGTGTGATGGGACTGACTGCAAGGAGTCTGGAAGACATTTGAGACTAGATTCCAGATTTCCCGCATACAATTTAGAAGTCCACAAAGAGCACCCCAAGGTTGGAAGCACACAAGATGAGTAACACAATAAAAAAATTGCAAGTGTTGATTTTTATTCTTGGCTGTTATAATTATATTAATTGCACTGTTATTTTAGAAGCCTGTCTTTGTGAAAATACTCATCAAGATTTTTATTTTAAAATTAATTTATGGATAGAATATAGAAAAAAAAACTATGCAATTGGTTTTGTCTATGTCTATATACAATAGACATATGAGCTGGGCTGTTTACTGTCCATAAAATGACAACATGTTATTCAAGGGAGTAATAGTGGAGCCACTGTTTGAGAACAGATTCAAAAGACTTTTCAGTCTTTTCCCCTTCAGGGCTGTTCCTCTAGTAGTTTAGGTAGTCATTTGAGTTTGATTTTACATCTAGAAACTTTGGGATTGGGGAAAAACAGTATGATTTTCTCTGACTCCCTACAGAAGGCATCAGGATTCATATTTCCTTAGGGGATGGCTTTGCTAATTTCGCTCATTCATTCTTTCATTTGTTTGTTTATTGGGTGAAGAGAGTTAGGAAATTATTCCTACAGCACAGAAAATTCCAAGAAATTTGGATAAGCAAATCATCTATAACTTAAATAGTTTTAAAGAGTTGCCTAGATCGGCAAAAGGTTAGATAATTTCCCCATAGTCACACAGCTAGTATTTGCCAGATAGGACATGAACCCAAGGCTTCCTGATTGCAAAGCTGAACCACTATTCACTATGCCATAGAGTTCATTACCCCCAGGAAGTAATGTATCATGTGGGGACTTCAAACTTGCACCATCACTTTCAGGGTATTGTATAGCTCCATAAATACTCAAAATGATAGCTCATGAGCCCCCACCAATGACTGTGTTCATTTTCTCCCTAGTCAAAGAGCAAAAGCATTTATTGAAATAGCACCATAAGAAGATCACAATATATTTCTCCATATATCTACAGAATGCTCTCTTACAAATACTTTCAACATCAGTAGCGGGAAATGAACATATATACATATATATACATGTATATACATATATATATACATATATACATATATATGCATATATATATACATATATACATATATATGCATATATATATGTATATATATAGTTTGACAGAGGAGGAACCCCTATGGTGATACCGTACATGAGGGGAATTTCTCACCTCCAATATTGTAGACCCCTGATGTCTTCTGGTGATATCACTGTACTACTCTCAGTGGGCTTGGTCCTTCCTGGGAGCACTGTCCAATTGGTTCTACCACATAAAATCTGTTGGCATATTACTTAACTGATGTTAGCTCCTCTGTGAATTGTTGATCCCTGCTTCTGTATTTGAGCAGCTAGAAGCCTAACGATTAGAGCACTAGACTTGGAAGTCAGAGAAGACCTGGATTCTAATCGTACCTCACATTAAGTACCTGTGAGACCCTGAATGCATGGCCTAACGTCTATCCAATATTAGTTTCTTCAACTGCAAAATAAGGATAATAATAGCACCAACCTTCTAGGATTACTGTGAGGATAAAATGACAGAATATTTATAAAATAATTAGCAGTACCTGGTACCTAGCAAGAGCTTAGTAACATTTGTTTCCTTCCCTCTTTCCTTTTTTCCTCCTTCCTTTCTTTTTCCTCCCTCCCTCTCTTCCTTTTTCTTCCCTCCCTTCCTTCCTCTTTCCTCTTTTCTTTCTTTCTTTCTTTCTTTCTTTCTTTCTTTCTTTCTTTCTTTCTTTCTTTCTTTCCTTCCTTCCTTTCTTCATTCCTTCCTTTCTTCTTTCCTTCCTTCTCATCTCTTCTTGGCTTGCCAAACCAATTCTCCATTAGTCTGCTAGATTATAGTGGCTAGGATTCCTCCTAGAAAAGGACATTGTGACAAGTCTTTATTTTATCATAGTCACTACAACTAAAGCCAGTTAGAGTGGCTGCATGATTAGCAGATAACTATCTAGCTTAGGGTTGCACACTTTTAGATGCTGCCAATATCTTATCTACTGAACTACAAATGAACTTGAGCTTTGTAAGCACCTACATTCCAAATACTCTTCTTTTCTCCTTCCTTCCATTTCCACAAATGACTCTACCTAAAACCTTTTGGTGCAGGCAAAGGGCAAAATTGAATAGTTTAAATCTGTCTTCAGTGCTTTACTTCCCTAACACCCAGGACTTCTTGGTGCACAAAGAAATTTGTCTATGACTCCTTCCCTCTGCCAACATTTCAGTGCTGTACTTCCATTTTTCAATATTTTCCTCTTCCCCAAGGTCCCTCTTTACAGTAGGTATACCACTGGAAAAGGACAAGAAAGAAGCTAGCCCAGCTCATGAACAATTGAAGTAGGACTTTTTAAAGATAACACTATTGCTCATCATTATCCTCTGTCACAGAGCAATGAGTCAAATGGCAAGAATTTTAATTGAGACAGAAGGGAGAAAATGTATATGGTCAGGAAGACACTTCTTAAAACAAAATATTCTATGAGTCAACTGATCTATTACTACTTATTAAATGTCTATTATACCGCATGCTTCACAATTTGCTAGGTACTAGGGATTTGAAGGGATTCAAATGGGGGAGTTAGGTGGCACAGTGGATAGAGCATGAGGCCTGGAATGAGGAAGAAAGACCTGAATTCAAATATAGCCTCAGACACTTACTATCTGTGTGACCATGGGTAAGTCACTTCACCCTGTTTGCTTGAGTTTCCTCATCTATAAAATGAGCTCCAGTATCTTTGCCAAGAAAACACCATATGGGGTCATGAAGAGTCAGGCAGGACTGAAACAACTGAAAAATTACACAAGAGATTCAAATAAGAATAGGCCTCTCATTTCCTGCCCTCAAGGAGCTTACACCCACCTACCCTGTTTATGCACTGTTTATATAGTATTATCTATGAATCCTTCCCTGATGCTCAAGGGAACATGGTGTCTGAGCCTTAGGGACAATATAGAGGAAAGAACAGGTGTACTTGACAGCTCTTAATTCCCAGTATCCATTTGGAAGACTATAACAAAAATAAAATGAAATGAACACACTATAAACTTTAAGAATCCTGTGCTTTTCCAGGTAACTCAGATGTTTTAAAGTAAGTATCCTTGCTATAAGATCCTTGCTATAAGCTGTGACCTTATCTTAAATCCCCAGAGATACATATTCTAACAGGAGATCTTCTCTATTTAACAACTACTTAGAACTGATAGTGTAATATTATCAGACATTTCACTACCACAACAAGGAGAAATGAGAAAACTCCACTGAAGTGAATTAAAGAATTTCTAATCTGTTTATTAATTTTCCAATTCTCTGATATAAGGAGATAAATGAAGTAGACAGTTAGGATTTGTAGTAAATCCTCTGAAACAAGATCAAAATAAATAACAAAAATGAACTCTTTCTGAGGTGGTTCATCCCAAGGATTTTTAAAGCACCTATAACAAGAGGATCTGTCCATCAAGCATCATTTTGAATACATCTGATAGCAATGCCATTTCTACCAATCACAGCTCCCCTATAATTTGTTCATATTTTGAAATATGGGGAGAAAGCTACATTGAGCCAGAATGTCAACTCAGCATCTGAATATAAAAAGGATATGTGACCTAGAATTACTCCCCAGAAGAAATTGAGAGATTCTTAGGAAGGAGTCTATTGAAAACACCAACAATTAAATTAATGTTAGAAGATAGTCTCAAAATGGTAATTATCTGTCCTTCCTGCACCTCTTTTCTGTCACTCTGTCATCATCACCTTGGTAGCAGAAGGAGCAGCAAATGATTGGAGGCTATTTTTAGGCCATTTTTTAATAAGTTGTTCTATGCAGGAAAAAAAAAATCACCATGTGCTGGTGAAAGATGAGCCATTCCACATACAGGTAGGCTGGCCTGCAGGTGTGCGATGGCCAGTCTTTGTTGGCTTCATTCACACCTTGTAAGGTTTTGTACTCTAAAAGTGCAACCTTGAAGAACTGAGGGACACAACTCAGGGGGATTGGTAAATAAATTCAAGTATGTAAATTTAATGAAACATGATCATACCATAAGGAATATCACAAATAAGAATTCCTAGGAAGACAGCATGACTTAAATGAAGTGGGTCAGAGCGAAGAAAGTAGAGGGAGTAAAGCAATATCCATAAGGCCAAAAATATTGTAAATAAGTGGACATGGACATGGACAAAAAATTTCTGGTTAAATGTAACAGTCAATGCTAATACAGTACTGAGAAAAAATGAAAAATAAATTACTTTTTAAAGAGAATACTTTGTGAGTGTCCTTCTAGTTTATTTGGTGAGAATTATTTAGTATTAAATCAAAATGTGTCAATTTAAAAAGTTGTCTCTATAGATATCAGTGAAGGAATTTAATGGAGGAAGATCATGTAGCATTATGGAAAGGTAATGTATACATGGCATGACTTGCATGGTATAACATGCATGATATGACATGGCATAGGATGGTATGGCTTCTAGTGCTCTCCCTCGTACCATTATACATATGTATGTATAATGTTTTTAAATTAATTAGAAATTTAATTTTATGTCACTAAATATAAACCTCCATATATCATGCTATCTCACTGATCCACAAAAAAGAAGAGAAAGAAAATGGTAATTATTTATAAATAAATAACTGTAATTACTTATCAAATGATTAAATATTATGAAAGAAATATCCTTGCATCAAAAGGACAAACATGTTATAAGCAAAAAAAAAAGGGACTGATCTTATTATGCCAAATAACCATGCTTAGATTATTGCTAAATTTCAAGATTGGAAAGTAAGAGAGATCTGGTATCTGTGTATTAATTTTAAGAAAACATTTAATAGTCTTATAAGATGTTTGAAAGATATCCTTAGGAAAATAATGCTACATGCATTAAAACTTGGTTCAAAGTTGGTCAACTAATGGTTGCAATAAACAGTAACGCATGCGCGAGGACAAAAAATTTCGCTGGGAAAAAGACATTGGTGGTAAAACACATCTTATTTAGGACTGGAGGTTCACTTGCTTATTGTTTGAAGGTCCTCAGACATCGTAGGAGATGGATAGGTGGGTAATAACTAACAAGTATGTAGAATTGCAAAGTTTATGAACCAAAAATCCTAGAAGATGGAGCTGCAAGAATTTTTATCTTCATTTTACATGTAAACAAAGTGAGGCTTAGAAGATAAATGACATTCTCAGAGTCACATAGCTAACATCAAAATCAAGACTAAAATCTGGGAGCCAAGATGGCAGCTGGAAAACAGGGACTTGCATGAGTTCCCCCCCCCCCCACCCCAGTCCCTCCAAACACCTATAAAATGGCTCTGAACATATTCTAGAACTGCAGAACCCATGGAATAGAAGAGGGAATCAGAGCTCCAGCCCAGGACAGCCTTGATGGTTGCTGGGTAAGGTCTATCCCACAGAGCTGGGAGTGCAGTGGATCAGAGCCCAGTGTGAGCCACACCTGGACCAACCAGACCAGGAGCCAGGTGGAACAGGTCCTAGCACCCTGAATCAATGAGCTGTGGCAGTTACCAGACTTCTCAACCCACAAACAACAAAGACAACACAGAAGGCTAGTGAGAAAAGCTGTGGGAACAGAGTGAAAGGAGTTTGTGTTTTGGCCACTGCCCCAGAGGCAACAGAGGTGGTGCAGCTACAGAACTACAGCTACAGTTGCTTCTGGCCCCAGGCCCACCTGGTGGGAGGAATTAAGTGGAGGATCAGAGCAGGAGTGCAGAGCCAGCTTAGATCTGAGTCCAGTCTGGGTTCGTGGTTCTTGGGGGAGGAGTAGCACTGGTGGGGCAGAGCTTGCTGTATAGAAATAGCTCTGAAAAAAAACAGCGTAGTCCCTCAAGCTTGGGACAAAGTACCCTATACTCTATAAGCAGTTATGCCCCCACGAAAAACTCAAGGGTCAAGTAAGTTGGCTGAGAACATAGCCAGGCAGTGAAAACAGACTCAGATTCAGACTCAGACTTTTGAATCTTTCTTCGGTGACAAAGAAGACCAAAACATACAGCCAGAAGAAGTCAACAAAGTCAAAGAGCCTACAACAAAAGCCTCCAAGAAAAACATGAACTGGTCTCAGGCCATGGAAGAGTTCAAAAAGGATTTGGAAAAGCAAGTTAGAGAAGTAGAGGAAAAATTGGGAAGAGAAATGAGAATTATGAGAGAAAACCATGAAAAACAAGTCAATGACTTGCTAAGAGAGACTGAAAAAAATACTGAAAAAAAAATACTGAAGAAAACAACACCTTAAAAAATAGACTAACTCAAATGGCAAAAGAGCTCCAAAAAGCCAATGAGGAGAAGAATGCCTTGAAAGGCAGAATTAGTCAAATGGAAAAGGAGGTCCAAAAGACCACTGAAGAAAATACTACCTTAAAAATTAGATTGGAGCAAGTGGAAGCTAGTGACTTTATGAGAAATCAAGATATTATAAAACAGAGCCAAAGGAATGAAAAAGTGGAAGACAATGTGAAATATCTCATTGGAAAAACCACTGACCTGGAAAATAGATCCAGAAGAGATAATTTAAAAATTATTGGACTACCTGAAAGCCATGATCAAAAAAAGAGCCTAGATATCATCTTTCAAGAAATTATCAAGGAGAACTGCCCTGATATTCTGGAGCCAGAAGGTAAAATAGAAATTGAAAGAATCTACTGATCACCTCCTAACAAAGATCCCAAAAAGAAAACTCCTAGGAATATTGTTGCCAAATTCCAGAGCTATCCGATCAAGGAGAAAATACTGCAAGCAGCAAGAAAGAAACAATTTGAGTATTGTGGAAACACAATCAGGATAACACAAGATCTAGCAGATTCTACATTAAGGGATCAAAGGGCTTGGAATATGATACTCTGGGGTCAATGGAGCTAGGATTAAAACCAAGAATCCCCTACCGAGCAAAACTGAGTATCATGCTCCAAGGCAAAATATGGATTTTCAATAAGATAGAGGACTTTCAAGCTTTCTCAGTGAAAAGACTAGAGCTGAATAGAAAATTTGACTTTCAAACACAAGAATCAAGAGAAGCATGAAAAAGTAAACAAAAAAGAGCTATCATAAGGGACTTACTAAAGTTGAACTGTTTTGTTTACATTCCTCCATGGAAAGATGATGTGTATAATTCATGAGACCTCAGTATTAGGGTAGCTGAAGGGAATATACATATATAGAGAGACAGAGGGCACAGGGTGAGTTGCATATGAAGGGATGATATCTAAAAAAAATCAAATTAAGGGATGACAGAGGAATATATTGAGAGGGAAGAAGAGAGAGATAGAATGGGGTTCTGTAGGAAGGGAAGAGGGGACAGGTGAAGGGGAATGAGTGAATCTTGCTTTCATGTGATTTGACCTGAGGAGGGAATACCATACACACTCAATTACTTACCCCACAGGAAAGAAGGAGGAAGGAGATAAAAAGGGGGGTCAATGGAAGGGAGGGCAGATAGGGGGAGGAGGCAATCAAAAACAAACACTTTCAAAAAGGGACATGGTCAAGGGAGAAAACTGAATAAAGGGGGATAGGATAGGAAGGAGCAATGAGTGTTGTGGAAGGGTTTTACATAATGATACACATGTGGCCTTTGTTGAATTGCTTGCCCTCTTAGGGAGGGTGGGTGGGGAGGGAAGAGGGGAGAAAATTTGGAACTCAAAGTTTTAAAAACAGATGTTCAAAAAAAAGTTTTTGCATGCAACTAGGAAATAAGATATACAGGCAATGGGGCATAGAAATCTATCTTGCCCTATAAGAAAGTAAGGGAAAAGGGGATGGGGGGAGTGGGGTGACAGAAGGAAGGATTAACTGGGGAATGGGGTAACCAGAATATATGCTATCTTGGAGTGGGGGGAGGGTAGAAATGGGGAGAAAATTTGTAATTCAAAAGCCTGTGAAAATCAATGCTGAAAACTAAAAATATAAATAAATAAAGATAATAGTGGGAGTTAAAAAAAAGACTAAAATCCAAGTTTTTTAGCTGGAAGACTAGTGATTCCCCTTCCTCCCTCCCTTGTTCCTTCTCCCCTTCCTTTCTTCCTCCCTCCCCATCTTCATTCTTCCTCTTCCTTCTTTCTTTCCTCTCTTTCTTCCTCCCTTCCCTCTTCCTTATTTCCTTCCTTTACTCTTTTTCTTCCCTCTCTTCCTTACTCCCTCCCTTCCTGTTTTCCCTCTTCTCTTACTTCCTCCCTTCCTTCTCTTCCCTTCCCTTCCCTTCCTTTCCCTTCCATTTTCTTTCCTTCCCTTTCCTTCCTTTCCTTTCTTCTTTCCTTTCTTCCTTCTTCTTTCCCTCCTTCAATCTCTGTGATTTCATCAGGGGTGAGGAGATTCCATTCATTCTACACTTTGGAGTCACTGCTACCTAGGGGAACAAGAACTGAAGTAAATTGCTCAGGTATGTAGTAAGACTGAGACCTGAACCTAGGTCTTCCTAACTCTGAAGATCGCTCTCCATCCATTATGCTCTGCTGTCTCTCATGTGATTTTTTTTTCACCATACTGCAAATTTTTTTCTCTCTAAACCAGGGATTCTGGTACATTCATAGGGTTCATGGGATCCATTGGGATCTATGGGATCCATAAATGAAGGAAAAAATTTGATCTCTATTTTAACTAACTTCTAATGAAAATTTAGCATTTCCTTCCATTACAAATTTTAGGAGAAAAAAACATCATTCTGAGAAAATATCCATAATTTTTACCAAACTGGCATAACATAACAAGGTAAGAATTGCTTTCTGTTGCAGTCATTTTTCAAGTGTGTCTGACTGCTGGAAGAACGAAACGATGATTTTAAAAACCAAATTAGGAAGCTGAAAGAAAATATGGAAAAAAGATTGGCGAAATGGCTACGGAGATTCAGAATCTAGAGAGAGAAAATGATACCCTAAGAGGCAAAATTAACCAACTGCAAAAGGAGACTCAAAAGCAAAATGAAAACACAAACTCATTAAAAATTAGAGTTGAGCAAGTAGAAGCTAATGAATCTATGAGGCACCAAGAAGTACTAAAGCAAAATGTTAAGAATGAAAAAATAGAAAAAAAAAAAAGGTGAAATATCTGATTGGGAAAACAACTGACCTGGAAAATAGATCCAGGAGAGACAATTTAAGAGTTATTGGTCTACCGGAAATCCATGATGAAAAAAAGAGCCTTGACAGTATCTTAGAAGAAATTATCAAAGACAACTGCCCAGAGGTCATAGAATCAGAGGGCAAAATAATCACTGAAAGAATTCACCAATCACCCCCTGAAAGAGATCCCAAACTGAAAACACCAAGAAATATTATAGCCAAATTTCAGAACTATACACTCAAGGAGAAAATACTGCAAGCAGCCAAAAAGAAGCAATTCAAATATCATGGAACTACAGTCAGGATCACACACGATCTCTCAGCTTCCACATTAAAAGACAGGAGAAATTGGAATGTGATACTCCGAAGGGCAAAGGAGCTGGGACTACAACCAAGGATCAACTATCCAGCAAAACTAAGCATAATTTTTCAGGCAAGGAGATGGACATTCAATGAAATAAGGGAATTCCAGACCTTCCTTATGAAAAGGCCAGAACTCAATGGAAAATTTGATTTTCAAATACAAAACTCAAGAGAGACATAAAAAGGTAACCAGGGGGGAAAAACCCCACAAACCTTATTAACCAATAAGCACAGGTTGTTTGCATCTTTATGTGGGATTATATCATCTTATGTATGTTATATATATATATATATATATATATATATATATATATATATATATATATGTATGTATGTATGTATGTATATATATGTCAGTCTTGAGAATGGTACAGCTATTATGGCAATTGAAAGGGATACACATAGATTGTGAATGCCTGTATAAATTAACTGATGTAAAGATAAAAAACATAAGTAAGAGATGTAAAGGG
This sequence comes from Trichosurus vulpecula, assembly GCF_011100635.1. Classification (NCBI taxonomy): domain Eukaryota; kingdom Metazoa; phylum Chordata; class Mammalia; order Diprotodontia; family Phalangeridae; genus Trichosurus; species Trichosurus vulpecula. The sequence continues at coordinate 69,087,293 of NC_050580.1, forward strand.
AGGGCTATGAGAGAAGAGGTAAGGAGGTGGTAGAAAAGGGTAAATTACACCAAATAAAGTGGTGCAAAAACATATTAGAGTAGAGGGAAAGAAGGGAGGGAGAAGAGCAGTATTTGAGCTTTACTGTCATCTGATCTGGTTCAAGAAGGGAATAACATACCCTGATAAGTTTAGAAATCTAACTTGTCCTATGGGAAGTAGGAGGGGAAGGGGGGAAAAAAGAGAGGGGCGTGGTCAGAAGGGAGGTGAGATGTAGAAAGTGGGAAACGGTAAGATAAGGGAGGGGAATAAAGAGGAAGGATAAACTGAGGAAGGCGGTGGTCAAAAGCAAAACTTTGTTGAGGAAGAGAAGGGGAAAGGGAGAAATAAAAGCATAAACAGGGGGAAATAGGATGAAAAAAAGACACAGATAGAAAACATAACTCTGATCGTGAATGGGAGGAACACTCTCATAAAATAGAAGCGGATAGCAGAATGGATTAAAAACCATAATCCTACAGTATGCTGTTTACAAGAAACACATTTGAAACAGGGGGATACACACAGGGTAAAGGTAAAAGACTGGAGTAAAATATATTGCGCCTCAGCTAAAGTAAAACAAGCTGGTGTAGCAATCCTAATCTCAGACACAGCAAAAGGAAAGATAGATTTAATTAAAAGAGATAAGGAAGGACATTATATCCTGCTAAAAGGCACCATAAACAATGAATCAATATCATTGTTTAACATATATGCACCAAGTAGTTAGGCATACAAATTTTTAGAGAACAGGTTAAGGGAGTTACAGGAAAAAACAGACAACAAAACTATAATATTGGAAGACCTCAACCTCTCCATTTCCAAACTTGATAAATCTAACCTCAAAATAAATAAGAAAGAAGTTAAGAAGGTAAACAGAATTTTAGAAAAGGCAGATATAATGGATCTCTAGAGAAAACTGAATAGGGATAAAAAGGAATATACTTTCTTCTCAAAAATTGACCATGTACTAGGGCATAAAAACCTCACAATCCAGTGCAGAAAAGCAGAAGTAGTCACAGCACACTTTTCAGATCGTGATGCAATAAGAATTATTTGTAACAAAGAACCATCAAAAATAAACTAAAAATTAATTGGAAACTAAATAATCTAATTCTAAAGAATGAGTGGGCCAAAGAACAAATCAGAGAAACAATTAATAACTTCATTCAAGAGAATGACAATAATGAAACAACATACCAAAACTTATGGGATGCAGCAAAAGCAGTTCTTAGGGGAAGTTTTATATCCTTAAATGCTTACATGAATAAATTAGGGAAAAGGAGATCAATGATCTGGGCATACAGCTGAAAAAGCTAGAAAAAGAGCAAATTGAAAACCCCCAATTAAATACCAAATTAGAAATACTGAAAATCAAAGGAGAGATTAATAAAATTGAAACCAAGAAAACTATTGAATTAATAAATGAAACAAAGAGCTGGTTTTATGAAAAAAAAACAATAAAATTGATAAACCTTTGATCAATTTGATTAAAAAAAAAGAAAGAAGAAAATCAAATTACCAGTATCAAAAATGAAAAGGGTGAGTTCACCTCTACTGCAGAGGAAATCAAAACAATAATTAGGAATTATTTTGCCCAATTGTATGCCCAGAAATTTGACAACCTCAGAGATATGGATGAATATCTACAAAAACATAAACTGTCCAGGTTAATAGAAAAGGAAGTAAAATTTCTAAATAACCCCATCTCAGAAAAAGAAATTGAGCATGCCATCAATGAACTCCCTAGGAAAAAATCTCCAGGGCCAGATGGTTTTACGTGTGAATTCTATCAAACATTTAAAGAACAACTAATTCCAATACTTTGTAGACTATTTGGGAAAATAGGTGAAGAAGGAGTCCTACCAAATTCTTTTTATGACACAATTATGGTACTAATACCCAAACCAGGTAGAGTCAAAACAGAGAAAGAAAATTATAGACCAATTTCTCTAATGAATATTGATGCAAAAATTTTAAATAAAATATTAGCAAAAAGATTGCAGCAACTCATTACGAGAATAATAAACTATGACCAGGTAGGAATTATTCCAGGAATGCAAGGCTGGTTCAATATTAGGAAAACTATTAGCATAATTGACCATATCAACAACAAAACTAGCAGAATCCATATGATCATCTCAATAGATGCAGAGAATGCCTTTGACAAAATACAACACCCATTCCTATTAAAAACACTAGAAAGCATAGGAATAAATGGAACCTTCCTTAAAATTATAAATAGCATCTACCTAAAACCATCAACAAGCATTATTTGTAATGGGGATAAACTAGATGCATTCCCAATAAGATCAGGGGTGAAACAAGGATGTCCATTATCACCCCTACTATTCAATTTGGTACTAGAAGTGTTAGCTGTAGGAATAAGAGAAGAAAAAGAAATTGAAGGAATTAGAATAGGAAAAGAAGAAACTAAATTATCACTTTTTGCAGATGATAGGATGATTTATTTAGAGAATCCTAGAGAATCAAGTAAAAAACTACTTGAAATAATAAACAACTTTAGCAAAGTTGCAGGATATAAAATAAACCCACATAAATCCTCAGCATTCCTATACATTACTGACAAAGCCCAACAGCAAGAGATAGAAAGAGAAATTCCATTCAAAGTTACTGTAGATACTATAAAATATTTGGGAGTCTACTTGCCAAGACAAATCCAGGGCCTATATGAACATAACTATGAAACCCTTTTCACGCAAATAAAGTCAGATCTAAATAAATGGAAAAATATCAGTTGCTCATGGTTAGGCTGAGCTAATACAATAAAAATGACAATTTTACCTAAATTAATCTATCTATTCAGTGCCATACCAATTGAACTACCAAAAACATTATTTTACTGAGCTGGACAAAATAATAACAAAATGCATCTGGAAAAACAAGAGGTCTAGAATATCTGGGGTATTAATGAAAAGAAATGCTAGAGAAGGCAGCCTAGCCATACCAGATATTAAACTGCACTATAGAGCAGCAGTCATCAAAACTACCTGGTACTGGCTAAGAAACAGAGGTGTAGAGCAGTGGAATAGGAGAGGAATACAAAATGGAGAAGTCAACAAATATAGCAATCTACTCTTTGATAAACCCAAAGAGGCCAGCTTCTGGGCTAATAATTCACTATTTCACAAAAACTGTTGCGAAAATTGGAAAATGGTAGGGCAGAAACTGGGCATAGACCAATATCTTACACCATACACCAAAATAAAGTCAAAATGGGTTCATGATCTAGGAGTAAAATCTGATACTATAAGTAATTTGGGAAAGCAAGGAATAGTTTACTTATCTGATTTATGGAAAAGAAAAGAATTCATGACCCAAAAAGAGATAGAGAGCATTACAAAATGCAAAATGGATAATTTTGATTATGTTAAATTGAAAGGTTTTTGTACAAAAAATCCAATGCAACAAAATTTAGGAGAGAAGCAGAAAATTGGGAGAAAATCTTTACAACTAGTATCTCTGATAAAGGCCTCATTTCTAAAATATGCAGGGAACTGAGCCAAATATATAGGAATACAAGCCATTCCCCAATGGAGAAATCGTCAAAGGATATGAACAGGCAGTTTTCAGAGGAAGAAATTAAAGCTATCTATAGGCATATGAAAAAATGCTCTGGATCACTACTGATTAGTGAAATGCAAATCAAAACAACTCTTAGATACCACATCTCTCCTGTCAGATTGGCTAAAATAACAAAGCAGGAGGATGATAAATGCTGGAGAGGATGTGGGAAAATTGGAACATTGTTACATTGCTGGTGGAGTTGTGAGCTGATCCAGCCATTTTGGAGAGTAATTTGGAACTATGCCCAAAGGGCCACAGGAATGTTCATACCCTTTGACCCAGCAATACCACTTCTAGGGTTTTATCACAAAGATATCACACAAGAGGGAAAAGGACCCATATGTACAAAAAATATTTATAGCATCTCTTTTTGTGGTAGCTAAGAATTGGAAATCAAAGGGATGCCCATCAATTGGGGAATGGCTGAACAAGCTGTGGTATATGAAGGTAATGGAATACTATTGTGCCATAAGAAATGGGGATGATACGGACTTCATAACAACCTGGAAAAACCTACATGACATAATGCTGAGTGAGCAGAGCAGAGCCAGGAGAACATTGTACACAACCACAGATATACGGATTCCGTGAGGACCAACCCTGACAGACGTCACTCTTCTCAGCAACACAAGGTGTAAGGACAACTCCAAAGGACTCACGATGGAGAATGCTATCTACATCCAGAGAAAGAACTAGAAAGTTTGAATGCAGATTGAGTCACACTTCATGCTTCCTTTTTTTTCTTCTCTTTTGTTTTTGTTTTTTGGTTTTTTTTTTTTTTTGGTTCTATTTCTTCTTTCTCATGATTCATTCCATTGGTCATAATTCTTCTCCACAACTTGACTCGTGTATAAATTAATTTAATGTGAAGTTATATGTGCTAGTTATATGAGATTCCATGCCATCTTGGGGAGGGAGGGGTGAGAGAGGGGAGAAAATCTGGAACTTAAAATTATGTAGAACCATGTGTTGTACACTAAAAAGAAAAAAAAAAGAAAAAAAGAAATTAGATATAGAAGGGTCAAGTCTTTCTTTCAAGTTTACATGACTGTTTATTGGAGGAATTAGAGTTAAGACACCTGTTCCTTGACTCCAAGTTCAAGTCCCTTTCCATGATATTTTATTGACCTCTTCTTTGCTTGGAATCAGAAGGATCTTCATTAACAGTAAAATCAAGTGATTTGTCGGCATCACAGCTTTCTGAAAACATAACATAAATTCCTAATTCCCTATAGTGCCTAGTACAGTGCCCTATGTATTGTATCTTCTGAATAAATGTCATTGACTGAAATAAAAGTAAATTGCTGTAGTCTGACATCAACTAGGCACAGGAAATGCACTTAGAAGAGGATTGGAAAATCCTACTGGGTCGCCATGATTTCACTAATGCTCCTCAGCTGCCAAATCAAATGGCCCCAAGTTGATTGGAGATGAATTGTATATACTCATTGGTATGCACCAGCCTTGCAAAGGAGTTTTGAATGGAAAGGCAGCAAACCCAAGACACAATCGGCCTCAGGATGTGAATTTACACAGTGAGATGTGCCTGAAAATGCATTGGATCTGTTGAATCTCAGCAGAGTAAAGCAAAAGGTCCGAATTTGACATTTGTTGAGGGTTAGGGTGGAGCCAGATAGGAGATGAGTTCTCTATGCTATTTCTGTTGTCTTCCAGAACTGCACACATGCTTACCATCTCTGCTTCTATTGTAGTTATTGTATGATTTCCTCTACTTCCCACAGCAATGGTAATAGAAGGTTATTGCTATATGATTTTTCCCTTTATAAATGTAACAGATTTCTGTGCTCTATCCATTTGTAAGAATGTGTATTTATATTCATACCAATTTACTCTATAAGGAACTGCTGTATTTTCATATAAGGCGCTCAGAGGAACTTTTAATGGAAAGGCTGATGCAAGCTTTACTCTAGAGGAATAAATATTCAAGTGTGGTGAAGTGTTATCATTTGTCTCTTTAAATATTTTACAATATGTGTTTCCCACCTCTCTATGCAAATGCTTACTAAAGCATTGCTTTATATATGTCTTCCAAGCCAAATAAAAGAGTTGCCAGGATGGTCTTACCAGATTTCCGCATGTTACTTATGAACAATGTTCAATAAAAGCATTTGCTAAAGGTGACAAAAGTGAACAATTTGAGGCCTCTCAATTTAATTAATACTTGGCCTGATACTACAGCAAATGAGTAATAACCTGCCAGTAAGTGTGCCATTAGGGGTGGCACATTCATTCCTTTGTGCCTCTAGGTTAACTTCCCACAAATTGCTAATGAGATAAAAGGCACCACAATGACCAAGGCAATTGAGTGTACTATTTGAAATACTTAATTACTTTGGAATATAAGTTATTCTGGGCATGAATGAGAAAATCAGGTGTGAAAGCATCATCTAATCATAACTGATATATTTATAGCAAATTGTGTGCAAAGTGTTTTACATACAAGATCTCATTTATAACTAGAACGCGCCAATGAAGTAGGTGCTACAGATATTTTTACCCCTGTTTTGATGATGAAAAAACTGAAGCTGAGAAGTAATTTGGCAACAGTCACAGTTAGTATAATATTTTACTTCTTTTATCATTTTGCAACTGCATAAGATATTTATTTGTATAATGATAGAAGAGCTCTGGAAAGGACTGGAGGGATCATCCAGGTCAATCTCACTTCATACTAATTAATGTTTTAAAATGTTATTGTTAAAGGTTTTTGCTCCATAGTTGCTTCATAATATACTGCTCCCGTCCATGTATGCTCATTCATCATAGGAACAATAGCAAAGCAAAACCAATTGGAACAGTGCATGCAACTTTTCATATCTCTTGCATCCCACCACAACAACAGAAGTCTATTCCATTAACTATCCTCTGGAACCAAAATTGGTTATTTTATTTAATCTGACTTTGGATGCTCTTTGGTATTGTTTTCATTTATAAAATTGAAGTGATTGAACACAATATCTTGATTCTCTGAAGTCTCTACTTTGTTAAATCATACAGTTTTTGCTTCTCTGAATCCCTTCTGAGTTGTTTCTAATTGCTTAATAATATTCCATTAGATTTCTGAACCACAGTTTTAGCCATTCTTCATATGATTGTGACCCACTCTTTCCTCTTAGAAGTGTTTCTTTTGTAGGGAAGTATATTTCCCTTATGCAGCACCACAGCCTTTTGCTCCCACCAGTGTGCTTCCACTTACACAAATTCAGACAATTAATGATGACACATTAGATCTCTTTTTCAAATTCAATTTTATTTTATTTTTAGTTCTTAATTCTCTCATTCCCATCTCCTTTCTCTCATCTAGAAATCAACAAAAACAAATTCCATTACAAAAATATAGTCAATCAAAGCAAATTCCTGCATTAGCCATACACCCACACCCACACCCAAACCCACACATTTATGTATCTGTATACATACACACATGCACACAAATACACAGATAAATAAAGCAGAATAGCCTAGTGTTTGATAAACCCAAAGATCTCAGCTATTTAGGCAAGAATTGACTATTTCGCAAAAACTGTGAGGAAAAATGGAACGTAGTCTGGCAGAAACTAGGTATAGATCAACATCTTACTAGGGTAAGCTCCAAAAGTTTACATGATTTAGACATAAAGGATAACATCAGTAAAAATTGGAGGGGCATAGACTTATGCCAGATTTATGTGTAGGATAAGGGGTCCTGCCTAATAATATAGAGAGACTTACATGAGATAAAAAGGACAATTTTGATTAGATAAAGCTCTCTCTTTTTGTACAAACAAAGCCAAAGTAGCTAAAGGTAAAACAAAGCAAGAAACTATGAGGAAAACTTTACTGCATTTTCTTTGACAAAGATCTCATTTTTAAGTTATGTAGGGATCTGTTTCAAATACATAAGAAAAAAGAATGATTCCCCCAATTGATAAATGATTGAAGAACATGAATACGCAGGAATAAGAGGAAGAAATCCATGGTATCAATAGCCTTATGAAAAAAAATGTCACTAAAAATTAGAGAAATGCTATTAAAGACACATTATATTTAAATTAGTATTTAATTTAGTATTTAGTAATACTAACCATGTTACAGGTACTCATATAAAACAAATTTAAGAATAATGAATACATTTGATTCCATACATATATCTGTGTCATACTCTCTCCACAATGTATCTAGTATACACTCAGAGAAATTTGACAAGGAAACACATGGAGAGGAAAATCCCAGTTTACAGGTAACTCACAATTCTGAAAGTAAAAACTAAACTGTCTGAACATGTCTCAGGAATTGCCATAAGAGTTCTTTGATGAATTACAGCTGATGGGTGCAATAGATGTTTCCATTACAAAGCTGAGTTGATCTATAATACATTGTGTTTGATTAATAACTCATTGGACACTGTGTCTTAGCAAAAATAGTTGATCCACTGTGTGACTTCTCTGATTCTCTACTCCCAAGTTCTTTTCTCCTTAGCTGTACTTACTCTGCAATAGCAACAGCAGTATAAACATAACTTCCATCTTCAGGCTCAGCTAATGCCTTCAATTGAAATGGTGCTATGACCTTTTGGGGGAAAATGATGACCTTTATGTTATAGTTAGCAAAAGATTCTCCAACTCTTTTTCAAGATTACTCTCATTTTAAACCTCTCTTTTACCTTTCTGTGTTCTGACTCCGGAACCTCTTTGTGAAAAACCCCATCTTATTACGTAATTATCACCCAAATTGTTCTGTCTCCTGTCTATGATCACAAGTGCATTTGTCCCACAATCATAATGTAGGTTCATGTTTCTCTAGTATTTAACCTAAAGGTGCTCTATTTCTTTAATTCATCATATACAAATAACTAGAGCATACTCTACCCTACATTTATACCAGTTTTCTGCAACTCATCATGTTCAAAATAAGCAACTCCTGCCGTAACAATCTCAATCAGGTTTACTATCAGTATATGCTTCTCTTAGAACTCTGAACATAGCTATGCAGACAAGTGAATTGACAAGGCAGAATACACTCAGTAATTGCTATTCTCAGAAGCGGACTTAAGTCCAAGAAAAGCGAAATGTCAAGAGTAACTCCTTTGCACTTATATTGAAATTTCTTTTCTTTTCCCAAAGCTTTGAGCATGCTTTGGTGAATTGTTGTTGTTGTTCATCCTCCATTCTTGAAGAGGACAATCTGTGGTGAATGGATTCCTGGACTTAGAATCAGAAAGATTGGGGTTCGAGTACTGCTCCCAATACTTACTAGCTGTGTTTCCATGGCCACATCACTTACTCTATTTGAACTTTTGTTTCCATATCTGAAAATGAGGTATTTGCACTAAATGATCTCCAGTGTATGTTTCTGATTTTAATATATGATTTTATAATTATCCAGAGCTTATAGTAATGTCTAATCAAAAGCAATGAGTTATGTATAAGGAAGTTGGTGATATAAGGCAATAAAAGGAAGATGTATTATTAACCAGCAAAATAAAATCAACCCAGTCTCATTCTTGATGTAAATGAACATCACTAATGTAGATGTCTTGCTTAAGAATTAAATAAAGGAATCAGTCCTCTTTAATATGATTCAATGATCCTCTTGGGAAGGCTAATAATGGAATTGATGGAGTTGGTTCAATCATTTGTCCAAAGTCAAGGAGCAATATGATTTCATGGGACACTTGCTTTTAAGTAGACATGCAAAAGGTCCTCCATGAAGATAATTATGGCTTATGTACCATCAGCTATAGGGCAGAGAAATTCTATGAAGTGCTTGACGAGATCCTTGAAACCAGGTCAACGTGTACTTGGATAGAAGATGACAGTGGGACTTTCACTTGATCACACACCTGAGTGTGTGGCATAATATGTAGTATAATATATGCCATATATTAAAATGTAGAAGTGGTAGTCAAGAAAATGAAGTCAGGAGAAGTGAATGAAACTGCTCACGTGTTAAAGGGAGAAATCCATTGTGGAAGTGACACGGTTTGATGTGATTTGTATCCATATTCTTCTAGACATTCTCCTCAAAGAATTCATCCAATTTCTGGATGCCTTCTTCTAAGTTTTTGTTTTATATGCCATGGCTACCAGCAGAGAACTCTACTTGGCCATCTATTAAGCCTCATTCAATCACATGACCAATATTTATTAAGAACATAATATGTGCAACAACAACCAAAATAATATGCTAGGTGCTATAGATACAAAGACAAAAATGGAACATTCCCTCACCTCAGAGAGTTTATATTCTTTTGGGGGGAATTACATGTTTACACATAAGTAAATGCAGAATATATACAAAGAAAGTACAAGTTAATTTGGGTGGGAAGGAATTAGCAGCTGTGGAGAATAATAAAGGCTTAGTTTAAGAGGTAGCATTAATTTAGTTTTGAACAGTCCTAGGGTTTCTAAGAATTTCAGGCAAAGAAGGGGAGACAATCCATGCAAAGTCACTGTTTTATTTGGCCTCACAGCTTGGGTTAAAAAAATACCTGAGTTTAGGATCTCTCAAACACTGGTAATTAGGCAAATGATATAATTGCAAGCTTTATTATTATGTGGCACAGCAAGAAGGCAAAGCATGTACACATCATGGCAATATAGACAAAGATTTGTAATGAAACATGCAGGTAACTTACCCCAGCTTGAAAGTGAAAGAAACACGTTTAAGAAAAACACTCTCAGAGTTGGGGTTTGGGTGACAAAATTATATACCCTAAGAATGGGCTTAGTTAAGAATAGGTAGTAGGTGCTAGATTTAGGAATAGGTATTCCTAATCAGATTCAGATGAAAAATTCTTGGCATCACTTATAGACATGAGGTTTGAGTGAAGCTCAGGTATAGAAAGATTCTTTATTGGGACCACACATGGGGGTGGGGATTATCTAATATTATCTATCTAAGGCAATAGAAGGAGCTCAACTTAAGTTCCCTGCAGCAGGTCAAAAGTTCATCCAATTAAAAAGCTGCAACCCCTCTCCCCCGACACATATAAGAAAAGTGAAAACTGTTTTTCTCCTATGTGCTCCTACGTGCTCCTATGGATATTGGAACTATTTAGCCTAAGTGACTCCACATTGGATTCCTATCATTATACATAGGATATCAAACAATATGAAGTTTATAATTACCATGGATGTGGGAAATGAAATATCACATGTGAGGAAGAGCAAATAATCTGGTTTGGCTGGAACATGGTATGAACTAATGGAAAGAATATATACTAATTTCTGGGATGGTAGGTTGGAGCACCATTGTGAAGGACTAAAAACATCAGACAAAGGAGTTTTTATCTTCTCTCAGAAGCAATCAGGAATCTCTAGTGCCTCTTGAGCAGGAGGATGACACAAACAAACATCTACTTTAGAAATAAAACTTTGGTAACTTTACAGAGGACGGACTGCAGAGGGGAGAAAATGGAGGCTGGAAGACGGGTTAGGAAGAGATTGCTCTTATCATATGACTGGCCATCTGTTTTTAATCATTCACTTATTCTAAGCAAATCTTCATGTTACTTATTGAGTGTGGATATTCATTTTAAGTATATTACAAAATGTCCAAGTCCACTATTTAGAGTCAATGCGGTGTGGCAGGTAACGTATCAGAGCCAGGGTAAGTAGAGTCTTCCTTTCCTACTGTGGCTCTAGCTCTTACTAGGTTTGTGACCATGGGAAAGTAATTTAAACTCTCTAAGCCTCGGTTTCTTCCTCTGTAAAATGGCGGTATTAATATTTTCTAGTTCTGTCAAAAAGTATTAACACTTTTTTTAGTTTTCTCATATGAGATACAACGGAATATGTGACAGAGAGAGAAAAGCCATTAGATCTGTTTTCTCAGATATTCTCAGTATTGGGTGAAGTCATCTTAACACTCTTCTTTTCAGCTTTCCCTTGGCACACCACAAATCTATAGTTTATTTATCTTTGAAGTCTTTAACATAAAACTAAAGTTTGTTGTTCCTATTATTTCAGCTGTCTTCATTCTTTCCCCAAGGAGTTTTTTCTGATTAGTCACCAGTCTCTTTGTTAGACAGGTTACATGGATCTCGAGTGACACATTCTTGACGGGAAATGAGACTCATAAGACAGTCAAGAAATTTCATAATGAGACAATAAAATAAAGAGTTGCAAGGAAGAAAAGAGCTTAGTCTTGGGGTCTGAACAATGAAGGTTTAGCAGGGAATACTCACTCCCAATCTTACTTCAATTCTGACTCCTGTGATCTCAGGCAACATATTTAACCTCATTGAAGTAATTTTTTAAGGAAATAAAGATGACTGACACCACAAACCTATTTGGGCAGCTGTGGAAAATATACATCATGATTTTTTGATGTAAAACGTTACTATGTGTTCTTACTTCATATTACATTCAAGAGGGAATTCACTGTAATTAAAATGAACCTTCCGACCTAAGAAAAATTACACTTTCTCCATCTTCACAGATTCAATCAACATTTAACTAAAGGTGCATAAAAAAGTTTTAAAATGCAAGGCATTGTGTAGTGGGTAGTGTTCTGTTCTTGGAATCAGAAAGATCAGTGTTCAAATCTTGGCCCTGATATTTGCTTAACCTCTATAGGGAGGGTCCATAAAAGAGCATGGGCAAGAATTGCCAAGGATAGCATGAATGGATTGCTATCTATACTAATGGAGGAACTGTCTACATCAACGATAAAAGAGATCTGTTAAGTTGTAATATGCTTCAAGTCACTCTCTAGAACTCATTAAAGACATAGACAAGTAGCATCCAGATGAAGGAAGGTAAGTTTCAAACTTTGCCTATAAAATCACAGATCAAATGCCAACTCAAATTGCAAAAGTGACTGAATTGAGCTGTATGAGCTACTAAGCATCCCCATACATTTGAAGTTTCCTTAGATAAACACTTTAATAATGATAGCTAACATTTATATAGTGCTTACTATGTGCCTGGCATTATGCTATGCACGTAATAATTACCGTCTTATTTGATCCACACAACGATCCTGGGAGGTGGGTACTGTTATCATTCCCATTTTATAGATGAGGAAACTGAGGCAAACAGGAGCTAAGTGACTTGCCTAGGGTAAAACAGCTAGTAAGTGTCTAGGGCCAGATTTGATCTCAGATCTTCCTACCTCCAGATCCAGTGCTTTATGCTCTGTGACACATAGAAAATCTAAGATCAAGAGAAGAAATTAATAAATTGAACTTGGAAACATTTCCTAAGCATTTAAGATTACCATAACCTTAGTGTAACATGTTCATGGAAACCAATTCTGAATGTGTTAAAGAGTTTCCACTTCCTGTATAATGGAATGCAGTTATATACTGATAGGCTCCATTCATTCAGCAATGGACGCTACTCAAGACCATTTTTCCTTCATCAGTGGAAAACCGAAAACAAAACAGAGGAATGTCAAACTAATGTATTTTTAATCCACTGAATACTTTTGAATACTTCTCAAAGATTGATGATTTTGTACATATGCAAGTCATAACTAGTCATGGACAGATGCACATGTCATGCTAGGAAAGGAGGAAAGTGACAATTATCCAATTTTCCAATCCACAGCTTGCAGATTAGAATGGCATGATGCTGAAGTTATAAATTATCTTTCTTTACTCAGTCATTGAATAACATCTGTTTATACCTTTCCAACACACTTAACACATTGGTTTTGTATCCTGGTAGTGTTTTGTAGCAGTCCCCTTGTTAGATTGTAAGCTTTATGAGAATAAGGACTCCATCTTATTTATTGTGCTTTGCCTCCACCAAGCATCGAGGACAGTGCTTTTTAAATTTCTACATTACAATGTTATATTCTGTATTTATGCAATATTCATTCCCTAACACCATCCCCCAGATTCTTAGCAAATGAACCCTTCCTGTAGGAAAGAAAATATTAAAGTCAATAGGCAGAGTGGTTTCAGCTGACAATGCATATAACATTCCATAACTATAACTCTCACTTCTCTACCACTGGGAGGAAGATAGGCTTCCATGTCAGGTCACCAGGAATGATGTTATTAATTAAAATCATCATTAGACTGGTTTTGAGTTTTGCCGACTTTGGCATCACTGCACCTGTGTGTGTATGTATATGTATATGTATATGTACATATGTATATGTATATGTATATACTATATACACACATATATATTTGTTGAGTCATTTTTTTTCAGTCATGTTCAACTCTTCATTACCCTTTTTGGGGTTTTCTTGGCAAAGATACTGGAGTGGTTTGCCATTTCCTTCTCCAACTCATTTTATAGATAAGGTAACTGTGGCAAACAGGGTTTAGTGATTTGCTAAGGGTCACACAGCTAATAAGTATCAGAGGCCATTTTTGAACTCACAAAGATGAGTCTTCCTGAATCCAGGCCCAGTGATCTATCCACTACACCACCTAGCTGCTCTCTCTCTCTCTCTCTCTCTCTCTCTCTCTCTCTCTCTCTCTCTCTCTCTCTCTCTTTCTCATATTCCTCTTTTCCTAAGGAGCAATACTGCTTTATTAAATTTTGTTTCAATTTTATTCCCACTACTTTAAAAATATATCATGGATTAATAGAAATCCAGAGTGGAAGGGACATCATAAGCCATCTGACTAGTTCAATACTTAAATACTTACTGTCCATACCATATTTAATTCATCAACATCAAATCTTTATGTAAAGAACTTTATTGTGAAGAACTCATTATCTCCGATGCAACTGGGACATTTAATATTACTAGAAGTTACACCTCATGTTTAGGCTAACACATCAGTTCCACAGCTTCTACCCATTGCTCTCATTTCCACTGCCTGGAGCCAAGCAGAATAAAAAACCAATCTAATCATTCTACTGTATAATACCATTTCAGATACTGGAAGAAAACTACTACATTTTCTCTAATTCTACTTTCTCACAAATTAAATGTCCATATCTTTTCACTTGATCCTCCTATGAGACAGTCTTGAGTTGATCAATCAGTCAACAAGTATTACTTAAAAGCTTAAAATGTGACTGGACTTCCTTTGGACATTCTCCAATTTGTTACTGTCTTTCCTTAAAACTGATGTCCAGAACTGAACACAATGTTACTGGGGTGTTTTGATATGAGAAGATTACACTGGCACTGTCATATCCTCAGTTCTGGGTATTTTGCTTTTTATGGCACCCTATGTTCTTATTGTTTTTCCCTTCTTTGTTTTTGTTTATTTGTTTGTTTTTCACTGACACATTGCTTCATTGACTGTCATTGAACTTTCAGTTCACTAAAATTCTGGTCCTTCACAAAAATCTTTTCTAATGCCTTATTGTGATGTGAAGAGGATCCTGGCTTTTGAAAATTGTGTCAGTAGAAGATAAGCTCTGTCAGGTTCTACTGTACTGGAAAGTCATCAAGTACAGAGGTAATAACAGATTGTGTTTGTTTTCTAAGGACAAGCCTGTCCAAATACATAGAGACTTAGGACAAGCAAGCTGGCTTTTTGGTGAGGAGCTCTATGGCCATGAAACAAAGACAAATTTAAAAAGTGGTGCTCAGTATGTTCAGCTTCCTTCTGATCCTGCAGTGAACATGACAGAGTAATGTAAAAGGGAGAAGCAGGTTCTAAGAATCAAAGAGATTTTAGACCATCTATAAACATTAGCTTATTTGTTGGTAGATTAAATGTAGGATTCTTCTGTGATAATGAATGAGTGGATATGCTAGTGGAAGCAATGAACCATGTCAGTCTTGACACTCTCACCATAAATAATACAAGAAGATAAAAGGCAGTTACATTTAAAGGGAAGGATAATATCAACAACAAAACTAACAGAAATCATATGATTATCTCAATAGATGCATAAAAAGCTTTTGACAAAATACAATACCCATTCCTATTAAAAACACTAGAGAGCATAGGAATAAATGAAGTCTTCCTTAAAATGACAGGTTCTATTTAAAAGAATCAGCAAGCATAATATGTAAGGGGGATGAGCTAGAAGCATTTCCAATAAGATCAAGGGTGAAACAAAAATTTCCATTATCATCACTGTTATTCAGTATGGTACTAGAAATGTTAGCTTTAGCAATAAGAGAAGCAAAAAGAAATTGAAGGAATTAGAATAGTCAAAGAATAAACAAAGCTATTACTCCTTGCAGATGATATGATGGTATACTTAGAGAATCCTACAGAATCAATTAAAACTACTTGAAATAATAAACAACTTTAGCGAAGTTAAAGAATATAAATAAACTCACATAAAACATTGGCATTTCTATATTACTAACAAAGCCCAACAGCAAGAAATAGAGAAACTCCACTTAAAGTTACTATAGACATTACAAAATATTTGGGAATCTTCCTGACAAATCAAACCCAGGAACTATTTGAACACAATTACAAAACACTTTTCACACAAATAAACTCAGATTTAAATAATTGGAAAAATATCAATTGCTCATGGGCAGGCTGAGTAAATATCATAAAATGACAATTCTACCTAAATTAATTTACTTCTTCAGTATTATACCAATCGAACTACCAAAAATATTTTATAGAGCTAGAAAAAACATAACAAAATCTACCTGAAAGAATAAAAGTTCCAGAATTTCAAGGGAATTAATGAAAAGAAATGCAAGGAAAGGTGGCCTAGACTTACCCAAAATTGTATTATAAAACCTCAGTCTTCAAAACCACTTGGTATTGGCTAAGAATAGAGTGGTGGATCTGTAATAGGTTAGGTACACAAGACAGTACTCGATGACTATAGTAATCTACTGTTTGATAAAGCCAAAGACTCTAGCTTCTGGGATAAGAACTCACTATTGAAAAAAACTTCCAGGAAAAATGAAAAATAGTATGGCAGAAACTAGGCATAGACCAACATCTTATACCATATACTGAGAAACAGTCAAAATGGGTACATGATTCAGATATAAAGGTTGATACTATAAGCAAACTAGGTGAGCAAGGAATAGTTTACCCTTCTGATTTATGAAGAACAGAGGAACTTATGACCAAACAAGAAATAGAAAACATTATGAAATTCAAAATGGGTAATTTTGATTATATAAAATTAAAATGTTTTTGCACAAAACCAACGCAACCAAGAGTAGAAGGGAAACAGAAAGATGGGAAACAATTTTTACAACTAGAGTCTCTGATAAAGACCTCATTTCTAAAATATATAGAAAACTGGGTCAAATTTAGAAGAATACAAGTCATTTCCCAATCGATAAATGGTCAAACCATATGAACAAGCAGTTTTCAGATGAAGAAATTGAAGCTAGCCATAGTCATATGAAAAAAATGTTCTAATTCACTATTGATTAGAGAAATGCAAATCAAAACAGCTCTGAGATACCACATCACACCTATCAGATTGGCTAAAATTACAAAACAGGAAAATGATGAATGTTAAAGAAGATGTGGGAAAATTGGAACACTAAGGTATTGTTGGTGGAGTTGTGAACTGATCCAAACATTCTAGAACAATTTAAAACTATGCTCAAAGGGCTATAAAACTGTTCATACCCTTTGATCTAGCAATACCACTTCTAGGGCCGTATCCCAAAGAGATCATAAAAAGGATCCACCCATACAAAAAAAATTTATATCAGCTCTTTTTGTGGTAGCAAAGAATTGAAAATTGAGGGGATACCTATCAATTGGGGAATGGCTGCACAAGTTGTGATGTACTAATGTAATGGAAAACTACTGTTCTGTAAGAAATGATGAGCAGAAGGACTTCACAAAAACCTGGACAGATTTACGTGAACTGATGCTGAGTGAAGTGAGCAGAACCCGAACATTATACACAGTAACAGCAACATTGTGCGATGACTAACTTTGATAGACTTAACCTCTTCTTAGCAATGCAAGAATCTGAGACAACTCCAAAGGACTCATGATGGAAAATACTATCCATATCCCGAAAAAGAACTATGGAGTCTGAATGCAGATCAAAACATACTATTCTCTCTCTCTCTCTCTCTCTCTCTCTCTCTCTCTCTCTCTCTCTCTCTCTCTCTCACACACACACACACACACACACACACACATCTCATCTCATCTCATCTCAATAGATGCAGAAAAAGCTTTCAACAAAATAGAATACCCATCCCTACCAAAAACACTAGACAGCATAGGAATAGTCTCTCTCTCTTTCTCTCTCTCTCTCTCTCTCTCTCTCTCTCTCTCTCTCTCTCTCTCTCTCTCTCTCTTTCTGTTTCTTCTTTCTGGTGCTTCCTCCCATTGGTTCTACTTCTTCTTTACAACATGACTAATGTGAAAATATGTTTAATATGATTGTGTATGTAGAGCCTATATCAGATTGCACACCATCTTGGGGACAGGGGAGGGGGAGAGAGGGAGAAAATTTGGAACTAAAAATCTTATGGAAGTGAATGTTGGAAACTAAAAATAAATAAACAATTTTTAAAGGGAAGGGTAGTTTTCAGGTCCTCCTCTGAGAATTAAACAGAGACATAAGGATGCCATTATGAAACTGCCATACAACACTGATGAACTTCTCTGAGCAACAAATTTTTTGCCTCGATCTTCCACAAACCCTCATTACGAACAGCATCAAAGGCCTTGATTAGGTCAGCAAATGTTGTACACACACCTCTCTTCTGCTCCTCTAATTTTTCCTGGAGTTGTTGGGTAGCAAATACCATATCAAACATTTCTAGGTTCTTTCTGAAGCCACATTGGCTCCCGGAAAAAATGATCATCTTCCATTTGAAAGATCAGCCAATTAAGGAAGATGCTGGCAAGAATCTTGTCAGTATGGCGTGCCTGCATCAAAGAAAGCTTATGCTTTATGAGCAAAGCAGAATCGCAGTAGCACAAAGGAGATGTGAGATGTGGAAATCTGAAGACATCTCCACAGCAAGTGGTCAAATGCATTATTCATGTCTGACCTGTGGTAGGGCCTTCTGAACTCATATTGAGCTGATCAGTCACAGTCCAACTCAATATACTTCGATATTACAATGTCATTGTTCCTCTTCAAGTACAAAGAATGATCAACAATAGAGGCATAATAGAGAGTTAGTTTTGTCACATATCCAAAACAACAAAAAAGCCTAATTTTATGGAATATTTGCCCATTACATATTGCAGTGAACATAACAGTATTTGCAAAAGCACTACCATAAAATTAATTACCTCATATACCAACACTGGTTAGAGGTGATGAAGAGTTTGATTCTCTGAAGAATTTGATAAGATCCTCCAAATTAAATCAACATAAGTTTTTATCCTTGTTGACTTTAGTTGAAAAGTTGGGAATAGGAGAAGATGGTGAAAGACCTATTGGAGACATATTTCAGAGTAAGGAAAAAAGAGCCTTGGACATTGTACAGAAATAGTATTCCTATGTAGCTTCAATATGCTTAAAAAAAAGAAATAGGGAAGAACTGGATATGATGAGAATCAGATGACATCACACTCATACAAAATAATTCCATATTTGTGTATACATTCACAATTAATTTCACCTAAATTATCATCTAGTAATACTTATGCTACTGAATGTTATGCCACCAAAGTTGATTTTTAAAAACATAAATGAAGGAATTTACCATTAACTCAATTGGATTGCATTTAATAGATTTGGGCAATTTTCTAGCTTCTCTATATCTTTTTATTTAATCTTGATTTGTAATTCCACTTATTAGCTACCTCCTCCAGATTTGTGACATCTACAAATTTGATAAGCCTTCATTCAAATGTTTGGTAAAGTTTTTAGAGCACAAAAGCACTAGTCCATAGTTCGTGGGAATTCCACTATAGAGATTTACATACAAGTTGACATTGAGACTTTAATTACTAGTGTTGAGAGCAATTATTCAACCTGTTCTAAATGTACTAGCTCACACCACTCCAATCTGTACCGAAGAATAGCATGGGAAATGACTTTTTAAAATGTTTTGTTGAAATCTAGGTAAACTATATCAACAGAATTGCCCTGATCTGGTAACAGTAACATGAATGGAAATAATCTGTCATGACATGCTTTTAATAAAGCCATCTTGTTTCTATAACTAATATTTACTTTTCTAATTATTCAATGAGCAAGAGTTTAAGAATATGTAATAAGATTTTATATGGATTTGAAGTCATTTACCAGCCTATAATTTGTAAATTCTTCCAACATCCATTGATGTAGATGTCTAATGTCCTTGAACTTTCTCAATCCTTATAAGTAACCAAGGAGGAAAATAATGAATAACTTAAATGTTTTACATATACTCATTAGGACAATAAAGATTCTTTCTGAAAAGATAGATTAGATAGGTAGATCAGTAGATAGATAGATAGATAGATAGATAGATAGATAGATAGATAGATAGATAGATAGAAACATCCCTAAAATGAGGATATATGAGTAAGGGAGTCAAAGGTTTTTAAGGATGAACATGAAATCACTGGTATTAGTTAATTGTGCAGCTTGGATAATTCAAGTACTTTGTCCTCTGTGTAGTGGAATTGCATGCATTTCCAAAAATTGAACTAGAGATTTTTCATGACAGTTTGTCCTTGGTGCATATAGGAAATACCCACAGACATTAACTAGAGTTGACTGTGCAAATCAAGAGGAAAATATACCCATTAATTGTTCTGGCATCATATCCAGGTGTTTCAATGAATGATTTAAGCCTTGTATAAAACAAAAGTAAAAGGCAAAAAATACATTTCAGGGAGTGTTGCGTAGAGCAAATAACCTGTGACTGTATTCAACTCAAAATTGGTGCCAAAGGTTAGGTATGCCTGCTGAGTTCTTCCATTTTGTTCTCCTTGGTTGTTTGTATTGACATTTTTCTACATGGGATCACAGAATTTAGATCAGGAAGGAACAAGATAAATAAACAAGCTAATTTGTTCCTGACACAAAAACAATATGAAGTAAGTACCACAATTCTTATTGTTATTTTACAGATGAGGAAAACTAAGGTTAAGTGACTTCCTGAGGGTCATAGAGTTAATAAATATATGTTGGTATAATATAATAATAATAATATTATAATATATTATATAATATATAAAATATAATAAAATAAATATAAAGTTGGTATTCAAACCCAGGTTTCTCTGACTCCATTTTTAGCAATATATCATGTATAGCTCATGGACCTTGGAATAAAAACAAAAAAAATTCTACCTGTATTCAAATCATAGCTCTATAGCTCTGACACTTAGTAGGTCTGCATGATTTGTGACAAACCAGTTCCCATCTTTGCACTTAAATTTCCTCATCTGTATAATGGGGGCATTAATGTCCATATTACTTACCACATAAGGTTCTTTCAACAAATTATCTAGTAACTAACGATGCACCATATGAATGTTATTAATATGGCACTACAGGGAACTCAAAATGGCAGGTACAAAGCTCATTCCCTTCTCTCCCTCGGACCTTTGTGAGTAATATGTCTGTTGACTCCCTTAAGTTAAACAAAAAATTAAGAGGTTGACATGAATTATTAAAGCAATTGTCTTAATTTCTTTTTTTTTATAAATTTCTTTATTTATTTTTAGTTTACCACGCACGGTTCTACATAGTTTTGAGTTCCAGTTTTTCTCCCCTCCCTCTCCCCTCCTTCCCCAAGACGGCATGAAGTCTCATATAACTGTCATGTATAACTTCGCATTGAATTAATTTATGCACTAGTCAAGTCGTGGAGAAGAATTTTGACCAATGGAATGAATCATGAGAAAGAAGAAACAGAACCATAAAAAAAAAAACCCAAAAACAAAAACAAAAGAGAAGCAGAAAAGGGAGCATGAAGTGTGCCTCAGTCTGTATTCAAACTTTGCAGTTCTTTGTCTCGATGAAGATAGCATTCTCCATCGTGAGTCCCCTGGAGTTGTCCTTGCCCCTTAGGTTGCTGAGAAAAGCGCAGTTTGTCAGGGTTGGTCCTCATGGAATCCATATATCTGTGGCTGTGCACAATGTTCTCCTGGCTCTGCTCCACTCACTCAGCATTATGTCGTGTAGGTTTTTCCAGGTTGTTATGAAGTCTGCATCATCCCCATTTCTTATGGCACAATAGTATTCCATTACCTTCATGTACCACAGTTTGTTCAGCCATTCCCCAATTGATGGGCATCCCTTTGATTTCCAATTCTTGGCTACCACAAAGAGAGCCGCTATAAATATTCTTGTACATATGGGTCCTTTTTCCGCTTGCATGATTTCTTTGGGATACAACCCTAGAAGTGGTATTGCTGGGTCAAAGGGTATGAACATTTCTATAGCCCTTTGGGCATAGTTCCAAACCGCCCTCCAAAATGGCTGGATCAGCTCACAACTCCACCAGCAATGCAACAATGTTCCAATTTCCCCACATCCTTTCCAGCATTTATCATTCTCCTGATTTGTTATTTTAGCCAATCTGACAGGAGAGATGTGGTATCTAAGAGTTGTTTTGATTTGCATTTCTCTAATCAGCAGTGATCCAGAGCATTTTTCCATATGCCTGTAGATAGCTTTAATTTCTTCCTCTGAAAACTGCCTGTTCATATCCTTTGACCATTTCTCAATTGGGGAATGGCTTGTATTCCTATATATTTGGCTCAGTTCCCTGTATATTTTAGAGATGAGGCCTTTATCAGAGATACTAGTTGCAAAGATTTTCTCCCAATTTTCTGCTTCCCTCCTAATTCTTGTTGCATTGGCTTTTTTTGTACAAAAACATTTCAATTTGACATAATCAAAATTATCCATTTTGCATTTTGTAATGCTCTCTATCTCTTGTTGGGTCATGAATTCTTTACTTTTCCACAAATCTGATAAGTAAACTATTCCTTGCTTTCCCAAATTACTTAGAGTATCAATTTTTACTCCTAAATCATGAACCCATTTTGACTTTATTTTGGTATATGGTGTAAGATATTGGTCTATGCCCAGTTTTTGCCCTACCATTTTCCAATTTTCCCAACAGTTTTTGTGAAATAGTGAATTATTAGCTCAGAAACTGGCCTCTTTGGGTTTATCAAAGAGTAGATTGCTAAACTTGTTGATTTCACCTATTTGTGTACCTATCCTATTCCACTGATCCACACCCCTGTTTCTTAACCAGTACCAGGCAGTTTTGAGGACTGCTGCTTTAAGCAATTGTCTTAATTTCTTACTTCTTGTTATCTGTGAAGCCCTAATTTGTGGTTACTATTTTTAATGAGTGAAGGTGCATCTTTTGGGTATTTGAGGGGAAAGTCAACAAAAAATCTTATCACATTAATAGTTAGCATTTATATTGTGTTTTGAGGTTTGGAAAGCACTTTATAAATATGTACTCACTTTTTCTTCACAACAACCATAGGAGGATGTAGGTGCTATTATTATCCTCATTTGGTGAAAGAAGAAACTGAATCAAACATAAAATAAGTGACTTGTTCAGGATTAGACAGATATTAAATAAGACCATATTCGAACTCAGATCTTCCTGAATAAAGATACAACAGTCTATCCATAGCACCATGTATTTACCTCAGAAACATTAAGGTCTTATGCAAGGATGCAAGGTACTTGCTTTTCCATCTGTTCTGATCAAACCCATTCTCCAGATTCTGTACAGCAATATCAGAAAATTAACACTGAGCCCCTCAAGGCTTGAATATAAAGCTGGTATACATTAGTGCCTTCCCTTGGCTTATCATCAGTGAACAAAGTATGGATGCCCATTTGGACCCTTCTTAGTTGATAAGATTTTCCCAGAGAAATGTAAAAAACAATTAATTCCCTGACGAAGATATAGGAATTATAGGGCTTTTAGACCAATGCAGGGATCTCTTTTCATCTCTATAATAGAAGTGAGGTAGGATGAGGTTTGGCCCACTCCTAGTTGGATTAACAGCCAGTACTCTATGCTATTGATTTGCTCAGTGTCCTCTTTCATAATGCTGTTTTTATCATCCACCAAGGAGGCATTAGGAGACAGATGTCCAAACAAGGACAACCTAAGTCTTTAAAACGTATCACTAAACAGAAACAATTGCACACATATAGAATTTTAGCAAGCGTAAAAAACCATTTTTACTTATAAATGGAGAGATTGTTCTACCTGACATGAATGCAACATACTGTGAATTTTTTTAACAGTTAATAGTATTCATTTTTATCACTATTTTTCCCATGAGCAGACTGTGAAGAAATGTCCCTGTATTAAGCTGACCAATAAAATGAGCACAGTTTCCAAAAGACTTTTACAGGGACTGCTGTAGCAGTGAATAATACAGAATGCTTTTCTATTTTATTGGTGACTGCCAGTTCATCTTGCTCCAGTGAGCATTTAAAACCTTGGCCATGGTTTCCTCACGTTGAACTGCCAGTTCATGAGGTGCATAATAATTAAATATAGACCTGATGTCCACGTCTTCACAGAAAACAAGAAAGGGCATGCATGTTAGATCAGAAGAAACTTTTACTGGGAGGTGAGAAGTATGAGAAATTAGGTTTATTAAAGGAAGGATTTCCCTTGAAGCTGTGACATAGTACAGAACTAAGTATTGTAATGCACATAGTGGACTTTTCCCCTCCCTTTTCATTCTATCAAAACTTCCACCAAAGTCCTAATGTGATGTCTCACTGAGGTATGGCCATGACTCTAGGATTGTGGAGATTCTGCCATTGAAGGGCAAACTCCAGGAAGTCCAAAACAGTTTAGAAAAGTTTTGAGTATGAGCTCAGTGATGCCTTTCATCAAACTAACTGCTTAGCAAGTCAGGTAGATGTAGCCAGAATGGACTTTGTTTTTTTGAATGACTCAGCTCACCTCGTTGAGCTTCCCTGGATGCTGGGGCTTGTTCTTCCGGGGCAGGACCAGAGCTTCCTGTGTGATGAGTCGTGGCGCTGGCTGAGGGGAGGTGTGTTAACGTGGTCTACGCTGGGGGAGGCGCCAAGTCAAGAACCAATCAGCCCTGGTCGTTCAGGCGGCGCTTGATGATGTCAAAAACTCTATAAGAGGGGAGAGGACAGCTTGAAGATCCTCCTTTCCTTTTCCGGTTGGAGCTAGAGACGCCTACAGCCGAAGCTGAGCTGCCGGTAGCAGAGCTGACTGGAGGCCAGTGGGTAATCTTCTTACCGTAGAGGGGAAGCATGTATACGATTTTGCCTTATACCATCTCGTTTCTCTGTGGCCTCCTGGTAACCCTTGTGAGGCGGACTTATTGGGCCTGGAAGCTTTTGATGAAAATATCAAAATGGGGATGCTGGTTTGTGGGATTGTTACTGTGGAGTGTAAATACATGCTTTAGTTCTCCTGCCTTCTGCCTAGAGAATTCCTTATATCCTGCAGTTCCGGACCTTTTAGGCACATATGAGATTCTCTTTGAAATCACAAATTCTGCCTTCCTAATATAGTAGACTGACTTTCAGATTATCTATGGCATTAGATAGAGAGAGAGAGAGAGAGAGAGACCATCTCACACAGAGAGAGATGATATAGAGATAGAGATAGAGGGATATCTCTATCTAGACCTAGATCTAGATATAAATCTAGATAGAGAGACATCTTACCACATCAGCTTTGAAGACAATCTTATAAGGTGTAGAGGAATTCTGACCTTCCTTGTTGGAAAGAGTACTAACAATAATGATGAAATCATAGGTACTTGAAATATTTAACTATTGAAACCTTCAGATGGCTGCACATACCTTAAATTGTTATTTATTGAAAAAAGCACTGGACTTAGAGTCAGGAAGGTATGGGTTCAAATTCTGTCTCTCCTACTAGTTGTGTGGCTCTGAGCAAATCAGCCTCATAGTCTCAGCTTCATCGTCTATAAAATGAAACAGTGGATTCTTTGACCTATAAGATTTCTTCCAACTCTGAACCTATGACATTTTTCCTACCGAGTAGGAGACTTTTGCATCATTGGGAGTTTATGGTCCCCAAATACCTATATATCAGGTCCTTTAACATTTGAGAAGTATGTGTTTTGAGGGGGAGGGAAATAGAGGAGAAAGGAGATGGAAAAATGACACCTGGAACCACCAACAAGACAAAGGTGAGGAGAGACATGGTACATAATGCAGAAACCTGTCTCCTTTATAAGTTCCTGGAGTTTCCAGCTCTCCCTAATAATATTTGGCATGCTGCCTGTTGGCTTTCATCCTCCTTTTTCTGTTGTTGTTCTTACATTCCAATTAACCCTCATTCCATTTCAAATCAACATGTCTTGGTATCTATCTCTGTGCTATCTCAACTTTGTTGCTATCTCAACTTTGGTAACCTGACTTTGTCCCCTGGTGACTGACAAAAGTCATACTGACCTCAAACTATTGCTAAGGCTCTGGCTGCTCCCCGGTGACTCCATCTCTTCCTCCACAGAGGAGTAAAGCTTCAGAGGCTTCTTGATAAATAATATTTGCCTCAGTATATAAATGTCTTTGTTTCATTGCAATCCACAGACCTGACTCCAAGGATCAAATCAGACCTGGTCCCTTGGACAGGGATGACATGAAAATGGATTTGTGGTATCTATGGCAATAGCAGGGATGGATTTGTACATCTTTATCCTCATACATTTGCCTAGGTCTCTTCATTTAAGGGAGTTCTGAATTTTATAGAAGCTATGGAAGATGAATTTAGATATTTTTAATCATAAAATTAAAAGATCTATGGGGTAAAATGGAGGATAGGGATTTATCTTTGCTGACTCACCTGTGTCTTGTGTCAAAACTTTCATATAATATGTATTTTTAATTGTTGAACAAACAGGAATTGACCATATGCCCCAGAATATGACCAAGAGGGCTGACCAAGTTCTTTGGTTGACGTAGGGTCACATAGTCATAGGAAACAGAACACAAGTCTTACTTCACTAGAATACTAGAAGTATAACATTTAGTTAATGGCAGAGATAGGCATCACCAAGAATGTCTTTCAGAAAGGCTCTAAGGTATATCTTTCTATAAGGAAAACTAATTGACTGTGATTGTAAAATATTGAAGTGATTTTAGCATTTCCAATGTATTTTAAATATCTCCTTCAACATGACATTTGTCTACAAAGTAGCAAAAATAGCCTTCTCCCTTTCATTTGCTCATTAATATGGCAAAAAATATTTAGCTTGTGACTTTAATATGTCACAGAGATAAGGGCTTAATAATAGCCTTTCATGGCAGTCAAGTTTCTGCCAATTTAGCTGTTTTTGAGGTCTGAGAAAGTGAATGTTCTTTTCCCTGTTTTCTAAGAACAAAAGACATCAATCTCCTCATTTTCCCCAAACACAGTTTTGAAACTATGATTTGTAAAGTGATGGAAATGATTTAATGAAAGCTTCATTCCCTTCCCACAGGTCTTTTACATTTTCTTATTCTCTTATATATTTCTCTGTATCCTTTCAAGTTCCAAATCTCTCTTGATGTTTTTACATGCATATGTATGTATTCTTTCTGTATCTTTAATATTCTGTTTTCCATTTAATTTAGTTCTATTCAATTCAACCAAAAAGTATTAAGCACCTAATTTGTTATAGACTCTGTGCTAGATGTTGGGGATAAAGAGATAAGAATAAATGTGTTCCTGCCCTAAGAGAGATTATGTTCTAGTGGAGTGAAAATATATGAAAACAGATAAGTAAATACAAGATAGTTTTGGTAGGGAAAAAAGAACACAAACACGATCATGAAACACTTGGCTAGTAAATGTCATTTGCTTGGAGTCTCCTGAAGGGAACAGGAGATTCTAAGTAGTGATGAGGAAAAGATGTCTTAAAACCTAGAGGCAGAAGATGAAATTGGCAACAGCAAAGAGGCCAGTTTGGCTGTAACATCAAGTGGTTTAGGTGGTAATGTGAAATTATCCTCTACAGAAGGGCTGGGATCATGTTGTGAAGAATTTTCAATGCCGTAGAGAAGACTGAATTTTATCCTAGAGGTTATAGGGAGCCATCAACACTTCTCTTATGGTAGAATAATGTTATCAGACTTGAGCTTTCAGAATATTAATTTGGCAGCTACATGGAGAAAAGATCAGAGAGGGCAAGGATTTGAAACAGAGAAACCCATTTTTCATATTTTCTTATTCTTTCTGTCCCTGCTTCGCATTTTCAAATTCCTTTGATTCTTCTATACTCTGTAGATCAAATTTCTTATTTATTCAGTTCTTTGATGCATCCATATTCCCATTACATTGTTCTGGTATTTCTCTACACCTATGTCTGAAAGTGTTGGATGAAAGCCTTTGCTTAAAATTAATTCTAGACAGTGGTTGAAGTCTCCAAGGAGCTAATTATCAAGTTTGCACAATATTGAGGCTAACTGGAGTCATATACAAAAACAAGGTGATAAGACAAATGAATTTGTCTTCTCTGTAATTTTATTCATTCACTCATCCTGAACTTTGTTTGGTGAGGGTGATACTTTTCCCTAATGTCTTCTGGAATATAAAAAATCCCATATTATTATATGTTGGTCCTGTTGGGCCCTGATGTGAGTGAGAATGGTTAGTAAAGCCCTTGAAAATGATGATCTTAATACTGAAGCAAACCCATTAGAAAGAAATGTCTGGCCAGCCCCAGCAGTCCAATCACTTTGTCAAGTATTTTCTTTTTGTTCTTTTTTTTTAAAGTATCATATTTCCCCTCAATTTCCCCAATTACATAGAAAAACAATTTTTAACATTTATTTTTTAAAACATGGAGTTCCAAATTCTCTTCCTCCCTCCCTACTCACCCTCACTGAGAAGGCAAGAAATTCAATACAGGTTATACATGTGTAGTCATGCAAAATATATCCATAATATTCATGTTGTGAAAGAAAACATAGACAAAAAAACTCAAGAAAAATAAATTTTAAAAAGCATGCTACAATCTATATTCAGATACCATCAGTTCTTTCTCTGGAAATGGATAGCATTTTTCATCATGAGTCCTTCAGAGTTGTCTTGTCTCATTGTATTGCTGAGAATAGCTAAGTCATTCACAGCTGATCATCTTACCATATTGCTATTACTTTGTACATGTTACATTTCACTTTGCATCAGCCAATGCAAGTTTTTTCAGGTTTTTCTGAGAGCATCCTGTTCATCAAGGGTCCATAACTCCACATTAATGTCTCATTTATGCTACATCTCCTTTACCATTTGTCCTTTTCCTTTTCTGCCCTATTAGCCAATCTAATAGATGTGAGATAGCTGCTCAGAATTGTTTTAATTTGCATTTCTTCAATCAATAGTGAATTAGAGTACTTTTTTATATGGCTATAGATAGCTTCGATTACTTCATCTGAAAACTGATCACATCTTTTGATCATTTATCAAATGAGGAATAGCTCTTATTTTTATAAATTTGATTCCATTCTCTATATGTTAGAGAAATGAGGCCTTTATCAGAAAAAACTTGCTTCAGACTTTTTTTCACAGTTACTATTGCTAACTATATTTCCCTCCAAACTATTCCCCTCACCCTATTTATTTTATTCTCTCTCCTTTCATCCTGTCCTTCCTCAAAAGTGTTTTGCTTCTGAATATGTTCTTTCCAATTTGCCCTCCCTTCTATCACCCCACCCCTTCTCTTATCTCCTTCCCTTCTTACTTTCCTGTAGAGTGAGATAGATTTCTATACCCAAATAAGTATGTATGTTATTCCCTCTTTGAGCCAATTCTGATGAAAGTAAGGTTTGCTCACTCCCCTTCACCTTTTCCCTCTTCCCCCCAACTGGAAAAGCATTTTC
Organism: Trichosurus vulpecula; assembly: GCF_011100635.1. Taxonomy (NCBI): domain Eukaryota; kingdom Metazoa; phylum Chordata; class Mammalia; order Diprotodontia; family Phalangeridae; genus Trichosurus; species Trichosurus vulpecula. Next base: position 69,116,539 of record NC_050580.1, read on the forward strand.
TTGCCTCTTTGACATGAGATAATTTACCCCATTCTACCTCTCCCTTTCTCTTTCTCCCAGTACATTGCTCTCTCACCCCTTAATTTTATTTTTAGATAAGATCCTTTCATATTCAACTCACACATTGTGCCCTCTGTTGATTATATATATATATATATATATATATATATATATTATATATATAATATATATATATACATATATATATATATATATATTCCTTCTAACTCTCCCAATAATGAGAAAGATCTTATAAGCAATAAAAATCATCTTCCCATGTAGGAATACAAACAGTTTAACCTTATTAAGTCCCTAATTTATTTACCTTTCTATACTTTTCTTGAGTCTTGTATTTGAAAGTCAAATTTTCTACTCAGCTGTGGTCTTTTCATCAAGAATGCTTGAAAGTACTCTATCTCATTGAATGTTTATTTCTTCCCTTGTAAGGTTATACTCAGTTTTTCTGAGTAGTTGATTCTTGTTGTAATCCTAGCTCCTCTGCAATACAGAATATCATATTTCAAATCTTCAGATCCTTTAATGTAGAAGCTGCTAAATCTTGTGCTATCCTAACAATGGCTCCGTGGTGATTGAAACATTTCTTTTGGCTGTTTACAATATTTTCTCCTTGAACGGGGAACTCTGAAATTTGGCTACAATATTCCTGGCAGTTTTCATCTTGGGATCTCTTTTAGGAGGTGATCTATGGATTCTTTCAATGACTATTTTAATCTCTGGTTCTAGAATCTCAGGGCAGTTTTACTTGATAATTTCTTCAAAGATGATATCTAGGTGCTTTTTTGATTATGGCTTTCAGGTAGTCCAATAATTTTTGAATTATCTCTCCTGGATCTATTTTCCAGGTCAGTTATTTTTTTTCCAGTAAGATATTTCACATTATCTTCTTTTTTTACTCTTTTGGTTTTGTTTTAATTTCTTGGTTTCTTATAAAGTCTTTAGCTTCCATTTGTACTATTCTAATTTTTAAAGATTTTCTCCAGTGAGTTTTTGAACCTCCTTTACCATTTGGCCAGTTCTGCTTTTTAAGGCAGTCTTCTCCTAATTGGTTTTTGGACTTCTTTTAACATTTGGGTTAGTCTGCTTTTTAAGTTATTATTTGCTTCAGAATTTTGGGGGTCCCCTTTAGCAAGCTGTTGACTTGTTTTTCATGATTTTCTTGCATCACTCTTATTTCACTTCCCAATTTTTTCCTCTACTTCTCTTACATGATTTTCAAAATCATTTTTGAGCTCCTCCATGGCCTGAGACCAATTCATATTTTTCTTGGAGGCTTGGGATGTAAAAAACTTAGACTTTGTTGTCTTCTTTTCAGTGTGTTTGATCTTCCTTGTCACCGTAGTAATTTTCCATAGTCAGAGTTTTGTTTTCTATTATTTGCTCTTTCCCACCCTCCCCCACAGTCTATTACTTGACTTTTTAACTCTTTGTTAAGGTAGGGCTCTACTTCCAGGGTGGAGGGTGCATGGTACCAAGCTTCAGGGGTTTTGTGCAGCTGTTTTCAGAGATACTTCTAGGGACCTGTAAGTTTTCAGTTCTTCCAAGGTGATATGATCTAAGAAGAGATGTTTACTACTTTCCTAGCCTGTGCTCTGGTCTGTGAGCGACTACAAGCCCTCTTTTCTGTCCTGGCTCTGTGACAAGGGTCCCTCCATCCACTGTGGCCATAAGCTCTGCTGTGCCAGTGCTCCTCATCACCCTGGTACTGCCACCCAGGACTGTGACCAGGATGAGAAAATGGGCAAAGCAACAGAGTCCTGCCTCAGTGCTAGCAAAAAGAGCCCTGTTATCTTCTTCTGACCAGATGTTTGAATCCCTTACTGTCTGTGGTATATGTTTCCAAAGTGGGCTATACCACTCCTTGGGGGGACTGGAATGATCCAGGGTGGTGGTAATATACTTAGGTACAATGGGGCAGGGAGTGTTGAATAAAAATAAAGTGGCAGTGGAATCATAAGGAAAAAAGAAAAGAGAAAAGTTTGAAAAACCATTCATACATGTTTCATCTGTTGTGTAATAGAGTTAAAGTTGTAGTGATTGCATTATTTTCCAAATAAATACACAAAATGCAAGATTTAACTGATCAGTGGTCAAGTCAACTGACAGGTCTTAACAAGCAAGTGTTGGCAGATGGGTGTTTTGTGTCAAGAAGTCCATCATTCATTTGCAGGGATATGTGTGTGTAATGACTTGTTTACAAAATGATACTATTGGTTATATGACACACTATTGGATCATCCAAATTTCAATACAGGAAAAAAACCCACAAATTTACAATAGATTATTGAATTTAAAATGCATTTTTTTAAAAAAATATTTTATATTTTTTGAAATGACACAAATTTCAAAACAGCCATTAAAGGAATAAAGAAAATAGATTTCCAGGGGGTACTGAAAAATTTCTTTTTGAAAAGGGGGCAGTAGGCCAAATAATTTTGGGAATCTCTGATCTATAGGCTAAGAGCTCCTGAAACAGCTGCTGCCATTCTGATTCAGTCATTCCCAAGGCCTACTCCTGGTCCTGCTGTGCTGGTGAGGCCTGCACTGGACTGTACTCCTCTCTTACTCAGGTGCAACATACTTTTCCTGCCAACTTTCCAAGTTGTCTTGGGCTCAAAATTTGTTTCATTCTGTCTTTTTATGGGTTCTACTATGCTAGAATTTATTTAGTCATTTTTAGAGGTATTTTGAGGGGTTTCAGGGAGAGCTCAAGTGAGTCCCTGCCTTTACTGTGCCATTTTGGCTCTGCCTCTATCAAGTACTTTCTACCATCTTTACTATGGTGGGGGGGGGGGTAGGAAGAAAGGATGTGAAGTCTTGAAGAATTTGAAGTTTCCCCATAGTTCTGTTTTTTCTTCCACTTTGATCTTGTAATGAAGTCAGGGTCTAGTTTGTGACTGCACATTTGACTATCATGTTAATCAAGGAGATACAGTAAATTCTGGCATGCATTGCGTATAAAAGTTAGGTCTCATAAGATGGACAGAAATAACATGCTCTTTTTGAATGCCAAATATCCTTTGGCTGAAGTTGAATTTAGTCCAGAGTAGAACGGGACCCTAGAATTAGGACTACTTTGGTGAAATGCTCTTCTTATTGCTCCTCTTAAGAATTGTATTTATATTAGCTTAATATATGTCCAATCAATTCAGAACTATAATCCAGGTGTCAGGACCTGTGACAGCAATTCATTTCAATCTTTGGAGACTCTCATAGTACTATTGGGCTTAGAATCCTTCCAAGAGTCTTGCTAGGGCACCTCAGAATCTGACTCATCTCTCTTCAAGGTCCCTGAAAGTCACTTACAATCACTCAGGCTAATTAGGATATTGAATATAAAACAGGTTAATTTAAGATAATAAGGAAGACAGAAAAAACTCACATCCAAGACTTAAAAAAAATAGGAAGGCCTCTCCTTTTTGCCCTTCTTAAGAGGTCTAGTATAGTCCCCACAAAACCCATAGCATTATACATGGTGAACTCTCTATTTTGTAAAGGCAAGGACCTAGCACAAGTGGAGGTTGTAAACATCTGGCCTAAGTAGAGGTATGCAGTACTTATACTACTAAGACTCTGATGCATTTGTCTGTTCCAGTGGTCTACAAAAGTTCTCTTGATATGGCCTGTCTCTGAACTCATTCCTGTATTTTTCTCAGCCAGGTTTTCTGCTACATCCATCACATGTTATTCCATTCTGCTCCTGTTAACATCTGACCTCAGTGTCTTGTGGTCAGAAACCAAGAAGAGCATTTTAAGTGGTTCATCTTGCTATGTTCTTGTACACCTCCTTGAACCTGTGGTCTCAGGCTTTCCACTCATTCTGTATAGTGGTAAGAGAAAAGGTCTGGGAGAAGGGGAGGACTGGCCAAGACTCCTACCAGAACCTGCCTGTTACATATCTTTATTATTTATCTTAATTGCAAACCCCAAAGGTACCAATTTTGTCTAACCTATCATGCATGGAGCTTAGCCAAGGGTTCTAAGATCATATAGGTTAGGATGCATATTGGATAATTAAAAACAACAAAGAACTTTGACAAAACATATGTATTACAATTTGTCATTGGTTCATAGGAATTGAGATGGTTATTGTATTTTGGAAAAGGACAGATAATTGCCAAGCTATAGATGATTTATTTATAGATGAGTATCCACAAGTAATACAAAGAAGTCTCTTGGTAGAATATAGGCCCAACAGAGCTACAGACTGAATTGTGAAATGCATATGTTTTCTGGATATGGCCTAGGAAATTCTTTCACCTCTGATCACTGTCCCCAAGGATCAGGGAATAGCTGCAATTCGGCAAAATTGTCATATTATCCATAATTCCACCCAAAGAAAAAGGCAAGCATGTCCCCTTTCTCTAAGGACTACAATCTTTTGATTTATTAAAAGGGGCAAGAGGCAATATAGGATTGAGAAAAAATGTCCTGTGTCTGGAATTGGAAGACCTGGGTTCATTTCTTGGTTCTATCATTTATTAGTTGGGTAGTTTTGACCAAATTACTTCACCTGGTGGGTCTCTGTTTCCTTATCTCTCAAAGGAGGAAAACAATACTTTTCTAACCTATTTTGATGAGTTTCTTAGAAATTCAAATAAAATGGTATATGTTGAATTATTATTAATGCCATCCCAGAGGGCCCTTGCACCTTTCTTGTCTTCTCTAATACACTTGCCTTTTAATTCCAAAGATATTTGGAATAAGAAAGGGTCGAGGAGGTTGTCCTATGAGAGAAGAATATCACACAGGAGTTGAGCTCTCTAAGATTTAGGCTTCCAGTCCACACTAGGGATTCATTTTATCTTTGTTTTCCCAGAGCCTGAGATAGAAAGATAGAGGTAGAAGGTAGAAAGAGAGAGAGAAGAGAGAGAGACAGAGAGAGAGAGAGAGAGAGAGAGATTGATTAAGGGCTTGATAAACATTTGTTGAATGAATGAACCCTGTTAACCATTGCAATACCAAGAGATAATGCTTATTTAACTTTGTCTTTTATTCCCCCTACAGGATTCTCCATTATACTCTGAGGGGGTCAGGAAGTCTCTTTTTTTCTGCCATTGGTTCAAGCCCACCATGATCATGTTTCTCCACTTTATGATCCCCATGTCTAATGCTTGAAGTTCATTTAACCATTTAACATCAAATTAACACTTACAAAGACATATTGGTTTCAAAGATATAGCAAGAAAAAACATACAAACATTTCCACCCAGTACTTTAGAGAGCACAATTTACCTCCGCTCCCCACTCATAGAACAGGGTTGAGGCTCATAGTTTAACTCAGCTCAAAGTTAGCGGTTCTGGGATTGTATAGTTGCCAGCCTGGATGCAACATCCAGCAGGCTTTCAGGGACTCCATTATCCTCATGACTCATGCTCTGCTTTCTGTGCCAATAATAGAAAAGCAGAAATGAAAAAGCTAAAACCCCAGGACTAAAGGAGTGGGGGAAGAAGGTAGCCTCATGGTCTCTTTCAGTATGGTGTGAGTGAAAAGGTCTTTCAACACTCAGACATGAACGTGACAAAAAGTTTTTGTGTTCCATCAAGCACTTTTAAAGACACAAAGAATTCCCCACAGGTAGACAGTTCAGGATGTAGAGACAATAGAAATAGGCTGTTCCCAACAAAATGCTAGGCCAAGTCAGAATGTGCCCTTGTACACTTGTTCTCCAGCCTTCTGGATGCACATCTCAGCTTCTATGTGGCCAACACTAACCTACATGATCTAGACATAAGCCAAACACCATTACACTTACAACTCACTCATCTTGTTGAACTAGCTTAGTGCTCCAACTCTGACACTAGTTACCGCTTGCTCCCTTATTACTCATGGCTATTGAACCTGGCTTCAGAGTTAACCTCCCTCATTTGTCCTATAGCTCTTCCAACTTCTGACTCAGGACTCTCTGAGATTTCAATTTTGTTCATTGTTTTGGGGGCTATTACTCTCTGGAAAATTACCTACTTGGACAGGTGTGAGCTGCTTCTACCACCACCCCCCTGCAGGCAGCTACCCTATTCTACTGTCACCAATAGCCACCACACTTAAACTCCAGACCCCTGTTTCCAGGACATCTGAAAACGATTCTCCTAGGGATATAGTGACAGCTTTTCTATCAGCTAAGCTCAGAAAGACTCATAACAAACAGTCTGGCTGTCATACAATGATTTCCTTTGACCACACTAACCAAAACAAAACAAAAACAAACACCTTTGTACTTAAATATGGAAGGACTTATTTTCTGATGTTATAACAGTACTCAAATGAAATCATGATGGATCTTTGAAGTATATTCAATCAATCAACAAGAGAAAAACTAATCAACATTATTTTAGGCAAAACTCTGCTTACCTTAGACTCATTTCAACTAGAAAGAAATCTTCTCCAAGGAAGATACCTGGATTATAATCTTTAGGTTTGTTAAAAGTGATCTGATTGTACCACTGCAGATACTTCTCCTATTGCTGATGAGGTAATAGGATAAACATTCCCTACCTGAAGCATCCCCCATGCTGTTCTGCAAACCCTTCTTCCAGCGAAAGGCCATTAGTCAATTCGAATGCTTGTTCCCTGTGTGAATAGGACACAGCAGTGGGTCAGTGATTCAACATGATAATGATGAACATTTAGATCGTAATCATATGGGTCTTTTTGTTGTTGTTTCAGTAGACTTTACCCCCTAGGCTGTTTTTCTCCCCAAGTAATTCTTGGATGCATATCATAAGCCCCATTTCTCTGGTGCATTTGTGACAGTCATGTATTCATTCACACACAGTTTGCTCTGAAGAAAACATGCTGGAGCATTAAGAATGGGTAACAGAAAAGCTGAAAAGGGGGGAGACATTTTTTCTCCTACATATACTCTACAAAACCCACAAGGTATTTCTCCTCGTACATGATCAGTAAGATATAGGTAGTGATTTAAAAAAAGATAAGCACAATGTCCTCGTGCAACATCTCAGAGAACAAAAGTCAAAGGATCAAGGAATGCCCACCAGTTAGAAGGTATGCCTGCAACAAATATTGCATCATTTTTTTAAATCAATCAATCAACATTTATTAGGTACCTACTATGTACCAGGCCTATACTAAGTGCTGGGATTTACAAAAGGAGGCAAAAGACAGTTCCCTGCCTTCTAGGAGCTTACAATTGAATGGGGGGGGGAGACAACAAACAAACAAATATATGTCTATATATGTTACATACAGAACAAATAGAAGATAACTAACAAAGGGAAGGCAATGGAAGGGTGGGGAAGGCTTCCTGTAGAAGGCTGGATTTTCGTTGGGACTTGAAGGAAGTCAGGGAGGTTAGTAGTCAGAGCAGAAGAGGAATAGCATTCCAGGCATGGGGGACAGCCAGAAAGAATGTCCAAAGCTGAGGGATGGAGTGTCTTGTTTATGGAGCAGCCAGGAGGCCAGTGTCACTGGATCAGAGTATATGTCAGGGATTAAGAAGACCAGAAAGGTAGGAGGGGGATAGGTTACAAGGGGCTTTGAAAACCAAACAGGAGTTTGTATTTGATCACAGAGATGATAGAGAGCCACTGGAGTTTATCAAATAGATAGGTGACATGGCTGGACCTGCGCTTTAGGGAAATCAATTTGGTGCCTGAATGGGGGATGGATTGGAGTGGGGAGAGACTTGAGACAGGCAGACCCACCAGCAGGTTATGATGATAAAAATCAAAGAGTAAAGAAGAGATATGTATCTTCAGTAAAAAGTTTGCTACTGTCATGGAAGATGTCCTGTTAGGATCCAGATGGAAGAAGGATTTTCTACAGATAGCAGGGGTCCTCCTGATGCTTATGTCAGTGGATGACATTTTACTAATCACATCATACTCTGGACTTCTTTAAGGAGTTGCTCACTAAACAAGATGCACATTCACTCAAAAGACATCAGCTTAATAACCTTTCCATGCTTCTCTTGATTCTTGTGTTTGAAAGTCAAATTTTCTATTCAGTTCTGGTCTTTTCACTGAGAAAGCTTGAAAGTCCTATATTTTATTGAAAATCCATATTTTCCTTGGAGCATTATACTCAGTTTTGCTGGGTAGGTGATTCTTGGTTTTGATCCTAACTCCATTGACCTCGGGAATATCATATTCCAAGCCCTTCGATCCCTCGATGTAGAAGATGCTAGATCTTGTATTATCCTGATTGTGTTTCCACAATACTCAAATTGTTTCTTTCTGGCTGCCTGCAGTATTTTCTCCTTTATCTGATAGCTCTGGAATTTGGTGACAATATTCCTAGGAGTTTTCTTTTTGGGATCTTTGTCAGGAGGTGATTGGTGGATTCTTGCCATTTCTATTTTACCCTCTGGCTCTAGAATATCAGGGCAGTTCTCCTTGATAATTTCTTGAAACATGATATCTAGGCTTTTTTTTGATCATGGTTTTCAGGTAGTCCAAAAATTTTTAAATGATCTCTCCTGGATCTATTTTCCAGGTCAGTGGTTTTTCCAATAAAATATTTCACATTGTCTTCCACTTTTTCATTCCTTTGGTTCTGTTTGATAATATCTTGATTTCTCATAAAGTCACTAGCTTCCACTTGCTCCAATCTAATTTTTAAGGCAGTATTTTCTTCAGTAGTCTTTTGGACCTCTTTTTCTATTTGGCTAACTCTGCCTTTCAAAGCTTTCTTCTCCTCATTGGCTTTTTGGAGCTTTTTTGCCATTTAAGTTAGTCTATTTTTTAAGGTGTGTTATTTTCTTCAGCATTTTTTGGGTCTCCTTTAGCAAGTTATTGACTTGTTTTTCATGTTTTTCTCGCATCATTCTCATTTCTCTTCCCAATTTTTCCTCTACTTCTCTAACTTGCCTTTCCAAATCCTTTTTGAGCTCTTCCATGGCCTGAGACCAGTTCGTGTTTTTCTTGGAGGCTTTTGTTGTAAGCTCTTTGACTTTGTTGACTTCTTCTGGCTGTATGCTTTGGTCTTCTTTGTCACCAAAGAAAGATTTCAAAGTCTGAGTCTGAATCTGAGTCCATTTTCACTGCCTGGACATGTTCCCAGCCAACTACTTGACCCTTGAGTTTTTTTGTCGGGGTATGACTGCTTGTAGAGAGTACTTTGTCCCAAGCTTGAGGGGCTGTGCTGTTTTTTTCAGAGCTATTTCTACACAGAAAGCTCTGCCACACCAGCGCTCCTCCTCCCCAAAGAACCTTCAACCCAGACCGTGACTCAGATCCAAGCAGGCTCTGCACCGCCGCTCTGATCCACCACTTAATTCCTCCTACCAAGTAGGCCTGAGGCCTGAAACAATTGCAGCTGTACCTCTGTAAGCAGCCTCAGAGCCACACCACCTCCTCTGCCCCCGGGGTGGTAGCCAAACCACGAACTCATTTCACTCTGTCCCACAGTTTTTCCCACTAACCTTCTTTGTTATGTTTGGTGTTTGTGGGTTGAGAAGTCTGGTAACTGAAACAGCTCACTGATTCAGGACACTATGGGCTGTTCCACCTGGCTCCCAATCTGGTTGGTCCAGGCACAGCCCACGCTGGGCTCTGCTCAACTCTGCTCCCAGCGTAGTGCAATATATCTTACCCAGCGACCATCCAGGCTGTCCTGGGCTGAAGCCCTGCTTCCCTCTGCTATTTTGTGGGTTCTGCAGTTCTAGAATTTGTTCAGAGTCATTTTTATAGGTATTTGGATGGTCCTGGGGGGGAGCTTTAGGCAAGTCCCTGCTTTCCAGCTGCCATCTTGGCTCTGCCCCTATTGCATCATTTTTTAAAAGTTGTGAGCATGTTATGGTATACAAGAGACAAACTGTGATAGCAAATGAACCATATCCATCACACACTCCAATATGCTCCTATCTACAACTCACTTCAGTGTCTAATGCTCAGATAGTAGGCACACATCAAGACAGTTGAAACTTACAACAAAGTTAATGATGCATAATTTATGATGTGCACAATAGTTCTTCCTCCACTAAGGTATTACTGCTCTGATGCCTCTGCAAAGCATGAAGATAACTTGTTATTTGAAAGGCTAAGATGCTATTTAGACACAAGATTTTACATCTGAAAAGGATTGTCCTAGGGATGTTCCCATTAGCCAAATTCAGAAAGACTTATAGCAAGAGATGTGGCTATGTATCATATCATGAAGGTTTTTGTCCCAATAACCAAAACCAAAATGTGTCTCTCTGCTAAAATGTGGAGGGAGGTATTATCTGATATTATGGCAATACTCAAACAGGTGAAATCATGATGGATCTTTGAAGTATTTAATCAATCAATAAGAAATTATTAAACACCTACTATTCTCAGTGTTCTAGGTTCTGGAGATACAAAGACCAAAAGGAAATAGAATTTGCCCTACAGAAGTTCTTCTACAGGGATGATGGAGCAGATATGTTTGGACTGAAAGTCATGAAGACCTGAGTTTGAATCATGCCTCAGTCACTTACTAGTTGTGCGATCCTGGACATATTGGTTATACTCTCTCACTCCATTTCCTCATTTGTAAAGTAAGGAAATGGAAATAATAAAGGTATCATTTAATAGTGTTGTTCTGAGGATGAAATAAGATAATTTATGTAAAGTACTTTGCAAACTTTAAGGTGCTATATAACTTCTAGCTATTATTTTTAATTATTACAGCAAGTTCAAACTCAGGGTAAGCCAGATATAAAATCAGTACAAGGTAAAGACTAAATCTGTCTGAAACATCAATCTCTCCTATTCTCTTACTGATAAAGAAAATTCCTTGAAAAGGACATGCTCTTTCATTATACACAGGAGTTAAAAGACTTAGTCATGAAATGGGTGGAGATACTGCAATTATGAGTGCCTCTCAAACTATAAGATATGGTAAAAAGAGGTACTTCCTCTTTTTGGGGGCAGCAGAAGGTTAAAGAGAAAGGTGTCAGAAGTTGCTAGAGCAAAAAAACTCATATGCACGTGCATACACACACACACACACACACACACACACACACACACACGCACATACCCTTTATGACTTTGCTAAGTGCAGTGTTCAACTTGTGGTAAAAGGTTTTCCATGGTGTAGAAAAAATGGGGTATGTGAGAGAAGGGAAAGAGATGGAGAATAGGAATGGATAAGTAAATCATTTAAGATACTGACTATAGGACCAGGCTTGGTGGTTAGGAGTCCTGAGAAAACAGGGAACAGTATGAGGCCATTGGGCACCTAATGGGGAGGTAAAGGCACCAAACACAAACTGAACAGTTCTGTCAAAATTTGGGCCAGTTGGCATAGAAAAGAAGAGTTGATTCTAGCAGTTCTTTCCAAACCTAAAGTTATCATCCATGATTTAACTTGGCATTTTCTCTTAGAGGGAAATAGAGTATAGTCTGAGAATGGTGTAGAATGTATATGTTTTTATTGCACTGTGAGAGAACAGCACTAGAATAAGTCTTTAAAGATACTGTCCTATTAAATACTATACCCCTCAATATGGCATTCAATGAATTCCAAATTTGGCTCTAACCTTCCTTACCAGTCTTTCCTGTGTTCTCTTAAATGATTCTAGCCCAGTAGTCTACTTGCTGTTTCATGAAAATGCCTTTCACATTTCAGCTCTGGGCCCTTGTTTCTACTGTGTCCTCTAAATATAATGCTCTCTTCTCTCCTCTCAAGCTATTCCAATCCATGACTTAGATCAAGTCACTCATCATCCATGAATTCTATCTAGACCACTCTAGCACACAGGGATCTATCTTTGGAACTACAGGCACTTCTGGTCTACGTTAAACATTATCACTTCATCATCTATAAATTTTCTTGTTGTTTTATAATATTTGACTTTTAGCATATAGAACAGAGTATCTCCTTCAGCTCTGGAACTTTTCATTACCTCATTTCATCATGCAATATATTTGGAATAATTACAAAATACAGGAAATACATACTCCAAATGCACCACTGGTATCCACAAGGTATCAGAATAAAGAAAGAAAGGCTTCCAGCATGTTAGGTAGATCCCCTGTGGTGAGTTTCTCAAAGAACATTGACAAGAGTAATGTAGGATGACTACAGATGGGATGTGATTTAGATCTTTGAAGGAAATATCCAGGACTGTCAATGATCCATTTAAGTAATTATGCAACTGCATGTATCTGAAGCCCCCGTTCCTGTGCTCACTTTACTAAAAGATCAGGCAAGAAACTTAGGTCATATACAAAGTGGTCAAGATAAAATAACTAAGGAAATAACAATGGAAAACAAGAAATAGAATAATCCCAGTGTCACCCAACACACACACACACACACACACACACACACACACACACACTCAAATCAGCAAAATCCTTTGTAAACTCCTATGAATTATAATTTAGTATCCCATTTATGTGACATAATGTCTCAATGGACCAGTGGAAGAGAAAAATAATCACCAAGTTTTGTATGCCTGATAGAGAAAGTTTGGGGTCATAGCTTTATCTGCCTTGGATATGGTTCTGCTCCTTATTTTCTGCTCTTAGCAGCTAGATTTCTACCTCTAGCCTCCTGGGGATGGGTATGCATATTCCAACATCTTGAATTGAGAAAACTCTGATGTGGCTCCTATGAGAGCATAACAGTCTTGATTCATAACCTAAACTTGTGACTATAGGGTACCCTGCTTAAAAAATGCCTCCCAGCTGATTCCTGCCATTCTGTGTCCTTATTTTCTGACAAAATTGCTCTGCACTCAGACGTACAGCCTCCTGGAAAAAGGAATTTCTCACAAAGGTTGACACTCACTGGGCCCCAAGAGTCATGAGAAATGAAGTCCTGAGTACTTCATTCCTTGACCATGTTCACTACAATACTTTGTCTTTTCAATGAATTATAAGTTCTCCTATGTAATAGCTATGTCATCTTGCAATCCCCTATCCCATCCAGCACAGTACTATGCACATAGTAGTTGCTCAATAAATGCTAGTTGACTGACTGATATTGACCTGGTATGATGGCAGTTTGTCCACACTGCTCCATCTGGCTCATCTGAGTCCAAGTGAGATAGTCTGGACTCATTTCACTTTTGGTGCTCATGTTTCATCATCCTTCTTGGCTGAATTCAAAGTTTTATTGCCCATGGTAGAATTATACAAACTTTTACTTTACCTGAGCCAGATTTTCTACCAACATTTGAATGTCATCCTCCAAGATAAACTCCAAAATAATGGGTATAAATAAATGAAAACTCTGAAAAGTGGCAGCACTCATGCTTCTTCTATTTAATTGCCCTATAGTGAAGGATTTGGTGCATGCTGAGAGCAGTATCAGCTTCCTTCTCAAACTGATTTGTAGATATCACACCAAGTTGTCGTACTGATAAATATTAAATTCACATACCTTTAATTTCAATTCCACAGGAGATTTCAACCTATCATGTTGTCCATTTCTGAAGCTAGAGTATAGTTGAGAAGAGGAGAGGCATTAACAACCCCTTCTTCACTGAGATGCAGAGAAATTATGTCATTACTGTGTGACAACTGCTTTTTAAGAGGAAGCTTAAAAATAGGTAATTGAGTATCTTGAATGCTATATTTGATTCATTTGTATAATCTAGGGGTTTCTTTGCACACCTTCTTAACACATCCTCCTTCATGCTAAATACTCCTCCATTAATTGAAGGGGAATGGAGGAGAATGTTGAAAGGTACGTTACTATCCCACCAACTGCCAAATTATTTTGACCGTTTTTAACAGTTTTACAATTGAAATGCAAAGATTAAAAACAAAAGTTATGTTTCCATAATGCTTTAAATGTAGGACTTAATATAAAGGGCTAGTATTAATTTCTCTTCAATGTTTTTAGGAATGATGTCTCAATAAGGCAATAATAACGATGTAGATGATAATTGTCAGAATGCCTAAGTAGTTCTATATCGCAAAATATATGAGACTCTCCACATAGAAGGTAGAAGTACACCATTTATTCAGACACCAGAGAACCACATCCCACAAGCCATTTATCCGATCTATCAGAGCAGTAAAACATTCAACACACAATATCACAACATGGAGCCTTGCCATCTCAAAACCACTCTGACTCCCTGCTGGGGTCTTCCCAATGACAAACTCATCTGTTCTTACCATAGACTTGTAGTACAGGGCATATAGAGCAAGCCTCAGTGCCAATCAGTCAGCCCTGGGTTCAAGACCCACCTCTGAGATATACTGTCTGTGTGATCCTGGGATAGTTCTCTAATTTTTTAACACCCCAAGCAACTCTCTAATACCATAGATTACAGAGTATTTGCCCATCTGCATGGGTAGAAATTATTTCTATTGCAAATGACATCACAGGTCCACTCCAAAAGAAAAATTGCATAGTGTCTATTACTGGATACTAAGAAAGGTACATGCCCCTCTCTGCCCCATAGAATTTTAAGGATTACATTCCAAAGTGGAATATAAATGTGCATGTGTGTGCATATGGTATGTGGTGTGTGTCAACATCTCAGCTTGGATTTGATAGCTGCCATCCTGGACAGAGCCTGGGTGAGGTAAGGAGACACAGGTACTTCACTCTCTCTTATCAATTCTCTAACCATCAGTCTGCTCCAGATACTACTCTCCTCCGGGTAGAGAAGGTTCATTTGGTCTATAACGGTTGGCAGTAGAACCCAGGTATCTCTGGTCAGCCTAATGCCTAGCACAGAATAAGCACTAAATAAACTCTACCTGCCTTCCTTCCCTCCCTCCCTCCTTCCTTCCTTCCCTTTCTTCTTCCTTCTTTCTTCCCTCCCTCCCTCCATCTTTCCTTCCTTCCTTCCTCTCTCTCCCTTTCTTTTTCCCTCCCTCCCTCTCTTCCTTCCTTCCTTCCTTTCTTCCTTCCTTCCTTCCTTCCTCTCTCCCTTCCTTCTTCCCTCCCTCCCTCCCTCACTCCCTGCCTTTCTTCCTTCTTAAATACGAGCCAACATGGATGCTTCTTATCATTAATGCATTATTTGCTCAGTCATCCTTATGGCCTCAATCATCCACCATCTTAGCTCATCTTCTGGTCTCTCTGACCATCCTGTCCTTCACGAGAGCTTCTCCAAGGTGAGGGGAAAGTAACACTATCCCTTGAAGATGCAATCTATTTAAAGTATGATGGTTATTTTAAAAAAAAAGCTTCTGGATTTTCTTCCTGGACATAAGTTTATATCCAGTGTTTGTATTTTTAAAGGCTTTTAACAGTGATTATGACCCCAGTCCTGCACTTTCTACTTTCCCACAGCCTGATAGAACCATGTCTATCTACCATGAGCATCTGTAGAGTGGATTGATGCTTATAGGACTTTTTCATCAGAGAGAACTGATAACAGATCATGAAAATCTGTCTTTCTTTAAGGTCTCTCTGTCAGGGAGGAATGCAGTTTCCTGTTCTTTAAAGTTTGTTTTTAGTTCTTGTTTAGTACTAATCCTTTTATAAAATGATAAATCGTAATTGCTTCTAACCTGCATGTGTCATGAATAGGAAAGGTAAACTGATTAGAGAGAATTATAGAGAGAATAGATTCTGTTTGAATTGATAGGCTCTAGGTGGGGGCTCTAGAGCAATATGAGAGAGAATCTTATTGAATTTATCTTTTATAAATTTCCCAAATGAGAGTAAAGAAAGAATGCATTTGATCCTTTTCTATTAGTCAAATTCAGTTCAAATGGCAGTGGCTATTTGGTAGAGGTTGGGTTATAACACTGGGTAAGACTGATAACACCCACATTCCAAAGTTATGCCCTAAAGGATATGGAAGCAATTTTTTCTTCCTTCTGCCTACAGTATATCAGCTGGCAAACTTTTCCACCTTAAACAATACCTCATAGACAATTACATTTAAATTTAACGCAAATGGAAAAGTACTTCTTTCTTGCCCACCCCACCCCCAAGTTTCCTATTCAAAGCAAAGTATAGAGTCATTTGCTCAAGAGATTTCACATTTTAGGATACACAAATTACTTTTCTTATATGTAACTGAAATATTATCATGTCTCTAATTAGGATGAATTTAACAAGGCCATAAAAACAATGCAACAAAAACCAAGGGTCCAAAATAGAGGCAATTACTTTTTGACATAGAATTATTGAATATTGGAAGTGGAAGGCATTTTAGGGTTCATGCAGCGCAACTCCACATCTTGGAAATTATGAAAGTGAGGTCTGGAGAGATGGAATACGTTGCCTAAGAGTCAGGGGACCTGGATTCAAAGGCCAGTTCTCTTGATAACTATGGATCATTGGGCATGTCACTTTTCAGTTCCTTTATAACCTCAGCTTTCCAGGTGTCCATCCTAAATCTAAACCTATTTTAGCACCAAAATCCCATCTTGCCATTATATGTGTTTTTATATATATATATGTATGTATGTATGTATATATATACACACATACTACATGCATATATATAAACATATATCTCTGTGTATTTGTGTGTGTGTGTGTGTATATATATATATATATATATATATATATATATATATATATATATATATATATGTGGTACAGAGGTGGACCTATGATTTTATTCCTATAGGAAACATCTTTAACAAAACTCTGTCTCCTATATGAGTACAGATTGGCAACAACTTTATAACAATATATATTCTTAGACAGCTGCCTGAAGCACTGAGAGGTTGCATGATTTGCCCAGTATCACACAGCCTATAAATATCCAAGGGGAGACTTGAACCTTGTTCTCTGTCCACTAACCATATTGTTTGCCTGTTTCCCTCTTTGTCTATTTGTCTCTGTCTCTTTCCATGTTATACACACACATCTACATATACACACATATATAACATATAGATTAATAGTCTGTCTATATATGCGTGTATATATTGATACATGAATATATATACATATATATAAAGCCACTTAAGTGAATATTTGTATAAATGTTTAATTGTATCTTAAGTGCACTTACAAAGCTTAATATTTAATCGTTGAACTTATGTTTAAAATTGACTATAAGATATGCAATGGCTGTAATGAAAACAATTTGACAGTCACTGCTACTGAACATACTAATGAACTCTACTTCTTCTAAGGGTTCATTTAGAGGGCAATGGAAATAAGTTCCTATAAGCTCCTCAAGGACTGGAATTAAATCTCATTCATCTTTATATCTGCACATCTTCATATATAATTTAATGGTATCTCATATGTAGTGTTTGCTAAATACATGTTTATTGAATGAATAAGTGAATTAATTTACTAATTAATATTCCTAGGGTCCTAGAGGCAGAAGATGGTGGGTAGGGGTTAGTTTGTGAATATCTTAATCTTATGTATTTCTCTTTACATTGTGTTTCCTTTCCTCTAATCATTACAAAATATAAAAAAAATACTTTATGAAGACATGGGCCCAATTGAACCATTTAATTTATTGTTTGCTTTTGTGCATTCATCAGTTTATATATTTCACTGCTTGCTTATTAAGTAAATGAATGACACACTAGCACTTAGCAAGGTTTGTTTGCTAGATTTAGGACTTAATCACTCTTTAAATTGTAGCCATGTGTAGGGTAAAATGATGCTAAAATGTATGCAGCTCAGCTTGAAACTCATAGGAAGCATGATTTATAAACCTGACCAACATACATGACAACACTTTGAGTTCTGCCTTGCCCAACTGGGCTGTCAGGATCAAGTAGCAGTATGATATAAGCATGTCCGTAACAATAAAGACATATAGCACACTTTGTACATGCCAAATTCTGAAGTCAACTAATCGAAAACAAAGTGTCCCAGCTAACGGTATCCTTCACTACGTGGGTCCTCATAGTTTCCCTCTGTAAAAACATCTGAAAATTGGGCATAATCGCTCACTTAGATGTGTCAGACCAAACCATAGGTAGAAAAAGAGATATCTCACTCACTGACACCAAGGATTCCCCTAAACTCGAGTTAAACACAAGAAACTATTTACTGGGTAAGGAAGATTCTTTTTAATTTATGCCACTCCAGAACATACCTTCCTTGTTCTAAACCAAGATCAATTAATTAAACCAATAAGAATTTATTATGCTACTACATGACAAATACTCTGCTAAGTTCTGTGCGTACAAAGATAAAAACAACATAGTCTTCTTTTTCCATTCCTCTCTCTCTCTTATATAATGTATGCATACATATATGTATACATACATATATATATATATATATATATATATATGAATGTATGTGTGTGTCTTTAGATACACACAATAAGTGCAAGGCAAGTTTTAGGGGTCAAATACTCTGTTACCTTTCAGATAAGGTATATATATAAAATACTTCGAAAATATTAAAATGTATAAATGTCAGCCATTTTATCATTGTTGTTGCTTTCTTCCTCTTCTTCTTCTTCTTCTTCTTCTTCTTCTTCTTCTTCTTCTTCTTCTTCTTCTTCTTCTTCTTCTTCTTCTTCTTCTTCTTCTTCTTCTTCTTCTTCATACTGGGCTTCCCAATCACATCCAGGCTGGAAGTACAGCAGCCATACAAATCCAATTTCACTGCTGGGGCACAGAAGCTAGGTATAGTCTGGGCCAGTTCACCCCTCATTAGGCAGCCTTGTGGTCCCCTACTCTTGAGATCCATTACATTGGCACCAGACTTAGGGTGGACACAAATCACATACCTGGCCCATTAAAGACAACAACAACAACAACTTTTTTTAGGGGAGTTCAGATACAAATGACCCTGGTTCAAGCCATGATCCACCTATTATTCTTTTGTATTTCATGGCCTTCAGATTATTGCAGAAGGGTATATGACTGCTTTTTAAAAAAGCATTTGGATATTGACTTGTATTCTGGTAGTTCACTGAAAGAAACTTTGGGATAACTCTAGTAGCAGGTATGACAATGAGGACCTTCAGGTTCCCATATGATTTTTTTTTCTTCTGCTAGAGCTTTATATTTTGAAATCTTTGTGCTGCACATAATTTGGAGATTGCAAGTTTTTGGTGTTATGGCTAAATCTATCAACAACATTGTTCTTGAATTTTTATGCATCAGTGTTATGTTTGGGTATTTGGGGTGACAACTCTGCCTATGATAATGGTCTAGTCCAGTACAGTTTGCTAAATTGTCATGGATATTTATAGGATTTTATCTGTAGTATAGGGATATGACATTTGTTCATTTTTTTATGAGTAGAGAGTTTCTGATGTATTGTCCCAGTCAAAAGGTTGGGTCTTGTGCCAAATTTGTGCAGCCCTGCAGTGACATGTTGCACAGTTTCCACTATTTCCTTGAATAAACTGCATTTCCCACTTTTTTGCACTTGTTGTCTTTGCACTTATTGCTTCACATTTGTTGCCGGTATATTAAGTTACGTTTTGCCATGTTCTGCCCAGAAATGGCTCAGAAAAGATTTTCATACAGTGCTGAATTCAAGTTAAAAGTGATACAGTTTACAAAAGTGAATGGAAATCAAGCTGCTGAAAGTAAGTTTGGTCCTCCTCCAACTGAGAAAACAATCTGAGACTGGCTACGGGAAGAAGAAACCCTACTGAAAACTTCATGGTAGAAGAAGGCCATGAGATACAAGACAGCAAAATGGCCTGATTTAGAGAGGTAATTGAAGGTATGGATTGAAGAGCAAAGGGCAACTAGAATTCCTGTGTCCACAAAGATGGTTCAGCATGAGGCAAGAAGAATTGTTGATGAAAAAGAAGTTACTGATTTCAAAGGAGGACACAACTGGTGCTTCAGGTTCATGAAACAGAATGGACTAAGCACGTGTACATGCACCAGACTTGCCCAAAAGATGCCTGAAAGCTATGAGCAGAAGGTCTTCGAATTTCATCGTATTATTGTATGAATTTTAAGATGAATAAAACTTGAGTTCAACAACTTTATGGAATACATTTTTTTTTCAAATTTTGGGCCCCAAAATTAAGGTGCATCTTATACATGGGGAAATATGGTGTTTTTTTTGGAGGGGGGGAGGCAAGGCAATCAGGGTTAAGTGACTTGCCCAAGGTCACACAGCTAGTAAGTATCAAGTGACTAAGGCTGGATTTGAACTCAGGTCCTCCTGACTCCAGGGCTAGTGTTCTAATCACTGTACCACCTAGCTGCCCCTCTGAAAGTATTTCTTTAGGAATTTTGTTTTCTCTGTTTACCATGTGCTTTGAGAATGTCTATCAATATTCTTCCTCCTTTTGACAAAGTATTCATCTTTCTTTAATTGGCTTAAATTGTACACCCTGTTTTTCATTAATATTGTACGGATTTTTGTTAGAATATAATGTAAATATGTTATGGATCACCTTAGAAATCTGAAAATGTATGCCAAGACTGGTATTATACAGGTATTAATTGTTTAAACAAATTCTTCCCATTGACTTTTCATTTCAGCATAGCAATAACTCTCATAACTTATTTAGACACAACTTTTTTTTGAGATCTTTATGTTTAATGAATCTGCCTAGAAAAGATAAATTATTTATAAGTATCACCTTTGCCATTACTTTTTGTCCAGATTCAAGCTTGAAATCTGATGCTTTTATCTTTCCATGGCATTATTTCAAATTTTTACATGTGTAGAATCCAAATGGCATTTTGATTTCATTGGAAAAAGGATTCCAAGAGATGAAAGAGCTACTTAATGGGTTTTGTCAGGGAAGCCATATAGATTGATTCAGCCATGTATATCAACTTATTATAAAGATATTTTGGTAGGAATCTTTCTTTATATTGGAAATCATTCTCATTTCTGTTTAGGAGACATGGTAATGTGTTTAAGGACAGCAAAAACCAAGAGAAGTTTAAACTGTCTCTGAGAAAAACTCCACATTTTATACCAATTATTCTTGGCATTTTCTTTTTGCGATCTATCAATTAATAAACATTAAGCACCTACTATGTGCCAGGTGCTCTGCTAGGTTGTAGGGATACAAAAAAGAGATGAAAGACAGTGCCTGCTGTCACAGTCACAAATTAACGGGGTGGTGGGAGGAGACAACAAATTATTACATATAAACAAGCTACACACAGAATAAACAGGGTATAATTAACAAAGGGAACATAATAGAATTAAGAGGGGTTAGAAAAGTCATCCTGTAGAATTTTTTTCTGAGATTTAAAAGAAGCCAGGGAAGCCAGAAAGTGAAGATGAGGATGGAAAGCTTTCCAGGCGGGGGCGAGGGTGGTGGGCAGAGAAAATGCCTGGAGCTGAGAAATGAAGTGTATTGATTGTGGAACAACAAGGCAATCAGTGTCACTGGACTGAAGAGTGTATGTCATGTAATAAGCATGTTTTAAATTTTTTTTAAAAAATTACCATGTAGTTGTCACTAAACTTGGGATTTTATAGACTTGCAGCATGTAAATGAGCCATGAGTGAGTGTGGAAATGATCCAATGTATATGTGACATCAAAACATAGTAAATGTGTGTGTGTGTGTGTGTGTATAATGTAATTTTTGGTGGCATTACCAATGATCACGAGACTAAAAGTAATCCCTAAATAATACTAAGTTGCTCTTTTCTCTCCCTTGGGCCTTATCGTACATCCTTTTTACTCCTATTTTTAGACTTGTGTGTGGGATGGACATTGTAAATGCTTTGTATTAAGTATACAAATTCATCCTTGGTTTGTATTTGGAGGGAGTCACTTTTATTCTTATCTTTTGGTAATAAATATGTGATGCCTGCAGTTAAGGAAGATAAGATCAGGTTTGCATCAGTGAGGAAGCAAGGTAAGTACTTTGCTAATAATTCATGTGCCACTGGGAAGTATCTGAGCAAATAACTTGGGATCTTATCTGTCTGTGCTGGTTTCCAGTTTTACAGACAAGCTCTTTCCAGTCACTCTCCTTTACATAACCCTTTTGTCATTTGTATTAAGGACACATAAGAATTCTGTTTCTCATTTGATCTTATTTTCCTTTTTGTTGTATATAAGACTTTGACTATCCAGATGGCCAAAAATAGCCACTTTCTCCCTCTTTTTTCTCATTGTTTTTGGTTTATTTTGTTGCTTCTCAAGGCTTCATTACAAAGTTTTTGATTAATTATTATTAGTTCATGTTTTTTCTTTGTGTAGTTTTGATTCCTTATATCACCCTTCTCCCATCTCCTGCCACTTTCACTTTCAATTGCTGATTGATTATGCAGTTCTTTCATCCATGTCCAATTCTTTGTAACTCCATTTGGGTTTTTGTGGCAAAGGTACCTGAGTGGTTTGCCATTTTCTTCTCCAGCTAAATTTGACATATGAGGAACTGAGGCAATCAGGGGTTAAGTGACTTGCCAGGGTCGCACAGCTAATAAATGTCTTGAACTCAGGAAGATGGTTCTTCCTGGTTCCAAGTCCAGTACTCTCTCCTCTGCACCACCTAGCTACCCAAATTGCTGATTAAAGGAATCTAAATTTCCTGATATTCTTAGACTTTCTAGATTCCGTTCTACATATTTCTTTTGTGTTGACTCAAATGTGGAGGTAATAGCGTCAGCGATTCCTAGCGAGCATACCAGCTAGACAGTGGTCACATTCTCAAAGGCCTTCCCATAGCTTGTCAAAAGCTTCTTGTTTCTGAAATAATGGTATTTGACACCTGTTCTCAAGAATATTACCTGATAGCTGTATCTTTTGTCCTAGGGTCATTACCATGGTAGTCACTGTATTCTTGTGTGCAAGTCCTGAAATGTTCATGATAGAAATTTCTAGCTTTTAGAAAATTGTTCTGTTTTGATTTAAATTGGATTTCTGCTTTGATTTACATCATCAAACTAAAAAAGTTATTTTTTTCCCAAATTCCATTCTAAGTATTCCCATTTCCTCTTCAAAATCATTTCAGACACTGGTACCATTTCACTAGTTAGAATTTACCAATTTTGCATTTAAGGTAAGTTGTGCTGTGATGTTAGGTTCTTTAACTTTTCCTTCTTCAGATTATAGGAGGCTAGGAACAAAAATGGACAGAGTGCTAGACTTGGAATCAGAAAAATTTGAATTTGAATCCTTTCTCAAATATATTAGCTGTGTGACCTTCGGCAAGTCACTTAAATACTCTCAACTTCAGTTTTCTCAAGTATAAAATAAGGATACTAACAGCATCAATCTCCCAGGGAATTTGACTGCATAAATCAAACCAGTAAGTGGGGGGGATTGGTATTTCTGATTTGTTCCCAATTATCACGCTATTTTGTGGTACCAAGAATATGAAGAACATTAGAACTTCCATCCTTAGTGTCAAGCTGATGATCACAGCAGTTTCTGATAGGTTCAACTTATACACCTATGGCACATAATCAGTTTCTTTAACTATGAGGAGTAATGGTATCATGCAGACTGGGGCACCAACTCAATCAGTGGTATTGCAACAGTTCAAAAGGTAAGATTTTGAAGCTTTCTTATAGGCTTTTTAAATAAGATAATAATCTTAAAGTATATCAGTTATAGATATAATAAAACTATAGATAACCCTGGACAGCCTTACTCTAGCTTGCTATTCCTTGATTGCATGGACAATAGACTTAATGGGTTGGATTTTGAGGGGGCTATTAATATTATTACTACTGTCTCACTCTCAGATTTTCCATAGGATCACAGAGAAATGGTCCAGGGATACGTCACTATCCTCCTACTTCCTAAATTTCTTCCCTACCTTTACTGTAGACATCACCATCATCCTGGTGAAGTTCCTCATCACTTCTTTCCTGGACAATTCCAAAAGCAATTATGTTTGTCTGTCTGCCTCAAGTCTTTCTCACTCTACTTCATCTCCCACTCAACTGCCAAGTGATCTTCCTAAAGTGTAAGTCTGTTTATGTCACCCTCAAGTTGAAGGAATTTTCAGAGCTCTTGATTACTTTCAGAATCAAATATAAAATATTCTGCCATTTAAAGCCTTTCACAGCTGGCTGCTTTCTAATTTTCCCATCAACTTATATTTTACTCCCTTGCATGCACTCTATAATACAGCTACACTCAATTACTTACTGTTGTTCCTCATATACAACATTTGATCTTCTAGTGGAAGTAGCTGCCCCCCCCATAGCTGGAAGGTTCTTCTTCCTCACCTCTACCTCTTGTTTTCTCTGGCTTCTTTTGAGACTCAGCTCAAATTCCATCTATTAAGAAAACCTTTCTTCTTTCCTCTCTCCTTCCTGATGAGATTGCCTTCCATTTATAATATATAGATCTCCTATGCACAGTGATGTGCACATTGTCTCCTCCATTAGACTGTAAGCTCCCCAAAGACATAAAATGTGTGTGTGTGTGTGTGTGTGCATGCACGTGCGCACCTGCTTGCCTTTCTTTGAACATAGGACAATGACAATATAGTAAGTGTTTAGAACAATATATTACACATAGTAAGCACTAATGTTGATGAACTAACAGGGAGAATTTTGTCTAATACAGTTTCTTGGTTGAGTTCCCCTGTTGATATCTCTATTTGTAGTATGAAAATTCCTTGTCAAGTATTAAGAATGGAAAATTTCAAAAAACAACAATAAATCATTTAAAATCCAATATGCAGATATTTAGTTTTGAAAAGTCAAAGGGATAGGAGTAAATAAAAACTGTTATTTGCTGAAGGAATATTTACTAGTTTATGAACACAATAGGAAAGCAATATTAAAATTGGAAAGATCAGGGGAGGTAAATTTAACAAAGAAATAAACCCAATGGTCCAATGGAATGAATATCCAGTTCAAAATTTTCATTTCACAGAGAAGGAAACTAAGGACTAGAGAGGTGAAGTTACTCACCCAAGATCACGCAGGTAGTGAACAGCCAAGTTAGGATTGGATTCTACCAAATCAGCACTTTTTCCAATCTATGGCACTTCTGAGGTCATCTAGTCTGATCTCCTTTTATGGATGAGAATGTCAAGGCAGTAATGAAAAGCAACGTGTTCAAGCTCATACAATAGAATTGGAACTTGAACCATCATCTACTAGGAGAAGATATTATATAGCATGAAGAACACTCCTGGTCAATAGATCAAGGTTCAAATCTTATTACTGATTCTTACTATTTGTGATCTTGGGCAAGTCATTTAACATCTCTTAGCTCTTCTAAGAGTACTGGGGTAGGGTGGGGGCAGGGCAGAGATATGTGTCAGATCCCCATGTCCAACTTATGGTTTTGGTTTTGTTTTGTCTTGAAAATCACAATCACAAGCAGTTACACAAACTCAAGGAATGTATTGTGATTTTCTGCCTTTCACAATGCTGTGGATATATTAAACTCCAAAGCTAGGCAGCTTGGATTAAGGAGTAAACAATTCTCACATCCCTGAAAGCCTTACCTCAGATTAAATTGGTTTCCTAGAGCCCAAAACAAATGACAGATGCGAAGGCAACCAAGTTTAACAGAAACACGGACAATTGAAATAAGGTATTGTAGGTGTTTTTTTATGTGTTTTCATTTTTTTTAGAACAAATTCCTTACCATTATTTATAAAATGCTTTGCCTGATAGAACCCAGCCCTGGGCTTAAGTTGAAGCTCGCTCAAGTGGAGCCATAGTGAGAGTGTGTTCCCAAAGTCTACATGTGCCACCTAAGCAACAATGGACATTGACCAACAATCCACAAAAAGTACAAGAATTCCAAGTAAAGCAGCAGGGAAAAAACTATCCCCAAGCAGGTGGGGCGGTGGGGCAAGAATGAGCAGAATGGGACTTAGACACTACTTCGAAGGGGGTCACCAGTTGATCTAGAAGGCTGTGCTGAAGGGTATTTTACCCCATTTCCTAAGGAGCTAATGAATACTTTTCTGCATATGTATTTACAGAAATAAACACACATGAGTTCAATCATAGATTTTGAACTGCTTATAAGTCCATCCTAGTGAACAATGCTGTACCTGACTCAATATATCCCTAACTAAACTTATCACCTTCATGCTAAAACCTGATCCTCTTCTCATAATTCCTCTTTCTTTAAAGACTCAACATCAGTCTTACAATGCCAAGACTCCTGACAAGAAGACGCTTCTCTTTCACCCTCTTCATTCAATCGTTAGTCAAGTCCTTAAAAGAACACCAAGTTTGGGGCCAAAGGATCTGGGTTTGAAGCCAAGCTCTGCTATTTATTGCCTCTGAGACCCTGGGAAAAGTACTTAATTAACCTCTTTAGACTTCAGTTTCCTCAGTAAAATGATATTGTTTTCTTAGATGCTTTCTGCCTCTAAATCTATGTTCTTATTTTCTACCTCTTCAATAATTCTACCTCTTCAATAATTCTCACCTCTACCACCCCATTCCTCTCCCTAATCCACCTTAAATCTGACCCTCAACCCCAAAATTAAGTATAATAACTGGTTTCTAAATGGCTGTCGGAATTGATGCCAATCTTTTTCATAAAATTACATACTCAAGATTTAGTAGGAATCTGAGAGACCATCTAGAGGAAATGTTCTTAACCTATGGATCCCCAAATACTCCATAGATAGATTTTAGGGGATCCATGTGCTTGGATGGGAAAATATCACATCCTTATTTCAATATAATTTATTTCCTTTGTAATCCTATGTAATAATTTTTATTCACTTCAAAACATTATTCTGAGAAGGGGTCTCTATTCTTTACTGAAGTGACAAAGAACTATCTGATAAAAAAAGATTGGGAATCTTTGATCTGCAGGAAATCTAGGCTGAAAAGGTGTTGACTCTGAATGTATTATTCAACCAAAAAAACAAGCATAAAAAAGATATGAACATGAGGATGAAGAAAGCCCACGTGGATATGATTTCTGAGGTAACTAATATAAGATTATGTAAAATTAGTGAAAAAAGATAATGAAGGCAGACTTCCAAGAGTCCTAGGGAATGGGACTTCCTAAGTAAAATAAGATAGAGTGATGTCTATATATCTCAGGGAAGAAGGTTGAGGTAAGTGAATATAATGGACTGTAATAAGGGGAAGAATTGAAAGCAAGCTGTGTTCTGGGAGGATCTGATCCCCATAGCTATTTGTCAGAGCTAGTGAATATTTTAGGTGTGATCCATGTGTTTAGATTGCCCTGAAACCCCAAGACTTTGGGGCATGTGGAAGAAGGAAACCTGGGCTAAATTATGGTTGCAGGACAAGCAGTGTGGTATCTGGTGTGGTCCCTTCATTTTAAGAGCTCACAATTTAAGTGCTAGAGGTGTTTCACATATTTCCTCAAGGGGCTATAAGACAATTTGTGTAAATTGGTGAACTCTTCCTTTACTAGGAGAAGTAGTTTCACTACTGTTGATATTATTCCCCCTGCAATTCAGAAAGCAGTTCTTGTTTTAAATTTATAAAAACAATCTCTCTTCGGGCAAACAAAGTTTGGCCAAAGAGTAACACAAGAATGGGTTGCTTTAAAAGCTAATGGGTTCCATTTCACTACAAAGCTTCCAGAGAAACTTTAATGACAACTTTAGGAGAATATTGAAAAGAAAATTACTATGCAGGTACTCATTGGATGCAATGGCTTAAGGTCCTTTCCATCCAACTCTAACATTCTGAAAAATATCAGTATACGTTGTGTACACCAACCATAGTTTCACCGTGAGTGAATCTGACAGGATTTGGACAAAGGGAAAATTGGTAGACCCCAGATGGGACAGGATATAACTTCTATGTTTTCTGTGGATATTTTATTAGTGGAAAGGGTAGAGAACTAATAAGCTGTTGGAAATCAATCTAACTCATTTTCTAGTCACATAATAAGGTACCTAATAAATACTTATTGGATTAAATTATTAAGAAAATTGAAATAGTCTTTTTTATTCCCATGTCATGCTCTTTAGTTCCTATCCAGAAGATACAGTTAGAAATTAGAAATGCCCAAGCTTAAGCTGCTTTTAATCTGATGGTTATAACTGAAAGTCTAATACCAGGAGTCAATTATATGCAAGAATGCACCAGAGATATACTATTCAAAAAGGTATAGCAAAAAGACATCTTTAAATTATTTTTTACTTCCATTAAAGGAAGAAAGAAAACACCACAGAGTCTGTACTTACCAGCCTTGCTGGCAGTTTTCTTATTGGCTTTCCCTAGAAGATTACACAGCGAAAGATGTATCTTAGCTGCCCATATTTATAAAAATAGATTTTAAATTCAAAAGAAAAATAAAAGCATACTTGGCTAAATTTCAATGGGGTGGGGATGAACACACTAGCTTTCTCTCCAATGGGCACTATATTACAGATACAAACATCTGTACAGGTTGTTATTTCTGAGGTGGCAAGGTAGTTGGAAAGTGATCAGTTTCAGACCAGAACATGGGCCACTAAAATGGAAGGAACTACAGATAGTTCACACTTTTCATAAGTGGATTATTTTGCAAACCTCTATATAAAGCAGTTTTTAATATGCGAATTTGCTCAAGGACATGAGGCGAGGGCTGAGGGGAGAGGGAGTGAGGGAGATTGTAAAGGGTCCAAGAACCCGTGGAGGGAGGGGGCTGACACATGGTTCATAGAGAGGGGAGGAAAGACAAAGTGAGAGTAAGAGGAAGAATGGGGGCTAGAGCCAGCCGCAAGGGGACTGGACAGAATCAAGAGGAAGAACATGAGATGGGGATCGGGCAGACACATGGAGTGGGACAGATGGGGATACAGATAGTTAAGGACAGGCAACAGGTGGATGTCAGCATGCCAGCAAAGATGGACAAAGGGAAGACAGACATATGGAGGCCAGATACACAGCAGGTAGGCTGAGCAGGCAAAGATCTCAAGCTAAGGCCCCAATCTGATCCCTATGATGTCAGGTGGTGGTTTCTCTACCTATGCTGCATTCACTTGGATAGTTTATTTTTTTTTTGGTGGTGGTGGAAGATCAGGAAGGGCCAAGCCAAGAGGAGGGAGTGGAGAGAAAGAGAAAGGGGGAGAGAGAAAAATAGGGGGAGAGAGAGAGAGAGAGAGAGAGAGAGAGAGAGAGAGAGAGAGAGAGAACAGTACTGTACAGTAAAGGTAGTAAAGGTAATAGGGTTTTTTGGGGAATGTGGATTTCTTTCAAAATTCTTTAAAGTTAAATTTAAACATTGGTATAACAAGTGAGAATTTTTGTAAAACAAAAACTGTCTATGTATTATAGAGGGTGCTAAGAAACAAAGAAGAGATTAAGTTGTTTTTTAGAAAGGATGACAATTATTAAATTTGTTTGGTAACATAGAGTTGAATGGGATAATTTATGTCACTGGGTCATTAATTTTTCCTATTCTGAAATAATACTTTCTACATAAAAAAATTGCTAATAGGCCATTACATTTTTATTTATTTCAGCCCTATAAGACAAGAAATGGGTATTTTCATCACTATTGTAAAGATGAAACATTAATGTAGAGTAACTTGGTTAGGACTAAGAAACCACAGTTCCTTCAAATGATTTATATTTGGCATAGCCTCTTCTTTTTCTATACATGAAAAAGTATCTGACTGGCTTGATGAAAGTAACACTCATCCTTTTAAAGGGTGCTAAGCACCTTTGCATCTGCTGGGGTAGGTAACTGCCAGGTGGGCCTGACTGTGGCTATGACAGAGTCATGAACCAGCTGGCCAAGGGTGGAAGCAGGATGTTTATTATAATGGTGGACACTGATACCAATACAACCAAGGCCTAAAGAGGTTAAATTCAAACCTTTGAAACCATCCTGGCTGGTGGCTTATGTGAACCACTAATAAATGTAGATGAATCTGTTGGAGCAAGCATTGTAAGAAAATGAGGTGTGTGATGAATAAAGAGAAACATGGGAAAATTTACATGAATTGATGCAGAGTGACGCACCAGAGCCAAGAAAACAATATGCATGGTAACTACCACAATGAAAATGGAAATAACACACCAAAAAAATTATTACAAAATTATAGAGATCAAGGGGGATTCAAATGAAAAGATATGAGAAGACAACCCCAACCTGCCTCTTTGTAGAAGTTGGAGTCCACAGGTGTTACACATCGCATATGATTTTGTACTTTTTTAATGTACCAATCAGCTGTGCTGAATTTTTCTTTTATCTCTAAAAGTATGCTGTTTGTCATAAGGGAGAGCCCTTGGGGAGAGGAAGGAGAAGGGATGCATGGGATACTGTGGTGATGTAAGAGACAGAAATAATCAATAAAAACATAAAAATAAAATTGGAAAAAATGTTGCTTTGCTTTTTCTTGTCAAATTCAAACCCAAATAATGAATCTTTGCCAATTCAGCAGCCCTGGACAAAGGAACATAACATCTCACTAAACCATATGGACCAACTTAGAGATTTGTGCCTTGAAATTTTTTTCTGGTTGTTATTATAGATGATCTTTTTTAAACACAGATTTTTGATTACATCTGTATGAGAATCTTCTACCACCAATCCACCTCGATAACTTAGAGTCTCAAATTATCCTATGTCATTTATATGTTGTTGTTTTGTATTTCAGTCACTTCTGACTCTTTTGGACCCCATGGAATAACAGTCCATGAGGTTTTTTTGGCAAAGGTTCTAAAGTGGTTAGCCATATTTCTTTCTCTAGTTTTATTCAGGCAGGGCTTAAGCAGTTTGAGCAGGGTCACACAGGTAGTAAGTGCCCAAGGTCAAATTTGAATTCCAATCTTTCTGACTCCAAGCTCTATCCACTGCACCATCTATCTTCCCCATGCCACTTATGGATTTAGAGAATTTCCTAGGGGCACTGAAAGGTCAAGGTCACAGAACCAGTTGGTATCAAAGGCAGGACTTAAACCCAGTTCTTCCTGACTCTAAGGCTGACCCTCTATCCTCTCTCAGCCTCTTCTTTCCTCTGATTGTGCGGCTGGAAGGCAGAATACTAAATTCCTATAGAGGGTAGTAACTGGTCTTTCAACTCATTCAACTCTTTTGCTCTGCCTGGTTTCAACTCCAGAGACTAAGATGTCCCTCCCAGGATAAGCTCATTAATTCTAATCTCATCACCTCCCTGTTAACTCAAGTCTTGATTGACATCCTATTCCTCAGCCCCTCTTTATTGTGATTGAAGGGCTTGTGGATAGAATATTAAACTCTTCCCAATGCCTTCCCTTATAGAGGGCAGAAAGAGCACCTTGTATCTGCTGCTTTGCCTGATTTTAACTCTATGGAACAAGATACCCCCATGCTGGGTTCCCCCCATGTATCCCTCATCCCTTTCTTGCCTCCTTATGTATGTTATCTTTCCTTATTACATTATAAGCTCCTTGAAGGCAGAATCTTTCTCTTTATTCATTGTTCCCTGAGCACTTAGCACCAGTTACGCGGCACAGTGACCAGAGTGCTGGGCCTAAAGTCAAGAAGATGAATCTTCTTGAGTTCAAATCTGACCTCAGACACTTACTAGCTGTGTGAACCTGGGCAGGTCATTTAACCCTGTTTGCCTCAGTTTCCTCATCTGTAAAATGAGCTGGAGAAGGAAATGGCAAACCACTCCAATATCTTTACCTAGAAAACCCCAGAGTCAGACATGACTAAAGAACTGAAGAACAACGTCATTTAGCACACTATTTAATAAATGTTTATTGAATTGGAATGGATTATGACACAGAGCCTCTCATACAATTGTTATCAATTGGCAAAATGACTGTATGGAGTATCTAGCCCAGGCAGGTATCCTTCTGGATGCATCATGATGTAAACACAGACTTGGATCTTCCCTCCTTTCAGTAGTTGAGCAAATCAATAAATCAATGAGCATTTAATAAACATCTATTGTGTGCCAGTAATTGTACTGTGTGGTGGGATAGAGATACAAAGAGTTAAATAATTGTTATGCTCAAGAAGCCTAAAAAGAAGCCATCACATTCCCTTTTCTTACCAAGAGAAGAAAACCATCTAGTCTTTAGCAGGGATTTTATGCCTTACTAAGACATTTTCTTCAATCTATCCTCAGCCAATTAAAATCAACAACCTCCTTAATCAATCCATGATGATAAGACTTTTAGATTTGGCAGCAAGTCAGCTAATTGATGAGGGAACTTTGCCTCTCCCTTGCTCCTGCTTCTGCCAAAGTCAAGGTTCACACATTGAGGGGGGCAGGAGGCCATTGCACAGTGCAACACAGTTAAACCATATATAACTTACCAATTTGGGGTTGCTGTTTCTTCCTTATGTAGGTATTTTTCCTGTTCACATTCTGCAAATAAGAATTATTTGGGGACTTAAAAAATAAAGCCTCTAGTGTTTATCATGTAATGTTTCCCTCTCTTAAATGAATCCCTCCTTTATTTTCATCACTTAGGCTCTCAGTGCCAGGACAGTACCAGGCTGGAAAATTAACATCAAAAGGTGACTTACATAAATGACAGAGAAGGTAAATCAAATAGGAAATGGGGCCAGTTTATTCATAGCTCCCAGCCTGATTATAGTTTTTGAGAAGATGGCCTATTTACTCCTTCCTGGATCTTATGCATTTTGTGGCTTTTAACTGGAGAACATTTTCTCTGAACAGTTTTATTGTGACAGGTTAGATATGTTCATCGGCAGAACTTTATGGTGTTTGCTTGGAGAACATTTATCCTCAAGGGGTCATTTGGCTGGGGTTTATTAGTTTAAGCTTAAAAAGCAAAAGCCAGAAATATGAAGTAGAGTTGTTTTCTTTTTTCCCCCAGAAGTTTAAATGCCTATCATTTAAGTCCACCCAATTTTAAATGATTACTGTTTCAATTATCTGACTCAAAGTTCTACATACTTTTAAGGTTTCTTAACTGCCCCAGAAAAAGCATTTATTGTCCTATACATAGGCTATTAAAAAGAACCAGCTTACCCAGGACACCTGAAAAAAATTGCTATGGATTGGTAGGCCTGGAGTCGGAAACCTGAATTGAAATCTGGCCTCAGACACTTACCAGCTGTGTGACCTTGGACAAGTCACTTACCCTCTATTTGCCTTAGTCCATTAAAGAAGAAAATGGCAAACCACTCCAGTATCTTTGCCAAGAAAACCCCATGGACAGTGTAGTCAACAGGGTCACAAAGAATTGGACACAAACTGAATGACTCAACAACAACAAGAAGAAAATCACTGGGTGAGAGTTGGGTTCAGTTATGTCTCTTTCGCCCCCAATGGCCCATTTCTTGGTGGGTTGCTGGGTAATTTAAAGCAGATGAAGATACTGACTAGGCAAATTGATGTAATAAGGTTTACCTGGCCTGCCTTTGAACTGAGGATGCTT
Organism: Trichosurus vulpecula; assembly: GCF_011100635.1. Classification (NCBI taxonomy): domain Eukaryota; kingdom Metazoa; phylum Chordata; class Mammalia; order Diprotodontia; family Phalangeridae; genus Trichosurus; species Trichosurus vulpecula. Next base: position 69,149,592 of record NC_050580.1, read on the forward strand.
CTAATGTTCTCTTTTCTACCCTTTCTGGAGAGAATCACTCCTTAAAAGTGAGAGTGGACACCAGACAGAAAAGTATATTGATCATCTTCTTCCCCTGGACTTTAAACAGCTTAGATGGAGGGAGATATTGACACACAGCTAATCTGTGGTCCATTTACTTGGTCTCAGTGAATGTCGAACCCAAGAAACAAGGGGGCCAGAGTCATTATGCAGTAGGAAAGATTAGCAAACACAAGTCTTGGTAGGAGAGGTGAATCAGCACTTTGGACAGCATCCCGGATCAGGGGTTCTTAACCTTTTGTGGGTCATGGAGCCCTTTAGTCCACTAGTGGAAAAGAGTACAGATCCCTTCTCTGAATAATGTTTTTACATAATTAAAGGAAAAGCTAGCTAGAATTTAGTGAAAATAAAGGTGCATTGCTCCCTGTCCAAGCTTACAGACCCCAAGAAATCTATCCACAGATTCCCTTGATCAGGGTGGGGAGGGGGGAAGGGTGGATTTGTCAGTGGGTCCTATCTTAAAAATCCTTGGCCTAGACTCATAGCATCTTAGGGTAGAAAATAATTCAGGGGTTATCCTTCACTAACAATATGAAACAGTCCCCTCAATAGCATCCTCAGTGAGTGGCTGTCCCACTTCCACTTCAAAACCTCAGTCAATTTTTTATTGATGTTTCTCTAGGTAGAGGAATGAGTACTTCAAGTTAGCATCATTCAGCTTGGCACTTAAGCAAATGCTCTTTGAATATTTCATATGGATAGTTCTTGTTCTCCAACTATGCTATTAACTCATCAAGCACAATGATCATATCTTCTTAAACATAGGCTCATAGACTTAGAGCTATAGAGGGGGTAGGGGTTCTCTCTTCCACCTCCCCTCATTTTACAGGTAAGGAAAATGAGGCAGAGACTAGGATGCATAACCAATAAGCGGTAAAGCCAGGATTTAAACCCAGCGCTCTTCCTCCCGCACATTGGTATACCCCATAGCTCCTAGCCTGGTGTTTTGTTCAGCACAGGCACGTGTTCCAGGAAAAGACATTTATGACAAGAAATGGCACACATTCCTCATTAGCTCCAGCTAGATGTCCTGTGCCTGCTGTGTAACTAGGCCATAGCTTAACTTAACTCCAGGCCTATCGAGGCACTTAGCAAAACCTTGTTCATTAGGAATTGACTTTAAACTCACATTATTAAAGTATAGGAATACTCATTTAATCCTAGCATGCCACTCAAACCATAAGAACAGTATAAATGTTCCTCATAGTCTTTTTCCTTTTCAAGGGAGATTGGGCAATTTTCTTTCACTTAACATAATAAAACACCTCTTCAGATCCATGCTCTTAATACCAGGTCAAAGATTCTTTGTTTTAAGTTTTTCCTTTGAGGTCCTGAGGTATTTTTTTCCAGCTCTTATGAGGGGGTTAATTCTGTTTCTGATTAAATGCATTTTTAATTTTTTGAAGCCAGGGTACATCTGGCTTTAATTTGTCCTAGGATAATTCTAGTAAGGTGTTTAAAAAATGTCTTTCTGATCGTGAAGTCAATGTGGTACAGGGAATCTTCAGTTTGCCAATACTTGACTTGTGAAAACCCTGCAGACAACAACAATAATAAAAGCCACTGATACATATGGAATACTTTATGATTTAAAAAGTGTCATCTTCAGAATAGTTTTCATGATACAGTGTAAAAAAAACTGGATCCAGAGTCATTGGCCCTGGGTTTGAATCACACCTTGCATATTTACTACACCTATGGGATTGGGGTTAAGTATCCTCATCTATAAAATGAGGTGATTTAGAATAGATGGCCCCAGAGGTATTTTCTAGCTCTCTCTCTCTCTCTCTCTCTCTCTCTCTCTCTCTCTCTCTCTCTCTCTCTCTCTCCCTCCCTCTCTCCCTCTCTCCCCGCCCCTCCCTCTCTCTCAAATATATATGTATATATGTATGTGTGTGTATATATACATGCAATTCTATTTTAGCACATTGTTGATTAAATTCTCCATTTAAGTCCCCCGCCCTGATGCTTCATTATGTCATAGAGGTGATTATAGGTTTCTGAAGATATTGCCAGCATCAGCTTTGGCAGGTTCTATCAAGCTGGAAAGGCTCCAGACATAGCAATGGACTATGAGTAGATTCCTTAGGATGAAGAGACTCATCCCTAACAAGGGACAATAGTTTTGTTTTTTGTTTGCTTGTTTGTTTTTTTATCACAATGATCCACGTAATATAAAGAGAATGGAAAGGAAGGGCCATAGTATATTGGCAAATCCTCCTCTGTTGAATTTATGAGAGGACATAGACAAGAAGTCCATAAAATGGGCAGCCATAGATGGGTCAAACTGTACATTGTTAGAGTGTGTTGTAACATTGATGAGAACACAGATCCAGTCCAGCCCTGGATTGTTGGAATCCCAGAGCTGGCTTTTTAGAAGGATGAATTGGTGAAGAGAGGGTGGAGAGATGAATCTCTTAAGCATTGAAACGTGAATTAAGAGAGCTGGGAAACTAATAGCACTGTATAAAATTATTTCTATGTACTAAGAACTAAATAGTATTCCCTAGCCTAGACCATATCCAGGGCTCACCATACTGATAGGAAAAATGAATTGTGCATTCAAAACAATTCATATTTGTGTTCCAGGTGCCCCAAATTATTCTGGTATTTTACTATTGGCTTCTAGATCCAGAGCTGGTAGGGACATCAGCATTTGTCTTCTTAAAAAGATCTTATTTTATCGATTAAAAACTGAATCCCCAGGATGTTAAGTAACTTGACGAAGGTCAAACAGGTAGTAATCATAAAATGCGAGATTTGAACCTAGGTCCTCTGTCTTTAAGGTCAACTCTTTTTCCACTGTTTCTCTTATTCCAGCACCTTTTACCTCTCTAAAGCTCATCTTACTCTTTGCACATTTTCTGTAAATGTAATTCAAATGAACTTTCCCTCCCTTTGTTCCACTAGATATAGTATTAGGATTTTACTATTTCTCTCCTGAGGTATTTGCTATTATAATTTCTAAAATACTTTCCTTTTCCCCTCCTCACTTAGCATCTTCTCATTTTCTTTATATCTTCCTCCCTTACTCTTCTTCTTTCAAGTTATATCTACCCCCTCATTTTCCTTCCTCTCTTCTTTTTACGCTCCTCTCTTCCTTGCTCTCACTTCTCTTCCTCATCTTCTCTTTATGTCTTCTCCTCTCTACCACCCTCTGACTTGTCTTCATATCTTCCCCTCTCTCCCTTTCTGCAAACTAATTTTATAATTCACTGCCATTTCCTCCCATTTCTCCCTTCACTTGTTTGATATGCTGACACTATCCTCATCTCTATAACCACTTCTTCCTAAGGCTGTGTCTCCTTGAATAGTTTTTTTTTTTAAAACCCCATCTATTTCCTGATTAGGTAAAGCTTCCTACCTTACTATTTACTCCCTATTTCTTTTTAGGTGACACATTTAGGACAATTCCTGGTTGTTCAGTGCAAGGCTAATATTCAGGGGGAAAATCTGCCAGTACCTAGCTGAATGTATCATTCTCTTTTTATCTCTATGATGCCCCTAATCCCTTCTTTTGACTTTTTACCGTAGTCTCATTATCTCTTTCTGACTCACTAACAATTTCCATCAGTGGCTTTCCCTTGGATTCTGCATATATCCTTTAGATCCCCTTAAATCCCTTTGTCTCATTTCAAAATCCATTTGCATAATATTCAGTGTTATAAGTGAACCCTCTCCTCTTCAGTGGAGATATCAATTACCCCTGTGATTGAATTTCTTCCATATTGCTGTTAAAAATGCCTGCTTATTCAGCTCTTCATTTGTACCTGCAAGAGTGGTCAACACTCAGGCTTTGGTGTCTGTCCACAGATGTTGGAAAATGGCAGAATGCCCACCTTGTTGGCTCAAGATATAGAGACAAACCTTTGCCTATGACAACATTAATGAAAAAAAAAACAACAGAAAAACTTGCCTGCCAGACACATCTCCTTTTTCTCAAAGGTTATATTGATAATTACAGAAACTGCAGTAGAATACCCAAAGATGGTTTCATTAGGATAAAATATTATGTAGTGTTCCCTTTTTATTATATCCATTATAACTTTATTTGGTTAAATATAGATTTTATGGCTTCGAGATAGAGGCAGTGTTATTAGTTATCAGGAGCTATTCCTCATGGTGGGGATTCAGTGAGGTTTAAAAGCCTAACGTTTTCCCTTTGTAGAGCTAATACTCCTCAGAATGAGATCGATTCTTTGCCTAAGCAGAATTTCTAAGTATTTTATTTGATGATAAGGAAGCATCACCCACATCCTATTGTCTCCTCTGTGACTGACATGTGGTCACATGGCTGCAAAAATAATAATAATAGTAATAAAAACTATTTAAGATCTGAATGAGGAGGAATTCTCTTGACTTCAAATCCAGTGCTTTTCCCATGGTGCCTCTCACCATCAAATAGCAGAGTAGACACAAGCAGAAGAAGGCCACAAGCTCACATATATAGTATTTTTCACCCACTTTTTCTAGGTATTCATTTCCTAAAGCTCATGACCAGGTGTATCAAAGGCCTTGGTGATCAAACATGACACTTTTCGTGACCAAAAGTTCCTTTAGTGAAGCTCCCCAAAACATGTCAGGCCTTTGGAGAAATCAGAATCCGAACATATTTGGTGGCTTTCCAATATTCCTGCATGACTATCAAGACACAATGCTCTGTCCAAAACCACAGCCCCCTGCTGACATGCAGTCCAAGTAAAGGAAAAGAAAGCATCATTTAATGCACACGCAGCAACCTCCCCTGTCACCTTTCAGTTCTATTTTATTTTCCTCTAGTGAGCTAACAAGAAACCTAGCAGAGCATCATTCCACAGCAGAAGACCTTCAGTGATTGCTCACCACCTTCTTTTTAATGTTGACATCATCTTCCAGTTGTTCTTTCCCCTCCCCATTCTTTTCACTATTTGTTCTGCCAGTATCTGGGGATATGGTCTAAAAACATTTCTTCCTCCTTTTCAGATTACTTTTATAAATTTGTTTTTTACTGGCTTTATTAGCGTAGCTAGAGGGTACAGTAGATAGAACACAGGGCCTGGAGTTAGGGAAGACCTCAGTTCAAATCCAGCCTCAGACACTTACTAGCTATGTAACCTTGAGCAAGTTACTTAACCGTGTTTGCCTCAGTTTCCTCATCTCTAAAATGAGTTGCAGAAGGAAATGGAAACTACTCCAGTGTCTTAGCCAAGAAAATCCTAATTGGGGTCATGAAGAGTTGGACACAACTGAAACGACTGAATAGTAGTACCAAAAGTGGATAGAGTGCTTGGCCTGGAGTCAGGAAGACCTGAGTTCAATTTGGATCTCAGGTACTTGTGGGCTGTGTGACCCTGTCACTTAACCTCTGTTTACCTCACTTTTGTTCTTACTATTTGTTGATTTGTTTCAGTTGTACCCATTTCTTCATGACTACATTTTGGGGTTTTCTTGGCAAAGACACTGGAGTATTTTGCCATTTCCTTCTTTAGCTCGTTTTAAAGATGAGGAACTGAGGAAAACAGGGTTAAGTGACTTGCCCAGGGTCACGCAGTTAGTAAGTATCTGAGACTAGATTTGAGCTCATGAAGATGAATATTCCTGATTCCAAATCCAGTGCTCCATTCTCTGCACCATCTAGCTGCCCTTTGCTTCAGTTTATTCATCTGTAAAATGGAAATAATCCTCCAGGGTTGTTTTGATGATCAAATGAGATAAAAATTATAACATGCTTAGTTTAATGCCTGGCAAACAAAAAGCTATGTATGAATGTTATTATTACTACTATTATTATTACTGAATCAAGCAGCTATTGAGAGGACATACATCATAATCAATAGAGAGCCAATAAGGCCTGGTCTCAAGTCCTTCCATATTGATCTTGCTCCTATGAGCAATACCCTTAACTTTTCTGTGTTCCGGGAGACTCTTAAGATAAAACCAGAGAGGAGAGATCTTTTGGCATAGTTAGAGAGAATTCTGTACCCTCATAGAACCAGGTCCAGATCAATATTTTTTTTTAATTTAAATTTATTTATTTGACATATTTAGTTTTCAGCATTGATTTTCACAATAGTTTGAATTACAAATTTTCTCCCCATTTCTACCCTCCCCCCCCACTCCAAGATGGCGTATATTCTGGTTGCCCTGTTCCCCAGTCAGCCCTCCCCTCTATCACCCCCCTCCCCTCTCATCCCCTTTTCCCTTCCCTTCTTGTAGGGCAAGATAAATTTCTACGCCCCATTGCCTGTGTATCTTATTTTTTAATTGCATGCAAAAACTTTTTTTTTTTGTTTTTGAACATCTGATTTTAAACCTTTGAGTTCCAAATTCTCTCCCCTCTTCCCTTCCCACCCACCCTCCCTAAGAAGTCGAGCAATTCAACCTAGGCCACATGTATTATTATGTATAACCCTTCCACAATACTCATGTTGTGAAAGACTAACTACATTTTGCTCCTTCCCAACCCATCCCGCTTTATTGAATTTTCTCCCTTGACCCTGTCCCCTTTCCAAAGTGTTTGTTTTTGATTACCTCCACCCCCATCTGCCCTCCCCTCCATCATCCCCCCCCTTTTATTTTTTTTTTATCTTCCTCCCTCTTCTTTCCTGTGGGGTAAGATACACAACTGAGTATGTATGGTATTCCCTCCTCAGGCCAAATCTGATGAGCGCAAGGTTCACTCCTTCCCCCATCACCTGCCCTCTCCCCTCCTCCCACAGAACTGCTTCCTCTTGCCACCTTTATGTGAGATAATCCACCCCATTCTATCTCTCCCTATCTCCCTCTCTCAGTATGATGCTCTCTCATCCCTTAATTTCATTTTATTTCTTTTAGATATCTTCCCTTCATCTTCAACTCACCCTGTGTCACACATATATATACACATAGATATATACATACATACACATTCACTTATATATATACATAAACATATATATATATATATGCATATTCCCTTCAGCTACCCTAATACTGAGGTCTCATGAATCATACACATCATCTTTCCATGTAGGAATGTAAACAAAACAGGTCAACTTTAGTAAGTCTCTTGCAATTTCTGTTTCTTGATTACCTTTTCATGCTTCTCTTGATTCTTGTGTTTGAAAGTCAAATTTTCTATTCAGTTCTGGTCTTTTCACTGAGAAAGCTTGAAAGTCCTCTATTTTATTGAAAATCCATATTTTGCCTTGGAGCATGATACTCAGTTTTGCTGGGTAGGTGATTCTAGGTTTTAATCCTAGCTCCATTGACCTCCGGAATATTGCATTCCAAGCCCTTCAATCTCTTAATGTAGAAGCTGCCAGATCCTGGGTTATTCTGATTGGGTTTCCACAATACTCAAATTGTTTCTTTCTGGCTGCTTGCAGTATTTTCTCCTTGATCTGGGAGCTCTGGAATTTGGCGACAATATTCCTAGGAGATTTCTTTTTGGGATCTATTTGAGGAGGCGATCGATGGATTCTTTCAATTTCTATTTTGCCCCGTGGCTCTAGAATATCAGGGAAGTTCTCCTTCATAATTTCCTGAAAGATGATATCTAGGCTCTTTTTTTGATCATGGCTTTCAGGTAGTCCAATAATTTTTAAATTATCTCTCCTGGATCTATTTTCCAGGTCAGTGGTTTTTCCAATGAGATATTTCACATTGTCTTCCATTTTTTCATTCCTTTGGTTCTGTTTTATAATATCCTGATTTCTCATAAAGTCACTAGCTTCCACTTGCTCCAATCTAATTTTTAAAGTAGTATTTTCTTCAGTGGTCTTTTGGACCTCCTTTTCCATTTGGCTAATTCTGCCTTTCAAGGCATTCTTCTCCTCATTGGCTTTTTGGAGCTCTTTTGCCATTTGAGTTAATCTATTTTTTAAGGTGTTGTTTTCTTCAGTGTATTTTTCAGTATTTTTTTGGGTCTCCTTTAGCAAGTCATTGACTTGTTTTTCATGGTTTTCTCGCATCCTTCTCATTTCTCTTCCCAATTTTTCCTCTACTTCTCTAACTTGCTTTTCCAAATCCTTTTTGAGCTCTTCCATGGCCTGGGACCAGTTCATGTTTTTCTTGGAGGTTTCTGCTGTAGGCTCTTTGACTTTATTAATTTCTTCTGTCTGTATGTTTTGGTCTTCTTTGTCAGCAAAGAAAGACTGCAGAGTCTGAGACTGAATCTCGGTGCGTTTTCGCTGCCTGGCCATAATCCCAGCCAACTAACTTGACCTTTGAGTTTTTCAGTGGGGTATGACTGCTTGTAGACTACAGAGTTCTATGTTCCACGTTTGGGGGGGAGGTGCCAGCTCTGCCGCACCAGCACTGCTCCTTCCCCAAGGACCCCCAACCCGAACTGGGCTCAGATCTTCGGCAGGCTGTGCACCCCTGCTCTGATCCGCCACTTAATTCCTCCCACCAGGTGGGCCTGGAGCCGGAAGCAGCAGCAGCCGTAGCTGCCCCACCTCCACTGCCCCCGGGGCTGGAAGCCGAACCGGGAACTCCTTCCACTCCCGCAGCTTTTCCCACTAACCTTCTCAGCAGACTTTGGTGTTTGTGGGTTGAGAAGTCTTGTAACTGCCACAGCTCACTGAATCAGGGCTCTAGGGCATGCTCTGCCCAGTTGCTGGTCTTGTTGGTCCACGCCGCTCAGGCTGGGCTCTGCTCCACTCCGTTCCCAGCTCCCAGCTCCCAGCTCCATGCGGGATAGACCTCACCCAGAGACCATCCAGGCTGTCCTGGGCTGGAGCCCTGCTTCCCTCTGCTGTTCTGTGGGTTCTGCTGTTCTAGAATTGGTTCAGAGCCATTTTTTATACGTTTTTGGAGGGGCTCGGCAGGGAGCTCAGGCTGGTCCCTGCTTTCCAGCCGCCATCTTGGCTCTGCCCCCCCCCCATCAATATTTTAAAGCACCAACTGCTAACAGCGGCAAGGCATTTAACTTAAAAATAATTCTGAAGTGTAAAAGAAGAGAAAATCGGAGCAAGGTACGTTGGTACAGTGGTTGCATAGCAACCTGCCCAAGAACTGAGTCTTCCTCCCCAACCTAGTCTTTGTCCAGAGCTCCCAAGGGTCTTTTGCATTGAATTGCAAGGCAGGTGTCATCATTGCCTTGCAGTACAGCCTTCTGAGTTTTTAGCCAAAGGTTGTGTGAAGGAGATTTACAGATGATATAAAGAGACAAGTAAGCCCAGGGGAAAGTAAAAGCAACCTGAATGGATGGCTAAGGGAGACCAGAGTTCAGCATGCCAGCAGCTCTGATTGAGAATGAGGTCTGAGCTTCCAAATGGTGGCTAGGGGAGGAAGGTGCCAAACAAAATTTGTTATACCACCAGGGCTCCACAACTTTGAAACTTTACCTACAAAGTTCCCTCTGTCTCATTTATCCTCTATCCCATATCTACATTCTTCAAGGTCCAATTAAGATCTCACTTTCCATAACATTCTCCTGGACAGTATCAGCCCAAAGTTACGTCCTCGGATAGAGAGCATATTGACTTTGGTCAAAAAATATGAGAGTCCAAATTCCACCTTATCTGTGTGAGGTAATTCACATTTCCACTCCAAATGGCCAAGTGGACTATTTGTGCCCAATCTGCAGTAGAGCCTCCTGAGCTGTTATGTCCATTTTACAGTTAAGGAAACTGAGAAAAAACAGAGGTCAGATGACTTGCACAGGGTTATACTACTAGTCAGTACCTAAGACCAGATTTTAACTCAGATCTTCTTGACTTTAGGCCCAGCATATTATTCACTATGTCACCTGGCTTCTCTATGTACTTTTTACCAAGGTAATAGCATTGTAGGTGAAGAAAAGGGGTTGGATGAGAGTAATGTTATTAAGGTAGAAAGAGCAAGACATAGCAGCTGACTGATCATTTTGGGTAAGAGAGAGACAAATCAAGAAGTCAAGGACTATGCCAAGATTATTAGCTTGAGACACTATAGAAATGATTAATTTCAATAGAAAAAGGGACATTGTAAATAAGTGGGTTTTAGTGGGAAAGATAATGAGTTCAATTTTAGACATATTGAGTTAAAGATATCTCTGGAATATTCTATTCTAAATATCCAAAAAGCACTTGATGGTGTAAGACTGTAATTCAGTGGAGAAACTAGGACTGGGTGTGTAGACCTGTGAGTCATCTGCCTACAGATGATACTTAAACCCATGGGAACTGATTACTCAACATGGTTGTTAAATTTCCTCTAGCTTTTTTTTTTCTTTTTCTTTTTTTTTTAGAAATTTTGTGAGAGGGAGCAGAGTCAGAAGGTAGGAGTAATATACAGCTAAAATTTATCAAGAGAAGAGTCTAAAAGGATAAGGCAAAAAGGAATGCAGTAGCAGAGGACCGCACAAAGTTGGAATTGCCAGTTATTGGGTTGTTATTGAAAAGCAGGAGAGTGAAGTCACACTAGAGGTAATGATCTGAGCAAGTACAGAGAGGTGAAGGGAATGGATATCCTGATAAAGGCAAAGAACAGATGTAGGACTCATTACTAGGCATTTCAACTATTGGGACTAATTTATTTAAACTTGGAAAGTAGAAGATCTAAGATATGACCACAGCTCAATATGGTTGAGATAGCTGGGAGACCAAGGTGAGTTGGAGAAGTAAAGGAAGGATGGGTTGTTCAAGGGGGCAGGAGAAAGGGTGAAGAAGACTGTAACTCAGGTACAGAACTAACTGAAGAGGAGGGACAGTGACCTACAACTCCATAAAAGATGGAAACAAAGATGTGAAGAGAATATTACAAACTTTAGAAAAGAAAAGATAGAAAGGTATTTGGTAGGTGATATGGGGGCTCCTAGCTAGCTCTCTTCAAGGTACAACTTAAGATCCATTTCACTCAAGAGGCCTTATATTTTATGATTCCCTCAGTTGTTAGTATCTGTATCTATCTATCTAAATATATAGATAGGTAGAGATCTATTTTTTCTAGTTTAATGAGATAATATTTCTTACGTGATTACTAAAGTGCCTGGCACATAGTAGGCACTACATAAATGCTTATTCCCTTCCATTCCCTTTCTATATCTATTTATACGGAGAGATAGAGGCAGACAGACACTTAAAAGGTGTTCCAAAAATCTTAGTGCAGTTTGTGTTATTGAAGTTTAAATAGCCTTAATATATATGCATGTATATACACATACACATAGGCTATGTGCAGACCAGGCATCTACTATATACACTATACATATGTGTGATTGCATGTATTTTGGAATGTGTATATATTTACATACATGTGTACATATCTAAATCTATGTCTATAAATTTATGTGTAGTGTGTGTGTGTATAATTTATCTGTGAAGATGTTGTAGTTCACCACTAAAATGTAGTTCCTTGAAGATAGTATGGAATCACACTTAATTTTTCTTAAGTATTCAATAAATTTTTAATTAGAGGAGACCCTTTATCCTTCCTTATAACCCTATATCCAGCACTTACCGGCTAATTTGTCTTTGTTTCAGAAACTTCAGCATGACTGATTTTTTATACTCAAGAAAGTCTGGGCCTCAGCAGACACCCTGCCACTCATTGCTCTCACATGTGATGCTTTCCCTTCCTCTTTCATCTGCTATAAAAAATTCAATTCTTGCACTTCACATTCAGATGGCTGTGCAAAGAAACTGCATTTCAGCTTTTATTACTATCTATTAGAAAACTCTGGACAATCTGACCTGCCAACCAACCATAGAGTACTATAGTTCTACAATACTTCTTAGAGTTTCCACAAAGATCACTAATGTTCACTAATTACTAACGCCCTAAAAAATGCCACCTGCCATCCTTTTCTATCTCCTTCCCAACCACCTTTAAACATTTCAACTTTTCTGTCATTTGGGTTTATTTAGGATCCTCAATTTCTCTAATGTACCATAATATCTATACTACTCACTGCATGCCTTCAAATATGTAGGATAATGGCAACTTTACAATGCCTCCTTCTCCCCATGCCAAGCAGAAACACATAACGTTTATACTGCAGTTTCTGAAATAGAAAGTGGCAAAAAGTAGAAATGAGAAAACTGATGATTATTAAGGTTTGACTAAAAACATCATTATTTTAGTCCTATATTATTTCTGACATTAGAAAGATCAAAATACCCATTTAAAGGTGCTGGCAAATCCAAATTCCCCTTTATTTTCTCACATGCATTGTTGATTTAAGCATGTGACAAAAGCAATAGAAAATTAGTGGATATTTGGTGGTTTTCTAAATATATTATTCTCCCTGTGCTTCAGCCCAAATTGTACATTGTTTGGCATCTTCCAAAGTCCCTTACACACCCCCATCTGCTAGTCAAATAAAGGCAAGATAATGAAACTACAGACTACCTTTATTTGTTTATGAATGATAAAATTTCCAATTACTAGAAGATAATGATGCCGGGTATTAAAGACTAGAACATTCACTTTGTCCAGAAATAAACTCCCTGTTAAATATTAGGAACTTCAATCATGAATTCATAGATCTCACTCTAATGATTTTTTTTCTTCTAAGGGTAAATATCATAAAAGAATAATAGAAAGTATTAAGATAACTACATTCTTGTTCAAGAATTAGAGGGTGGGCAAATGTAGTTCTTTCAGTCTTAGACACATTGAGACTTTATACTTATCTTAACAAGTACTTTCCTGTTTTGAGCTATCCCTATCTTTCCATCTAAAAATTCTCATAGTATCATTGTTTTTTTTATTTTAGGTGAGTATGGTTCTCTCCAGAACCTCAATCCTTTAAACTGAATAATATCAAATGAATAGCTCTCAATGCCATTCAGTACTTTAAAAAATGTGTGGTCTGAGCTGGCTATTTTGTTACTCTAAGGAAAGCTCCCTAAACACCAACTTATTATTTTGGAAAAGTATGATCCCAGCTCAACCAGCTTCAAGTTTGAACCTTCACTTTTTATTTACTCTGAGTCAGTTCTTCCTTGCAGAGTCTAATTCTCAGCTCTCTTAATCTTCTGTAATGTTGATGGGATGCGAAGATCTTCCCCATCCATTAATAGGCCTCACTTGGAGCCCATTACTTGCCTTAGGGGAAGCTTGCATGTAGGAAGGCTCACACCTTTTGCTAATTTCTAATTAGGCACTGAGTGATGCCCTCTGGCTCTGAGAAGGATATATGTATATACTCTGAGGTGAGGTTTTGCTTTGGGGGCTCACTCATTGGAAGAATATTCCTGTGATTTGGCTAGATGAGACTCTGGTTAGTCATTAAGGAGTGCCCCCCTTCCCCCTTTGAAAGCCCAGATATTGGTGCTTCTCTCTCTGGTAACTATGTATGTATTGCTGTGGTCAGGCAGTTTGATTTGTCTGTCCTAATTTCTCAGACAGTTAGAAGCCCTGTCAGTTGATCTGTGCTATTTTCTCTGCTTGTAATCTCTATTTGTATTTTCTCTGAAGTTCAGGGTGCTGACTTTTCCCCTGAACGAAATGAATGATACATATGTTTAATTAAAGTAAGATTGTCGACCCCTTTTAAGTTGCTCTCCTTTAGAAAAGTAGATCAAAGTATCTGTGCTAGCAGCCATCCTGGCTATGCCAATGTGGTTGCTGTTACTTCTCCCTAAGCCTCAGTTTCCTAATCTACAAATAGGTATGATAACAATAGCTATACTAAATATTTCACAGGATTGTTGTGATAAATCAATGTTTAAAAATGCTTGGTAATTGAGAAAACTATACAAATATGTTATAATCATCATTACTAACACTTTCATCACTTCCCCAACTCCTCTCAAGTTTTAAATCTGTACTTCTTTAGTTCTGCCTGATCTGGATACATAAGCTTCTTGCTGTGAAGGATAATAAGCAATCTGAACTATATTTAGTTTTGACCTTAGTTTTGCAGATTGACATATGCCTTGAAAGGTCTTTTCTTTCTTCATTCCATTATCTAAACTCAACATGAATTGATGCAGGATTGCCTGTTCAGCTCAACGTAAGGCAACTTAATCAACCATTCACTATTATCGTTACCTTTATTAATGCATCCCTCATGGCAAGGGATGGTGGTCAAAGTTTAAGACTGAGGGTTCCCTCTTTAGATCAGCTTTATCCAATTGGGGAGAAGACAAATCTGATCATTTGACTTAACAGCTGAGCTCATTCACTTTATATTTGCCATGTAGAAACCAGAGTGTAGGGTGTGTGTGTGTGCGTGTATGCGTGTATGCGCGCACTGGCATGTGCTGGCAGGGAAGGGCACCCAAACCAATCAAAGCCCATAGGGAAAGTAATTGCAAATTTGCGAAGAGAAACATTCAAGTGTGAAGTGATGTGCATTAGAGCTTAACAAGTCCCACTCTCGGGCCCCTGAGCCTGGGTGGAAGCTTTCATGCAGATCTTGCAAATAATTAAGAATTTCAAGTCCTGTTATTCATGTGCCCCTGAATTTGATGGCTATGTACATCTAAGAAAATGTAATATTTATGTGACATGTAGAATGCTTGTGGACTCATTCACAATTGCATGGAAATTTCTTTAGCTCTGTCAGTAGGTTTTTGCTAAACTTTTAGTTCAAATCATAGTTGCATCATATATTAAATTGTATCATGTTGTTTCAAATGTATTCAGATGTGACTAAAACCTCCTACTATCCTCTTTGATTACATTTAAAGGTCATAGCTGTGGACAAATTTGCTGCTAGACTTCAAGGAGACATAGGGGGATCTAGATTATATACCTTACCTTCACTTCTTCCTCCTGAAAGATAAGCAGCTTTGATCACAGTGATCAGAAGAGTTCTCCACTGATTTCCATAATCCAATTTGCATTTTAGAAAACTCTCTACCACTGGTGAGTCAAAGATGAACAAACTTCATGGGCCATTTAGACTATAAGGTCATGATTTAGAGATTTCATAGTGGCCTAAGTGGTCATCTAATCCAAGATTGTTGTTTTGTGTGTAAGGAAACTGAGGTTTAATGAGGTAAAATAATGTACGAAGGACATAAGTAGTAAGTGACAGATAGGAGATTTGAATTCAAGTCTTGTGACTAAGTTAAAGTACTCTTTATATTGTGTAATATTATCTCCTTGAATTTATTTTTTTTAATATTTTACATTTTTATTGAAGGTTTTGAGTTCCAAATGCTATCCCTTCCTACCCACCACAATCTCTGAAATGGTAAGCAATCAAATTTAGGTTATACATGTGCAATTAGGTAAAGCACTCCCATGCTAATCATTTTGTAGAAGATGAATAAAAGAAAAAGAAAGAAAGTAAGTAAAAATATCATGCTTCAGTCTGTATTCAATCAATATCAGTCATTTCTGTGAAGGAAGATAGTATGTTTCATCATAAGTCCTTTGGGATTGTGTTGCTGAGAATAGCTAAGTTATTCACAATTCTTCATCAAAAATATTACTGTTACAAGTCATTCCCAATTGATAAATGGTCAAAGGACATGAACAGGCAGTTCTCAGATGAAGAAATTAAAGCTATCTATAACCATATGAAAAAAATGCTCTAAATCATTATTAATTAGAGAAATGTAAATCAAAATAATTCTTAGGTACCATATTATACCTATCAGATTGGCTAATATGACAAAACAGGAAAATGATAAATGGTGGAGAAGATGTAGGAAAATTGAAACACTAACACATTGTTGGTGTAGTTGTGAACTGATCCATTCATTATGGAGAACTATTTGGAACTATGGCCAAAAAGCTACAAAAATGTGCATACGGGGGGAGCAGAGCCAAGATGGCTGCAGGAAAGCAGGGACTTGCTTAAACTCTCCCTGATGTCCCTCCAAACACCTACAGAAAATGGCTCTGAACAAATTCTAGAGCTGCAGAACCCACGAAATAGCAGAGGGAAGTATGACTCCAGCTCAGGACAGCCTGGACAGTTGCTGGAAGGTTCTATCACACAGGGCTTGGAGCAGAGTGGAGCAGAGCCCAGTGTGTCCTGCCCCAGGACCACACAGACTGGGAGCCAGGTGCAACAGGCCATAGGGCCCTGAATCGTTGAGCTGTGGCAGTTAGCAGACTTCCCAACCCACAAAAGCCAAAGACAATAAAGCAGGTTAGTGGGAAAGACTTCTGGGACAGAGTGAAAGGAGTTCATGGTCTGCCACTGCCCTGGGGGCAGCAGATTTGGTGCAGCTCTGAGGCTGTTTCCAGAGCTACAGCTGCAGTGGCTTCCAGCCCCAGGCCTACCTGGTGGGAGGAACTAAGTGGCAGATTAGAGCAAGAGGGCAAAGCCTGCTTTGCCCTGCCTGGATCTGGGTCTCAATCCTGGTTGGCAGTTCTTGGGGGAGAAGGAGCGCTGGTCTGGCAGTAGCTCTGAAAACAGCAGGGCAGCCCCTCAAGCTTGGGACAAAGTACTCTCTACTCTACAAGCAGTCATACCTCAACAAAAAACTCAAGGGTCAAGTAGTTGTCTGGGAACATGGCCAGGCAGTAAAAATGGTCTCAGATTTTTAGGTGGCATAAAAGACCAAAACATACAGCCAGAAGAAGTCAACAAAGCCAAAGAGACTACATCAAAATCCTTCAAGAAAAATAGGAATTGGTCTCAGGCCATGGAAGAGCTCAAAAAGGATTTGGAAAAGCAAGTAAGAGAAGTAGAGGAAAAATTGGAATGAGAAATGAGAGTAATGAGAGAAAACCATGAAAAACAAGTCAATGACTTGCTAAGAGAGACTGAAAAAATACTGAAAAAAAAATATTGAAGAAAACAACACCTTAAAAAATAGACTAACTCAAATGTCAAAAGAGCTCCAAAAAGCCAATGAGGGGAGGAATGCCTTGAAAGGCAGAATTAGACAAATGGAAAAGGAGGTCCAAAAGACCACTGAAGAAAATACCACCTTAAAAATTAGATTGGAGCAAGTGGAAGATAGTGACTTTATGAGAAATCAAGATATTATAAAACAGAGCCAAAGGAATGAAAAAGTGGAAGACAATGTGAAATATCTCATTGGAAAAACCACTGACCTGGAAAATAGATCCAGGAGAGGTAATTTAAAAATTATCGGACTACCTGAAAGCCATGATCAAAAAAAGAGCCTAGATACCATCTTTCAAGAAATTATCAAGGAGAACTGCCCTGATATTCTGGAGCCAGAGGGTAAAATAGAAATTGAAAGAATCCACCAATCACCTCCTCAAAAAGATCCCAAAAAGAAAATTCCTAGGAATGTTTTTAAAGTTTTTACACAAGTAAAATGAATGAAGCCAAATTTAGAAGAGAAGCAGGCAACTCAGGAAAATCTTGGCAGCAAATTTTTCTGAAAATGGTCTCTTTGCTAACATGTATGGGAATCTGCTTCAAATTCATAGGGATGAGAGATATTCCTTAATTGATAAATGATCAAAGGATATGAATAGAAGCTTTTCAGACAGATTAATTCAAGTAGTCAGTACCCATATGAAAACTTCTCTAAGTTACTGTTATGTAGAGAAATTAAAATGTCCCAGAAGTTCTACTTCACACTTGTCGTAGTAACAAAATTGTGAAAAGTGGAAATGATACATCCTGGAAGAATTATTGAAAAATGGGAACTTTTCAGCACTGTTGCTAAAACTGTGACCTGGCCCAGATATTCTGAAAAACAATTTTGGAACTGTGCCCCAATAGTTAATATATAATCCATACCTGTTGGCCAAATACTTATGCCACTATTAGAACTATATAATTAAAAAAGAATAAAGAGGAAAGAAGATAATATGTACAAAAATATTTACAGCAGCTTGTTTTGTGATGACAAAGAACTGAAAATTAAGAAGGTACCTAGTGATTGTGAAATGGCTGAAAAGTATATAGTATATATGTGTGACAGAATATTATTGTACTATTTATAGGGGATGTCTTTAAAGGAACCTTGGAAGATATGTCTTCCCAGGGTAAAGAGAGTACAACCAAGAGAACAAATTATAAAATAACAATATTTGAAGCTCAATAATTCTGAAAGAATCAGGAAGTCTGTTCAAAGCAATGACCAACCACAATTCCAAAGGACACGTGATGAAATATGTTATCCATGAGACAGAGAGGCTATTGATTAAGAGTGCATATTAATATAGACAGATAGACAGAGAGAGGTTGCTAATGTAACAATTTTGTTTGATTATATGTAATTGTATCAGGGGGGTTGTATTTCCTTCTTTATCACTTGCTGGAGGGGGGGGGGAATGAAGTGAAAGGGAGAAAGCAGATTTTTGTCTAATGAAAAGAATTATTTTTTTAAAAGTGTTCACCTCAGTATCAAAGCCCAATTACTCTGAGAAAGGTGTTGCACATTAAAATCTGCCATGAAATAATTGGTATTTCATTTGAGAGTAAACACAATTAACTCAAATGAAATATGTATTATAAATATATCATATTTATATAGCATTATGTTTATTCTGTGAAAAAATTGTAACCCAATTCATAGGATCAAATCATTTAGAGCTGGAAGAAATTTAAGAGATAATTAACCGTACTGTCCAAGTCCCCCTTTCAAATCATTGTCCCCAATGTATGCCATGTAAATTCTGTTTTAAATTCTTGCTTTCTCATCTAAACATAAACTCTTTAGTCATCTTGTTGAAAGAATGACTCAATTTAACCAAAACTTTTAGAAACTTATTCTACAAATGGAAATTTTCAAATGCTTATTCCTCTCCAACCCCATGGCTCTGATCTCCAGGAATACTGACAGCACCCACAATATACCTTGGCAGGGAATCCAAAACATGTAATGGATATTTTGATCCTGACATTAACAACTTAATTCTCACAGAATTCAATAACCTGTATATGTTCCACCCAAGAAAAATGTGACCTAAACAACCATTTTTAACAGGTGACTACTATAAAGTCCTAGAGCAGAAGTCACTAGATTGATTTTACAAGATGAATAGAAAACAATGTCAATTTCATTCACCTTTCTAACGTCCATTCATTTAATTCAACATCTTAACAATCATTTACAAAATTATTGTTCACTGGGAATACTCAAAACAATCTGTGATCTCTTCAATCTATATATTCCCTCTAATAATATTGATCACAACCTACCCATGCCAAGAGATCCTGTAGGGCTCTAGTCCTGAGGTGTCAAATATGTGACCTATTGGCCAAATTCAGGCCATAATAGCACTTCCCACTGTGGTCCCAATCTGATTAAAATGTAATTTGGAAATATTTAACAAAATAAAAAGTATAATAAAACAGAGATATTTTCTAAGTTTCTAAGATGTTGTTTTCTAAGTTAATATATGCCTGCAGGGATCTTTATATATAATTTAGTAGACCCCATTTCTCTTTAGATTCGACACCTCTGATCTACTACATCTACTAATATCCATTTGTCAGTAGATCTATTCAGTGTTCTCATGTTCTTCCTTGGGTTATCTTGACATGCAAGGGACAGCATCAAAAAACACATTGCCCATTGATTATACCTCACTTTTGCCATATAATCAGCTCATATTTTTTTTCAATTTTACCTTTCTTTAAGCCAGACTTTGCATTGTCTCTTCTTTATCCATTGTTTGGAATAGGTTGCAATAGAGATATTGCCCTTTTCTAGATCCTCAACTTTGTTTCCAAAGACCGTAATTTTCTGTATCTCAAAGGCACAAAACATCACTGGAAGAATATTTGTGTTTCTTTTTTTAAATGAGTCTCTTTGAGGCAGAATTTAAGGGCCATTCGAATGACTTTGCTGTTGCACAAAGGCAAAAGAACCTATTTTCCTCCTATTAACTCTGGGCCCAATCCACTCACCATTTTCAGTGTCTATCCAAGATACCCTATAGATATTAATTAACAAGGCCTACATTTTATTTACCCAACTGAGTACTACCTTCTGAACGACAGGCATTCTTTACCTACTCACTTTTCCCTATGTAAATAGATGAAACACTTGTGTGATTGTGTGTCTTATTTCAGTCTTTACAGTGTTCCAGGGCTTGATGTAATCAGCACAATACCATTTACAAACAGAAACATCTGGAAGATCTCACTGTCCATAGAGAATGACTCTTTGACTTTAACTCTGTGCTGAATCTCTTCTGCAGTGGTGGTAAATACCTTTGCTAAATACATGCCTAATCAAAGGGCAACTCAACAATGTTATTTCTATCCTTACATAACTTAAGGAATTGCATGTAATTTTGATCAGTACATGAGGAAAACTCCATTGCAAAAGGGCATTTAAATTGCATTTTGTTCTACTGAACTAAGTGCTTTTCTGTCATCAGGAAACAATAAGCACACACTTTAGACCTGTCTTTCATGGTGAAGAGTTGATCTACATATAAGTAATACTTGTGTGAGACTGATTATTTTTCTTTAAAATAGCTTAATCACATGCCCTTGATGTATGTGGAGTATATTCCAATTAAATTATATATAGATGGCAAAGTAGGGAGTCAGATCAATAGTTACACAGAATAATAGCAAAATAGTCACAATTCTCCATCAGCAGACCGGAGTGCTGTAGAGCTGGAAGTCAGAGAGTTGGACAAGTGCTGTCAAGAGCAAGGTAGAAAAGATTCCCTATAAAATACCCTATTGCTATCAAGAAGAGTTGAATGAGAGCTGAGTACAACAACTTCTCCTATCTTATTTTGAAGAATTAAGCCATTGGAAGGGTGAAGGCATACGGAGTCTGAGGATATAGAGAATGGTGATTAGAGAGAAGAGAGAGAATGCTTGGCAAAAATCAGTGGAGTTCATATTGAGGAGTGATAATGATGAGACAATGATCCTGTCCATTTGGTTTGATTTGTACTTCCTCTTATTCTGTCATTATCGTGGTATTGAAGAGTACTCATAGATATCTGTATTAATCTGAGTTTGAGGCTCATGTTGCTTCAAAGTCCCTTACAACATACTACACCCTTCCTCCTACTGATACAGCATGTTCTTTTGGGAAAACAATGATGAGAACTATGATCACATCTAACAAAACCCTGCTTGTCAATGTTATAGGATCTGTGCTGGTTCATAGTTTCCTGTGCTTCTGGAATTTTGCACAAAGGATTGAATACTCTCAATGAACATACAAGCTAATAGAAAAACATTTTTACAAATAACTATGATACATATTAGGAAACTAAGAATATAGGAGCAGTCACAAAGTAAAATGAGAGATTCAGGGAAAGTTATGGTGGCATACTTGTTCCCTTCCAACAATGCTATTTTATGTTTTTATTTCACTGGCCTTTAAAACTCTATTTTTCCAATAATTTCAAATTCTAGCCTCTTGGTAAACTTAAATTATGTTTTAACTTAAAATTTATACTATGCTTAGGGAATGAGTCAATAGCTTAGGAAATTACTCCCTTGCATATTTTACTGAGAGAATGAGCAGCAAAATTAAAAGAACTATAATACCTCAATAGCCAGAGAGTGATAATGAAGAAAACCCATCTGAATTAGTGAAAAGTTCACAATATTTTTTTTCTAAAAGGACATACTGTATCACTACATACTCATTAAATTATAAAAATGATAATGATGGAAATTAGCAGTTTTAGAGAGGCTACAGGAACTAAGGCAGGGTGACATGATCTTAATGGATTTATGAATTGATCCAACTAGTCTGGCATATGATGGAATTAAGAAAGTGCTAAATTGTTTAGGTTCTTTGATGCAGCACTTCCCTTTCACTCAGTATAATGGGTTTACAGAAAGAGGCTGTCAATGACAGGAACAAAAAGAACAATAACTAAAATAATAGAAATGAAGGCAACAATTTAAAAAAAAACATAATTCAGGTAAAATGCAAGGTCCAATTTTTTCCAGATTATTAATAATAAAATATACCATTTATATCAAGTTTTAAAATATTAGAGCTAAAAGCTACATGAGCATCCATTAATATGATCTGTATTAGATGAGTTTCCATTCCTCAGGGAAAGTACTATGGAAATTCTGTATTGGGAAGTGAATTTTGTGTCCAAATAAATATATGAATAAAATAAATCAATAGATTAAATTCTAAATAAAATAGATATGTAGTTTATTACTGTCAGCTAATGGTGATATTTTAAAAGACTTACTTAAATGAACAGATATAGTATGACCTTTAGAGCTATTATATGACAGGTCAATAGTTAAATGATAGTAGCTCTTTATTATAATCATTCAACTAATCTTCTACGTGCAAAGAACCCTTTCAGTTTACATATGTCAATACTTCTACAGTATCCTCAAATTCTTTGAAAACCCCTGGGTAGACATAACTTTCACATTTCCTTTGGTCAGTTTATGGTTTTTCCCATCTATTTTTTTGTTTAGTCCTAGAACATTCTTTAGGTTAATTACAGTGGAATTTTATGCTGTTTCTCAGTATCATTTAAGGATAAGAATCTCCATTGTTTAAAACTGAGCCAGGCATTATAATGCATTCTTCTATTCCCAGCTATTAGGGAAGGCTGAAGGTAGTAGATCATTTGGATTGGAAATCTGTGAGCTAAAGCAGGCCTAAAGCTCACCATGTGTCCTCACTAAGCCCAGGGCCAATATGATAAGCCCCTAGGTGGGAGATGAGGAATGTTACTAGGCTGACTAAGGAAGGACAAAGGAGCCCAGGTCAGAACTGGAGTAGGTCAAAGCAGCCAAATGGATTAGCAGTGGGGTCAAGTTTGTAAGTGACTGCTATACTTCCAGCATGGTGAGATAGAGAGATCTAGTTAGATAGAGAGATAGATAGATAGACAGACAGATAAAAAGAGGAAGGGAGGGAGGAAGGGAAAGAAAGATGTTAAGACTCTCTCTGGTTTTTTGTGGGTTTTTTTTTTGTCTAAAGAAAGCTTTTGTTTAGTTATCATGAATGGATCCCATTGGCTCTCTCATTTTCTTCCTTTTCAATAGAATGTAATTTCCTTGAGAGACATCCACCTGAATACTTGCCATTTGTTCTGATGCTATACACATTATACTCATCCCCTTTTCTTCTCTTGCTCTAGAAAAAGTAATGCAATAATGAATTTTATTACAACTACCATTGCTTCTAAAAAAAGAATGTGACAATTGCCACTTTCGGCTCCCCAGACTAAAACCTTCTCTCTGGGATCCATTTTCTATCTTTATTATCTTTCCCTATTATGATGTAAGCTTCTTGGAGGCAGAAATAGCCTCATTTTGGTTTTTATATCCCAGATATTTAGCACAGTGCCTACCATATAGAAAGATTTTAATGAATGATTTAAAAAAATTCACTCCAAAAGTGTAGGAGGCAGAGCCAAGATGGTGGAGTAGAAGCAGGGACCTAATTGAGTTCTCCTCCCAAACTCCTTAAAATACCTGTAAAAATAACTCTAAACAAATTCTAGAGCCACAGAACCCACAAAATGACAAAGTGAAACAAATCTCCAGTCCAAGTCAACCTGGAAGGCCTACAGGAAGAGTCTCTCACACCAAGCTGAGAGCAGAGCATGGTCCAGCATGGGCCACACCAGCACATATGGGACTGGAGCAGACCTCAGGGCACTGAATTACTGGCAACGGAAGCAGTTTCTGGACTTTTCAACCCATAAATAACAAAGACAGCTTCAAAGGTCAGTGGAAAATGCCTTTCACCTGGGTAACAGGGGAACATGGTCTAGCCCCAGGGCAGCAGCAGCCACTGCCTCAGCAGGGGGAATCCAGTGGCAGATCTGGCTCAGAACTGGCCAAATGGAAAAGGAGATCCAAAAGCTTACTGAAGAAAATAATTCCATAAAAATTAGAATGGAGCAAATGGAAGATAATGACTTTATGAGAAATCAAGAAATTATGAAACAAAACCAAAAAATAAAAGAAAAAATAGAAGACAATATGAAATATCTCACTGGAAAAACAACTGACCTGGAAAATAGATCCAGGAGAGATGATTTAAAAATTATTAGACTACGTGAAAACCCTGATTAAAAAAAAAGAGCCTAGACATCATCTTTCAAGAAATTATCAAGGAAAACTGCCTTGATATTCTAGAACCAAAGGGTAAAATAGAAATGGAAAGAATTCACCGATCACCTCCTGAAAGAGAGCCCAAAAGGAAAACTTCTAGGAATATTATAGCCAAATTCCAGAGTTCCCAGGTCAAGGAGAACATATTACAAGTGGCCAGAAAGAAACAATTCAAGTATTGTGGAAACACAATCAGGATAACGCAAGATTTAGCAGCTTCTATACTAAGGGATTGAAGGGCTTGAAATATGATATTCCAAAGGTCAAAGGAGATGAGATTAAAACCAAAAATCACCTACCCAGCAAAACTGAGAATAATATTTCAGTAAAATAGAATTTCAATGAGATAGAGTACTTTCAAGCATTCTTGTTGAAAAGACCAGAGCTGAATAGAAAATCTGACTTTCAAAAACAAGAATCAAGAGACACATGAAAAGGTAAATAGGTAAGAGAAGCCATAAGGGTCTTATTAAAGTTAAACTGTTTACATTCCTACAAGGAAAGATGCTATTTCTAACTCAAGAGACCTTTCTCAGTATTAGGGCAGTTAAAGGGAATATATATACATGTATGTGTGTGTATGCATATATGTGTATGTGTGTATATATACATGTGTGTATGTGTGTGTGTGTGTAACTCATTCATTTATCTTTCAAACATATTCTAAGAAACTCATTATTTGGGGGATTAGAATTGCTCCTCATCTTTCCCTTTTTTGACCACCTAATTTTTTCATTTTCCCATGATCTGTGAAATTTCTTGGCCCATCTCATTTCAAGGCAGTTGGCTTTGCATTTTGGAGTAACAGATAATATAATTTTGACTAAAAAACTGCTTGTGTTGTGCCCTCCAATCTAAGAGAAAGACAGAAAAAAATAAAAGCTCACTAAAAGGAAAATACAATAATCACTTTATCTTTAAAAGGTATGTTGACACTTTGGGATGGAATGGACAGATAAGGAAAGCAAGATGAAAGTGTGCTTGTATGGCCGAGGCTTTGATATTGCTTCCATCTCTTAGATCTGGTTTTATAGGGTAGAATTTGAAAAAGAAATTTGGGGATTTTTTCTCCATAGGTATCTGAATGACTACCATCTTCCATTGCCCACTCTTTAGAAAAAAAATAAGTTTTATTGATGCTTTTTTTAATCTCCAGTTATACATCAACCACCCCCTGAGTCCTCCCTCATAAAAAAGAAAAGAAAGCAAAAATAACCAATACAGTGGCCATATTTGAGTACAGCAAGTACAGCATTCCACACTCATAATGTTATCTCCCACCTCTCAACCAAAAGCACAGAATTGTATTTCATCAGCTATTTTCTGGACCCAAACTTGTTCATTAGATTACACAGAATATGGCTTCTTTTTAATGCTCTTTTTGTTTATATCATTATTATAACAATTGTGCATATTCTTCTATGGGTTATGATTACTTCACTCTGCAACAGTTAATTCCAATATTCCTATGTTTCTCTGAATTCTTATATTCAATTTAACAAAAAAAAATTAAGTACCTTTTGTATATCAACCACTGTGTGAAATTCTAGAGGAGATGCAATGATTTAATAGAACTATGGCCACTAATCTCACGAAATGTTGATCCAATGTGAAAATAAAACACATGAGAAATAATTAAAATACACACACAAAAGAACATGATAAATGCATAAGAGGAATACAGACTGCTATATGGAGAATAAAGAAGGAAAGTTCACTTCTGACTATCTATAGAAGCTTTCATTGAGGAGGATGAATCTGAGCTGGCTTTCAGCACATGGTAAAGAAGGTATGGAGAGGATGGATGGTATTTAGGCTTAGGAAAGACATAGGATATGTATGTGACTAGTCACCTAATATGACTGGTGAGAAGCCTGAGTAAGATGGGAAAAGAAGAAATAATTCCAGATTACAGAAGGACAGTTAGTGTTGATTGGTGGTGGGGGTGGGGGGGAGTTAGAGTGTGTCAAAAAGAAGCCTGAGGGAGAAAAGCAACTACAATTGTAACTGGGGAGAAAAGGGCCTATTGGCAACTGCTAGCAACAGAACAAGCAATTTTTTTATCAGGAAAACCAGATTCAGAAATTAAATGCCAATTGTTTTCACCCAAAAAGTGAAGAAATCAAAAATTAATTAATGAAATCAAACATTTACTCAGCTGCGACCCTGCCACCTCTCCAAAGCCCAAGCATTTTTTGGGTGGGGCAAGGGCAATACACAGGCTATTCCTGCCCTCTAAAGTTCTGGAAAATACATTATTCATTTTCCCTAGCCTCCTTGGCCATTTCTCCAATGACTTACTAAGAAGTATAAACAATACAACAGTTTAACACTAATGTTCAACAAAGATTTAATCTGTTGTTAGAGGAATATTCAGAAACGTGGCACCTGGGATGCCTTTTTGGGCACAGACTCGGGATTGATTGTTAACAGAATTCTTGAAGGCTATTGCCTGTTCATTACATCATCCCAGGCAAGGACTTCTACCAATTCTCTCCGAAGTTAGCTCCTCACTGAAGGGAGGGAGTATCCATGTCATCTCTATACCACATGTTAGTCTTTGGCACCTTTCTCCGATTGCCAATTACATCACTTCCTATTATATATTTCCCTCATTCTCCACTGCAGTCAAAAGCTCACGTCTTCTAATTCTTTTTGCCCCAAAGTACAATAGCTAAGAGGTAGTGTATTCTCCCTCACTGGATCACTTCAGTCTAAAGCTGAATTGCCATTGGTCAGGAATGTTGTAGAGAAGATCATTTTAACAGTTATGGGTTAGTTCAGATGATGACTGATGTCTTTTCCAACTCTGAAATTCAGTGATTCTGTGATCTTGCCCATGTTGAAAGGAATATACACAATGATGAAATTCTAAGTCTTTTGAAGCAGCACAACAAATATACAAATGAATGCAGAGGTTGCAGCACAGTACACCAATTAGGTCTAAAATGTTAGCTGGAAAACACAACAAATATTATCCAATTCCTTCTCTACTATGCTGTAAATGCTTGACAAAGACCATGTAACAAGAATATTCAAGGCAAAAAGATTGCAATGTAAATAGTGGCCTGTCCCCTAGTGGTCACCAAAGCACCCCATCTTCACTAAACAACAATGATATTTAAAATGCAAATTAGCTACTTTGAGCACTTTTATATTTATGACTTTATTACCCTGAGAAGGTTGGGAGTTTTATTTTTTCGGTTGGCCCACCTGCTGTTTCTTTATTAAAATCTTAGATTTGATTAATCAAAAATGTTCTCTGTAGTCAGGTCACATAGGTTCTATAAAACAGATATGCTTGAGTGTGCTGTGAATTTGGTATGTGATGTATAAAAAAGCACATTGATTTATATGCGTGCTTACAAATGTGGCAGAAAAAACATATGAAGTGGGAAATATGCGTGGGTTGGAGAACATGAATACAATTAAGGGACCCCTTGGCTCCTCTGTTAAATAACACACTTTGATCTTTAACCAATATTCATAGGATTACTTTGATGATGACCAGAATGGGAGGCTGGCTGAATCTTCATAACATTCACAAAGAAAGTAGAAAAAATACAATTGTTCTTCATGACATGGATAGATCTTGGTATTTGCATTTTTTAAAATCCTAATCATTGAATGGATTTTACAATTTTTATCCAGTCCTTTGCCTCTAACATACTGACATAATCTTACATAAGTTTTCTGTTGCAATACTCAAGAAAGTAGCAGAATTAAACTGAATTTGTGAGGGGGGAAATGCCAAAAGCATCATTTGCCCCAAATTACAAATTAGAGAGAATGTCTTAAAGGAGATGAAAAAATCATAGGTTATTTGAGAGTACAATTTACATTTAAATCCAAATCATGGTTTGTATCGCATTTCACTATCAGGCACCATTTATTAAGTATCCACATGCAAATACATTCTCTAAGGTGCTATATAAACAAAATGTAACACACAGTACCAGCTCAGCAAGATTGAACATTCCAAAATAAACTATATCCCTTTGGACACCACATAATGAGTTGTGATTTAATGTCTACAGATACAAAACAGATCAAAGAGCTATGGTCAAAGGAATGATAATATTTACATTAAGTATAAGATTTGCCATATGTGGTAATCTAGACTTTAGGATATGCATGATGAACTGGGCCTTGGAAGAAGAGGTGTTGGTATAATCAAGTCCAACCTATTTGCCAACAATGTATAATGCTTTGTATGCAATGTATGATAATATCCGTGTAGCTAGTATCTTCTCTAATGCAGAAATCAGTCCTCTGGCTCTTAATGGATATTCTTCAAGAGTTACTTTGTCAAAAAAAAAATCACTCTTCACTCAATCTAATGATGAGCCTCCCAGGATTTAGTTAGGCTAGTCCTGGCACAATGGAATGAATGAATGAAGCAGCTAGTAAATCCTTCCTATATGCAAAGCTCAGCACTATACTGTAGAGATACAAACGGAAAATAAGACAAATACTCTCAGGGAGCTCATATTCTAATGGGGAAGATAACACATATCGAAAGTTTCAATTGATGGGAAATGGAAAGCTCACATGGTCCTTATGGTGCTTTAGTGAAGTAGATTACAATGCTTTTTCTTTAATGCCACCTCCACTGATAAAATATATCAGTTTCTGATGTTGAATATTTTGACAGTGCCAAGAATTTTGGTGGTAACAATGTTCTTTACTAAATCTTCAGTAGCTATGGATGCAGCCCTTTCAGGAGCAAGTATCTGGCTACATCTTCATAGTGGTTACTTCCCAGGATGATGGCTGAGGGCACTGGGCTGGAAACATTGTTATTCCCAATGCTCATAATTTCTAGGTTCTGGGCTTTCTTCCTCAGAGTTGGAAAGGAAATAGTGGTTAAGGTGGTCTTCCTGGCACAAGCTGCCTCCTGTTTCTCCCTCAGGATGCCTGCTGCTTAAAGGGTAAAAATTTGTATCATGTTGTTAAACCTATCAATAACATCTTTCCAGCTTGGTTGTTGTTCAATCATTTTTCAGTTGTGTCCAACTGTTTATGATATGATTTGGGTGTTTCTTGGCAGAGATACTAGAGAAGTTTGTCTTTTTTTCCTCTAGTTTATTTTAAAGATAAGGAAACTGAGGCAAACAGGATTAAGTGACATGCCCAAGGTCACACAGCTAGCGTCTGAGGTCTGATGTTAATTAGTTGAGTAGGACTGGCCAGATTTCAGGTACTGGAAGAGAAGCACCTTATTAGTTAAGATGACTTACCAGTCTCTCTTTGCTACTTTTCTCTTCCTTATATCCCAGGCACATCCCACCTCCTTGCTTTTCCCCACCATGTTCCTCCTGCTTCCCCAAATCTTACCCATTTTTAGGAGCCATCTTATGATCTACTACTTCCATGAAGCCTTCCCTGATTCTAGAGCCTACATTAATTTCTCCCTTCTAAGATATTCTACAATATTTACTGTATAGTATTAACTTTTTGGCACTTGATTTTATAGCCTTGTTCTTCAAGTGTTAGTATTATCTTCCTATCTAGATCCCAAGGTCCTTGAGAGTACTGGCCACATTTTATACTTCTACAAAACCCATAGAGTACCTAGGACAGTTCTAGACACACTACCAAGTCATAATAAATATTTGTTATTTAATTGGTCAAAGAACTGCAACGGAAAGGGATTTGGATATGATCTAGTCCAACCCCTTTATTTTATAGACTAAGGTTAACTGTTATGCCCAAGGTCACACAGGCAGTAAGTAGCAAAGTTGAGACTGAGCTGAGGCATAGTTACTGCAAAATCATTGTTTTTTCTGTTACAGTACCATGTAAGCGTTCTGCCTTTTCTTGCTCTGACTTGGTCAGTTAAATTTTCGTAAAGGAAGAAGATTATAGTTCACAGAAAAATGGCTTGGAAAATCACCAGAAATGTCATATACCCAACCTTGATATTACCACCCCCCAAAAATATCATTTTTCTTGGGGATATCAGATCATTAAAAACAATATGGAGTAGTGCTTTTAAAATAAACTTCCTAACACCAAGAAGTATGGGAAGACACATAAGCTGATGCAAAGAAGAACCAAGAAGACAATATAATCAAAACTGAAAATATAAACAGAAAGAACAATGAAAACCACAACTAAATGCTGTGTAATTATAATGAAAAAGATTGACTCCACACAAAAGATGAGGAAATGTATCCCTCTCCCTTATTTTAAGAAATGGGGGACTATAGGTGCAAAATGCTGCATGTACCTTCAGTCTCCCTTGATATATTGGTTAATTTGGCTGAACTGCAATCTCTCTCTGTTTCTATTTGTCTCTGTCTTTCTCAATCTCTTTCCATTTCTCTCTCTGTTTCTATGTCTGTCTCTTTTAGAGGAGATGGATCTCCCAGAAATGAATGACTAAAAGCAGATGAAAAATTATGTTAGAAAAGCAAAGAACTTACTTAGAAACCGTATTTGGCATCATACTTCAACATTCCATAATATTTGTTATTCATGTACAAACATAACAAACAATATTAACATATAGAGCTCTAACTCAGAAGGATCAAATATTCTGAAAGAGGTCATATACAGGAATACATTTGGGAACAAAAATGATGCAAAATAAAGCACATTTAAAATGTAGCACGGTGAAATCTAGACACTAAAATAATAAATTACAAAGTATCCAATGAGCACAAAAAGAAAAAGAAAACAAGATGTCTTGAGTTTTAACACAAAGACAGAGATGGACTAATTATGAATTAAATTTCTTGATGTGATTTATCCAGCTATAACAGATACTTCCCAAAGTACACCCAGAAAAATCCCCCAAAGTTCATCATCTGAGAATTGATTGACTGCCAATATGTAAGAGAGAGATGTCCTATAATTTGGACAATATAGTACTAGCATTGACTCTTCTTGCATTTAATAAATTTTGTAGCTTTTTAGTATTGATTCTATGTTTTTTGTAGCCATTTATATATACTGTAATCTGGACTCATTTCTTTATTCTCCATTGGTTCAGTCAAAGTTTCCTATGTCTTTTTTTTTTCAAATTTATCATATTCATCATTCCTTATAAAACATTACCATATCATTTACATGACAGAATTTTTGACCCATTTTCAAATAATTAGGTCCAGATTTGGTTTTGCATATTTTTTAATAAAAAAAAGAATACGACATTTTTTTGTCCGTGCGGTTCATTTATGAGAACATTATGTTGGTAAGCAAAATGGCCTCCTTAGCATTTAGTTCAATCACGTGCCCTCGAATAGTTTGGCTTTTGTTCCCTTTGAGTAATTCAGTGTATTTCATTGAGCCTTACTAGGTGCTAAGCCCCAGGCCCAAACCCCTATTAGGTGTAAAACCTTAGTGGGTGTGGATTGGCAACTAAAGTGGGGCCCAAGGTGGGGCTAACTCCAGGGAGGGCCTAGTTTACATGTCTGGGACCACGTGGGTTTCAGTCGCCTCTTTGTGATGATTCTAGGTCATGTGGGTGAGTCGCATGTGTGACTCACCCCTGACCCTGAAAAAGGTGTAAAACCAGGGGTTGGCTGTCTCTTCTTCCGAGCTCTTACCCACAGCAGTGGTGATGCGTGTGACTCTGGGCCAGCCCTTGTTCTAAGCTCCCGGGCTGAACCTAGATGTTGGTAACTATGAATCTGTATTTGGTCTGTCTGTTGATGTTTGTAATTTGTTTATAATTTGCTCTGAAGGTCAGTGTGCTGGTCTCTTCCCCTGAACTAAGTGAATGATATTTGTATGCTGAATTAAAGTAAGCTTGTCAACCCCTTCACGTAGCTTTCCTTAGTTAAGCAGATCAAAAGAACCTGTGCTTTGGCAGCTTGCTGGGTGCTGGCTGTTGGTGGATTTTACACCCCCACAACAGCTGCTAGCTGGATTGTTGAAACAAACATCCATTTGGCTAGCTCACCTATCTCAACTGTTCTTTGTCTCATTTAATTTCCTATTCCTGACTGGCTATGAAGCACTTTAAACTTTCACAAAGTATTTTCACATATCTCCATTATTTCATTTGTTGCTTACACCTGTCCAGATCTTTTACCCCACCAGTGTATCCTTCAAGAACTTGTCCTTACTGCCCTGCTAATGAGGAATTTGAATAGAGATTTAGGGGAAACCATGCTACTGTTAAGCAGCAAGGTGGCACAGTGGATAGAGTATTGAGCCTGTAGTCAAAAAGACTCATTTTCTGAGTTCAAATCTAGCCTCACACACTACCTGTGTAACCCTAGGCAAGTCACTTAACCTTATTTGCCTCAGTTTCCTCATCTATAAAATGAGCTAGAGAAGAAAACAGAAAATCACCAGAGTATCTTTGCCAATAAAACCACAAATGGTGTCACAAAGAGTAGGACATGGCTGAACAACAACAACAATGCTATTATTACTCAAGACTGTCCTTCAGCATTAAACAGGCCAGTCTTTCTTCACTGTTCTCCTCCTTGTGCTAAATTTCAAATCCTTTTTTTATCTCATGTTTCAAATCTCCTTCAAGATCCACCTTGAAAGAAAAGGAAAATATTATTATACTCACTTTCTGTCTGTGATTTCATCAAACATAGAAAACTCTTGGGCAGGTACGTGGGGTAGTGGATAGAGTGCCACCGCTGGAATCAGGAGGACCTGAGTTCAAATCTGGCCTCAGACACTTATTAGCTGTGTGACTGTGGGTAAGTCATTTAACCCTATTTTTCTCAGTTCCTCATCTGCAAAATGAGCTGGAGAAGGAAATGTCAAAACACTCCAGTATCTTTGCCAAGAAAAAAGCCAAATGGATTCATTGGAAGTTGGATATGACTGAAACAACTCAACAAAACAACTTCAATAACAACAAGAAACTCCTAAGGGGATAACTCCTTCTACTAATTCAGATAAACAACTCTTCTGTAATTTATAATATTAGAGAGTTCCCTGGGACGGAGACATTAAGCGTCTGGTCCAGGTTTGCATAGCTTGTCAGAGTCATAATCTGAACCCAGTTCTTCCTAACTCTGTGGTCAGCTCTTTATATGTTATTCAATGTTGCATATCACTTTATAGATGGGAAAACTGCAGTTCTAAACTTAACGGATTATTTTAAAGGACACTTGGGAGAGTCAATGGTGAGACACAAAATCAAACTCATGGCATGG
Organism: Trichosurus vulpecula; assembly: GCF_011100635.1. NCBI lineage: Eukaryota > Metazoa > Chordata > Mammalia > Diprotodontia > Phalangeridae > Trichosurus > Trichosurus vulpecula. Next base: position 69,182,646 of record NC_050580.1, read on the forward strand.
CACAGAGTAAATACTTGCTAAATATTTTTCGAATTGCATTGCTGCCATGCTGCTTTTTAAATGCCAAAAGAAAGCCAGTTCTGAGTAGTAGAGATAGAAGCTAGAGGCCGAGATAAACAAAATTTCCACAAGAATTCAAATAACTCATCCCCAGCTCTGACTTTCCCTCCACCATATTGTGACATCCAAGATATCTCTTCCTTAATAAAAGGTTGTTTTTCCCTTTAGTAGCTATAATATAGTGAGTCTAATTGTCTCTTTAATTACTTCAGACTTAATAATGTAGTCATATTACCAAGCTTTACTTCAAAATTACCATTTATTTCCAAAGGAATGACTATAAAACATGTTATACACTATTTCATAGTAATGGGATAAATGAGGCCAGTACAGGCAAGAGATTAGTCAGCTTTCCTTTTCAGAAAGGAGATCTGGTTGGGGGCTTCCTTATTGCTTTCCTCCTTCCTCAGAGGAATTAAATGGAAATTGTTCACTCGGCAAATTTTCTATGTCACAAACATGAGGATTTCATCTAAATGGCCCATGAAGTTGTTAGAAATTAAATTCTCATTCATGTAGAATTCTTTTTAAAGGACATGTTATGGGGAACATTTTCATAGCATTAATTTCTAATCAGGTGTAAAATACACTCTCTTGCCTTCACCATGGAAACATTGCCATCTTTCCTCCCATTTGCCAATTACCAACCTACCTCAAGGTATTTCACCTTTATGTTAAAATGAAAACATACCTTGAAGTGGATGGGACAGGCTAATATTCTGTATGCACACAATCATGAAAACTCAAAGGCCATTTTTGGAGAAAGAAAGAGATTATCACCTTAAGAAAGATGTCTTCTCATTGCCTTAAACTTACACATTACCTATTCTCCACTACTTTAATTTTTTTTTAAGTTGTCTCTCATTTCTTAAAAGGCTCCTTCACATTCTCTCGACCTGTCCAAAAGCCTGGCTCCATTTTCCATGGAGCCTACTTTGACTAATTCAGACTATATTGATCCATTCTTTTCCCTCCAAATATCTGACGGACTCTCATGGGCAAGAGGGATCAGAATTATTTTCTGATTCTCCAGAAAATTGTACTATGACCAGTGGGTAGGATTTACTAGGAACTAAACTAGTTTTTTTTGGAAAGAATTTCCTAGTGATTCTAGCAGTCAAGAAATTAAATGAGTTGCCACATAAAGTAATGAGTACCCTCTCACTGAAGGTGTCTAGGTAGAGACTTGGCAACCATTTTTCAGAAATGTTGTAGGAAGAGTTCATTCAATTTGTAGAGATAAAAATAAATTATATTTTAAGTCCCTTCTAACTCTGAAATGATGGGACTCTCAAATCAAACTCCCAGAACACTTAGAATTTATGCCAAACAAATTAAGAGTTAATTATATAACTGATATTACTATAGCAATTTAAGGTTTATAAAGCACTTATTTTACATATGTTGTCATTTGTAATCCTTGTGAGGTATTACATGTTATCTCTATTCTATAGATGCATAAATTGAAGTTGAGAAGATAAGTGATCCACCCATGATAATATAGCTAGTAAGTAATGAAGGCAGGATTTGAATCCTAAAATTCTTAAATTCAAGTTCAGCACACTTTCTTTTTTTAATTTATTTTATTCTCAACTTAAGAAATAAAGTAAACATTTCCATAACATAGTATAACAGAAAAACATGATTGCATATAAAACTGCAGTTAAGGAAGTAAATAGACTCCTAGAAAAGCTAGATATGACAGACATGCAGAGAGAATTGAATGAGAATAGAAAGGAATACATCTTTTTCTTAATGATAATGGTACATTTACAAAAAATAATCAAATATTAGGGCACAAGACTTTATAGTTAAATTTTTTAAAAAGCAGAAATATTAAATGTGTCCTTTTCAAATCACAATGCAATAAAATTATATTCAAAAAGGGAACATGGAAACATAGATTAAAACTAATTGGAGATTAAACAACATAATCTTAAAAAATGAGTGGGTTAAAGAACAAATCATAGAAATATTTAATAATTTCATTAAAGAGAATGAAAATAGACAAAATACCAAAACCTATGTGACATAGCAAAAGCAATAAATTGAAGAACACTTAGCTCTCTAAATGCCTATATCAATAAAATAGAGAAAGAGCAGACCAATGAAATGGCTGTGGAATAAAAAAAAAACTGAAAAAAGAATAAACTAAAATCCCCAATTAAATACCAAATTGGAAATCTTAAAAATTAAAGGTGAGATTAATAAAATTGAGAGTAATTGAATTAATAAATAAAATGAGGAGTAACTTTTATGAAAAAACCAATAAAATAGATAAACCATTGGTTAATATGATTAAAAAAGAGAGAGAAGAAAACCAAATCACTAGTATTAAAAATGAAAAGGGTGAATATATCACTAATGAATAAGAAATAAAAGTAATTATAAGAAGTTGTTTTGCCCAATTATATGCCAATAACTTTAACAATTTAAGGGAAATGGAAGAATATTTACAAAAATGCAAACTGCCTAGATTAACAGAAGAGGAAATAGAGTATTTGAGCAAACCTATTTTAGAAAAAGAAATTGAACTGGCCATAAATGAATTACCTAAGAAAAAAAAAACATCAGGACTAGATGGATTTACAAGCAAATTCTACCAAACAAATATATAAAGATCAGGTAATTCCAGTATTAAATAAATTATTTGAAATAATATGCAAAGAAGTCTTATGAAATTCCTTTTGTGGAATAAATATGGTACTGATATCTAAACCAGGAAGAGAAAACAGTGAAAGAAAATTACAGACCACTTTAAATAATGAATATGTACACAAAAATCCTAAATGAAATATTAGCTAGGTAACTACAACAATATATTGCAATGATTATACATTGTGACAAAGTGGAATTTATACCAGGAATGCAGGGATGGCTTAACATAAGGAAAATTATCAATAAAATTGATTATATCAATAACAAAAGCAACAAAAACCATGTGATTATATCAATAGATGCAGAAAAAGTTTTTGATAAAATACAATAATCATTCCTATTAAAACCACTTGAAAGCATAGATGTAAAGAGATTTTTCCTTGAAATGATAAAAAATATAACCCAAACCATCAGCAAACATTGTTTGTAATAATGATAAGCTAGAAGCCTTCCCAACAAGATCAGAAGTAGAACAAGGATGCCCATTGTTATCAATATTATGCAATAGTATTATGGGGTAATAAAACTATCTCTTCTTACAGATGACACAATGCTACACCTGGAAAAACCTAAAGATTCAACTAAAAATGTAAACAATAATTTTAGCGAAGTAGCAGGATATAAAATAAGCCCACATAAATCATTAGTATTTCTATATGTCAAAAACAAAACCCTGCAAGAAGAGAGGGTAAAAGATACCAGATCTTAAAATAAGATTGGACGGTACAAAATATCTGGGAGTATACCTAACAAAACAAACCCAGGAACTACACAAACATAATGATAAAATACTTTTTATACAAATAAAGTCAGATTTAAATAATTGGAGAAACACTAATTGTTAATGGGTAGGCAGAGCCAATATGATAAAAATGACAATTTTACCAAAACCAATCTCTTTATCCTATGCCATTCTAATTAAATTTTTAAAAATTATTTTAATGAGTTAGAAGAGATAATAACAAAATTCATTTAGAAGAACAAAAGGTCAAGAATATCAAAGGAACTAATGAAAAAACAGTAAAGGAAAAAGATTTAGGAATACTAGATCTTAAACTATATTATATGGCAGTAATTGTTAAAAATTATTTGGAGAGCAATCTAGAATTATGACCAAAGAGTTATTAAACTATCTATATCCATTGGCCTAGCAATACCACTACTTGTTCTATTTCTGAAAATAATGAGGGAAAAAGGAAAAGACTTCTATGTTCTAAAAAATGTTTATAGAAGCTCTCTTTGTGGTGGCAAAAAACTACAAATTGCAGGGATGCCCATCAATTGGAGAATGGTTGAATAAGTTGTGGTATATGATTCTGTTTATATATAATTTCTTTTTTTCTTCACTCCCACCCTAGAGATGGCTACCATTAGACATATATATGTATATGTATATATACATATATATACACATATACATATATATAAACAGAACCAAGTGAATGTTGTACACGATAACAACATTATTCTAAGAACAACTTTGAATGACTAAATCATTTTGAGTATTATAAAAACTTTAATCAACTACAAAGAACCTATTAAGGGAGATGCTATCCACATGCAGAGAAAGAAGTGATAAATAGAAGTATGTTTAGTGTGGTTTTACATACATATGTACACACACACACACACACACACACACACATTTTTTTCCAATTCTAGCCTTCTCTAGGGTGGGGTGGGGAGGGGAAAAAATAAAAATTGCACAGCAGAGAACAAAAGAAAGCTTAGAAGGAAACACAGAAAAGCAGGGTAACTTTGAAGACAATGTGTAGTATTTATTGCATAATTTAAAAAAAATAAACTATGTAAAATTGAAATTCGTTGTTTTATATTTAACCCTCTTTTTATTTTGTGCTATGCATATGAAAGTGCTCTTTTTGTCTTTTTGTATCTAAATTCAAAATGAATAATTTTTTTAGTATTTTCTCCATTTACATAATAACTTTCTATAGTGAGAGGTTTTTTCCCATTGTTTGCTAATTTTCCCAGCCTATTACTTGATTTTTTAACTCATTGTTAAGGTAGGACTCTTCTTCCAGGGTGGAGGGCAAACTGTCTCAAGCTTCAGGGGTTTTGTGCAGCTATTTTTAGAGATATTTCTAGGTACCGGTAAGTTTTCAGTTCTTCCAAGATGGTATGATCTAAGGTAGGGATGGGGAACCTGCAGCCTTGTGGCCTTCCAGATCTTTGGGTGCAGTCTTTTGACTGAGTCCGAGTTTCACAGAACAGATACTTTTATTAAGGGGATTTGTTCTGTGAAGTTTGGATTCAGTCAAAGGGCTGAACTTGAGGACCTAGAGGGCCACATGTGGCCTTCAAGGCCACAGGTTCCTCACTGCTGACTAAGAAGAGGTTTTTACTACTCTCCTGGCCTGGGCTCTGGTGTGTGAGCAACCACTAGCACTCTTTTCTGCCCTGAAACTGTGAGGATAGTCCCCCTCTCCACTGTGGCCACAGGCTCTGCTGTGCTAGTGTTCTTCTTCACCATGGGACTGCCACCCAGGACTACCATCCAGATCCAAGTACAGAAAAGCAACAGTCTTGCCCCAGTCCTAGAAAACACACCCCTGTAATCCCTTCTGACCAGTGGTTTGATCATCTGCCCATCTGTGGGCTGGGAGCTCAGGAAGCAGCCACTGCTGCTACAAATTCAGTGGCTCCCAAGGCCTGCTTCTGGTTTGCTGGGGCTGGATCTGTCCTGGTGCAGCCTGTGCTGAACTGCCCTCCTCTCTCAACCTGGTGCAACAGACTTTTTCTGTCGACCTTCCAAGTTGTCTTGGGCTAGAAATTTGTTTCACTCCATCTTTTTGGGTTCTGCTGCTGTAGAATTTGATTAGAATAATTTTTTTTTGGTGGGGGAAAGGCAGGGCAGTTGGGGTTAAGTGAATTGCCCAAGATCGCACAGCTAATAAATGTGTTAAGTGTCTGATACCAGATTTGAACTCAGGTCCTCCTGACTCCAGGGCTGGTGCTCTACTCACTATGCTACTTAGCTGCCCCTTAGAGTCATTTTTAAAGGTATTTGGAGGGCTTTTGGGGAAGAGTTCAGTCACGTCTCTGCCTTTACTCCACCATCTTGGCTCCACCCCCATGAATAAAATTTTATAAAAAATAATGATTAATAAGTGGACATATTGCTAGAGGAGCTAAATCATATACATCTTAACAATCTTGATATATTTAAAAAGCAAAAGAAGAAAGTTATCATTTAATGGAAGAATGGCTTATAGGTTGGTACTTCTTGGAGAAGCAAAAAGAAAAAGGAATTGACAGAGTTTTGTCAGACTCTCAAATGATACAAGAAATATTATTCATATGACATGTGGCCCTCTTGTATGCAACAACCTCTAGCAAGGCATTGGCTTACCACAAAGAATTATAGTTCTTTCCAGCTTGGGAAGATGTGAAATTAATGGGAGCTCAGCCCTCAAACAGGAGGACAGAGGGTCTTTCTCAGAATTGTCCATGGAGGACATCTTAAGGAACTCTCAAGAGAGAATGAGGACAGAGGGGAGAGGAAGTGGTATTTATTCCATGGCAGCAATGTGTCTACAACATTTACAATTCCCCTCCCCCAGATCATGAGAGATAAATTCTAAATGATCAAGTGGAGAAGTGTCATACTAAGGTTTTGTTTTGTTTTGTTTTTTGGCTTTTAAAGCACGGGTGCTTATTACAGTAGTAGGAACTTAACAAGTAGTTTTTAACATGCTCCAGGTTTTTTCCACTTATTTTTTTTAATTCTGTTTAAAAAATATTTTCCAGAATTATTATTTCCCATAAACATCTGTAGTTGACCATGTCTTTTTTGCTTCTGATGCCCCTTTGTGTGTGACATAAGGGTTCAAGAGACCCCTGGAAGACACACAGGGAAGGTGACCTTTCCAAACACAGAGCTGGGATTTTCAACCCCTAACCCACTTTTACAGAATTTTTCTTTGTAAATGGGGACACAAGTTTGAGACAATTCATTACTACACTTCTGAGGGCAAAATTACTATAAACATGGGCCATTTTTTCTTAAATCTACCCCCATAGATACGAGTTTAAGAGTACCAGATGGTATGTGTATTACAGAACTGACAATAAGAATTTGCAAAAAGACCATCATGAAAATGATTGCAGTGTATGTGCTAATATCAGTTGCTGAGCACAAAATGGTAGAGAAATGGTATGAAGGCCTTGATAAGAATCCCCAAATACAATCAACATATACTGATAATTGATGACTTCAATGAAAAGGTGAGGATGAGGAAACATATATATGTGTATGTGCATGTACATGTATGCACACCGTATATACGCATATGTACACATACACATATTCATGTGTATCATATATGTATGGGTGTGTATTATGTATATATATGTATATACACACAAACACACAGAGTTCAGATGAATATTTGGGGTGGAGCTGTCTCTATATTTGTGTATCTCATATTTCTTTTGAGCTACTACAATTCTGCTTCACTCGCAGAGTCCAGTGCCTTCTTTGATGCGGTCATACCATGCTGAGTTGTCCTTTGCCAGTGTCTCCTATGCCATTCAATTGATTACAGAGTTCTTTAGAGACATCTTGAGTGTTCTTGTATTGTTTTTTCTGACCTCTATGTAAGCTCTTCCCTTGCGTGGGTTCTTTGGAAAATTGTCTTTTAGGCAAATGCACATTTGTCATTTCAAAAACATGGTAAGTCCATCAGAATTGTGCTCTTTTCAGTAGAGTTTGAATTGTTGGCAATTTAGCTCAAGAAAGGACTTCAGTGTCTGGTACCTTATCTTGCCAGGTGATCTTCAGAATCTTCCTTAGACAATTCAAATGGAAGCTATTCAGTTTCCTGGCATTGCATTGGTGTATTGTACAGGTTTCACAGGCAAACAACAATGAGGTCAGCACATTAGCTCTGTACACCTTCAATCTGGTAAGACAGTTTTTCTCCCAGACTTTCTTTCAGAACCTTCTAAGCACTGGACTTTCTCTGGCAATGTGTGCATCAATCTCATTATCTATGTGTACATCCCTGGAAAGTATACTGCCAAGGTAAGTGGACTTTTTCATAGTATTCAAAATTTCTCCATTTGCTGTAACTGATGGTCATATGTATGAATGGTGCAATGCTGGCTCTCATAGAATTTGTGTTTTCTTCGTATTAATTGTTAGGCCAAAATTAGCAAAAGCAGCAGAGAATTAATCCATACTTTATTGTATCTCAGCTTCAGAGGCTGCATTGAGTGCATAATCATCTGTGAACATAAAAATCATGCACCAACTTTCCCTCCACTTTAGTGTTAGTTTGTAGCCTTTTCAAGTTTAATAATTTACCATCAGTATGGTAGCTAATCTTGATACTATTTTCATCCTTGTTGAAGGCATCTGGTAACATCATTGGAAAAAAATAGGGCTAAAAAGCATGAGAGAAAGCATGTAGCCTTGCTTCACTCCATTGATGACTAAGGAAACACAAGAACATTGTTCATTATCCAGAACATGTGAAAGCATGCCATCATGAAATTGATGTACGATATTAATGTACTACTCTGGGCAACCAAATTTTTACATAATTTTCCACAAGCCCTCCTGACTGACAGTACCCAAGGCCTTAGTCAGACCTATGAGCATTGTATACAGACCTCTGTTCTGCTCCTGGCATTTCTCAAGGAGTTGTCAAGCAGCAAACACCATATTGACCATTCTTCAGCCTGTTCTGAAGCCACACTTACTCTCAGGTAAATGACTGTCTTGAGGTGAAGGAGCAGCCTATTAAAGAGGACTCTGGCAAGAAGCCATTTCGCAAAGACTAAGAGAGAGAGACCTCTGTGATTGTCATAAGACAATCTATTTCCTTAGCTTTGTAGAAATGGACAATGGAAGCATCCTTGAACTCCTGGGAGATAATTTCCTCTTGCCATACAACCTGGAAAATTCCATTCAGCTTTTCTATGAACAGTGCATGCCCCACCCCACCCCCGCTTTATAAATCTCAGCTGGAATAGAATCGGCACCAGGTGCTTTGCCAGTCTAGAGGAGTCTAATGGCATTCAAAACCTCTTCTTCAGTTGGAAATTTAACTATGGATTCAGTATTAGTCAACAATGGTCTGTTGAGAATGCTATGGAAGTGGTTAGCCCATCTCTCAAGGATCATATCTCTATCATTAATTAATGTGGCTCTGTCAGCACTGTGTAGGTGAGATGCACCATAGGTCTTTTGGCATCGTAAAAGTGCTTTGGATTGTTACTATCAGTGTAAAATTGAATTTCATCTGCCTTCTTATTGAGCCAAGAATCCTACATCTCTAAGCTTAACTTGCATTTTGCTTTTTGATGGTGTTAAACACTGTCTTAGAGACAGATGAACAATCCTGCTGGTAAACACTGTGGAGCTCTCATTTTTCATTCAACAGCTTCTAAATTTCCACATCATTTTCATCAAACCAGTCTTGATGTTTGCAAGTGTTCTGCCCAAATGAGTAAATGCAATGCTGTACACAAAATCTCTGAAAACTATCCACTCCTTTTCTTCTCCCTTGTTGTCATCCAGGTGTTAGCTCAGCTTTACCTCCAAGTTGAAGCACTCTAGTCTGTTAACATTAAGTCTCCTGATTGTTGTATTGCCTTGGGGTCACACCTCTTGTTGAATAGGCATATGTAGCTTGGAGAAAATAAGTCTATGATCAGTCCAGCACCCTGTGCCACACATTACATTCATCACTCTCACATCTTGTCTTTCTTCTTACAATGACATAGTCTATTAATTGCTAATGTTTGCTGCAAAAACGCATCCATCGAGTTTTATTTCATATAGGTAAATGAAGGCCTTGTTGGTGGTGATGGTGTTATACATCCATGAAGTTTTATTTTATATATGAAAATGAAGGTATAGGTGCTGGTGATGAAGTGGTCATAAGATGCACAAGTCTTCAGTAGTAAGTGACCATTGCTGTTGTTGTTTCCAACTCCATTCCTCCCTGCCATGTCTGGTGCCTACTCTTGAATTAAAGTCACAATTCTGCCTCAATTACATCCAATTTATACATGAATTATAAGCTTGTCCTCTTTTAGCACATTGATGAAAAGGGTCTCCAGATCTTCATAAAATTTCTCTTTGACCTCATCAGGGCTCATCATGGTTGGAGCACAAGCACTAACAATGGTGGCATGGCACTTCCTATAAGTGGCAATCACATTGGCATGAGTCTCTTGTTCACTCCTTTTAGTAAGCATACAGTCTTGTTAACTAGATTAGTTTTGATCGCAAAACCTACACCACTTTTATAGTGCTCCCCTTCATTGAAGCCACTCCAGAAAAAAAAAAAAACATGTATCCACTTCCAACTTTGGCAAGCTGGCCTTCATTTGCTAGTCTTGTTCTACTCAGGGCTCCTATTTGGATGCAATATCTGCTGAGTTCTCATCACAAGAGCTATTCTTCTTTAAAGTCTAATGGATTTTGTATGTCCATAAGCATGTACACATTCCATGTACCAGTGGTAAGTGGCATCATCTTTGCAACAGGGTTTGTACATTTTTTGTGTGTTTCAACCATAGAGTAGGATCCCCTATTCTGGTAAGCCAGCCAGGGTTGGGTAAAGCAGACAATTTTTAGGGAAATTTTTCAGCCTTCTCCTCATACTTGAAGGTGACCAGTGTGGTCCTTTAAAAAGGCTGCTGAGACACCCAGACAGCTGCCGAATTCTACCACGGCTTTAGTCTAGTGAGAGGATGACCCTATGGCCTGGGCTGCCTGTGTGCAGGATTATGATTACAACTCTCAGTGTATCTGCACTGCTGCTTTGTCACTTGCCTGTCACCACAGAACTTTGAGATAGGTAAAAATGGTAAAATGATATGGGTGATTTCTTTTGATTCATGTATAAATTGGATGTAATTGAGGCAGAATTGTGTGAAGTTGTTAGGCTCACTCACTCTTTCAGAGTCATCAAATCCAGTGGCAAGATAATGTCAAGATTACTGGTGATGGCTAAGGATTCAGTGGATGACCTTGGTGTCTCTGATGTCTAAACAAGCTCTAACCACTCCCCAGCACCTGTTTCAGCTGCCTTCATGGTCATTGGAACAAATTGTTCTTGTCTGCCCGTTCTGATGGGGAAGTCTTCAGATGTTTGAGGTAGACACCTCCCTAACTCACTGAAGGGTTTCAGGACACTCGGTTACCCTCAACCTGGTTTGGCCATTCTGCTGAAATGGTTTACCAGGGTGTGGCTCCTGAATTGCTACAGCCTCCTGGAGTCACTGGGAGAGTTGGGTGAATCAAGTGGACACCAAAGGTGGAAAGCAGTCCTGAAAAGGGCTCAGCAGGCCTCATACCAGAAGTACTAGTCTTCTCTAAACACATCCTACACATACATTTAATATCACAGCCCCTGAAGTGCTTACTGTATAAGTAGTTATAGTACTAAAAAGAATAAAGATGAGGAAAAGGAACTAGATATCCAAATACATGTAGAGGAGATCTATGCAAGTACCATGCATGTATGGATATGGATATGGATATGGATATGGATATGGATATGGATATGGATACGGATATGGATATGGATAATTTAAATGGCTCTATTTATGTCCCCTTCTGTATTTATTTATTTTCTCCCATGAATTTAAAAAATTCTTGTTCATGTACTTTTTGGCCTATCTATTACTAACCACTGACCCACCACCCTGGCTATGTACTTCCTTGTAAAAAAAAAAATAGTTACTATCTAGCAAAACAAATCAACACATTGACCATGTCTGAGAATAGATATCTAATACTTCAATTGTAGTCCATTATCATTAAAAGAAGTAATTATTATGTAATAGGTAGCCCACCTATACCTCTATTTAAAGTGAGATTCCACATCAGGCACAAATGTTAGGCTCCTACTCAAGATGAATTATTCTGGAGTATATCCTACTTCTACTGACAAGTATATCTGTAGGTCCTCAGAAGCTACCTGCCTTTCTTGAGGCTCAATGTGAAAGAATGCAAGCCTGGGTTTCTGATGGATCCTTTGAGGACTGGAGCTATTTTCATTATTTTTTGTTTTTGTTTTTTTTTATTTTTTTTTTTATTTTTAGTTTACAACACACGGTTCCACATAATTTTGAGATCCAGATTTTCTCCCCTCCCTCCCCCCTCCCTCCCCAAGACGGCATGGAATCTCATATAACTACCATGTATAACTTCGCATTGAATTAATTTATACACTAGTCAAGTTGTGGAAAAGAATTATGACCAATGGGGTGATTCATGAGAAAGAAGAGACAGAACCAAAAAAAAAAAAAACCCAAAAACAAAAACAAAAGAGAAGAAAAAAGGCGAGCATGAAGTGTGCCTCAATCTGCATTCAAACTTCACAGTTCTTTCTCTGGATGAAGATAGCATTCTCCATCGTGAGTCCCCTGGAGTTGTCCTTGCACCTTACGTTGCTGAGAAGAGCGAAGTATGTCAGGGTTGGTCCTCACAGAATCCATATATCTTTGGTTGTGTACAATGTTCTCCTGGCTCTGCTCCACTCACTCAGCATTATATCGTGTAGGTTTTTCCAGATTGTTACGAAGTCCGTATCATCCCCATTTCTTATGGCACAATAGTATTCCATTACTTTCATATACCACAGCTTGTTCAGCCATTCCCCAATTGATGGGCATCCCTTTGATTTCCATTTCTTGGCTATCACAAAAAGAGCTGCTATAAATATCCTTGTACATATGGGTCCTTTTCCCGCTTGTGTGATTTCTTTGGGATACCACCCTAGAAGTGGTATTGCTGGGTCAAAGGGTATGAACATATCTACAGCCCTTTGGGCATAGTTCCAAATTGCTCTCCAAAATGGCTGGATCAGCTCACAACTCCACCAGCAATGTAGCAATGTTCCAATTTTCCCACATCCTCTCCAGCATTTGTTATCCTCTTGTTTTGTTATTTTAGCCAATCTGACAGGAGAGATGTGGTATCTAAGAGTTGTTTTGATTTGCATTTCTCTAATCAGTAGTGATCCAGAGCATTTTTTCATATGCCTATAGGTAGCTTTAATTTCTTCCTCTGAAAACTGCCTGTTCATATCCTTTGACCATTTCTCAATTGGGGAATGGCTTGTATTCCTATATATTTGGCTCAGTTCCCTGTATATTTTAGAAATGAGGCCTTTATCAGGGAAACTAGTTGCAAAGATTTTCTCCCAATTTTCTGCTTCCCTCCTAATTCTTGTTGCATTGGCTTTTTTTGTACAAAAACCTTTCAATTTAACATAATCAAAATTATCTATTTTGCATTTTGTAATGCTCTCTATCTCTTGTTGGGTCACGAATTTTTTACTTTTCCATAAATCTGATAAGTAAACTATTCCTTGCTTTCCCAAATTACTTATAGTATCAGATTTTACTCCTAGATCATGAACCCATTTTGACTTTATTTTGGTGTATGGTGTGAGATATTGGTCTATGCCCAGTTTCTGCCCTACCATTTTCCAATTTTCCCAAAAGTTTTTGTGAAATAGTGAATTATTAGCCCAGAAGCTGGCCTCTTTAGGTTTATCAAAGAGTAGATTGCTAAACTTGTTGATTTCTCCTACTTGTGTGCCTATCCTATTCCACTGATCCACACCCCTATTTCTTAACCAGTACCAGGCAGTTTTGATGACTGCTGCTCTGTAGTACAGTTTAATATCTGGTATGGCAAGGCCACCTTCTCTAGCATTTCTTTTCATTAATACCCTAGATATTCTAGACCTCTTGCTTTTCCAGATGAATTTTGTTATTATTTTGTCCAGCTCAGTAAAATAATTTTTTGGTAGTTCGATTGGTATAGCACTGAATAGATAGATTAATTTAGGTAAAATTGTCATTTTTATTATATTAGCTCGGCCCAACCATGAGCAACTGATATTTTTCCATTTATTTAGATCTGATTTTACTCGTGTAAAAAGTGTGTCATAGTTATGTTCATATAGGCCCTGGGTTTGTCTTGGCAAATAGACTCCCAAATATTTTATAGTGTCTATAGTAACATTGAATGGAATTTCTCTTTCTATCTCTTGCTGTTGGGATTTGTCAGTAATGTATAGGAATGCTGAGGATTTATGTGGGTTTATTTTATATCCTGCAACTTTGCTAAAGTTGTTTATTATTTCAAGTAGTTTTTTACTTGATTCTCTAGGATTCTCTAAATAAATCATCATATCATCTGCAAAAAGTGATAATTTAATTTCTTCTTTTCCTATTCTAATTCCTTCAATTTCTTTTTCTCCTCTTATTGTTACAGCTAAAGTTTCTAGTACCAAATTGAATAATAGGGGTGATAATGGACATCCTTGTTTCACCCCTGATCTTATTGGGAATGCATCTAGCTTATCCCCATTACAGATAATGCTTGTCGATGGTTTTAGGTAGATACTATTTATAATTTTAAGGAAGGTTCCACTTATTCCTATGCTTTCTAGTGTTTTTAATAGGAATGGGTGTTGTACTTTGTCAAAGGCTTTTTCTGCATCTATTGAGATGATCATATGGTTTCTGCTAGTTTTGTTGTTGATATGGTCAATTATGCTAATAATTTTCCTAATATTGAACCAGCCTTGCATTCCTGGAATAAATCCTACCTGGTCATAGTGTATTATTCTCGTGATGAGTTGCTGCAATCTTTTTGCTAATATTTTATTTAAAATTTTTGCATCAATATTCATTAGAGAAATTGGTCTATAATTTTCCTTCTCTGTTTTAACTCTACCTGGTTTGGGTATAAGTACCATATTTGTGTCATAAAAAGAATTTGGTAGGACTCCTTCTTCACCTATTTTCCCAAATAGTCTACAAAGTATAGGAATTAGTTGTTCTTTAAATGTTTGTTAGAATTCACCTGTAAAACCATCTGGCCCTGGAGATTTTTTCCTAGGGAGTTCATTGATAGCATTCTCAATTTCTTTTTCTGAGATGGGGTTATTAAGAAATTTTCCTTCCTTTTCTGTTCACCTGGGCAGTTTATGTTTTTGTAGATATTCATCCATATCTCTAAGGTTGTCAAATTCATGGGCATACAGTTGGGCAAAATAATTCCTAATTGTTGTTTTGATTTCCTCTTCATTAGAGGTGACCTCATCTTTTTCATTTTTGATACTAGTAATTTTATTTTCTTCTTTCTTTTTTTTAATCAAATTGGCCAAAGGTTTATCAATTTTATTGGTTTTTTCATAAAACCAACTCTTTGTTTTATTAATTAATTCAATAGTTTTCTTGGTTTCAATTTTATTAATCTCTCCTTTGATTTTCAGTATTTCTAATTTGGTATTTAATTGGGGGTTTTCAATTTGCTCTTTTTCTAGCTTTTTCAGCTGTATTCCCAGATCATTGATCTCTTTTTTTCCCTATTTTATTCATGTAGGCATTTAGGGATATAAAACTTCCCCTGAGAACTGCTTTTGCTGCATCCCATAAGTTTTGGTATGTTGTTTCATTATTGTCATTCTCTTGAATGAAGTTATTAATTGTTTGTCTGATTTGTTCTTTGGCCCACTCATTCTTTAGAATTAAATTATTTAGTTTCCAATTAGTTTTTAGCTTATTTTTCCATGGTTCATTATTAAAAATGATTCTTATTGCATCATGATCTGAAAAGGATGCTTCGACTACTTCTGCTTTTCTGCACTGGATTGTGAGGTTTTTATGCCCTAGTACATGGTCAATTTTTGAGTATGTGCCATGTACTTTTGAGAAGAAAGTATATTCCTTTTTATCCCCATTCAGTTTTCTCCAGAGGTCTATCATATGTGCCTTTTCTAAAATTCTGTTTACCTCCTTAACTTTTTTCTTATTTATTTTGAGGTTAGATTTATCAAGTTCAGAAAGGGGGAGGTTGAGGTCTCCCAATATTATAGTTTTGCTGTCTATTTCTTCCTGTAACTCCCTTAACCTCTCCTCTAAGAATTTGTATGCCTTAACACTTGGTGCATATATGTTAAGCAATGATATTGCTTCATTGTTTATGGTGCCTTTTAGGAGGATGTAGTGTCCTTCCTTATCTCTTTTAATTAAATCTATCTTTACTTTTGCTTTGTCTGAGATTAGGATTTCTACACCTGCTTTTTTTACTTTAGCTGAGGCACAATATATTTTACTCCAGCCTTTTACCTTTACCCTATGTGTATCCCCCCGTTTCAAATGTGTTTCTTGTAAACAGCATATTGTAGGATTATGGTTTTTAATCCATTCTGCTATCTGCTTCTGTTTTATGAGAATGTTCATCCCCTGCACGTTCAGGGTTATGATTTCTATCTGTGTCTTTTTCTCCATCCTATTTCCCTTTTTATTTCTCCCTTTCTCCTTCTCCTCCTCAACAAAGTTTTGCCTTTGACCGCCGCCTTCCTCAGTTTACCCTCCCTCTTTATTCCCCTCCCTTATCTTACCGTTTCCCACTTGCTACTTCTCCTCTCCCTTCTGACCACCCCCCTCCCTTTTCCCCCCTTCCCCTCCCACTTCCCATAGGACAAGTTAGATTTCTAAACTTATCAGGGTATGTTATTCCCTTCTTGAACTAGATCAGATGACCGTAAAATACAAATACTGCTCTTCTCCCTCCCTTCTTTCCCTCTACTATAATATTTTTTGTGCCACTTCTTTTGGTGTAATTTACCCTTTTCTACTACCTCCTTACTGCTCCTCTAATAGCCTTCCCTTTATATCTCTTACTTATATTTTATATCTTTACATCAGTTAATTTATACAGGCATTCACAACTTATGTATATCCCTTTCAATTGTCAAAATAGCTGTACCATTCTCAAGACTGACTTATATATGTATATACATATATACACATGCATACATGCACGTATATATATATACACACATATATACACATATACACATATACACACATATATATATATATACATATACATATAAAACATACATAAGATGTTATAATCCCACATAAAGATGTAAACAACCTGCCTTATTGGTTAATAAGGTTTGTGGGGTTTTTCCCCCAGGTTACCTTTTTATGCCTCTCTTGAGTTTTGTATTTGGAGATCAAATTTTCCATTGAGTTCTGGCCTTTTCATCAGGAAGCTCTGGAATTCCCTTATTTCATTGAATGTCCATCACCTTGCCTGAAAAATTATGCTTAGTTTTGCTGGGTAGTTGATCCTTGGTTGCAGTCCCAGCTCCTTTGCCCTTCGGAATATCATATTCCAATTTCTCCTGTCTTTTAATGTGGAAGCTGAGAGATCCTGCGTGATCCTGACTGTAGTTCCACGATATTTGAATTGCTTCTTTTTGGCTGCTTGCAGTATTTTCTCCTTGAGTTTATAGCTCTGAAATTTGGCTATAATATTTCTTGGTGTTTTCAGTTTGGGATCTCTTTCAGGGGGTGATCGGTGAATTCTTTCAATGACTATTTTGCCCTCTGGTTCTAGGACCTCTGGGCAGTTGTCTTTGATAATTTCTTTGAAGATACTGTCAAGGCTCCTTTTTTCATCGTGGATTTCTGGTAGACCAATAACTCTTAAATTGTCTCTCCTGGATCTGTTTTCCAGGTCAGTTGTTTTGCCAATCAGATATTTCACATTATTTTCTATTTTTTCATTCTTTACATTTTGTTTTACTACTTCCTGGTGCCTCATAGATTCATTAGCTTCCACTTGCTCAACTCTAATTTTTAATGAGTTAGTGTTTTCATTTTGTTTTTGAGTCTCCTTTTCCATTTGGTTGATTTTACCTCTCAGGGTGTCATTTTCTCTCTTTAGATTCTGTATCTCCGTAGCCATTTCGTCAATCTTATTCTTTAGGGACTTTTCCATTTTTTCCATGTTTTCTTTTACCTCCCTAATTCGGTTTTTAAAACCCTCCTTTAGCTCTTCCAGCAATGCTTTTTGGGCTGGAGACCAGTTCACATTACCTTGGTATTTTGATCCTGCCTGTCTCCATAAAAAGAATCTATTGTCCTCGGTTTTTTTGTGTTCTTCTTCATGTTGGTTTGCCTTTTGCTGGCTTTACCCCAAATTTCTAGCTTTGGGCTCTCTGTCCCAGCTTTCTTATTCTGGGGCTTGTGAGTCTAGAATTATAACCTTCAGTTTCCTGAGGTGTGGGGGAGGGGTCTGGCTCCCTGGCATCTCACTCCCTATGGGTGCTCTCTAGCACTTGCTTTTCAGCAATGGTCTCAGCTGTTTGTTGTTTGAGCTGATGACTGGCGCTTCCCCTGGGGGAGCAAGATTACGTCTGGGCTCCCAGTGTTGACCCCTGCCGACTCTGCCCCTCTGGGACTAATGAGCTTCTAGTATTTGTCCTGTGAGGCACCACTACTTTCTCCTCTGTTTCAGTTCTCTCTTTTTTTTTTCCGAGGAATTCTCTGGGTGAGGGGGGGAGGGATTAGAGCCTTTTACCTGGCCATTGAGTCTTCCGGAAGTTCAAGAAACCAAGTTCCTGGGTTTTGCAAGCGTCAGGAGTGGGTGTTTTCACGGCCGGTGGCGTTGCGCTGCCTCTCGTTGCTCCCACAGACTGCCGTCCTGTGTTGGGAGTCCTGAGGATGTCGGCCAGTTTCGGGCACCCAGCTTTCTCCCAGCCCGTCTCCCACGTGGATTTCCCCGCTGGCTGCTTCCGCTTTGGTCTGGAGCAGCTCCGCAGCCGAGCACTCTCCGAGCCTACAGGATCATGTCTTCAGCCTTTCAGACTCTCCCGGCTCGGAAATTGGCCCCACGCAGACTGCTCACGGTTTCTGACTCTCTCAAATCTGTTCAAATTCACTTTTTTACGGGAATCTGACAGACCTTGTGAGAGAGCTCCAGTAAGATGCTGCCTTCATGCGGCCATCTTGGCTCCGCCAGCCATTTTCATTTTTATTAGCTAAGTATGAATGCTTACTAGAAAAGTGATGGCAAACAGATAAAAGGACAATGGACACTGAGACAGCCTATGAAATATGAGCACCTGGAAACTCTGCTATGTGAGAAGGAAAAATATCATCTGGCAAGGAGGCAGGAACCAGAGAAAATTGTGGCTTATTTGTGGAAGAAAAGGAATTTCACATTCAGATGGAGGAAATCAGCATGAAAAGAACAGAGAAATGAATTCAATTTTTATTTGATAGCATGTTAGCTTCTTGAGACCAGGAACTATTTCATTTTTTTTTTCACACAGTGCTTGGCACATAGTAGGTGTTTACTGAATGATTATTGATTGATCTAAGATCAAGCAGCTCTGAATAATGATGATGATGATGATACTCAGTGAACTCTATTTCGAATGGAATTTGTTCTTACATATCTAATGCTTATACTAAATAAATGACTTATTGATAATTTATTTTCATCTTCTGAATCTTAGTTTTAATACAGAAATTCTTTCTTCACACTTTTTTTAATTTGCAATAATGCAACTTACCTTTATTAAAGGTAGGAAGCAATAACAAAGTGGGTCTGGGAGCTGATGCAAAATCAATGTCACCTGTCAGTAATGAGAATTTAATAGAGATGTAGGTATTTTGTTTGAAATTAATTATGCAGAGGTACTTAGTGTACTAAGTGGGATTGATAGAAGATTTTTCATAGTGAATATCAATTATTGTGGGGAGATATTTAGACTTATTAAGATCTGGGCTCCACCAAACATTTCAATTGTCCTATTGATCATAGTATGAGGCAAGTGATAAATGGAAGTGTTTTTGCAGTTTAGTAATTTCAACTGCAACAGTGGGGAAAATAAGAAAGGAATAACTAAACTAATGCAGAAGCCATGATTCTGAGAGCTGGGTTTCTGCAGTGTTGAACAGGGGGAGGGACAACTCAAAAATCATGTTACAGATGCTCCAAATTGAAGAATAGTTGACATTTATCATTAAATGCTAAGTAGAAAAGGCTTATACAATCTATATGTTCCCTCCCTCCTCTGAATCCCTTTTTGTAGATGCAAACAAACTCAAGTCCAAATATTTCAGACTTTTAATGGTAATTTATGAATCTCATGAACAGTCAGAAACACTAGGAGTTTCTGATATTAAATTAGTTTAAGTTTTTAAGTTGCTCATAAGAAACCAACAGGGGGGGAAAACAGAAGTAAACTTGTGTAAATTTAATAAGAAAGTTGTTGTTTTTTTTTTAATTTCAAAAGCCTACCAAATCACATTCCTAAGCCGGTCCAGTGTCCTTCCACTTCTCCTACAACCAACCGATAGTGACAGCCTGGACAGTATTCCTAGAATAGTCTCGGACCTGAAGGTTATTGTGAAATGCCAAATCAATGTCTAGGATCTCCAGCTTATCATGACAAACTTGGTCTGCAATTTATCTTTAAAAAGTGTTTCTGTTAAGGTCCTCAGATTATCTTTTCCCTCTCTATGTTTATTATTCCTTTTTCTCATCAGAAAATCAATCCTTCTATCATTTCACTAAGGACAAGACCAAAACAAAATCCCCTTAGCCACTAGAGGGAGAATTTCTTCTTGGTGGGAAAAACTTCTAACAGTCACTGTTTAGTCAGGGACCCAAGTGTATAAGGCCAGGTCTGTACAACCTGCACTTTATACTTTCAAAGAGTTGCTAGCCACACTAAGATCACAACTCAACCAGTCAATTCAAAAAGAGGAAAACTTTGTCAAAACAGTGAAGCGACGTTTAAATCACTTGATTTACTAATTGTTTCCATTTTTAACAGGTGGATGTCATGGAAATATAGTTTGATCTTAATGAGGTTAAGTCTTCTAAAACTGACCTAGTATTCTATTCTCCATAAGAATTCTACAATCGCTTCAATACATTTCCATCATTCCTTTGCTTGCTGGAGTCCAAGCTTCCATGATACTTCCTAAGGATCTCCTCAACATGGCCCAACTCTCCAACCATATCAATGGCTTAGAAAACTTGAAGACCACCTTGGAACCCCCAAAGCCTGGTCCCAAGCCTCCATCCTACTTCCCAGACATTTCCTTACCATGACTCCATGGGAATGCTCCTCCCTACCCCTTTCTTTTTTTCAAATCTCCTTTTCATATTATCTTCCCTTATTATAATATACACTCTTTGAAGCATGAGCTGTCTTGATTGCTTGCATTTGTATCCCCATAAATAATCTGATTTATTGAGCTTTGTCCCAAAAGGGAAGTCTAGGGTTAGTGAATAAAAGTTATGAGGAAGGAGATTTTGATTCAGTAAAAGAATTTCCTAAAAATCAAGATCTATTTGTCCATAAAAAGAATGAATTGCTTTATGAGGAAAAAGGTTCCCTGTCATGAAAACTGTTAAAGGAAAATCATGATGATTAAATAACAATAATAAGAAAGTATTTAATTTGCTGTATAAAAATGGAGAGTGAAAAATAATTGGAGATGTATTTATTGCTCATGTTTGGGTCATGCCTATTTAATAAAAGTGTTTCTACCAAATTAAATATTTAGTGCTGTCTCAAATAATAAATAGGAATAATTTATTGAACAAAAAATGACAAAGTTGACTTGATGGTACAAAAAACCTTTAATCTCAGAGGGAATTATGACAAAAGTATAAATGAAGGAAAAATAACATTTCTGGATATCAGTTTTTATTACAAAATTATATTCATAAAAACTAATGAGTGCCTATTTTTAAAATTGTAAAGTATATTAGTGAAGTAGGTCAGTTAAGTAAGCATCAGAGACAGGCAAATTCAGTAATCCAATGTTCAATAAATCTATTACAAATTACCTGGAGAAAAGTTTCCTATTAAAGAAGACCTTCTGGAACAGATAGAAAGGAGTCTGAAAGAAAAAGAAATTAAACTAACAACTTAGACCACAAACCACAATAAGCTCAAAATGGATATTCATATTCAATATAAATGGTCATATCATATAAATAGAAATAGACAAATGGATGGATGAACTGACAGGCTGATGGATGAATAAATAAATGAGTAACATAATAAGAGAACGAGATCCAGTATTTCTCATAGCTATGACTAAAGGGAAATTTCTTAACCAAACAAGAGATGGAAGAGATAAAAAAGATAAAAAGGATAATTTTCAATACAAAAAAATTGTAAAGATTTTGCAAAAGCAAAATTAATCACCAAGGATGAAAAGAAAAGTGTCAAATAGTTGTTTGTTTTAAGTCATTTCATCAAATATCTCTGAGAAGGGTTTGACATCCATATAGCAAATTATTATCAATAACAACAAAAAGAAACCCACAAGAGTGATTCCTCAGTGGATATATACAGTGACAAAGGATAGAGGAAACACTTATCAAAAGAAGAATTGCAAACTATTAGTAACCATGGGAAACATCGTGCCACATCAATAATAACAAAAGAAAGGGAATAGGGACAATATCTATGATTTCATTGAGATATAGGTATCTCAAAGGTGAGGAAACTTCCTTCACCTATGCTGCTCAGCACCTTCTTTGTAACTTAGAGGACTACCTTTAGCAATAAGGTTAAATAATTTGTCAGCCATTATTTATCAGAGGCAGCATAGTATTTATCAGAGGTCTTCTTGGCTTCAAGGAAGCTATATATCCATTATCCCATGCTGCTTCTCATAAGAAAGGCAAATTAAAATTACTTTGAGGGTCTGCCTCATCCTAGCAAAAGATCAAAGATGACAAAAATTTAAATATTCAATATTGAGGGCAAGCTTATATGAAGGCACACAAACTAATGAATTTCCTACTAATAGTTAGAGGCAGCTAGGGGGTGCAGTGGATAGAATGCCAAGCTTGAAGTCAGGAAGACTTAACTTTATGAATTCAAATCTGGCTTCGCACATGTATTAGCTGTGTGACACTGGACAAGTCACATAATCCTGCTTGTCTCAGTTCCTCATATGTAAACTGAGCTGGAAAAGGAAATGGCAAACCATTCCAGTATCTTTGCCAAGAAAATCCCAAATGGGGTCACAGAGAGTCAGACATGACTGAAACATGATTTAAAAACAACTAGTAGTTAATTGATTAAACTACTAAATTTATTGACTGCTAATTAACCACCAAACTAACTAACTACTATCAGTTGGGGTTATGAATTGATCCAACAATTCTAGAAATAAATTAGGATTTATTCAATCAATATTTACCAAGCATCTACTATATGCCAGACATTGTGCTAAGTTCTGGGGATACAAAAAGAGGCAAAAGACAGTCCCTGCCATCAAGGAGCTCACAAATGTTGAAATATATCAAGAGATTTGTTTATATGTAGAGATCTCATTCCTCACCATATTCTCCGAGGCAATCATAAACAGCCAAAATATTCACAGCAGTACTTTTATGGTAGCAAAGAATTTTAAAGAAATTAGATGCCCATTGTTTGGGGATAAGTGAATCATGATGTATGAAAGTGATATTGATGGGCCATAAAAAATGTCAAGTAAGAAAAATTCATAGTAATGCAAAAAACATACCTAAACTAATGCAGAGTAAAATGAGAAGAAAGAGGAAATTGTATATAAAATGGCAATACTATGCTTTCAATTAAAATGGTCAACCTTAGCCTCAAAGGAGATTTAAGAAACTGTAGCTCCTTTCTTTCATTTGAGAGGTGAGAGACATTTGGGACTGCATGACCGTATACCATTAGACTCAATATGTTTCTTGATTTTGCTGAATTGCTTGTTTTGTCTTCTGTAATTTTTGTTTTGAGATATGATTTACCAGCAGTGGAAGAGAAAAGGGATACATCCAATCAACAAGCATTTATTAATCATCTGCTATAATTGTTCTAGGGACTGAGGGACTGTGCTAGGCAGTACCCAGCAACAAATTTGATATAAAACTTAATGATATCAATTAAAAATTAGAGGCCAATAATTAAATATCCTACATATCACCCTGGCATAATAGTCCTACTTAATAATTGTCTAGAGTAGGAGTTAGCAAACCGTGGCTTTCAGACTAAGTCTGTCAGCAACTTATTTTTTCAAAGTCTATGAACTAAGAATAATTTTTACATTTTTAAACACTATCTTTATTTTAAAATGTAAAGCCATTCTTAGATGGAGGGCCATATAAAAACAGCCAGTAGACTAGATCTGGCCCGAAGGACATAGTCTGCTTACCCCTGGTCAAGTAGTATAAGGACTAGAACTATGATTTCACTGTGTTGGGAACTCCCAGGTTAGGAAACTCTACCAATGAAGATCATACTTTCCTTGCAATTTATAGTCTATGGTGGAAAAGCATCCCTGGAAAGGGCTTGGCAGCCATTATACCAGAGGTACTAGTCTTCCCTGAACATACTTGGCTACAAGCCAAGACCAAAGTGGAAGGAGTCTTGGTGCATGATTTTCTGTTTGCAGATGATTGTGTGCTCTATGCAGCCTCTGAAGCTGAGATACAACGAAGTATGGATCAATTCTCTGCTGCTTTTGCTAATTTTGGCCTAACAATTAACACCAAGAAAACACAGGTTCTCCATCAGCCACCACCACACCATACATAGGTGGAACCATCATTACAGCAAATAGAGTTTTGAATGCTGTGAATAAGTTCACTTACCTTGGTAGCGTACTTTCCAGGGATATACACATTGCCAGAGATAGCTCAGTGTTTTGGAGGCTCCAAAGGAAAGTATGGGAGAGAAGCGGCATTAGACTGACTCCCAAACTGAAAGTCAACAGAGTCATGCTGCTGACCTCATTGTTGCATGCCTGTGAAACCTGGACAGTCTACCAACGCCATGCCAGGAAAATGAATTGCTTCCATTTGAATTGTCTTAGGAAGATTCTGAAGATGTTCTGGCAGGATAAGGTACCAGACACTGAGATCCTTTCTCAAACTAAACTGCCAAGCATTCAAACTCTGCTTCAGAGAGAGCAACTCCGAAGGACTGGCCACATTGCTCAAATGCAAAATATATGCTTGTCAAAAAGACTGTTTTATGGAGAACTCACACAGGGCAAGCATTCACATGCTAGTCTGAAGAAGCAATACAAGGACACTCTCAAGGTCTCTCTCAAGAACTTTGGAATTGATTGTGTGACATGGGAGACTTTGGCACAGGACTTCTCAGCATGGAATGCCCTCATCAGAGAAGGGGCTGTGCTCTATGAGCAAAGCAGAATTGAAACAGCTCAAAGGAAACACAGGTTGCACAGATTTAGAGAATCCACTCCAAATGTTTACACAAACTATTTGTGTCCAACCTGTGGCAGAGCTTTCAGAGCTCTTATTGGTCTGATCAACCACAGTCAGACACATTGAAACTTGATTCTAACATAATGAAGTCATTTTGGTCCTCTTGGAGAATGGAGGACAACAACCATAGTCTGAGACTTATTTAGATGCAAGCACTGAGAGGTGAAATGAATTGAGTCACAAGTCAATATTTATTGAATGTGGGACTTGAACCCAGGTCTTGTTGGTTCCAAAGCTAGATCTCTATTCACTGTGCCTTGCTAACTCTATAAAACGTTTGCTTTACAAAATCCCTGTGATTTTGCATAGTACAATTATCACCCTTGTAAGTATGAAAAAAACCATAGAACTTTTGACTTGATAAAGATTAAAAGACAGTAAAGACTTGGTAATTAAATCTATATCTTTGAAGTGTGAGATTAGTGTTCTGCCTCTGTATCATTCTATGGTTCTTTGGCCTGAAATGAGTAGAAGTGGACTGTTTTAGGTAGAAATATTTTTAGTGCTCACACATCAATTTTAATATATTGAGGTCTCCTTGCATCTACACTGTATCTTTCCACTGACTTTTGAGTCACTAGATACTTTGATTCTTCTGAAATCATGAAATTCCATATTTGCAGGTATTGTTATAATGTACAGTTGGATTATTCAATTTTTAAATAAAGACATACTGAAGCTGTTTAATAAGGAAATGTACCACTTGTCATAATCAAGGTAACATAGCTCCTTATGGCAAAAATATTATTCTATACAACGCGGACAAGCCTGAACAGATCTTAGGTAATGAGCTGAAATGCATGAGTAAATAAGCATTTTTAAACTTCTAAGGGACTTCCATGGTGCTACATGATTCATAGCCATGTAGCATCACTGAGAGAATATTAATGGAGGAAAGGCAGGCTTTTTCAGCAAGAGTAGCTTGGATCTTCAAAAGTCCTATAAAATTTCCAAAATTGAATCCCTTTCTGATTTCCTCCCCCAGTTCAGCTCTGGACCCAGCAAATTGCCCATTTGAAATGTTTTTTTAGGATGGATGTGGTGAAAGACCAATTGAAGGTCCCAAACCTGCAAGTGCCCAACACAATGATACCTGCAGATATGGAATTGCACTATTTCAGAAGAAGAAAAGTCACTAGTGATCAAAAAGTCAGTGGAAAGATGCATTGTTGATGTGATGTGAGGTATTACCATTGATGATATGTGAGTGCTTAAAAATACTTCTATGAGGACATGAATAACTCCTGCTTCAGAGCAGGTTCATGAATTACTAACAGACAAAGTAGAAGGCTTGTAGCACTGAGATCATGTATGGCGCTTTAATGGGGAAGCATGAATAAGAATACCACCATCGAGGAAGGCATGCACAGGTTATGAGCTGTATGGTGGAAGAAGTGCCCATATTGATGAGCTTGCATATATGTTGAATTACCAAAGTATGCAACTTCCTGGAGCCAAGTGGTGTTGTTTTCATTATATCTTTTAGTATTTAAAAAATTCTTGGTTCTACAAAACTAAATTGAAATATATTAATGCCCCAATTCTTACATTTCAGTGATAAAATAGGGGGCAAAATTAGGAACTGAAAATAAAACAAAAATAAAAACAATTGAGTATGTTATAAAACTAAATATAGACATAAGTATCCATGGAAAAGAAGGAACCAACATGCTATAATTTGTATAAATCATAAGTAGATAATAAAGCTGAATAATACAATTTTACAAGCTATGGAATTTGTGACCATTCAGAAAGCACATAGATGGATCACAGGGAATAAAGTACAACAGGCCCCTTCCCCCTAATCTAATAGTGGGTATATAAGGGCTGTGTATTTTTTAAAAGACTGGCATAAAGTCTCTCTTTTAAGAGAAATTAGTCCTCTCCTACTTCCATAAGGAAGAGTCAGCACTTTAGCTAATTATTCCAAAGGAAGCCAGAAGTTGGAAGAAAAAACAGATTACACAACTTTACATACAGTGAAGCCACTGTTGATAGTAACTAGCAGTGACCACAGGACCAGCGGAATACCATCAAGCTTAGTGCCCAGCAAGGGGCAAGTCCATTGTGAACATTGCAATGGTACCACCAGAATACCTCTAGTGCTGGAGGCGTTAGTTTGTTCTCCATGCATTATCTTTGGCCACACATGTTCCCTGTGTGTACTGCTCTCTATGTGTGCTCCTGACAAGTTTCAATTCTTTTCCCTGATTTTGTTTTTGTGGGAAGGTATACCCATGGTTTATGAGAAAGAAAATGTTTTATTGCTACTTATTACTGTGCTAATTCATTAAATGATTTATCTCTAATTGTGTGCTCTGGTGGATTAGAAAAAAACATACAAATACATTGATGGGGGCTCATGAGCTGTGGTATTGAATGCATACAAACATAATGAGTACCTTAAATATAAGATAATCATATCTGGTGAAGCCAAACATTTCCATAACCTTATTTAGGGAAACCACTGTGTAAGTTAGGAATGACTCAAGTCACAATAGCCCTTTTAAATGTCGAATAGTAAATTCCTGAAGAGAGGCTCCATTGATATGTATTGTTAGGGGGACAAAACTTCAGTTGGCACAGTTGGACTAATGAAGAAATTTTGTAGAATTATCAATAGCTAAGAGAATCTTTTAGAAAAAAGGCCAAAATAAAGTCTACTATGAACTAATCCAGAGATATATAGCTAAGGAAACAACTTGCTGTAAAAGTCTAGGGAAGTAGAAAGGCTAAAACAAAACAAAATGTGATTACTAGAACCCAGAAGACAGCAGCTGAGCTGCTAAGACTGGTAACTGCCTAGAAACAGTATCACTCAGAAGTCAACAGATTCCTAAAACTCAGTGTGAAGTAAAAAAAAAAAAAAGATCATTAGAATGCCATTAAAAGTCAATTGAAAAACCTCAGCTTTAGTTTTAGCTATAGTGTCATGTGGTATTTACTGCACGAATTTACAAAAGCCACTTCTCTTTCTGACCTTAGTTTTCTCCCTTGTAAAATCAGGGGGTTATATTACATAGTCTTTAAAGTCTATTTCAGCTCTAAACTTCTATAATAAAATCAAAGATCTGAGTGTCTATCATGGAAAAAGATACTGAGCATATCTATGATATACTGAATAGATTAGTGGGCTAGGAAGGAACTCCTTTTTTATTTTTTTATCTCGATCCAAGAGTTATTGGCTCTGGGATTTCATGTCAGTAAATCACGCTGATTCATCATGTGACCTTGGGCACATCTGTGCCTTAATTTCCCAGTTGGTTAAAGGGAAAAAAAGGAAATAATGATCCTCCTCAGTGTTGTACTGAAGTAAAGCCAACATTGAAATATAACAAGGGCTCTAGACACACTAAATGAGAGTGTGATACGCTAAATGATAACATATTCATTCATTCATAATGATGTTGACTTCTACCATTCCAAAGTTGATTCCCTCTTAGGTGATTTATTTTCCCAGAGGTGCTAAGTAATATATGGCTAGGGGAAAAAATATTTTTAATATGTGTGTCGTTCCAACCCTCTAACGATGTTCAAAGTTATCAATTGCATGGTTATCTAAATTCCATCATGGGGGGAAGGGCAAGGGAATATAAAGTGCTTCTCATTTTTATTTATTTCGGTAGCACAGTTATGACTACCTATGGCTCATTGATTTCCTTTATGTGTGTGTGATCCTTCTTCCTCAGCTTTAAGCCTTTCTAATAAAACACTGCTGTTTACTTGCTTTAACACTTGGCAAGCAAAAAAGTCAACACCACACATTCCCGAAACCAAGTTTAAATGGTGACATCAGTGTATACTATTTACTTAGCTCAACTTGAAGAAGAAGAAAAAACAAGAAAACAAATAAAGACTACTGCTTTGGAATATTTGGGAGGAAAATAAAAACTAACACTTGTTAGTATTCAGAAGAAATTTATGATGTATATTATTATCAAATCAAATACATCTCAATTGTACCTTGTGGCAGTTATACCTCCCTCTCATAGTTGATGTCCCTTCATTTGTATTTATGTGTGGGTATGTATGTCCATATATGTAAATATGTATGTGTAATTACACAAATACATATATATATATCCAGATATATGTGTCTGTATATGTTCATATACATATGTAAACATACATGCACTCACATATAATTTTTGTTGTTATTAATAGTGTGTTACACACTGCAGGGCTATTTCCCCAACTCCCATTTGAACTGGCACTCTGGGTCCCCAGAGGCTTATTACTACTACTCTTTCAGAGACTGAGGAGGAACACTGAGGTTTTTTGTCACAAGTACCTTCTAATGTCCTGCCCATTAACTCTCAGTCAAAGTTAATTAACTTTTAGGAGATATTTGCTAAAATGTTATAATAAGCATAAAATGTATACTATGTTATATTGTTATAATGTATGTAACTTATTATGTACATATAATGTATGTATATAATATAATATGTAGGTATATATAATGTATGTAATGTAATATATAATGTATAAAATGTATACTATATTAAAATGTTATAATAGGTATAAAATGTCCCTGTAAAAGGCTAGAGCACACTATGTCTACAAAATTCACACAGCATCCAAGGGAAGACTGGAATTAAACTCAGAGTATAATGATTGTGAGGTACATGTGTTTAGAACATGTGTGGTGAAAAGGTAAGTTCTGGTCATTAAAAGTCTTTTTCTCTTTTCATGGAGTTCTCACAAAAGCCCCCTTACATGTAACTCTCTCCTACGCTTTGAAGATTAGTGCCTTTATAGAGGCCTGAGGCTGTCTGTTTTTAGTATGTCTCATTTGTCTCAATATGTCTCTCACCTTTTGGTTGGATACATGGCCTACTATTTGTTCAGTCAGAAATGACACAGTTTGTAGGGATGGGGGTGGAATGTGACACACCTTCTGGTATCACTTTCTCTCTTTGTCTTCAGCTGATAGGCGTATAAAAGCCTGACTCTTCAAGGTGCTTTTAAAAAGTACTTCTCTTCTCTTCTCCCAAATTGTTTCTGTTCTGGTCAGAAACTCTGAGAGTCTTCCCCTCCGAGATTAATTCTTATGTGAAGGCAAACTAGGCCATCTTTTGCCTCAATTCTTACCTAGCCTTTAACTACTGAATAGTTGTTGCCTCAGATAAACTGAGACCTAGGAAAAATCTTAGCTTAAAAAGGCCCAGTTGGGGAGCCAAGATGGCAGCTGGAAAACAGGGACTCACTTAAGCTCTCCCCCAAATCCCTCCAAACACCTGTAAAAAATGTCTCTGAACAAATTCTAGAGCTACAGAACCCATGAAATAACTGAGGAAAACAAGTCTCCAGCCCAAGCCGGCCTGGATGGTCGCTGGGAAAAGTCTATCACACCATGCTGGGAGCAGAGCACAGTTCAGCATGGGCCAAGCCAGGCCAGACCAGACCCAGACCTGGAGTTGGGCAGAGCAGGCCTTAGGGCCATGAATCACTGAGCTGTACCAGTTACCGGACTTCTCAACCCACAAATGACTCAGATAATGGAGCAGGTTAGTAGAAAACTGCTGGATCAGGGTGAGAGAATTGCATAGTCCACCCCAGCCCTGGGGGCAGTGGAGATGGTGCAGGGCAGTGGCAGCAGCAGGAAACCCCTGAAGCTGCTTCTATCCCCTGGCTCACATGGTTGGAGGAATCAAGTGGCAATCAGAGCGGGAGTGCAGGGAATGCTTTCCTGGTACAGAGGCAAGGTTCTCTTGCTTTGCCCTGCTTGGATCTGGGTCACGGTCTTGGTTGGTGGTTCTTGGGGGAGGAGAAGCGCTGGTGTGGCATGGCTTACAGTGAGTGGAGTAGAAGTAGCCCTGAAAACAACAGTGCAAGGGCCCTAAGGCTTGGGACAAAATACTCTCTACTCTAAAGCAGTCATACCCTGACAAAGAAGCTCAAGGCCCAAGTAGTTGGCTGGGAACATGTGCAGGCAGTGTAAAAGGACTCAGACTCAGACTTAGACTATTGAATCTTTTCTTGGTGACAAACAAGATCAAAACATATAGTCTGAAGAAGTCAACAAAGTCAAAGAGCTTACGTCAAAAGCCTCCAAGAAAAATACGAATTGGTCTCAGGCCATGGAAGAGCTCAAAAAGGATTTGGAAAATCAAGTAAGAGAAGTAGAGGAAAAATTGGAAAAAGAAATGAGAGTGATGCAAGAAAATCATGAAAAACAAGTCAATGACTTGCTAAAGGAGACCCAAAAAAAATACTGAAGAAAATAATACCTTAAAAATAGACTAACCCAAATGGCAAAAGAGCTCCAAAAAGCCAATGAGGACAAGAATGCCTTAAAAGGCAAAATTAGCCATGTGGAAAAGGAGCTCCAAAAGACCCTGAATAAAATACCACCTTAAAAATTAGGTTGGAGCAAGTGGAAGCTAGTGACTTTATGAGAAATCAAAAAATTATAAAACAGAACCAAAAGAATGAAAAAATGAAAGACAATGTGAAATATCTCATTGGAAAAACCACTGACCTGGAGAATAGATCCAGGAGAGATAATTTTAAAATTATTGGACTACCCAAAAGCCATATTAAAAAAAGAGCCTAGACACCATTTTCCAAGAAATTATCAAGGAAAATTGCCCTGATATTCTAGAATCAGAAGGTAAAATAGACATTGGAAGTATCCACTGCTCGCCTCTTGAAAAAGATCACAAAAAGAAAACTCCTAGGAATATTGTCGCCAAATTCCAGAGTTCTCAGGTCAAGGAGAAAATATTGCAAGCAGTCAGAAAGAAACAATTCATGTATTGTGGAAACACAATCAGGATAACACAAGATCCAGCATCTTCTAAGGCATCAAAGGGCTTGGAATATGATATTCTGGAGGTCAAAAGAGCTAGGATTAAAACCAAGAATCACCTGCCCAGCAAAATGGAGTATAATACTCCAAGCAAATATGGATTTTCAATACGATAGAGGACTTTCAAGCTTTCTTGATGAAAAGACAATAGCTGAATAGAAAATTTGACTTTCAAACACAAGAATCAAGAGAATCATGAAAAGGTAAACAGAGAGAAATCATAAGGGACTTACTAAAGTTGAACCATTTTGTTTACATTCCTACATGGAAAGATAATATTTGTAACTCATGAGAGTTATATATACATGGACTGAGGCCACAGGGTGAGTTGAATATGAAGGGATGATATTTAAAAAAAAATAAAATCAAGCAGTTAGAGAGGATTATATTGGGAGAAGGAGAAAGAAAGAGATAAAAATGGGGTAAATTATCTCACAAACAAGTGGCAAGAAAAAGCAGTTCTATTGGAAGGGAAGAGGGGGCAGGTGAAAGGGAATGAATGAATCTCATCGGATTTGAATTAAGGAGGGAATTTCATACACACTCATTAGGATATCTTACCTCACAGGAAAGTAGGGGGGGAAGGGGATAAGAGAAGTGGGATGATAGAAGGGAGGGCAGATACAGGGAGGAGATAATCCAAAGCAAACACTTTTGAAAAGGGACCGGGTCAAGGGAGAAAATTGAATAAAGGAGAACAGGATAGGATAGAGGGAAACATAGTTAGTCTTTCACAACATGACTATTATGGAAGTATTTTGTGTAATGATACATGTGTGGCCTATATTGAATTTCTTGCCTTCTCAAGGAGGGTGGATGAGGAGGTAAGAAGGAATAAAATTTGGAACTCAAAGTTCTTAAAACAAATGCTCAAAAAAAGGCCCAGGTGTCTCACTGTATCCTGATCCATTGCCAGATGTCCTGACCTATGTCTTGCCACTGAACCCCAATGACTCTGAAGTAGTGAGTGAGGCTGATGATTTTGCATAGCTTTGCCTCACTTAAATTCAATTCACTTGCAATCACCTTCCTAATGTCATTGGCCCTTTTCCAGGACAAAAAAAAAACAGCAATCCCTTCTCCCAAATTGATTAAAAACCGATTGATTCCAGGGTTTTCTGCATTTACGGTAATAAGAGATTCAAATCTCTACCCTTACAATAGCACCCTCCTTGAAGTCAATGACTATAGGATGGAAGAATTATGGTTGAAGTGAGTAATTACTATAGAGAAAGTTTCTTGAGAAAATCCAATAATTCAGGCAAATTTCAGAGTGATTCAATCTGAATGTGAAATCAAAAACACTAGCATGAATTGGTGTGCTCAAAAGTGATTCATACATGAAGCATCTGAGAAATGGTTATTTTGAGTAAAAAGTGAAGGACAAACAATCATTTCTGCCTTCTCCAATCCAAAGAAAAAGTAAATTAATCTGATTAATCTTATTTAATTTAAATAGCATTACTAATCCGGGGAAGAAACTACAAAGCCATTGTCTGTGCTATGGCATTCCTGTTGAACAATAGTGACCTCTATAGTTGGACTAAAGGGAAAATCAGTTTAACTAAATGGAGGGGCAACTCACATGGAAGCCAATTTAAGCTTATTTCTATTGGGAGAGTATGAGAAACTGGAAGTAATTTAATTCAATTTA
Source organism: Trichosurus vulpecula (assembly GCF_011100635.1). NCBI lineage: Eukaryota > Metazoa > Chordata > Mammalia > Diprotodontia > Phalangeridae > Trichosurus > Trichosurus vulpecula. The sequence continues at coordinate 69,215,931 of NC_050580.1, forward strand.
ACAAGCATTTATTAAGGCATTTAAATAACAAAGACAACAGCAGAACAGTTCTTTCCCTCAAGAAGTTTACTTTCTACTAGAAAGAAAAAGTATTACACAGATCAGTTAATAAAATAACAAAGCAAAATAAACATAAAGTTAATTGGCGTAATTAGGAAAGACCTTTTGTAGAAGAAGGTACTTGAAAGGTGCTAGTGACTCAAAGAGAAAGAGGTAAAAATGGAAAGTATTCCAGGGAGAAGGGAGAGTTTGTGCAATGGAACAGAGAAGGGAGCTATACCAACATGTACTATATATTAAAAACTAAGTGGTTTAGCTTAACCTCAGAGGTTAAAGTACTGATACTTTCTGGCAAGCATTAACCAAGCAGAGAAGCAAATGTGATATTATACTCCCTGCAAAATTAATTCTTTATTAATATGCTTAGCTTTAGTTAACTCTCTCTGCTGCTTTCCATGGGCTTGTTTGCTGTGTTCTAATAAGAAAACAAATCAATTAGACATGCAGTGGGGATGGAGGGTGCATAATGATGGCAGCTCTCTTGGAAGTATTGGAATGCACAATCTAGTTCAAAGTACTTGAAGGAATGGTAATCTAGTTTATATTCAATTTATTTCATGCCTCTGGAAAACCCTGAGGAACTTATTGCATTTGTTGCACAAAAGCCATTTACAGTAATGGGTTTCTCACAAGAGTTTCCAGCTTTCAGAATTAGTTTGTACTATTTAGCTGTACATTTTCCAGTGGCTTTGGGCTAATTAATTCTAATTCGTCATCCACTATGGTTGGAGGAAGGAAAACAAAGGGGGTTGGGGGGTAGCTATATTCTTCTCAGAACCCTAAAAAGATTTGAACCCACCAACGACAAAGCAGAAAAGAAAATATTTTAGCATTAATTGTGAATTTCAAATAACAAAGAATGAGCTTATGTTGATGAGGTTCTAGAATGGGCCCAAGAATTTTTTAGAGACCAAAGAATTTTATGATTGCCCAAAAAGAACAAGACCATCTGTTTTTGAGGACATGGCTGATTAGGAAAATGATTGTGCATTTGTACCTAATCTGTACAAATACTAGCTTTGAGCTAAGATTTCCTTCTTGTCCTCTGCCTAAAGGAACTCATTTCTATCTCCTTCAGTTTTTCCACAGACATGGAAACATGTGGCACCTCAGAAAGCTTGTGTTTTTTTGTTGGAGTTATATTGAGGGCAGTGTTGAGCCCATCATAAAAGCTTGCAAAGCCCATCTCTTTGGGCACAGACTTGTTTCTTAGTTACCCTCAACTAGAGAGCCAGTTCCAGCAGCAAATATTGAAAGCACCTGCAATATGCTGAGAAAATGGGGCAAGATCATTCTACTGCTTGGATGAACAAAGCTCATTTCCAGAAGTTATCCACAGCTCTGAGAAGTAATTAATTACATTTTGTTTGTTTGTTCTCCCTCTGGGAAAGTCCACAAGGTCCTCTGATATAGTTCATATCCAAAAGTATATAAATTTAATCCCAGGGCTGTCAGGATCTAACTCAACAAGAACCACTTGCAATGATCAATTTCAGCCATAATGCATAGCTATAAATGTTTTACAAAGCTTATTTAGGTGTTCAGTACACACAAAGGCAATACCTTTAATTAGAAGCCACAGGTGGGAAACCTGAGGAGGTAGGTAGTTGTTTGGGGTGGGTGATATTCGGCTTCCATGTCCACAAGCTAATGGATTTGTTTCTGGAGCGACAAAGAAAACAGAATGTTCCATGTAGTGGCTCCCATTGCTAGAGCAGCTTCAGTGACACAACCGAACAGCCCTAGGCAAATGCTAAACAGCTGTCACACTAAATCACAAACAGGAAAAGTTCTTTTTGTTTGTTTGTTCTGTGGCAGTAACTGCGGTCTGAATTGGCTCCTGTAGTAACAAACAGAGCCTCAGAGGGCTTTTCAGCAAATCTTCAAACCTTCACAAACTATTCCCTTTAGACCAGGGAAAGTACCTCCATTTCCTACACTAGGCAGAAAGAAGAAGGAGGAGGGAGGAGGAGGAGGGAGAGGGGAAGAGTGAAACTGAGAGGAGAGAGAAGAGAGAAGGGAAGAGGGAGAAGAAGAGAGAAGGGAGAGAGTAAAAGAAGGTGAAAAGGGGGAGGGTGAGAGAGAGAAGGAAAAGAGAAGAGGGAAAGAAAGAAGGGAAGGAGGGAGGGAAGTAGAGATAGACACAGACAGATACAGAGAAGAAACAGAGGAAAGACAGAGAGAGACAGAGACAGAGCCAAAGAGAGAAACCAGGCGCAGCAATGTCACAGATTCCAGGTCTAAATGGACTGGATGGGTGACACCTTTCACTTCAACTGGGTAGGCATCATACCTACTCCTCCACCTAAAGGTCCCTTATAAAAAGCAATGGGAAACCAAGGATTCATTCAAAAAGACTAGGGTAAACAAACTGTAAAACCCCAAGCATCCTGGCTATCAAGTTAAATTACCACCAAGGATGGGCGAGGGGGAAATTGCACTTATAAATTGGGTTCCCATGCATTTCTCCCTCTTCAGGGATTTATTTAAAATCGGCTCAGGTCGGAGCCAAGATGGCGGCTGGTAAGCACAGACTAGAGTGAGCTCCGTACCCGAGTCCCTCCAAAAACCTATAAAAATGGCTCTGAACAATTCTAGAACGGCAGAACCCACGGAACAGCAGAGGGAGGCGGGGCTCCAGCCCAGGACGGCCTGGATGGTCTCTGGGTGAGGTCTATTCCACACGGAGCTGGGAGCTGGGAACGGAGTGGAGCAGAGCCCAGCCTGAGCGGCGTGGACGATCCAGACCAGAAGCCGGGCGGAGGGGGCCCTAGCGCCCTGATTCAGTGAGCTGCGGCAGTTACCAGACCCCTCGACCCACAAACACCAAAGACTGCGGAGAAGGTTAGTGGGAAAAGCTGCGGGAGTGGAAGGAGTTCGGGGTTCGGCTGCCCCGGGGGCAGCGGAGGTGGGGCAGCTACGGCTGTTGCTGCTTCTGGCTCCAGGCCCACCTGGTGGGAGGAATTAAGTGGCAGATCAGAGCAGGAGTGCAACAGCCTGCTGAAGATCTAAGCCCAGTCTGGACTGGGGATCCTTGGGGAAGGAGGAGTGCGGCTCTGACAGAGCTGGCACCTCCCCCCCAAACGTAGAACATAGAACTCGTTAGTCTACAAGCAGTCATACCCCACTGAAAAACTCAAGGGTCAAGTCAGTTGGTTGGGAATATGGCCAGGCAGTGAAAACGCGCCCAGATTCAGTCTCAGACTTTGGATTCTTTCTTTGGTGACAAAGAAGACCAAAACATACAGCATAAAGAAGACAACAAAGTCATAGAGCCTACAACCAAAGCCTCCAAGAAAAACATGAACTGGCCCCAGGCCATAGAAGAACTCAAAAAGGATTTGGAAAAGCAAGTTAGAGAAGTAGAGGAAAAATTGGGAAGAGAAATGAGAAGGATGCGAGAAAACCATGAAAAACAAGTCAATGACTTGCTAAAGGAGACCCAAAAAAATACTGAAAAATACACTGAAGAAAACAACACCTTAAAAAACAGACTAACTCAAATGGCAAAAGAGCTCCTAAAAGCCAATGAGGAGAAGAATGCCTTGAAAGGCAGAATTAGCCAAATGGAAAAGGAGGTCCAAAAGACCACTGAAGAAAATACTACTTTAAAAATTAGATTGGAGCAAGTGGAAGCTAGTGACTTTATGAGAAATCAGGATATTATAAAACAGAACCAGAGGAATGAAAAAATGGAAGACAATGTGAAATATCTCCTTGGAAAAACCACTGACCTAGAAAATAGATCCAGGAGAGATAATTTAAAAATTATTGGACTACCTGAAAGCCATGATCAAAAAAAAAGCCTAGATACCATCTTTCAGGAAATTATGAAGGAGAACTGCCCTGATATTCTAGAGCCACAGGGCAAAATAGAAATTGAAAGAATCCATCGATCGCCTCCTCAAATAGATCCCAAAAAGAAATCTCCTAGGAATATTGTCGCCAAATTCCAGAGCTCCCAGATCAAGGAGAAAATATTGCAAGCAGCCAGAAAGAAACAATTTGAGTATTGTGGAAACCCAATCAGAATAACCCAAGATCTGGCAGCTTCTACATTAAGAGATCGAAGGGCTTGGAAGGCGATATTCCGGAGGTCAATGGAGCTAGGATTAAAACCTAGAATCACCTACCCAGCAAAACTGAGTATCATGTTCCAAGGCAAAATATGGATTTTCAATAAAATAGAGGACTTTCAAGCTTTCTCAGTGAAAAGACCAGAACTGAATAGAAAATTTGACTTTCAAACACAAGAATCAAGAGAAGCATGAAAAGGTAATCAAGAAACAGAAATTGCAAGGGACTTACTAAAGTTGAACTGTTTTGTTTACATTCCTACATGGAAAGATGATGAGTATGATTCATGAGACCTCAGTATTAGGGTAGTTGAAGGGAATATGCATGTATATATATATATATATATATATATATATATATATATGTACATGTATATATATATATATGTTTATGTATATATATAAGTGAATGTGTATGTATGTATATTTCTATGTGTATATGTATGTATGTGTATGTATGTGTATATATATGTGTGTTTATGTATATATAGATATGTATATGTAAAAGAGAGAGAGCAGACACAGGGTGAGTTGAAGATGAAGGGAAGATATCTAAAAGAAATAAAATGAAATTAAGGGATGAGAGAGTAACATACTGACAGAGGGAGATAGGGAGAGATAGAATGGGGTGGATTATCTCACATAGAGGTGGCAAGAGGAAGCAGTTCTATGGGAGGAGGGGAGAGGGCAGGTGAGGGGGGAATGAGTGAACCTTGCTCTCATCAGATTTGGCCTGAGGGGGAATACCATACATACTCAGTTGGGTATCTTACCCCACAGGAAAGAAGAGGGAGGAAGATAAAAAAAAAAATAAAAGGGGGGGGGGATAATGGAGGGGAGGGCAGATGGGGGTGGAGGTAATCAAAACAAACACTTTGGAAAGGGGACAGGGTCAAGGGAGAAAATTCAATAAAGCGGGATGGGTTGGGAAGGAGCAAAATGTAGTTAGCCTTTCACAACATGAGTATTGTGGAAGGCTTATACATAACGATACATGCGTGGCCTAGGTTGAAGTGCTCGACTTCTTAGGGAGGGTGGGTGGGAAGGGAAGAGGGGAGAGAATTTGGAACTCAAAGTTTTAAAATCAGATGTTCAAAAACAAAAAAATGTTTTTGTATGCAACTAAAAAATAAGATACACAGGCAATGGGGCGTAGAAATTTATCTTGCCCTACAAGAAAGGAAGGGAAAAGGGGATGAGAGGGGAGGGGGGGTGATAGAGGGGAGGGCTGACTGGGGAACAGGGCAACCAGAATATAAGCCATCTTGGAGTGGGGGGGAGGGTAGAAATGGGGAGAAAATTTGTAATTCAAAATGTTGTGAAAATCAATGCTGAAAACCAAATATGTTAAATAAATAAATTGCATTTAAAAAAAATCAGCTCAGGTGAAATCTGTTCACAACTACATCCATGGAGTTATCCTTCACAGATTGTTGCCCAAACAAAAGAAAAAAAAATCTTGTCAGTTTTCCAGAGCTGCTTATTTTCTGCAGACCTAGGAGAATTACTTTATGAGTTTCAGGATTTTTTAAACATTTTTATTTAAAGTTTTGAATTCCAAATTCCATCTCTCTGTCCCTCCCTTCCCTCCTCCTCCCTGAGATGGTAAACAATCAGATATAAGTTATACGTGTGCAATTATGTAAAACATTTCCATATAGTCATTTTGTACAAGAAGACTGGAATAAAGAAAAAAATGAAAGAAAGAAAGTGAAAAATAATGTGCTTCAGTCTGTATTCAATCTATATCAGTTCTTTCTCTGGATGAGGATAGTATGCTTCATAATTAGTCCCTTGGGCTTGTCTTGGATCATTGTATTGCTGAGAATAGCTAAGTCATTCGCAATTCTTCATCGAACAGTATAGCTATTACTGTGTACAATTTTCTCTTGGTTCTGGTCACTTCACTACACATCAGTTCATGTAAGACTTTCCAGGTTTTTCTGAAATCATCCTGCTTCTCATTTCTTATAGCATAATAATATTCCATTATAATTATATAACACAGTTTGTTTAACCATTTCCCAATTGATGGGCATGCTTTTGACTTCCAATTCTCAGCCACCACAAAAGGAGTTGCTATAAATATTTTTGTACATTTTTTGGAGTCTTTGCAATATAGACCTAATAGTGTTATTACTGGATCAAAGGATAGGCATAGTTTTATAGCCTTTTGAGCATAGTTCCAAATTACTCTCCAAAATGGTTGGATCAGTGGATCAGTTCACAACTCCACCAACAATGCATTAGTGTTCTAGTTTTCCCACATCTTCTCCAATATTTATCCTTTTCCTTTTCTGTTATATTGCACAGTTTGATAGGTATGAGGTGGTACCTCAGAGTCATTTTAATTGCCATTTTTCTAATCAATAGGGATTTAAAGCATTTTTTCATATGACTATAGATAGCTTTGATTTCTTTGTCTGAGAACTTCCTGTTCATAGCCTTCGACCACTTAGCATTTGGGGAATGACTTGTATTTTTATATATTTGACTAGGTTCTCCATATATTTGAGAAATGAGGTCTTTATCAGAGATACTTGTTGGAAAAATTTTTTTCCCAGTTTTCTGCTTTCCTTTGTAATTTTGTTTGCATTGGTTTTGTTTGTGCAAAGACATTTTAATGTCACAAAATCAAAATTATCTCTTTTATATTTTGTAATACTCTCTAAAGCTTCTTTGGTTCTAAATTCTTCCCTTATCCACAAATCTGACAGATAAACTATTCCATGGTCTCTTAATCTGCTTATGGTTTCACCTTTAGGTGTAAATCATGTACCCATTTTGACCTTGTCTTGGTATATGGTGTGAAATGTTGGTCTATAACTAGTTTTTTGTCATAGTGTTTTCCAGTTTTCCTAGCAGTTTTGTTTTTGTCAAATAATGAGTTTTTCTTCCAAAAGCTTGGATCTTTGGGTTTTATACTAGATTACTATAATATCATTTTTATGTAATCTGTTCTACTGATCCACCACTTTATTTCTTAGCCAGTATCAGATTATTTGAATAATTACTGTGGGGATAAAAATTATCAAACCTACAATAAAAGAAACTGAGGCAGAGCTCTAAGCCAATGGCACTTTATTAAAGCATCCATTGTCCCTTTACTGAAGTGGACCCCCGTTCTTCCTCATGATCTGAGATACTCTCTCCTTTCTGGGCCCTATTTTTATAGAGTTCAATAAGTAAACATTTAAGAACAGAATAATTTCATTGGTTGACACATGAGGCATAGGCAAAACAATATGTCAACAGAGTCAAGAGTTGGGCAAAGCAAGGAATATCTTCACTGAATAGATGGTTACAAGAGGGGCACCTGCTCATGTTAAATAAGAGAATGGTACAGAGGTACAAAAATAATGTGGGGGGACTTTTCATGTAATTCAGTCACTTTTGCTCCACTGGGCTTGATCACCATGACAACGAAAAACAAGGGTGGAAGGCCTCCTTCCAGTGTCCCATGATAATGCAAATTATCTTAACCTCTGCAGCTCATATCTCTGGGGGTAGAACTTATATCAGACAGATTGATACTGATTGAAACAGAGTAGAGGGTCTTTAATGAATCAACTTTCTCATACCTGCTTCATAATATAGTTTGAGATCTGGTGCAGCTAGACCACCTTCATTCACATTTATTTTTTCATTGATTAATTTGACATCCTTGAGCTTTTGTTCTTCTGGATGAATTTTGTTGTTATTTTTTCTAGCCCTAGAAAATATTTTTGGTAGTTTGGTATGGCAATGAATAAATAAATTTAGATACAATTGTCATTTTTATCATATTGGCTCAAGATACCCATGAGCAATTAGTATTTTTTCCAATAGTTTACATCTGACTTAATTTGTGTGAAAAGCGTTTTATAGTTGTGTTCATATAGTTCCTGGGTTTGTCTTGGCAGGTAGACTTCCAAGTATTTTATATTGTCTACAGTTATTTTAAATGGAATTTCTCTTTCTATCTCTTGTTACTGGACTTTTGGTAATGCATAGGAATGCTGATGATTTATATGGATTTATTTTGTATCCTGCAAATTTGCTAATATTGTTAATAATTTCAAATAATTCTTTAGTTGATTCTCTAGGATTCTCTAAAAACAACATCATATCATTTGCCAAGAATAATGGTTGTGTTTCTTCATCGTCCAGTCTAATTCCTTTAATTTCTTTTTTTTTTCTCTTATCACTATAGCTAACATTTCTAGCACAGTATCAAATAATAGAGATGATAATGGGCATCCTTGTTTCACCCCGATTGTATTGGGAAGGCTTCTAGCTAATCCCCATTACAGATAATGCTTGCTGTTGGTTTTAAATAAATAGTATTTATCAATTTTAAGGTAAGCTCCATTTATTCCTATGCTTTTCGGGGGTTTTAACAGGAATGGGTGATGAATTTTGTCAAAGGCTTTTTCTCCACCTATTGAGATAGTCATATGATTTCTGTTGGTTTTGTTATTTATATGGTCAATTATGCTGATAGTTTTCCTAATATTGAACCAGCCCTGCATTCATGGTATAAATCACAACTTTTCATAGTGATCTTTGTGATATATTGCTCTAATCTATTTGCTAGTATTTTGTTTAAAATTTTGCATCAATATTCATTAAGGAAATCAGTCCATAATTTTCTTTCTCTGTTTTGGCTCTTCCTGATTTGGGTATCAGCACCGTGTTTGTGTCAAAAAAGGAACGTGGTAGGGCTCCTTCTTTGCCTATTTTTTTTCAAATTGTTTATATAGTGTTGGGATTAATTATTCTTTAAATGTTTGGTAGAATTCATTGTGAATCCATCTGGTCCTCAGCATTTTTTTAGGAAGTTCATTGGTGGCTTCTTCAATTTCTTTTTCTTGAGTTAAGTATTTTATTTCTTCTTTTAATCTGGATAATTTATATTTTTGCAGCTATTAATCCATTTCATTTAGATTGTCATTTATTCGCTTATAACTGGGCAAAATAGCTCCTAATAATTATCTTAGTCTCCTCTTCATTGGTAGTGAGTTAACTCCTTTAATTTTTGATACTAGTAATTTTGTTTTCTTCTCTTGTTTGTTAATCAGATTAACCAATGGTTTATCTATTTTATCTTTTTCCCCATAAAACCAGCTTCTAGTTTTATTTATTGGTTCAATGGTTTGCTTACTTTCAATTTTATTAATCTCTCCTTTGATTTTCAGGATTTCTAGTTTGTTGTTTAAATAGGGATTTAATTTGTTCTTTTTCTAGTTCATTATTGTTGTTGAATGCCAAATTCATTGATCTACTTTTTTCTCTATTTTATTGATATGAGCAATTAAAGGTATAAATTTTTCCCTACGTACTGCTTTGGCTGCATCCCATAAATTTTGGTATGTTGTCCCATTGTTGTCATTTTATTTAATGAAATTATCAATTGTTTCTATGATTTGTTCTTTGACTCATTTTCTATTTCTGCTTTTCTGCATTTGGTTGTGAGGTTTTTCTGTCCCAATACATGATCAATTTCTGTATAGGTGGCATATACAGCTGAGAAAAAGGTATGTTCCTTTCTATTCCCATTCAATTTTCTCCAGAGATCTATTGTATCTAACTTTTCCAGAATTTTGTTAACCTCAACTTCTTTCTTGTGTTTTTTTTGTTAGATTTATCTAGTTCTGAAAGGATGAAGTTGAAGTCCCTTACTAATGTAGTTTTATTATCTATTTCCTCCTGTAACTCATTTAACTTCTTCAAAAATGTAGATACTATACCATTTGATACATATAAGTTTAATATTAATATGACTTCATTGCCTCTGTGGTACCTTTCAGCAAGATACAGTTTCCTTCCTTATCTCTTTTAATTAGGTCTCTTTTTCCTTTTGTTTTGTCTGAGATCATGATTGCTGCTCCTGCTTTCTTTGCTTCACCTGAAGCATAATAAATTCTGCTCAAACCCCTTAGCTTTACCATGTGTGTATCTCTCTGCTTGAAATGTGTTCCTTCTAAACAACATATTGTAGAAGTCTGGTTTTTAATCCATTCTGCTATCTACTTCCATTTTATGGGTGAATTCATCTCATTCACATTTGTAGTTATAACTAACTATGCATTTCTATCCATCCTATTTTTTGCTTGTTTGTCCTCCCCCCTCTCTTACGCCTTCTTTCCCTCCTCACAAGTGTTTTACTTCTGATCACTGCCTTCCCCAATCTACCCTCCCTTTTATCAGTGCCCCCATTCCCCTTCTATTATCCCGGTCCCTTTTTTACTTCCTTATTGGGTAAGATAGATTTCTGTGTCCAACTGAGTGTGTATGTTATTCTCCCTTTGAGTCAGTTTTGATGAGAGTGAGGTTTAAGCTTTGTACACCACCAAACACCTATCTTACCCTCCATTATCATGTCTCTTTCATGCCTCTTTTGTGTGGGATAATTTACCCTATTCAAATTCCCCCCCTTCTTCCCGTGCAATTTTCTTTATCACCCCTTTATTTTGTTTGTTTGGTGTATCATCCTGTAAAAATCTCCTTATAACCTACACCCTGTTTCTATATATTCTCCTTCTAATTGCTCTTATGGTTCTTAAGAGTTACAAATGTTATCTTGCCACATAGAAATATAAACAGTTTAACCTTATTGAATTTCTTATATTTTCTCTTTATTGTTTCTTTTTTTGCCTTTTCATGTTTCCCTTGAGTCTTGTATTTGGAGGTCAATTTTTTTATTCAGTTCTGTTCTTCTACTTAGAAATGCTTGAAAGTCCTCTATGTCTTTAAATGTCCATTTTTCCCCTAAATATTATATTTAATTTTCCTGGGAAGCTGATTCTTTGTTGTAATCCTAACTCCTTTGCCTTCTAATATATTCTATTCTAAGCTCTACGGTTCTTTAATGTGGAAACTGCCAAATTCTGTCTAATCCTGACTGTAGCTCTCCAATTGTTTCCTTTGGGCTCCTTGCAGTACTTTCTCCCTGATCTGTGAGCAATGGAATCTGGCTATGATGTTCCTGGGAGTTTTCATTTTGGCATCTTTCAGGCAGTCATCAGTGGATTCTTTCAATTTCTATTTTGCCCTCTGGTTCTAATATATCAGGGAAATTTTCTTTGATAATTTCTTGAAAGATTTTGTCCAGAATTGTTTTTGTTTGTTTTGGGGTGTGTGTGAGTGTGTGTGTGTGTGTGTGTGTGTGTTTAATCACGGCTTTCAGGTAGTCCAATAATTCTTATGTTATCTCTCCAGGATCTATTTTCGAGGTCAGTTGTTTTTTCCAGTGAGAAATCTCACATTTTCTTCTATTTTTTTTTTTTACTTTTTAAAAAAATTGTGTTTTATCCTATCTTGATTCTTCATAGTGTCATTAGCTTCCACTTGCAATTCGAATTGTTAAGGAATAATTTTCTTCATTAAACTTTTGTACTTACTTTTCTATTTGGCCAATTCTATTTTTTATGGAGTAGTTATTTTCCTTGGTAAATTCTTGTATATCTTTTTCCATGTTACTGACTCTTTTCATGTTTCTCTTGCATTGCTCTCATTTCTTTTCCCAATTTTCCCTCCACTTCTCTAATTTACTTTTTAAGCTCTTCTAGGAATTATTTTTGGTGCTAAGATTAATTACCTTTTTCTTTGAGGCTTCACATATATCCATTTTGACACTATTGTCCTCTTCTAAGTTTATGCCTTGATCCTCCCTGTTACCATAGTAACTTCTATAACCAAATTCTTTCTTCCTTTTTTTTTTTGCTTATTTTTTCCTGCCTTTTCTGTGATTTGGTGAATCTTTTTTTAATTTTATTTTTATTTTTTTTGGAGGGGGAAGGCAGGGCAATTGGGGTTAAGTGACTTGCCCAAAGTCACACAGCTAGTAAGTGTGTCAAGTGTCTGAGGCCGTATTTGAACTCAGGTCCTCCTGACTTCAGAGCTGGTGCTCTACCCACTGCACCACCTAGCTGCCCCAATTTGGTGTTTTTATCTGAGAGTTGGGCTTTGATCCTTCACTGTCCCATGCTTTTTGTGCTGGGGCTCAGAGTCTTACTGTTGGCTTTCACTGGACTTCAGGGCTTAGCTGTTTGCTTTCGCTGGAGGATAGGTTACCCTTCTGGCTTGTACTGGGCAGATGGAAAATCCCTATTGGCCTCCCCTTGTTTGAGGTTTAGAAGCTGGCCTGCCCCAGGAATGGGGGCTTTCTTCTGGGTTGCAGCAGAATCTTTCTGGTGATTACCACTGGAGGAAGGATTTTGTTCCTGACCTGCCTCAGGGGTGGGACCCTGATGCTGGGTTGCTATGGGAATAGGGCCTCTCTGTGAGCAGGCCCTGGAGGAGTAATTTTGTTGCTGATCTGCCTGAGGGGTGGAGTCATGCTGCTGGCCAGCCCTGGGGCAGGGCTTTACTACTAGTCTGCAATGGGGTCAAGGCCTTGCTGGTGGTTTGTGCTAGAAGTGGGGTCACTGAGATGGACATTGCTATGCTGCACAGACTACTCACTTTCCTAGGAGGCTAATGTTTGCAGGAGTTTGGGGCCTCACCCTACTTCAAGCTCCTTGCTGTGAGACTGCTGGTGTTACTCTTGGACTTTGCTCCCCTCCCACCCCAATGAGACAGACCTTTCCTGCCAGGCTGGTGAGCTGGTTCCCTGCTCCTAGATCAATGCTGAAGCAGTTTTCTAGTTGTTTTAGAAGGGAATTTGGGAGGACTTCAGAGGATTCCTTCCTCTCACTCCACCATCTTGGCACCTGAAGTCTCAGGACTTTTTTTTTTAATTTTTTAATGTTGCATATGTTATTTAGGCTATTGAATTGTTTCTTGTAGATAGATTCATGAAGCAACAGTTCAAAGAAATCATGGTCTACCACCTCATTAGAAATTTAAATCAACATTGCTTCTTTTTTTATATGTTATTTCCCAGATCAAAAGCAGACTGGACTGCCTATTAGTAGCTATGTTGGAAATACTATGCCACTATTCAAATGGAGAAGTGTCTTTGCTGACCCATCCTCACTAAGACATCTGATGTGTTTTGCCAGAAGAGGACGTGAATTTTCACCGATTCTTAGACTGCCCTGGAAGAAGGGGATGCCCATCAATTGGGGAATGGCTGAACAAGTTGTGGTATATGAAGGTAATGGAATACTATTGTGCTATAAGAAATGGGGATGATACGGACTTCATAATAACCTGGAAAAACCTACATGATATAATGCTGAACGAGTGGAGCAGAACCAGGAGAACATTATACATAGCCAGAGATATATGGATTCTGTGATGACTAACCCTGATAGACTTTGCTTTGCTCAGCAATACAAGGTGCAAAGACAACGCCAAAGGACTCATGATGGAAGGAGATATCTACATCCAGAGAAAGAACTATGGAGTCTGAATGCAGATTGAGGCACACTCTATGCTCGCCTTTTTTTTTTCTCTTTTGTTTTCCTCTTTTTTTTTTTTTTGGTTTTGTTTCTTCTTTCTCGTGATTCATTCCGTTGGTCATAATTCTTCTTTACAACTTGACTACTGTGTAAATAAGTTCAATATGAAGTTATATGTAGAAGATACATCAGATTCCATGCTGTCTCGGGGAGGAGGGGGTGGGAAAGAAAATCTGGAACTCAAAATTACATGGAACTGAGTGCTGTAAACTAAAAATAAAAAGTCTTAATTAAAAAAAAAATAAAATAAAAAACAAAGTTGGCATTTCTGAGGAAGATAATTTAGGATTCATCATACAGGTTTTTCTGCCCTAAGAGGCATAATGTTGAAAGAATCACAGAATCCACAAACTGCATAGGTGGGAAGGACTTCAAAACCCATCTAGTCCACTCTGTTATGAAAAAGAATTCCCAACAAGTAAATATGCCTGACAAGTGGCCTTCCCTTAAAAACCACAATTGAAGAGAACTCATTAATTTGTGACAGTCCATTCCAATGCCTAATAATTCCTTAGGAATTATTATTTACATCAAACCTAATTTTGACTTTTTATACCTTCTATCTAATGCTAATAATTCTGTCATTTGGGGAAATCTAAGATATTCCCCTTTCACATGGCCATCCTTTTAAAGCTTAAAGATGACAATAATATCCCCCCTGATACCTCTCTCCTCAGGTAGAACCCTAGTTCTGATTTCTTATATGCTGTGGACTAAAGGCCCTTTACTATCCTGTTGGACATCCTCTGATCACTTTCCAGCTTATAAATATCCTTCCTAATATATAGCATGCAGAACTGAATATAGTACTTCAGATGTGACCTAATCATGGGAACAGCATAAAAAGATTATCACTTCCTTACTCCTGGATATTGTGCTTCTCTCTATACAACTTTAGCTTTCAAATGCTGATAACAATGTTCTTTCTGGTCCTGCCACTATTCAAACCTCTACCCCTCCTAGATGCCCATAATAGAGCTTCCTCCTCACTAGAAACCCACAAGGGAAGAGAGCAAGAGATTTTCTGCTCAAATATTTGGCATAGACACTCAGTCATGACTGAGCAGCCAAATAAAGGTCTTCCCCCACCCCTGCCCAAGTAAGCTGATAAGAAACAATCAAATGATATCTGCTTATACTCTGAAATTAAGAGAATAGCCTTTTCATCTCATATGCCCAAAAGCAGGCTCAGTAAGCCTCTGTGTGGATTCATAATAAGCAGAATGTATTGTGCATACTATAAAGACTGGGTACTCATTGGCTCCCCCCTCCCTTTAAATTAACTTTAATATATTTCATGGCATGTTGAAATTTCACCAATTCCCATTGGAAGCTAGCTTCATCAAACAATATTTTTCAAACTCCAAATTTTTTTTTCCTAATATCCAGCATAAATGTTGTTCCTATTGCTTAATTACTCACAATTCTGACTTCCTTTTGCAATTCTCTTAATTTCATTTCATTAACTCTAATTATATCTCCATATACTATGGTACCTACTGCTTTCACTTCTTTGGTATGTATGTATATACATATATATATGTATATACATATACATATAGATAGATAGATAGATAGATAGATAGATCTCCCTAATATTTATTGGCTCTTTTAACTTTTTCCTTTTATAATTGTCATTTAGGTAAACAAACATATAATTTCTTTATGCATTCTCATAAGTCATTTCTCCTATTACCTAAATCATTTTTGTTCTTCCTCTTTGGACTCTATCCAACTGGTACATATTTTCTACCCTGACAGTCTAGAAATTGAATGTGGTATCCCCTGGGTATCTTTGCTGAGTATCACACAGAGTCGAGAGGTAAAGAAGGGAGATGCTTTCTTATGAATTTCCTGATCCAGTGTTAAGGGAAATGTGATTGATGGGGATAATTTTATAAATTAAAATAAATTAATCAGTTTCTCTTCACTGCAAAGGGTAAAGAAGAAAGAAATGATAAGACAGCCCAGAACTCTCAGTTAATAACATGAAAGAACAGTGACATCTATTTTTTTGTCTTAACTAATATGTTTACATTTTTTAGAACATTCTCAAAAAATGTTCTTTCTAGCCATGAATTTTTTACCTTCATTATTATACTGATTGACTTTGGTATCTTGATGGCTCTGTAATCTCATCAGTATCTAATCAGACAGATCACTACTTTGGCACAATAAAGATACTAAAGAAAGGCCTCCAAGGTATTAAAAAGATTGATATAGAATATTTACAGAAATATATTGGATAATATTAATAAATTGTTGGTGGTGCTTTAAACTGAGCCAACCACTCAGGAAACCAATTTGGATTTATGCTAAGAAAGTAAGTAAATATCTAAACCCTTTGACAAAAGATCTCATTGCTGGGAGGTCAAGGATAATAAGTCAATCAATAAATATTTATTAAGCACCTACTATGTACCACATACTTTGCAGAGCACTGCAATTAAAAAAGAGGTATAGAAAATAGTTCTTGCCCTTGAGGACCTCACAGACTAATGGGAAAGACAACAAGCAAATATGTACAGTCAAACTATATACAGGATAAATAGGAAATAATTAACAGAGGAAAGGAACTAGAAAGAGGAGTTGGAAAAAAGCCTCCTGTACAAGACAGGACTTTAGTTGGGACTTCAAGGAAGTCAGGGAAGCCAGTTGGTGCAGATGATGAGGAACAGCATCCTAGACATGGGGGACAACCAGAGAAAATATCAGAGTCAACAAATGGAGACTCTTATTCATGGAACAGCAAGGATGCCAATGTCACTGGAATGAAGAGTATGTGGTGAGGAGTAAGGTGTACAAACACTGAAAGAGAAAGGTGGGAAGGCGCTAAGTTGTGAAGAGCTTTGAATGCCAAGCAGAGGAAAGTTCTGTATGAAAAAAATTATAGCAATTATAATGAACAAAAGTGACCCCAAAAACATGAGATAGGAGAAGGCATCTCCTTTCTGTGCAGAGATTAGGGACTATAAGTGTGGAAGATTGTATATGTTAACCAGCCTTTGAGATGAGTTGGTTAGCTTTGCTAACCCAACCCCCAACACCCTCTTACACACCCTCAACAGCTTTTTTGTTTGTTATAAGGCATGACTATCTGAGAAGAGGAGAGGCAGGAGATGACTTGTGAAATGTCAATAATATAAAAAGAAAAAATAATAATTCGAGTGCATTCACAGAATGAGAAGTCATGGAGGTTTTGCTATTTCCACAAGAGGAAGGAGATCCACATAGATGGGTCCTACTCTGATACATTATTGTGTTGCAGAGGTACTTTTGGGTTCTCTAAGGCTTTACTGATGAAGCAATGATTCTACCAAATGGAAAAATGTAATTTTGGTAACACATTTCCTGCTGTCCAAGGACCGGCTAAGTTAAAGTGCATAAATGCTCATCACCAGCAAAATTCATTTTGAAAATTTTTGGCACAATTATGATAACAGATAGCAGCTAAGTGGTACATGGTTTGATGCTGGATTTGGAGGCAGGAAGATCTGAGTTCAAATTCTACCTCAGACATTTAATTCCTGCCTGACCCTTTGCAAATCATAATCTCTCTCATCCTCAGTTAGCTCATCTGTAAAATGTGAACAACTGCATGTTCTTCACATAGTTGTAAGGATCAAATGAAGTAGCATGTAAAGTATTTTGCAAACCCTTTATCCTACGTCCTACATCATAGGCTAGCATAAATGCTAGCTGTCATTAACTTGAGGTCTGCAATTTGCTTGTCGCTTGATCCTCCTAACTCTATTACTGTCATCATTTTGTGGAAGAAAAAGCTGAGGCAGAAGGAGATTATGTTATTATCTCTTTGAGCCTCATAGCCTTGTGATGTAGGGACTTTAAATGTAATAAGCCCCATTTTTCAGATGAGGAAATTGTGGTTTAGAGAAGTTAATTGATTTTCCACACAGCTGGTAAGTGTCAGAGGAAGGATTTGAATCCAAGAATTCCTGGCTCCACATCCAGTATTCTTTCTACTTTGCCATACTATCTATCACTCCTAATCTTACAATCCCCACCTGATAAAGTCATCTTTTCTTCTGGCTAAGTAGCCCTGGTTCCCTTCAGTGATTTTCACATGCCATGACCACAAGGTCCTTCATCATTCTCTATGTCCTCCTCCGAATGCTGCATATTCACCACTCTCCATAAAACATATCACCCAGAACTAAACACAACACTCCAAGCATAGTCCAACTATAGGAGAGGGCATGACTATTATCTCCTGTGTTCTGGATACTGTTCTTTGATAAATGCAACCAAAGATTTTATTTACTTTTTTTGGCTATCCTAGCATATTGTTGACTCATATTGTGCTTGTAGTGCATGTAGTACTGTCTAGTTATTGTTATATTAATGTCTCTTCCATTTTATACTTTTGATGTTAATTTGAAAAAACAACACCCAAGTGAAGGACTTTGCACCATTCTCTATTAAATTTCACCTCAGATTCGGTATGCCATTTTATCCTGTTGATATAATTTGGAAATCTGACTGACATCCAATGTGTTAACTGTCTCCCCTAGCTTTATGTATCCTGGAAATTTGACAAGCATGGCATCTATGTCTTTATACAAGTCACCAATGAAAATATTAAAGAATAAAATATCCAGAACAAATACCTTGGGTACTCCAGTATAGGCCTCTCTTCAAGCTATCCATACCATTAGGTTGGATTAATAAACAAGATCTAAACCTATCCAAACTGAACAATTAACTAGAGCACATATAAAACTCTCAATTTTTTTTAATGAGAGAAAGAAATGAGAGTTTGAAGGGACAGGTGGTTGTTATAAGAACATGGAATTTCAAGTTCCAGCTTTTGAAGGTAATGTTATTTCAAGAGATGATAAGGTCTAAAATGTGGATGTATTGGTTTGTAACTGAAGTGAAGTGGTGGTCTTTAAGGTCAAGGAGGTTGAGATTTTAAGTAACTAGTGTGATGGAAGGTCATCAATATGAATTTCAAATTCCCTGAAGATGGTGTAGGAAGTAGGATAAAGAGGAACATCATAAGCCAATTACTAAAGGAATATTAAAAAGCAGAAGAAGAACTAAGAAGTTGGTAGATAACAGCAAAAAGAATGGGGTGGTATGACAGTGAAAATTACTTGAGAACAGAAAAGTCATTAAGGGATAGTATTAGAGAAGTAGTACCAATGTATTAAGGGGATCAAGGAATAGGTCAATAGCAATTCTTAACCACAGAGGTTGATGCAGTAGAAAAAGAATTTGTTCTTGAGGGAAGTTTAAGAATATAGGGGAGTTTGTGAAGGTTTCTGGTATAGTAGGCTAGGCAATAGGTGACCCAGGCTGGAATGGAATTAGAGAGAAAGAAATAAGGAGGCTCAGAATAGGAAAGAGGATTTGGGGAAGGTAGTATGGGCTATCATCTCTCTGGATTGGGAAAATCACCAAGTTCTTGTGATCCTAGGACTATTTCTTCCTCTATTCATTCCATAATCTTCAGGGACAAGTCCTGGCAGGTCTCAGAGACATGTGATGCATATGAATCATTTCAGAAATGCAAAATGGGCTAAACAGAGTTGAAATATAAATTATCAACCAACCATTCCACAATTTTTACACAATAGACAAGACATTCTTTCATCATTCCTAATAGAACTCTCCTGACTCTCCTAACTAATCCTGACTCTCCAGATTGTTTTCTCTATTCTCCCTTGTCAATTTCCTTTTATGTATTATCTTCCCCCATCAGGATGTGAGCTCCAGGAGGGCAAAGACTGTCTTTGTTTTGGTTGTATTTGAAATCCCAGAGCTTAGCTCAGTTCTGGGCACTGCTTATTAAGTGCTCATTAAATGGTTAATGACTTGACAAGATTAGGAAAAGGCAGAGGCGAAATCTACTCAGTATTAATAGTGTCTCAGTACAGTTATGTTGTTTTAAAACTCTTCTGGGCCCTTACCCTTGTTGTGCCCCCACCCTTAGACACACACTTATTCTCTTTGTATATTTCAGGACTTTTTGAAGCTTGCCATTCAGATAGAATTTGGCCAAGTTTTCTCATCATGGTTTCTCAGTACTTCTAATACTATAGAAGCAGTTAGATAAATATAGAGGAGCACTAAACCTGGAGCCAGAAAAACCTGAGTTCAAATTTGGGTTCGGATATTTAGTAGCTGTGTAACCCTAAGCAAGTTACTTAAGCTCTGTATAAGTATTATGATCTGTAAAATGTGGTTCATAATAACACTGCTCCCACAGTTGCTAGAAGGATAAAAGAGATAATATTTACAGAGAATTCTGCAAACCTTAAAGAGTGATAAAATGCTAGTTCTAGGGTCTACAAAACAGCACAGACGCTGACCATATATACTCTCATTTAAGTCAAGTTCCCTCTCTCTCACTGAGACATACACTTCAGCCTTAAATCACCCTGAAGCCCCCCTTCCGACTCAATCTATTCCTACTTTCTTCCCATCTCCCTAGCCCTTACATATAGCATCCTCAGACTCTCATTTCTACCATACCACAATCATAACATCACCACCAAGTGTACTTTAGTGATATTTGTGAAACAGGCTCAGAAAAAAAAAACTGTCATTTATAGCAACTGCTTTACTGTCATTTGTGGTAATCACCAACTCTAAGAGTATGCCATCTTTTATCTCCTCTTCTTTCTGGAGGCAGGGATAACAGAGTACCATCGGTCCCCACCTTCCATATCATCATAGGTGCTTTCTTAGGTGTGTGCTTCATAATGTTCAATTCCAGCTAAATTTTCACATTCCACATATTCCTAGAGTCACTTTTCTTCTTCCATCATTTCAAATATATATTCTTTTAATTCTTTCTTCAGCTGCTTCTGGTGTCTCCATTTTTCCTCTTCCTGATGCTGCAGTATAGGCACATACATCAGACCCATCAAGTTGCTGGAGACAAGATATCCTGTGAATCAGTCTTAGAGTTCATCACTAAATACTTGCTAATATATATATATATATATATATATATATATATATATATATATGTGTGTGTGTGTATATATATATACATGTATATATGTATGTGTGTATATATATATATGTATATGTGTATATATATATATATTTTTTTTTCTTATCAAGACTGTTTCCTCCCAACCTGAAAGACTCTGAAGTGGCTGTACTCATTCAGATACCTCAGTAGGAGTCTTTCTCCCTGCCTAATGTTCCACATAGAAGTTCCACATAGAAGGGATGCTGACATCCCATAATCAAATCAAAGGATAATCGAATATTTCCATAAACTCTACTTCAAAACAATGACAATTTCATTGCAAAATATCCTTCTCCTTTAAAGGTCATATTCAATGCAATGTAGCCCCAACACCACCAAATTTGTTTATGATGTTACCCACTTGGGTCTGTTTAATTTCAAACACACAGCTGCATGCCAAGTGCCAGGTTGCACAGTGCCAGACATGAGAGACTACCATGCTATCTTCCTTTCACTGCCCCCATTACTTCCCTTCCTTTGAAACGTGCTGGTGCTAGGGTCTATGGAGCTGCCACCCCATCTTCCATGTTCCCTGGCATCCTAGAAAATGCTAACAAGTTATCTGGAAGGATTTGCCTCCATAATATGTACTGATATTACTAATTATGGTCATCTCACAAATAGTCAAATCGTTATCCATAATGATCTTGGCCTTTAGGTCTGACTTGTGCCCCCTAGCTGCATTTTCTTCCCCTAAAGAGTTTACTAGCTGCTCAGAATCTTATCATTAAGATACAAAGATTGCCTAGGATTTCTCATCACAGCTTTTCAATTCTTATTTCACTAAGAGGGTTACTATGAAATAAAGCACAACACAACTCTTTCTCATACTCTCACTTAAAATGTATTCCAGAGCCCCAACTTAGATGCAAACCTTAACCTTAAGTCACACTGAATCTACTTCTTTGGCTCATTCAGTATCAAGCTTAGCTCAAAACACACTTTATTCCTTTCCATTACATCATTCCTCCAGTTATATAAAATTACTTACTCTACCACTTACACATCAGAGATTGTTGTTAATCTCTACACAAAATTGAAGAAAAATATAACGGAAGGCACTTACCAAGTACTCTGTCTTCTCCTCTCCTCTTCATTGATCATTACTCAGATATTTTCTGCCACTGTTAGCCCTGTCACTCTCTTATATCACATGAAGACATGGCACTTCTTGTCAAGATGAACCCTTTTATGTGCACAAGTGATCCTATTCCATCTCATTTTTTTCCAGCAGATTTGCCCCTGTATCATCCATACTCTCTAACTAAACTACTGGCTATTTTCTTACTTCCCACAGATAGGTCTATGCCTTCTCCATCCTCAAAAATCATCACTTGATCCATCCATTCCCATTAGCTATTATTGTCCTATATCTC
Organism: Trichosurus vulpecula; assembly: GCF_011100635.1. Classification (NCBI taxonomy): domain Eukaryota; kingdom Metazoa; phylum Chordata; class Mammalia; order Diprotodontia; family Phalangeridae; genus Trichosurus; species Trichosurus vulpecula. The sequence continues at coordinate 69,237,835 of NC_050580.1, forward strand.
TTCTCCCTTTCATAACTAAACTCCTTGAGAAGACTATCCACAACTGGTGTCTACACCTCCTTTCCTCTTGTTCTCTTTTTAATTTTCTGCAGTTTGGCTTCCAATGGCTTTTTTTTTTCAACTGAAACCATAGTCTCCAAAGTTACCAGTCATCTCTTGATCCCCAAATCTAATTACCTTTTCTCAATCCTCAAACTTCTTGATTTCTCTGCAGCTTTGTTGATTATTCTCTTCTCCAAGACACTCTCTTCTCTTGAATTTTTCATGACCCCACTCCCTCTTGGTTGTTCTTCTCCAACCTTTATAATACTTCTTCTCTTCCTCTTTTGCTGTATCTTCATTCAGATCATGACCTCTAAGTACATGTATATCCCAAGACTCTATACTGAACACACTCCTTCCTTTGTATAATTTCCAGTTGGTGATTCATCACCATTTCTTGATTCAATTGTCATTTCTATGGAAATTTTATTTATCTCTAGCCCTGTCTCCTGACTTCCAGTCTCCCATCTATAACTACCTACTGGACATCTTAAACTAGATATCTTAGAGATAAGTTAAATTCAACATATCTAAAACTAAACTAATTACATTTCCCCTAAAACTATCTCCTCATTCTAACTTTCCTAGTACTGTCAAGGGTACCACCATCTTCTCATTAACCCAGGCTCAAAACCTATGTATCATTCTCAACTCCTTACTCTCCCCCCACCGCCACTATAGCCAGTCAATTGTCAAATTCCATCATTTCTATGTTTGTACCATGAAACTGCTCCCTCCTTGTTGGAATCCCTTATCATCTCATCCCTGGTCTATTGCAATAGCATTCTGTTGTAGTCTCCCTGTCTCATCTTTCCCCACTGATCAGACTGGGGTCTGATCTTCCTTAAGCACAGGTCTGACCATGTCACTTCCCTATTCAATAAATACCACTGGCTCCTCACTATTTTTAAGATGAAATATTAATTCTCTGGTTGTCTTTTCAAGCATTTCATTACTTGGCCTCTTTCTTCCTTTGAAAGTCTTTTTTACACCTTACTCTTCATCATGTACTCTATAATTGACACTGACCTCTGCTCTTCTTCATGGATGATAATTTATCTTTTGTCTCTGAACATTTTCCCTGGCTTTCCCCCATGCATGGAACTCTCTCTCTCTCTCTCTCTCTCTCTCTCTCTCTCTCTCTCTCTCTCTCTCTCTCTCTCTCTCTCTCTCTCTCTCTCTGTCTCTCCCATTTCAGCTAAAGACCCACCTTCTCCAAGAAGCTTTTCTCAGTCTTTAATCTTTAGTGCCTTTCCTCTGAGATTATCTTCTGTATAATAATAACAATAATGATAATGATTATCTCCTGATTATTATCCTCTATTGATATTGTTTGTACATAGTTATTTGCATGTTGTCTCCCCCATTCTATTGTGAGCTCCTTGAGGGCAGAATTTATTTTTGCCTTTACTTGTATTCACAGTACTTAGATAACTGCCTGGCATACGGTAGTTGCTCAATAAATGCTCCTTAACTAAATTTGTCCGAACATTGCCATGAACATTATAACTAATTAAAGAATGTATTGAATTGAATTAAACCTGTGATGAGAGACTTGAAGGAGGTTGGGATGTTGAGTTCAGAGAAAAGACATATTGGGGAACATAATATCTGTTCAGTTCTAGTTGTCATATTTTACAAAGGACAATGATATGTTAGAAAACATGGTTGGTGGAAGAGAAAGAGTAGAATGGCAAAGGGTCTTGAGATTAAAATGTAGACTATGAGGGCTGGGGCTATTTAGCCTAAAAAAGAGTAAACTTAAGGGGAAATACCCTAGCTGTCTTTTGTGTATTTGAAGGGTTTTCATGTGAAAATGAGATTACACTTAGGGTCATAGGATCATGTATTTAGAACTGAAAGAGACTTTCAGAGGTCATCTAGCCTAAGATCCTCATTTTAGAGATTAGGAAATTGCAGCCCAGAGATTTTAAGTGATTTGGACAAGGTCAATTTGTCTTATTTGAACCCAGAGTTCCCCAGCTAGGAGCAATGAATGGAAGTTGCAGTAAGACAAATTTAGGGTTGATATACCAAAGTACTTCCTAATAATTGGAGCTATAAAAAAGTATAATGGGATGCCTAGGGAAATGATGGCACCTCCTTTTTTGAAGATTTTCAAGCAAAAAAATAAAAGAATAACTATTTATCAGGTAGGTTTTAGAGGGAATTTCTTCTTCTTCCTTTTAAGTGTATGACCAGATGGGAGCTGAGGTCCCTCCAACTCTAAAGTTCTGTTAGTCTATGAATTCCCCCAAGAAATCTTAAGGAGCTGTCTTGCCCCTACAATAAGTGCCCTTTTTCCTAGTAGACTTTGCCTATAACACCAGTGTTGACTAACATCAGTTTAGGGATTAGATATATGGTAAAGATCTCTAAGATCCTTTGGTACTCTAAATTGCACATTTCCTTCTCCCAAACTCCAACCTTTTGTTTCAAAAATGAAGAAGAGGAAGCGTGTGTGTGTGTGTGTGTGTGTGTGTGTGTATGTGTGTGTGTGTGTGTGTGTGTGGTGGAGGCAGGGAGAGAATACTAACAGAGATCCCAAAGGACTTATAAAGTAGAGGATTTGTTAGTATCCTTGGTCAGGTGGTGTCTGTTGGACTTGGGACCTCGGTCTCCTTTTTTGCACAGCTAGAGTAAGTTTCAAACTGTATTTGCTTAGAAGGCCTCTTTGCTTCTGGAAAGCTAGAGAGGTATATAGTACAGAGGAGAGGAAGCAGGATTCCTCCCATATTATCAAATTCAAATAGAAACAGAGCCCTAGGGCCGCATATTGACTTGGAAAAATCACAAATTGACATTATGTTGTATTGTATTTTTATTTATTTTGTTAAAATTTTCCCAATTACATTTTAATCTGATTTCAGACCTCTGTTCTGGGTTCTCAAGGCATGAGAAACAAAGGTAGAGGGGCATCCTCCTAGGATGTCCAGTGACATTCACCAGGGTCAGAAAGGTAACAAGGATTCACAGTAGGTCTGTGGAGCAACAAAGACTGTGCATTTGTCTAGCTGAGCTGCAAGTCTAAAAAACCTGAGAAAAACTCAAGGGATATGTAAGTAAGCACAGACATCACAGGTATATGTGAAATATATTTTAAAACATGAAAACACAGTATGCAATATTATAAAACAAAGAAACAAGGAGAATCATTGGAAACACTGGCCTCTAAAAGTAGTCAGTGATTCACTGTCACTCCAGTGATTGTATATGAATTATTATGGGAGGAGGAATTCTTTGCTATCATTTACTGTGTATGCTAAGTACTTTAAAAATATATACTACTAATACCTGGACTCTAGAAAAACAGCCCCCAAATGTGGATTGAGAGCAATCTGAGAGCTAGAAATGTAGATAAAGCTAGAAGAAGAAACAGGAATATTCTTTCTGTTCATTGGCCCCAGGGTATGTCTGCTATGCCAGCTCAACCAATAGTCTAGGAGTCAGGCAATGGAAATTTAATTTGAGGGTCTCCACAGGGAATGTAGTTGAACAGAAAAGAAAAGCAGGAGGGGAATGGGGAGGAATGGAACTCAGGCTAAATCAGCAGGAGATCTCTGGCTTTAGGGAAGAGGATCTATCTTGGAGGCTAAGATCAAATAAACCTGAGCCATGTGGCCTAGAGAGATGTAATCCTAGATATAATTCCTGGGCAAAAGCAGAGAAAATCTTATTTCAGTAACAAGAGAAGAATAAGCCATGAAAATTAAGCTAGGAAATGTCCTTCAAGCATATTAACCAGGACAGAAAGAATGGGTCAAAGGCAGAAAGAACTCCCAAAGCCAGAGACATCAAACTAAACAACTGTCAATATCAATGGGGAAAGAGAAGAGGGGTGGGGAATGTAGAGGTCACACAGCAAAGGGTTTTTTCTCATTCAATCAGTCATTTCACATCTTTTAAGTGCCTCCTATGTGTCAAGCACTGTGCTAAGTGCTCGGGAAACAAAGAAAGCCAAAAAGCAGTTCCCTCTTTCAAGGAGTTAGAGTGAAAACAACTAAGTGCAAACAAGCTAGATACTGGACAAAATAAAGATAATTTAGGAGGGAAGTAACTGGAAAAGGCTTCTTATACTTGAAGAAAGCTAGGGAAACCAGGAAGTAAAGGCTAAGAGGGAAAGAGTTCCAGGCATGGGGGACAGCCAGTGAATACGTACAGAGTAGGGAGATGTAGTATCCTGTGTGAAGAACTTGTGGCACTGCCCAGTGGCACTGAATTGCAGACATAAGGTGTAAGAATTCAGGAAAGGTAAGAAATGTCCAGATTATGAAGGACTTGAAAAGCCAAACAGAGGATTTTATATTCGATCCAAAAGGTAATAGGGAGGCATTGTTATTTATTGAATGTGATGGGGAAGAGAGGACATGGTTAGTCCTATGCTTCAGAAAAATCAATTTGATAGCTGAGTAAAGCACAGATTGGAGTGGAGAGAAGTTTGAGGAAGGGGCAAGTAAGCAGAAGGCTATTGAAATAGTTTGAGTGAGATAAAGGGGAGTTGTGCCAGGGTGATGGCAACATTAAAGGAGAGAAGGCAATGACTCTAAGAACTGCTATGAAGGTAGAAAGGATTTGAATTGATGGGATGTGGTGAATAGAAGAGCATAAGGAGTTGAGGATGTTACCTAGGGTGCTAATGTGGGTTACTAGAAGGATGATGGTAGCCTCAACAGTAATTGGGGAGTTAGGAAGAACTTAGTAAGTGTTTATTAGTTTATTGAGTTCAAGGGAAGGGTCTTCTCCTAAAAAGTAAAGAACTATCAACATGTAATTACACGTAGAAGCTAAAGTCTATGTTGGCCCATGCCCACACAGTATGTTTCATACTACTCACTGGCCTTAATACTCCATTGATTACAAAACAAGAAGAATGCTATAGCAGGAGATCGTGATTTCTCTTCCTGTGACTTAAAAAAGTTAATGTGATATTTTCAGAGGACAGAATAAGTTATAAATAAGAAAGAAAGCAGAACGAACTCTTGCTTAGTAAATTGAAATAATGGTGGTAGGCTCCAGTAGAATAGATGCCAACATTTAGAAACTAGAAAGTGACTTCAGTAAGTCCATTCATGGGATTTTCGTGGTTAAAAAAAAATTAAAAAGATGAGAAATGGGTACTAGACTCACGAAACCACACCATCAGTCATAAGATATGTTCCCCTCTCCCCAACCACTCCTATACTCTTAATAGAAATAGTTCCACTTGCTTACTGTGGATCATAATCTAGCCAGAACATGCACTGACTTACAAGCCTTCATCAGGTATTTATTGTTGGGGCAGCGTCCATCCTATTTCACTTGGCTTTGACACTGAAGAACAGCTGTGCGTGGAAGATTAGGTTTCTCAGTTCTATTCTTGTCCATCTGCCAGATAGTAAACATGCCTTAAAAAACAAGGCTTATCAAAGTCATCAACTTTTCTTTCCCTCAAAGCTGTGGAAGTCCATATGGCAGATTCATACAGGAAGATAAAGCAGGCAAGTCATGGAATTACACTCAAATCAGATTTTAGCATCATATCCTGTATCTCAACAGCAACTCTGCCAATCTCTTTGCTAATTAAACACAATCCTCCAAATCCTTTTCTGTCATCAGAGGCCTTGGGATCCCCAGGATGCCTGAAGATTTATGCATGTCTCAGAAATTGTTTTGGTATTTGAGATTAAAAAAAAACTTAGAGAACTATGGACTCCCTTTGGGATGTGGGGTGCGGGGATGCTGCTGAGAACCTTAGAACAGGTATATGCTTTCCCTGGCTTGTCATCCAAGGAAGGCAGGTCTGTTTTTTGTTCTTCATAGAATGCTGGACTTGGAGTCAGGAAGCCCTGAGTTTGAATCCTGACACTGATTAGATAGTGGTGTAACCCTGAGCAAATCACTTAAACTCTTTCAGCTTCAGTTTCTTCATCTATAAAATTGGGATAATAATGACACTGCACAGGGTCGTTGTGAGCATCAAATAAGCTAATGTCTACAAAGTGCTTTACAAACTTTAAAGCAGTGTATGATAGTTATTGTTATTGTTTGTTATTCAAGTAAAGTAATTTCTCAATATTTCTGTTCTCTACCGTAAGAAAATCTTTATGATCTAATTCATATCTGTGCTATTAACCCTGGTCCCATGTGATCAAGATCAGAGGCCAGTCAAAGCATGCATACAAAAGCCCCCCATGAGGAAAAGGTGCCACAGGACAAGCCTATGATTATGAAAGTGAACAGTGGTAGAGTCTGTATTTGAAAAAATTGAGAGATAAGAAGTAAAATGGATCCTTAAGTAAGGTGGGTTACCAGAGAAAAATGGCTGCTTTGGTAACTAACAGGGAACATCAAGGAACTAAGCAGGTATATCTCAGAACCAGAAGGATGGAGCAGGATTGTGGCAGCAATATGATTTAAAGGCCAGTACAAAATCAGGCTCAAAGTCAAGCCAGGGTTGATAGAAATTGGACACCCATCAAATTTCTACTTGAGCCAAGAGTTCACACTCAATTTTTCACATTCATTATGATGAGGAATCCTTCCTTATGCTTTTGAGTCTCAACTTAAAAGGCTAGCTCCCACCCTCTTTGTTTCCCAAGTGAAACTTCAACTATGGACAACTCCCAGCTACTTTGAGAATTTCCAAACTGTATCTGAACAAAAGCAGATAGTATGCTTCCTCTTGCAAAGTTTCTATGTGCTCTTGGTTTGTGCCCCCTGGAAGTGGCAAACAATTCATCATTCCTTAAAAATGTAGTCAACTAACATATATTTACTTACTATAAGGTGCCTAGCAGTGTGTGTGGGGCAGGGGGTGGTATATGAGAAGATGTGAACCCTGAGCCTGAAGAACTAATGATCCAGTAAGACAGACAGACACACATAAACACATACACGTATGCATGCACATACACACATGCACACGCAAAGTCAACCAAAAAACAGTTCAAAGTAATACATGTAAAGACAAGATACAGAAACAATGGTAAAATTGAAAGAGATCTAGATTTGGAATTAAAGCAAAAGGGAGAGTTTTCTAAAGAGCCTGATATGGATGGAAAGGGAGCTTATTGTGTGAGGGTAGAAGAAGGAGAGAAAATAAAATTGCTGCACAAGTCTGTAATTACCATGTTGGGAACACTGAATCTCAGAATGAACTGATGACCCTAAGGAGAATTAAGAAGAGGGAATTTTTGAAAATTAGATTGGGGAAATTTAGGGGATCAAAAAGGAATATGACCTTGGATTAGATAGGATGATGATGAAATATGAAAGAAAAAAACAGAGTTACTTAAGTCTTATTTGGCTTGTTTCTTTTGCCAAGAAGAATGAGCTTTGGCATGGAAAGTACAAAACAAAAATTCCAATATTGATGCCCCAAATAAGAAGAGGGTTTAGAAACCTTTATGTACTATAGAAATAGAAGCTGTTTTTTAAATTAATCCCTGTATATAGTTTATCTCTTATGAAACATTGAGCAATCCTATGAAATAGGTCACAGATGATTAACCTCATGTTATAGTTGAAACAACCAAAGGTCATATAATTTAAGTGATTTGACCACAATCACAAAACTAGTGTCAGAAGTTGTATTCAAACACAAGACTTCCTAACTCCAAGTCCAGCACTGAAAGAGTTAAGTGACTAATAAATATATAATATATATATTATAATATTATAATATATAAATATAATAAATAAATATAGCAAACTATATTCCATTGGACTGACAGAATTGATGGGTTTGATTGCTGAATCACTAGCATTGATCTTTAAAAGTAATAGATAATGGGAATATGCCAGAGGACTGAAGAGGGGTAAAGACTGTACTGATTTTTAGAAAAAGAAAAAAAAATGTAGATTCTATAAAAACTATAGCGCTATCGACTAGTTCAACTCCTAACAAAATCCTAGAATGTATCATTAAAGGGATGGCTTGTGAATATCTAGAAAAGAAGGCAGATATTACAAAGAGCAAACATGACTTCATCCAGAATAGATCCTTTTAGACCAAACTCATTTCCTTTTTGACGGGGTTTTTAAATGGGGAGATCAAGGGAGTTCTGTAGATAAAGTTTACCTAGATTTTCCAAAGTATCTTCCCAAGTTTCTAAAGCTAGTCTTTTGAAGAAGGTGGAGAAATGCAGGCTAGATAGAGATGTTATCTCTGGGAACTAAATAACAGTGTAGTTAGATAAATTCAGAATTGCTTCAATGACTTGGTACAAAAAATGGCCTTTAATGTTTTGATGAGAAGAAGAAAGGGAAGAGAGGCAAAAGGAATGAGATTCAGAGCTGGTAGAAAGGAGAGTGAAGAGGAATGGGAGGAGAAAGGAAAGAGATTTGGAGAGAACATAGGAAAGGGAGAACACAGGAAGGAAGAGTTAGGAAGGAAGAGAAGACAGAGTAAGGGAAAGAGAGACTCAAAAGGGAAAAGAAGAGGCAGGGAGATGAAGAAGAGGAAAAAGGGGAAAAATTATAAAGGAGAAAGAGAGAAAAGAGAAGAAGAGGAAAGGGAAAGGAGGGACGTGTAAGAGGAGATAGGAAGGGGAAACGTGATGAGGAGAAAAGGAGATTGAAGGGGAAGAAAAGAGAGGGAGAGAGAAACCTCAATGCTTTCAATAATAAGGGGAAATTCTTGTTCAGTGAGCTTTCTCAAATGACTTAATCTACCTCCTGTTACTAGAGCCATATTCAGTGTCATATCCCATTGCCTTTACCAATAGTCTATAAATCTATCACCTATTAATCTTCTTGCCTGTCATAGCTTGTGACCATATGCTACACTCCTGGTGTTTACTACATAATATTCCCCTAGTAGAGGAACCTTGCCAGGAAGCATAAGTCAGTAGTTGTCTCTACCATTCTACCTTCAATTTCATTACAAAGCAATGGCAGGTATAGTCTGAAAGGGACAAACTACATAACCACTAACTCTAGGTTGTGGGCAATTAGAAGATTTTCAAGAGGAGCCTGCATGTTCATGCAGTGCAAAGTAGTCTTCTATGAAAAAAATACATGCGAATTATGTTTAAATCACCAACCTAATTTAGTAGGGCAGTACCACCATTATCATCATCTTGGAGAAGCATTTATGGAGTGCGTACTATTTGCCAAGCCCTGTGCTAAGCTCTGGGGATACAAAGAAAGGCAAATACACTTCCTAAAAACAACACTGTGACCATTATGGAAGTACATACTGTACTGATTTTATAGGTCTTTGTATCCTAGAGGGAACACATCTGTACAACATAGAGATTAGGTGTGAGTTCCACAGGGAAAACATCAATTTCAGCTCCCTGTTTAGTGTAAATAGACTGAAACCACTGTTTCAGAGCTCTCATTTAGATGGCCTTCTCAAAGGTACCATAGCTTTATCTAAAGGAAGAAAAGTCATTGATATTTCAGAGCAAGAAGAGGACAGATAAGAGTTTACAAGAATTTAACATGAAGCCTTTCATCTTCTAATTTGCCCTGTCCTTTGTTTTCTTGTTACTATGCAAAGAAGTTTAGTCATGTGGTCAGGAGGGCCTGGCTTAAAGTTCTACCTTAGAAACATACTGAGATCAAATCCCTTAAATCTCACATTACCCAAAGTAACTCTCTAAGATTACAAACTACAAACGAGTTTTGTAAAGAGAGTTTCCACTCTGAAAGTTCCCTAAAAGAATTTTAATCCCATGTTCAAACCACAACACTGTTATATAACATTTATTACTGTAGCTAAACATAAAGCTGAGGAGGCATTTAAGGTCTAAATATGTGAGAAATTGCCTTATTCTTATGCCTAGAACTCTTCTATAGATTTCAATGTTAAATGCTTTCTTCTCCTCCCTCCTACCCCTCCAACCACAATGATTTCTTTTCTTTCTCTTTCCTTTTTTTGATGTAACATGATTGTATAGTAAAATGTTATGCAACTCATAACATAAAAACAATTTTAGCATGTGGTAGTTTGCCATATTATTAAAATTTCTAAAGGGAATTAACTTTTTGTTGGTTGCATGTTTGTATTTTAATAGCATCATTTTGCTGCCACGAACATAAGCACTCTTCCCATTTTACATTAAAGAGCTAATTCTCTGGGAGAACACAATGAGGTTAGAGGAGGCAAGCAAGTGCTTGAGGATTTTAAGGATTATCAGAGTATGAAAGCAGGTCAGAAGTGGGGAAATAGAACCACAGATGACAAAGATGTGCACTTGTACTTCTGGGCTGAGAAGAACTTCTTTAAGATTACTTTGCCATAAGGATAGTACTGTGCTTCTATAGATGAGGCCCACTGGGGAATCTAAAACTGTTTCTCTCCTTTAGCCTAAAAACACTGCATCAATAATTCTGTTTAATCCTTTAAAAGGGTGACTTTTTTGAGGGCAGCTGTTGGGCTGTTGGTTGCCTTTTTTGATGAATGGTCAATGTCCATTCGGAGAGATAAACTGTGATATATCTGACGGTTTATTCACCACTCAAAAAAACACCCTGACAGATAGCAACAAAATGGCATCAGAGGCCAAACAAGAAAAGACATCGCTTTAATAAGCTGAGGGAGAGATCCATAATTCACATCCAAGGTCTTATCTCAGCTTGCTTCTTTCTGTAACAAGGTTCAAGACTTACACTACTTCTCCTGAATAACAAGTGCATCTGGACTGGGAGAATGCTGTGTCTCTTCACTGGGGTTTAGATTAAGCCTAAACTCAGCTGTCCAGATGAGTTTACATGGATGGGACTAATGGTCTCATGGTTCTACCTGCAGGAGGGCAAATATAAAGCACTTTAGACCAATCTCTAAAGCAAAGTAAAAAACAAACAAGAAATAGTGGTCCAAGCAAAAGGAGAGTATTACTCTTCAACTTGTTCCATCAAACTATGTCTCAGTAAGCAAAATAATAATAATAAAGTTCAGAAAAGCACAACGTTCTACAAGTCTGTGTCACAAATTGTTTCACCAAAGTTTTCCCTAAAACTTATTATTGAATTAGAGACTTGACTGTAGAAGCAGGTAGATGGTACAATGAATAGAATTCTGGATCTAGAGCCTGAAAGACCAGAGCTCAAATCTGAGAAGGGGTAGGGAATAAGTAATAAGTAATAAGCAATAAGCAATAAGTAACTACTATGTGCCGGGCACTATGCTAAATGCTTTACAAATATATATTACATCACAATGGGCAGGTCACTTAGCCTGTCTGCCTCAGTTTTCTCAAATTTAAAATGGATATAAATAGTACCTTGTGCATAGAATTGTTGTGGGCATAAAATGAAATATTTGTAAAGCACTTTGCAAAACTTAAAGAGGTAGATAAATGCCTGCTAGCTATTGAACATTCTACTTTTCAGTCATCTGAACACTAAATGTTAGGATTCATTGGCTCTTTACAATTAGAGGCCTGTTCCCACCATCACCACAAGGAACATGTATTGCCATTTTAAGGTAGGGGAATGGAGAATTGTCACTGTTTCTTGAGTAAAACATTGCTAAAACATTGCTCTTCCATATGGATAGTCTCTCAACATTGCATCTCATGAACTATTCATTCTCATCTATCCTGTGCAATTCTTATCCATATCAACCTATAAATTCATAACAAGTGACCTATCCAATATGTTAGTGGCCTTCTACATGTTTCTGTTGGAACTGTGAAGCCACCAGTGTCTCATAAGAGCTTTCTACTGGTTTTCCCTTGCTCTGGTTATACAAATCAATCCATTCTATCTCTCAGTCCCACATTTTGATAATGTCTTTTTTTATCCTTTCTCCTCTGCAATTTCTTGTTTATAATATGATATAGCCTGCTTAAGGTCACAAGGTACCATTTTAAAACTGGAAAGGCAAGCCCAAGAGCCCTGGAACTAGCATTCTCTTCCCAGACCTCCATCCTTACTTCTAGACTGGCCTCCGCTGTTATAGTCCAAGGAAACAACCCTTGTAAAAATGTGACTTGGAAACTTCTCCTGTATTTGCCAAAGGCCCTTCTTTATCAGCAGCCACAGATAAGGAAAACCTAGAAAGTAAATTTTTTGGCACTTTCAAATGGTTCAACATCAGATACGGAGATGGTTTTATTAATGGAAATGACATTAAAGAAGATCCATTGCAATCTGCTTTGCCACTGTACCCTGAGGACTACAGAGTCTTTCCATCTGACTTGTAGCTGAAAGCTCCCATATGTTATCTTGCCCAATTAGAGTTTGAGTTCCTTGAAAACATGGACTACCTTGTTTTTCTGTTGTATCTCCAGAGTTTAGCACAGGGCTTTATGAATAGGAAGCACTTAATAAATACTTTTTTAAAATTTTATTTATCTATCTATCCATGGCCCTTCAGGTAACTCTCACCTCCAATTCTTCAGTAAATTCCATGTACCAGTATATTTAATCAACCCCAAGATAATCAGTTCTAAACCACTCTATGTAGTTATCAATGCTCTCCATAATTTGGACCCTTTAAAACTTAAGCCTCACCAGGCCTCAAAATCAATTCCCTACTACAGTCAAGTTTGTCTCATTAATGAATACCACATAAGCCATATCCATTTGCATCTCCATGTATTCACTTATGCTCTTCTCACCTATTATGTCTATATTCCCCCTTCCACAATACTAGTCTAAATCATGCCCATCCTTCAAAACCTTTTAAAGTATATCTCTTTCATACAGCCTCCTCTGACCCCTGTTGCAAACTTTGACTCCATACTGCCATAGGGCAAGGAAAACTCTTACAGGTGTTGATTGGTTGTTGTCTTTCCTTTCTCGAAGAGGATCAAAATGACATCGCTATGCTAGAGTCAAGTTTCAGTGTGTCCGACTGTGGCTCATCAGACCAATAAGAGCTCTGAATGCTCTACCACAGGTGAGGCATAAATAGTCCATGTGAACATTTGGGGTGGATATTCTAAATTCTAAATTCCTTTGAGCTGTTTCAATTCTGCTTTGCTCATAGAGCATAGCACCTTCTCTGATGTGGGAACACCATGCTGAGAAGTCCTGTGCCAGTGTCTCCCATGTAACACAATCAATTCCAAAATTCTTGAGAGAGGCTTTGAGAGTGTCCTTGTATCACTTCTTCTGACCACCGTGTGAACACTTGTCCTGAGTTCTCCATAAAATAGTCTTTTTGGTAAGCACACATTTTTGCATTCGAACAACATGGCCATCCCATTGGAGTTGTTCTCTCTGAAGCAGAGTCTGAATGCTTGGCAGTTTAGTTCGAGTAAGGACCTCCGTGTCTGGTACCTTATCCTGCCAGGTGATTACAGGTGTTAAAGACTCAGGGATACATCTGGGCTAACTCTCCATACTCCACTTTCTTCCTTTGAGTGAATGCAGAGCTTCCCATCTGTTCCCCTGGGTCTTCATTTTCACTGTCAATGTATATGTTATGGATTACTCTCGTTCAGAATACTTGCAGAAAGAAATACTGATTTCCAATTTTTCTCCTATATTGTTAGCTTCGAAACAAAGCCTGAAAAGCTTCTTTAGATTTTCTAAGAGTTTTTACTGGTAGTAAGTACAAGGTAACATACAAGGGCATCAAGATGTGGTGTGAAGATAAATCAATTGAACACATCCCAGCATGGTTATAGGTATAAATCTCTTTTTCAACTTCTAACTGATATTTTATAAGAAGTAGTTGATTCCACCTTTTTTATCATGGGAACATCATCTCTCCCTGTACTTCCTCATTTTTCCCTCTGTTGGGGGTAGTGAAATTAAAGAGCCAATTATTTGGTGGGATATAGGCAGAATGTGCAGCACTAGCTGCAGTCCCTCCATGTAATCACGAGGGATCCTTATTGACAAATAGTGCTCCTGGGGTTATAAGAGGAATCAATGAGTTTGATCTAGCATGTACAGGTGAATAAATCTGAAACTGATGGGGGGACATTTGGTGATAACATACTCTGCACAAATCTCAAGAGATATGGATGCTCCAGACCTAGAAAGTCTCATTCAATTCAATAAATATTTATTAAGCACCTACTACGTCTCAGCACAGCTAAGTGTTGGGGATACAAATAGGGAACAAAGAAAGTCCCTACCCTGAAAGAAGGGGCAGTAGGTGGTCGAGTGGATAAACTGCCAGCCAGGGCTGTAGTCAGGAAAACTTGAGTTCAAATCGAACCTCAGACACTTGCTAGCTGTGTGACCCTGAGGGAGTCACTTAACCCTGTTTCCTCAGTTTCCTTATCTGTAAAATGACCTTGAGAAGGAAATGGCAAACCACTCTAGTATCTTTATCAAGAGAATCCTAAAAGGAGTCATGAAGAGTCATGCACAACCAAAATAAAAGACTAACAAACTCTGAAGGAGATTATAGTTTAATAAATCATGGGCCAACCTACAGCTAGATAAAATATCTTTGAAGTTGAGGATTACTTGATGATAGTAGACATTTATATCGCACCTCCTTGTGGCAGGCACTCTGCTAAGTATTTTTACTTTTACTATCTAATTGATCCTCACGAGAACCCTGCTAGGTAGGTACTATTAGAATTCCCATTTTACGGTTGAGGAAACTGAGATGGACAGAGATTAAGTAACTTATTAAGTGGCAAATTACAGATGTAGCAAGAGAAGCAAAACAGGTACTGAGGAATAAGGTACAGCTGATCCCTAAACCCCAAATGTCAAGCAAGCTAAAGAATCAGGGAATTTCAGGATGCCAAGTGTCTTAAATGAGGATTCAATGATCAGTGAAGTCTAGAAAATCTAAATGGATGAAACCCTGTGGCCAAGGAAATGATCAATCACTCAATCACAATATTAATGAAGTACCTATTGTGTGGTCCCTTGCTAACTTTCCAGCTTTCTTAGAGAGGGTGCCTAGGGCAAGTATCTCGTAGTTTCCCACCTTGTCACTCTCCTGGTCTTCATCATGGTCTCCAGAAACACAACATCCTGTAAGTTCATATAAACTTCTAAAACTCACTACCTCCTCTATACTTCCTGCCCTGGGGGTCCCTCTCTCCCTTTGACTGGAGAGGATGGAGGGTCAACATCAAAAAGCTCCTCTCTCTTTTCTGCTTCTTTTTATGTGTTGTCTTCCGTCATTTGATTATGAGTTGTGCTGATTTTAGTTGAATGAGTATGATATATAGGGAAGAGGAGGGATGGGAATAAATATGTATATTGTACCTCCTGTTGGTCATGAACCGTGCTAAGTGCTTTTACTAATATTATTTCATTTGATCCTCACAACAATCCTGTGAGGTAGGTACTACTATTATCCCCATTTTCCAGTTGAGGAAAACAGAGGTTAAGTGACTTGCCCAGGGTCACATAGCTAGTAAGTATCTGGATTTGAAATCCATTAAGGCTATATTTGAACTCAGGTCTTCTTGACTCCAGGCTCAGTGTTCTGTCCACCGTGCCACTATCTGCCTGATAATCATTGTAGGGCCCTGTATCAGGAGGGCAGAGTTTATAATCTCAAAGAGGATCATAAACATGTCTGAAAGGTTCGGAACCGCTGGATATAAGAAACTCTCAAAGTAGAAGGCAGAAGAATCAAAACATTTATTTAGGCTCCACAGTAACCAACCCATGAACCAGAAGCCCCATTTTGATATGTTGATCAAAATCTTCCAGGCCCAATAAGTACGCCTTGCAAGAGTAACCAGGAGGCTACAGAGAAGCATGATTGCGTAAAGCAAAATCATGCTTCCCCCTCGATGGTAATAAGATTACCCACTGGCCTGAAGTCTTTGTTCAGCTTCCTCCCGTAGATCAGCTCTGCTACTGGCAGCTCCTGCCTCAGCTGTGTCTGTGTCTGTAACTGAAGCTGCAACTGAAACTGACGATGTAACGGTCGCTGTAACTGACGATGTAACTGTCGCTGTAATGGCCTGAAGTCTTTGTTCAGCTTTCTCCCGTAGGTTAGCTCTGCTACTGGCAGCTCCTGCTTCAGCTGTGGCTGTAACTGACGTAACTGTCGTAACTGCCTCTGTAACTGTCGTTGTAACTGTCTCTGGCTCCAACCGGAAAAGGAAAAGAGAGGATCTTCAAGCTGTCCTCTCCCCTCTTATAGAGTTTTTGACATCATCAAGCACCGCCTAAACGACCAGGGCCGATTGGTTCTTGACTTGGCCCCTCCCCCTAGCATAGCCGTTAACACCTCCCCTCAGCCAGCCCCATGACTCCTCACACAGGAAGCTGTCCGCTTCCCGGCATGCTCCCCGGGCCTCCTGCCCCGGAAGAGCAAGCCACAGTGTCCAGAGGCTCAATGAGGCAAGCTGAGCCATTCAAAGAAAACAAAAGCCATTATGGCTACACTCCACCCCTTGTTATAGGATACATAATCTAATCAGCCATGTATCCTAGAACATACATTGTGATCCAATTACAAAGGAAACTAAAACATATCATTCATTATAAAGCAAAACATATCATTCAGTGACATTCCCAAACATTGGTTAACGATTCAAATGCGATCCACCCCTAGGTCCCAGCAAGATAATCTCTTCAATCAATCATCCCCAAAATAATTATTAATAATTCAAATGTCCACCCCTAAATCCTTGTATCCATTACATAGGATCAATAATATCATAACAATAAAAAAAACACAGCAAGGATAACACAAAATAAGTAAACAGAACACTATCATCATTTCCACCCCCCTTGAACGATTGGGGCTCAAAATCTTGGGGTGAGGGGTGAAGGTCTCATTTTCCATAGCTTCTTCATGCTGAAATTGGATGTAGAGATGGCCCTGCCCCCAAAAAGTCCCATTCCAGAGGTCATTTCTTTAACGAGCTGGCAGGAATTCCAAGAATACTACATGCTTAGGCAGTCACCGGAAAGTGCAGGGTGCTTAAGCCTGAAGGAAACAAAACTAGCAACAAGGTTAGCCAAAACAAAGGACAAAAAGAATAGACAAGTATGGACTATAATTCTTCAAATAAAATCATCTCAAGTTTGGTTGAGATTTCAGTTATGCAAAGATCCAACATCAGAGCCAAACTCAGGTGGGAAATGTTTCTTTTCAAAAGGAACATAATGAGGAAGCCAAGAGGATCCCACCCTAGATAGAGACTAAGATTGTCCTCCCAGCCTTTCCCCAAATGTACAAGTTTTCATCCGTTGATCACACAAGGTCACCTTCACTCTGAGTGGCTTGTGGGCTTGCAGGAGCAGTTCTTATTTCCCTATCTCTCCTGTTATCAAGGCCTTTATCTCTGTACATTCTATATAATTCATTGGTTGGAATTCCATCTATCATTTCAAAACCTACTCCTGCTCTCAATAAAGCAGTAAACATTTCTTTCCTTGTTACTCTCCTTTGGCGCCAAGTTTGCTGGTTATTCACCCTTCTCTCTCGAGGAGATCTATCCCTTCCCCAGTCACCTAAGTCATATAACTGTAAAATCTTATTTATCACTGTTGTAAGACGGCTCCCTACTTCTCCAAGTAATAAATTCAAAATTAGTTGTTTATAAGCAGGGGGAGCTGTCCTAATTATTAAATTCCTATGAGGCAGTTCCATTGAATCATTGTAATATTTGTCTGCAGTTCCTACCATAATGGCAGTCTTCATTACCTCCTCCTTTAGTCTCATGATACAATCTCTAAGTGAATACCAGGGTCTGTGCTCAGTGGGCCACATAGAATCAGTAGCATATCTCTTATTGCATCCCACAGCGGCTAATGCCAACAGAGTAGTCCTGCTATCACCATCTCCTTACTGATGATGTTCCCTAAAAGCTTGTTGAACTAGAGGATCATGGCTGATACCTATGAATCTCATGCAGTCTGTCCCATCTACTGATATTCCACCGGCCCCTTGATCACTGAGTCTTACCATCCAAGATATCAATGGTTCTCCTATTCTTTGGCTGAATCTACTCAAAATATCTGTGACCTCTTGCGGTGAGAAATCTTCCTGAATTTCCCTTGTAACTGAATCTTCACCTCGGGTTTCTGTCTTCCTCCTTTGTATGGGTCGAGCCCTTGTCTGATCATTTAACCATCTCCTATTCTCTGTGTGAGGCACATCCTGAACCCCAGTAGTGTTTTGTGCCTCAGCCCCTAACATTGTCTCATTCTCTCTCCACTCACTTCCTCTGCCACCATGGCTAGGACGAAGCAGGCAGTCAGGCTCTTTCTGGGCTGGGTTGAAATGCACTCTGGGCTTTTTTGGTCTCCTGTTGCTCTTAGCCACATTAATAGAAAAGTTCTCATTTGAGTCAGTTTGGTCTTCTGCTATCTGAGATTCCCCTTCTTCCTGTGGGGTAGGAGTGCCCCCATGTCTTTCACTTAATCTCAATCTTTCGTATACTAGCCGGTAGGCTGATAACACTATCCAGCTTTGCCTAGATAGTGATGCCCCTGACTGAATCCCAACTTCTCGTAAACACTTTTCCAAATCCCTAGGATCTCCTCTCCGTAGCCTTGGTTCCCAGTTTTCACAGGGTCCAGCTTTTTTAGCCAATTCTTTTTCTAGGGAGGAATAAAATGGATCCTCCCATCCTGGGATATTCATCTCTTCCTCTGAAATTGTTCTGCTTCTAAATAGAGATCTTATACCTAGCGATCCTGTTCGTGACGCCAAATGTATCAGGAGGGCAGAGTTTATAATCTCAAAGAGGATCATAAACATGTCTGAAAGGTTCGGAACCGCCGGATATAAGAAACTCTCAAAGTAGAAGGCAGAAGAATCAAAACATTTATTTAGGCTCCACAGTAACCAACCCATGAACCAGAAGCCCCATTTTGATATGTTGATCAAAATCTTCCAGGCCCAATAAGTACGCCTTGCAAGAGTAACCAGGAGGCTACAGAGAAGCATGATTGCGTAAAGCAAAATCATGCTTCCCCCTCGATGGTAATAAGATTACCCACTGGCCTGAAGTCTTTGTTCAGCTTCCTCCCGTAGATCAGCTCTGCTACTGGCAGCTCCTGCCTCAGCTGTGTCTGTGTCTGTAACTGAAGCTGCAACTGAAACTGACGATGTAACGGTCGCTGTAACTGATGATGTAACTGTCGCTGTAATGGCCTGAAGTCTTTGTTCAGCTTTCTCCCGTAGGTTAGCTCTGCTACTGGCAGCTCCTGCTTCAGCTGTGGCTGTAACTGACGTAACTGTCGTAACTGCCTCTGTAACTGTCGTTGTAACTGTCTCTGGCTCCAACCGGAAAAGGAAAAGAGAGGATCATAGGGGAGAGGACAGCTTGAAGATTCTCAAGCTGAGCCATTCAAAGAAAACAAAAGCCATTATGGCTACAGGCCCAAACTCTCTGCTCTTTTTTTTTCACACAGATGGCATAGAGCTTCCAAACTGAAATAACAGTAAGTAGATGAAGCTCTTACAGTTTGACACTAAGAATTCCTTCAGAACTTGGATTTCTAATCTCACAAGAAATATAAAAATTCCTTCAGTTTCTGTAAACCAGATGATTCATGGGTTTTACAGGAAATGAAATGGGTTGAATTTTGGTTTCTAGGGCAATGAATATATCTTCTAATTTTCCTTTCTTCTTGGGAAGTCTTGGGCTGGCCCGCTAAAGGATTTGAAGTTGCAGAGTTATGCTTAGAGTTTAATTCAAAGAAAGGCTTCCCAGCAATTTGCTGTCATTTTTGTTGTTTTGACCCTGTGATATCATCCAAGTAGGAAACTCCTAAGTTGGACACATCTCATTCTAATACAAATCAGGAGCTCACCCTTAGTTTATCATTTTAGAGAGTTGCCTAGAGAATTAAGAGATTAAGTAACTTGCCCTGGGTCACACGGCTGCTATATGACCTTCACCAGCAAGATCTGAATCGAAGGTCAATGATATACTATGGTCTTATTGTCTCTCTCTTAACAATTAGAGCCATCCAAGACTGGATGGGCTGCCCCAGGTCGTGGGTTTTGCCCTCAATAAAAGTACCGCCTGGATGGCCACTTGTTGGGCACCTTGTAGCATGATTCTTGTTCAGGTATTGGTTACACTAGATGACCTCTGCAGTCTCTTCCAACACCAACATTTTGTGGCCAAGGTTTGCCTCATTGATGGGAAGAAATATTCAAAGCACTATTGGATATAGTAGAGAAGCAAAAGTTTGTTCTCAGAATGCTGCAGTTGGATGCAGAGTAGAGATTTTAGGAACAAGGATTTAAGTAGTGCTATATCCAGAGACATCTGATGGATGAGCCTCAGCAGGGGGTGAAAAACCCCATTTGAAAAAGGTTGGGTCACTAGTGCCTGGAATTAGAACCACAGAATTGTACAGTGGTAAAGGACCTCAAGGGTCATTGATTCCAATTCTACTCAAAGGAGGAATCCTCTCTATGATGATTCTGACAAGTTATCATATGGCCTCTTCTTTAAGGTTTACTCAGCCTAGGGCTATCAGAGACTGAGATGACTGTTACCACAGTCAAAAAGACAAGACAGTGAGCCAAGGGATCCACAAGGCCTTAAGCAGAGCACCAGTTCCTCTTCTATATGTGGTTGGTGCCAGAAGCTAACAGATGAAAACAGAAAGACCAGAGCTCTTGATGGGGGTTTACAAAGGCTGACCTGTTGCCCTGCTATGACAGAGCTGGCTGTCTTGGAAGAATGAAGGCACAGTGATACATCATAGACTTAGAGCTGGAAGGCCCTTTGAAGCCATGTCATTTTACAGATTAGTAAACTGAGGCCCAGAAAAGTTAAGTGACTTGCCCAGGTTAACACTGGTAGCAAATGACAGAGCTGGGATGTGAACCCATGTTTCTCAGTCAAGATCCAGTGTTCTTTCCAACAAGATAAGAGCTCATCATGGCAGAATGTGAGTTTCTAGCCCTACTAGAAATAAAATCATTCCATCAGAACCTGCATCACAGCAGTAAAGCTGGGGTAAGCATCTCCACAGGCACCATAGCATACTAAAAGAGACCTGGGTTCAAATCTGAACCCTAACGCTAACACCAGTGTGTCTCTGGACAAACTACTTTATTCCTCTGAGTCTCATTTTTTTCATCTGCAAAACGTGGTCAATATTTTACTACCTCCTTCACAAGGTTATTGTAATGAAAGTATTTGGTAAACTTTAAAGTACTCTATAGATGTGAGTTGAGTTGTAATTGGTCTTCTTCAGAGGCATTCCTGACACATCATTGTTTGTGCTTGCCTGAATTACACATGTCCCTACAGAAGCCCAAGGTATGGAGCAGTGCCCAATGTTGCTCCATTGTTGAACGACCCAGCATCAGCACACATCCTTGATGGCCCCTACCAAGTCCCTCCTATAAGGATGCTTAGGTAGAAATCTCATAACCCTTCCATTCAGAGGTCAAAGGACTTTAACTGTGGTTGGACTTTGCCCTGCTTATGGAAATATTCCCCTAAATGTATAACCTTCTCCCTTTCTTTATTCCCTTCTCTCTCCCAATATGTCATGCGCGCGCGTGCACACACACACACACACACACACACACACACACACACACATAACCCTTGATGCTTAGCAGGCCATTTATTAATAGGTAAAGGATATAGCTATGCCAACATACCTCTCAGATGGTAAAATATTAATGCAAAAGCTACTGAAAAATTAAAGTCTGTGTGAACTTCTTTAAAATTATATAGCAATAACTCCAAATTGGGAATGCTTGCTTCTAAAACAGCTTAAAAAATAAATAAATGTCCAAGCCACATAAAAGCTGGCAGAGGGGACCCCTTAGGCCATTCAGCTCTTCACATCCTCCTCATCATTTTAATAACCTCACATTTATACACTTGACAATTTACAAAGTACTTTCCTGACAGTTTTTTCTATGTGTTAGCTCCATTTTACAGATCAACCAATCAATCAACAAGCATTTATTTTTTTTGTTTTTTTATTTTTTTTATTTATTTTTTTTAAATTTCTTTATTTATTTTTAGTTTACCACACACGGTTCTACATAGTTTTGAGTTCCAGATTTTCTCTCCTCCCTCCCCCCTCCCTCCCCAAGATGGCATGGAATCTCATATAACTGTCAAGTATAACTCTGCATTGAATTAATTTATGCACTAGTCAAGTCGTGGAGAAGAATTTTGACCAATGGAATGAATCATGAGAAAGAAGAAACAGAACCAAAAGAAAAAAACCAACCCAAAAAAACAAAAGAGAAGCAAAAAAAAGGCGATCATGTAGTGCACCTCAATCTGTATTCAAACTTCACAGTTCTTTCTCTGGATGAAGATAGCATTCTCCATCATGAGTCCGCTGGAGTTGTCCTTGCCCCTTAGGTTGCTGAGAAGAGCGCAGTATGTCAGGGTTGGTCCTCACGGAACAACAAGCATTTATTTATTAAGCACTTGTTACATGCCAATCACTATGCAAATTCTAGGAATACAAGGTCAAAAATGACACCAGACCTGCTCTACTCTCAAAGAAATAATGGGTATGCATAAAAATATATGTAAAATAAATAACAAGATAACTTCAGAGGAGAAGCGCTAACAACTGTGGGGATCAGGAAAGATGCAATGTAAGGTAAGCGCCAAAGGAAATTAGAGATTGGTAGACACAGAGGTGAAAAGAGAAGGCAGCCTAACCATGGGGCACAGCCAGTGCAAAGGCATGTTGATAGTAGATGAGATGTGGGGGTGTGAAAAACATAAAGAAGTCTAGTTTGTCAAGCATATAGGACAAATGGATAGGACATAATGAATCATAAGCTTGAAAACACAGATTAAGAAAACTGAGGGTCAGAGACAATAGGTGATTTACCTAGAATCATCCAGCTAGTGTCTGAACTAGGATTCAAACCTAGTTAATGGACTAATGACTGAATCCAAGTCCAGTATTATTAGGCACAAATTTTGTAGAAAGCTCCTTAAGGACCACATTCAGTCTACAGATCCTTATATCTAACAATCACTTTGGTTATATGTAATCCACATTAAAGACTGGGAGCATCTGGTTAAACAAAGATGACAGAGTAGTGTAAAGGAAAGAACACTGTGTTTGAAGTGGAAAGATGTAGGTTGAATCTCAGTTTTCTTATTTACTCCTTGTTATTCTTGGGTCAATCACTTAACAGGTGGGCACCTCAGTGTCTTTCTTACGTGTACATATTGTCTTTCTCTATAGTGCGTTAAGTTCCCTGAGGGACTGTTTTATTTTTGTCTCTGTAGCCCACTTCCTAGAACAGGGCTCCATATATAGGAGATGCTTAATCAATGCTTGTTGATTGGTTTTAAAATAAGGAGATTTAACTGTATGATCACCAAGCTCCCTTCTAACTCTTTATTCTATTCTACAATCTATTTTACTCTGAAAATTTAAAGTTTTTTCCCAAGTGCCACACAATACTACACCTTCCATAATAAAGAGGCTGTCAAAATTCAGTTGAGCTCCATTTACTTGGAAAGCAGTAGATTAGTATAGAAAGAAATCACGAACTTCTTTGGCATTTGAGGGGTGCAACACGAGAATCTCACTTTTTGCAACTCTTTGTCTCATCCCAAAGCTAATGGCTTCCCCTGTCATATTGTCTTTATCTACTATGTATCTATCTTGTGTCTCATTATTAACATGTTGTCTCCCTCATTAGAATGTGAGCTTCTTGAGGGCAGGGACTGTTTGTCTTTCTTTGTATCCCCTGCCTTTAATACAGTGTCTGGCATATAATGATGCCTGAATAATCTATCTTACAGTCCAACTGACTAATCAGGAATGAGAGGGGCTTGAATGAAATAAATTGTTCCTGATGACCCATGGTCAGCAATGGATCAAATGATGGTTTGGGATATACAACTAACCTTTCTGACAACAGAAGGAGTTAAAAATGATCATCTTGCTAACATCATTACCAAAGTATTTGCTTTTAATTCTTCACCCAGCAGTACCAGATGTCTGTTCCTTCTCTCTTTAGCACAATTTGTAACTATGTGGATGCTAGACGCAGAGGAGCAATTAAAAATGTTTTCAATGTTTTTGCTGTTAAGGTTTGGGTGTGTTAATGATGTCATGCCCTTTCCATTCACCAAATGAACATTGCCTCCATTTGTTTTTCCAACATTCTCATGCTGACACTGGTCAATCTGCTACTCCTCCTAATGTGTCCCTCGTAGGATATGACTTGACTTCAAATGCAGCGTTCTTTCCCTTATTTAGCATTACCTTCTCATTCTGCTCTACTCTGACTTTCATGAGACTCCTAGGGACTTCACAAATGAATTACCAATAGCTACAACTCCCCTGTCTGTTACCTCAAAACTAGTCTAGCATGTCTGTGTTTCATGTAAATTTCCGTAAGAGATATTTTAAAGCATCTTTTAAGCTGCCACCAACTATTAAAGTTTAAATTGGCCAACTGTAGAGGAGCATTTGCCAAAAGCAATAGAACCTTGTCAAAATCCTGAGCTTTTTCATCTGGGAGCTTAAATATTCTGACAATGTCGCCTAAAACTAAATTCAAGTGGGGAAGGAGGGGAGATGGAAGAAAAAAGGCTTAATCCTGACATATGGGGGAGAAAATACATAGTTTCTCCTAATCTAGTTGATTTACTATGTGTATTTCTGTTTAAAGTATTTACCAAAATTTAATTAAAGTCATTTCTCTGAAAAAGCTGAGGCTATTCTTTTATCGCCATTACCATGACTAATATATCTTTGACTCTCCCCAAGTGTACCTCTGAGGGTGGTAGCTATAAAGTGTGTTAAGATACAATGCTGATTCCATCAGATTGAGTATTGCTTGTTTTGCCCCACAACTTAATGTCTCTTTTTGCTTTCTGGCTCAGCTAAGGTTGGAAGATTCTGGGTCTGATGACACATTGTCAATGTTAAGTTCTCATGAGGGGTATGATGGATCCACAGTATCCATTCATCCCTGTCTGTAGAGCCATGTCAAGGGACAATGGGTCTCTGGCTTCACTGCCTGATCATTTATCTTTATAATTCAGCTTTATCTTGGCTCTGACCAACCCTGATCTCTAGTATTTGGTTGAAAACTAGGGTAAGTAAAAAGATAGCAAGATAATTTCCAGCTGCCATCAATGAGTTTAAGCCACCAGGTTATCCCACATCACTGCCTTGTAGGTGGGATGGTTGAGTCACTGTAATAACCTTTGAAAAATTATGAAGAAAAATTGAGGAATTGTGCCTGAGGAATAAAGGTTGGCGAATGAACCAATTTTTAAAGGAGGAAAGAACTTGGATTCCCCAAACTAGATAAGATAATGAGCTTGACTTGCATTCCTAACAAAAAAAATAAACTTGAACAAATTTTAATAAAAAGGATGGCTTATGAGGACATAGAAATGGAAACGATGATCACTATCAATTAGCATGTATGTATTAGGAGTAAGTCAAGACAGACTAACATTTCCTGTTTTGCATGGGATGTCAAAAATAGGTCAAGGAAGTATCATTTATATGACCTTCCTGAAATGCAGCAAGATATTTAGGACTTCAAATAGATCAAAAAGTATTGTTTATATGATATTCCTGAAATTTAGCAAGACATTTAGCCAGTTTCCCATAATATCCTTGTGGAATATTTGGGGACATGTGGCCTGGATGATATATATTTGGACTTAGTTGAATACTTATATCTGAAGGGTGATCATTAATAGTTTGATACCAACCTGAATGGAACTCCCTGGTATTATACCATAGCAATCTATCCTTGGCATTATTCTATTCAAGGTTTTTATAAATGACTTGGATGAAAGCCTAGATACCATAAATTTCAAATTAGTGGATGACAGAGTTGGAAGGAATAACTAATATTAGACAATGGTTTTGAATTCTAGAAAGCTTTGAAAAGCTCGAACAATTAATAGAATCTGATAAGGTGAAGTGGAACTAGAATAAAGTCCTATGCTGGGGTTAAAAAAAATCCACACTGGATGGGAGAGCTTTAGCTAAACAATAGGTTGTAAGCTAAAAGATATTGAGGTTTCAGTGAACTATGATCTTGATATGAGTTGATAGGATGGCAAAGTAGCAAAAAAAACCTAATGCAAATTAGTTACATGAATAGGAACATAATGTTCAGAATGAAGAAACTGACAGTCCCAATGTATTCTCTTCCCTTGGGTCAGACCAAATCTCAAATATCGCATTGAGGGCTGTGTGTCATACTTTAGGAAGGGTATTAACAAGATGGACTGTGTCCAGAAAATGGAAGCTGGAAACTATGCCATGTTTGAAGGAATAAAGGGTGTTTTATTTGGGAAAGACAGGGACAAGGAACAGACATATTAATTTTCAAGTATTCAAAGAGAGATGATTAAAAAAAAAGAGATGAGGTCCAGAAGAGATTACACTTTCTTGGAAAGGGTATTGTTACCTAAGTGTAGACTAAGAGCTATAGGTGAAAGTCATGAAGAGGGAGATTCTGGTTTAGAATAAGGTAAAACTTCCTAGCATTAATATGTATCCTAAAGTGGAATGAATTGTCTCAAAAAATAGTGGATTCCTCTTTCCTGAAAGTCATTAAACAAAGACTGTAGGGCCATTTGTTGGGGGAGAGAATATTTCTGCTTAAATATGGTTTGGATTATTTTATCTGAGAGGTCTTTTTCACTTCCAGGATTCCAGGATTCTATTTGGTACTCCTCAAATTTGATAATGGAATTTCTTCCTGGTTCCATAAATCCTAATATGTGCGCAGGTGGTGCTCAAAATCTCCCTGTAGTTCCAAGACTATAGACCCTTCTGCCATTTTTTGATTGTACTCTCCTGATATGTGACTGATGCTTTCAGTTTATGGCAGAGATTCATAACACGAAATTTGTGAACTTGGGCTGTTTTTTTTAAGTTTAATAACTTAATATAGTTTCCTTTGTAATCCTGTGTTTTTTAACTTGTGCCTTTAAAAACATTCTGAGAAGGGACCTTTTGCGTTTATCAGACTGCCAAAGGAGTTCATGACACACGCAAAAACGTTAAGACTCCTGGGTCTATGGTCTTTCTCATAGCTATGAACAGTGTTCATTTCCCATTAAAGCAGGCTTCTTCTGCCCTGCTAAAAACTCAGCTCTGCCCATTTTGACTCTGTGAATTTTGGAGAACAGTCTCAGATGACAACACAAATTAGGTTGTCATTGTGTGGCCATCCTCTCTGATCCACCCCACACCCCAAGAAAGATCATACATTTTTCTGGATTTAAGAATTGCTTTCTTGGTGAATAAGTCCTTAATGTAATCATTTTAAACAACTCTAGATAGAACTGTTTAGAAGTGGGTTTAATTGAAATTCACATGTCCCAAAGGAAACTTTACCTTCTGGTCAAATCCTAAATTTAATTTCTTTCTCTGTAACTTTTTCCCCCTATTCCTATGTTATTTAGTCGATAAATGACTTTAGCTTCCCAGAAGAAATTAAAGTTTGGTTCAGAAGGCAGGAGAAAAAAAAAGAATGTGTTAACTTGCTGATAAAGTGACCAAAAATCCTGAAACCTTTGAATCCTGAATCTCTATTGGTCCTGAAATCATTCCTATTGGGAGAAACCCAACTTAGGCACAGGAAACCCTGCCTTCCTCTTAGATGAATGTCAGGAAAAGGTAGCTAAAATTTGACCATATTTTGAAGGACATAGGTAAAAGAATGAATTTTTAAAATAAGTAATTCTTGACTTGATTAGGCGAGATGAAGGAATGGTACCTTAATAGGTCCCAGTGTAGCATTCTGCTTACAGAAGGGCTGGGGGGAGGGAGCATGCAGGTAGAAAAAATGGTGGCAATTCCAAACATCTGCTTCCTGACCTCAATGGGCAGAAAGTTCTCTGCTTTCTTAGGTAACTGTTCTGGAATAAAAGCACATTGCAAAAGCAGTAATTATCAGAATTATTTGGTACTGGTTAGAAAAGATATTGATCAGTAGGACAAATTAGGTATATTATATGCAGAAGCAAATAAGTCACACTAGGTGTTTGATAAACCCAAAAATCATAACTATTAGGGTAAGAAATCACTATTGAAAAAAACTATTTGGAAAAACTGGAAAGCAGTCTTATAGAAAATAGGTATTGATGAACATCTCACTTTTTATAGTAAGATAAGATCCAAATGGGTACATGACTTAGACATAAAGGGTAACATGATAAACAAATTAGAAAAGTAAGGAAGATAGTACCTGGTAGATCTATGGATAGTTCATGATCACACAAGGGACAAAGAGGATCAGATGCAATAAAATGGGTAATTTTGATGATAGAAAACTAAAAAGTCTTTGCACAAATGAAACCAATGCAGTCAAAATCATAAGGTATGTGTGTTTTTTGGGGTGGGGGAAGGAATTACAGTAAGTTTCTCTGATACATAGGCAGAAAAAGCAATTTCACTCTCAAGAGCCAAAGCAACCAAGAAAATCTGACATGTAGGATTTCATTCAGGAAGACTAACCAGAATCAATAAGATAGCTCACAGCAAGGGAGAGAGTGAAAATCCAAGAATATTTATGTTGTGAAACCCATAGGAGGAAGCTTCTTTGGTATCCAGTTAAAAAAAGTAATATTTGCCTAGGAAACAAAAAAGCAAGACCATCCTCTCTAGGTTCTTGGGACAAAGGTATAGGGTGAAAAGTTTATTGAAGGACTAGAGTAGAGAAACCATAATAGAAAGTTACCTACCCAGGCCATTGATTCCCAAATCCAAAATCAAGGACTGGAGAAGCAGATGGACTGGTTGGAATATATGCAGATTGGTTATCTGAATCAATTGTAAGAGAAAGAAAACTAAACTAGTATCAGAGCCATGACTGGATAAGAGGTAATACATGAGGGAACTATGAAATATGGAATTTAGGACTTTGTAGCTGGACCTAAGAATAAGGATTAAACTATAAAATCTTTGCAATTTATAAATTCTTACTTCCCTCATCTCTTTATCCTTCCAAAACCCACCTACCTTCTACTACCTTCTGTACATATTGCCTCCTCCACAATACTTTGAGTAAACATCCTTTGAAAATGTCTACGAACCAAAGAGGGTAATGTACTGTTTTCCAAATAAAAAGGGATATGAAGAAAAGGAAGCATTTTCCTTCCCTACAAGTAGGTGAAAGTAGAGGAGCACAGGAAATAAAAGTAAGATAATCCATCTAGAATGCAGGTGAAGGTTTCAGTAACTTGATTCCCAGGCTGATTTATACAAAACAAAATCTGCTTCTCAGGATGGACTGTGCAAAGCCAAGAAACATGAGGCCCAGAAGTCTGGGGGAGGTGACAGTACCTCCTCATTCATCAGGTCCAGAACTCATGTTGCTGTATTTGTATTGTTATTTTATTTTTCCCTAATCGGTCTCAAGCTATTCCCATTAATGATCCAACTCTTACGTTCCCACCCCCCTATTATGCATTGTTGAATACAGTCATGTTGAGTCTGAATTCATAGCATTGTGACGTCTCCTCAAAGAGGACCAGGACATCAGGGAAATGACGACATGACTTGCGGTAGACTTTGATTTGAGTGAAGGAGGACTGTGCAATTCACCAGCCTCATTTTCTCCTCCAGAGCCGTCTGGGTCCAGTGGCCTGATATTCACCAGGATGACTGGAGATGGCCCAGGATGCACTGGGAGACCCTGGCTCTCTCAGGCTACATCAGTAAAGCAAGATTCATGACCTCAAACATGATCATGAACATGCCTGTATAGTTCGCAATCTCAAAATAGAAGAGATTCTCTAGGTAGAACACAGAGGAAATATAACATTTATTTAGACACCAGAAGATCAAACCCCAAAATCAATAACTCCAGCCTGACACAGCAACAGTTGTATTCCAAAGCCAGTAAGTCCACATCAATGTAACAGCAAGGAAATTATAACACACTATTACAGCAAAGAACCAAGTCATCTAACCTTCCCCCACTCCCCAGCCTTCCTGTAAACACTCACTAATCCCAACTGTCTGCCTGCCTGTGTTCTCTCCCCGCTCAGTTCTCTAGTCTCCACAGCTCTCTGGTCTCCACTCTCCTCTCTGTACTCTCTCCACAGCTCTGTCCTCTTGGAGTTCTTACTTCTTCTCCTGGGACTGAATTCTGACCTTACAATGGCTACCTTCTGGGTGTACACACACACACACACACACACACACACACACACATTTATATATATATATATATATATATATATATATATATATATATATATATATATATATATATATATACTCTTTTTAGGGCCCAGAGGCTTCATGTCCAATCAGCAAAAGGGTTCAGGCTTGGGGCTTAGCACTCAGTAAGTAAAGGGTATAGGCCTGCCTCTAATCAAGCCTCCCTTAACTAGTCCTGCCTGAGGCCCATTGAATGGGGGGAGGGGAGGGGGGAGATCTTTAATCACTGATTGTCATCACAGGCTAAGGTGTTTTCAGAGTCTCACTTTGAGTGAGGTAAAGCCCACTCAGTGAATAGGCCTCTTTAAGAAGTTAATGAAGGGATGGCCTCTTTAATTAAAACTCAAAAAAAAAATCAAACTGGGAAGGGAAGACCCTCAGTATTCCTAGCTGAAAAAGAAACAGTTACTATTTGGTATTTACATTCATTCTGTGCTAGGAGGGCAAGGACCTATTGTCCAATCTAAGAGCTCCAGAGTGAATTGGGTTTAAGGCTTGTTTTTTGAGAAAGAAATCTAGCCAATAAACCCAGTTAAGTAGGCAGCCTTAGTAAGGAACAATAGTGTCCACTCATGTAACTTTTTACATTGGCATAATTTCTTTATATACAGTCAACTAACTTATGCTTAAAATTTCATTAATAATGAAAGTTCTGCAGTCTCATCCTGAACGTCTTACATTTGCTGGAAGGTAGGTCCACAATAATGACATCTAAACAAAATCACAGAATTGGAGAGCTGAAAGGAACCTAAGTTGTCATCTAGTCTACCTCTTACATGAAAGAATCTCCACTCTAACGTATCTAACAAATGATCATCTAACACTTTTTGAAGACCACCAAGGAGGAGGAAAACCACAACCTCCGCTGGCAATTGATTCTACTTTCAGAAAGCTCTGTTGGAAGTGTATCCTATAATCAAGTCAAAATTGGAATACTTGCAACTTCTACCCATTGCTACTCATCCTTCCTTCTGGAGCCAAACATCAAAGTCTACACCCACTTTCACTTCAGTCTGAATGTGTATTTACACTCACATTTACTACTAGTAGGCAATAAGTAGGCAATTAAATAATTTATGTAAACCTGAAAGACTAGTAGAAATCGCTAGTTGTAAATAAAATGTGTTGTATTTGAAACAAAATTGAAAACAGAGGAAATATTAAGGTCTTGTTAAAAAAAAATGTGGAGGAGGTGACTTTTACCACAGTGAGCAATACTTCTTTGAGGAATTAGCAGGGTTTGACAGAGATAAGCTTGTTGTGATATACTACGGTTAGCACCTACAAGAGGAGGTCATCTGACTTATAAAATATACAATAAGGTGAGGATTAAGTAAAAAGTGATTTAGAGAAAAAGAAAGAGGGGTATGAGAAAGAGGACCGGGGGAAGATGGAGGAGGGGAAGGAGGAGGAGGAGGAGAAGGAAGGGAAGGAGGGAGGGGGAGAGACAGACAGAGAGAGAGAGAGAGAGAGAGAACAGGGAGGGAGAGGAGACGGGGGAGAGAGAGGACCAGGGGGAAGATGGGGGAGAGAAGGGAGGGAGGAAGGGGAGGGAGACAGACAGACAAAAAAAGAGAGATAGAGAGGCAGAGAAGTATTAAAGCGATAATATATACTCATCGTTGCTCATGGTACATGAAAGCTACTGTCTGCTTAATCAAAACTGCTGAAACTATTAAAAATGCTCTGAGAACATAATTTTAAAACAGCAGCAATGCACACAGAAGCCCCTATACACAAATTCATTAGAAAAGGAGCTATAGAAGAGAAGCAAGACCTCAGGATCAAGAAATCCTGCATCTGGTAGATAACCTGAATTGGAATTCAAATGGTTTAAAATATTGAGTCCTTGGAGAGATATCGCTTCATCCAGGCAAAGGAGAGTCTTATCAGGCTCCCAGAGTGTACTGAATAATTTAGGAATACCTGGTGCTCTTAAACCCTCAGCTCTTGGGTTTTGGTGCATTAAAAAAAAATCCGAGTAGCCTCTGCAGAATAAAGAAGTAGAAAGAACATTATACTTGAGGAATCACTAAATGAGAGACCTTTAAGGTTAAAAGGGACATTAAAAGTCATTTAAGTCAAACAGTACCTGAGCAGGAATCCTCCCTATAATATCTTTGGCAAGGAGACAGCCTCTTCTTGATTTCCATTGACAGGGAATTCCTTGCCTCCTAAAATTGCCCCCATCTTTGGATAACTCTAATCATTAGAAAGTATTTTTTTTCACCTTTGTTCCATTAAGCCTGAATCTTCCTCTTTTCCATGTCCACCTATTGCTACTAATTTGGGCCTCTGAGACCAAGAATCAAAAGTCTAATTCTTCTTCCAAATAAAAGGCCATCAAATGTTTGAACATGGTTCATGTTGTACCATGCCCCCCCCCAGAAAAAAATATTCTATTTTCTTCATTAAGAAATCCCTGTTTCTTCAACCAATCCTCATATGATATAATCTACAATTTCATTTTGATCCTATGGACCCACTCCAGCTTGTCATTTTCCTTTTTTTAACAATGTTGTGAAACTGTGCATAACCTTTGATCCAGCAATACCACCACTAGGTCTGTATCCCAAAAATATCATAAAAAAGGGAAATAGACCCACACGTACAAAGATATTTATAGCAACTCTTCTCGTGATGACAAAGATTTGGAAATTGAGGGGATGCCCATCAGTTGGCGAATGGCTAAACAAGTTCTGGTATATGAATGTAGTGGAATACTATGGTTCTATAAGCAATGATGAGCAGGCAGATTTCAGAAAAAAAAACCCAGAAATACTGAGGCTGAGTAAAGTGAGCAGAACCAGGAGAACATTGTACACGATAGCAGCAACATTGTGTGATGATTAACTATAATAGACTTAGCTCTTCTCAGCAATACAATGATGCAAGACAAGTCCAAAAGACCCATGATGGAAAATGCTATCACCATACAGAGAAAGAACTATTGAATCTGAATACAGATTGAAGCATACTATTTTCGCTTTTTTTTTCTTCCTCAAGATTTTTTTCCCTTTTGTTCTGAATCTTCTTTCACAACATGACCAAAGTGGAAATATGTTTAACACAATTGTACATGTACAATCTATATCAGATTGCTTGCTATCTTGGGGAGGGAAGAATAAAAAAATTTGGAACTCAAAATCTAACAAAAATGAATGTGAAAAACTATCTTTACCTATAACCGGAAAACAATTAAGTAGTACTATAAAATGCAAAAAAAACAAACAAACAAACAATGTTGTGCCCAGAATTGAGCACGATTTCCAAGATGTGGTCTGACCGAGGCTCAATATGGTGGTACTATAATCTTTATCACTTTTCTCATTCTGGACACCACTAATACAGTATTCCAATTTTGCTAGCTGTTTTGGCTGCCAAGGCACGCTAGCAACATACTGAATTTGGATTGATTATAACTGCCTGATATGAGTTGTTATTTAGCCCCATCTTGTACTGGTAAATTTGATTATTTTACATTTATTCCTGTTTCCTACTTATTAGAATTAGAACATCATTTCGGGCCATCAAGAACCTTTTGAATCATGGCCAGTGTATTAGCTGTTTTTCCCAATTATGTCACTTAGAATTTAATAAGCATAACATGGATCCTTTCAACCACATTATTGATAAAAATATTAAACATTACAGGTCCAAACAAAAATTCTTGAGAGTACATCACTAGAGACCTCCTTCCAAGGAGTCATCAATGATTTAATACCGCTTTAGATACAATAATTCAACCAGTTTAGAATCCAGTTAACTATAACATCATTTAGTCCACATTTGTCTGTAAGAATAATGTGGAAGAATTTGTCAGGTCCTTTGCTGAAATCTAGTAATCCTGAATTTAAAATCCAAACCAATTCATTGACTGTGTGACCATGTAATTTAAACTGTTTCTCCATTTTCCTTAACAAAAAAAGTGAAAGGATCAGGCTAGATAATGTCTTTGGTTCTTTCTACCCATAACAATCTATCAATCTAGGAAGATTATCTCAGATACCACGAATCCACTTAGGAAAGAAATGTGCGTTATGAAAATGGAATGGTGGCAGGGAAAGACGGAAGTGTCATAACTGATTCCTGAATTTCTATCTTTGGGTTCTAGATTAGCAAATGACAAAATCCACAAAGAACATGGGCACATTAAAGTTTTTAAATTTTCCATTAGGGTTTGGCTCTCACCCACAGTTTATTAAATGAATGCTTACTTGTCATTAAGCTGTTTTTAATGCCTTAGACAGCTTTAAATCAAATGAAAACCCAAGTAAATTTAGTTTTGAGTGGCATGTTATATTTTTATTTTCAAAAGAAAAATTAAATGTGTTTCTTGTTATTGAAGATAAGTAAATACAAATAATACAGATATAAGCCACAAGCATCACAAAAGGAAAAAGGAAAAGGAGAAAAAAAGTAGTTTACCAAGGACTCCATGATGGAAGGTAATATCCACTTAAAATAATGGAAAACAGTAATGAAACAAGAAGACCTGAAAGCTTCTTTTCTCCAGGGAGAATTCTTTATTATTTACCACAGTTTCTAGGTACCAGAATTAGGCACAGGCTCACATCTAAAAAACCTGATGTCCTTCTGAAGCTTTATTTAATTTTGCCCTACTGAACTGCCTTTATAATTACATAACATGCTAACTTCTCATTGACATATTCAGAGATGAAATATGTGAACCTGAGATTGCTCAGGGCCTGGGCCTTAATTATCAATCATCCCTGGATTTTCTTATTCACTCTTTGTTGATGCTAATTCAGTGGGTCCTATCATGAGTGCCCCTTTGAGTCACAGTCACATCCTTTTGGGTCTGGCTGAAAAGCATCCTCCATTAAGAAGTCTTCTGTGATATCCCCAGTAAGGCGATCTCTGCCTCCTCCCAGCTCCTAGCACTATGTACCTCTCTTATGCACTCACTGCACCTTACTTTCTCTTATAGCAGTTAGAGTAGTATGACATATCGCCTACTAGATTTTCAGTTTCTTAATAATGATGAGGATTGTGTCCAACTTATCTCTATTTCACCCCTATCACCTCACATAGTGCTTTGCACATTTTAATATGCATTCAGAGAAGTGGTTTTATCGGTATGGGGAACACCTAGGGTAGAAACTTCTTCCATTAACATTTGTTGGCAACTCAGTCATAACTTGTGGTATTAAATACTTGCCTAAGACATTGAGAGGTTAAGCAACTCATCCCTGGTCACATATACTGGATATATCATAGGTGGGACAATATAATGACAGCAACCCAGGCTCAACAGACTCCAAAGCTGATCCTCTATTGATCACACCATTTTTCCAAATTATAGGCACTTAATAAATATAGGAAAATATGTTAATGAAGGATAATCCTTTTCTCCAAACACATATCTCCAGAGGAGGAAAAAAATGGACTCAACTAGAACATTGGATTTGTTTTTATCTTGGAGTTTTGAGCCCTTTTCTTCTACTCTCCAGGGGCTCATCTTTTACTTTATCAAATACAGAATACTTACCAAGGTAGGCTGTCCTCATAAGCATAATGGGCATCCTCCCCTGTGTTCTGATTCTTGGGTTCCAAAAGCCCAGCATGGACTACCGTCCATGCAATACTACCTGTTCAATAACACCAACTGCCTGGAATCTTACATGGAATTAAATCTTTCAGTCATGAAAGGGAGTATGTCAGAGTAAGAGCTCTGAAATAGGGATTCTAGAACTGGGTTTAGTATTTACTAAATGTGTGTCCTTGAACATGTCCCTTAACCTCTCATGTATAAATGTACCAAGACACTCTGAGGAAGAGAAAGGAGTCTGTGTTTACCAGGTGGGTCCGACCACTGCCACCACCTCCTCATACAGCCCAGGATCCTGAGCCCAAGCACTCCAGAAATAATAAATACCATCCCTCCCACCCAGCAGGCTCTGTCCCAGCCTTCCCTTGCAATGATCATCTATCCATTTTTCAGGGAAGGAATCCTTATGCAGTAGGGGCCCCTGTCCCTAATACTTCTTCCTATGTCAACTGCCTACCAATTGCACATTCAGGCAGTTAAACCCAAGAGCCTCAAAAGTAGGAGTTGGTGCCCTGTTCCCCAGGCTACCATCCCTGCTTCCAGTCCAACACCTATACCCATTGTCCGGGGAAGTAGCCTTTGTAGAGATGAGACCCCAACACTTTCTTTGCTGCTGCTGGAGCTCTTAGCTCCTCAGCAGTCACAGCTACTAAAGACCCAGAAAGTCAATTTCAGACACCCAAGTCAAATGGCTCAACAACAAAAATGGCTAAGATGGAGATGGTACTAAAGTTATATTCCATCTACTTTGATGCTACACCCAAAGGGCTAGGGAGAAAGGATGGCATTGGAATAGGCAGGGATAAAGAATGTTTGAAGGTGAAATCCCCAAAGAAATCTTTGCCTACTCTCCAATATTGCCTAACATAGATCTGAATTAGTAGGGTCTTCAACCTATTTCATTTCCTCTAACCATGTCGAAATGTTATCAACATGGAAAAAAGTTGGTGATGATTATCATGTTAAACCTGATACTTTGTTGCCATCATTGGCAGGAGTATAGACAATATCTTAGAAAATATCACTGCCTTCCCTTTGGCATCATAGCTGCCTTACAGTCTAGAGAAACCTCATCTCCAACCTAGAGTCTGCTCCTCCATCAAACTAAATGCTGTGACCACCTCTGAACACTGTATATCACTGTATTTTTAGATTATCTACATATAATGACTGACACCATAAAGTGATAATGTAATTTGTATTAAAACTAACTCTATTTTAATGACTAATATTAACAAATAGTCCAAATTCTTCCTCAATGGAACATACTATTCTTCTAGAAATTACATCGGTTTTATTATTAGGATCATATTTAAGACATATGTTTTGGTTTTTTTTGGTGGGGGTAGGGGAGAGACAAGAAATTTATGATTTCACAGCTGTCTGCTTCTCATTTACTGACTTACTCTCGCACATATATGCAGAGTGGGATGGGGCACAGCTATAGGACAGTGTGACCTATTTTTAGATTTTTTTTGTAAATGTTGTGTGCAGTGGTGGAGGAATATTTCAAACTCTTAATTGAACTAAGCCATCTCATTACCTGGGTACACTGACCGATCAGAGTTTCCATGGTGATGAGACAATCAAGTCAGCAGGTCCTACTGTGAGCATTTTCCATCCCTGATGTTTTGTCAAGTTCCAACTTGCTGATCTCTAACACTTTTCAATCAGCCAGAAACAGAAAATGAGTCATCCAGGAAATATCAGATATTGCAAAAACACAAGGGTGTTTCTGGAACAAATCCAACACCAAAGAGTCTGGAAGGATAATTTGTAAAAAGAACATGTACAAAGATGGGGAAAATTGTGGAATCTCCCATAAACACTTAGGAAAAGCAAAATACTTTAAATTATAAATTCTAGCGCCCAATTATTGGAGATTACAGTATATAATTGCATATGCATTAAAACTAAATATTAAACTTTGGTTAATATTTGCACCCCACAGGAGAAGGTGGAGTACTTTTAAGAGTTTTTCTTCTATAAAAGCTTTTGTTTTCAAAGATAATAAAGCCCTAGTTTATATAAAGCCTCTTATTCAGATGAGAATCCTAAATATATGAAAGTGATTGCTGAACAACCTTCCATGGAAAAATGCAAACACACTTATGGAAATGCAATCAAATTTTCATTTACTAAAGGTTATAATCAAGGCAAAAGGCCTTCCTTGAACAATTATCCTTGTGAAAATTACACACACACACACACACAAGCAAAAACAAATTTTATAAAATGTGCTAACCATTCTTTCCTTTTTGTAGGCATTGGTCTGTTTGATTTACATGATCACAGGGTCAAAAAGTTGGAGCTAGAAGGAACCCCAGAGGCCATATATCCAGCTATCCAGCCTTCTTATTTTACAGAAGAGAAAAGCCTCCCCCTACCAAAGTAAAGAGACTTGCCTCAGGTCACACAAATGGTAATCATCAGAGGTGATATTTGAACTCAAGTACCTCAATACTCCCTGGTATTCTACTGCCTGACTTCAGATAACAAAAGTATTTTTATCATGGGGCAGGGGTGGGGGGGGGGGGAGGGAGAAGAAGTCAGAGCAAAACTTTCTGTTGATTTGTTTCTTTTAATTTTGTTGATTTTATTGTTAAAATGTATGATGTATAGGAATTAAGGGTTTTAGGTGTGATTTATAATTTTGATGGGGATTGAGTTTGTATAAAAACACTTGAAGTGAAGTCAGAACCCCAAGTTTGAATATTGGCTCTACCACTTAGTACCTGAGTGAGTTTGACAAATCGTTTGATCTTTCTGGACCTCTGTTTCTTTATTTCTAAAATAAGACTTTGGGACTAGCTGATCTTTAATGTCTCTTCCAGAAGCACATCTTATAAGCCTATACAGGCTAAAATGCAGTGGGATTTTTGGGAAAGGGTATTCTTGAGAAACCAGCCCCCTGGGTTTCTACCAAGGAATCTCAAGCCCTTCACTTAAGGAAATACCCAGCTCTTTTTTCCTTTGTTCTCTATGAACTGGGCCAAGGATTTTTTCATCAAGGAGATCAAAAGATATATGAGTTTCCCATTCTTGCAATGTCAAATTGTAGCTTTTAAAGATTTTGCCTCTAGTTTGCAACATATATAGTGGATTGAGATCAAATTTATAATCCAAGTTCTTTCCATGACTGGAAAGCTTCAAGTGAACACTTATATGTATTTTGAAAAATGGAGAGACAGCCTGAGGATCTGCACTGCAACCTATGAGGAACTAAGCTTCCTTTGCCATAATATTTTTTTACCTGTGACAATAGCAGGAAATTGATGATAAGCCAGACTGAAGTGTCTTGACTGACCTGCATCAAAGTACCTATGATAGGATTATAGGATTTAGATGTAGCTTATGGGCTTTATATGATATAGATGATGACTCAACAATGTCATCTTGCATTTATCTGGGTTCCTTCTGAAAAAAAAAGATAAAATTCAAGGCTCATGGTACTTATGAGCTGTCAACTCATTTTCAAACAAATGTACTCCTACCCTTACCTAGCTGTAGAACCAATATTACGTTTTCTGAAAGAAAAAAAAACCAACCAAAATCTTAATTGTAATGGTTTTTGTCTAATCATGTTTGCCTTGGCTATCAAAGGTAAATACAACTTCCACAAAGCTTACGTACCAAATTGCAATAACGGCCTCAGATAGAGCACTAACCTTGCCCTCAGAGACATTGCAAAGGTTTGCCCTCCCTCCAGAAGGAATGATGACTTCTTGTCTTCTTCAGTGGTGAAAGCCAGCCAATGATCACCCAGGGTCATCACATCTCCTATTTGGATGGAGCTATGGATTTCTTGTGTGTGGAAGACAAGCTTGGCTTGCCTCTATTTTTACTCAGGCCTTTATACAGACAACCAGTTTATGCCTACAGGGTATTTAATATTTTACAAGTTTGCATCAATTTCTACAATTTATGTTACTAAAAATAGTCTCCAGTCTTCCGAAATAGAAGTCTAAACTTCCTGTGTCTCCCTATTTGAAGAAAATAACATTTTAATATCTGCCTCAAGGTTGTCCCCCCTTCTCCCACTCTACCCCATTTGTGAGTTTCCTAAAATTTCTGTCTGAATTTAATTTGGCCTCTGTCGAACATTTCATCATATGTCTGTTCCCTGGACTGCAATCTCTGTTCACAGGAAAGGAGAAAGGAATAGAAAAAGGAATAGAAAGAGAGAAGGCTAAATAGCTACTAAAGTGATACCTTACCTAGCTTTTATGTTATGTCTTCTTCTCTTCAGTTTGCTTTCATGTGCATCCTTTCATTCAATTATTATAACAGTCTTGGAAAATAGAACATGAAGCAATTATTATTTTCATCCTATAGATAAGAATAAATCTTGATCTGATGCTTCATTCTGGTGTGTAGGTTCCTATGAGAGGCAGAAGTTCATAGTGGGAGGATAATGGAATTGAAGTCAGTCCGTCAACAAACATCTACTGAAGGGTTTACTACGTATGCTTCAGGAACCATGTTAAGTGCAAAGGTAACAACATGTTCTCTACTAATGGGAGCACCCTCAAAGTATTCATAGTCTAATAGGGGAGTTACCATTGCAAACAAGTATGCACATGCAAGGTGTGTGTGTGTATGTGTGTGTGTGAATGTGTGTATATACATATACACACATTCACACACACAATACACATGTATACATACAGACAGAGAAAGGGACAGAGAAGGAGAGAAAATGGAAGGTAATCTCAGATAGAAGGCATTAGCATTGGCATTAGCATTGGGAGGATAGGGCAAAGCAGGGGGGGCATGGAAAGACCTCCTGCAAAAGGTAAAAATTAAGCTGATTATTAAATGAAGCCATTGAATCTAGAAGACAGAGGATAAGAGGGAGAGAATTCCAGGTTTGGGGGATAACCGGAGGAAAGGCAGGGAGTCAGAAAATGGAGAGCTGAGCACTAGGTAGCAAGAAGGCCAGTGTCATTGGATCATAGTATATATGGAGGGGAGTAAAGCATAAGAAGACTAGAAAGGGGCAAGAAGGGATTTGAATACCAAACAGAGTTTCTCATATTTGATCCTGGAAGTGCTGCTGGAGTTTACTGAGCAGAGAGGCAAAATAACTTCTTTAGGAAAATCACTCTAGCAACCAGTGGAGCCTAGATGAGAGTAGGGAGAGACTAGTATTAGTTCAAATCTTGCCTCCTATGTTTGATAGTTAGAGACAAGTCAATTAAGCTTCCTAAGCCACAGTTTACCCAGTTGAAAAATTATAATTCCTCACCTAGCTGTCATCAGGGTCAAAACAGATCATCTTTATAAAGTCCTATGTAAATGGCAAGAGACCTTAGAG
Source organism: Trichosurus vulpecula (assembly GCF_011100635.1). Classification (NCBI taxonomy): domain Eukaryota; kingdom Metazoa; phylum Chordata; class Mammalia; order Diprotodontia; family Phalangeridae; genus Trichosurus; species Trichosurus vulpecula. The sequence goes on from NC_050580.1 coordinate 69,278,766, forward strand.
ATCATTTAGTCCAGTCTCTTTGCTTTCTTTATGAAGAAATTGAAGCCTAGAGAGGTTAAATGACTTTCTTGTGGTTACCCAGATAGTAAACAGCAGAGTCAGAATTTGAACTCTGGTCCTTTGACTCCAAATAAAGTACTGCCTTGAGAATAACCAGAGAGTCCACTCAATCATCACAAACCTGGAAAAGCTCTAGGTACAGGTTCAGAGATGAACTGTGTGGCTGCTGTCTGAGGGACAGCCTACTCAGTTCAGAAAGGCTTATCATCAAGGGGCAGAGCCAAGATGGCAGCTGGAAAGCAGGGACTAGAGTAAGTTCCCCACCAAGTCCCTCCAAAACCTTATAAAAAATGGCTCTGAACCAATTCTAGAACTGCAGAACCCACAAAATAGCAGAGGGAAGCAGGGCTGCAGCCCAGAACAGCCTGGATGGTTGCTGGGTGAGGTCTTTCGCACACAGAGCTGGGAGCGGAGCGGAGCCCAGCATGAGCCACACGGACCAACCAGACCAGAAGCCGGGCAGAACAGGCCCTAGCGCCCTGAATCAGTGAGCCCAGGACAGCTTGGATGGTCTCTGGGTAAGGTCTATCCTGTACGGAGCTGGGAGTGGAACAGAGCAGAGCCCAGCATGGGTAGCACGGACCAACCAGACCAGGAACCAGGCACAGCGTGCCCTAGCACCCTGAATCAGTGAGCTGCAGCAGTTACCAGACTTCTCAACTCACAAACACCAAAGACAATAGAGAAGGTCAGTGGGAAAAGCTGCTGGGGAGAGGGTGATAGAGTTTGCGGTTCAGCCACTGCCCTGGGGGCAGCGGAGGTGGGGCAGCTACAGAACTACAGCTGCAGTTGCTTCCGGCTCCAGGCCCACCTGGTGGGAGGAATTAAGTGGTGGATCAGAGCAGGAGTGAAGAGCCTGCTGAAGATTTAAGTCCAGTCTGGGTTGGGCGTTCTTAGGGAAGGAGGAGTGCTGGTGTGGCAGTGCATCCCCTCAAGCTTGGAACATAGTACTCTTTACTCTCCAAGCAGTCATATCCCGCTGAAAAACTCAAGGATCAAGTAAGTTGGCTTGGAACATGGCCAGGCAGCGAAAATGCACCCAGATTCAGTCTCAGACTGTGGAATCTTTCTTTGGTGACAAAGAAGACCAAAACATACAGCCAGAAGAAGTCAACAAAGTCAAAGAGTCTACAACAAAAGCCTCCAAGAAAAACATGAACTGGTCTCAGGCCATGGAAGAACTCAAAAAGGATTTGGAAAAGCAAGTTAGAGAAGTAGAGGAAAAATTGGGAAGATAAATGAGAAGGACACGAGAAAGGCTTATCATTAGGGTCAGTCAACAAGCATTTGACTGCAGAATATGAAGTTTGGGGCAAGTCTGGATGGCTACCTCATAGATCTTTATTAGTGGAAGCAATGGAATTGTGAGTAGTGAGGTTGGGGGAACAAATCAATGAACTTTTCCTGGCTTGGTTTTCCTTATTGGTCAAATGAAGGAGTTGTACTTGATTGGGACGTCTTAACATCTTTTATGTTGTGGACCCTTTTGTATTCCGATATAGCATATGGGCCCCTTCTTCAAATGATGATTTTAAATATATAGAATAAAATAAATAAGATTATAATAGAAATCAAGTATATTAAAATACACTTATTTTTTAAAAAGTCAGATTCAAAGATGTTGGATTAAGAAACCTTGGACTAAATGATCTCTAAGATCTCTTTAGATTTAAACTCCTGATTCAAGATGGCCTTAAGGTCACAAAAATGTGAAGTTCTAGGTGAAGGAACTGGGAATAGAATCCATGTGTCCTGATTCTCCCTAAGTGCTATTATTATTATCATTTTATAGCTAAGGAAACTGAGGCAAGCAGAGGTTAAGGTCACACAATTATCTGTCTGAGGCTAGATTTGAATTCAGGTCTTCCCGACTTCCCAATGATCTTATCCACTGCGCCACCTAGCTGTCCTATTTGTAAATCAATTTTTTATGGTGAGATACAATCTGCTTCTTTGCCACTTTTCCAAACCAGTTACAGCTGAGCATTCTAAAGTAGAACAAAACAAGTCTGCTCCCTCTTCAAAATAGAATCACAGAGCAAAGGAGGACCTTAGAATTCATCTAACTATATCTCTAGTTTGAAGGGATATCTGAAATCATTTAGATCTAAACCATTATTAAATAAGAATACCAACGTCAGCTTTCCAAAAAGGTGTTCATCGTGCCTGTACATGATGACCTTTATTGAAGGGGAAACCACAACCTCTGGAGGCAGGCCATTATAGCCCAACTCTATGATTCTGACTATTAACTTTCATAGAAGACTCGCTGCATTGTTCTTTTAAGTTGTATGATTCTTTAAATAACGAGATTTTTGATGTATTTCTAAGAATGAAATAACAAAAATTCAATTTATATACTTTCTTCCATAATTTTCTGATCTTTATGGCATCACCTCCCCTGACTACCCCAACATGTTATAATCTCCCTTCTGGGTATCTATGATGCTCGTCAAGAGACCTGTACATTTGGTGTGTATCTACTGCTTCATATTATTACTGTATTTTATCATTTATTTTCATCTCCCCAAATTGATTGGAAATTATTTCCAATTATCCTGATATAGCTTGTTTGTTCATTGTTGTTAGCAGGTTGTCTACCCTATTAGACTGTACACTCTCTGAGAGCAGGGACTATTTTTTGTAGTTTTTTTTACCCCAACACACAATACAGCCTGGCACATAGAAGATGTTTAATAAATATTTATTTACTACCTAATTTCAAGATCTGGGGAGGGCAAAAAATATAATGTATATTTCTTTCTAACCTTAACCAAAGTGGGTTCTCATTTTTTTTCTCATAGACAACAAACCTATTACGTAAATACAATTACACCTGCTTTGGTTGTCTGACAGAGATGCAAGAGTAGGAATATCAATAATGAGTCTCATTTATATAGTGCTTTAAGGTTCAAGTGATTTCCTCACAGCAATTTGAGATGCTATGTTCCATTTTAAAGATGAAGGGATTAATGTTCAATGAGTTTACCTCACTTAACCAAGGTCACATCGTTAGGAAGCTGGACTGTCTCATAGCCAGTATTTGACAGTCTTGATTAGTTCCCTCTCAACACAGTTAGTTGTTTCATTTTTTATGATATAAATAAATACATTGATATCTTAGTGATATGCATTTCTTATTTTATAACGGAGAGATGCAAATTTGAGTTGGACTTGAAGAAAAAAACTTCTGAGCATCATTGCTGCCCCAAAGTGGAAAAGGTCATGTGGGTTCTTCCTCGATAAAGTTCTTCAAGTCAAGTCGGAATTACTACTTGTTGGCCATGCTATGTAACAGATTCTCAGCGAGAGATTGGATGGGATGAAATGGGCTTCAAGGTCTCTTGCATCTCTGAAATTGTGATTCCTTGAACAATGATGATAATAACATCTGGCATTTATATAGCTCTAACTTATAATTTACAAATTGCTTCACATTTATTATTTTGTTTCATGTTCACAACAAACCTATGAAATGGGTAGTACACATAATATTATCTCCATTTTTCAAATGAGTAAACCAATTGAGTTTATATTAAATTTATAATTGTATCCAAGGAGAAACTAAAAAAAATTAAACATGAAAAGCTTGGCTAATCCACTGGAAAGTACCATTCACTATTCACTCACTTAGACTAGGGATAGTATCAAAGTTAAACAGTGAAGTCATAGTCCATATTAAGACAACTTTACATATTTATAGTTGGTGGTAAAATAGATAGTGGATAGCATTCCCAATTTGGAGTCAGGAGGACCTGGGTTCAAATTCCATTTTTGATACTTACTAGCTGTGTTATAATAGACATTATGCCTTCAACTTCTTAAAATCTCACTTTTTTCGTTGATAAAATAGAGATAATGATATATGTAATACCTACCCCCAAAGAGCTGTGATAAGACTGAAATGTGAGTCTCATTTGCAAACTTTAAAGTTTTTACATAGATATCATTTACACATGGGTCCTTCTGTTCCCTATTCATTTTCTTTATGCCACTTTTGGTGAAATTGCATATTTAGCACACACTATGAAATGTTATTTAACTTCTTCTAGAAAACCCAAGCCTTGTTTTGGTTTAAATGTCATAACTGAGGAAATTCCTTTTCTTATTAAGATTTTATTAACCCTTATCTCTCTCTCTCAAAAAGCAAGCAAATAAAAATGAAAACAATCTCAAAGGGGATATTTATATCAGCAAATTTACCATCTTCCTTTAAAATGAATAGATTGTAGATAAAATTATATTATGGTTCTCCTGTACCCTGACTGTAATTGTACTGAAATTCCTTTTCTATAACAGAGGAATTGTAGAGTTAGCACTCTTCTATAGACAGAAAGGAATCCCCTGACCACCCACCCACCCTTGCCTTTGGAGGCCTTTACAATTTGTGTTTCATAGGAGCACAGGCTACAAACACAGTCATGGTCAACCACTCAGTTAGCAAAATGAGTTCTAAGTAACATTCCAAAAGAAGAGGGGCATCGACATTAGTATTCATCTGGATTAAATCACTCTCAGGGATATTGGTCTCCTATATAAGTCATACCAGTGAGAAAGCATTCAATACACAGGTGAATTAGCCAATGCTCATTTCTAAAGATTTTTTTTATCTTTCTCCCTATTTATATCAATCACCTCTTCCTGTCCTCACCCTCAATTCCCGCAGATCAACATGTACCTAAGTGTCCTATCAACACTTTAGTGCTTTATCTGAACTCTTTTTTCTTACCTGCTCCATCCCCCCACGTCCCTGAGGAAGGGTTCCATTTTTCCCTAGTAGGACATTTGATGAGATTTGTAGCAAACTAAAAAAAAGCAGTTTTTATGGAAAATGTTGTGTTTCCAGAAGCCAATTTACTGTAAGTTCCTAAGTTGATTTTCCCCCTAGGAAATAAATAGCAAAATGGAAGAGAGAAAGAAATTTACTGTAATAGCTTAGATTTTCCTAGGTTTCATTCTTCTTTTTATCCCCCCTCCCCCTCTAAAAACTCAGCAATCTATTAGGTTAAATAGCTTTTACCATGACGCACACTAATCTCATAATAAATAAAGTTTTGGAAACATCTTCCAAATTAAGTTTATGAGACATAAAATTCAGAGCTAAATGTTCTATTCCATTCATTCTGGCCACTCAATCGCACTGATCTTACTCCCAACTGATTTCATCATTCAAAATAATAACCTTTGTGGTAAGAGGTCTACAAATGCCTAATTAGCCCATTTGCCACAAACGCGTTCCATGGGCAATTAAACATGTCAGGTTTATACAGGAGGAGTGACTCACAGAGAAGGAAGAAGTGACTTTAAGAATGTGAATCCACTGGGAAATTTCTTTATGAGACTTCCTCCTGCATAGGAAAAAAATGCAAACAAATCTTTCTTATGGCCCAATAAACTCAGTGGGAGCCATATTTCTGACTTGCAGTAAAAATCTTTAATTCTCAAAATCCATGTCTTCCATGCAACATCTTTTCCCATTTATTACATTAGCAATCTTTACACTACCCACTAAGTATGGGCTTGTGCCAGACACTGCTTTTTCAAGGTTGTCTCTCTGTTGATTTGTTGCTCTTGCTTGAATTCACTTGGCTTTATAAAATGCAGGCCTCATAGATTTGAACTTGATAGATTTCTCTGAGACATGAGCTCACATTTGAAATGTACTCTCCCAGCTGCCAAGGGGCTTCAGTTTCAGTGCTTCTCTCTCCTAGGACTCTGGTGAGACATGAACTTCAGATGCACAGTAAAAGCAACTAGGAGTACTGTGATATATCAGCAGCTTCCCACAAATTAAGGAAGCATCAGAGCACTCAGGTGTATCTGACTAGCAAAGTAAATAAGCAGCTGTCCTTAGATACATACCAACACCCCTGCCTCCCTCACCAAGATTGTCATTTCTAACATAAGGAAGGGAAAAATCTCTCTCTTTCTGGAGTTCACCCTACCTTCCAGCTTTATCATATACTTCTCCCTGCTGTGTGTACTATGCTCCAGCCTAATTGGACTTCTTACCATCCCTCATATGCACCCCACTCCTTTGCTTACTCAGAATCACAGAAAATTTCAGAAACATCTCCAATGTGTGATCATCTAGTCTGTGCTTGACGACATAGAAGGATGAAGTACCATCTGCTTGCTCTTTGACCCACCAATTATTTAGCATCAAATTATTAATCTATAATTAATTTTAATTTTTCAAAGTTCTTTTCTGAACATATTTCATTGAAGGTTCATTTTTTTCCTCCAGTAGGATTATACTCAATGTCTCTATCTAGCTTATTCTTGCTTATGAGCCTTTATATTTTGCTTTTTGCAATATTATATTCCAAGTTCTCCTCTCCTTTTAGCTGCTGCCAAGGTTGAGCATGGACACTGGTCTCCTGAGGAAGCAGGGAAATGAGTTTCCTGCCACCGATTGTTGGCCTGACTCTGTCTTCTTCAGTGGCTGGGGCTAAGGAGCTGGTTTGACCTTATATCCTGCTATGGGACTTTGATGTTTGAATGCTTTGCCTTCCTCTCACTCTGTTTTGTCTCAGTGTTTCCACGGGATTCTGTCAATCTTTCTGTGGGATCCTGAAATAGATGGAGGAGTTCATAAAAGTTTCTCTCTGGTCTTCTTTATCATTGTTCCTTCCCAGTAATTTTTAGAGATTTATTGGGATATTTCTAGGGGATCTGGGCTCCTATCGATCCCAACATACCATCTTCCCACAGTTTCAGAACCAACTGCTTTCTAAAGCAGCCCATTACTACTCAGCTGCTGGGAACTCTACATTGAGCTGAAGTAGCAGGAACTTGTTGCTTCTGTACAGCCATGAAGTAGTAAGCATCTTGAACCCAACATTTCCAAAACAAAATTCATTATCTTTTCCCCAAAACCTTCTCACTATTACTGCCAAGTGTATTACCACCCTCCCAGTCACTCCCATTCACAATCTCAGTATCATTCTCAACTGCTTGTTCTTACCCAAATCCAAATCTTGTCATTTCTGTTTTCAACATCTCTCATTCCTTATTTTCAATGGCCTTCTCCCCACTCAGACAGTCACCACCCTAGTTTAGGCCCTTAACTCTTCTCACCTGGACTAGTACAATAGCTTTCTAATCGGACTTTCTGCCTCAAGTCTCTTCCCACTGCAATCTATTCTCCACATGGCTGTCAAAACGATTTTCCTAAAATACAGGTCTTATCATGTTACCCCTTTACTCAATAAACTCCTGTGGCTCTCAGTGACCTCCAGAATGAAATATCAAGTCTTTTAGTTGGCATTTAAAGCTCTGCACAACTCACCCTATTTTCCCATTCTTCTTACATATCAATACCTCCCTACCTCACACCACGAACTCTATACTCTAATTATTGTAGCCTACTTTCTTTGCCTCATACATGAAATTCTAGCTTATATCTTTGGAACTTTGTACTTTCACTTCCTAGTGTCCTTGGCTTTCTTCAAGACATAGTTTAAACTCCACCTACTGAAGGAGGCCTTTTCAGGTCTCCAGGGATGCTAGCACCTCTTGCTTTAAGGTTATTTTCCATCTCCTCTACATGTATCTTGTATGTACGTAGTTGTTTGCACATCATCTCCTTCACTATAGTGTAAGTTCCTTGAGAGCAGAGACCATAGAAATAGTCTTTTTATCCCTAGTGTATACATAACACAGTGTCTGGCACATACTAAGTCCTTAATAAATGCTAGATGACTGAATGATTAAGTAGTGGAGCTAAACCTTACTTTCTTCTGTCTCTAATCTGACCTGAAGTTGACCCAAGAAGTAGGCCCTCACTTTGTTGATATTCTTTCTCTTTCTCTCTCAGTTGCCATATTTTCCCCATCTTTATTTCTGAGTTCAAATATGTTATTCTCTTCCTCAGAGCCTCTGCTGTTTTGAAAAAGATTCTTTTTTAAATGTGATAAATTTCCTGCTCTGTCTGATATCTTTGACAGTTCTGATTACCATCCTCATTTCAGTCATAATTTCCAGTTTTATTTAATTTTCTTATTTTTCCTTTGAGCCATTTTGGAATGTCTTCCTTCTGTTCTACTCTTTGTTAATGTCAGAATTGTTCTTGCTTTTTATTTTCATTATGGGTTTTCCCCATTAGATAGCCAATCAATTTTCAAAGAAAGGAGGAAGGAAGCCCACTACTGAGTGTCTCCTGCTAGCACTTCAGAAACAGAAAGAAAAGCACTGTGTATGTCAACATATGCAAAGAAGCAATTTTTAGATTTTTATTTAGGTTTTTCTCTCTTAAACTTGTGTCCTTCAGCCTTTCTCTTGAATTCTCAGTTTCTTGCTTCTGGTTTCCTTCCTTACTCTTTTGGGTCCACCCATTCCACTGCTTCACAGAACCCCAAGGCTGAGTTGCTGGGTGTCCTTGGCCTCCTTTTGTATAGGAGTATTGGGATAAAAAAGAAAGAGCCAGTGATTGGCACAAGTCAGATTCATAAGAAAAGGGGAACTAATGTGGGAAGAAACTAACATCTCTAGAAATAACCAGAAAAATAAATTTGTGTCTAAGATGGGAAATGGTTTTAAATTTGGGGTGAGGCACCAACTGTCTGTTAGATCTCCATTATGTCCCCAGTGAATGTGCAATAGAAGCTGGCTTTGCCTTGCTGAGCCATTTACACAAGACTGAGATATGTAGGCTTCCCGATAGTGGTTGCCATGGCAAATATGGACGACTAGTCTATGAATCTCAATCTCATTTACTTGGAAGTCAGGCTCAGACACAATGCACTTAACATTCTACAACCAGAGCTCCGCAATACACATATTCTTTTTCCCAGTGAATATTAATGGCTTTTCACATTTGTGGGGAAAAAGAAAAAAAAAATGACGTTAACGCTCATACTTCATCTCATTTCTTTGGGCTTCACTAGAAAATACAATCGGATGTTGGTTTTCCAGGTCCGGACAAGACTATCTCTACAAGAAAAAGTCCTAAAGTACTTTGGGTATCTTCACTGAGTCTAAGTGAATTATTCTTGGCTGCCAGTTTTAATCGCTAGTGAGAAAGATTAGACCTTTCTCGCCTGTCATTTTGTCTCACATTAGAGAAGGCTCATTCATCAAAGTTATAGATTTCAGATATGAAGACATCAAAAAAAAAATCTGCCAGTCCTTTGGTAGAAGCCATTTGTACATTGTGCCTGCTGAATCTGCCAATATATGACAGACGTGTTCAATCTCTATCTTGACAGCCTTCCTGCTGCTCTCTGAACCTCAGCTGCTACCGCACATGCCTGTGACAACCCCGAGTCATTAGCCACATCTGAGCCCTGAGATATTCAGGACATTGTAAGACTAGCCTATAGGAAATGATTGTTTTATTCCATAAATTAAATAAACATATAAACAAGTGAATGAATTGATGAATGAATAAATATTTTTAATTACTCTGAAAAGCACTTGTAATTATACATTATCTTATTTCATCCTCAAGACAAACCTGTGAGGTCAGTGCTATCATTATCCCCACTTTATAGATAGGAAAATAGAGGCTGAGAGGTTGTGACTTTTCCAGGACTACACAGCTCACAAGAGCCAGAGGCAGGATTCAAGTTAAGCTCTCTTCTGACTCCAAATCTAGCTCTCTATACACTAGGCCATGATGCCTCTCTCTAGCTCAGGAAGCCAATGTCCAGTGAAGGGAGATTCTTTGGCCAAACTGGCTAATTCCAGAGCTAGGATTTGAACTCAGGTCGCCGATTCAAAGTCTGGTATTCTTTGCACTGCTCCAGAGTCCACTACCACCAGAAGTCTTTCTACTATTTTTGGCTTTATTTCTCTGAGTCTTAAAAAAAAGTTTTAGTCTCAAATATTTTTGTTTAGTCATTTTTCAGTCATGTCCAAATCTTTATGACCCCTTTTGAGTTTTGTTTTGTTTTGTTTTTTTGGCAAAGATACTGAAGCAGTTTGCCATTTCCGTCTTCAGTTCATTTTTACAGATGAGAAAACTGAGGCAAACAGGGTTAAGTGACTCACCCAGGGTCACACAGCTAGTACGTGTCTGAGGCCAGATTTGAAACTGAATCTTTCAATCCACTGTGCCACCTATTAATATAAACAGACCTGGAAGAATCAACTTTTAAAGACATGATCAAGTAACATATCAGTTAACATTTTTTCAAGGATTTGGGGGATTAGAAAGAATGAAACTAGAAGATTAAGCCCCTCCCTCTTCACCACCCCCTTTTACCTGGGGCCAATTTCTTCTGTGCAATGAAAAGAAAAGAGAACTTAGAGTCACAGGGCCTGGGTTTGAAATCTGGCAGGACCTTGGCCAAGTTACTTCATGGCTCTGGGTCTCAGTTAGCATCCGTAAAATTAGGACATAGGATCAAATGACCTCTACAATGCCTTTCAGCTGTAAATCTATGATTCTGCTGTCATTGTTATCCATTGTCACCTGATCCATTTCTCCTGCCTGCCCTCAACTCCTGTTTTCATTATAACATCTGGTTAGGAAAGATTGGAAAGTGGTCCATGAGCCCAAATTATAAACTTAAATCCATGCCAACTTATTCTTTATATAGACTCTTCTTATCCATTTAAAGCACTGTAGCAATCACACAATGCTCAGAATAAAACAGAATCTTTGTACGTTCGCCTTCTGCTAACCATTCAGGGGTACACAAATCAGTGTGTTGACTGAATCATTCTGTTCAAAGGCCACTTATACAATTTTAGGACTCCCAAAATTTCCCTGGAGCAGAAGAGATTAGAAGCTCATCCACTAAGGCTCATATTATCCTAGCAAATAAACTAATCATAGAACAAACTAATCAATCAGTAAGTATTAATTGTCCACTCAATGCCAGGTACTATGTTAGGCATTAGGAGTACAAAGAAAAATTGAAATGTTCCCACCCTCCAAGAAGCTGGGAAGATATCAAAAAGATCTGGATTTCCTAGGACTATGAGCAGAAGGCCTTTATTTGTTCTTCCCTAGGGCTTTTCCCCTTCTTATCACCAACACCACATTTTCTTTTAGCAAACATTTAACTAGCCTACTTATAAAATAATAATGGATTCTAGAAATCAGAGGATCATAGAGCCAGAGCTGATAGGGCCCTTACAAATCTCACAGATGTGGAAAGTGAGGCTTAAAGGGGGTAAGTAGATTGCTTGAAGTTACACTGAAAGAGCCAGGATGATAGATCTAGAGTGGGAAAGAACCTCAGACGTCACTAGCCAGGCAGCTAAGCGGCACAGTGGATTGAGTGCTAGACCTTGAATCAGGAAGACCTGAGTTCAAATCTGGCCTCAGACACTCACAAACTTTGTGTCCCTGGCCAAGTCACTTAACCTCTAATTGCCTTCTCAATTGCAAAATGGAGAAAATAACAACACCTACCTCACAGGGTTATTGAGAGGATGAAATGAGATGTATCTGGCACAAAAGAGGCACAATATACACGGTTATTCCCTTCCCTTTACCCATCTAGTCCAACTCCTCATTTTACAGAGGAAGAAAATGAGGGAAAGGTTAAGTGGAAAGGAAGGAAAGAAGGAAGGAAAGGAGAGAAGGAGAGAAGGAGAGAAGGAGGGAGGGAGGAAGGAAGGAAGGGAAGGAGAGAAGGAGGGAGGGAGGGAGGAAAGAAGGAAGGGAAGAAAGGAAAGAAACATTTATTTGGCACCTACTATGTGCCAGGTACCATGCTGAGAACTTTTTGGATATTACCTCACTTGATCCTTACAGCAATCCTGTGAAGTAGGTGTTACTAATATTTCTATTTTATAGTTGAAGAAATTGAGATGGAGATTAAGTGACTTACCCAGGGTCACACAACTAGGAGGTATATGAGACTAGATTTGAACTCAGGTCTTCCTAGCTCAAATGTTCATTATGCCACCTGCCAGGATTGATTAAATTGGCAGTAATAATCAGAGTCAGAATTGGAAGCTAGGTCTTCTGACTCCAAATGGGATGCTTTATTCACTGGGCCAGGCAGCTTCTCTAATCTAATCTAAACCGTCCCCCCCATTTTGCAGATGAACAGTTCATACTTGTAATTAATTGCACATTTATTAATTTATTAAGCACTTCACAAGAAGCTTCTGGTTCAGTCAATGTAAGGAATATCGTCTCCATTTTTAAAATGAAGGAACAGGGGATCAGAAGAGATTATTTGGTGAGAAAGACCCTCCTGGTATGGTTTGTAATTGTCCAGACAGTGCTTGATTCTAAGTCTTCTGACTCCAAGTTTGGGTCTCTTCCCAACATCTTATGCCTCGTTTTGGCTAAGACCTAGAGCAGTGGAACATCTTGCCGGGGGCAGACATTCAGGTTGTGTCAGACATCCAGGTTGTGTCAGAATCCTGCCTAAAATCTCAATCTCCCAGTTACTCCTCAAGTGTTCTTTCAAATATACCCAATTGCCTCCTACTGAGGGCTCGCTTTTATTCAGGGCTCTCTGCCCCCTTGGGCCCTAGTTAATTCATTGGGGGGAAAAACAGTGTAAGTTTGCTTTTCCAGTGAGAGGTTAATAATAATTAAGAAAACCTAATGATTAATTACTCCTCCCAGAATGCTATACGTTCCCTCTGAGGTAATGAGAAGGCAAAGGAGAATTAGCTCTAAGTTCACAGCCTGTAAGATAGGATTTTTGGAAAATTTGAGTATTCTTTGGCAAAAAGACTACTCAATTCAGTTCAACAAGCTTTATTTAGCATCTTCTATGCCTGTGTGTAAGATAAATTTGGGAAGGTTCTGAAGAAGCAAAGATAAAAAAGCAAAACAATTCCTGCCCTCCAAGGGTCATAGAATTAGAAGAAGGGATATTAGAGGTCATTAGGTCCAATCTCCTCATTTTACAGATGGGAAACTCGGGCTCAGAGAGGTCTTAAGACTTGTCCAGAGTCACATAACTAGTAAAAGTCACTGAGATGGGATTTGAACTGGAAAAGTAGGCTTGGGCTGGCTGTAAAAGCCTTTAATGCTTGTTTATATTTTATTTTGTATTTTATTCTAGAGCAAAAGGTCTTCAAAGAATGGTCTGCAGACCCCTGGGAGTCCCAGAGACACTTGCAGAAAGTCAGTGAGATCAAAACTATTTTCATATTAATGCTGAGACATTATCTTCCTACTAAAATACTCCATTTTCAAACTACATGTGTCTATGACATCAGATTTTCTTCATAAAATTAAACCAAAATAAAACATTACAACAGATTGAATACAGAAGCAGATAGAATCCAGCTGTCTTCTATTAAGCCAGGTATTTTTTTAATTGCAAAAATCACTGCCAATCTCAATTTTTTTTTGTTTTGGAAAATATAGTTATTTTCACAAAAATGTTACTTACGTTAACTTATAATGGGTTTACTATAACCTACACAAACAAAACCTCTTTGGGGTCTTCAATACTTTTTAAAAGAGTAAAGAGTTCCTGAGGCAAAATGTTTGAGAACCACTGTCTTAGAAGCATTTGGGTAGAACATAAGATCCCACATTTATAGCTGGTAAGGAAGTTAGAGTTCATCTAGTCTAATCACCTCATTCTATAAATATAAGGAAACCACCACCCAAAGAGGTTAAGGGATTTCTAGTCACTTAACTGGAGAAGCTAGATGGCTTAGTGGATTGGAGCTCTGGGCCTGGAGTCAAAAAGACATGAGTTCAAATCCAGACTCTGCCACTTATTAGATGTGTTATCCTGGGTAAGGCACTTAATCTCTGTGTTCCACTGGAGAGAAAAATTGCAACCTTGCCAAGGAAACTCCATGGCCAGTATTGGCATGCTGGGATCCATGGGGTTATGAAAAGTTGGATTTGATTGAACAACAAAGTCACTTAGCTACTAAATGCCTGAGACAGGATTCAAACCTAGGTCTTCTTCACTTCAAATTCCTCATTCTGTCCACTACATCATTCGGCCCCTAAGAAGCAGTACTCAATTTACAAGCATCCTTATCTGGGAGGTGCTTTGGGAAGCTGCCATAAACTAAACTAAAAGTATTTCCTTCAGTATAGGATGAATTCATCTGTGAATGCAGAACAAGGTTGTGTGAATCCCATGCTTCATGGGGAAAAGTTAGGTAGAAGCCAAAAGAGAAAAAGGAAACTTTAAGAAACGCCAACTTCACCTCAAATCAAATTCATCCAACTGTAGTTTGGATTTTCAAAAATTAAATAAACATTTATTTTATCTCCCTTTCTTCACCCTCAATTGAGAAGAAGAAAAACAAACCCTTGTAAGAAACGTGTATCATCAAGCAAAACAAATTTCTACATTGACCATGTTTTTTAAAAATGCATGTCTTATTCCGCAGCTTGAGGAAAAATGAACTTTAAGGGACTTAAGAATTCTAATTTTAATTGTTGAGATTTCTACTAGAGAGGCTTACTTATTCTGGAAGCAACGTGGGATTTCAAATCAGAGGCCTGGGTTTGAGTCTCAGCTTTCATCATATTCCCAGAGCCAAGGTATAAAGTCTCTGAAGCCTCACTTTCCTCACCTATTAAATCTGACTAATAACATTTGAACTATAAATCTCATTGGTGTTGTTATAAGGGAGGCACCAATCTTAGAGCAGGAAGAAACCTTAGAAGTCACCTAGTCCCATACTACCACTCCCATTTTAGAGATAGACACTGAGGCCCTGAAAGTTGGTGAACGGCCTAATGTCAGCTACCTAGTATTTCAAGTATAAGATTTTCTTAAACCTCACACTGTAGATTACTAAATGATAAGCTCCCTGAGGGCAAGGATTATGTCACATTTTATCTTGCAGCTCTTAGAACCAAGTAACAGCTTAATCAAAAATGGTGGATGTAAATTGAATTTCTCAGTTCAAATGCCCCAAAATCAGTTTCCAGACTTTGCTCAGCATTCTAAGATGGAAAGATCTCACTGTGTTATTTGCATTCTAGCAGGTACAAAAGTGATTCAGAAGAGCTGTGCTGATTAATGATACAAATGGATCATTTGAGCCCAAAATTATAGAGATCATTAAGGTCAGCCAAGCTCGGTGCCCAGAGAGACCGTCACCTTGATGACAACGAAGCACCAACACAATAACCTAAAAAAATCAGTCCAGTGCTTCAGGTACCATTTTCATCTGGGTGGTCAATCGCATAGTCTGCTTACAATAACTCAGAGGACCCAGAACATTAACATCTAAAGCAGGTCCAGACAGGCATATGTTTCACTTCTTAGTAACTTGATCTGAGAGCCCCAACAAGCTGTTTTCCCAGCAATGGAGGCTCTTGGGAACATCCACCTCTGCAGTCCAAATTTAGAAAAGGATAACACATACCTCCCTTTGCCCACTAGACACCATAGAAATACTGCCAATGTGTATGATGCATAGCAAAACTTTCTGTAAATAATACCCAGGTTGTAACCAGCAAATCCACACTAAGAAACGTACATAGGCTTGATAGTTTTTTTCCCTCAGTTTGTTATTTTTGTTTGTAGAAGGGAGGAGTGACCTCCTAAAAAGTCTTAGGTCTAACTTTTTCAATTTTTTAATTAATTTAATAGATAAAGGAAAATGACCTGTGAATCACTGTGGATTGAGGTGGGGTGGGGGAAGTATGGAATTTGGAAGTTAGAAAACCTGGGTTGAAATCTCTTTCATGTATTAACTATATGGCTTCTGCTGAGCTACATATCCTCTCTCCTAAGTTTCAGTTTCTTCAAATCTAGAATGAGGAAGTTGAGTATCCCTTCCAGGTCCAAATTGATCTCATGATGCCATGATCAATATGACTTTACTAGGTTCAGGCAAATCTCATTGCAATGGTAGTAGGATGAGGGAAAGTTACTTATTTCTCATTCTCCTTCACCCATGGTCAGAGAGTAGAAGGACAAGGACAAGTCCCTCTCCTCAGTGAACTTGAGAGGAATGACATAGATAAAATAATTATAATATTATAATAATTAGATTTTATCATATATTACATGTATTTATAGTAGATATAATAATAACAATAATAATAATTATATTCCATGAAAAGATGATCTGCAGACTTGTGCCTACAGTACAGGTTCTTCTTTTGCCTTGACTGCTCCTTTTGATCTGATCTCCTTTGCTAGATATTTATTAATATGATATGATTGATATTGATATGATTACAAAATATTCAGTCTGCTGACTCTGGGTGTACTCCAGATCTCTGTCCTATCTTTCTCTTGGCCTTTCTTTCTCTTCATAAGCTTTCACTGGGGATCTCCTCAGCTCATTCGATGATCATTTCTCAATGAATGACTTCGAGATCTATGCCTCTATCACTAGTCTCTCTTCTGAAGTCCAGTCCTCATCACAAGCTACCTACTGACATCTTGAACTGGCTTGCCCATAGGCAACTCAAAAGTCAATATTATCCAAAACAGAATCTAGTTCGTTCTCCCCACCTCACCCCAAAACACCCAAACTTCTCTATCTTTGTCAAAAACACCACTGTCTCTCCGCTCCCCCAGATTTACAACCTTGGTGTCATCCTGGCCTCATTACTCTCACCCACAGATCTTGTCAGTTGTCTCCATATCTCTCAGATACACTTCTCTCCACTCAAACAGCCATCAACTTAGTTCAGTCCCTCATCATCTCTCACCTTGACTGCTATAGTGGCATCCTAATTGTTCTCCCTGTCCCAAGCCTCTCTCCACTCCACTCTATCCTCTGCACAGATACCAAAATGTTTTTCCTAAAGCACATGATTAGCCATGCAATCCATGCTCCACGTAGCTGTCAAACTGATTTTCCTGAAGTACAAACCTGGCCATCTCACTCCACTATTCAATTAATTCCAGTGGTTCCCTATTACCTGCAGGGTCAAACAGAAACTCCTCTGTTTAGCATTTAAAGAAGTTCTCAACCTGGGCTGAGCCCACTTTTCTATCCATTACACCACTCCATGAACTCAGATGAACTGGTCTAATGCTATTGCTCCCATGTAGCACTCCATCTCCCACTTCCATTACTTTACAGTGGCTATTCTTTATGACTAGAATACACTCCTTATCTTCATTTCACAAAATTCTTAGTTTTCTTCCAGGCTTAGATCAAACACTACCATTTACATGAAGTTCTTCCCTGATTTCTCCCCAATTCTCAGTATTTCCCCTCCACCACCACCCCCCACCCAATCACTTTATATATATTTTATACATAACTATTTATCTACATATTCCATCTCTTGTCTACAGAGTAAGCACCTTGGAAGGCAGAGAGGTTTTTTTTTTTAATTTTCCTTTTCTCTCTGCAACCTCAGCACCCAGGACATTTCCTGGCATATAGTAGGCTCTTCATAAATGTTTATTGATTGATTGTTTTCTTCAGTTGCTGACTTACCTTTCCTTGGAAAGTCTTGGGGTAGCTAAGTGGCAAGGTGGATAGAATGTCTAGTCTGGAGTTGGGAAGTCCTGAGTTTAAATCCAGCCCCACTTACTAGCTGTTTGACCTTAGGCTAGTCTCTTAACCTCTGCCTCAGTTTACTTTTCTGTAAAATTCGGATAATAATAGCATCTACCTCCCAGGGTTGTTGTGAGAATGAAATGAAATAATAATTGTAAAGTACTTAGCACATCTGTTGGTCATCTTTCATACTCAAAAAGGACCAATGGTATCATGATGTTGGGGTCAGGGTACAGTGAGTTTGACCATGGCTGATCCGTCCACTATGAGCTTGGAAAGCTCTACCACAGGTGAGGCACAAATAGTTCATATGAACATTTGGAGTGAAGATGTCTCTAAATTTGTACATTTCACATTTCTTTGGGGCTTCTGCAATTATGCTTTGCTCATAGAGCACAGTGCCTTCTTTGATGTGGGCATGCCATGTAGACAGTCCTGTGCCAGAGTCTCCCACGTCTCACAATTGATAGTAAAGTTCTTCAGAGAGACTTTGAAAGTGTCCTTGTATCACTTCTGACCTTGGTGTGAGCAGGTAAACATATGTTTGGCATTTGAGCTACATGGCCAGCACATCAGAGTTGCCTTCTCTACAATAGAGTTTGAACGCTTGACAGTTTAGTTAGAGAAAAGACCTCAGTGTCTGGCACCTTATCTTGTGAGGTAATCTTCAAAATCTTCCTAAGAAAATTCAAACGGAAGCAATTCTATTTTTCTGGCATGGCACTGGTATATCATCCAGGTTTCCCAGGCACACAACAATGAAGTCAAGACAGTGGCTCTATGGACCTTTAGTTTGGCATGCAGTTTAATACTTTTTTCTCTCCCACACTTTCTTTCTGGCCTCCCAAATGCTGAGCTAATTGTGGCAATGTGTGCATCAGCCTCATCAGCCATGCGTATATCCCTGGAAAGTACCCTGTGAACACATGTGAACTTATCCACAGCTTTCAAAATTGCTGTAACCACTTGGTTTATGAAAATGATGGGGAAATTCAGAAGTTGCTAAATAAAAGACAACTCCACAGGGTTTACCAACAGGATAGGTTATCAGTCTTTAAGAAGGCAGAGTTTAACTTAGCACAGTAGGTGCTACATAAATTTTAGCTATTTACTACTACTACCACTACCACCACCACCACTACTACTAGTACTAATACTACTACTACTACTACTCATTCACGTCAACCTAGTCACTCTATGTAACTTTACTATTACTGAGGGACAGCTGATTAAATAATGACGACAACAATAATAATATAATTTCATTTGCTTTATGATAAAGAAGCATTTTCACATATTTCTCTCACCTGATATTTACAAAAATTCTGTGCAATGTCAGTGTATTTATTCCAAAGAGGAGGGAACTGAGGTTACCCCAGGAAAGAATTCTTTGCCCATGGTCACATAAATAAAGCTACTAGAGCTGAGAGTAGAATCATAGTCTTCCAACTTCTATGACTATTTTTTCTTTTCTTCCATATACCTCCCACAAACTTCAAAGCCAATTCCCAATACCTCCTTTATCTATCCCTGCATGAGTGGATATTTGGAACATTCCTCAAGATCTAATACACATCTTAGAATAGCTTTGACACCGGACCCAACAAAGAAATAGCATTTGAGAACCAGCTGATCTAAATTTGGAGCAATTCATCACCAAAAGTTTAGTGGCTTGGTAATAAATTATTTCTGGTATATCAACCCATGTCTGTAAGGCATGGAGGGTTCTTGATCTGTTTTGGTAGAGGACATGCCCACAGAATATCTGAAATAGTCAACTCTTGAAAAATACATTAATCCCTTATGTATCTACTTTAAAAAGTCTATGATCTCCTGTGACAGACATGTGATACAGTTAAAAAAAAAACAAATTCCATATAGAATTTCTCCTAAACCGGGGGTTCTTAACCTGAGGTAAATCTGCTTGTTGAGAGACAGAGAAAGACAAACAGAGAGATGTAGACAGACATATGTATGTGTATATATGTTTATATGCACAAACATACACACATGCACATATATGCACTTACACAGGCATATGTGTATAAACATACATACAAATATTATGTATGTGTATGAATATAAGTACATATGTATGTATATATAAAATGTGTCTGCATTTAGATGTATGCAAAACATATATGTGTGTATACATATATGTTTTATGTGTATATATGTATATGTATATATGTAATACTGAACTATATACATATGCACCAAGAACTGTATATCTAATAATTGGGTTTTTTTAATCCTTTATATTTAACGATTTTAAAAACATTCTTCTAAGAAGCATCCCATAGGCTTCACCAGGCTAATTGAGGTGTCCATGACACTAAAGAGATTAAGAATCCCAATCTAAACTGTCTTCCCATTGTGCACTGTCATTCAGGCTTAACTAAAGCAACACAAGGAAATGAGAATAATGTGAACTCATAGTTTGTAAGCAAAAGACTTGTTTACTTCCCTGGACTTTGGCTTTGAACATAGTAGTGAAAGGAAGGAGCTGTCCAAAAGGGATTTTCCCCCAAACCAGGCAAGTGTGCTAACTGCAACTCAAATGTAAGCATCAGAATCCTTCCTAATCCCATTGTGACCTTCAGCTAGGAGAGAATTCAGCAAAGGGAAATCAATAGCTGCTGCAGGGTCTTAAAGGGTGAAATTTGGGTTGGCCAGCCATTTGGAATGGCTTCTCTCACCAGGATTGGTTCATAAAGAACATTAAAAAGAAGCAAGAAGGAAAGAACAGTATTTACCAATAATAAACTTACTGTCAGGAAGCATTGCAGGTGAGGATCTAGAAGTGATTCCAGGCTGACTCAGAACTCCCGCAGCTATCATTGTCAGCAGTAAATCTTTGCTGAGTTCCCACTGTGTGCATAGCAGCATCCTGAAAGCTGCATTAATTTCTATTGCACATGGGTCATCTGAAACACAGCTTAGAATATGTTTCTTGATATACTGTAATTATTGCCTGGTATACAGGAAGGCAAAGATGCTGAGAAATCACCTTGTATGGACCCTCCTATTTGGGAAGTGGCATTCCTTCCATGGTAGATTTTTGGCCTGTATCACAAATAGCACATGTCTGCCATGACTAACCACCTTCCTAGAACACCATTGAGCAACACTGCTTATTCACTGACCTTCACTGACTCCAGTTGTTTACATAATCAATCTCAAATACAAGGAATTAAAGGACATCTACAGTTTTGCCTTTAACATTAGAAAATTTGGGCTTTTATGAAGCTTCATAAGAGTTTGTGCCACATGAACTAGTTTACTTGTTATCCGGGTTGTTGTTTTTTTTTATCATTTATACATTTTATATCAACATGCCAGATGTTTCCCAATAAACATCCAACTAACTGTCTAACAGCAAGAATGATGAATGGTTCATGTCTCTTCCCACTTTTTTGGGTTTCTATTTATTAAGAGAAAGTAAACATGTATTTTAACAGGAATGATTTAGTTCCAATATTGTCTGTTGTATTTGACTTAAATTTTATTATCTCTCACTGTTGTTTTCATTTACATTGTAGTAGTTACATACTTTTGTTTTGACTCTTATTTATTATATATTTTCTCATATAAGCTTTACTATTTTTCAATAAATTCTTCATATTTGTTTTTCCTTACAGCATAATCATTTTCATTATTTTCTTATACACAATTGGCTCAATTAATTCCCCAGTTTTGGGGCACATATTTTGTCTCCAGTTTTATTGCTGGAAATGTCTGACTCTAAAACCATTTCTAATGAAAAGTTGGGTTTTTTTCCCACTTACTAATAAATAACATTTTAAGCATTTTACTTTTGTCCTTTTCAAGATAGACATATATATTTACATGTACATATTTATATAAAAATTAGAATTGTCTGTTTAAAAATCTCTTCTCCATGATTATTAATTCCTCTCCAGATGACAATTGTCAGATACACAATTCATTTTCTATAAATGATGGGATTTTTAATATGCAGGGTTTTCTTATCCTTTTGGATTATATTAAACTATTACAGCATGTGATTCAAAGTGCTGGTCTAAACCTATATTCCACCAAACTGCTGACCAGTTTTCTCAGAAGTTCTTCTGCCAAGTAGTTTATATTCTTAGGTTTATTGAATACCATATTTTTAGTATGCACCTAAAGGAGCAAGGGCTTAATGTTTTCACTTTCACTTTCCTGCCATTTCTAAGTGGCAAAGAAAATCAGAAAAGTAAGAGGTTAAAAACAAATTGCTTGGGTCTCCTACCATAAAGGGAGTTTCATAAGTTCATTCTGGTCAGAGCAACTTTTAAAACAAAGATCCACTTTGGATCTTTGGGAGAATCATGACAGAAGATGATGAGAAAAAAAAAAGAGTGAAAAACATACCTTAGAAGCAACATGGAAAATGAGCTTGCACCATGAGTTTCTGGGACCTTGAGAAAAGTATGGGCTGATATAGAAGATCCTCATGGACTTCCAGTGAACAGATGACTTAAAAATTCATCTAAAGATCAGTCAATAAGAAGTTTCCTTTTCTGCAGGAGTTAGGATAGGGATAGCCTTCCTCCCTATGGGGAAACTCTTCTTTTTCTCATCAAAGTCATTGATATTGGGAAGAGACCTGATAATCTTTCTCAATCCAATGCTTTGGGGAACATCTGTTCTCACAGCAAAGGTGAAGAAGTTGTGCAATTTAAGAGTAATTGCCACCATTGGGTTGTGAATTTTTCAGAACTGGTACCCAGACTCACTGCTTGGGGATTTTAATGAATGGTGTTTAAAAAGCTCAAGAGACATAATTTCTGGGTGATTAGTCACTTTATTCATAATCCTAGCATTTTAATAAAAGCTCTGTGGCACTCCTGAATGCCAAAGATAATCATGGTGGTGGGCTCCTGGCTTATATGCCCTTGAAAAAGGGGTGTTCCTGATGGTGGCAATCAACTCTGACTGGTTAACAATTAATGAAAAAATGAATATTCCTATGAGGGGCTGGACCTATTCTAACAAACTTTAATTATGTCATTTACTTCTAAGCTACCCCCAGCCTTAGGCAATCTATTCAATAAATTTAACCCCACCGGAACCTGAGTAGAGCAAGATGGGTGGGGTTTGAACAAGATTGTTAAGAAAGTTACTCCAATCTCACCAACAGTAACAATCCTTTAAAAGACTGAACTTTGAAATGAAGACAATAGAAAAAGGGGTAATTCTGGATCTCTCCAAATCATCAGTTATTAATAATCATTTCTCTTAAATGAATGTGTTTTTAATTATTCCCCTTCAGCAATGTCCTCCAAGCTGACATGTGAATGAACTCATATAGTCCTTTCACTTCAGGTAAAGGGGGGAAGGAAATAAGAAACTTAATGGAATGGTGCACTGACCAATAGCATATGAAAATTTTTATATTTCCAAAACAAGCCTAAACAAGACAAGATAGTACATGGACCATGGCACAATGACCTGGGAAGCTCATCGATCACAGTCATTCTCTTCCTGTCAACACAGAGTGGTAGATGGGAGACTGAGACTGGAAGTCCCAGGGATCAAGGTAGAGTCCCACTGCTTCTTGAGAGATCTGAGCAGGCAGTTTATGACCATGCAGAAGGGAAGCAGAAGCATCTCAAGCTCAGAGTGCCACCTAGTGGTACATCACTGAGAAGCTACTCCTGCCTACCCACTTTATTTTCCAGTTTTAGTGCCTCTGTAAGACTGGTACTCCTGAGGAGGTGAGAAATACTGTGACTTACATATTTATTCATTTTTAGGTCTTATTTATCCAATCTATTCTACTGTTCTACTTTTCTATTTTTATACAGTTCCAGATGGATTTGATAATTACTATTTTGTAATACAATTTGAGATATGCCAGATCTTTTTCCTTCCTACTTCTTTTTCATTATTTCCTTTTATATTCTTGATCTTTTGTTACTCAACATGAATTTGATTATTTTTCAACTAATTCAATAGCATCATCTTTTTTACTATATTAGTGGAGCCCCATAATGAACACTCGCTCTTTCTCCATTTGTTTAGGTCTTATTTTATTTCTGTGAAAATTGTTTTGTAGTTGTACTTATATAATAAACCTAGTCTGCATCTTGGTAAGTTCATTTTGAGACATTTGATGCATTTCATTACTTTAGGGACTCACTGAGATAAAGTTGACTTACCCAGGATTATAGATGTTATGAGGAGCAAAGCTAGGATTTGAACCCAGGGCTTTTGATCCCTCATCAGCACTCTTTCTCCTACCCCACACCACAAAACACTTTCTCATGCATCATTTTCATACTTTAAAAGGTTACTCTTTTGGAAGCTAATGAGCTGCTGCATCCTTAAAATATATTTGTGATTTAGATAATGGAGCATAAAAGAATAAAAACTGATTAAGTGTAAAAAAGAATTGAGTAAAATCTATCTCTCTGCAACTTCTATCTAATTCTCCTACTTCTGCTCTCTGAAGACAAGCAGAACAAGTCTAGTACCTCTTTTTCATAGTAATTCTTCAAATACTATAAGACATGTATTTTTAAAAAGGCAATCATAATGGAGAATGCCTGTATACTGGTAGAGATGTCTTGAGCTTGATAGTAACGTTAAAGCTGACTGGGACTAGGCCTATACCCCAAAAAGATTAAAGAAAAGGACCAACTTATGTAAAAATATTTATTTCAGCTTTTTTTGTAGTAGCAAAAAATTGGACATAGAGGGTATCCCCATCAGTTAGGGAATGGCTGAACAAATTGTGGTATATGATTGTGATAGAATACTAGCATGTTATAAGAAATGATGAGCAGGAAGTTTTTAGAAGAACCTGGGAAAACTTGTAAAAATTCATGCAGAGTGCAGACCCAAGATAGCAAAGAAGAGGCAGGAACTCACCTGAACTCTCCTAAATTTCCCTCCTAAAAACTTTAAAATATCACTTCTAATTGAATTCCGGAACAGCTGACCTAACAAAAGTTTGGAGTAAGATAATTTTCTAGCCCAAGTTTGGCAGAACAGGTCTGTCATTCCAAAAGGGGGTGGGGCTCATTCCAGAGCATGGCACACGTCATCCCTACACAACACCAGCAACAGGCATTGGAGGCAGGTGCAACAGCAGCAGCAGCTTTGAAAGTTCTCAGCCCACAGATGGTAGGTAAGGGAGTAGGACAACTGGAAAGAAAGAAATACAAAGAACCTTTTGCTGGCACTGGTTTCAGGACCTTCTTGCATTTCCCATACACAGTTTGGGGTTGTGGTTCCAGAGAGAACAGGAGCACTACCACTTGTGGCTGTAGGGAGTAGGGACTCTCTCACAGTCCTTGAATGGAGAAGAGTGCTTGTGGTAGCTCACAAGGGAGCAACCTTGCTCTCAGTTCCAAGGCAGAAAGGAGTACTAATGGCTTGCAGTTGTAGGAGAACAGGGAATCTAGTCACAGTTCCAAGGCCAAGAGGAGTGTTAACACTTGTGGCTACAGGGAAACAAGGTCCCTTCTTGGGAACAGAGTACAGGTTAGGAGAGCAGTGACCACACCTCTTCTCAGGTCATACCATGTTGAAAGAACTGAAAACTTACAGACCTCTCCCATCCAGAATTAGCTCTGAAAACAGTAGAATGAAAAACCTGAAGTTTGGGACAGTGTCTCTTCCACCACAAGAGAAGGGCTCAACTTTAACATAAAGTTAAAAACTAAGAAATAGGCTGGGAAAATGAGTAAACAAACAAACAAACAAACAAAGAACCTGACCATTAAAAGTTACTTAGGTGACAAGGAAATCTAGACACAAACCCAAAAGAAAACAATGATGTCAAAACAGCTATAAGCAAAGTCTCAAAGTAAAACATGAATTGGACACAAGGCCAAAAAGAATTGCTGGAAGCACTCAAAAAGGATTTTAAAGATCAAATAAGAAAAGTGGAGGAAAAACTGGGAAAAGAAGTGAGTGATGTGAGAAAAATTATGAAGAGTCAACAACTTGGCAAAAGAAGCATACACATACACAAAGAAAATGCTGAAGAAAATAACACCTTAAAAAACAATTAGTCAAAAGGTAAAAGAGGCACAAAAATTCACTAAAGAAAAGAACTCCTTAAAAAACAAAATTGATCAAATGGAAAAAGAGGTTTAAAAAACTCACTAAAGAAAATAATTCCTTAAATATTAGAATTGAAAAACAAGATAGAATTGGGCATATGGAAACTAATAACTCCAAGAGATATCAATAAATAATAAAGCAAACTCAAAAGAATGAAAAAAATAGAAAAAAGTGAAATATCTCTTTGGGAAAACAACTGATAGAAAATATATAGAGGAGAGATAATTTAAGACTTATTGGACTACTTGAAAACCATGATTTAAAAATGAAAATAGTCATCATATTTGAAGAAATTATAAAGGAAAACTGCCCTGATATCCTAGACCAAGAAGGTAAAATAGAAATAGAAAGAATCCACTGATGATCACTGAAAGGGATCTGAAAAGGAAAACATTCAGCAATATCATAGCCAAATTCCAGAGCTCCCAGGTCAAGGAGAAAATATTGTGATCATCCATAAAGAAACAATTCAAATATTGAGGAGCCATAATCAGGATCACACAAGATTTAGCAGCATCCATACAAAAAGATCAGAGGGCTTGGAACATAATTTTCCAGAAGGCAAAGGAGTTAGGATAACAACCAAGATTAATCTACCCAGCAAATGAAATATAATCATTCTGGATAAAAATGGAAATTTAATGAAAGAGAGGACTTCCAAGCATTTTGATGAAAAGAATAAAGCTGAATAAAAAATTTGTCTATCAAATAAAAAACTCAAGAAAAGCATAAAAAGGTAAAAAGGAAAGGAAAATCACAAGGGATTCAACAAGGTTAAACTGGGAAGGTGAAACTTGTAACTCTTAAGAACTTCATCATTATTGGGGCAGTTAGAAGGAAGATAGATAGATAGATAGATAGATAGATAGATAGATAGATAGATAGATATCTTCCTGTCTATATATAGACAGAAGGCACAGATGTAAATTGACTATGATGGGATGATTAAAAAACAAATGGATGAGAAAGAGGGATACACTGAAAGGAAAGGAAAGGAAAGGAGAGCTAGAATGAGGAAAATTATTTCACATGAAAAGATATGTGAGGAAGAGCTTTTACAGTGAAGATGATGGGGGCTGTGGGCAATGCATGAATTTTATTCTCATCAGAATTGGTTCAAAGAAATCTATCTTATCCAGGAGGGAAGTAGGAGGGGAAGGGGATAGGAGAAGCAGGGACTGATAAAAGGGAGGGCAGATTAAGGTAGGCAGTAGTCAGAAGCAAAACAGACTTTTGAGGAGGGAAGAGGTAAAAAAGAAAGGGAGAGAGAAGGACAAAGAGGGGAAATAGGATAGGGGGAAATACACATTTAGAAATTATAACTGTGAATGTAAATGGGATGAACTGACCCATAAAATGATAGCAAGTAGCAGAATACATTAAAAAGCAGTATCCAAAAATACATTGTTTACAAGAAACATGCCTGAAACAGACACAGGGTAAATATAAGGGGCTATGGTAGAGTCTATTACGCTTTATTTGAGGTAAAAAATAAAAAGGAAGCAATCAAGATCTCAGACAAAGCAACAACAAAAATAGGCAATTTAAAGAGATAAGCAGAGCAACAACATTTTGCTAAAAGTACCATAGACAATGGAGCAATATGAATACTAAACATATATGCACCAAATGGCAAAGCATCTAAATTCTTAAAGGAAAAGCTGAATAAGTTCCAGGAGAAAATGGAAAATAAAACTACTAGTGGGGGACCTCAGCTTATATGAACGGATGCAAAGTGAAGTGAGCAAAACCATGAGAAAATTATATGCAGTAACAGTGATATTGTATGATCATCAACTCCGAATACCTTAGCTATTCTCAGCAATACATCCAAGAAATTTCTGAAGGGCTTATAATGAAAATATGCTATCTATCTCCAGAGAAAGAACTGATGGAGTTTGAATGCAGATTTCTTGGTTGTTTGGGAATTTTTTGGTCTCTTTTCTTTTTCAATATGGCTAATATGAAAATATGCTTTGCATGACTTAATGCATATAATCCACATCAAATTAGTTGTCCTCTCAAGGAGGGGAAAAAGGAAGGAGGGAAAAAAATTTGGAACTTAAAATTTTTAAAAACTAATTTTTAAAATTTTACATGTAGTTGAGGAAAAAATAAGAGAGAAAGAAACTGCTATTTTGTTCACCTGAGCAATAGCCTACAAAACTTAAAGAGTAATAGTAAAATAAAATAAAAAATAACTCATGCAATGTGAACTAAGAAGAACTAGGAGAACATTGAACACAATACCACCAATATTGTAAGGATGATCAATTCCAAATGACTTAGGTACTCTGATCAAGACAAGATAATTCCAAAGAATGCATGATGAAAGATGCTATATTTTTCTAACTTTTTCTTGTTGTTTGTTGGGGTTTTTTGTCTGTTTTCTTTTGCAATATGGCTAATGTAAGAAATATGCTTTGTATGACCTCACATATATAATAAATAACACATTTCTTATTAACAAATAAATGGCAAATAACTTCTCAAGAAGGGGGTAGGGGCAGCAAAGAGGTAGAGAATATGGAATTCAAAATTTTTTAAATGAATGCTGATTTTTTATGTGTAATTGGAAAATACTTAACGAAATAAATATATTAAAGAAAAAAAGTCAATTCAGTGTCTACATTAAGTCCAGCATCAAAGCATCAATATACTGAATTTCCCACACACACATACCCCCAAAACCCCTACCTCTCTCCCAGAAGCAGGGTGCTACCAGGCCACCAAAAGAAGGGCAAATCTGACCAGGTAGGAAATAGAGCATGTCAAAACTCCTGTGTTGATCAAAATCAAGTTGGGACCATGAATAATCACTGTAATTATAGCTTGGGGGAGGAGGGAGGGAGAAACAGAGACAGAAATAGAGATGAAGATTGAGACAGACAAAAGAGACAGAGACACACCTGTATCGTGTGCCTGCTAATTCTTCTCTCCATTCTAAACATTCGAAGCTCCTTTCACTGATCTTTGTGTCATATTGTCTCAAAGGTATTCATAACACTCTTCTTGTGATTTCCAACTTCCAATAACCTTCTTATAATGTAGTGCCCTGACACAACATTCCACATGTAGTCTAATCCAGGCACATCAAAGAGGGACAATAACATTTTTACACTCGGAATACAATGTCCTCCTTAATGCTAGCTAAGTCCATGTTAACGTTTTTAGTCTCCATTTGACACCATCTATTCTTATTTAGCTCGCAGCCCACTGAAACACTCAAATTTTTGTTAGGGGAGCTTCTGTGTAGCCATATCTTCTCACTACCGTATTTTTAAGTTAACTTTTGAACTCAAACACAGGACTTTACTATTTATCTTAGCTTGGTGATGCAGTATATAGATTGCTATATTTTAAGTAAGGAAGAAATTAGTTCGAATCTGAGCTCAGACACTTAGCTGTATGAACCTGGGGCAAGCCCCTTAACCTTTCTTAGACTTAATTTCCTTATCTGTAAAATGAGGATAATAATAGCATCTACCACACACATTTGATGTGAGGATCAAATGAAATTTAGTATGTGAAGCCCTTTGGAAACACTAAAGCATTATATAAATGCTAGATATTACTACACATGGTACACACACACACACACACACACACACACACACACACACTGGTACACATATTATAAGTTCCCTGAGGGAAATACTCATGGTTATCCTCAAAGCTGTAAAGTAGAGTACTTTCCATATGTTTAAACACTCAAATATTTGTTGTTGGACTAATATAACCCTGTTTCTTACAACAGTTAACAATCACGCTTTTGAGTGAGATCAAATGTGATAGGCTAAAAGTTGTAGTAGTTTACCTTTATCTCCAGAAGGGAAAAAATAAACGAGTAATTCTATCTAATCTAAGGATGCCAAGGTTGCCAAGCAGTATACTCTGACAAGCCATCAGGAGTTGGAAGTCATTACAAAACCAACTTTCTCCTACCCTAAGCAATTTCAACATCTTTACTCAGAGGGAAAACAAAATCAAAGAGGACCTAACTCAATCTTGCTGCCACAAAGAATAAGGAGACCCATAGATGTTTCCCAAACAAATCTGAGAAATATGCCTTTCTTCTTTCTAAAAGATCTCCAAAGTATGCAAAGTTGTTTGTTTGTTCTTAAGTATTCTGGAAACAATGAGCTGTATCTACTTCTTTATACACATTCTTATAAACACACACACACACACACACACACACACACACACACACTCACAATACAGTTGTATGCATCCAGTAAGCCATCAGGTTAATGAGAGATATTGTTTCACTGTTTATCTCACTGAGCAGCTAGTTTTCATGCTTATAATTGCATTACGGAAAAATCCATTCCCTGCTCACTTTATTATAAAAGCATCTGGCAACATGGCTCGAGTGAAGAGTCCATCAACTCAATTATTGTTTTGATGTCAGTCAGCATTTCTACTGTGAAACTTAGCTCAGGGGAGCTTTCTGATTTGACCTTTCAAGTTTCCCATCCCTTTAACTATGCACACCAACGTTGGGGATGGAAATTGGGATGAGAGTAGAGGCTTTGCTTAAGCATCCATCCATTCATTTGCATTTCAGCTGGAAGGAACCAGGGCACAGGCTTAGAGAAACAGTCAGGTTGGGGATGGATTTTGACCCTCTCCCCTTACAGTTCCTCTCATTAAAGAGACAAACAAAATCTTAGAGTTGGAAGGAACCTCAATCACTATCTAGTCCAACCTCTATAACATTTCCCTCTTCAATATCAATGACAAATGACCACTTAGTTTCCACTTGAGAACAAATAGTCATGGGAAGCCACCACTTCCCAAGCTTGCTCAGATTCTGATTGCAGTCATCCAAACTTTTCTTGAAAATCTCTGATGATGAACTCAGAACCATCAACCATAATCTTCTTTAGAACAGTTTAAATTGCTGGGAAATTTTATTATTACCAAAACATTTATTAAATGTCTACTATGTGTAAGGCAGCAGATTAGGCACTAGGACTATGAAGCTAAAAGTAAAATTTACCTTTTTTTCAATGAGCTTACTGGAAGGAAACACAAGTAAGTAAATACAAAGACATACAAATTCATACAATATCATTTCAAGTGTGAGAGAGTATAATAACTGATTATAGCAGAAAAGGCCTTCTGTATGAGATGGGACCTATATTGTGCTTGTAAGGAAGCTAAGGATTCTGTTGGGTAGAGATGATAAAGACCAGATTTAGCATGGATTGGCCTTTCTGCCACTCCTACTTTGGCACTCTGGTGCTTAGCAAAAGATATCTAAACTTTCTTCCATATGACAGCCTATCAGCCTTTCAATTATCTGAATTATTTCCCTTGCTCCCATCTAAATCTTCTTTTCTCTAGGTTAACAATTCTGCATTCCTTTTACCAGTCCTTAAAGGGCAGGGAATTCTCTGACTTAACATTCTAGTAATCCTGTTGCAAAAGGAAGTGAGAGTAATCTGCTATCACTTAGTCCTGTATGATGTTCTCATTTATCTTAGGTTTCAATTCTCCATTATCCATTTTATTGTATGCTTCTTAGTCTGAAAAGAACTGTCTTGGTATAACAAATAGAAATAAAATGAACATTGAGTAGGTCTGCCTTCTCAGCCATATGTTATCAGCATACTATCCATTCCAAGTATTTATTCTATTCTTCCCTCTTGTAACCCCTTTGGTTAAAAAATAAAAATAAATATTTTAATGTCCTTTATATTGACTGAGATGCACTATGGTGTAGTAGTTGGAGTAAGAGAAAAGTAAGATGTGAGTCCAAGTCCTGCCTCTGATAAATACTAGCAACCTAACCAACAGCAAGTTAATCAATTTTTCTGTGTAGCGGACAATTCTTTAAGCTGATAGGTTACAAACCATTTGCCAATCTTCATTAAAGGAGAGATTTCCACACTTGGAGCTCCCTTTACCAGTGAAATCACAGTTTTGGATTTTTAAAAATCACTTCAAACCTCAATTCAATATGGATTTCAGGATTCCTAATACTCTTTAAGGATATGCCATTCTTATCATTCATTGTAAGTTATATGCCATTGCTTCCATATTTGGGTCAGGCCTTTAAAATTGAATTTGCCAATAAATACTCTGCATTCCTGCATTATTTTCTTTAGACAGCTCCCCTTTCCTTTTCCAAAGGAATCCTTTATGCTTGTACTGTTGGAATTCCTTTCTTATTCCTTGCTCCCTTCTTCCTTGAACCAAGTTCTGCAGTAGAATCTTAGGCCACATGATCTAAATTCCCCATCTTTTAATTTCTTAAAACTACTTTGCCCATAATTTAGAATGTTAAATCAGGACCAGATTCTGCCCCTCCCTCTTATTTAACAAGAACTCTATGATAGTGTGGTCATTGCCTTCCCATGTTCCAATTTTTTTTCTATTCCAGCAACCAATTACTCCTTATTGGACAGAATCAAGTCCAGAACGGAAATTCTCTTCATATTTCCCTTTGCCCTCTGAAAAATCAAAAAACAATCCGGGCAAGACAAGAATTTATAGGCTGCTCTGCTGAAACTTGTTTTGCACTGCTTTAACAGATGATATGGAGCAGATACCTTCTACATAGGAAAATCAGTCTACTAAAAGCCTTCTAAAATACAGAATGGTAATGCTAAATTACTGATTTATTTGTCTATCCAGTTCTCAACTGCCCACATGTGCTCAATAGCATATGTAGTGCTACCCACATATGCCACCCTATCTTCTCCACCTGCTTTCCATCTCATCAAGTACAATAAATATATGCATGAACCTTCTGCAAACACTCTTTAGAATCCTTCTCTCTCTCCCGTTCAAAGATTTCTTAGAAAACAAGTTTTTAAGTCCAAACCCCTAAAAAGGACAGTTAAAAGTTCTGACTATGACTATGCCCACTGTCCAATTCTGATTTGGCCTGGAGTATTCTAACAGCTGTCTACAAACCATCATCACAATGCAAAAAAGCATTTAATCTGGGCCAATACAAAAGAGCCAAGGGATAAAGTATATCACTTGTAATTAGATTATGAGTTCCTTGAGAGCAGGGACTGTTGGGGCTTTCTGCTTCCTTTTGCATCTCTACCTCTTAGAATAGTGTTCGGCACATACTAGGAGCTTAATAAATGTTTATTGATGGAAAAACCTAAAGAGGATATTTTAATGTCATTGAAATTTGGAATAACCCCACCCATTCTTTCACTACTCATACGGAATGGCACTGTGTTTTTCTGAAAGAAAAAAAGTTCATACATTTTCCAATGTAACTAATATTAACTTCTAGTAAAAATATAACAAACCCCAGAGCCCCAAATGGAAGGGAAGTATTCACCACCAAAACAAGTTAAGGAATGACTACACAAAGTTGAGCTGGCTAGCCTACTCCTTTTCCTAAAGTTATAACATTCAAATTCTAGCATGATCTTTGAACTCTCAACTAATCAATAAACATTTCAAGTCCCTACTATGTGCCAAGCTTGTGCTAAATGCTGGGAATACAAAAAGAGGTAAAAGACAATATCTGCCCCCAGGTTTACAATCTAATGGGGAATGCAATATGTAAATAAAAATATTCAAAGCAGGCTATATATGCGATAAATGGGTGAAAAATTAACAGAGGTAAGGCACAGGGATTAATTGGGGTTGGGGAAGGTTTCCTGTAGAAGGTGCGATTTTAGTTAGGACTGAAAGAATGCTAGGGAAGTCAGTAGGTGGAACAGAGGAAGAAGAATGTTTCAGGCATAGGGGACAGGCAGAGCAAATGTCCAGAGCCAAGAGATAGAGTGTCTTGTTTGGGGAAGAGCCAGGAAGCCGAAGTCACCAGATTGAAGAGTGTATGTTGGGGAGTAAGGTGTAAGAAGACCAGAAAAGTGGGGGGAGGAGGTTAGTTAGCTATTTGAATGCCAAGCAGAGCATTTTATATTTGATCCTGGAGATAGTAGGTAGCCACTGGAATTTATTAAATAGAAAAGGCGGGAGGTGGCATGGTCAGATCTGCACTTTAGGAAAATTATTTCAGTGGCTGAATGGTAGATGAAACTGGGAGAGATTTGAGGCCAGCAGAACAAACAGCAGGCTATCACATAGTGCAAGCTGCCAAAGGGGCCCACTGGAGAAAGGCAGAAAGGAAGGAAGAAAAGAAGGAAGAAAGGTAGGAAGGAAGGAAGGAAGGAAGGAAGGGAGGAAGGAAGGAAGGAAGGGAGGAAGGGAAGGAAGGAAGGAAAGAAGGAAGGAAGAAGGAAAGAAGGAAGGAAGAAAGAAAGAAAGAGAGAGACAAAGAGAGAAGAGAGAGAGGGAGGGAAGGAAGGAAGGAAGGAAGGAAGGAAGAAAGAAAGAAAGAAAGAAAGAAAGAAAGAAAGAAAGAAAGAAAGAAAGAAAGAAAGAAAGAAAGAAAGAAAGAAAGAAAGAAGAACAAAAGAAAGAGAGAGAGAGAGAGAGAGAGAGAGAGAGAGAGAGAGAGAGGAAGAAAGAGAGAGAGAAAGACAAAGAGAGAGAGGAAAAGTTACTTGCCTAAGATGGCAAAAGTAAAGCAGAGACATAGAATTTGGGTCTCTTGTGTCTTTTAATGCCCTTTCTGCTACCTAGTGAAACTACGGATCATAAAGAGAATGCATACAAAATGCTTCTTCACCCAGCTCCAGTGCATAAATATAAAAATGGAAGGGTTGGGAGGAAGGGATACACCAACATACCAGGAGAATTTTTAGATGCTCACTTTGAAAACTAAGGTTTATTAAAGTGTTATCAATGGATAAACTTAGAAAAATTCCATCCTGAATGCTAAGGAGGCACAGATAAAAGAAAATCTTTCTATATTGGAATGATTAAAAGATTGAGTGCAATTTATGAAAGAATAATTTGGCTCCTGCGCCTGTGAAAACCTCCATCTGTTTTAAGTTATTTAAGGGGGACAAAAAAGCTTGAGCTTTCAAAAGACATCAACTTTGTTTGAACCTGACCTTACTCTTTCTTTAAAATGAGCTCGTCTTTGTTAGTCAGTTTAGTTAGTAAACTAATTAGTCAGTTCTCTTTGTGTCCTTGATACTGTGAGCTGGTTCTACAGCTTTCCACAGACATGTCCAAAGAGAGACTTGGCTGCTCCCATTCTATAGATCAAAAGAGCTCTTGAGACAGTGGATTAAATGCTGCACTTGGAGTCAAGGGGACATGAGCTTGAATCCTGCTTCAGACACTTAGCTATATATGTGACCCTGGGCAAGTCACTTAACTTCCCTCAGTCTCAGTTTCCTATTCTGTACAATGAAGATAATAATGATACATATCTCACAGAATTGTTGTGCGAATCAAATAAGATAGCATATGCAAAGCCAAACCTTAAACTACTATGTAATGCTAGCTTTTATATACATGTAGATGTATATAGACACATAGCTATGTGTATATATATATGTATATACACATATATGTGTGTATTTTTATGTGTGTCTGTGGGTATCATGTTGCAAAGCTTAAAAAACTTAAAGCCTTATACAAATGTCATCTACTGTTAATATTGCTGGCTTAAAACCTTAAATTGTCTCAAGTTAAATATCATGGTTTATTCCCTGTCACCTAATATCTTCTTCCTCATGCTAGTGCTCTTCACATGCACCTGTTCCCAGGCCCCCTACCTTCTCCTCACACCTGAACCATGGTAAATATGGGAATGATTAAGAAGGGATGGGTAAAGTTACAACATAAATATGTTGTATTTAATAATATAATAATAATATTGTATAATTATTACATAATATAACATATATAACAATAAAACAATATGAGGGATGTTATCAGTCCAAGATGGATCTTTTGCTTTAGAAGTATATCTAGGTCTAAGTCATTTTCCTGGCCCCTCTCACCATGCCCAATTTGAAGCATACTACCAGACTCCAGAGCCTGCCTTGTCTGTGTTCCTCATTTGTGGTCACATGCCAAATGACAAGTCCCATTCTAAAGGCTTTCTTGGAGAGATTGGGCCCCACAAAGTTTCTGGTTCTCTGTATTTAGTCTATTGGTATAATTGCAATCATGGGGCAGCCAGGTATCACAGTGGATAGAGTGGTGGCCCCGGAGTCAGGATGACTCATGTCCCTGAGTTCAAATCTGGCCTCAGACACTTAGTAGCTGTGTGACCCTGGGTAAGTTACTTAACCCTGTTTGCCTCAATTTCTTCATCTGTAAAATGTATTGGAGAAGGAAATGTATCTTTGCCAAGAAAACCCCAATGGGGGCCACAAAGAGTTGGACATGATTGAAATGACTGAAGAACGACGACATGATTATAATCAGTAGCACAGCGAGTCGTCATTTGGTGAAAGAGCCACACACACACATGCGTGCATCTATCTCATATAATGTAGATTTCTTTGGTATAGGAAATTCCTTCTATTAGGGCAACTTATGCTGTTTTTTCAAAGAATAGTCTAAAAGAGATGCCTGGGGGCAATGAGAGGTTAGGTGACTCGCTCAGAGTCACACAGATAATACATGTTAGAGATAGGATGTGAAGCTGGGTCTTCCTGACCCCCAAGGCCAGTGCTCTAACCATTCTCCCATGTTGCCTTGCAGTCTGTATATAAAAAATATAGAGTAATATAAGATAGGACATAATGTACATTCCTTAAGAAAGTCTAATGGCAATAATACGTGATTGACAAATAGGTTTTATGCTACAACTCACATAGTTCTCATTAGTGACATATAAAGTAGGCAGGACTCTGGATTTATAGGGAACATGATTGGGGCTATTATTTTTAATAACCCTTGGGAATTGTTCTCAGCATTGTATCGATGTAGCAGACTCTTCTGATGATGAGAAGGGTGCTTTCCTTATATAATAAAAGAAAGCATTGGATAGGAGTTCTCTCTAAATATTCTAAATATTTTCTAAATATTCTAAAACATACATTTTCATGACTCTGATAGTTTAGTAATAACTAGAAAATTATATGCATGTTCTTCATGGAAGAAGGGGGTTATTCATCTGCGTGGCAAATTCCTAGTGAGAAAACTCCCTTTACCTATGCAGATTAGCAACTACAGTTGCCCCTTCCATATTGCAGGGGTTAGGGATGCAGTACCCCATGATCTGAAATCTGAAAAATTGTTTGGCCCTCCCTTAGTACCAGAGAAAAGGTCTGAATTTTTTCTTTTTATATTTTTTTATGATGTTCTTAAGTACCTTATTATAAAATTTGGGTTAAATATTTGGTCATAACCTATAACCAGTAGGTCATAACCTACTGTTAAGTAAGAATACTTTTTTTCTGTGTCATCTGTGGCTTCTGCAAAACTCCCCCAAAATTCCCTTTTAGTTTCTTATGCCATCCAGTGATATATCAAAAACACAATGGGGAAAGTCGCAATATGGAAAGGATAACTATACTCTGTAATTAATTGTATTAGAATTGCCTGGGGATACTGCAAGGTTAAATGATTTTGACGATGGCCACAGAGATAGTGTGTGTAAGAGGCAGGCCTTGAACCCAGGTCTTCCCAAGGCCAAGGTCAGACTTCTCTCTGCCACCTCATTCTGTCTCTTGTGCCTCAATAGGGTAGAACAGAATAACTCAAAATTCCACATGACAGAAAAGCTTACAAAGCACTTTGTATACACTATCCCATCTGATCCTCACATCCACCCTGCAACAAAGCTACTCCAGCTTTTATTATTGTCATTTTACAAAGGTGAGGCAGACATGACCAAAATGACTAAACAATGAAAACATGAGTGCACAGAGTGAGCCATTATTTGGTAAAGGAAACACACACACACACACACACACACCAATCTCAGATAATCCAGACTACTGTACATTTTACATTAGACTACTGTCATGTTACAAATGAAGAAGCTGAGACTCACAGAGGTTGAGGGAATTGTCCGCAGGCACCCAACAAGGGACACCTTTACATGTCCGAAGGAATCCTGACTGACTCTACGTTTAGCCAGGCCTACACCATAGAGCTGCCCTAATCGAAAACTACAAAGGAAGTGACACAACAGAAATGAACTCTGAAATTCCATATCCATAATCCATATCCACACCCTCTGTGTTTGTGTGTGATTTGTTTTTTAAACAATAGAAACCTACCACATTCACCACCACCCAACAAATTCGTTAGCCAGTAAGCAAGCCCCCTTCTTTTTCTTCAATTCTTTTCTGTATTTTAAAAGGAAAAACTTCTTATAAATTACTCACTTTCAAAATAAGTCTTACAATTCAGAAGCATTAGGCTTCATTTTATAGATGAAACAGCAGAACTTTAGCATGAAGACAGCAGTGTTTTTCCTCAGGACACAATCAAGCACCAGGCAAAGGAGTCTTTAACATCAGCTCTTGGGTCTGACCCATTTCTTCCTTAAAGGAACAAAGCAATTGACTGATTATGACCAAAGGAAAGGAGCTGATAACAAATGGCAGGTGCTAAGAGCCTGGTTTAGCAGAGAAGAAGGCTGAACTTGGGGTCAGGAAACCAAAGTTGATATTCCTGCTCTGAGACTTAGCTGGGCAAATTTGAGCAAGCTCTTTAACACCTTCTAACCTCAGTTTTGCTCAGCTGCAAAATGGAAATAAAATAACATCAGCATTACCCACCTCATAGATTTGTTGTGAGGAAATCCCTGTGTAAACCTTAAAGCATTCCTATATGTGGGGGGTTGGAATTGTTAATAAGCTCCAGCTTTGTACCTATAAGACTTCCTTCATCTTTTGAGTGATTCCCACAACCTCAGGTTTTTATAGGGTTAGTTAGGCATTTTAGACACAGTTAAGTTTATGAGAGCAGAATTTGATTTAGGGGAGTTCCTCTAAGTACCATTTTGCAAAACCACCTCTTAAGCCAACCCTTAGCAACCCACCAAGTCAAAGGAAGAATCCACAAATATTTGAAAAAGAAAATGGAATAATTCTCATTCCCTGACACATAAAACCCATCAATCAATAAAGAAAAGATACTCTGCAAGAATTCCTTGAAGATTATTAACCAATTAAATGGTTAATCCATGTCCAAACCAGGATCCAAACTCAGGTCTCTTGTCTCTAGGTCTTTTATACTAGAAAGCTTCCCCTTGTAATGGTGATTAGGGTGGGACATTTTTGCTGGTCTCCTCTTTTGGAATGCTAAGGCCATCAAGTGCCTTTAATGAGTCTTACCTTTGCTTGAATGGAGCAGGTAAAGTGGATCAAAATTTGTCTTTTGTTTTAGAGTGTTTCTCATCACTGAGGTAATCAAGTACCTTTGATGAATCTTGCCTTTTAAATATAATGGCAAGCAAAGTGGGACTTTTTACTGTTTTTTGTTTGTGTGCTTCTTGGCACTGAGGTAATCAAAGTGCCCCAGGGCCCTGAGACAGTGTATATAAGATCTGAGGTCAGCATTTTGTTTTGGGGGCACACTCATTGAAAGAGTGTTGGTGATGAGACTCTTGTGTGGAGTGGCGAGACCACCCAAGTACCCCAATAATTCACAGAGGCTTCTCAGGTAGGGACAGAAAAGGAATTAATTTTTATTTTACAAATCTCTGGAGATTTGGGCGTCACCTCCACTAGGATGGACTAGTGGAAGGAGGCGGGCTACAGAAGGCAAGGCATCAATAGATATACCCTAACATGAAAGATTCCAGCCCACCACAAGCCCTCCTCTCCATTGGCTGGGAGGCGGGCTTACAATCTTGGCGTGAAAAACTAGCAAAGGACCAGGAAATCAGATGCAGCCAATCCAGACATATCTCCTTATTTAGCTACTGATGTGGAGATGAGATGGCTAAGGTAAAAGAGAAGGAATGAGGAAGGAGAGGGGGACCTTCCTGGAGCAGAGAACAAACAGCTCACAGGTAGTCCATTATCTCCTTATCTGGTAAAATTCTTGTGCTAGCACCGAGAGAGAGGGAAGGGAGGGACACCTACAGCTTCAGGCCCTGACTTTCTAGAAGTTAGGTAAGTTACTACAACGTTAAATTCCAAGCCTCTCCTACTCCTTCAGACATTCCTTATTCCAGAAATATGAGAAGAGAGTAGCCCCTATATTCTTACCCTGTGAAATCTTCACAAGTTATATCCCTCTCACTCACTCTGAGTAGCTGTTAAAGCAGCCCCTCCCCCCCAACTTTGAAAATCCAGATGTTGGTGCTTCTCTCTGGTAACTGTGTCTGTATTGTGATTTGGTCAGACAGATAAAAGCCTGTGTGTTGATCTGTTTGTAATTTCTGTTTGTATTTGCTCTGAAGTTCAGGGTGCTGGCTTTTCCCCCTGAACTAAATGAATGGTATATGTATGTTTAATTAAAGTAAGATTGTTAATCCCTTAAAGTTGCTTTCCTTAGAAAAGCAGATCAAAGGACAGCCCTCCTGTCTGCTCTTGTTGCTGGTCTTTCACCTCCACAGCAGCTGCTAGTAGCATTGTTGTCGCACCCCTTCATCCACAAATTCTACCAATATCTCAGCCCACCTTTTCCTGGTTTGTCTATCACCTTCTGTCAACAAACCTTTCTCCTAAAACATTAAAGTGAGATTTTCTTTCACCTAACAAGACCTTTCCCAGACTAAGAGAATTTTGTTGGAAAACACCTCAGAGACCATCAGTAATTCAGTTAATACATACCTATTAATATGTCAGGCACTCTGCTAAGCACTGGAGATAGAAAGAAAGGCAAAAACACAGCCACCAACTCACAGTTGAATAAGACTCCCCCAAGATCATGCCATCTAGCCTTTGCTTGAAGATATTTAGTGAGAGGGTACTCATCACATCTGGGAGCAACCCACACCCATGTTGGATAGCTCTGCTTGGTAGGCTGTTTTTCTTTACAGTAAATACCAATGCATCTCTTTTTAACTACAGTCCACTGTTCTTAGCTCTGCCCCCTCAGACCAAGCAGTAGTCAAATCTTTCAAAGTGCCAGTCTGTAATACTTGAAGACAACGATCATGTTCCTTCCCTTGACACTTCTCTTTATGCTAAATAATTAATTTTTATTGGAACAAAATCATTACCAATAAGCAAAACATTAAATAAATAGTCCCATCTGGACTAGTTTCAGGAAAGTTCACCCCATTCCTAGTAGCAACAAAGTATATTTCTCCACCCAAAAGAAAAAAATAATTAAACGGACCCACTGGAGCAGAAGCAAGTATATTCCAAAGAACTTTCTTCTCCATAGAAGAGTAAAAGTCTAGAAACATGAAAATGACAAAGTATTATTAGTTGCTTATATATTCCAAATGTATATAGTTATGTTTCTTCTGCAAAGGAGAGATTCCTGTTCTGTCAAATCAATTCTATTAAACTCAACAAAGTTCTATCCTTAGTGTTTCTGTTTTCTACATTCTTTCTCCTGGTGATCACACCATCTCCTATGAGTTCCCTTGTCTTTCCTCCCCTAAACTCCAGCACTCTTCTCTACACACACACACACACACACACTTACACACACACACACACACAAACTCCAGTGGCTCCCTCTTGCCACCAGAATATAAAATCTTCTTTTTGGCCTATAAGGTCCTCTACTGTAATACAAGGAAAATTAGGAACCCCTGAGTAACCCCTAGCTACTGACAAGCCCCCCCCCAGAAAGAATGGACTCAGATATCTTTGGTATTTAGCAAACCCCCTGGGACTCCATGGCTCCTTCCTGGAATGTCAATAGATAGGACCATCCCACTGAGAGATAACTTGACAGACCCTTCCTGGGAGATATCCCTGGGACTCTGTGACTCCACCAAGGAATGTAAATGAGATTATCCCACTAGTACGATAACCTGACTGAATCTTTTGATCAGCCAGGACCTTTGTTCCTGTTTTTCCCCCCACTCTGTTACCCCCATATCCTATATAAGCCAAGCCATCACCCCAACACATTTGCCATTGATTTGTGGTGTCGTACCCCGATGGCCGCTGACTAATAAATTCTCCACTTAAAACTTATACTCTGTGGTGTGTCTCGCTCGCTTCTGGTACAACACTACAACCTGGCCACTGCCAACCTTTACTGTTTCCTTACAACTTACACCCAACCCCACCCTGCATACTTCTCAAATTAGCTTCCTTCAAGCCTCTAGCAAATTTCTACCTTCTCCAAGAAACCTTGCCTAGTTCTGTTTAATCTTGGTTCCTTTTCCATTTGCTTACTATATATGTGTGTATATATATATATATATATACATATATATATATACGTATGTTTCTATTTATGTGTATTGTATATGTATGTGTGTGTATATATATGACAGCTGGGTGGCACTGTGGATAAAATGCTGGAGCTAGAGTCAGGGAGATTCAAATCTCACATTAGGCACTAGCTGTGTGACCCTGGGCAAGTCACTTAACCCTGTTTGCCTGAGTTTCCTCATCTTTAAAATGAGCTGGAGAAGGAAATGGCAAACCACTCCAGTATCTTTGTCAAGAAAACCTCAAGTGGGGTCATGAAGAGTTGGACACAAATGAAACAACTGAACAGCCACAAGAAGAACAACACAACATATGTGTGTCTATCATATTTGCACATAGTTGTTAGTGTGTTATCGCCCCCTTAAGACTGTAAACATCTTTAGAGCAGTTAATGTCTTTTGCTCTTCTTTGTAACCCTAGCATTCAGCCTGGTTTGTGATAGGTGATTATTAAGCTAGTTAACTGACTGTCTTTTGTTGTTGTTGTTGATCCTTGCATCCCCAGTACTAATTAAA
Organism: Trichosurus vulpecula; assembly: GCF_011100635.1. Taxonomy (NCBI): domain Eukaryota; kingdom Metazoa; phylum Chordata; class Mammalia; order Diprotodontia; family Phalangeridae; genus Trichosurus; species Trichosurus vulpecula. The sequence continues at coordinate 69,320,944 of NC_050580.1, forward strand.
GTGCTTTGAACGTAATAGTATAATTGATTATAGATTTTAATGAGTATTTATTGACTGCTATGTACTCAGCCCTTCACTGCATACTATAACAGAATATTGCCATTCCAAGGGTGAAGAATGTTAAAGTGTGCTCAAGATGGTGTTTATTTAACAAAACACAAGACACAGAAAAAATAGGGACTAAACCAGGATTATTTGAAGGCTCAGCCATCCCTTCCAGTTTGCCCATTTGGAAATCTGGTTGTTTGAGAGAAGCCAATGATCTTTGAAGGGCCTTACATTCTTAACTTAATAGAACAGAAGATGTGCATTATTGACATTAGGGAAACAGGTTTGTTTTCCATTAACATTGACTTTGTTCCACTCAACAAATAGATTATTTTGCTTTTGTCCTTTCTAATTTTGGCTTATCTGACTATGTTATCCAAATTAAAAGGTTAAAAATGGCTGCCAGCCTATTGTTCAAATCCCTGCCACTTTTAGAGTTATAGTCTTCATTCTGACATCCATTGATGATTTAATTTAAACAAACTGGCTTTGCTAATTCAGTAATTAGTGACTTAGCAAAGCACCAATTATAGGGGGAAGTGAAGAAATAACCTCAGATTTGCATATACAATGAAATTTCAACACTAAAAAGCTGTTTCAAAAAGTGATGATATCTTAGTAAACATTGAAATATCTTATCAAAACCAACACATAATCCAATTTAAAAATAACTAACTCAATAATCAACTCAGAATTTCTGAACCTCTTATACCAAGCAAAAATGGGAAATAGGCTCTCCACATTTCTGCTTGGAAAATCCTATTTTGCCAAATTTACCTTCATTTTTATCTGAGAGAACAATATTTTTCCCCTTTCATTTAGGGGAAGGGTTCTTAATGCTTCTTTGTGTGTGTGTGTGTGTGTGTGTGTGTGTGTGTGTGTGTGTGTGTGTGTTAAGGGTCCCTTTGGCAGTTTGGTGAGGCCTATAGACCCCTTCTCAGAATAATGGGTTTAAATGTAAAAAATAAAATTCATAGGATTTTAAAGCAAGTAAAAGGTTAAAAAAATGCTATATTGATTTTATTTTACCCCATGCAACTTCCCAGAACCCTTGAAATGCATTTGTGGGCCCATATTAAGTACTCTCAATTTTGTTGTTGTTTCTTTAGTCATGTCTGACTCTTCGTGACCCCAGTTGGCATTTTCTTGGCAAAATATTGGAATAATTTGCCATTTCCTTCTCCAGCTAAGGTTTTTCTTTCCTCCAGGTTTGGAAAATGTGGTAAATAGGGTTAAGTGACTTTCCTAGGGTCACACAGTTAGTATGTTCTGAAATCAGATTTGAACTCAGGAAGGTGAGTCTTTCTGATTCCAGGCCCTGCACTCTATCCACTGTGCCACTTAGCTGTTCCTATCCTCCAACATATCCTCTACCTAAAAGATTCTCCCTCACCATCACTGAATTTTATAAAAATCCTTCCCACCCTTCAAGGTCTTCATTTAGAATACCCTTGTGATACTTCTGTCCTTACCCAGAAGAAGAAGATGTTCTCACAAATGGCAAATTTGGGTAAGGTCTCAGAAATGTAATGCTACATAATCCTCCCCTCCCCTCCCATCCCCTCTTCTCTCTCCTCTTACACACACACACTAGGAAAGGAAAAGAGACCAATTAGCAAATAATGGAAGACAGTAGGTTCAACTTCATTCTTGGCTCACTTTAGTTCCAAACTCATTAATTATCTAAGAAGTTTTCTCATTGTAGGAGACGTAAGCAGGTAAAAGTTCTGAACTCTGATGGTTCTGGCATAGTTAAGCAGTTGTTCCTCATGGAACTATAGCTCCATCAATTGCTAAACAGAAGTTTAAAGAGCTGGAAGCCTCATAGTGATTACCTAGTGCAACCTCCAAGGTCACATAATTGAATATTGGCAGATCCAAAGGTTTTGAATTCAGATTCTCTGAATACTGCTTCTATGATTTTTTCTACTTCTTGTTTTGGCCTCTGGAAACATGTGAGCACATTCCTTCTTGGATTCTCTTAGTCTGCTTGAATTAGGGCTGCAGCTAATTTCTAGCTGTTCTCAGGCATCCCTGTCCTTGCATGAAAACTTCCTCACTTTGTCCCCCACCACCATTGTCAGAATCTCCAAATTGGAAAGAGTCTCAGTAGCAATCTAGTCCAATCCATTCCTAAACAAAATCTCAACAATATTCCCCAAAAGTTAGCATCTGGTGTTTGCAAGACCTCCAATAAGGAGGAAGCCACTACCTCCCAAGGCAACCTGCTCTGCTTTTTATATAGCTCCAATTGCTGAGAAGTCATTCCTTACATCAAGCCAAAATATGCATATTTCCAGTTCCTATGCATTGTTCCTAGTTCTGTCTTCTGAAACCAAACAGAATCTCTTTTAAGACCTCTTTCACACATGAGCCCCTTAAATATTTGGAAATAGTCCTAATCTCCCTTCCCCATTTTGTCTTTTCTAGTCATTAAGTCCCCATTGTTTTCAACCAACCTTCTTTTGCTATGAACTCAAAAGACTTCAGCATCTTAGTGGTCCTCTATGAACCCTCTTCAAGCCATTAATACTCATTCTAAGGTGTGAAGGCCAGTAATAAGCACCAGACTCCAGACGTGAAATGATCATGACAAAAATGGTACCATCACTTCCTTAGTCCTAGAAGCTCTTCCTCTCTCTCAGGCTTACAGTAGCTTTGTAGGCTACCATATCACACTGTTGACTCACGCTACTCTCACAGGCCTCTAAAATACCCAGATCTTTTTCAGACAAACCTCTTTCTATGGTCTTCCTCCATCTTGTACCTGAGATTTCTTTTAATGCAATTATTTGGACTCAGAGGACTTGGGTTCAAATATTGGATCTATCACTTATTGCATAGCTGCCTTGTAGTAGTAACCTAGTCTCTTGGGACTTTATAAGTAAAATGAAAGGTTGGATTAAATTTAGAAACTCTTAACCAGAGGTCTGTGAACCTATTTAAGAAATTTATGAAAAAAAATTGATCTTTGAATTTCAGTAGAATTAGTTTTCTTTGTAATCCAACTTAGTTTATTTCATGCATTTAAAAATCATTATTCTGAGAAGGGTTCCATAGACTTTACCAGATTCCAAAGAGATGGGGGTGGGTCTGTGATACACACAAAAACAGTTAAAAACCCCTAGACTTGAGGATCTCTAAGTTTCCTTGTTGTTCTAAATCTGTGGTCCCATATTATAATATGACTCCATACCTCTTAAATTTCATCTAATACAGAGTTCAAATAGATGAGGAATTCTCTATGAAATTGTCTTAAATATGTCTCTATGTCCATTTGGAGGAGCTCCTATTTGCAAATGACATTATGTTGACTGCACCAAGCCTCACACAATGTTGCCCTATCTAAATGGGAAAATCTAAGCTTATTGTCCAGGCTACAATATGAGCCTGTGAAATTCATTCAGCAGAATCAGAATATGTCACACACACACACACACACACACACACACACACCCAAGTCCCAAGAGACTAGGTTACTTCTACAAGGAAGGCTATGCAATAAGTGATAGATCCAACGGGCTGCAACATTTTAATATATCTGTTGTGTTTATATTTACAAATATACGTATATGAATGTATGTGCTTATATATAGATATAATGCCACTTATATAAAGATATGAGTGTGTGTGTGTGTGTGTGTGTGTGTGTGCATGCACACACATAGCAGGCACTTCAAATGAATAATGAGATTACATAAGAATTGAACAGGAGGAGAGAGGGCCTTTAGGAAGTGGTAAAGTTCTTTCAATTACCCCTAACCTTCTTCTTAAAACAAATGCCCATCTTTTTAACACTATTATTCTTTTTTTGTGGAGGGGGGAAGGCAGGGCAATTGGGGTTAAGTGACTTGCCCAAGGTCACATAGTTAGTAAGTGTGTCAAGTGTCTGAGGTAGCATTTGAGCTGCTCTACTCACTGCGCCACCTAGTTACCCCAACACCACTATTCTTGATGTGGTATGGCTACAAGTCCTCGAACATGACAATCTCTGAAGAACTGAAGTTGAGAATCACCTACGGGGCAATGGAAAAGCACACAATATGTGTGAGCAACCTGTAAGTCATTATAAACCAGGAATTATGCTGGAGAAGGGGCATAATATCTTTAAGAATATATGTGACCAAAAAAAATGAAAAAAGATGGTGGGTAACAAATTGAGAATGATAGATAAGCAATGGATAGTCCATGGGTCCCACTGTTATTCATATAAAGAAGAAGGCCCCAGAACACTGTGTGGAAGCCTGCTCACCCCAGATGGAAAATTTATAAGAATATATGGAATTGAGTTACATAAAATGCATAGGAATGGATAGCTGTGGCATTGGGGGAGAAAATATACCCTTATTAATAATATCACAAATCCAATAGCTTTGGAGTTAGAATACATTCAACCCAGGGTTCTAGTCTGTCAAGAAGCAAGGGTAGGGAACCTGCATCCTCGAGGCCACGTGTGGCCCTCTAGTTCCTTGGGTATAGCCTTTTGACTTAGTCCAAGCTCTGCAGAACAATTTCTTCTATTAAGGGGGTTTTATTCTGTGAAGTTTGGCCTCAAGGCCACAGGTTCCCCACCCCAGGTCAAAATATTTCTTAGATTTGAATTGTGTCATCTTAACTGTTAACTATCACTCCCAATTTGGGGGTCATATGAAAATTAGATAAGGAGGTCTTGCTATATATGCCATTTTTTCATCATTTTGAAGTTATTGCCTCCTCTTTAGATGCAACATTGCATTCTGTTTGAAATTTACCTCTGCACATGCCACATCCTAATCTGCATTGTAGTTATTCATGTCCCTGTCATGTCTCCCCAAACCCCTTTGGTACAAAAAATAGGGTATGGCTTCCTCTTTTTTTGTAACCCCATCACCAAGTATAGCTCCTTGCACATAGTAGACAGAGAAAATAATATTTACTAAATTGAATTGAACTAAATTAAATAAACTTTTCAAGAAGAATAAATTGTCATTAATATTTTGGCTTAGCAGCTTTGTCTTATGCAATCATTAGAGGCATCAGGAAATTGTTGGGGGGTTGGTTTTTTTGGAAGGTGTTCTTCAAGCTTTTGCTTGACAGTCCTGCTTGGCACAGGACTCTAGGCTATCCATGCAGAAAATGATTCGGAAAAAAGCCATTCATTTTAAAAGATGACAGCAGGTTTGAGACCATGCTTTAAACACCAAACACACACCTACCACCAGGAAATGTTAGCCATCTGAGGGAAGGGAAGCAGGTGGCCACAGAGTGTGAACTATATCATGCAGCCAACCTGATACATTATGGATGGTCAGACTCTCTCAAGGCAATTCTGTATCTGGGGAAATTGGTTCCCAGTCAAAATTGACCTACCTCCTGAAGCAAAATATCAACAGACCCACACCATTATTATCCACGGAGGTCTTCACTGCTGTTTACAGAACAAGCACCTCCATTTAGCTACAAAAATACATTTTTTAAATTGAATTTCTCTCAAAATGCACCTGGGTTTTGTCAGTGGAAAGGGAAAGTCATTTTCTAAAGCAAAATAAAAACTCCCTAGAGAAAATTTCCAGAGTATTCAAGCTTAACAACAAAAGAAAACAGTTGAACAATATTTCTCTCTCTTCTGTTCCACTCCTCACGATCTTTGTCCTAGACTGAAGGAAAAGATTCTTTTGTATGTAGCTCCCTCCTACCTTGGCAATGGATTTAAAAGGGATTTTCTGTAGTTCTAAGTCTAAGACATACCTGATTTCCTCATTAAATTATAATTTATGGGATCAAGAGATGTATTTAACTAGAAGATCCAAACCTTGGAGCCAGGCACAGTTTTTAATAATCCATAATATGTGTTCTTGTATTTTCATTTGTTTCTTAGACAGACCTCATTGTTGTGTGTTTTCTAATGAAGAGAATGGGGAAAGGGAGATAGAAGATGCTTCCCTCTGGGGATGGAATGATTCAAAGAGAATAGGAAAAAGGGTCAAAAGATAGAGGGTCCCTAGAGGCAATAGACTTAATTAGGACCCAGTGGATAACTGGAAGATGAGAGTCAAAATAAACCAATGACTAGGTACTGAGTGCTCCAGCTGTGAAAGCAAAGATTTGAATGGATTTCAGAGGCTTTCTACTACCTAAACTGTGACCAAGGAACTCTAAGCTAGAGTAAAGGACCCTTGAGGAATCAGTGGACTACAAAAGAGACAACCAGCTATTTTAGATCCTCCCTTCGGAATGTCAGGCAAACCAGGGATCCTTCCCAGGGCGTGACACTGTGATAGCATTTAATCAAAACTTGTTGATTGATTGCTTGTCAGAATCATTATAAGGAGTTTTCTGAAAAATGTGACAACTCATTCCAACTATCCCATTCTTACCACTCCCAGTTCTGGGAGCTCTTTTAGAAAGTTCAAACAGATTTCCAAAAGGTGATGCTCCCTGTCCCTATAGGATAAATTCTCCAACTCACCATACTTCCCACCAAAGTTATTTTAAACAGACTCCATCAGGAAAGAAGCCAGGATATTCCAAAGAGTATGCCTTATCCTATAAAGATTGTAAGGCTAGAAATATTTAAATGCCATCTTATTATTTGTTTGTGCATAACTAAAGTAAACAGTTATATTCTTTCACTGAAAAAAAAAACCCGATGTCTCATGGCTATACATTTTCAATTAATGTATACTCCCAAGACCCAACAGAATGATTTTTATATTATAAAAACTGTCACTTTCATTATGACAGTTTCAAGGAGAAATTTGTGAGCCTAAAGGCTTTGGGGGGTAAGATCACATCACAAAACCACCTACAGATGAGTTGCAGGTCCTGTCTGAATTTAGGTAGTGGTTATTCTTGGACAAAGGAGTCCAAAGCCAGAATCCTGAGGAAGCTTGTTTCTCAATGTGAGAAACATGGTTTGGTTCCATGGACAAAATATTGACTCTGAAGTCAGAGGACCTGAATGCCGATATTTCCTCTGACTCTTACTATCGGTGTTACCTTGGGTAAGTCATTACACCTTCATGGGCCTCAGTTTCTTCATTTGTAAAAGGGGACAGGAGAGGAGGCTAGATAAGCTCTGAAGTCTCAATGAGCTCTAGATCTATTATTTCTTTTTTTTTTCCTAATCAATAACTTCCGAACTAGATTTTTCACTCTTATCTCCTCCAACATGCATGCATACATTTCCCGGGGACATTTGTTGACACTAAAGCCATAGTTTTGTTTTAGGAAAACACGAGAGTTGCTCACAGCTCCTGACTGGGAAAGTTTAGCTCAGGACAATTCACGGAAAATGGCCTATTTGGTACACGCATTGTTCTTTGTTCTGGAGTTGGGTAGCAAAAGGCTCAGGGTAGAGTAGGGATCTTGGCTTCCATTTTGTACAGTCACCCCCACAGAATGTCCTATTCTCAGCACTCTGTGCTGCTTCATCCTAAGGCTGGAATTAGGGAGATAGGTAATAGTCCCACTTCATTCTATCCTGGTCGATGTTGTTTGTCCTTTGTTCTTGAAGACCATGGCATCAGGAAGGTGATGCCATGACCTATAGGTGAATTGCATTTAAGTGAAGGAGGGCTGTGCAAAATCACCAGCCTCACTTTTCTTCCAGAGCCATCTGGGTCCAGTGGCAAGATAGAAATCAAGACAACTGGAGATGGCCGTGATACCATGGGAGACCCTGGCCTTTTAAAGCTAAGGTCTTTCCCAGGTCTCAGTTTCACTGAGGCAATGCCCATTCAGTGACTAAGGTTAGGTAAGAAATGAGGCACGGAATGGTCTCTTTACCTAGTCAAAAAAAAAAAAAAAACAAACAATCTGGGAAGGGAAGATCCTCAGGGTTTCTGGGAAAAGTAGAAACAATTGCTATTTCCATTCACTCTGACCATATCAGGAACACTGTAGTCAGATACAGCTACCAATTTTTAAGAAGAACATTGAGAGGCTAGAGTACCTTCAGAGAATGAAGACCAGGACACTGAAGGGTCTCAAAATTATAACCCATCAGGACAAATGAAAAGGAAATGGGAAAGTTTAGTTTGAAGAAGAGATGACTTAGAGGACACATAGTATTTCTCTTTATTACATGAAGGATTGCCATGTGAAAGAGAGATGAGGCTTGCTCTGCCGGACTCCATATAGCAGAATGAGGACCAGTAGCTTGAACTGGCAAAGGCATTAATGACTTCCTTATAAAGAAAACTTTATTTATTTAAAAGTTAAATGGATTATCTTGGTAGGTAGGGAGTTTCCCATCACCATAGAACTTCAAATTTGATGTCTATTTATGAGGAATATCATTGCAGGAATTTTAGCTCAGATATTGAAGTCTAATTGGACTCCAAAAGAGGGATGAGATCACTTTGGACTAGAAATATTGGAGGCTTCATGGAGGAGTTGGGATTAAGAATCGAAGACTTTTAAGTTGAATGAGAAATGATGTATTTCAATTCCCTGGTTCTGTGGTTGAGAAAACTGGCCATCAGGAGGTTGGTGTAGAGTCCAGGCTAGAATAGAGGTCTTCCTATTCCTAGTCCAATATTCATAGGATTTAGACAAAGCAGATGGAATGAAGAATGGTATTCTATGTTTTAAGTTCCATTCAAACTCTGAAATTTCATGATTCTTGGTTCTGGAAACCCTAAGTTTAGGGTCTTTGAAAATTAACTTCCCTGAAGGATTGCTTTCATTATGTTGCTCCCCTGTTCAAAAACTTGAAATGGCTTCCTATTACTTATTGTTCAAATGCATTGCCTTTTTTGTCACAACCCTCTTCCCAACATATTTCCACATGTTCCTCCATCCTAGCCTGAAGGATCCATTTCCTAGCTATTCCCTGCACATATCCTTTTTACCCTGCCTTTCATCCTATCCAGAATATTATCTCTTATCCTCTCTACTTTATCTAAATCCTGTAAACATTATGATGGGAGTCAGAAGACCTTTCTTCTGAACTCTACTGCTAACTACCTCATGGCCTTGTACAATTGTTTTCTCAACTACAAAATCAGGGGGCCAAAATATATCATTTCCCATCCAACTTATATTCCATGGTCCAAAGTCTTAACTCTGCCATGAAGTCTTCTCCAAGTATTCCAGTCCATAGCCTCAGATACAGTTAGACTTCAATTTAATTCAATAGGCATTTATTAAATACCTAATATATGTACAGCACTGTGCTAGATGACGAATATACAAAGACAAATATTGAAACCATCTCTCCCTCTAAAAAAACCTGTATTCAATGGGAATAAAACCTAAAGGCAGATAAATAAATGTAAGATAATTTTAGGAGAAATAGAACACTAATTACTGGGAAGATCAGGAAAGAGTTCTGGTGGGGGGATGTACTTGAGTTGAGTCTTGAAGAAAGCTAAGAATTTTAAGAGGTGGTAGGGAGTAGGGAGTGAATTTCAAGTGTATAAGACAGAATTAGCAAAGACTTTAAGGCAGAAGATGGAGGATCAAGTTCAAAAACACTGCTGTGTAGCCAATTTGACTAGAATTGACAATTTGTGAAAGGGAATAATGATGAAAAAAGGTTTGGAAAAGTAGGCTCAATACAAGCTATTGAAGGTCTTTGAATGGCAAAATGAATAGTTTGTATTTTATCCTAGAAATAATATGGAACTGTTAAAGTTTAGAGGATCATAGACATAGAGCTAGAAGGACCCTTAGAGGAAGATCCCTTCATTTTACAGATGAAGAAACTGAGGTCCAGTAAGGTTAAAAGTGACATGCCCCAGGGTCACAAAGCTGCTAAGTGTCTGAGACAAGATTTGAACCCAGGTCTTCCTGACTCCACGTCTAGTGCTCTATATTCTATGCCAAGCTATTTTACTCTCTAATAGCAATAGTTTAACAAGAGGTAATGAGTATTTAAACTAAAGTGGCCACATGAACATAGAGAAGGGTTCAAACATTAGCAATTTGCTGTTCTTTAACTGTTACATGAATGATAGTTTTTGTTGTTGTTGCTTGCTTGTTTGTGTGCTTTTTCTTTACTCAGCCTAACTCTATAATTAAGAGAAGGGACCATGTCTCCTACTTGAGAAATAGCATGGAACAGCTGAAAAAATCTGACTTTCAATTCAGGAGACCTGGGTTTTTCTGTTTCTAGCTTGATGCTTACTTAATGTAGGACCTTATCAAGGTCACTGAACCATTCAAGGACTCAGGTATTTCATTAGCAAAACATTAATAAAAATATTCTCATTGCCTCCTTCACAGAGTTATTGTGAGAGAGCATTTTTAAATTATAATTAAGGTGTTCTATGTCCAGTGTGATCTGTCATTATCTTATCAGTCAGCAGGGATTTCTTGAGCACCTTCTCTGTGCCCAGCACTGCACCAGACCCTGGAGAATGAAAAAAGAATTGCTCCCTATAATGAGGTTACATTTTATCAGGAAAAATATATTTAGGTATTTACATGTAGGTAAATACAAAAGAAATACAAAGTCATGGGAGGTAGGAGAGGACAATATATCAGTTGGCAGGATCAGGAAAGGGCTTCATGTAGGAGGTGAGGTTGGAGCAAAATTTAAGGAAATTCAAGATTCTAAGAGGTACAGACAAAAAGGAAACACATCCCAGGCATGACCAATCACAGCTCATGGGCACAGAGACACAAGATAGAAGGGGAGTTGGGGCAGGGAATGAACATAGATTAAGCTCCTACTATGTACCAGACATCAGGTTAAGCACTTTACAAATATTATTTGATAAACAGCAAGAAGGTCAATTTGACTAGATGGTAGAGCATATGAAAGGAAGCAATGAATAATAAAGTTAAAAGGTAAATAGGCACCAGGCTAGATAGAGTAGAAAAAACATTAAAGGCCAAACAAACAAGCCTTCAGCTAGGTGGCATGATAGACAGAAGAATGAACTTCGAATCAGGAAGACAAGTCCAAATCTAGCCTCAGACACTAAATAGCTCTGTGATGTTAGGCAAAGTCACAACCTGCCTCAGTTTCCACATCTGTAAAAAAGAGATAGCACCTATCTCTCCCAGTTGTTTTGAGGATAAAGTGAATTAATCTTTGCAACACCTCACGAACCTTAAAATGCTATATATCCGTTATAGTACCTAGCACCATTCTGAGTCCAGAGTGTGGGACCTAGAGTCAGAAAGCTCTGAGTTTCACTGATGCATGACCTATCTCAAGTCACTTAAGTGCTCTTATCAGCATTCTCATCTACAAAATGGGTATACAATAGCACCTACCTTACAGCAATGGCATAAGGATCAAATGAGAAAAAAATTGTCAAGTAACTTGGCCAACCTTAGAATATTACATAAATGCCATCTATTGTTCTTTTTCCTTTTTTTGGAAGCATTTGGGGTTCAGTGACTTGCCCAGGGTCACACAGCTATTAAGGGTCTGAGGCCACATTTGAACTCAGGTCCTCCTGACTCCAGGGCCAGTGTTCTATCCACGACCCCCTCCCCCCATCTATTACTCTTATTATTTCTACTATGTGTTATCTACACATGTGCTATATCACACAGCGGGGGGAAGAACATCTGTAAAAGCCTGCCTCAAGACATGAATAGGGGTGTTCTCGTCTATAAATGATCACCATTCAACTTCTCTTACCACCATTTCCCTACAAAGACTCTAGTGTTGCTTTATTTTCTAATACTTGGAAATGTCTTTTTATCCATCCCTGGCCTCTTTGTAATTCCTCACACAAAACACTCCATGTCTCAACTCTGGGCATTTTCATTGGCTAACCCCACATTTCTAGGACACTCACCTCCTCTTCTTTGATCCCTCAGCTTCCCTGGCTTCCTTCGAGTCTCAGTTAAGGTCCCACCTTATAGGAAAAGCCTTTTCCAGTCCTCCTTGACCGTAATACCTCCCCTCTGAGATCATACCTAGTTTATTCTGTTTATGTCTGGTGGTTGGACTGTGAACTTCTTCAGAGCAGAGACTGTCTTTTGCCTTTCTTTGTATCCCCCAGTACTTAGCACAGTGCCTAGCGCATAGTAGACAATAAATTCTTCATGACTGATTGACATTCCATTCTTGACTGCGCAGAGTTGAAGTGTGCATTGATTAGAAAAATCACCAGGCCTTAGAAGGAAACCTCTTGGGGGCGGAGCCAAGATGGCACCTGGAAAGCAGGGACTTGTGTGAGCTCCCCACCAGGTCCCTCCAAAAACCTATAAAAATGGCTCTGAACAAATTCTAGAACTGCAGAACCCACAAAATAGCAGAGGGAAGCAGGGATCCAGCGCAGGACAGCCTGGATGGTCACTGGATGAGGTCTATTGCGCACAGAGCAGAGGGGAGTGGGCTCAGTGTGGGCAGTGGCAGAACCAACCAGACCAGGAGCCGGGTGGAACAGGCCCTAGTGCCCTGAATCAGTGAGCTGTGGCAGTTACCAGACTTCTCAACCCACAAACACCAAAGACAACAGAGAAGGTTAGTGGGAAAAGCTGTGGGGGACAGAATGAAAAGAATTCGCAGTTCAGCCACCACCCGGGAGCAGTGGGGGTGGTGCAGCTACAGAACTACAGCTGCAGTTGCTTCTGGCCCCAGGCCCACCTGGTGGGAGGAATTAAGTGGCAGATCAGAGTGGGAGTGCAGAGTCTGCTTAAGATTTGTGTCAGGTCTGGGTTGGCAGTTCTTGGGGAAGGAGGAGTGCTGGTCTGGCAGAGCTGGCTGTATAGAAATAGCTCTGAAAATAACAGCGCATCACCTCAAGCTTGGAACAAAGTATTCTTTACTCTACAAGCAGTCATACCTCTCTGAAAAACTCAAGGGTCAAGTAAGTTGGCTGGGAACATGGCCAGGCAGCGAAAATGCACTCGGATTCAGTCTCAGACTTAGGAATCTTTCTTTGGAGACAAAGAACATCAAAACATACAGCCAAAAGAAGTCAACAAAGTCAAAGAACCTATATCAAAAGCATCCAAGAAAAACATGAACTGGTCTCAGGCCATTCAAGAGCTCAAAAAGGATTTGGAAAAGCAAGTTAGAGAAGTAGAGGAAAAATTGAGAAGAGAAATAAGAATTATGCAAGAAAACCATGAAAAAACAAGTCAATGACTTGCTAAAGGAGAACCAAAAAATACTGAAGAAAACAACACCTTAAAAAATAGACTAACTCAAATGGCAAAAGAGCTCCAAAAAGCCAATGAGGAGAAGAATGCCATGAAAGGCAGAATTACCCAAATGGAAAAGGAGTTCCAAAACACCACTGAAGAAAATACTACCTTAAAAATTAGATTGGAGCAAGTAGAAGCTAGTGACTTGATGAGAAATCAAGATATTATAAAACAGAATCAAAGGAATGAAAAAATGGAAGACAATGTGAAATATCTCATTGGAAAAACCACTGACCTGGAAAATAGATCCAGGAGAGAGAATTTAAAAATTATTGGACTACCTGAAAGTCATGATCAAAAAAGAGCATAGAAATCATCTTTCAAGAAATTATCAAAGAGAACTGCCCTGATATTCTAGAGCCAGAGGGTAAAATAGAAATTGAAAGAATCCACAGATCGCCTCCTCAAATAGATCCCAAAAAGAAAACTCGTAGGAATATTGTTGCCAAATTCCAGAGCTCCCAGGTCAAGGAGAAAATACTGCAAGCAGCCAGAAAGAAACAATTTGAGTATTGTCGAAAAACAATCAGGATAACACAAGATCTAGCAGCTTCCACATTAAGGGACCGAAGGGCTTGGAATATGATATTCTGGAGGTCAATGGAGCTAGGATTAAAACCAAGAATCGCGTACCCAGCAAAACTGAGTATCATGCTCCAAGGCAAAATATGGATTTTCAATAAAATAGAGGACATTCAAGCTTTCTCAGTGAAAAGACCAGAACTGAATAGAAAATTTGACTTTCAAACACAAGAATCAAGAGAAGCATGAAAAGGTAAACAAGAAAGAGAAATCATAAGGGACTTACTAAAGTTGAACTGTTTTGTTTACATTCCTACTTGGAAAGATGATGTGTATGATTCATGAGACCTCAGTATCATAGTAGCTGAAAGGAATATGCATATATATATATATATATATATATATATATATGTGTGTGTGTGTGTGTGTGTGTGTGTGTGTGTGTATGTATGTATATGTGTGTATATATATATACATTTGTGTGTGTGTATATACATATATATATATATATATATATAGACAGAGGGCACAGGGTGAGTTGAATATGAAGGGATGATATCTAAAAAAATAAAATCAAATTAAGGGATAGGAGAGGAATATATTGAGTGAGGGAGAAAGGGAGAGATAGAATGGGGTAAATTATCTTGCATAAAAGTGGCAAGAAAAAGCAGTTCTGTAGGAAGGGAAGAGGGGGGCAGGTGAGGAAGAATGAGTAAATCTTGCTCTCATCGGATTTGACCTGAGGAGGGAATACTATACACACTCAATTGGGTATCTTACGCCACAGGAAAGAAGGAGGAAGAAGATAAAAAACAGGGAAGATAGAAGGGAGGGCAGACAGGGGGAAGAGGTAATCAAAAACAAACACTTTTGAAAAGGGACAGGGTCAAGGGAGAAAATTCAATAAATGGGGATAGGTTAGGAAGGAGCAAAACATAGTTAATCTTTCACAACATGAGTATTGTGGAAGGGTTTTACATAATGATACGCATGTGGCCTATGTTGAATTCCTTGCCTTCTTAGGGAGGGTGGGCAGGGAGGGCAGAGGGGAGAGAATTTGGAACTCAAAGTTTTAAAAACAGACATTCAAAAAGAAAAAAAAAGTTTTTGCATGCAACTAGGAAATAAGATACATAGGCAATGGGGTGTAGAAATTAATCTTGCCCTATAAGAGAAGAAGGGAAAGGGGGATGCAAGGGGAGTGGGATAACAGAAGGGAGGGCTGACTGGGGGATGGGGCAACCAGAATATATGCCATCTTGGAGTGGGTGGGAGGGTAGAAATGGGGAGAAAATTCGTAATGCAAACTCCTGTGAAAATCAATGCTGAAAACTAAATATATTAAATAAATAAAATTAAATTAAAATTAAAATAAAAAAAGAAGGAAACCTCTTATTGGGAAAGAGAGGAATGATGCAAGCCTAGGGCCAAGAAAAGTAGGAAATCAGAAACCAGGCCAGATCAGGAATTAGTGTCTTAGGAATGCCAAAGTCTAAGGCAAGAGATAATACTGGGAATGAAAGATATTGTGCAGGATTTCAGTCAGGGAATTTCTACATGGAATGAAGAGGCACACGCTAGCAATGGCATCACAAAATGACAACTAGTCTGATATAAAAGTTCTACTCAAACTTTCACCTTTCTACAGTGGCTACATGCACTCCTGCCACCCTCCCCTCTTTATTTCGTTTTCCTAGGGATGTTATAGAATCTTCAAAGTTCTAGGAACATCATCAGCCTCTAATCTATTCTTGTTCTGAATTCACCTTCCTCCCTCCCTGTGCTAACTATTTTCAGGAATTAAAAGTAGTACACCTCCCCAAAGGTGAAAAGATACTCTATTCAAAAACTCATTCTCTTACAAAATAATAAGAATAATTTGTTGATGTTTAGTCCTAGGACTGAAGTGGAAGATGTAAACTGAGGTAGGGCTCCAGAATCTGAGTGTATCATTTGAGTCTGCTGCTCTGTCCTACAAGCATTATCATCTCTCTGTCCATCTGTGCCCCTGGAGTGGGTGGCCTTCACCTCTGGAATCAGCAATTTTCCCTCCCAGAGATAAAATAAAACATTTTCCCACTGAGACTCCCCAGGGTTCACCATCTTCTCAGCTGACACAAGTGTAGCAGATGGAGCAAAATACCTGGCATAGATTTACTGGATCAGTGTGCAGAAATAATAAGAGGAAAAGCACATTGCCAGATTCCTTAGTGTCATACCCCATGACACTTGCCGCTTATGGAAGACGAGATAATGCTTAGAGATAATTGAGATGGGAAGCAAAACAGAAGCAGTAACCAGACTGTTGAAAGCCAAAGGTGAAAAAAAAATGCACCTTCAAGTTATCTCTGCTGCTTTGGCTGTGGCAGAAATTCACTTATTTAGTCAACAAATATTTATTGAACACTGACCGCATCCATGGCCTTGCGTCCATATGGCCCTTTATATCTCTTGTGCTTTTATTGGAGCATATTTTATTCTGCAATAGTTATCACATGTTGTAGAAAATCAAATATGTATATTTATGTCATGTGACTTAACATCACCTTGCTAGATTATAAACTTATTGAAAATAAGGAGTAATATTTATTTATCTTTGTTTCTCTCCCTAATCTCTTCATCACTACTCTGTTCAGTTTAGGAACTTAATGAATTGAACAAAGAACTTAATTAATTAATTACTTAGTTAATAGCATTGTGCTAGGCACTAGGTTTGTGCTAGGTTTACTGCTAAATGTTAAGGTCTCCCTATCTGTCAGGCACTCTGTCCATGTGCTCTGGGAATACAAAGAAAGGCAAAAAAGAGTTGCTGCTCTCAAGAAGTTCGCAGTCTTTGAGCTGCTGCCCCAATCAAGATAAGGAAGAGGAATGATAGGAGGTGTCACCTGTGGGACACTGGCCTTTTCTTCTGTGTCCTTTTGTACACAGAGTACTTCTCCTGAAGATTTGGGATTCAGCTATCTCTTTAATCAGCTGGGTGACCAGGAATTGCTAGATTC
Source organism: Trichosurus vulpecula (assembly GCF_011100635.1). Taxonomy (NCBI): domain Eukaryota; kingdom Metazoa; phylum Chordata; class Mammalia; order Diprotodontia; family Phalangeridae; genus Trichosurus; species Trichosurus vulpecula. Next base: position 69,337,611 of record NC_050580.1, read on the forward strand.
ATTCCACTACAGCTTGCTACATCTCTACAGTCACATTATAAACATAGTCATTCTACATCACAGCATCCTGTGATGTTAGTGCATTGTAACAATGAAGTTCCAATATGGTCCAGATCAACCCCTTCCCAGTTTTCATTTATCGTCTCAAAATCCACATACCCATAGAATGCTGGGGTCGAAAGGTACTGTATAATATGTGACAAGCTGCAGGAACGCTTTGGCCTGCCTGTGACTGTCAACAGCTCTCCCTACCAACAGGATGGCTTTTTTCTAGCTCTGCTGGGCCTAAATTTCTAGAAACAGAAAGGAGCAAAGGTCATTTCCCTAGTTTTTCTGCACTGGGTCATCATGTTCTTGGCAATCAAGCACCTCAACAATTTACTTTAACAAATGTTCAGTAAGTGCCTCTAACATACACTGGCTACAAAGAAATGGAAATTTTCTCAAGGAGCTTATATCCTACCTGAAGGAAACAACACAGACCCCAATAAGTAAATGCAAAGTAGCCACAAAGTAAAAACAAAACAACTTCAGGATAGAATGCTAAGAATTCAGATCAATAAAGGACTCATATAGGAGGTGGCCCTTGATCTGAATCTTGAAGGAAAAAAGGAATTCCAAAAAGTACAGATGAAGTGTCAAGGCCTTTCAAGCATGAGAAACAGCCCATGTGAAAGCTTAGAGGTGAGTGAGGAAATGGCATGGAGCACCAAAAAGGCAAATTTGGCTAAGATGTTGAGTTTGAGAAGGGGAGTAGAATTTCATCATACTGTAAAGATAGGTTAAAGTCAGGTTTCACACAAATATAAATGCCAGATAGGGGGGTTTGTATGTTATCCTGGAGACAATAGCAAACCACAGAAGCTTCTTGAGTTCTATAGTGACATGGTCTGGCCCATGCTTTAGAAATTCCTATTTGGGAAGTTGTATGTCTAGTGAATTGGAGACATGAGGGACTGAAGACTGAGAAACCAATTAGGACACTACCATCACAGTTCAGTTGAGATGGTGAGGTCTCAAACTATGGTGGGGGGTTAAAAATACATGTTACATAACACTTTAAGGGGATGTGCGGGAAGGAAGACATGAACTCAGATGAATGACGATAAAGTATTACAATTCAGTGCCCAATAACCATTCTTATAGGAAAATGACTCCATTAGATGATTTCCTCTTCTCTTTTTCATTGATTGCCATTCTAATTCTGCATATTTACTTAAGATTCTCGCCTTTTCTCTCTGTGGTCTATTTGGAATAGCCTTTCCTCTTTCCTAGTTCTCAATTTTCTCTTCATCTTAGGTTCCTATAAAGTAACAATGCTTTCACCATGCCTGTGTATCAGCAGATATCTCATACATTTTATGTAAAACAAAAATACGGGAAGTAAATGTTTATTCTTTTCTTAGATGACTTTGCCACAACTATTCTGTCACGGACTGTAATATATAAAGACTCCCTCTACCACCTCTGATCAGCTAAAACCACTAGCACCCACAGACCACTAAGAAGCAAGAAATATGCACATTGGCCCCACTACCTAGTGTTCACGAACTTTTTATGGAGTGGGAGATTTGCTATTAACATAGGGAAGCATCCCAAGATTATAATTTAAGAGAGTGAGAAGGGTGCTATAAGATTGCTTAAAATTCACATTAAATAAGTTTTCTTCCCTCTCCTCACCTTTGAATGAAATGTTTAGGTACAATTTCCTGAAAGTTTTCCTTCATTCACTTGTTTATAATAAAACATCAATTAATTTGAATTCTCAGTGGTGGTGTGTATTACTCCGTTTTCCTGCCTTGGTTAGGAGAAAACACAATTTCATCATTCTTTGGTGATCATCTTGCAATGCCTCAGAGTGATACCTCTGAACACAAATCTTCTCTGAACCAGACTGGCGAATGCAGAGGAAAATGGGCTATCTTCCTCTGGTCCCACTGTGGCAAAGGGGGAAAAGGGTTGGATTTGGCATCAGGAAGATACAGTCTGCCTCAGACATTGCTAGGTAACCCTGGACAAGTCACTCAATTTCTCTGTACCTTATTTTGAATCTCATTTTCCTCATCTATAAAACGAAAACACTGTCAATCCCTCATGGGGATGTTCTGAGGGTCAAAGAAAAATGTATCTAGCCGTACCGTCCCTTGATTTGAAAGATCCATATCACAAATTGCCTAGTAGACATTTCAAACTGGCATCTCAAACTCGACATGTCCTGAATCGAATTCATTATCTTCTTCCCTTACCCCAAACTCAGGCCTCCTCCAAACTTACCTATTGCTGCCAAGAGCACTGCCACCCTTACAGTGATGCAGGTTTGAAAATGTGTTGTTTTCTTGACTTTTCACTCACCCTTGGCCCACATATGCAATCAATTGCCAAAATCTTTCACTTGTATCTCTACAAAAATTTCCCATAGATATTCCTTCATCTATTGGTTATAAAGCTGATAATCCTTGTTCAGGTCCTTATCACCTCTCAGATAGATAATTATAACAAGTTCCTGTTGAGTCTCTCCACCTTAAGCCTTTCCCTTCTCCTATTTATCCTTGACAAAGCCTCCAAAGAAATTTTCCCGTAGAGCTAGTCTGAGCATGTCTGCTCAATAAACCCCAAGGGCTCACTATTACTTCTAGGATCAAATATAAACTCCTCTGGCATTTACAATTCTTCAGTCTGAACACTTGCTTACCTATCTAGTCTTTATATTTTCTCCCCTCCACACACTCACTAATCTCCTCATATTGGCTCATTTACTGTTCCATACACATGACACTTCATCTCCTGACTTCATCCCATTGCACTGGCTAGCTGCCATACCTAGAATGCATTTCCTCTTTACCTGCAGTTCTTGGAGTCTATCATTTTCTTCAAGACTCAGCTCCAAAGCTAACCTTCTGAAGGTATCTTCTTCTGACCCTCCAAGCCCTTTGCTGATAGAACACTCTCTTCCAGAACTACCTTGTGTTCATTTTGAATATAGGAATAAGGATACTAGGAATAGTTCTGTGATTTCATTGTATAGGGGACTCCTACATACTGTTGGTATCACACCTTTTGCACCTGCTTGCTTTTGTCTTGCATTCTTTGTTTCAAGTGTTTTCTTCATGTCTTTACACCATAGGTTTCCAAACTTATTTGGCCTACCACTTCGCTAAAAAATTACTCAGTGTCCCCCTTAAGTCAAGTTAACCTTTATTTTTATTCAGCACCTGAGGCTACTACTAACCCTCCCATTGTTGCAGCACCCTGCCAGGGGGTGGTATCACCCACTTTGGAAACTTATGAGTGAGCTCCCCAAAGACAAGGACTCTGTCCCATTTTGCATGTACAACAGTAACTAGGCACAGAGAGGACTTCTATAAATAGTTGTTGGTTTGAATTTATCATATTGTGGACTCCCAAATTCTCATCACCACCAACTCCATAGTCCTCCCAAATCCCAGAGAAGGTATTTTGCCACCATCACCTGCATCCACTTTCCTTCTTGAAGGCAATATTTTTCTTAATAAGTCTCTCTTCAGGTCATATCACCTGGTTCATAACTTTAACTGAAGATGACTAGCTTAGGGTAGAAAAGACCTATTGGGGAAATTGTTGAATATAAACCATACCTCAAAACGTGTAAGGGAAGCTTCTGACAGAGAGAGAGAGAGAGAGAGAGAGAGAGAGAGACAGAGATGATAGGTGATAGACAGATAGATAGATGATAGATAAATGATATGTGATTAGGTGACAGATAGATAGATAGATAGATAAATGATAGGTGATTAGATAGGTGATAGATAGATAGATGATAGATAGATAAATGATAGGTGATTAGATAGGTGATAGATAGATGATAGATAGATAAATGATATGTGATTAGGTGACAGATAGATAGATAGATAGATAGATAGATAGATAGATAGATAGATAGATGATAGGTGATTAGGTAGGTGATAGATAGATAGATGATAGATAGATAGATAGATAAATGATAGGTGATTAGCTAGGTGATAGATAGATAGATCCAGATATATCACAGCTGTTCCCTAGGTGGGGATTACCTTCCTACTGACAGTATGTTTCTTTGTAGGATAGTATAGCGTAGTATGACCCAGGTATAAGGGATAAATGTTCTATCACTATTTTTCTTTCCCTATTTCATTAAAAACCATTACTTTGAATTAATTATGTCATCTGGCTGATGAAGGGCTCATGAATTATGATTTGAAGATATATAAACCTACATCACCCCTTGAACATGAGGCAGCATTTCTATGGCCCCACATATGAAAGGGAGGGGTGTCCCAGGTGTTACCCAAACACTCAAAGAGCTATCATGTGCAGGAAAGATTGGCTTCCTTCTCCTCACTTCAGAGAGCCACACTGGGAGCAATTCAAAGACCCAGAGAGGAAGAGTTAGCCTTTGTGTAAAGAAAGACTTCCTAACAAGAGAAGCTATGGAAAAGTCGAAGAGGCTGCCCTGCAGGGAGTAGTGCTCATCTCTCTAGAGGCCTCTGGATAATCATTTGTCAAGTTATGTTTACAGGGGATTCTTATTCAAATACATGTTGGGATCAATGGCTTCTAAGGACCATTTCAACTCTTAGGAGTCTGTAATTCTGAAGTACTAAATAACCTCTTGTTAGGATTACTCAGAAGAGCAAAGAAGCAAAGACATAGCTTCACCATTTTTTCCTACAGTATGGGACTATGGACTCTAGGGACCCTGATCACTAGGGTTCAAATACTGTGCATTTGGACACCATTTCTCCTTGTCTGAGGGCAAGCTGTGCAAACTGCAGGAACATGTGGTTCTCTCTTTTGTGTTTATGGCTTGGCATTAAGGATGTGTGCTGACTTGGTAGAAATGTACCCTCTCTGGTCTGGAAATGATATAGGAAAGGGATGACCCCCAGAACAATGCTCTAGAGCTACACACTGAGATTTCCACTCACTGCTGTGCACCAAGGTTTTCTTGGGGAAGGGGGCTATTAGAGGGGAGTCCTACAACATTCAATTCTGGTGCATCCAGAGCTCAGAAGCTCAGAAGAGCTTCCCCTTAACAGACAATGTGTGTCATTCTTTTTTCCTTCTACCTCTGAAACCTTATCCATCTATATCTTATGCCATATCTCTCAGGAAACCAACCAGATTTAAATAATAATAATTGTTCATATCAGCAAACATCTTGTAAGAAAAATCACTGCCCTAGGAAGGGCATATTTTAAAAAATATTTGCGGTAGAAAGAAAAAATTCTAAATTATGTACATTCCCAACTTAGAGGCCCTAAAAGGAGGGTCATCTGAAATGTTTTTAGAAGCAAAATTCAAAAGCGACATTGTCTCAATAGGAAAGGTAATTTTCTAAAACTGAGTCTACAGTTCCTCGTGGTCCTCTGTCATCCTGTGGCCACACTATACCCAGGATTGAGAGAAAGTTTGCCCTTTCCCCTCCATGTCAGTATCCTAAGGGAAAGAAAATGCACCCCCTCTCGAAATTGATGTCATTTAACAAAGACCTGGATGCCCCATGACAGTTATGGAATGAGACAGTGTTTTCAAGAAATACTTGGTCTATATCCTCTTCTATTATCTTCTCTGTGGTATGCTTATGCCTGGAGACTTTTGGTATGAAAACTTATAAAAGAAACTCATAGAATTTTGTTCTTGTAAAACTTGTTCTCACCTTCTATCATGGTATTTCTTTCCTTACATTGTAAAACACCTATTCTGACAAGTTCCTTCTGACAAGGAAGCCTGCCAGGGTTTCCATGGGCTATATACCACTTTTCATTCTCATTTAGTGCATGTTGGAGTTTAAAAGACTTTATACTTTATATTCATTTGATGAAATTTATAGATCAAGTGAACATAAGATAACCTCTAAGATTGTAGTTGAAATAAAACTTAGCAAAATACATTTTATACCTTAACTCCAAAATCAGAGTCCTTAGATTCCAGAAACAGCATTATCCCATCTATAAAGTGACAGGATCAATCAGTAAACATTTATTAAATACATACTATGTGCCATGCATCATGCTAAGTGCTAGGAATACAAAAAGAAGCAAAAGACAGTCCCTACCTTCAAAAAGCTTACAGTCTAATGGAGAAGACAATATGCAAATAAATATATACAAAGAAAGCCCCAAATTCTCTGGTGACCTCCAATCTCATATCTCCAACTGCCTTTCAGATATCTCAAATAGGATGTCCAGGAGACATCTTAAACTCAATATGTCCCAAACAGAACTTTTTATTTTTTCACTCTAATACCTCCCCCTCCTCCTATCTTTCCTATTACTGAAAGGGGCAATGCCATTCTTCTAGTATACCTCAGGTTCACCACCTAGGAGTCATCGTGGATTCCTCATCGTCTCTCACCCCCATATCCAATTTGTTAGCAAGGTTTATTGATGTTACCTTTGCAACATCTCTCAACTACGCACCCCCTTTTCCCTTCTGACACAATTATCACTCTTTTTTTGGGGGGGGTGAGGCAATGGGGGATAAGTGACTTGCCCAGGATCACAAAGGTAGTAAGTGTCAAGTGTCTGAAGCCAGATTTGAACTCAGGTCCTCTTAACTCCAGAGCTGGTGTTCTATCTACTGTACCACCTACCTGCCTCTGGATTACTGCAATAGCCTACTGGTGGGTTTAGCTATATTTTTCACATGGTTATTATGGAAACCCAATGAGAAATGTATACTTAGAAATATATAAAGCCCCAGTTTACCCATTGTATGGTCTTGGGCAGATCACTTGACTTTATTAAGTCTGCGTTTCCTTTGTATATTAGTAAATTAAACTAGGTGATCCCTAAGTACTCTTTCAGGTCTAAATTCTATTATTATTATTATTATTATTATTATTATTATTATTATTATCTCATCTTTTTTAGTGTCACTCAAATAGAAACAGAGCCAAGTAACTATCCCGATATCATTATTTTGTGTTTAATGTTCTGGTGACTGTTGAATAAGTAGATAAAATAACTGCTTTTTTGTAATTGAATACAAGTAGTAGGCTGCAAACTCATTATCTTTAAGCTCACCCAAAGCACCTTTTGTACAATTCCAGTAGCAAACAAGATGACAGGGATGATATGTGTCTTATCCTTTTCTCACATAATATTGAATTCTTCTGCTAGATTTCTGTATTTCCACAGCTTTTCATTCTCATAACTTGGAGTTTATCAGTGTTTAGTATGGTGACATCTATAACAAATGCTCTTAAATTTTTACATATCAGAACTATTTCCAGGCTCTTGTGGACAATAGTGTTGTCTCTGAGGATAGTCCAGTTTCAGGACAGTTTCTCTCTCTCTCTCTCTCTCTCTCTCTCTCTCTCTCTCTCTCTCTCTCTCTCTCTCTCTCTCTCTCTCTCTCCCTCTCCCTCTCCCTCTCCCTCTTTCTCTCTCTTTGTGTGTGTGTGCATGTAGTATGGGGATATATCATCTGTTAGTTTAAGTTAGTGAAATTCTGATGTCTAATTCTAGCCACAAGATAATACCTTACTCAGCAATCAGTACATCCTAAATTTTTACAACCTTGCAGTGACGGCTGCAGTTTCTACCATTTCCTTCATAATGTTCATTGATCATTAAATCTGTGCTCTTTAAGGATAATCAGTGTGTACTTTTTGATGGAGATGACTTGGTTCTGAATTACTGTCCATACTGCCATTGCTCTTTACAAATCTTAATGACTAAGCTATTTATTTGAAAGTTCTTTATCTGCACATTGTTGGTTTGGTTCATATTAATATAGCCTATTATGAGGCTTTTGATTCCATCTTTGGATCTTGGCCATTTCCTAGGCTCCATCTGGAGGTAAGCCACTTACAAATTCAATGGCATGTACCTATTGTCAGTCTTTACTATTGCTCTTTGAAATGATATCTACATGTGCCAGAACCATTTCTGTTAAGTGTTTAATCTGCTTAATATGTCAGCTAGTCAATAAACAATTATTAAGCATCTTCCATGTGCCAGGCACTGGCTGGGAGTGGAAATATGAAAAAGAAAAATAGTCCATGGCCTAAAGGAGCTTACAATCTAATAGAAGAAGACAAACAGAAAAGAAGCTGAAAAGGAGAGAGGAAAAGAAAGTACCTAGCACTACATAAGAGTACAACCTGATGGGAAATGATGTGAATATAGATGTGAATTCCAGGGCTGATGTGATCTTGGAGGATGATTATGTTACTGAGGCTTGATGGAGAAGTCCAGAGGAAGGCAGACAGATGGGTGTGATTTCAGGAGTCTATCAACCCCTTTCTTTTACATGAAGAAGTGTTAATCTTTCCATAACTGCCTTAGGGCAAAGAGTTCTATGTTTTGTTATTACTGTACAGATTACTGTTAGGATACTTTCAAAATCTGTTAACAGCTCTGAAAACGTATACCTTTGGTATTGCGGAGGTGTTAATTACTTTAAATATGTTCTCATTGAATTTTAATTTCATGATGCCAACAATCTCTTTATATACAGTCAAAACCTTTTACAACTTTATGTTCAATGTATCTTTCCTGGAGAAGACTGAGGTACTTGTCCATTATTTTCTTCCCTTTCTCCTTCTTCTTAATAAGTAGTTCAATGGAGTTCAAGTCTCCTGAGTTCAAGTTTGCCTGAGATAATTTACTAGCTTGATATCATTCTTTGATATTTAATGTTCTATGGTCTATTGCACTGATGGATAAAATAACTTCTTTTTAAGTTGAATAAAAGCATTAGGATATATGTTCATCTCCTGCCCACTCACTGAAAGTAACCTTGATTCAAACACAGTAGCAGGCAGGATGACGAGGACAACATGTACCTACATGACTTTGAGTTCTTCTAGGTTTCTGTATTGGAGATTATGAGTATTTGGCATGGTGACCTCTATTAAAACATTATTCTAAAATTTTTATGGACTAATCTAAGCAATTGTCAAAAAGAGGTTGGTCAGTGATAATATTCCAGTTCTAATATTGTTTATTGTTTGAGTTTTCAAGAATGTTTTAAGTCTGTGTTGCTTATTGAGGGATCTATCATCTGTCAATCCAGAAAAGAGAGCAAGCTTCTTGTATAATGGATACTTATATGCATTTTATTTATGTACAATTCTAACCAACAGGTCATATCTTCCTAGATATTTGGTAGATGTTAAATTTTGGAAGCCTGTAGTCATGCATTTCACAGTTTCTAACATTTCCTTGTACTATCAGAAATGATTACTAAGTTCATATTACTTAAGGATAACTTATCTGTGATTTCTGGTGGTGAAGACCTGGCTTTGTATAGCTATTATAAGCCACTCAATTCCATAAATAAATCCATATAATTCAGTTCTTTGTCCATTGCTTCTTGGCCAACAAATCGTTGACTGAATTCATGTGGCTAGCCTTTAAAGACATTTATCTTTACTAAATTATATCTTATTAGAATCTATGCAATGTATTAACCTTTTAAAATCTTTTTGAATTCTGACTTGGTGATTCAGTTTGCTAGGTATTTTTTTCCAGGTTCATAGCAACTTGAGATTTTATAAGTATGGCATCAGTCATCCCTTGTCATTAGTTCAAATATTAAACAACCCAAGGTCAAGCACAGATTTCTGGAAAACCTTGCTGTAAATCTTTTATCAAGTTGAAATTGATCTATTAATGAGACTATTCTTTGGCTCCAGCCATTTCATCATTTAAGAATCTCATTAACTGTACTATATTCAAATGTATCTTTTTTTCTTACTTTTTCTGTAAGAATAAAATAAAAGTTGTTACTACTATATATGCAGTTAAAATCTAGATAAACTATAGCTGCAGGATTCCCCTTAGCCATCCACTTAATAACCATGTAAAATGAAAACAAAACAAAATAATATCACTTTAGCAAGCCTCTTTTTGATGCAGCCATTGAAGCTGTCTCCTTTTCTAGATCCATTCCTTTGATAATGCATTCTAGAATTTTGACAGAAATTGAAGTCGATCATACTGGTCTATATTTTGCAGATCCCATTTTCTTTGGGGAAAGTCAATCCACATTTGCCCTTGTCTTATCCTGTGTCACTTCTCCCACTGATGATGTCAGGGAACCATGTGTTTTTAGGGGTGCTCGAGAGCCCAAAATACCAACATGCCGGGTTCTGCCCAAATGAATTCGACCCAAGCCTTCTCACAGTCAAAGAAAAACAAAGTTCGTTAAAGGTGGACCATATTGGATAGTCTTGAGAAATCTCACTATTTGTTACACTTCTTTTCACAAGCAGGCCAGATTCAATCTGAGGTAGATTGAATCTGAGCACCTTCATGGAGGCAAGATGAAACTGATATACAGAAAGATTATGAGAGGGATCTAGGGTGGTCCTGGGATGATGGGAAGAGGGGTTTAGGGAGTGTCTGGAGGAGGAGTCTAAGAAAGAGCTTGATGGGACTGGGGTGAGGTCAGACTCAAGGAGCCAAGAGAATGAGATTAAGGGTGGGAAGTAGCTGAAGGCTACCTGGAGGTAACAGACAATGCAGGGCTAGGCTAGTTTAAGGGTAACAGATTTGGGCATAGACATTTTGATAGAATCAAGGGTAGAAACTAGCCAGACTATGGAGGGCTAGGCTAGGTTAAGAGTAACCCAGAGATTTGGGCCTAGCCATAATGAAAGGCTTATGGCTGCAGGCAAACACCTCACCTAGTGGGAAGATTCAAGGATGAGTTCAAGGGAGCTCCAACAGTCTAAACCCCATCACCACTGTCAATATTTTTTTCAAAGATCATTGAGAGAAGCCCAGTGATCACATACATATACTTGTTCTTTCAAAATTGGAGGGTTTAGTTCATCTAAAGCAGATAACTGGAATTGATCAGAGGTACCTAATTCCTTGTTTCTTTGTGTGCCTTGGTTATCAATCACCCTATTAGCCATTTTTGTTCTACCTCCAGTCTAAAGATTATTCTCCTAAGTAGGAGAAACAGAATAAACACAAGAATGTAGTAGCCTTACCTTCTTTATATTGTCAAGTACTATCAGCTTTGAGCTGTGGACTTAGCCTGTCTTTGATACTCTATTTTTTTTCCCTTAATGAAACTTATCTTGGGGCTCTGCTCCTGATTCTCTAGACTCTTCCACTTCCATACCAGCAGACTTAACACCCTGTAGATGTCTCTATGCCTGTAGCCCCCTTCTTTAATTACTTGGTGAGTGACTAGTCTGGGCCCATTTCAGGAAGTGCCTGTGACATCCAAACTCTCTTCTATCCTGGGTCAGCTCCTGCCTCTCTGGACATTTCCATCTTGCCCCAACAAGGACACCTTTCCCTCAATCTCCCTACTTCCCATTACCCTTTTGTATGTTGTCTTCCCTCACTAGAATGTAAACTCTTTGAAGGTAGAGTTTATCTTTTATTGTGCTTATATTTGTATTTCTAGCAATTAGTGCAGTGCCTGGAACACACTTCTAAAATGTTTGATCTAGCTCTCTACCTCTTCAATTAAAAATTTAAAAAATAATTAAAACTGTCTAGGTTTATTCAACTTTCTTCACCAAAACTAAATTATTTTAAGCTTTAGAACTTTTGACATTTTTCCTACAGGAATGTTCTACTCTATCATTTGTCACCTGCCATTGATGCCATCTTCTGTATGTCTACTAAAAATCTAGTTTTATGAGTTTCTTGTGCAGCTATACTGGACTGTTTAAACAATTCCCCCATTGCCTCATCAGCATAATTGTTTCTTTTCAAGTCTTCAGAATTCCATTTTGACCCTTTCTTCATGGGATGATTTTCACTATAGGTGTGTGTGTGTGTGTGTGTGTGTGTGAGAGAGAGAGAGAGAGAGAGAGAGAGAGAGAGAGAGAGAGAGAGATGTACTCCTACATCTTTTTCCTCTGAATTTTTTAAATCTTCTCTCCCTATATCTACAATAGATGTCCAACTATTCTTGGATTTCCTCTCCTCTAATTCAAACTTCAAATTGTCACTTTTCCCTAGGGTTTGCATCATATCCACCCCGGCAAAAAATTCTTCCCTCTTGGTGAAAATCAGACCCAGAATATGATATATTCTTCCTTTTTCCTCTAACTTTTGATATATTAAAGCATCACCAAAGCAAGTCTAGAAGTTATTAGCTTCTGTACTTTAGGCATAGAGAGAATGCCAATGTTATTCTTTCTCCAGGAGCTGTCTTGTGATTGTCCGTGTTAGTGCTGCATGGTTTTGCTAAAACTGTCATCTCATCCACTCCCATTAAGTATCATAAATTCTCTTCTTGCCACTGTCATTCAGATTAATTTTACTGCCCCCACCCCATCTGTGTCTTCTATAGCAGATAGCACTTGTTATCTCTTCCAAAGGATGAGCTCTCAATCAACTAACCCATGGAGAAACTTCTCTAGGACCTTAGCTTGAAACCTTTTGTTGTTTTATACACAACTTATTTTCCACACAAAGATTCCCTTCAGGTCACTTTTCATGTAAACATTTTCTTCTTGGACTGCTGCAATATGTTTGTTTTCAACCAAAAGGTGGCTCATTCTTTTAGTCCCATTTAACTCTGGTGTCTTCCAGGACCTCTGAGTGAGTCTTAGGGTTTGGAGTACTCCAGTAAACTCTATTTCCTGGCTACCCTGAGTTTCTATCTCCTATCTTCTTCAGGCAGCAAGGTTGGTTTATGCTATATTACACTAGACTACAACTTTGGAAGAGGGTATGAAGAGAAATAGTACCTCTAAAGGGCGATTTCCACCATAATTCAAGATTTTATTATTCAAAGGAAGAGGGACAGCTCTTCCCAAAAGATTTAAATGCATATACTTTTGCACCTCTATAAAGTAGACCCCATACAGACATCATCTCCTTTCTGAGATATGCAAGGTGCTAACTTTATCCTAAATTTCCATTAGCATTCATGGAAATTACTTCCATAAGTTCCCCCAAATAAGACTACTATCTAAGGAAAAACCTGCTGAAGACACAAATAGGAGAGATACACTCCCTTAAAGTTCATTTGTCCATATTGTCTCTAGCACGTTATCTTTCTTTATGACCTCATACATCATCCCTTCCCTTTGGTCTACATGAAAAAAAATTGGTATAGCCCCGCAGGTGCCCTCAAAGAAACATTGCTTGCCAGAGTGAACACGCCTATGGGGAGAGAAAGTGGAAGTCTGGAGTGAAAAGGCTGATCCTCTAAATTACCATATGTGAATTTGTTCTGATTTTTGTATTCTCTGTAAAAACAATTTGAATTCTAATGTTGCTCGCCTCACACAGTGTAAAATCTGCATCGCTCAAACTAAATTACTTCACTCCCAATAAATAACTGGAGTAGTTTAAAAGACTTAATGCATCACTGATGCCATCTATGTTTCTGGTTAGGCTTCTCAAGTCCAGATTGCAATTTCTTTTAATAGACAGGTTTCAATTAAAAAGGGGTGGGGGCCAAACTCCTGCCTTGAATAACACCATTCAACTATGAGATTCCAATGCAAATGCCAACCTGTAGCAATAGAACAGTGACCAGGTTTTTAAAGATTTTTAATTGAGCTCCACATTTAGGCTTATTTAATTTCCATACATTTTTAAGTCAGTTGGACAGGGGATTTCAAGACTTCCTGTCAAATTGAGGGGAAAAAATCCCTTCTTACCTCTGGGCTTGTTTAGCTTCCATTTCCGGAGAAGATGAATATTTAGACCCCAGGACATTTTTAAGTAAATCAGGCTCTGATTCAGACCAAGCAATTAATTTCCAAGAGAGGAGTTTGAAGACTGAAACAACTAGAATCCAATGGGATTCAGTGGTTTGACATTCCTGAGTAAATCACAAGTTTTAACGTGAGAGGTTTTCTCCAGTGAAAGTAATTTTAAATGAACTCTTATGATGGGGAATTTTTCATGGTCAGCCTAATAAAATGTTAACACTTTGTAATATGGTAGCAAACAGTTTTGCTCTGCAAAAATCCCAAAGATCAGCTTCGCCTGGCAATTTCAATGAAACTTACTCCCAAACAGCTCAGTTTTCCTCCTTTAACACCCAGGACAGTGTTCCCTTAGGAAATGCATGCTGAACAAATGAATGAATGAATGAATGAGGGGTCATTGTTCCTCAAAAAGGGACTTTTCAGGGAAGGGAGAACTTTACATACTAGCGAACCTCATTTTATACCATAGAGATATTCCTACAAAGTTGTAAAAGAAAATAAAATTTTGCAAATCAAATCACATCTTAAAGGTACTATGTGGAAGTGACTGCAATTTAATGGAATCCTTTTTTTGTGCATATTTTGGTAAAGATGATTAATTTATCTTTTTAAATTGTTTCATATACATGTATACATAGTCATATATATGTTTAAAGAAATGAAATTAATTATAAATTGATTGCTTGGCCTAAATCATTTACTTATGAAGTGTGTGTGTGTGTGTGTGTGTGTGTGTGTGTGTGTGTATTTTCACATAGCTATTTAGGTCAAGTTCTGATTGCCTCACATACAATGGCCTTCTAATTGCCCTCCCAATCTCAATCTTCTCTCTTCTCCCATCTATCCTCCCCATACTTGTCAAAGTGATTTTCCAAAAGTTGTGGTCTGACTAGGTCACTTCCCTTCTCAGTAAACCCTCGTGGCTCACTACTGACTTGGATCCAATTGTATTTCATCTTTTAAAATTATATTTTTGAATAAGTTTTTGTATGTTCATCATTATCAATATAGTACTACATCTATATGCACATGTATGTATACATGTGTGTTTGTACTTAAAGTACATATACACATATTAGAAACATGTGCATAATTTTTTTTTTTACTACTGGGGTATGTGATCAAAAAGACTGGGAGACTGCTTCTTTAGATAATGCCCAAATCTTTGGGATAACACACCCTTCACAGGTTTGAGGACTGAGTAACTCCTGTCTCTGAAACTAGATTAGAAATAAGATCTCTTTCTCAGGTTTGGTCCTAAGGAAACATAGAATCTCAGACTTAGAAGAGATCTCAGTGGTCAATCTAATTCATATATGAATGGAAACCCCCTCCAAAATATTCATGACATACAGATATATAGATGTATACATACACAGATGTATATACATATATGCATGATATATATCAAAGATACACATGATAAACACATATATTTATATTATGTTGTACCCATGCAAGCACAGATATGGGTTAGACTCAGTGATGTCAAGCTGAAAGAATAGCATATAGAGTTTCCAAACTTTTTTGATCATATACCCTATGGGTTAGAAGAAATAAAAAGACGAAAGTTGTTCATATGACAATGTGTGTATAATTGCTTATTTTTCAAATTATATTTGGTGTCCTAAATGTCTTAGTACAGTTTTAATCTTTAAAGTTACAATAGCTTAAAACCACACTAAGACATTTAGGACACCTTTCATACATGTACTTTTGCAGTAATAATAATGCACACTCTAGAACTTGTGCAAAAATAGAAATTAAGAAAAAAAGGATGAGACAAAGATTCAATCAAATGCTTTCCTAGACTTAACAGTGACACCCTGGAGTTTGCCAGGTAGGGGGAGTGATAACATCAAGCCAGTGCTTTAAGAAAATCACTTTGTCAGCTTTGTGAAGGACAGATTGGAGAGGGTAGAAATTGGTCCATAGTGAGACCAGTTAGGAGAACATTACAATAGTCTAGGCAAGAGGTCCTGGATCCCTGAACTAGTATAGTAGCAGTGTGGAAAAGATATGAGTATGTTTTGGTGTGGAAATGATAAGATTTGGCCACTGATAGGATTTGTGAGGTAAGAGGAAGGAACTGATGATTCCACCAAGTTTGTGAAACAAGGTGACAAGAGGGTTGTTGGGACTCTCAAGAAAAATAAGGGAGTTTGAAAGAAGGGTGGGTTTGGGGGAAAAAAATCCCAGAAAAGATTATAATCAATCCATATCCACTTATCCTGCATGACTCCTTCTTCACCACCCAAAAGGAAAATGTGAAAGACAGGTCCTTAGTCATCATTTCCAAAGAGTGAAGATCCTGCCCTCTAAGGAGTCCCTGGACAAAGCCAAGAGGTGTTCTAGAAAGCAGTCAGTTGATATGCTAGATGGAGGGAGATCTCCAATGGCATCTTCACACCTCCTGCTATGGGTCCCTGGGTAGTGTGTCAATTGAGATTATTTAAGGATCACAACTCTTACACACACACACATACACACACACACACACACACACTCACAAATGGTGAAATAAAAAGATTGAATGCAATACTATAGCAAACAATTTAAGAAAATTTCCCAGAATTATTGAAAGCAAAGAGCGAAATTCTGATTGATAGAATCCAAAGATCATCAGCTGAGAGAAACCCAAAGCTTCAATAAGCAGTGAAGGTGATGATTAAACTTTATTTGTTTTTCACTCTTAAATAGTTATTCTTATAAGAAGTCAAGTTTTAGACTCTCTTTCCACCACAATATGAATTACTCTCAGAACCAGTCTATAAGTCACTTGAGAAAACAAATTTCCTTGTTTATATTAGCTCACATTATATAATGCTTTACTCAAATGATCTCTAAGAGGTAGGTCATACAGTGGAAAATGAACAAATACGTAGAATATTGCTCCATATGTGTAAGAAAGGGAAAAAGGAAAGGGAGGGGGAGAGAAAAGGATGGGGCAGGCAAAGAACATGGACAGTGAGCATTTAGGGTTAGAGTGCACAGTGACATCATCTATAGAGCAGACAGGACATCTGTGACCAGTTCTTGAGGTAGATTCCATTGTTGGTGAATGTTACCCTGACTGAAAATTCAGAAAACAGTCATCATTTTCCTCTTTTTCTCAAGAGGATAGATGTTTAAACCCAGAGTGTTCTGTCCTTCAGTTGTTTATTTGATGCTTCAATTAATATCAAAGCAAGCACATTATACATAATGGATAAATCTTAACTACATTTTAAAGCCCATTTCTTTCATTGTAAATAGAATAATTTATTTCAACCAGAATAACCAGACCACCTGAAATCCCATCACCATGCTGATTGATCCAGTTTTTTTTTTTTTAATGCAATTTATTTATTTAACAAATTTGGTTTTCAGCATTGATTTTCACAACAGTTTGAATTACAAATTTTCTCCCCATTTCTGCCCTCCCCCCCACTCCAAGATGGCGTATATTCTGGTTGCCCTGTTCCCCAGTCAGCCCTCCCCTCTATCACCCCCCTCCCCTCTCATCCCCTTTTCCCTTCCTTTCTTGTAGGGCAAGATAAATTTCTATGCCCCATTGCCTGTGTATCTTATTTTTTAGTTGCATACAAAAAGTTTTTTTTGTTTTTGAACATCTGATTTTAAAACTTTGAGTTCCAAATTCCCTTCCCTCTTCCCTTCCCACCCACCCTCCCTAAGAAGTTGAGCAATTCAACCTAGGCCACACATGTATTATTATGTATAACCCTTCCACAATATTCATGTTGTGAAAGGCTAACTATATTTTGCTCCTTCCCAACCCATCCCGCTTTATTGAATTTTCTTCCTTGACCCTGTCCCCTTTCCAAAGTGTTTGTTTTGATTACCTCCACCCCCATCTGCCCTCCACTCCATCATCCCCCTGCCTTTTATTTTTTTTTTTATCTTCCTCCCTCTTCTTTCCTGTGGGGTAAGATACCCAACTGAGTATGTATGGTATTCCCCCTCAGGCCAAATCTGATGAGAGCAAGGTTCACTCATTCCCCCCTCACCTGCCCACTCCCCTCCTCTCCTAGAACTGCTTCCTCTTGCCACCTTTATGGGAGATAATCCACCCCATTCTATCTCTCCCTGTCTCCCTCTCTCAGTAAATTACTCTCTCATCCCTTAATTTCATTTTATTTCTTTTAGCTATCTTCCCTTCATCCTCAACTCACCCTGTGTCTGCTCTCTTTCTTTTACATATATATATATATATACACATACATACACATACATACATATACACATAGATACATGCATACATACACATTCACTTATATATATACATAAACATATATATATGCATATATATATATGCATAGTCCCTTCAACTACCCTAATACTGAGGTCTCATGAATCGTACTCATCATCTTTCCATGTAGGAATGTAAACAAAACAGTTCAACTTTAGTAAGTCCCTTGCAATTTCCGTTTCTTGATTACCTTTTCATGCTTCTCTTGATTCTTGTGTTTGAAAGCCAAATTTTCTATTCAGTTCTGGTCTTTTCACTGAGAAAGCTTGAAAGTCCTCCATTTTATTGAAAGTCCATATTTTGCCTTGGAACATGATACTCAGTTTTGCTGGGTAGGTGATTCGAGGTTTTAATCCTAGCTCCATTGACCTCCGGAATATCACATTCCAAGCCCTTCGATCTCTTAATGTAGAAGCTGCCAGGTCTTGGGTTATTCTGATTGGGTTTCCACAATATTCAAATTGTTTCTTTCTGGCTGCTTGCAGTATTTTCTCCTTGATCTGGGAGCTCTGGAATTTGGCAACAATATTCCTAGGCGATTTCTTTTTGGGATCTATTTGCGGAGGTGATCGATGGATTCTTTCAATTTCTATTTTGCCCTGTGGCTCTAGAATATCAGGGCAGTTCTCCTTGATAATTTCCTGAAAGATGGTATCTAGGCTCTTTTTTTGATCATGGCTTTCAGGTAGTCCAATAATTTTTAAATTATCTCTCCTGGATCTATTTTCCAGGTCAGTGGTTTTTCCAAGGAGATATTTCACATTGTCTTCCATTTTTTCATTCCTCTGGTTCTGTTTTATAATATCCTGATTTCTCATAAAGTCACTAGCTTCCACTTGCTCCAATCTAATTTTTAAAGTAGTATTTTCTTCAGTGGTCTTTTGGACCTCCTTTTCCATTTGGCTAATTCTGCCTTTCAAGGAATTCTTCTCCTCATTGGCTTTTTGGAGCTCTTTTGCCATTTGAGTTAGTCTATTTTGTAAGGTGTTGTTTTTTTCAGTGTATTTTTCAGTATTTTTTTGGGTCTCCTTTAGCAAGTCATTGACTTGTTTTTCATGGTTTTCTCGCATCCTTCTTATTTCTCTTCCCAATTTTTCCTCTACTTCTCTAACTTGCTTTTCCAAATCCTTTTTGAGTTCTTCTATGGCCTGGGGCCAGTTCATGTTTTTCTTGGAGGCTTTGGTTGTAGGCTCTATGACTTTGCTGTCTTCTTTAGGCTGTATGTTTTGGTCTTCTTTGTCACCAAAGAAAGAATCCAAAGTCTGAGACTGAATCTGGGCGCGTTTTCGCGTCCTGGCCATATTCCCAACCAACTAACTTGACCCTTGAGTTTTTCAGTGGGGTATGACTGCTTGTAGATTACAGAGTTCTATGTTCTACGTTTGGGGGGGAGGTGCCAGCTCTGTCAGAGCCACACTCCTCCTTCCCCAAGGACCCCCAGTCCAGACTGGGCTCAGATCTTTGGCAGGCTGTGCACCCCTGCTGTGATCCGCCACTTATTTCCCCCCACCAGGTGGGCCTGGAGCCGGAAGTAACAACAGCTGTAGCTGCCCCACCTCCGCTGCCCCCGGGGCTGGAAGCCGAACCGCGAACTCCTTCCACTCCCGCAGCTTTTCCCACTAACCTTCTCCGCAGTCTTTGGTGTTTGTGGGTCGAGGGGTCTGGTAACTGCTCCCGTATTCAGGGCGCTAGGGCCCCCTCCGCCCGGCTTCCGGTCCGGATCGTCCACGCCGCTCAGGCTGGGCTCTGCTCCACTCCGTTCCCAGCTCCCAGCTCCCAGCTCCCAGCTCCGTGTGGAATAGAGCTCACCCAGAGACCATCCGGGCTGTCCTGGGCTGGAGCCCTGCCTCCCTCCGCTGTTCTGTGGGTTCTGCCGTTCTAGAACTGGTTCAGAGCCATTTTTATAGGTTTTTGGAGGGACTCGGGTACGGAGCTCACTCTAGTCCGTGCTTACCAGCCGCCATCTTGGCTCCGCCCCTCTGATCCAGTTTTTGATACTCAGAAGCTTCTTAACTCTCTCAGTGACCTCTCTCCTCTTATTGGAAGACTGGAGAGTATAGTTATTAACTTCTCTCCAAGCCTTCCTTTATAGATGGTTCAGACCAGAACTTTCCAAGTAGTTCTCCACTTTCCATCAGTAGCTCTACTTGGTTTCAACACCACAGAACATCATGTCCCTGTGCTGGGTGCCCCCTGGTGGTTCATCTCCCACTTTTCAGCTTCCTTTTGTGTGTTTTCTTCCCCACCCCTATTAGATTGTAAGCTCCTTGCAGCCAAGAACTGTATTTCTTTTTCTTATTTGCATCCTTAGTGTTTAGCACAGTGCCTGGTACATAGTAAGTGCTTAATAAGTGTTTATTGAATAGAAAGTACTGAGGTATGAATCCTCATTCCAAAGTCCCAGGTTTACTCCTGGCTGGGGCCTAAGCAAATTGAGAGAGAATCTTATGGTTCTAATTATAGTAATTGTTTTGATAAGCTTGCCTAAAGGGAAGAACTAAATTGGGTGTGTGAGTGTTTTTCTGCTTTGAAACTAAAGTAATTCAGAGCTATATTTGATATCTGAGACAAATCAAGATTCCTCATTTATCCCTTTCCCCTCCATACTCTACAGGGGTAGAGGCAGCTAAGGAGATGGGGCATTTCTACCCAAAGAGAAAGGAATATCTGGACCTGGCCAGTAATATCTACA
Source organism: Trichosurus vulpecula (assembly GCF_011100635.1). Taxonomy (NCBI): domain Eukaryota; kingdom Metazoa; phylum Chordata; class Mammalia; order Diprotodontia; family Phalangeridae; genus Trichosurus; species Trichosurus vulpecula. Next base: position 69,358,215 of record NC_050580.1, read on the forward strand.
ATCTGAAGATGAGGACCAGAGGAAGGAAGAAAGACATTTCCTTTATCCTTCCACTTAGAGATAAAATGCTATATAGGTTATACTTAGATTTTAAAGTCAATTCGCTGAGGCTCAAAAAAGTCATATGATTTATTGTAAAGTCACACAGTTAAAACTCAAGCCCTAGTTTTACAAATCAAATTCTGTCACTCTTTGTAATTATACCTCATCTTTGAGTTAATATGATACAACTATGATTGACTGTGTATCTTCATCAATTCTGAATGGCTTGCATTTTTTAATCTCTTCTCTAAGAACAAAGTCTTACCACCATCCGGGTTATCAGAAAGAAGGCATGGCAGAAATGAATGATAAAAAAAAATAAAAGAGGAGCCAGGCACATAGTGAGAATGAAGGATAACAGATGGATGGCCCACATGCTCCATTTGACACATTTAATAATAATACCTAACATTTATATAGTGCTTGCTATGTGCTATGTGCTGTGCTAAGTTCTTTGCAATTATTATTTCATTTGATCCTCATAGTAACCCTAGGAGGTAAGTACTATTGTTATCCTCACTTTACAGATAAGAAAACTGAGGTAGGTGGAGGTTAAGTGACTTGCTCAGGGTCACAAGGCTGTTAAGTGTATAAGACCAGATTTGAACTCAGGTCTTCTTTTCTTCCAGCTCTACCTCCACTCTAATCTTCTGCTTCACCTAGCTGATGCTTGACTTTGGACATAGAGGTAATACACAGAAGACTCCTAGCAGACTCCCCATAGTGAACTTTTAGAATAATCGAGCAAGAGCCACCCAGGATAGGCATGTAGCAATGGGTTGGGATTTGCATTGTCACAGGGAATCCCATTGGGATCAGATCCACTGGAGTATCGAAGCTATAGATGGACTAGGATTTTGTTCATTAGATTTGGCCAAAGATAGTAGAGGAAACAATTAATTATGAGTTTGGCATTTGGTAGTTAAGATATGCAAAACAAACTTTTTTAGCCTGTCATCTTTAGAAGCTCTCTCCTGTCATATAAGCTTAACCATGTCTAATAAATACAAATTCTTCATTTCACTCTCACTGGCAACCAGGAAATTTCTGGAACTGTCCATCTCCCACAAGGTACCGCAGTGGCAAAATGACAATTTGTACAGCTTTAATTAATGGGAACGATTAGGCTGGAGAAAAATTAGGTTCCCAAATGCCACTCCAACTTCTTTTTTTTCTTCTCTGAGCTTTCCATTCAAAGATTCCTGTGAGGGCGGCAGGCATGGAGCTTTGAAGGAAGGTAACATTTCACAAAAGCTCTACCTAATGAGGACTTATGTGGCTCAGGGCCCAGCAGTGGCCATTTTCCATTAGAAAGAGCACCTGGGACCCTGATGCATATTTTCAAGTAGTCTGTGAACAAAACTGGATCAAGAAAAATCTGGGAGGGATTTTTACAAAAGGCTTTTTAACCCTGCCCAATAAAAAACCACAACAAATAACCATTATCCTCTAAATTCATGGTGTTTCATTACAGGGATAGAAACAGCTTGCCAGTGCCTATTTTCCCCCTAATCCAATGGGAACCAACCTTTTCCATTCTTCAACTTAAGCTGCATACTGTTTGTTGCCTGAAAGAGAAACACTTCTCAAGATTTGATATTTTAAGGCAAATGGAGGTGGAGGAGGATGTTAAAAGATACCATTTAGCCACCTATTTTGGAGAAATTATATTAATTTTCTATACAAATACTCAGACAATATGCTTATTGAGAACACTTGCTTTTTGGGCTGATAGTATATATTTGCAGGGATTGCTTTGGGAGTGGGGTCAGACTGCATTTGGTATGCATTCCTCTCTGTGCTGCTTAATCTGGACAGATACAAATTGTTACTTGGAATGGAAATGTACTCCAACAGTTCCATCTGTTCGCTTGCACAAAAAGAGATACCTTTTCCTCTTGTCCTGCATGCTCTGAATGATGCTATACAATGGTATCATTCTTTGTCCAAAGAGCACCTAGAGTAGTCCCACATGTTCTTGGCATCCTTTGAACAAGTATTAACTGAATTAAACACATTCCTCAACTTCTTTCTTCTCCCCCTTCAGAGAAGTGAGCTCTGTATCAGTGTTACGATAGTCAAATAAACATGTGTAGAATTCTCTGCCCTCCTCAAATGGAGACCCCCAAGAAGCAGAGACCATGCAGTATAAGGAAAATAGCACCGGTTCCAACTTCAAGAATCAGAGGTCCTAGGTTCAAATTTCTCCTGTGAGGATCATTCATTTCCTATTCGACTTAGAACAAGTCCCTCGCCATCTGTTTCAATATCTATAAAATTAGGGGGTTAGACTTGATAGCCTCTGAAGTTGCTTCCAACTCTCAATCAAGAATCCTATGGGGAAATAGGTCAGCACTCACTCAAAACCTTAGGTCACAATCCTCTACCAACTATGAGAGAAATGATTATTAATAACCAACGATTTGGGGAGATCCAGAGTCTCCCCTCCCCCACTTTTTCTTTTCTAGATTCCTGATTTTAAAAGTTTGTTTTCTTGAAGAATATTGCTGATGAGATTGGTCTTTCTTATTCAGACCCCACTCAGGTAGGATAGCTATGTTCTGCTTAGGCTTGGGCAGGTCATAAATTCTTTGAAAAGGTTGCTCTAGGCAGGGGTTTACTTAAGAAGTAAATGACTTAATCAAAGTTCAGGGGCAGCCCTTCATTGTAATCATTGCCTCATTAATTATTAGCCAATCAGAGTTGATTGCCATCCTTTTGAACACTCCTCCTCCACAAGAACATATGTGCCATGAGCCCACCATGATTGTCTTTTGGTCTGAGACAGACAGCCAAAAGACCATCATCCTCTTATTAAAATGCTGGCATTATTAATAAAATGGTTAAATTACCTAGAAATTATGTCTCTTGAGCGTTTTTAAATGCCACCTTTACTTTTGGCATGCTTATCAGAAAGGACACAATAGTGCAAAACAACATAGATTGAATGAAATAACACAGAAAATTCAGTAGTAAGACAAGATTCCTCCTTGTGCCACCTCCTTGTACAGGGATATATTTTTCTGGAGGCTACAAATCAGCAGCATGGAAAGCTAGCAGGCATGGTCAACTCACCTCTGTAACTGATTCACATGACCTAGGTTGCAGAATGGCCAGTGTCTCTTGGAGAAGTCTCTGCTGGGTGCTGTTTTTCTGCTGCTCTCTAGATGCCATATTCCCTGACCTGCCCTCTGATGCCATCTCATAGTTTGTTGGTCTTCAGCCTTTAAGGGTTATTTGCTTTCCCCTGCCACCATCAGTTGCGATGCAGGAGCCAGTAAACCTCTAGTGCTATGGCCAAGTTAGGCACCTAGTAAAATACAAAAAAAGCCTTCCAGCAAGGGTTAAGCCTATTCCTTTCACTGTTCATGTCCTGCAGGTATTCAGAGTTTCAAGACCTAACCACGTGTCTGAATTAGGTCATAAAATGCCTTTTAATTCCTATAAAATCCCAGATTGTCACACTGTATTCCCTCAAAACAAAGAGGGTGAGTCAGCCAGCTTTCTCTTAGCCCCTAATAATGCCCTTGGTTGACATGCAAATGAACCTATGAGCAAAAAAATTTTTAAAAGTCTCTTCTTTATATGTTTTTCTCTACATTCCTGCCTTAATTATTTCTCTCAGTTTAGTCATACTGGTATCTCTATAGGCACAAATCACTCGGCCTTTCTCCACTTCTAAATCAGAGTAAACATATCACTTGATTGCCTATTATTAGGTATTATGTAGGGAACTGAGGGCACAAGGAATATTAAGATATGATCTTAGTCCTCAAGCAGGTTACAATTCATTTAGGGAAATGCAAGAATTTTAAAATGCCAGTATAATGGCTGAAATGCCACATACTAATTAAGTGCTAAATGAGTAAATAAATGAATCAAAAGCATTTAAGTGCTTACTACGTGCCAACTACATTGCAAAGTGCTGGAGATACAAATATACTTGTATGTATGTATGTATGTATGTATGTGTATATGACCTCAAGATGCTTACATTCTACTAGGGTAGGGGTTCTTAACCTCTGCTGTGTTTCATGGACAGACCTCTTTGTAAGTCTGGTGAAGCTTTAGAATAATGTATGAAAAAACCCAAAGTTACAATAAAGGATTTTACAAAGGAAATCAAGTTTATTAAAATATGGTTATCAAAATATTTTTTAAAAAACAAGTTCACAAACCAGAGATTAAGAATCTCTGTCTAGGAGGAAATATCCTCAGAGGATTAAAAGGTATAGATCCATCTCTATAGATAGATAGATAGATAGATAGATAGATAGATAGATAGATAATAGATGTAGATATATACACATACATATACACACATATACACACATAAACATACATATATACATATACTTACATATGTATATGTGTGTATATATGTGTGTGTACATATATCTATATATATATACAATATATATTAAATAAATCCAAAGTAATTATGGGGCTCCTTTCATATATTTCCCTCATTTATTATTGTAGAGCTCTCTAGAATAACTGAGAACACCACTTTTATTGAATGCAAATATTTGGCTTGGAACAGATACATCTATGATCAGTCCAGCACTCTGCACCACACATTGCTTTCATCACTCTCACATTCTGTCTATCTCTTCTCCTTACAATCACATAGACTATTAAATGCCAATGTTTGCTGCGAGGGTGCATGTATTAAGCTTTAATTGTATTTAGGTAAATGGAAGACAGTGTTGATGATGAGAAGGTCATGAGATACACAAGTCTTCAGGAGTAAGTGACCATTGCTGTTGCTGTTTCCAACTCTAGTCTTCCCTAGGACATGCTGCCAAATCTGGTAGTCTGAGACTACTCTAGCATTAAAGTCACCCAGAATCACAAGCTTGTCCTCATTTGCCACACTGATGATAATGGTCTCTAGATCTTCATAAATTTTTTCTTTCACCTCATCAGGGTTCCTCATGGCGGGAGCATAAGAACTGATGATGGTGGCATGGTGTTCCCTGCAAGTGTTAATCTCATTGTCATGAGCCTATCATTCACTCCTTTTGGCAGGCATGCAAACTTGTTAGCTAGATTAGTCTTGATTGCAAAACCTATGACAGCTTCACGGTGCTCCTCTTCATTGCAGCCACTCCAGAAAAATGTGTATCCAGCTCCAACTTCAGTAAGCTGGCCTTCATTCACCAGCCTTGTTTCACTCAGGGCTGCTATATGGATGTTATATGTGCTGAGTTCTCTTGCAACAAGAGCTGTTCATCTTTCAGGAGAAATGCCAGGAGCAGAACAAAGGTCTGTACGCAACGTTTGTAGATCTGACCAAGGCCTTTGTTAGTCATAAGGCTTATGGAAAATTATGTCAAATTATGTCAAAATTTGGTTGCCCGGAGAAGTTCATCAGCATTGTATGTCAGTTTCATGATGGCATGCTTGCCTGGGTTCTAGATAATGGACAATGCTCTTGTGCCTTCCCCGTCACCAATGGAGTGAAACGAGGCTGTGCACTTGCTCCTATGCTTTTTAGCATGATGTTTTCAGCCATGTTGTCAAACGCTTCCAGTGAGGATGAACACGGCATCAAGGTCAGCTACTGCACTGATGGAAAATTCTTCAACTTGAAAAGGCTACAAGCCAAGACCAAAATGGAGGGAGTATTGGTACATGATTGTCTGTTTGCAGATGATTGTGCACTCAATGCAGCCTCTGAAGCTGAGATGCAACAAAGTATGGATCAATTCTCTGCTGCTTGTGCTAATTTTGGCCTATTAACCCTAAGAAGACACTAGTGCTCCATCAGCCACCACCACACCATCCATGCCTGGAACCATCAGGTACAGCCAATGAAGAAGTTTTGAATGCTGTGCATAAGTTCACTTACCTTAGTAATATACTTTCCAGGGATGTATACATTACTAATGAGGTTGATGCACTCAATGACAGAGCTATCTCAGTGTTTGGGAGGCTCTGAAGGAAAGTATGGGAGAGAAGAGGTATTAGACTGACTATCAAACTGAAGGTCTGTGCTGACCTCATTGTTGTATGCCTGTGAAACCTGGATGGTCTACCAGTGCCATGCCAGGCAACTGAATTGCTTTCATTTGAATTGTCTTTGGAAGATTCTGAAGATCACCTGGCAGGATAAGGTACCAGACACTGAGAACTGAACTGCCAAGCATTCAAACTCTGCTTCAGAGAGCACAACTCATATGGGCTGGCCACACTGTTCAAATGCAAAACATATGCTTGCCAAAAAGACTATTTTATGGAGAACTCACACAGGGCAAGTGTTCACATGGTGATCAGTTCTTCTGATCATACAAGGACACTCTCAAGGTCTCTCTCAAGAACTTTGGAATTGATTGTGTGACATGGGAGACACTGGCATAGGACTTCTCAGCATGGCTTACCCACATCAGAGAAGGTGCTGTGCTCAATGAGCAAAGCAGAATTGAAACAACTGAGAGGAAACATAGGATGCACAAGTTTGGAGTATCCATCCCAACTATTCACACGGACTATTTGTGTCCAACCTGTGGTAGAGCATTCTGAGCTCATGTTGGCTTGATCAGCCACAGTCGACACATTGAATCTTGACTCGAGCATAGTGATGTCATTTTGATCCTCTTTGAGAATGAAGGACAACAACCAACCAATCAAAATAAATGAAGAGACTTTCCAATAGTAATAATGATTCAGTTACATAGCATTTCAAAGTTGATAAAGACTTTCTTCATGATGACTCTATTAGACCCATTTCATGGATAACAAAAGGTTAAAAACTTTCAGAAAGGTTAATTGATTTCTCCAAAGCCACATAGTTAATACACATCAGTGCTGGACCACATGTCTAAGTCTTCCAATTTCAAGTCTTCTGGACTACACCATGAGGCTTCCCCAAGGAAGAAGCCATCAGCAACTAATCTATGATTTTAAACATTTTGTTTGCATGTTGGCCAAAAGACAAACTGTGTTCACCCCTTGTCCTATTGTTTATTCTAATAGTATCACTGGGTTTTTACAGGTACTCAGAAGGCCACATGGTTACTATTTGATGCAAGAGCAAACAGGAACACAGTACAATGACTTAGGCCAGTGCTGCACAAACCATTTGGCTGAATTTGTGACTCCTGTGAAATTCCCTATCAATCCAACAGGAATATCCAAGGTTATTTATTGTCAAGTATATTACCACAATTCATATCTCCATAAACTAAAGGCATTCCATTGTTCTATGTCTCTCTCTCTAATTAACAATCAACTTTCCCTATCCAGGATGAGCTGGTTCCAGCACTCTCCACTCCACCCACTTGTTACATCCCTCTTCCATTTCAAGCTAACCCATCATATAGCTAACATGCATGCCATTTTCTGCACCTGGGTAGGAAGGCTAACTTGGCATTCATAAGGAATCAGTTTGAAAAAACCAGAAAAGATTTTTTTTTAAATGAGCTATCTGCATTCTTCAAAGATAACTGAGCACTTTTCAGGTTAGTTCTAGAAGATACGCCATTTAAATGAAAGCACTGTCTCCATCACCACCTTTCTTTAGCTGTGGTGCTAAAAAGGAGAAATAGCACAGGAGCTCTTGGTCATTAGCCTAATTTCTAGGCCCAACCTTCCTGAATCTCAAACTACAAAGCAAGCTTGTTGTTATGTTAACAAGTCGAAACTGATGGAATTAGAAAATCTTTCTTTGCATGTCCCACATTAGACTCTTAAATTTCAGGGCAAGATTGAATGAAATATGCAGGCATCTACCCTTATAAAATGTTTGTAGTCCTGTTCAGCTGTCAGTTGACCTACATATCCACTGTATCAGGCAGCCTCAGCAAACTGACAGAATGAAGGGCCATTTGTTGTCTTGGTCTGAAATAATGGGGACAGTGGTAAGAGATGGAATGTAGATTCCAAAGCAGCTGAGTAAATTTGTATATCCCCAGTTGAACTACTTTCCCAAGAGGCATAGATTAAAATTTTCAAAAACTTCTCTGAGTGCTTCCCCACCCTTTCAATTTCATGTGCTTCTTGGAAGTGGAAAGATATTTTGCATGCAAGCTTTTGTAACACCTTTAATTTTTCTCTCCTTCCTATTTCAATATGAAAATTCATATGCACTCTTCTGACATGATTTTCTAGAGATAATTCATTCTCATGTGAGCTTCCTACAGCATTTCAATGGTTTCCTAAATTTGTTCCAATCTCCTCAAGCTTTTAATGATCTCATTCTTAACAAATGACCTCACCTCATGCTCCAAAGGTTAAAATCTATTTATTAAGGGGATTTGTTCTGTGAAGTTCAGATTCAGTCAAAGGGCTGCACTTGAGGACCTACAGGGCCTCCACCCAGATCAAGACGGTCTGGTGAAAACTCCCTCATTTCCTTTACACATTTATACCTGAGGGAAATTCTGGCACTCTCCAGTAGTACGCTGGTAAATGTTTAACAACTGACTCTCAGAAAAAATGTACCCATTTTAAGTTTCATCTGCTTTGCTAACATTTTGTCCATCACTTTCTTAAGTCTAGACAATCAACTAAACAATAAATCAAGGCCTGATTTGTAGACTCTGCCAATTTTCTAGGGATAAATGCTCACACTGAAAATTTAACAATCACCTTTCCCTAGCCTATATGAGCTACCTCCAGCATATCCCTACTCTGCCTACCCTCTTATCCTTCTGCCTGTTTCATAGAAGGTGGTCTCCCTCTTCCATTTCAAGCTAGCCCATCAATTAGATAGCATGCAGTCCTTTATCCACACCTGTGGTAGGATAGCTAATTTGGCATCCATGAGGAATCATGCCAGTGTAGGAGAGGAAGTCTCTTAACCTTCTTCAGTCTCAGTATATCCATCTGTAAAATAAGGTTAGACTTGATGACATATGAGGTTCTTTCTAGCTCTAGTCCCGTGATCCTATTATGTTTCTCCCCTTTCTGACCCTAGCTATCTCTGATATGTGATTTCCCGTAGGGAAAGAATACTCAAACAATTTATTATTGGGGTTGAAGCTTTTGGTGGCCCTATGCGATGAAGTCATCACAGATAATTTTCTGATGGCTTAATGTGTGCCCAGTCCTAGAAAGCAGCATGACATAGTCAAAAGAGCATTTATTTAGAGTAAGGGAAACGATATCCCAAGCTGTGTTCTTTTATTTGTCACCTGTGTGACCATAAGATAATAATGTATCCTCTCTGGATCTCAGTTTCCTCATCTATATTTTGAGGAAATTGGAATGCATAAGCTACAAAGTCTAAATCATATGAGTATGAACATAGTCATAAGAAATACATTTAATTTATTCAGGGAACATACACTGTACACACACTGCTGTTTTCCTTTTCTGGCCAGATAGTACAAAGGTTACAACTCCTTTCCTTCACTCTCCTTGTTTCTGTGGCTCTGTGTCTTCTTCATAATGAAGAGTTATCTGTATATCAAAGATTTAACATTAGCTGCATTGGGAGGCACAGTAAACCGAGTGCAATAGTCATGCCTGCTCTCTTCACTCTGTAAGGTCCAGGTATACACCCACCTTGATTTGATTAATTTCATTTATCAATTTAATTTTGGGTCCATGAAATTATAAAAAATTATAAGATATATAATTTACTTATATAACATATAATGTAATATATGATAACTTTCAAAATAATTGGTTTCCTTTATAATGTTAAGTTTTTAGAATTGTATATCCTAAGTATTAAATCATTGAGAAACTAAGATTTTGCCCTTCTTCAGATGGGAAATACCCCATTTGTCCATGACTCACCTGTTTTGGAATAGACTCAGAGCCTCACCCAAAAGCAGGGTCTTTGTGCCATCTTTACAGGGCAAATTAGCCTCTCTCCTTTGGAGTTATAGTTCTGACTGAAATCTCCTTGCAAACCAGCAGCAACAATACCCACTTTTAGTCAGGACAATTGAAACCTGACCACAGCCCACAATCCTACTTCTCAAAAATAAGTGTCCCTTCCCCAACGGATTCCTACTGGTCTAGATGCTTCCAAGTCATGCCAAATGTTTCCCAACTTACACTCTTTCAGCCCTTAGATGAGATAAGTCAATCATATGATCATGGAGTTAAAGCTGAAAGGCACCTCAGAAGGCATCCAGTACAATCCCTTCTTTTTGCAAAAAGTGAGATGATCTATTGTTATGCACTTTGCAAATCTTAAAGCTCTATGTAAATATTAACTGCAGTTACTGTTGTTGTCACTGTTTACAAATAAGGAAACTCAAGTGGAAGGGGTTTAAATGGCTTGTCCAAGGCCACACAGGGAGTAAGGGACACAGCCAGACCCCCAAATCTATTGGTGACAAGCACAATTGTTTTTGCAAAATTACATAATAATAATTAATAGGGCTTGTGGATAAAATGTCACACTTTTTTTTAAAAGAGAGGAAATTTTTAAAAATCTTAAAATTTTTATACATGTAAAATGTATAAATAAATATAAATAAATAAAAATTAAAATTAAATGCTTCAATAAATAGTTGTGATGTCCCTGGTCTTGGAATGCTGCTTGGTCTGTTCCTCCAGTAACCTCAGGGCATGGGATGGCAAAATCAAGTTGCTTTGGGTGAAGGGTCAACCAGCTCTCCTCTGCCCATAGCACCTACTGCCCTATACATGATAAATATGTCACTTTACCTTGAAAGAAACTCTGAAATTTACTTATGGAAGTTGGAGTTAGGGTTGTAGCTTGTGAGTTATTGTGAAGTGATGCAGTTTTCCCTCTTCTGTTGCAGTTCCTCAGGGATGAAATTACACATAAACAAACCCAAAATTTGCATTATGCCCAAATCAATTGGGCTGAAACAAATTAGCATTGTCTAAGCAAGCATTATAGCACAACTGACTATACTAGTTTTCAGCCCGCATCTCAGATGGGGCTGTGTTCATGGAAATTCCTGGCATAGGGTGGAATATTTCTGGATTTGGAGTCAGAGCAATTGGGTTCAAGTCCTCTCTTCTACTTATGACCTATATGACTTTGGACAAGTCACTTTCTCTGGGCCTCTTGTTTTCTCATCTGTAAAATAATGATATTGGACTAGATTTCTATTGTCCATTTGACTCAGTCCTGTGTATGCCCTGAAGGCCATCCTACAGTTCTGGTTAGCCTCAGGAAGAAGAGAGAGAAGCCAGAGCAGGGAATCATCCCTCAGCCTAAGCAGGACTACATGTATGTTCTATGAAAAATCTGACAGGTCCTGTTTCCTTTTTGAATTCATCATAAATATTAGTATCCAGAAAACTAAAGGTTAAAAGAGCAAACACGAAAAGGACTTTCACCTCCAACCATGGAAGTGGTCACCCTCAAAAGACAAAGGTACTCTGGACTAAGAAAGGATAATAATATACAATATACACATTCAATATTGACTGGATGAACGAACGACAACAACATTCCCATATCTATCTGGTAATCCCACATACTGGAACTGAGTACTCTCAGAATACAGTGAGCTTATCACAAACTAGACTCCTGGGGAAAATATTTAGCTGCTGATTTTACTTAAGAATAATATCTCACATCTATATAGTGCTTTACAATTTACAAATCGATTTATATACATTATCTCATTTGATCCATGTGACAGCCCTATGAAATAGGTAGGGCAAGTCTTTTTATCCCAATTTTATAGAGAGAACACTGAAGCACAGAGGGGTAAAAGTTATTTGCTCAAGGTAACAGAGATGGTAAGTGGCACAAACCCCAGCTGTCCTGAATCCAAATTCAGGGCTCCTTCCACTATACTGCAGTTGCTTCAGAAATGAGAGTGGCAACCTAATCGGTCAATCAGTTTTATGTGCGAAAGACAAAGACAGAGAGACAGAGAGGGAGACAGACACAAAAATAGACAGAGAGAAAGAGACAGAGAGAGGTAGTAGAATTTGGATATGCTGTGGTAGGAAGTCAAATTTTCATTTAGTCAAATCTAATCCTAAGCTTCTCCTCACCTTCTACACTAAATCCATTTAGTTTGGCATCAGCATTGAAATATTCATTAAGTATTTCTAAGTAGTCTGTACTATATTGCAATGCCTTTTTTGGCATGAAGGTGATTCTGGATTCTCAAAGGCCATGCCAGTCCAGTGTGAATTCTGACAGGCTCTGCCATGTATGAAAGGCTCTAATTATGGCCCTGACCACAGATCAAGTCTGTCTTCTAAGGCACATTACCAGTAAGCAACCTACTTGATGATAATTTTTAGACAAAGGCAACCCATGAAACAAAGAATATTCCAAAATTACCCTTAGCCTGACATGGCCGTCTTCCCCATCTGCAATGAAATTGGCAGAGTAGTGGGAAAGGGGACAGAAGCTGGTAAGAATCACACAGATTTTAGACAACCAATTAACTTTAATTTCACTCTAAATGTGAGATATTTACCCAATGACCAATGAGTGGGCAGATTGCCAGAGGAGCTGAATCACATCAATCTTGATATTCTTTCTATAAACAAAAGCCAAGGAAAGAAGGAAACTGCAGCTAAATGGGAGGATTACTCACAGGTATTCCCTGGAGAGACAAAGAAAGGAGTTGACCAAGTGGGTTTTATCAAATATCCACAGCCAACAAAAAGCACTATGTCATGAGCTGTTTAGTTATCATGTATTACTGTACTAATGAAAAGTATTTGTGAGGCTGATACAAAAGCAATAAAAGACTTGGTCCCTGCTTTTGAAGACCTTGCAATCTAATTGGGCTTGAATGTTTGAGAAAAAAAAAAATGAATCAGAGCCATTCAGAAACTAGTTAATGAATGTGCCCATCACTGTCTGTGTTCCTGGAAAGAGGAGAAATTCCTTGCAATACATGTGTTTATCAATTTCAAAAAGTACAACTAACTCATTCATTCATTTACCAGCTCTTTATTAGGTCCATAGCACCATTAAAATCCTTTGATCTTGATATGAACTATTGCAATAGTGGAGCTAGTTAGGTTATAATTGGAGTCTGGGCTTATCTCCAACCCTTCGCTTCATTTGCTAATTAGAAACTATGGGCACAATTAAGAACATTGCACCAGAAATCATTATGGAATGCAGAGAAGGGAGTCTCTACCACAGTCTAGACCAAAATCTTAGATCATTTCCTGACTTAATCCCCCAGTTTTTCCCACCAGAAATGGATCTGAACCATCTCTCCCCTCACCTCAATGCAGCTCCATTTTCTAAGAGATGAAAAAACTTCATGATCAATAAATTGTGGAAGGAGATGGCACTCTGACACCACTGATCAATATGATGCCAGTTAAAGACAATCCATATTCATCTGACTGTCTAATATACCAGTCAATACTAATGTCTATTTATAACAACACCTCTTGTAATTTCCAGAAGCCTCCATGGCATAAACAATCACATAGCCAGATTAGTACTGGAATAGCATCAAGGTGGGGATACAAATCATTGAGGCTTTAAGAGTCAAGTAGCCCCATATATCAAACCTAAAAGCAGAATGTCTATGAAATGCCTGTTGCTATTTTAGGCATTAACTATCCTTTACCAATGCATGCAACATGATTTTATTCAATTCAATTGAACTCAAGAAAAATGTATTAAGACACCAACTGTGTGCAAATGACTATAGTTAGGGGGAAGTATGGTATAAAATTTAGATACAATGCAGTCAAAAGATCACAAGCTGGGACCTAAAACAGACCTTAGAAACCATCTAGTCCACCCCACCCATCTCCCCACCCCTTTCATTTTATAGATAAGGAAAGTGAAGCTTATCAAATTTAATGACCTTCCTGAGGTCATACAGGTCCTGCCCTTGTAGTATTTAAAGTTGCATGAGACATGGTGGGAACAGTTGAATACACCATTGAAATTTCTAACTTGTTCCTACTATATTCTAGGATATAGACTCTGCCCATCTCACAACAGGCAAGGCACTGATATAATGACAGAATATGGAACTTCAATTCCACTGAACAGAGTTCAAAATCCTGGATACAACTTCCTACTCACTATATGACCTAGAGTCTTGAGTCTTCCTCTCTTTGGCCCTCACTAGTTTCTTACTTATAATCATATAGAAGGACTATGTGATCTCTAAGGTCTTTCTAGGTCTATATTTTATTCCTTCTTGTTGAAATTCTTTCAGTCTTCCAAATTTCATTCTTTAGAACTACTCTTTTTTGTACCTAGTTTGATGGATCTATGTTGGCCAATTTCTCACTTTTTTTTTTTCCATTTGAATACTATCTGGTGAAATTTGCAAAATGAATTGTGACTTCAGGAGCCAAGATGGCCAGATAACCGGTAAATCACTGGAACTCTCCCATATTTACCTCCAAACAACCATAAAATAATACATCAGGGCAAGTCCTTGACTGGTGGAACCAGCATAAAGATGGGGTGAAAATCTTTTAGCCCAAGAGATTTGGAAGGTCCACAGAAGAGGAGAGGAGTGCATTGAAGGATAGGAGGCATCCCAGAAGGCTAGCATAGGCCCTACCTAAGCAAACCATTGGAAGACAGTGAGCCCCAGTGCAGTGGAGCAGATAAATGCTGACGCAAGAATACCCCACCCCCACCACCTTATGGCTTAGCATAGCCATACTCCAGCTCTGAGAACAGCCATGTGCTTCAGCTTAGCCCCTGGCAGACAGGCATCCTCCAGTGGCAATACCTACATGTGTGTTAGTGCAGCCCGGGGAAACTCAGAAACATGCCCCCCATGACTTAGTAAACTCCAGATATCACCACTAACAACCTAGCTTATCACAAGACAAGCTCTCAGACTCCTATAGCTTTCAGCAGCACCAGCCACCAGCCACCCCAACCCCTCAGCACAGCACCAGATACAGGAGTCCCTTGGAGGCCTCAGAGCAACATCAGCATAGCACCTAGTAAACAGCCAGGGCCTGCAGCCACTGGAACAAAAAGCCTGAAACAATGCCCCTTCCATCCTGGGTGGAGAGCTCAAATTTAAAAGAAAGGAAAAAGGTCAAAAAAAAAAAGATGAGCAAAAAAATATTTGATCATAGACAGTTATTTTGGTGACAGGGAAGATCAAGACAAAAACTCAGAAGAGGACAACAACGTCAAAGCAACTATAGGTAAAACCCCAAAGAAAAACACTAAGTCATCTCAAGCCCAGAAAGAACACATGGAAGAGCTCAAAAAAGGAGCTTAAAAGTTGTATAAGAGAAGCAGAAGAAACATGGGAAGAGTAATGCAAGAGAATTAAGAAAAAAGAATCAACAGCTTAGAAAGCTACTTTAAAAATAGAATTGGCCAAATGCAAAAGGAGATACAAAAATCCACTGAAGAAAACAACTCTTCAAAAAGTACAATTGGCCAAATGGAAAAGAAAGTACAAAAGCTAACTAAAGAAAATAACACCTTAAAAGTGAGAATTGGGCAAGTAGAAGCTAATGACTCTATAAAATATAAAGAATCAATCAGCCAGGAGCCAAGATGACAGAGTAAGTAGTAAGTCACTCTTATCCTCCTGTATTGACCTTGAAAAACCCAGAAAATATCACCCCAGGAAAATCCTGAAATAGTAGAGCCAACAAAAGGTGAGGTGCAGCAGTCTTTTAGCTCGAGAGGCTAAGGGGACTAAGGGAAAAGTCCCTCTTGCTGTGGCTGAAGGAGACCAGTACAAAAAAGGAGATGTCCCAGCAAGCCAAAGGCAAGCCCCACCTCAGCAAACCAGTAGGAGATCCTGAGCCCCAAGGTGGTGGAACAGGCAAGGGACATCACTAGGCACACACCAGCCACCACCAGTAGCTCCAGCTCAGCACCAAGTAAGGTACCAGACTCCAGCTGCCAGTGCCTAAGGCTCCAGCACACAAAACTATTAACCAGGCCCCTAGTCCCCAGCACAAGAAGCCTGGGACAGTGACCAGTGTGCCCCAGAAGCAGAAATTAAGTTTGAAAGCCAGAAAAAAGGCTAACAACATGAGCAAAAAGCAACAAAGAAAAACAATGACTATAGAGAAGTATCTTGCTGAAAGGGAAGATCAAAACACAAATTCAGGAGAGAACAACATTATCAATATACCCACATCCAAAACTTTAAAGGGGAATATGAACTGGTCTGAAGCCCCAAAAAAAGCCTTCTTGGAAGAGGTCAAGAAGGATTTTAACAGTCAAATAAGAGAGGTAGAAGAAAAATTGAATAATTCTTTTAAAAATACAATTGACAAAATGGAAAAAAGTACACTGAAGAAAACAACTCCTTCAAAAGTAGAATTGACCAAATGCAAAAGGAGATACAAAATCTAACTGAAGAAAATCATTTGTTAAAAATCACAATTGGGCAAGTGAAAATTAATGACTCTATGAGTCATCTAGAATCAGTCAAACAAAATCAAAAGAATTTTTAAAAAAAGAAAATATAAAATACCTTATTGGAAAAAAAAACTTACCTGGAAAATAGATACAGGAGAGATAATTTGAGAATCATTGGTCTTCTGGAAAGCCATGATGAAAAAAAGAACCTGGATAGCATCTTCTAAGAAATCATCAGGGAAAACTGTCCCTAGGTCCTAGAACCAGAGGGTAAAATAGTCATTGAAAGAATTCATGGATCACCTCCTGAAAGAGACCCCAAATTGAAAATGCCATGGGATATTGTAGCCAAATTCCAGAATTACCAGGTGAAGGGGAAAATAATGCAAAAAGCCAGAAAGAAACAATTAAGTATTGTGGATTCACAGTCAGGAGTACACAGGACCTTGCAGCTTTGACATTAAAAGATTGGGAGGCTTAGAATATGTAAGACAAAGGAGCTTGGATTACAACCAAGAATAAACTAACCAACAAAATTGAACATAATTTTTCAGGGGAGAAGATGGACATTCAATGAAATGCGGGACTTCCAGACTTTCCTGATGTAAAGACCAGAGCTCAATGGAAAATTTGTTCTTCAAATATAAGACTCAAGAGAGGCATAAAAAAGTAAACAGGAAAAGAAAAATAAACATGTTATTCAATAAGGGCAAACTGTTTACATCCCTACATGGGAAGATGATACTTATAACTCTTGAGAACTATATCTTTATTATAACATTTAGAAGGGATATTCCTAGACAGAGGGGCTGAGTTTAAGGTGACTTTGATGTGATGATAAAAAACCTAATTAAGTGGTGAAAAGGGATTGTGATGGGAGAAGATGAAAGGAGGAGGGAGAAAAGGGTAAATTACATTACATGAAGAGGCACAAAGACATATTACAGTAGAGGGAAGTAAGGAAGGTAGATGAACATTGTTTGAACTCTACTCTCATTGGATTTCACTTAAGGAGGGAACAACATACTCAGGTACAGAAATCTAGCTTGCCCTATAGGCAGTAGGAGGGGAAATGGGAAAGAAAAGGGAGGGATTGGATAGAAGGGAGGGCAAATTGAAGGAGGCAGTGGTCAAAAGCAAAACTCTAGTGATGAGGGAAAGGGAGAAGGGGGAAAGAAAAACATAAATGGAGGGAGGAGAATAGGATGGATAAAAAGACACAGATAGTAATAATAACTGGGAATGTAAATAGGATGAACTCTCCCATAAAATGGAAGCAGAAAGCAGAGTAGATTAAAAACCCTAACCCTACAACATGTTGTTTACAAGAAACACTTATGAAACAGAGGGATACACACAGGGTAAAGATAAAAAGCTGGAGTAGAATATATTATACTTCAGTTGAAGTAAAAAAAGAAAGGGTAGCAATCCTGATCTCAGACAAAGCAAAAGCAAAAATTGATCTAATTAAAAGAGATAAGGAAGGAAACTATATCCTGCTAAAAGGCACCATGAACAATGAAGTAATGCCATTATTAAACATACATGCACCAAGTTGTATAGCATCCAAATTCTTAAAGGAGATTGGCTCACATAAAAAAAAAAAAACAAGAAAATGATAAATGCTGGAGAAGATGTGAGATGATTGAAATGCTAATGCATTGTTGGCGGAGTTGTGAATTGATCCAACAATTCTGGAGAGTAATTAAAATTGTTATCAGTCTGGCAAATAGCTTCCTAAATGTCTCCCAGTAGGAAGTAGCCAACTACTCCTCTTTCTCTTCTTCTAACCCTTACTGGACTTACTGTGTACCTGCCAGCAAACATATGGCAAATATGTACTTGAAGAAAAAAAAATCTTTTGCATTCATTTTCTACAGCAGACCACATTCACAGACATAATTTACTGAAAAGTGCAGAGAATAGAAAATTCCATTATATTTTTCATTTATTGATTATTTTTAAAAGCATTTTTAGTAGAACATGCAAACTTAAAATATATCCTTTAATAAGGTGGTCCTTCTGTTTGTCTTGAAATCATACAAAATTCTTAAATAGATGCAACCCCAGAGACAATTTAATTTAGTAAGCCAATAAATATTCATATGAATACTTCAATACTTTGAAGATTTCATGGGTGTTTATGTACCTCCTCACACCACTCATGGTTCATCTATGTTTTGCTAGATAGTTTTAAAAAGTTGTTCTAATCAAAATCATACTATCTTCTGGCCATCCTGGTGAAAAACTTCTCTGAACTTAGCTGAGTAGGTCCTCAGATAATAGACATATAATTCATCATTGGACTTATACTTCCAAAGCTTTCACAATTGAGAAAACCTGACAGAGCTTATGAGATGTCGACATTAAATAAGCATGAGTCAACTCTCCACTATGAGGGGCTACAGAGGAGGACTACAATGACCATATCAAAACCAGTGGAAAAAAAAACCAAAAAGAATGTTAAGCAAAAGGGTTCACCATAAACATGAAGGGTATCCCCTACTGAGTAAAACAGAAAAGGAACTCCCTACAGATGACAAGGTGCTCCAGAGCCTCTATTTGCCAATGACATAGTACTGATTGATTCAAGCTTCATAACACTTCAATGAAATCTAGAGTCAATTGAAGGATAGAAATCTGACAATCCAAAAGGAAAAAAAAAAAGAATGAAGAAGGTAATTGTTCAGCATGCAGTTTGATGGCCAGCTCATTGAGTTAGTCTATCAATGAATATATCTTGAGCAGAAATGAACTAGACCAAGAATTGAACAGGAGGAAGATAAGAGATTCTATTTAGAAAGTTGTGTGGTGCTTTCAACAATCCCAAGCTGCTCCCTAGATAGATAGATAGATAGATAGAGATATATCTATTTATTTATGTACATACATGGATATGTGTTCATATGTATGTATATGTGTGTGTGCATATATATATATATATATATATATATATATATATATATATATATACATGAATATTTTTGGTGATGCCATATGATTGTGATTCATGGAACACTATACCCCTGAAAGAATCAAAGTTACAGGTGGTTCATAGGTGAATGTGATTTATGGTAGGTCTAAGTAGAAATGAAGTCTTATGCCTATAAAATATACTACTTAAAATGCATGATTAGAAAAGGAGGTGGGCTAATCATGTAACAATAATGAAAGATACTAGATGGACAGACTTATTCCTGCTCCCATCACAGAATGATGAAAGACCTAAAGGAATGGTGTTGGGCACTCCTCTATGAAGGACTGATTTATGGGAAGACACGGATAAACACACTAGGTAGGAGGTATAGCTGAGTTGCAATTTGTACTTCTGAAGGAATACTCACATAAATAAAATCCTACATCCAGTGAAGCACAGAAGACTTGGTGCTTTCATTTGCTTTTACTCAGGTCGGGGAGGGAGTGTTCCTATACTCCACTCTCCACTAGTGGAGAGCCACTTCATGATTATCCTTAGATTCAGGCACTAGCTAAACCAGATCCTATTATATAGGGAAAAATACATTAACATCATTTAAATCTTTCTCCACAATCCCCATCATAATCTACCTGGCTTGAGAGAAAAAAAGAATGTAGGACAGCAAAGAAAGTTCATCATGCACAATAGTATTTCTAATGCTAATATTCTGTATTCGATATTGTCAGTCCTAAAATGAAAATCAGCCCAGGCAGATGCAAGTTTGCTTGCTAACAAGTGCTGTAAATCTTGTGGACAATTCTGGAGACTTAGCGCTAGAACTCTTTCTAAAAAGTAAGTGCTTTGAAATATATGTGGGTTTTCTTTAGCCAAGCCTATAGAATGATGAGGGCCCTTCTTAAGAGTAATTGCCTGAAAAATTGTATTTCCATAAAAGAAAATGGACTGCTCAAAATGCCCCTGCTTCATATCCACTGACTTATACTTTGTAGGTTTATCCTTAAGGCATTAGGTTTTAATTTTTGTAAAAACTGACATCTGGGTCACCAGAACCTTGGTGGTACTGAACCATTTGTGAATTATATCCACACAAAAGAGCATCATAAAACTCACAACTCATATTTTTCCTAAAGTGATAAAAAATGACATCAATTAAAAAACAAAAGCCAAGCAGCTTTGCCAAGTTTCCATCTGAATGGAATATTTAATCAGGACTATAAAGCCCTAAAATCCAGCGGCTAGATCATAAATGTGGACACACTATAAACTTGGCACATCTTCCTAATGGCACACAAGTAAAAATGTGAATATTTACCATGATTTGCCAGAGTTCTGTTCAGGTGTGCATAGTCCTGTTAAAGGGGATAAAAGTTAAAAGGGGAAATCTGCAAACATTCACGGAAGCAACTGTCAAAAGACGAATGAGGTGTCACCTAGAGGCATGCCTTACCAACCCAGAAATGGAAATGTATGTCAGGCCAAGAGATCCTCTGCACATTTAGCCTTCCCAATAACACTGTTTCCTTAAAAAAATCTTTAAGGTTTAAGAAGTAAAGAGTAAAACCACAAGTTTATTTTTCTGAACTCCTATACGAAGTATTATCTATGCCACCATTTAATACTCAGAGTACAAAACTTGGAGTCTAGATGAGTGGCCATTGCAAATCACTTAACCTCTCTAAACCTCAGTTTCTTCACCTATAAAAATAGTAGTAATGATATCTACTTCACAGGGTAATTATGAAGATCAGATGAAATAATATATGTTAAGTGAATTGTAAACCTTAAAAGCATTATTTAAATATCAGATATCATTATTGTTATTATCATTATTATTACATTGAAACATAGGATTGTATTACAGCTGGAAGGGCCCTAAACATAGTCTGCATCAGTGGTGTGAAGCCCAAATAGAAAAAGGGGTCACAAGTGAAAGAATCAATTTTGGCTTCAGGAAAATGCCATTAGTAAATTAATGCAATGACTAATCCAGCCTTTGGAGGGATCAGGATGAAATATGGTTCCTTCTTCTCAGGAAGGAGATGGCAGGCAATGGTTGCCCTGCTGCTGTATATGTTGGGTTTTTTTTTTTATAACTTTGTCTTAGTTGTAAGGGAAGGGTCTATTGAAGTAGGAAGATTATTTATGAGAACATACTTGGTATTTTTTAAAATCCAAAAACATCAATAAACGATCATAAAAATAAATAGATAAATGAATGCATGCATGAATGAATAAATGAATGAAGATGAATAAATAAATGAATGAATAGGGAAAGAAAGAAAGAAAAAGAAGGAAGGAAGGAAGGAAGGAAGGAAGGAAGGAAGGAAAGAAAGAAAGAAAGAAAGAAAGAAAGAAAGAAAGAAAGAAAGAAAGAAAGAAAGAAAGAAAGAAAGAAAGAAAAAAGAAAGGGAGGGAGGGAGGAAGGAAGGAAGGAAAGAAAAAGAAAGAAAGAAAGAAAAAAGGAAAGGAGGGAGGGAGGGAGGAAAGAAGGAAGGAAGGAAAGAAAGAAGGAAGGAAGGGGGGAAGAAAGGAAGAAAGGAGGGAAGGAAGAGAGGTTTTGTGACTACATGATCTCTAAATAGACTTCCAGTTCTTGATCCTATGTCCTGCTTCCCTTTTTTTTCTTCCTTTAAGATATAACAGATTTTTAAAGTAGAATAGTTTCTATTTTTTGCTCCAAAGGGCAGTTGAATTCTCAGGGATTACTGCTTCTCCTCTTCTTGCTCATCATCCAAGTCACTTTGAGCAGAACGATACTTGGGAAAATTGTCATTCAGCAAGGGGCTGGAGTGGATAATTTCTAAACACCCTCTAATTCTACCTGATGATGTTGAGTACCCCAATGTACTGCTTTAATGTGTGTCATTGAAGGAAGAAATGCTCACTCACTCTAGGCTAGTATTAATGTGTGCCCACCTGAAAGTTTGGTTAAAGGAGGCAAACAAACTAGGTGATATGTAAATTCATATTGTTTATTCCCTTAAAGCTAGCAAAGCTAGCTCACTTGTACATACAAGGAGCCAGAGCATAAGTTCTGACTGTCTGAACAAAGGAATGGGAAGGTTTATATACATGTTTAGTCCCAACTCAGCATGTCTGTGTTACCCAATTTTATGATCTCCATACCCTAAGAAACAAAGTTTCTTAGTTGAACAAGACAATTGACAAGGTAGTGTCATTTAGAGATTATGATCCCAAGATGCAAATGTCCCTAGAATATCAAAGTAAGAGAAATCCCACTGCTCTGGTTGCAGACATCCTGTTACCAACAAGAAAGATACACCTTGTCAATCTTATCTGGTCCTGGAAGTTGCTGACACAGAAAGGGGCATTTTTAGAATAGAGCAAAGCAGTTTGAATGATTAGTCCAGGCTTCGGATCTTATTGGGGTTCAAATAATCTGAAAGGATTGTCATGTGTTATGAAAAGCCATCCTATTTTCAACAAATACTAAGTATTGGAAGGAACCTTTAAAAAGAGTCATGTAGTGAGGGGGGAGGGAGTAATAAATCATGTAAATGATACAAACCAACTCAAATAATAGCTCTACAAACAACATGAAAAATAAAGTCATTTACAAAATTAGTTTTAGTACAGACTTAATATTAGCCACTTTTTATTTAACTGAAACAGATCAAACTGGATTTCTACCAATCATTTCATCTTTAAGTTATTTAATTATATTCATTAAAGTTCTTCATTAGAGGCAACAGAGAACGTCTCAAAGTCAGAAAGACATGGGTTCAAATCCCAACTGTGACAGATAACCTGTGTGACCTTGGCAAGTGATTTAACCTCTCAGTGCTCTAGGCAATTCTCTACAGCTGTAAGTTGAAGAGAATATACCGACTTGCATTGGTGGAGGGTATTTACTCACTTGAAAGCCTTCTATATCAATGACATTACACATCCAGTGCCTATACCTACTAAGGTCCTACTTTGATGTCCCATCATGGCATAGGGATGATCTTAGGCTGGCAATGACTACAGCAGCAGAGAAACTTTGGCAGATCCTAAGAAGGTAAAAAAGACTTTGAATGTGGACCAGGTAATAAACTGTATATCCAGTTGGATATATGTACTAGTCTAACCAAATTCAACAAGGTTCACCACTAAGTTGGTGGCATATCAACTTTCAAAGACCACCTACTAAATTATAGAAGATTTGTAATCTGGTTTGGTGGAAGGATACACACACTGATGAAATTAGGATACCTCAATAAAATCTCCCCCATTAGTACTTTGGTAAAACCTATTATCATTACCATCTCTATTGCATTACCGAATAAAGAAGGAATTGAAGATACCCCCATAATGCCACTGGATCCTATGACAGCTTTGAATAACTTGTGACCTAAATAAATCATTGATAGTTTTAGAAGGCCCTGTTCTGTGTATCAATTACAAAGATGAAGACATAGATTGTATACTTAACACATTAGTGAGTGACACAAAGCTGAGGGGAATAGCTAATGTGTAGGAAGGCAGAGTTAGGATCCAAAAAGATTTTGACAGGTTGCAATATAGGCTGAATCAAATAAGATGAAATTTAATAAGGATAAATGTTTCTGTACTTAGGTTTAAAAATCAGCTACACATAAGATGAGGGAGACAGACGTCTACATGGATAGATAATAGTTCAAGTTAATAAAAGATGTGAGTCTAAAATTTGAAGTGACAACCTCCCCCCTCCAAAAAAGGTTAATAAATCTTAGTCTGAATTAATTTTTAAAATGTAGTATCTAGAACAAGGGAGATTATAGTCCTGCAATATTCATTGCTGATGAGAAAACATCTGGAGTATTGCATTCACTATGGGGCACAGGATTTTGAGAAAAATGTCTCTGGGCTTTATAATATGCAGATAAGGGAAACTAATTCTTTGAGTATTCTGGAGACCCTTCTAATAATAAGGCAAAAGAACTAAGGATGTTTATCCTAATAAAGAGGTGGCTAGTGGGGAACACAATCATAGTACTCAAATATTTCAGGTGTTATCATTTAGAAAAATTATTATTATGCATGATACCAAGAGACTTCTCCCTCCTCAAGACTGTATTTCCTTGTATTTACTTCCCTGTTTGTGTGTGGTTTGCACAGTGCTTGGCACATAATAGGTGCTTAATAAATACTTATTGACGAATTGATTATTTCCCTTCCCCATTAGAAAGTAGCTTTCTTGAGTGGCCAATGACTCTTATTTTTTTGTCTCAATATCCCTAGCACCTGGAGTTATATCCTGAACATAATAGGTGCTTATTAAATGTGTTAAACTGAAAACTGAATTCACCATAGAGAAGCCAAGAGAAATTGGGAATGTAGGCATGTAGCTAGGGAGAATAATCTTTTAAGTAGCACAGGTGAGGCATGTTCTCAATGCAGCTATTTCCATTGAAGGCAATTAGACTCAGCCTTTAAAAAACCAATGTCAGAGAACCCTCTGGTGTTGAACAACTTATCTCAGAATAGCAGAGACAATTTATCATAGAGAGGAACTCTGCGTAGTTTATTAGATAAGACTTACATGTAAGATATAGTGAATCGAGAATTTCCCTACCTACTGTGTTTAGAATCACATTTTCTTCTGACCCATTATATGAGCTTGTGAGTTATCCCTCAGAATATAGCACTTAGGACTTCTAGGACGGCAGAAATCTCTGATCAGGATGCACACTAATATATCTATGTTTTTCTGGGGATAGTGGGAAGGAACTGGGTAAATGACCAGAAATGGCCAATTTGCTAGGGCCAACAGATGATGAGAAGTGGCCCTCACACTATTTTTTAAATAAAAAATAACTCTGAAGGCCCTTCTTCCTCTTCTCCAAAGGAATGATAAACCTGCAGGGAAAAGGCAGTACCATCTCAAATCAGTTTATTGTTTTAAGGTCTTATCTCCCGTGGTGATTAGCAATGAAAAGCCTTTTTAAGAAGCCTAAAGGAGAGTTCTTTGCTTCAGGAAAGAGTACATGAAAGAAGAGAAAAGGCTGTATCCTCTCCCACAGGCAAAACTAATTGACCGGGAGACCCAGCTAGTAGGAGGAGTAATGATACTGAGAAACTTTGAGCAAGCCATGGACCAGAAGGAAAAGGCCTGACATCTGTTAGCAGGAGACAAATGTGAGGCACAGAGGAGAGGGATGTATGCAGCAAGGCTGTACCCACTCAACAAAAGCATCAGGATGTTGAACTCCTACAACTTCTTGGCTGATTAATGGTGCCTGGGCATCAAAGCCTTCCGAAGCTTCCTCACTCAACTGCAGTACTACAAAGATGAAACAAGGATATATAGACCACGATCACAGTCCAAAATGCCTCTTTCCAAGGAAAATGCTTCTAACTTCAGTCTGTTGAGAGAAACCTTTGTTAGTTCTATAACTAGGAATTTTATTGGCCATGGATTCTAAATTTTGGACATGTGAGGAGATGCCTTCAGGCAATAGCTAGTCAAGAGAAGCCTGAATTAAATATATTGTACTTTATCTTATCCATCAATTTCTCATTAGTAACAAACATCTCTGCAGTCTATCATATTTTCAAAGTACATTACTGTCATTTGCTCACATATTTTTTTTGTTGTTGTTTGGTTACCAAAATAAAAGAATGAGGGAAAAGACGTCATTTGATAAAAGATGAAAGAATAAAGATAATAGAAAAATAAAATAAAATTTTAAAAGATAAAAGAATAAAGAATTAAGATAGTTTAATGTGGAAAGAGAAGGCAGCAATGCTGATATTAACTTCACTGTTAGACTATGTAATTTCTGTTTCCTCCCAACTCTAAATATAAGATTCTATGGTCCTAATGATAATAACATATTTATATTGCAAAAGGCAGTGTAGAGTAGTGGATAGAAAGACAACCTCAAAATCAGGCACAACTAAGTTAAAGTCCCATACTGGCTACAGAAACCTGGGCAACTTATTTAACCTCAGTTCCCAGGTGAGTCTGAGTTCGCAAAGATATTGAGTTGCATTGGTGGACAGCGTTCCTCTTTGGGAATCTATCAAATCAACAAGTCCAGTCCACTAAATTTATAAAGAACTTTAACGTTTTCAAAGAACTTTCCTCATAATAACCCTATGAGTTAAGGATCAAAAGTATTATTATATTGATTTTTGAAGAGAAAGCTGGGGCTGAAGCAGTTGAAATGACTCACCCAAGGTCACACAAGCTGGTAAAGGTCAGAGGCTGACTTTGAATCCAGGAGTCCTGTTTCCAAAATTGGTACTCTTTGCACAAGACCCCACTGCTCTCTTCTAACATAAAAAGGTTTGGATTTTTTTTCTGACAAAGAAACTCTCACTCCCTCTCCCCCTCCCCCCACCACTGCAACCATCATGCACTAAATTTAAATTGGTAGTAGGACTTTTTTTAGACACAAGAAAAAGCTTCCTGAGTCAAGAAGATAACAGAAATTTTAGACATTCACATGAAGGGAAGGAGCCCCTTTTAGGTCCATAGTTCTACAAACGTAATTATAGAGTGATTGATTTCAAAATCAATTAGATTAACTTTTGCACTCCCACATCATAGGTGAAGAAACACTAAAAGATGAAATGAAATGCATTATACATTGTTATAAGACTACCCCCTAGTTGATGGAAATTGGACCTTCAACCATGAGGAATGAGGGAGTACCCTGAAAGTCTTGTGAACTCAATAGCTCTCAATATTGGGCATGTTGTAAATGTGTTTTGTTTTGGCCCATCATGATTTACATCCCAATGCCCCACCTATTTCCCTCAGATTGTCTCTAAGGCTCCTCCACAGCTGCCAAAGTAGTATTGCAGCCGGGTCTTGGTTAGTTTGAATAATGAATCCCTTAAAGTGAGCTCATGTATTCAAATTCTCACTATTCAAAGTTACATTGGTTTAAAATATGGTGATTGGTTTCAGCCCCAGTACAGCCCCAATAAAATTCATAACAAAAAGACCTCATACGATTCCTCGTCACTAATCAGGACCTAGCAGTAGATGATAGGCAAAGGATGTGTTTGTTTGAAGAAACTCTTAGACTGGTAAACTCTTTGAGGGCAGAGGCTATATTGTTTTTCATCTTTGTATCTCGAATGCAATGCCAAGCATAGACCCTTGCACACAATAAACAATTAAGGCTTGTTGAATTTATTTGAAAGGAATTCAATTTGTTCAGTTTCAAAGGCAACAGGTTCTTGGTAGTATACTTATTTACTTTGTCTGTGTTAAAATAACTCAAAACTACAAATTCACTTTCTTCTCCCAATATTTATGGTTCCAGCAGCCTTGGAATGAAACTGAGCATTGTGATAAAAGAATTGAAACATTATCTTGTTTGAGGGGAGATCCTATAAATTTTTACTATGTTCTTTCCTCCTGTTCCATTTTTTAACTCTTGATGATCCTCATCAGTAACTCACAAGTCTTCATTCTTCTACCTACCACAGCAACAACGACCTCAGGAACTCACCTTTCTTTATCAACGGAATGTCACAGTAGTTTCAGATGGGAGTATCTGTCCTTAAAGGAAAATGGCATATCTGTCTTTCTAGAAGAGATCTTTATTTAAAAGGAAGTGAATGCCTGATAGATGAGTCTTTCTCAGGCATTCTTTCAGTTTCTAACCTGCTACTTTTCAGACGTAATGCAGGTAAAATTCCATTTATCTAATTACTATAATATGTTCATGGTATATAGGAGACCACAGGCACCAAATTGGGTGCACTCCAGAATCTGACAAGCTCAAGGAAATGTCCCCTCTAAATAGAATAATAAGGGGGGGGAGGTTGGGGTTGGAGGCGGCGGCAGCAGCAGCTTGGAGACGGCCATGGTCACTGTCATGGTCATGGCGTATCCGGGGCATCCTGGTGCTGGCGGAGGCGGTTACTTCCAAGGTGGGTACGGAGGTGCCCCCAGAGGCCCAGCTTTTCCTGGACAAACTCAAGATCCTTTGTACGGATATTTTGCTGCTGTGGCTGGACAGGATGGGCAGATAGATGCTGATGAGTTACAGAGATGTCTGACCCAGTCGGGCATTGCTGGAGGATATAAATCTTTCAACCTGGAGACTTGCAGGCTTATGGTATCAATGTTGGATAGGAACATGTCTGGCACCTTGGGTTTTAGTGAATTTAAGGAACTTTGGACTGTGTTGAATGGCTGGATACAACACTTCATAAGCTTTGACAGTGACCAAAGTTGGACAGTGGACCCACAAGAGCTGAAGAAAGCCCTGAGGACTATAGGATTTAGTTTGCGCCTCTAAGCAGTGACTTCAATCACAAAACGATATGGCACAAATGGCAAGATAACCTTTGATGACTGCATTGCCTCTTGTGTAAAACTTAGAGCTCTCACTGATAGTTTTCGAAGAAGGGATACAGCTCAGCAAGGTGTCGTGAATTTCCCATATGATGATTTCATATTGTGTGTGATCAATGTCTAAGTCAGAGGAAGAAGATGGTGGGCACAACCAACATTGCTGTTCGCATTTTGCTTTGTGTTTGTTTATCTGTCATGTGTGTAACTTAACATTGGCACATTCTCAAAGATTCGTTTTGTAAAGGTTTATTGCTTTATATAGACTTTTTAGTTTTGATAATAAATATTTATTTAAAAAGAAAAAAAGAATAAGAAGAATTATTATTAATAACAGTTACCATTTACAGAATGCTTTAAGGTTTATAAAGCACTTTACAAATATAATTTTTATTCTTGCAAAAACCCTGGGAGGTAGGTGCTATTATTAATTCCCCACTATGAGAAACAGAGGCTAAGTGACTTGCCTGGGATCACACAAGCTGAAGTATCTGAGGCCAAATTTGAACTCAGATGTACCTGACTCCAGGTCTAGCACTCTATCCCTTAGAGCTGCCTCTTAAGGTAGTTTCCTGATAAATTGTAATCTTGAAAACTTTAACTCAAGAGTAGCAGATTTAAAGCTGGAAGAGATCCTAGAGATCATCTATGCCAACCCACTTATTTCACAATCAAGTAAAACTGAGGCCTGAAGAGGTTAAGTGACTTCTCTAAGGTCATTCTAGTAAGCATCAAACCCAGAAATCCAGTCTTTTAAAGATCATATTTGGGCAGGGCCAATCATTGAACCCTGGCACTGCATTCTAATTTACTAAAGGTTCATTCCATCTTTATAGAAGAATCACAGATCTTAGTCTAACTGGAAAAGTTAGTTTAATATCATGTTATTGCCTCCTTTTCTGTATTTAGGTCCTGGACTTTCAAAGACCAGCTCCTTTACTTATACTTTTATTATCTGGAAGTACTCCTTCCCCACAAGAGAAGGCATTTTAAAAAGTCTATGAATTCTAGAAATCTCTCTGGGTCTCAGTTTCCTTATCTGTAGGATGAGAAAATGGGGGTCCCAGCTCCAATTTTTCACAACCCAAAGATTCTAATTTATCTTAGATAAGCCACTGATAGCTAACACTTCCTAAAGCATGACACTCAATGGTTTGCCATTGCATAATCAAACTTCTTAACCTGGCATGCAAAGTCTGCCACAATTTGGGTCCAACCCACTTTCCCCTAATTTGCCAAACTATAGTTCTCTTTGTTCCTTGAATATTCACCATACCATCCTTAGTCTACCTGTCAGGTCATCTTCTTCTCCACCTACTTCTGCTTGCTGAAATCATAGGTTTGAAGCTAGAATCACCTTAGAAATCATTGAGACAAAATCTGTCGTCTTACAGATTAGGAAACTGAAAAACAGAGAGGTTAACGGGCTTGCCCAAGGTTAGTCAACCAATAAATCAGTAAGTATTTTTAAGTGCCAGCTGTGTGCCAAGCACTGTACTAGGTGATGGAGATACAAAGACAAAAGTTAAAGAGTTTGCAGTCTAGTCATGGGAGAAAAATTGTGCATTCATAGGTTGGCACCAAATAGATACAAGTTGATTTTAAGGGAATTCATTATGAACTAGAGGAATTATAGAAGAGCTTATTGGGTAATTGAGCTGAGCCTTGGAAGAAACAAGAGATTCTGAAATACATAGATGAATACACAAAGCACTCCAAGCATCAACAGCAGTCAGTACAGAGGTGTGTAGGTAGAAGACGGAGAAGGATGTATGAGGAGCAATGAGAATGGCATCTTGGCTAGACATGAAGGGAAATGACATGTAAGAAGGCTGAGTGGGTAATTTGGAGTGAAGTTATATAGAGTTTTAACTGTCAAATATAAGAATTTATATATGATCCTAGAAGAAATAGTGATATATGCAGAATTTGAACCCAGGTCCTCTGACCTGGCCACTATATCATGCTACCCATTCCTTAAAACCCATTTTCAATTCCATCTCCTTCATAAAGCATTTCCTGATTCCCCCTACTGACTGCAACTTCTCCCTCCTCTAAAGCCCCCAAATATTCTTATGTCACTTATTGCCTGGTTTTTATTTAATTGTTTGGTTATCTACCTTTGTCCTAATTATAAGATTGTAAGGGCTTTTTAAAATTTTGTGTTTTG
The DNA here is from genome assembly GCF_011100635.1 of Trichosurus vulpecula. Taxonomy (NCBI): domain Eukaryota; kingdom Metazoa; phylum Chordata; class Mammalia; order Diprotodontia; family Phalangeridae; genus Trichosurus; species Trichosurus vulpecula. The sequence continues at coordinate 69,388,900 of NC_050580.1, forward strand.
AGGATAAGGACTATGTCTTCCTCATCTTTGAGTACCCTCTATAGAACCTAGTATGTACATTGATTATTGCAGGCACGCACTCAATGTTCATTGAATTTAATTGAAGAAATCCCTTATACCTTATGGCTTCGCAAATGGTAAAGGAAGAGATTCTATTTGGCTCACTTTGGGGTTGAATTACTGCATTTTTAGGAATGATGGTAACTCTGTCCTTCCCATCCATACTTTTCCAGAAGAGATAGGATCCTCATAGGACTTTTACCTTTCATAGCTTATGTGGTGTTTGCCCATTCTGGTCTAATTCCCTGGTATAACAAAGGTCTTAGATATTGTACTGCTTCTCTAGGCAAGGGGAAGAGGCACATATTGATCCCAGTCCATGCCCCTTACCCACTTACCCACTATGGTACTAAGCATCTGGGTACTGTGATATGGGCTTTCTCTAGGAAGTGGCCATTTTTTTCACCTGGGGATCTTTCATAATATTTAGTTACAGTTTTCACTAACCTATATTTGTTAATAGCACATACATGAGAAAAGGAATAGACAGTATACCCTTCTCTGTATTGGTTTTGGGTCTATCTAGTGCCAAATTCCTACTTAGAAGGAGAATGCTACATTTCAAATCCATCTTCCACTTCATCTCAAGGCCAGGGATGCTTTACTGGAGCATGCTAGGCTGGAGCATTTTATCAGGCACAGTCCAAATAACTGAGTCTCAGTGATGTAAGGGACCTCAAAAGTCTACCTTTACCTAAGAAAGAATCCTTTCTACATCTCCAAGTGTCCCTCCAATTTTTGTTTGAAGAACTCCAGTGATGGAGAACTCACGACTTGATTCACTATGGGAAAAAAGGAGAAATCTCATTTCAAATCATTAAAGTAACTAAAGACTCTAAGCTTAAAAAACAAAGAAAAAAATAAAAAAGATAAGATTTGTTTGAAAATAGACCTTAGCCACCAAAGCAGTTGCCAATACTCTACAATACTAATTTCCTGGAAAAATCACTAAATCACCAGTTTTGAGCAACTGACCAATCTTCAAACCAATCAGTTCAATCATATGCCATTTCTACTGACATGTACCTTCTCCCACTGGTATTTCTGGAGAGGAGCAGCATGCAATTATCCCATGGTAGACATTGTCTTACGAGAAAAAGGCCATGTCTATTCAGAAAAGAAAGTAGGTCCTTGACTAAAAAAAAAAAATACTAAGTCTGCCAGGAAGGAAGCCAGGCCTCCATATAGCCTTAGGACATATTGGCAGATTGATCCTGCTTCCCCTGAGGGCAGGCTTCTAGATACTTCAGTGAGTCACTACCAAATTTTGCTGTATTGGGCAGATTTCGTGGGCTCTGGAAAGATTAGAAACATTCTAAACACCTGCCTTCTTCAGAGGACCTTCGCTATCCACCAGTACTCAGCCTGGATTAATTCTCCAATGATAGCATATTCCCACCTGCCTTTACTCTCCCCAGCACAGTGATACTGAATCTTCATTAGCTGAAGAAGGAACCCCCATCCCAAACCCCAGCTAGATGTTCCTTCTACTTCACCTCAGGTACCCATAATGGTGGTCATGACCTTAATCTTGCCACTAGCCACAAGTGTTCCACTTTCATGTTCAAGAAGTCTGAAACATCTTTATCTGCTCATAATTTCCTATCATTCTATCTCTCCTCATGTTCTACTAATCCTAGACCTGTTCTTCATCTTCACTGTGACATCAGCTGTAGATCTTACCTCCAAGAAGGAATATTTACTTTAAACAATGTGATTGTCTGTGTTTCCTTCCAACTCTAAATTCTATGATTTCTCAATGACACTGGTTAGAATATTGACAGTCATCCCTCTGTCTTTAAAGCAGTGCTATCTAGGGGAAAGAATACTCAGTTTGCAGTCAGAAGACCTGGATACGAAACCATGTTCTCTGCTTGTTACCTTTGTGACCTTGACCAAATTATATTCACCTATTTGGGCCTTGGTTTCCTCGTCTGTAAAATTAGGCCTTTGGACTAGATGGAACTTGCCATTCTGAAGCATAAGATTTCCTGATCTTACAATTTCATCAGCATGTGTACCTCCAGCATCATAGGGAATAACTGTTTCATGCATTTGAATCTTTAATGAGTTGCTGTTACCAATATCATCACCTGATGACTCAGTCTTCTGGTGCTGGGCTTCTCTAAAACTAGCTGTGTTGGTCACTGGGCAACATACATACCATCAATTTCCAAGATCCCACCTGAAGACTTTCTAGATTGTACTCTACTGGTTGAGTCTTCAGTAATCCAGGATCAAACCCATGTCATGATTAAACATCAGAGTTGTTGTTCAGTCATTTTTCTCAGTCGTGTCCAACCCTTTCTGACCACATTTAGGGTTTTCTTGGCAAAGATACTGGAGTGGTTTGTCATTTCCTTCTTCAGTTCATTGTACAGATGAAAATACTGAGGCAAACAGGGTTAAATGACTTGCCCAGGGTCACACAGCTAGTAAGCATCTGAGGCCAAATTTCAATTCAGCTCTTTCTGACTCCATACCTGTTACTCTGTCACTGTATCACCAAATTGCCCCCGAAATCAGAGTAGGACTTTAGCAAAAGGAGAGATGAATACCTAATTAATTTCCATGCATTAGAAGAAAAATAATAAAGCAGCAATAATGAAAATTATTTGGTACTGGCTAAGAAATGGAGTGGTGGTCAGTGGAATATGTTAGATGCACAAGACATAGTAGTCAATGACTATAGTAATCTACTGTTTGATAAATCCAAAAACTTCACCTTCTGGGATAAGAATTCAATATTTAACAAAAACTGCTGGGAAAACTGGAAAATAGTACGGCAGAAACTAGACATAGACCAACATCTTACACCATATACCAAAGAAAAAATGGGTACACAATTTAGATATAAAGGCTGATACTATAAGCAAACTAGGAGAGCAAAGAATAGTTTGCCTGTCAGATTTATGGAGAACAGAAGAATTTATGACCAAATAAGAGACAGAGATAATTATGAAATTCAAAATGGATAATTTTGATTACATTAAATTGAAAAGGTTTTGCATAAATGACACCAAAGCAAACAAGATTCAGAGGGAAGCAGGAAATTGGGAAGGAATTTTTATGACCAGCAGCTCATTTCTCGAATACACAGAAAATTGAGTCAAATGTATAAGAATATAAGTCATTCCCCAATTGATAAATGGTCAAAGGATATGAACAGGCAGTTCCCCAGATGAAGAAATTAAAGCTATCTATAGTCATATGAAAAAAATGCTCTAAACCACCATTGATTAGAGAAATGCAAATCAAAACAACTCTGAGGTACCACATCACACCTATCAGATTGGCTAACAAAAAAGAAAAACAACAGGAAAATGATAACTGCTGGAGAAAATGTGAGAAAATTGGAACACTAATGCATTGTTGGTGGAGCTTTCAGCTGATCCAACCATTCAGGAGAGTAATTTGGAACTGTGCCCAAAGGGCTATAAAAATGCGCATACCCTTTGACCCTGCAGTACCACTTCTAGGGCTGTATCCCAAAGCGATCATAAAAACAGGAAAAGGACCCACATGTACAAAAATATTTATAGCAGCTCTTTTCGTGGTGGCAAAGAACTGGAAATTGAGGGGATGCCCATCAGTTGGGGAATGCCTGAACTAGTGGTGGTATAGGAATGTAATGGATATTCTCTCTCTCTCTCTCTCTCTCTCTCTCTCTCTCTCCTTCTTTTTTGTGCTTTCTCCTATTGTTTCTAATTCTTCTTTACAACATTACTCATGTAAAAATAGGTTTAATATGAATGTATATGTAGAGCTTATATCAAATTACATACTGTCTTGGGGTAGGGGGAAGGGAGAGATAAGGAGAAAATTTGGAACTCAAAATCTTATGGAAGTGAATGCTGAAAACTAAAAATAAATATTTTTTTAAAAAGAAGAAAAAATGGTTTTGAGGCTTTTCTTTAGACAGTCACTAAATTAAGCATTTTTTGTTGTACTCAGGAGTTACAAGAGAATATACTTTAGCTCTATGTTACAAAAACTTCCTAACAATAAGAGCTCTCCAGAAGTGGAATGGCTTGTCTTGAGAGGTAATGGGTTACTGTTAGGGATGTTATGAGGCTCATATGAACTAATGGACATAAATCACTTTACAAAACTTAAAGTGCTATATAAACTCCTATTATTGTTATTATTAGTAGCCTATTATTACAGCCCTCCAGTCTGTTGACGATTTTATTCCACAAGCCTTCTACTGAACTGCTGCTGAGTTCAATAAATGTCTAGAGAACAGTACAGGTGGGAAGTGGTAAATATTTAACAACTGGTTTCTCTAGGGAGGAGGAGAGGATGCTCACACGCATGCACAGACACATACACACACACATACCCTTTTAAGGTTAATTTGCATTAACACTTTTCACAAGACTAGAAATCAAAACCATAAATCAAGTGGTTTGTGGCAATTGCTGATTTTTAATGTATAAATGTTCACACTGAAAATTTAAGGATCCACTCTCACAAGCCTTTTAGAACTGGCTCTAGCACATCCCTGGTTACTATTCACTAGAGATAAATGGACAGATGGGTGGATGGGTGGAGGATAGACAGAGCATTTATTTCATACTTAATATGGCAGGATGTGACATGAAAGTCTGGTCTCTGGCAAGATTAGGCAAAAGAAATCTTGCCTATCAAACACAAGGGACCCAAGCACAGAATTCAAGCTTCTGGGGCTGGGAGGAGATGAGCATGAGGGGCTAGAGAGCATGCAATTCTATCCTTACTTGTCAGGAGTGCTGAAAGACAACTATGCATACATATGTATGAATGTATGTATGTGTATAATACGCATACATGTTTACCTAAGATCACTTACAATCTGAGATTCTGTGAATTCTATACCATCCAAAAGAAACTACAAGACTGTTGTAATGTGTATTCTTTCGGGAGATAGACATGGATCTATATGACTACTGAGGCTCTTTCCAACTCTGAAGTACTGTGATGCTATGAGTGAGTCAGCCATGCTATCTCTCTAACTTGGTCTTTAAGACTAAAAGAATCAGTAGATTGATATTTTTTCCATTAGATGTGCATTGCCATTAAGAATTCAGGCCTTTAACACTAGGGAGAGGGAACACCTTTGAGTTCACCCAATGAATTATCAAGAAGTAAAATTGGACATGTAGACTTGCATTAAATCCTAAGGGTGAAAATACATAGGATGCCATTGAAAAGAAAAAAAAAGGATTTTGCCCTTCATTGACTGAGATGCCCTGAATTGTTCCTTGGATAAAGCTAAGAAAGAGATGCTACTTAATTTCTTTTCTATTCAAAATGAATTAACAACCATTTGAAAAAGGAAAATAAAAGGAGTCTCTGATAGATGACAAGATGGCGTTTACTCTGGCAACACTTTCCCTCAAAGGAAAAAAAAACTTGCTCAGATTCCAATTCTTTAAAACATCAGTGGTGGGTTTGAGAGGGTACAATCTGCTAAGAAGAAATAAATGTTAAAAGCAAATCTCACATCTACAGCCTTGTTTGGCCTCACAGTTTTTCAGTGATAAGTTCTTTAAATGTCTGAGAGAACAAATGCAAAAGGTAGAAATGGGCCTTTCATTAAACAGGCTGCATATCACAAAGAAACCCAAAGTTAAGAAAAAGAAGGCAAACCAGGTAGAATTGAGTACCCTTATACAGTACAGGAATATTTGCACAGAGCTTTTCCATCCTCTCAAAGGAGATGGAACTGAGAAACTGTTGAGGAATAATTTTCCTGCCTAGTCTGTTTCAAACTTGAGATTGGAGAGGAGAAAGAGAAAAAGGTTTCAGTACCATCTTTTTAGTTTCTTTCTCTAAAGCAGAGCCAAGAAGAAGAAGAATCAGATGCACAGGAAGAGGAAGACAAGTCAGAGGTCCAAGAAGAGAATATTCCCTTTATGAGAGAAGGAAAGAGAGAAGGGGATGGGGGTAAAGGAAAGGAGAGGAGAGGAGCGGAAGGGAGAGAAGGAGGAGAGGAGAGGAGGGAGGAAGGAAGGAGGAAAGAGGTGAAAAGAGAGAAAGAAAAAGAACCAAAGAAGGAGAGGAGAACTAGAAAGGAGAGAGAGAAAAGAGGTGAGAAGAAAAAGAGTTGGGAGAAAAAGAAGAGAGTGTGGGTACTGGAGTAGGCAATGCTATGTAGTAAGATGTATTTAACATGAGGTTTGACTCCTGCCAGCTGCCCTAGAAGCATATGTTGATTTTCAGCTTGACATGCCCCATAGTACATCAATGTTGTATAAGGCCAATATTATGCTTTGCGATATTTACAGTAGGTTAAGCATGGTAAATGTGCATGGTGTCCACAGCTGTAGCCATATTCATCAGGCCAACTGGTGCTGCTTGCTAGGAATGAATATTCATCTATCTTCTCCCGAAGCTGATAACATTCTGCCACTTCTCTTCCAAAGGTATCAGGGCTCAGGAGCTCACTCTGACCATTTTTTTCAAGCCTTCCTAAAAGTTAAATGTAGCCCACTTCCTCCTACACTAGAGGCCTAGCAGCATAATGAAAAAGAATATATAAACAAAACTACTTCACTTTTTGCCTTTTGTTCACCCCCGTTGCAGTGGGGATCTACTGTTGTGAAGCATTACAGAGAAGAATTATTGGCTATAACTGCTCTGGGTATTGCAATGACTCCTGTTTTCAGTGCAGAATCACATGTGTAACCTAGGAGTTTGATCTCTAATAAGAAATATGGTGAAATAAAAATCTGTTCTTAACCCTTCCACTCCTCAGGTGCCTGCTCCCAGCCATAACCTTTAAGCTAATCCCCTTTAGCTACTCAGGAATCTAAAGAAGCTTTTCTGCCAGGGCTTGGAATCTAGGTTCATCATCCCATTCTCTCACAGTCAAATATCCCAGGACTGCAACTGGAAAGTTCCCTTTACACAGGTAATATTTGAATAACCTGTGGCTTAAGTCCTTTGAGGTCCACGATCTTTGGGCTTTCCAAGATGACGATTAACCAATCTGAATAAAACTATGGTTCTCTGTTAATGAGAGATGACTGAAGGAGATTGTTAAGTTTCCCTCTCACCCATATCAGGATATATATGGACGTTGCAATCACATTCTGGGGATAATGTCCATCTTTGTTGTCTACTCCAGCACTCTCCAATGGTAGAAATTTCCACATAGAAGGTGACAACACTAGATTCCAGTCAGCTTTTCCATCCCCATCAATTACTGACATTTTATATGCCCCCAAACTTTTTCTCAAGTCTGTTAATATAAAGTCAAGTCTATGACTACACGATAGACCCATGGGGAAGAGATATCTGGAAAAGCAAACAAATCACAGCATATAAATGGCCACCTACTACACCCATGTATGAAATAAAAACAGATCCAAAGCAAAACCCAAGGTTGGTGTCTTATCCCAAGAGTTCAGGACTGACCCCCACACTGTCCTTTTAACTATTTCAACCTCCATCATTAAGCCTTCTTTACCTGTATTATAGCATTTCAGTTTCTAGTTAAGTTCATCATATAATATCCCTTGATCACTAGAGATAGAAGAACCCTCCATGATCCCATAGGTATAGCTAGAGGTTGTACAACTGATCCAGGTCATCTAGGAGAAATATGACAGTGTAAAGAACGCTGGACTTGGAGGCAGAAGAAACACAACGTCTTAGAGTTGGAAGGGCCCTCGCATGCCCTCTAGTCCAATCCATATATGAAAAGGAATTATGTCTAAAAAGAATCCCCTCTACCACTTACCTGATATATTATCACTCATCTTTCACTTGAAGATCACTAAAGAGTAGGAACCTGATACCTAATAGGGCAGTCTATTCTGCTTTGAGATAGTTCTCATTCAGGGGCCCTTTTCCCAAATCATAACAAAAATTGTTTCTAATTTCTACTCAGGCAAGTATGTGGCACAGTTGATAAGGCACTGGTCTGGGAATCAGGAAGACTTATCTTTATGAATTCAAAATAGGCCTCAGACTCTTATTAGCTGTGTGACCATCAGCAAGTCACTTAACATTGTTTGCCTTAGTTCTTCATCTATAAAATGAGCTAGAGAAAGAAATAGAAAACCACTCCAGTATCTTTTCTGGAGATTTGGACACAACTGAAATAACTACATAAAAACAATTTCTACTCATTGCCCCTGGTTCTTCCTTCTAGGACCAAATGTAATAAGTCCGACGCCTCTTCCATATAAGCCTTGAAATACTTAAAAACAGCAATTCTTAAGCCCCTTTATCATGCCTCTCCATTCCTTATGGGGTACCATCCACCATCCACAAGGCCTAGGTTTGAGTTCTAGTTCAAATACTTGCCAGGTTTGTCATCTTTGGCAAGTCACTTATCTTCTTGGAGTTTCAGGTACCTTGTCTATAAAATAAAGATATATTCCTTACATACCTAATGGAATTTTTATTAGAAAAAAAACACTTTCCCCAAAAAACATTCTTCCTTTTTTAACTTCTTTGTTTCTATCAAAGGTACCATAACCTGTCCGGTAATGCAGGTTCATCCTCTACTCTTCAGTCTCCACTGCACTCTTAGGCAATCAATTACCAAGTCTTGTCAATTTTACCTTTAGAACATCTCTCACATCTGCCTTCCACTTTCTCACATTACTCACATAGCTACAACCCCAATTCAGCCCTTCATGATATCTTACATGGATTATTGAAGTAGCCTCCTAACTGTTCTATCTTATACCTCTCCCTTATCTAACCTAACCTCTACAAATCTGCCAAATTAATATTCAGAAAACACAAGTCTTACTATGTCATTCCCCAGCTCAAGAGGGTACAGTGACTCCATACTACCTATAAAATAAAATATAAACAGTTTGGCATTTAAAGTCTTTCACAATCTGGCTTCAGTCTATCTTTTCAAGCTTATTATCCATTACACCCCCATCATGTACTTCACACTTCAGCCAAACTAGAGCTTATTTAGCACAGAGCCTGACCCATAGTAGGTGCTTCATAAGTTTGTTGACTTCGATTCAAATCAATAAACATTTTTAAGCACCTACTATGACACAGACACTGTGCTAAATGCTGGGGAGACAAATTATAAAAAGATAAGAAGTTTATAACCTAATGAGGGAAGATAAAACACAAAAGGAAGCTAAACAGTGGGTGAGTGGACCCCAGAAGGTACCTGGCATGGGAGTATAACATTCCATGGAGATCAAATCAAGTAGAGCTGCAGATAGAATTAACAACTTTGTGTTCCTCATACATGACATTTCATGTGATGTGAGTCATGTGAGATTCACTCTGTGAGTCTGGTGCTCTCACTCTGATCATTTGAGCTTCCTTAGATTTTCAGGTCAATTCAAAGTCCAGCTAAAGTGTCACCTCCAATACAAATCCCTTCCTGATCCCACCAGTTGTTTGTAATTCCCTACGAAGTGACCTTGAATTGACTTTATGTACACCTTATATTTACTTATCCTTTCCACAGCTCACCTTACCCCCACATCCCTAATAGAATGTTGAATTCAGAGACTAGGTAATTATAGTCCAGGTAATGTAGTACGTAATAATGTAAAAGCAACTTACCAGTAAGTATTTCTTAAGTGCCTGCTGTGTCCAAGGCACTGTGCTAAGTGTTGGATAAGCCTGGAAAGGTAGGTCAGAGCATGTCATAAAGGATATTAAACTCCGAGTTCGGGGAGGGTGTTTATTAAAAGAGATGATAGGTAGCCTATAGTGTCTTTCTAAGCACAAATATAATCACATTTGACCCTCATAACAACCCTGAGAGGGAGATGCTATTATTATCCCCATTTTACAGTTGAAGAAACTAAGGCAGACAGAGGTCATTATTCACTCACGGTCACAGAGCTAGTAAGTGTCTGAAGCCAGATTTGAACTCAGGCCTTCCTGACTCCAAGCTGGTGCTTTATCCACTGTACTACCAGTTGCCTCACCAAGGTTTTTGTGCAGGTGTTTGACATGGTCAGACACATGTCCAAAGAAAATGATTTTGTCAATTGCGTGAAGGGTGGATTGGAAAGAAGGGTGAGGAGGGGGCAGTAAGGAGGCTATTAAGATAATCCAGGCGAGAGATAAAGAGCTCCTGAATTATGGAGGTAGTCAGGAAAGTAAAGAGAAAGGGTTGAGCACAAGAGATGTTGTGCAAGTAAAATTGCCAGGACTTAGAATTCAGTGGAATACAAGAGGTGAGGTAGAGGGAAGAGTCAAGGACTAATCCAAGGATAAGGATATGAATGACAGGGAAGAAGGCTGTATCCCCAAATCAAAATAAGGAAATCAGGACAGGGGACAGGTAGAGACAGAAAGATGATGAGGTTAAATGACTTGCCCAGGTTTGCCAAGTTAGTAAGTGCCCAAGAAAGGATTTGAAATCAGTTCTTGACTCTAAGGCCATTTCTCTATCCCATGTGCCACCTACATAAAATGTAAGCTCTCTGAGGGCAAGGACTGTCTCATTTTTTTTCTTTTTGATCCTCTAACCCTAGCACAAAATTGTACATAATAAATCATCAACTAATTGATTTATACTGTAAATCATGCCCATGCAGAGCCTAGATTTTAGACCAGAGTTCATAGCCAAGGCTTCACCACGTCTGGTTATTGGTTATAGTAAGTACAGGCCAAATTCATAAATATGTAAATGCAGGAGAACTAGACCTACAAGCCCAAATGATCATGATCCCTAAAGAAATATGATAAATAAAAGGTCAGTCTCATTCTATGAGATCTGTTTATGATCTCCATATTTTTCTGCAATTTCTCCATTCTCTACCTCTAAAAGAGCTTGGATTTTTCTCAAGGATGTGTTGAACCACAGCTGTTTAAACATTTATATAATGGTATTGCAAAATGCATGCCTACCCAGGAAGCCTTTTTAGCATGTAGACATAATTAAATAGGCAGATGAGCACATGAAATATTTAGGGGCTCATTTATAAACTCTTAAAGGAATTCTCTCCAAACCAATAAAGAAATGTTAAGAAGAGTTTTTTAGTCCCTAGAGTGAAAAAGGTCTGGGACCAACTGACAGGTCATATAGAGAGAGTGTGTGACCAACTGACATTAGACTTAAAAATACACTTAGGCCCATAGCTCAATGGGATACAGACAGTGGTAAGCAATCGTGAGCTGCTCTGATCCAAGACTATCCCTGTAGACATGTCAAGATGGTTGCAGGATAAAGGATAAGCTTCCAAAGCTCGCTCAGATTGCAATATTCCACTCAGTTTAACAATTCAAAGAGATTGATTTTTATAAAATCACATTTAAAAATCTACTTAACATGATCTGGAAGCAAAGATGCCATTTAAAAAATAGATTTCAGATTGTTTTGTGCTTCTCCAGGATGGTAATGGGATCACATTGAGATTTTTTGTTTGCTTTATTTAGACTGCTTCCTTTAATTTTTAACAATAAAAATTCCACTTTAGAAAAGCCTCAAACTATTTTAAATGAAGTGAAGACTATAATTTCACTACACAACAATTATATGCTTTTACTGATTTATTATATACCAATGCACAGATGGATCTGTGAACTTATCAATGTGCATACTGCCTCCAATGATGTAGACCACCCTTTCCATGCCTATCAATCCCATTAGACTTGTACATTTCCTTCTGTAAATCTCCCATAGAGAGTAAACCTAATGTTCTGATCCTTCCTGAAATAGCATGGACACCTGTTGTGGGCCACAAGAACTGTTCATCCATTATCTTTCATTCTCATTGCATGACCAACCCATTTATATTTCCAAACATATATCTATCTAATGAGAGCTTTTATATGACTCTTCTTACATAACTCTTCATTTGGGATATGCCGCAACCTCCTCATACCTACCATACACTCTTCTATCAGTTACCATTTGGATGATAATTAATCTCAGTTCTTCAGAGACTGGAGTATTCCATGATCCATAATCATACAATATCAAAGGAAAACTATTGGTGATTAAAAAAAGATGGGCTTTTATTAAGTGTCTGCTATGTGCTAGGCTCTCCCATTTAGTATTCTCTGCAATGTTGTCGAGCTTGTTGCAAGGAGCACAATATCAGGCATAAACATGAGTACTGGGAGTATCTCATAGTCTACCAGAAATCCCTCTTCTATTTGGATTCTGCACTGTACTTCTTATTTTCCTTGTAAGTAGTAAACAGCTTTTCAGAATATCTGTTTATTTCATGTTTCCAAAGCACCCTTTTTACATTAGTTAATCCATACCACTTGCTTGGAGGATGTGGGTGAAGGACAGACCACTTTTATTGGAAATCAACAAAAGATTAGTCAAGACTCCATTGTGAATTAGTTTAGTTCACCCTTGAATCAGAAAACAATTGCTTGACAGTACCTTACTCAGATTAGATGCTCAAATATTTGTTGACTGGCTTATTAAGAGCCTTTCAAAGTCCTCTCCTAGAAACAATTCTTAGTATCCTTTAACAATGGGGAAAATAATGTGCCAAAGATTTTAAAGTCACTCAAAGCACATCGCTTTGAGAAAGTCCTTGACTTTCTTGTCACATAGCTTTGAGAAAGTCCTTGACAAAATCACAGGACCTTGACATTAAAAGTAACCTTATACACTATCTAGCTCAACCCATACCTGTTTAGGAATTCCCTCTTCAAAATTATCCATTAGTCATCCAGCCTTCAATTGTAGACCTCCAGTGAAGGGGAATTCACTATATTCAGAAGTAGTTCATTTTGCTTTAGATAGTTCTTTTTTTTTCTTTCATTTTAATTTTAGTTTTAAATTCTCTCCCTCCCTCCACCTCTTACCCCACTCATGGGTGTTATCTCCAGTTGTCCTGATCTATGTCTTACCACCGGACCCAGATAGCTCTGGAGGAAAAAGTAAGACTGGTGAATTTGCACAGCCCTCCCTCACTTAAATCCAATTCATTTGCAAGTCATGGCATCACCTTCTTGATGTCATGGTCTTCTTCTAGCACGAAGGACAAACAATAATCTGTGAGTAGCAATATCAGTTGCCCCCACTAGGACCCAACTGGAACTGACCAGTTGGGCAACACAGCTCCTTCCTTCCTCCCCTCCCGTCCCTTCCCCACCTCTCCCCTCCCTTCTCTTCCTTTTCCTTTCCTTCCCTTCTCTTCCCATCCTCTTTCCACAAAGGCTATCATACCCTCACCTGCAGGTGCTCTGCCCAAAGGAATGTAAATTTTGATCACTGAAACCTCAAAAGACATCTTGGGGTTTACAGGCTAGATTTCTTTCATAAGGAACAGGCATTAAACCCAAATAACTCTGGCTCTCATTGATTGCCCAACAATTGGTCACAGCCCAAGTCCAAGGGGTCATCCTGATTGCTCAGAGTGAATGTAAATAGCAATTGAATTCCAGTCAAAAGCATATTATATTGATGGGGATCTCTTTGAGATTGTCACTACCCTGGATTAGTAGTTAGATACAATTGTTATTGTCACCCAAATCTCTCCTATTACAGAAAACATCAATTCTTTTATTCATAGAAAGCAGTATGCCATAACGCCAACACGATAAGCTCCTCCTAAATCATCTTTTCTCCAAAATGAATTCTCCTAACTCCTTTAACTTGACTCAGTGTGGCACTGATGCTTCCATGGATAGGCATGTGAGGTTAGTCCGTTCCTCGGGATACCAAACCACCTAAGTTTCCAGAAGTGATAGTTTTTTTCTTCTCCTTTCTACCACCCTTTGACTCAGCCTCCCCCCACTGCAGTCTTACAAAGATGATTGAACTCTGAGACCTAGACCCTGATTAATAAGTCCTTGCCTTGAGCTGCCATATCATGAGAAGCTTTAGCCACTCTGCTCATTTTTCTTCAGGCTAGCTCTCCAGTCTGCTCTGCCTCTGCAACAGTTGCCTTTGCAGGTCCCTCCTATGTTGTGCAGAATAGATTGCTTAAGGATTGCTGGAAAATAAGTTTACATATTTGAACATTCAATAGACAAAGAACTTTCTTTTTGAAAAAATGTACTAAAATGCAAAAGAATAAACTGAAAAAATACAATCCCCATTCCTCATGAAATTTTTAACTTTCTAAATAATGAGTTTACAGGGGACAGCTCAGCCTAACTTTTACTTTAAATTTTTACAGTACTGTAACTTTGTCATTCAGACTAAGCTAAAGAAAGCCAAGCAGCTCCCTGTGGGACCACAGCTAAATTCTAATTTAGAGCCATTATCCAAGGAGGGAAAAGTGAAAAAGTGGCTGCGTCAGGCTAGAGGAAATCAAGATTTATTAACATTAGGAAAAAATGGATTTGAGGGGAGTGGGGGGAGGGGAAGGCCTAAAGTTGGTGTGTCTAAGGATCATCAGCCTATCTATATAGAGTTGGTTTGTCAGAAACCTAAAGAGCCATCCCAGAAAACTGGAAAGCTCCGTTTTGGTCTGAATATAAAAATAACCTTTTAACACACTCTTTCCTGTTTTCTTTTTCATAAGAAGCTTCCTAAACCAGAACTGTACTTCCTGCATTATCTATGTATGTGCACATATGTATGTGTGTGTTTGTATATACATATGTAGGTATGTATATATGCATGTATATATCTATTGTGTACATGTCTATAAACATATATGTATGCATACATGTACAAATATGGGGCAAGGTGGCACACTGTTTACAGCAGTGTTTAGGCCTAGAGTCAGAAAGACCAGAGTTAAAATCTGACCTCAGATACTTACTAGCTGGAAAGTCACTTAACCCCTGCCTGCATAAAACTGGGGAAGGAAATGGCAAACCACTCCAGTATCTTTGCCAAGAAAGCCCCATGGATAATTGGTCTCATAAAGGGTCATGAAGAGTCAAACACAACTGAATGTCTGAACAACAATACACATACATACACATATAGATATATATGTGTATATATATATATATATATATATACGTACGTATATATGTGTGTGTGTGTTTGTGTGTGTGTGTATTTAATGTACTGTCATGTGTTCAACTACAAAGACATAAAAACACCCATGAATTAACAACAAAAGGAACAATGAATAGGAGAATGACATCTTGTATAACTTAAGCTGGTATGGAGGCACTAAGGGTTGAAATTCTCCATCCATTTATCAAAATACCTCCAGTTCCCATTTCAGAGAAAGTGAAACAGTCATAAATAGTGAATACAGAAAGTTATATCCAGAGTAGGTTAATAAATAAAAAAAAGTTTGGTGATTTTAAAAAAGAAACTAGTGCATGGTTACAGTTGGTTGTGACAAAGCATGAATTTTCATATGATGTTATACATAAATTTTATGGCAGATAAGGATAGAAAAGAATATTTAATAAGGAAATGGAGACATTATATTGAGATGGCCTCTATTATACGATTATTACATAGTAGCAAGTGTTCACCAGCATCAAATCGTATAGCAATCTCTACATGATACATACCTTATATGGAACAATTTAGGAGATAATGTACTGAATTAATACTGAGATTTCCTATTCCATAGGTTCTCTTCAGGAAATGTCTTTTAGATTGAGAAGTGTTTCAACTGCTGTTTTTGTTTTTTTATTAAGAACATTAAAGCTCTGTTGTAGTGATCATAGATTGGTTTATCAATCAATCCCAAACTCAATTAGTTCAGTCAGACAATTCACTTGGCTTTATAAAAAGGAAGGAGAAAAGATGGAAGAGGAAAAGACAAAGGGGAAAGGAACCTCCTCATTTCTGGTGAGGCCTTGAAGCAGTTATCAAGGTCACAAAGATATTAATTGATTAAGCTGGAATCCAAGCTCAGGTCTTCTTCTTCTAAATCTGACTATCCTCTCTTCCATATTGCCTCTAAATTCCTATCTCTATCTCCTCTCTTCCTAATCTCTCTCATTCATTTCCCCCTGTCATCTACATTCCTCTCCTCCCTTTTTCCCAATTTCCCCCAATCCATAGCCTACTAACTCAGGGCCATTTCCTGGGCACTGAAGGAAAAGGATTTCCTTAAGAATCCCTTATATACTCTCTCTACTATCTCTTCTAATACCTCCTAATCATGAATCTGAAAGTATTTATCATGCCACAACCCAGTCTGTTGAGATTAATGTAAATTCAACTACATTGATTCCCAAATGGCCCTGATATTATTGCCTAGAAGATTTATCTCTAGTTCATAAAAATGATGCTATAAAAATTTCCATATTTTGCTTTAGTTTGTGTTTTAGAGATTGCCCAATGAAGCTTCCTTCTTTCCATCTGCCAAGTCAGTGGGCCTGCTAGCAAGACCAGAGAAAATCCTTCCCAGATTGCTTGCTCTCATCCAGATCAGTGTCTCTGGGAAATTTCCAGATTTGGGGGGGTGGGGAGGGGAGTGATTGTATGGGGTCTTGCTTTTTTATTTTCCATCTGCAGTTCAAAAATACTGTCAAATGAAAAGATTAGCAAAATGCAAGAAGATAAAACTCAACAAACAAAGAATTGTGATTTTCAAGATCCTGAAGGACAATTATAGAACAAAACGAAATAAATAACAGCCTTTGTCTCATTGTGTTCCATAAGAAAACAGCATGAGGGAAGAAATAAGGAAGCCCTTCCTTTTCATGTGGTAACAGAGAAATATCTAAGACTTAAGCCTTTGAGATGAAAAGTGGGGAGAGGGGTTGAGGAGGAGGAGGAGAAATCCTCAGTTACCTAACCTAAGGCTTAAAGGTGACTTCAGAGATTAGGGGGAGGGGGAGGTATTCTTTTGAGTGGCTGATCTCATCTATGTGATTTTTTCCAGCAGAATGGGATTACTAAATGGTCCCAGGGTAAAGAAGAGAAAAGAAAAGAAAAGTAACAAGAAAAGAAGAGAAAAGAAGATAAGAGAAAACAAAAGAAGAGAAAAGAAAAGAAAGGGAAACTAAAGAAGAGAAAAGAAAAGAAAAAAGCTTTCCTAACCTTTTTTAAAGTAACAGTTATCCTGAGACTCAGGAAACTACCTCAAAATGAGTAAGGAAAAGAAGGTCTTTAAGTCCCAAACCTCTGGACTGAGGTTTCATTCTTTGCAAGTCATCATGAGAGCTATGAGACTGAAACAGAGGCATTAACTATTGCTTGACTATCATACTTGCAGATGGCATAGGATCTGCCATAGGATGACTTGGGATCCTAAAAAGTCATATTGTTGGTTGGCATGTTAATGATTAGAGTACACATGAAAGAAACACAGAAGTCTGGCCCCAGGTATATATCTATCTATCAGCAGTGGGCACAGCTGGAGAAACAGAAGGTGGTGGCAAGACTTCTTTGGAAATCACACTATTTTCCTCCCTTAACAGGAGAAGTTCTATTCAACACTGGGGTTAGCTTAAGATGAATCCCTACGAAATGATCATTCTGATACTGTACTCTACCCATGATCTAAATGGAATTAAAAACAAGGCCCAGCAAAACTAAGAATTATCAGCTCATAATCCTGAGACCAAACATATTACATAAAATATTCCTACGAGATGCCTTCTCCCTTCTAAAGTAAGTTCTTCTGTATTTTAAGGACAATACCTCATGATTCTAGAAAGATTTTTTAAAAATATAATACAGAATACAAAACCAAAATCAAAGAAAAATATAGATGGACACATATATACACAATCCTGCCATGGGAAAATAGAGGGTGTAAATGAAATATATGTATGTAATGTATGTATGGGTGTAAAGCATATACATATATACACACACACTCATATACAGAAACATGTAAATACATGTATTGTAGAACTGAAGAGTACAGGCAGGTGAGATGGTGTTTTGTTTTGTTTTTGGTTTTTTGGTTGAGACAGGCAGTTTTGTGTTTATATACATGTGTGGTTGTGTGTGTGTGTGTGTGTGTGTGTGTGTGTATGTATCTGGCTGAGATATGAACCAATCAGTTGATCTTCCTTTCACCAGATATCTAATTTGCAAGTGGCCTCAGAGGGCTTAAAAGGAGTTTATACCTTCTGTTTCACTGGAAAATGTGTCTGTCTTTCTCATTTCAATGCACTCTTGATACAAGAAGATAACAATTCAATCCTTGGAAAGTCATCTCTATTATTCTCACCTAATCTCCTGAAGGTTCTTTCTATGCTGCCTATAGCCATGAAACTTGGCCCTTCTCATCTGTCTTCCCTGTCTGTGTCTTCTCTGCATAATTCTAGTGTCTGCAAGTTATTGCTAAACACTGTCAAAAACTAAGTTCTTTGTGCAATTTAGCTATCTGATTGAGTTGATTCCTCTCATGCATATAGCTATCATTGAGTTTAAATGTTCCTTAAATGATCAATTTATAGATTCTGTCTGCTTACTAGATTCACCTTTCCGTTTTCTAAATAGGAACTACATGAATGTGTTATTAGTACAATCTGTCAAGAGACATTACTGTCAAAATTAAAAGAGACTAAGTTCAAAAGAATCTTAGAACATGTAAGGAGACTGTAGGTTGAGTTGGGAACTGATACAACCATTCTAGAGAGCATTTTGGAACTATGGCCAAAGGGCTATAAAACTGTGCATACCTTTTGATCCAGCAATATCTTTGCCAAAAACATCCCAAAAAAAGGGGGAAGGGGCCTATATATACAAAAATATTTATAGTTGCTCATTTTGTGGTGTCTAAGAATTGGAAATAAAAGGGATGCTCATCAATTGTGGAATGGATAAAGAAGCAATGGTATATGTTCATAATGGTATATTATTGTGCTATAAGAAAAGACAAGCAGCATGATTTCAGAAAAACTTGGAAGACTTACATGAACTGATGCACAGAAAAGTGAGCAGAACCAGGAGAACATTATACACAGTAACAGCAATATTGTTGCATGAAGAGCTTATTCAACTTACCTATTCTCAGCAATACAATGATCAAAGAAAATCCCAAAGGATGAACAATGAAGCATATTATCTTCCTACAGAGAAAGAACTGATATTGTTTGAATAGACTGAAGCATTTCACTTTATTTCTTTTTCTTTTATTCATTCTCTTGTATAAAATGACTAATATGGAAATGTTTTACATGATTGCACATGTATAACCTACATTTGATTGCTTACTGTCTTAGGGAGAGAACAGGGAAGGAAGGGATGGAGGGATAGAATTCTTTTTTTAAAAAATGTTATCTGTTTGTAGGGGACTACACTGAAGCATATGGCAGGCAAAACACTGGCAGCTGACTGTTTCCTTAGGCATCCATAGGGTTGGCACATATCTTTTTGCCCAGAGTTATACTGAAGCAGGTGGAGTCTGGCTGCTGGACTTTGCCTCTTTGCCTGGGGTTATGCTGAAGCACTTAGAGGTTCTCAGAGCTGGAGTCTGCCTGTTTCCCTGGCTTTGCTGAGGTATGGGGGGGGGGGGGAGGGTCATGATGTTGGCGTTTGTCTGCTCCACCCCAGTGGGACTCAGTATATACTACTGGTTTGCTGAGGTGGGGCTTGCTAATTTTGAGGGTGGAGAGGATCAAAGACACCTGCATATCTTTGGTTGAGACCAAAAGATACTCCAAAGATAATGAGGAGGAAGGTCACCATATGGGAGTTTCCAATTTTAAATAATTATCCTTGCTAACTATGGGACTATATTTGGTTGTTTCTATGTTGCTGAAGGAGGGTAAGTGCTGTGGATGCTGTTTATATTTTGGTTCCCCAGGGGCATAGTCCTGATCACCTTGCCTAGTTCTGGCTCTGGCTATGAGAAGAGCAAAAGAGAACATTTAGGCTTTAACCAGGCAGAACTGCTGACTATTTAAGCAATACCTACTAAATTATCCCTTTTTAGATCTCTGCAGCTGTTAGAACCTTCCCATACCCCCAATTATTTTACATTATTCTGTGCGTATTGTCCGTGTCTGTGTATGTGCATGTGTGTTATACACACACACATATGTCTACACACATATCTCCTTGTTTAGAATTTTAACTCCATGAGTATGGGAGCTGTTTTACTTTTGTCTTTGAATCTCCAATATCTAATATGATGCCAAGATCATAGATGCTTAGTAAATGCTTGTTGAGTGACCAACCAAGCAATGGAGCTCAAATTCATATTCATAGTTCTGAGGTCAGCTCATCACCTTGGATAATGCAAGTCTGGTCAAGGACAACCTTGGAGCCAAATTTAGTCTAAAAGGAAGCATTTTCTTTTTTTTTATTCCATACTTTATTATTTAATATTTTTTAGTTTTCACATTGACTTACACAAAATTTTGAGTTACAAATTTTCTCCCCAATTCTACCCTCCCCCCCACTCCAAGATGGCATATATTCTGATTAACCCATTCCCCAGTCAGCCCTCTCTTCTGTCACCCCATTCCCCCTCACCCCACCCCCATCCCTTTTTCCCTTACTTTCTTGTAGGATAAGATAGATTTCTATGCCCCATTGCCTGTATATCTTATTTCCTAGTTGCATGTAAAAACTTTTTTTTGAGCATCTGCTTTTAAAACTTTGAATTCCAAATTCTCTCCCCTCTTCCCTCCCTACCCACCCTCCCTAAGAAGGCAAGTAATGCAACATAGGCCACACATGTATCATTATGCAAAACACTCCCATAAATAGTCATGTTGTGAAAGACTAACTATATTTTGCTCCTTCCTATCCTGTCCCCCTTTATTCAATTTTCTCCCTTGACACTGTACCTTTTCAAAAGTGTTTGCCTTTGATTACTTCTTCCCCCATCTGCCCTCCCTTCTATCATCCACCTTTTCTTATCCCCATCCCCCTACTTTGCTGTGGGGTAAGATACCCGATTGAGTGTGTATGTTATTCCCTCCTCAAGTCAAATCCAATGAGAGCAAGATTCACTCATTCCCCTTTACCTGCCCCCTCTTCCCTTCCTACAGAACTGCTTCTTCTTGCCACTTTTATGTGAGATAATTTAACCCATTCTATCTCTCCCTTTCTCCCTCTCTCAATGTATTCCTCTGTCATCCCTTAATTTGATTTTAGTTTTTTAGATATTATCCCTTCATGTTCAACTCACCCTATGCCCTCTGTCTATATATATGTATATTCCCTTCAACTACCCTAATACTGAGAAAGGCCTCATGAACTACACACATCATCTTTCCATGTAGGAATGTAAACAAAACATTTCAACTTTAGTAAGTCCCTTACGATTTCTCTTTCTTGTTTACTTCTTCATGCTTCTCTTGATTCTTGTATTTGAAAGGCAAATTTTCTATTCAACTCTGGTCTTTTCACTGACAAAACTTGAAAGTCTTCTATTTTACTGAAAATCAATATTTTGCCTTGGAGCATGATACTCACTGTTGCTGGGTAGGTGATTCTTGGTCTTAATCCTAACTCCTTTGACCTCCAGAATATCATATTCCAAGCCCTTCAGTCCCTTAACAAAGAAGCTGCTAGATCTTGTGTTATCCTGATTGTGTTTCCACAATACTCAAATTGTTTCTTTCTGCCTGTTTGCAGTATTTTCTCCTTGGTGTAGGAGCTCTGGAATTTGGCAACAACATTCCTAGTAGTTTTCTTTTGGGGATCTTTTTCAAGATGCAATCGATGGATTCTTTCAATTTCTATCTTACCCTCTGGCTCTAGAATATCAGGGCAGTTCTCCTTGATAATTTCTTGAAAGATGATGTCTAGGCTCTTTTTTTGATCATGGCTTTCAGGTAGTCCAATAATTTTTAAATTATCTCTCCTGGATCTATTTTCCAGGTCAGTGATTTTTCCAATGAGATATTTCACATTGTCTTCCATTTTTTCGTTCCTTTGCTTCTGTTTTATAATATCTTGATTTCTCATAAAGTAACTAGCTCCCACTTACTCCAATCTAATTTTTAAGGTAGTATTTTCTTCAGTGGTCTTTTGGACCTCCTTTTCCATTTGGCTAATTCTGCCTCTCAAGGCATTCTTCTCCTCGTTGGCTTTTTGGAGCTCTTTTGCCATTTGAGTTAGTCTATTTTTAAGGTGTTGTTTTCTTCGGTATTTTTTTGGGTGTCCTTTAGCAAGTCATTCACTTGTTTTTCATGGTTTTCTCACATCACTCTCATTTCTCTTCCCAATTTTTTCTCTACTTCTATTGCTTCCTTTTCCAGATCCTTTTTGGGTTTTTCCATGGCCTGAGACCAATTCATATTTTTCTTGGAGGCTTTTGATGCAGGCTCTTTGACTATGTTGACTTCTTCTGGCTGTGTGTTTTCGTCTTCTTTGTCACCAAAGAAAGATTCCAAAGTCTGAGTCTGAATCTGAGTCCTTTTTTGCTGCCTGTTCATGTTCCCAGCCAACTACTTGACCCTTGAGCTTTTTGTCAGCATATGACTGCTTGTAGAGAGTACTTTGTCCCAAGATTAAGGGGCTGTGCTGCTGTTTCCAGAGCTACTTCTACACAGCAAACTCTGCCACAGCAGTGCTCCTGGTCCCCCAAGAACTGCCAACCCAGACCATGACCCAGATCCAAGCAGGCTCTGAATTCCCACTCTGATCCTCTGCTTAATTCCTGCCATAGGGTGGGTCTGGGACTGGAAGCAACTGCAGCTGGAGCTCTGGAAGCAGCCCGGGAGCTGCACCACTTCCGCACCCCCAGGGTTAGGGCCAACCATGCACTTCTTTTGCTTTAGCAGTTTTTCCACTAAGCTTCTCTGTTGTCTTTGACTTTTTTGGGTTTAGAAGTCTGGTAACTGCCACAGCTCAATGATTCAGGGCCCTACAGCCTCTTCTGCTTGCCTCCCGGTCTGGTTGGTCCTGGTGTGGCCCACACTGGGCTGTGCTCCACTCCACTCCAAGCTCAGTGCAATAGACCCTTCCCAGTGACCATCCAGGCTTTCCTGGGCTGGAGCCTTGCTTCCCTCTGCTATTTCATGGGTTGTGCAGCTCTAGAATTTGTTCAGAGTCATTTTTTACAGGTGTTTGGAGGGACCTGGGGGAGAGTTTAAGCAAGTCCCTGCTTTCCAGCCACTATCTTAGCTCCACCCCCCTGAAAGGAAGCATTTTCATTACAGTTATACCACAACTACCATCAAAAGTCAAGAAGTTTGTACTTTTCCACCTCATGAATACTAACAGTGGCTTCCAGCTCCTAGCAATCAGGCTGTGATATTATAACAAGTTATGATCAAAGTCCAACAATTCTGATGAATCTGTGAGTTCTAGGAGAAGTTTTGTGGCTTTTTGTCCAAAATCTTGGCTTGAGTTTACCAGAATGTTTCCTAGAATCTATTCTTTGCACCCTGTCTGATGCTTTTTATGGTTTTTCATTGCACCAATATAGTCCATCCTTTCTATCACCTCATTAAAGGAAAACATGCTGGAACTTGAACTAACTGTGTTGTCTGACATGTAGCCAGTAACTTTCAAGAATGACTCGTTAAGAGAGAATTCACTCCAAATGAAGGTTTAGTTCCTTTAACTGCCCAATCCCCAAAGGAAAAAAAAAAACTAATCTGTCAGGTTCACCTGAATGTAGACAAAAGTAAAAGTGCCATTATATTTTGGAAGCCTTTGCTCACTGTCCTCATTGTAATTGCTCTGGGAGATAAGATACACATAACACACATCTAGACTCTCCTCTTGAGTGTGGTATAGTATCCTAATACTATCCTGCCTTTGTGTGTTTTTGCCTTAGAAAGCCCATCTAAACTGAAGCCATCTTATCTGTTGATCAGTTGACCTATCTATCATCAATCTACCTTTCATCTAGCTAGCCAGCTATCAGCCATCTATTTTCTATTCATCTACCTACTATCTACTATACTTATTTCCTTCCCTTCCCTTTCTAAAACCAAGTCTTTAAACACTACAAAATTATTATACCTTCCAAACAAATACCGATCATATTCCATTTGAGACGTTTTTCAAAACAAAATTACATTAGCAAGTAGAGCTGCAATTCCATTCAAGTGAAGGCATTGGAGCTATGAATGGAAAAACCACTACAAAAATAGTGGGCACTTTCCCCACATCATGAAGTAAAAGATCCGAGAGAAATGTCCAAAGTATACTAC
Organism: Trichosurus vulpecula; assembly: GCF_011100635.1. NCBI lineage: Eukaryota > Metazoa > Chordata > Mammalia > Diprotodontia > Phalangeridae > Trichosurus > Trichosurus vulpecula. The sequence continues at coordinate 69,412,858 of NC_050580.1, forward strand.
TTACAGGTACTTTTACTCTTTTATGAAGAGCAAGCCTCTGATGAAAGAAACAAGTAAAAAATGGAAAATAACTCATTTCCTGGGTGCAGAGGAAATAGATTAATTGACATTGGATGCAACCACCGTGGGCAATATGAACAATTTCCTCTTGTTCTGAAACAGGCATTTTTCAAAAACCAGCCTGTCTGAAAATCCAGAGTATAAATGAATGCTGTCTTGCCTTAAGAGACGACATATAGGCACCATATTTGCCAGCATATAACACATAGCTCTAAATGGAGTAGAATGTACAGAAATATGCAATTTACCTTATTATGGCTATGTCTACACAACACTATCACTCAAATCAACCATTTAGACCAGATTGGTGGAGTTATACATTACAAATTGCCAATTAATTTAGACCCAGCCTAGGAGTAGAGACCTTTTGATAGGTTTAGAGGCTACTATACCCTATTGAATTACAAATATGTTTCTGAGAGAAATAGCAAAGAAACTGAATTTAAAAAAAAAGGTAGTCAAGGAGGGTGGCTAGATGTTTATTCCTATATTGCGATGAATCAAGACAGTAGCTTTAATGAATTAGAAAGAGGCTTTTTTTCCCCCAACAATCAGCTCAATTTTTTTCCTTCCACAGTAAAAAAGGAAGGGTAGAGATATCTTTTTTTAAATGGGAAAAGGGGTTTAGAGAATCTGTTAGGAAATGTAGATGAAACTAAAAGCAAAAAACAAAAGGATATGGTTATGACAGAGGAAAAATCAATTTTTATTTTATGCCTCCAAAATGTGATTATTTTTCTTTTGGTGAGCCTTAGAAAATAGGGTCTCTCTCATATGTGCCAGAGATGAACGTACACATAAATAATACACAGTTGATATTAAACCTGTTATAGAAAAAATCCTCCCTGTGTCATTTATAATTTGGGGTTTGTATACTAGTAAATATGGGTATGTGTTACATCCTCAGATTTTCATGTTTTTCATTCCTTATTCATCGTTTTGAGAACATCTGCATGATGCCTGGAATCCTACCTCCTATACCTGAAGTCACAGAATCTCATCTCCATGGTAACCGCTTAAGTGTTACTAACCCAGGGTTATAAGACTCCCAGGTAAGAAACAGGTGACAACCATTTAAAGGAAGAAAACACTTTCATTTTGTGTGCAAGTCAAAGGGGTTATAGATTAAGGACAGACCTTCTTTAATTCTAACTTAAAAAATAATATTTGCAATTATCAAGTGTAATGAAATTTCCTATGAGGCATCTGTGTCTCCTGAGGTAAAATTAAACCCACATTCTAAGGTCATATTTCAGCTAATAAACAAGCCTAACGTGAACTCACATTGTCATTTATTGTTTATCCATTAGAATTCAATATCTAGAACCAAGGAGCAGGAAGAGGGACAAGAAAGCTAACGAGCCAAAGGGTTTGCATCCCAAATTGGTTCTTTGCTATCACCTCCCTGAAACCTATTTCCCTACAGTGCAATAAGGGAAAGAAGTTGAAGTGGGTAAGGCTTTCCAATGAACAACAGCATCAGACACCTTGAGGATGCCACAACAATTCAAGAGCCTCCCGGTAGGTGTATCGATCCAATTGCACTAAATGTACCTACAGCTACTGGAAACCAGGGAGTAACCTAGTTCAATGAGAAATAGTTGGGAAAGGAGGAAGGGGAGTGGGTGGGTGGGAGAGAGGGAGAGAGAGAGAGAGAGAGAGAGAGAGAGAGAGAGAGAGAGAGAGAGAATGGCCATATTTGGCCCTCACATCACAGTATGCTGACCCTGATCTACAGGGATTTTGAGGTAAAGAGTAATGGACACCAGAAAATTCACAACATCTACCCTTAATTAGAAAGTTTTGAATAATCAGTGTGTATAGAGTATGCTAGAGATTCAATCAAGAAAGACAAAAACATAGTTGTGCAGCAGTGAGGCTCAGGTGAGATATGGATAACATAATTGGGCCCAGTTATAACATGAATTTGTTATGGATCCATTTAACGGGGTTACATGACTTATTCCAGCAATGTTTAGCATCTCAGGTGTAGAGGCAGAGATTGAAGATGTAGAAAATGACTCATAGATGAGGCTTGGCGACAGGACAAAGGGGCAAAGAATTCAAAGGACAAAACAGAACTGAAATGGTTAACAAGAGGATTAAGACTACGAAGGGGAAAAAGAATAGGAAGAAGAGGGAGGAATCAAGTGACTGAAGGTCATGGTATGAATGATAAATCATTATAGAAGATCCTCCATATTATAGTGTAAGCCCGGCTTTTCTTCTTTCCCCCCATCCCCCAGCTCCTGCAAGATCTTTAAACTCTCTGGCTTGGAATAAAGAATCAGATATTCCTTTCCAGCTAGGAGACTGAGAAGCCCCTCCCTGAGAATGCACCTCTCAGACATTCCTCTCTGGCTGATAGGCCCAAACAAAGAATGGAATACACTTCCACTAGGAGACAGGCCCGAACAAAGAACAGGTAACTCTTAAGACAAAGGACAGGAAATAACTCCTCTCCCACTTGGAGAAATACTTCTGAGATTGCCTAGCAAGTTCTTAGGAAAGAGAACGGTGGGGGGGGGGGGGAGGGTGGCTCCCCTCTCTGGCAGGAAAAGCTTTCTTTGTTCAGCCCCTATAAAGGTCACCACGTGGGGCAGTTACATTGGGATCTCACCCATGAGGAGGATGCTTCGCCTGGGATCAGTTTCCCTCTTGGGCCTTGATCGAGCTGGGCTGTGTAAACCAGGACCCCCTCAGCTTTGAGAGGATCAAGTGCTGGAGTTCCCCCGACAGGTGATGAATCTATGTTATTTGTGTCTTTTTCTTTGTTGTGTTAACTGTGTTTGTTAGAGTATTTCCCCTGTATTTCAATAAAAACCATGTTCTGTCAGGAGTGTGCTTTACTGCCAGTGTGAATCTGAATCCGTACCTAACTTAGCTTAATCGAACATGGTAAGATAAATCGTGATTTTAAGAGATGAGAAAAAGGGTGAAATAGAAAGACTGACAAGGTTATGATGAGAGAAAAAATGGACTCAATGTTAAAGATCATGGAAGAGGTACCATTTGGGGTGGTATTGAGATCTAAGATACAACTCTCCCTCTAGATAACTGAAACAGATCTGTTATGTAGGTCATGGAAATTCAGGATGCTGATGTCCTGGAAGTGCAGAGTGTTCAAAGGAATATCACAGTACATAGTAAAATCTCCAAATATGAGGGAAGAGGTTTGTTTGGAGAGCAAAACTGTGAGTCTGGTACTAGGCTCCTCAAATGACTGGACTCGACCCAAAGACCTGAAATCTCATTAAATTATAGAAATAATGGTTTTTTTGGGAATGATAGAGCTGAATAGAGAGATCCTTAAAGTAGAGAGTGAAGGATTTATAGCAATGTCGTCTGAGGCTGCCTCTAAGGCACAGCTAAACATTGTGTGTTTTTGTGTGTGATCAAGCTTGGACTCACACTGTCCCCGTTGATGTCTCTCCTTCTGCCATTATGGTGGTATCTAAACTCTTCCCAGAAGTTCCAAAAGAGATTGTGAATTGAAGTCAACCCTCTTTTTTATGTCTTCTGTTATAAGAGGAATTAGTAGTCTCTACCACAGAAAAGGTCTCAGTATCTATTCTCCCTTGCTTAATTCTTAGACAGTCAGGTATATGGGACATTCAAAAGGAAGAGACAATATGAAATTCCTTATCCCCTCCCCATACACATACACATATGCATATACACATGTATCTACATGCACATACATATACATACATATAGATATACACATACACACATGCATATAAACATACATGTGGAAAATCAGTGATAGTGATCAAAGTGATCCAAAGCTTCATTTCCTTGATTTTACTTTAAAATTTCCCAGATTCTCTCTTATTCCAGAATTATCCCATAGTTCTTCAATGACCAATGTATCTTAGGAAAGACTGCTTTATATAAATGCCCATTATATAAAATCCCATTTGTATAATTGCTTCACACAAATACTGATTATCTCATTTAATCTTCTAAAATGAAGGGAGGGCAGATAAAACTATCCCTGATTTACAGATGGGAATCTAATACATAACACGTAAAGTGATTGTCACATTAAATTCAATGGTAGACTAAGAACTGGATCCATGTTCTTGACCCCCAAGTTCGTTCCATCATACCATCTTGGAATATTCATTCCACTTCCTCCAGTGAAATGGAGCACAAGAATTTCCATAGCTTCATTTTCTTCATCTGGCAGATGAAAAGGTGGACTACATGATCTCTAAGGAAGATAAGCTTATTGAGAGCAGGGACTCTCATTTATGCCTTTGTATCCCCAGTACCTAGCACAGGGCCTGACACATAGTAGTTACTTAACCGATGCCTATTGAATTGAGTTGAATCCAATACAATCCTGTGATGCTCAGGTACTACTATTTTGCTTTCCAATATGCGAATGCAAATTGAGAACAAAAGTATTATAACGAGAAGGAAACCATAAGGCAGCTTTATGAACACACAGCTTGATTTCGAGGGCTATGCTCAAAAGGAATTCTGCACTGAGACTCAAGGGATGCTGGTTCTTGAACAGGCTAGCTGCTGAGAAAATAGGAGACGAAAAGTATCTTCAAAGAGTGGCATCCTACCTGCAGAACTATTCACTCAGCTTTGAGCTCCACCTCCAGCACATGCTATTATGGCACCATTTGTCTTCAGTTTGCAATAATCACATTTAGCCAACATCACAGAAGTATCCTTAGAGGCTTGCCAGAGATTATCAATGGATTGCTGCCACTGCCTACTCCTGGGGTCACCTGAACCTCTGTTCTTAGAGTTAATATGTAAAGATGTGGGCGGTAATATCGAACTCAAGTAGAGGAAGAATGAAACATGGATTATGTATATTATCACGGTATAAAATAGCTATCCTGTGGTAGACATTGTGTTTGTGCTGTAAATGCAAATTACCTGAATATTAGGCCCCATCACTGCCATCAGCATGAAACAAGGAAAGTGTCATATTGATGACCCTACAGTCTATACCAGTGTTTCATGTAATGAAATTATATTGTACCAAAAATAGAAATAATAGGCACTTTTTCATGAGACACAATGAAGGGAATGTTGTTGGCTATCTGCTACTCAGCCTCAGGTTCTGAGCCGAGCGATTGCTTTTATCTTTGGAAAGTTAATCTCTCCACATTTGACTTACTCCCTTGCCATTACTGAGAATATTTTTATCCTCCCTACTAATAAATGGAAACTGAGGTGGCGGTTGATGTTTTTAAATAAGACTGGGAGCTTTGCCTTTTTGTTTATTTATCCTGTATATAGTTTGTATTCATTTGCATGTTGCCTCCCCCATTTAGATTTTAAGCTCCTTGAGGGCAGGGACTGTCTTTTGCCTCTTTTTGTTTCCCCATCACTTAATACAGAGTTTGGCACATAGTAGGCACTTAATAAATATTAATTGATTGATTGCCGGACTGATAGCCATTCCATTTCTCTGGATTAATGATCCTGAATGATCCTATATAACCCCCATTTCCTCATTCACACACTCCAAGCATAGGCACCCACAAACATACACGCTCACACCCTACCAATAATTCACAACAGTCTTTAGGAAAGCATTTAGAAAAGTCCCTTCATTTTGCACAAAGACATTTGTTCCTTTACCAACCAAAGAATTCGCTCCACCATATATATATATATATATATATATATATATATATATATATATGTACATGCATATACATATATGTATGTGTATATATCAGAAAGAGATGTAGATACACACATCTGTGTGTGTGTGTGTGTGTGTGTGTGTGTGTGTGTGTGTGTGTACACGTGTACACATCTCTTCCTGATACCATTTCAGAGGAAGCAAAGTGCAATGGGTGAAGGCCCGGATCAGGAATCAAGACCCCCTAGTTTGAGGCCCACCTTAGGTTCTTCTTAGCTGTATGTTGATGAATCTAATTGCTTAACCTCTTGGATCCTCAGTTTCCTCATTTGTAAGATGGGAAGTAATGCCTCCTAATGCAGACTTCACAGGGCTGTTTCGAGGATCAAATGAGAAAATGAATGTAAACGATCTTGCAAACCAAAAAGTAGTCCATAAATGGCAGACACTATTATTTGGGCTTCATATCTAACAGTTACAGGAAAAGCCCATTAGGAATCTGAAAGGCAAATGTGCATTTTCATTGTGTATTTTTCCTGCTCCTACTTCTCAGTATCTCAATTATTGTAAGGAAGGATAATCCCAACCATTTGCATATACGACCTTCACTCAAAGTTCTCTTCAGGTCCTGAGTGGGTAGGAATTGCACTTATAGAATGGTAGAGTTGTAAGCTGCTTAGAGATCATTTAATCCAACCCCCTTAATTGATAGATGAAGAAACTAAGATCTACAGAGGTGATGTGACTTCCCCAAAGTCACACATCTCAGAAAACCTAATGAAAGGAATCAAAAAGAAGAAAATCATTCTCCTTAAAAGCAGCATTGTCTAGTGAAAAAAACTGCGCTGGTCACAGAATCTGGGGACTTAGGCTTAGTCTCAACTTCTTGATCATATCTTTTCAAATCATTCCCCTGCTCAAGAGGTTCTACTGACTCCCTATAGTTTTCAAGATAAAAGACAAACTACTCTGTTTGGTATTTAAAGCTCCAAACTACCTTTCTAGGTTTATTACACATTATTTCTTTGGTCCTAACTGGCCTCCTTGCTCTCCCCTGCCCAACATTCTATCTTCCATCTCCATGTCTTTGCACAGGTGCCTATGAGAAGAGGAGAAAGCATTATCTAATCTCCTCTCAAAATCCCTAGCTTGCCTCAAGACTCAGCTCAAGCTTCACCTCCTACACAAGACCTTTCCAATTCCTCCTACCCCAGTTGGTCATGTGTCTATGTCACAGATATTTTATATTTACTTCTCTAGGTGTATATTGTTTCACCCTAGTAGAACGTAAAGTCCTTGAGGGCAAGAATTGTTTGATTTTGTCTTTGCATCTCCAGTGCTGAGTATATTGTAAATAATTAATAAATGTTTGTTGAATGAATGAAAGAACTAGCTACATAACCTTGGATCTCAGTTCCCTCTAAATTGTTCTTAGGTTGTTGTTGTTTTTAATAGCTCTAACTATAATTTCCCTGGGCCTTATTGGTTTTGTTTTGACCTTGAGCATGTGGGCCATTTAAAAAAAAACCCTTATTGTTTGACATTTCCTTTATTGGCTTCTTTCCTCCTGGAGCTGATATTTCTAGGAAGCTAACAAAAACAGGAAAAAACTGGCAGGTGCTTAGGGTTGGGAACCACCGGAGGCAAAGCCATAGTTCCAAGCAGCCCAGCCCCATTACCAGTAAACTGTTTGCCAATAGTCTGTTGGTGGGACATGTGGAATTTCATAAGGGGTCTAATTAGTCAGCTCTGGAGCAATCTGTACCTCTTAATCTCCCTGTTTTGGCTACTGCCATCAACAAAACCCAAAATTCGGTTTGCCACTCTTGGTCTTTGTCCAACTCCATTAAGCAGGAATTCATTGTCTCAACTCTACTGAGAAAGGAGCAGAACCCTCATGCGATGGCAAATGGCAAGCTTGTTTAGAGCAAGCTCCCAATTGAGAAGGAGGTTTTCGGATTCTAGTTTGCACAAAGGAAGGTCCCATTCATGTATCCCTCTCCACCCTTTACAGATACTCTCCACACAACACTTTCCCAACAACTGCTGTGATTGAGTCTGACCCTTTAAAGTAACAACATTGTTCAGTGGACCTATGTTCTTCGGAGCTACAACCAGAGATGGGAAATGGACTGTCACTAAACATAAAATGGGATTGACCAAGTGATAATAATCATAATACTTGTGTAGCACTTGAGATTTGCAAAGCGCTTTACATATATTATCTTATTTGATACTTGTAATAACTATGAGGGATAGGTGCTATTATCACTCTCATTTTATAAATAAGAAAACTGAGGCTGGAAAAGGCTCAATGATTTGCCTAGGGTCACATAGCTAATAAGTATCTGAAGCAAGATGAAGACTGAGATCTTCCTTATTCTCAGTCCACACTCTATCTTATGAACCACCTGTTTACCTCTCAGTTGCACTAAGATCCTCAGGTTCCATGAAGAAGATACATCTCTTCAATGGGGAAGCAACATCAGAAATACACATTGCTATTAATCAACAAGCATTTATAAAGCAACTACTATGTGTCATCCTTTGCACCGTTTTTCCTCATAGTGTTGATGCAGGATTCAGTACAACATTTGTGTTAGGGAGAAATAAATCCTTCATGAAATGAGAGCCAAAGGCTGAGGACAGGAGTTGATATGACTCAGTCCAATTCACATTATGAAGCTTCATTATCTCTAAGCCTAACAAAGTCTTTATAGTTAGCAAAAATAACTGTTATTGGTGGCATTTGCTTTCCTGGTTTAAAACATATTCTGTATCTTATTATTGTGTCTATATGTGATAAGAAATACAGGGAGAAGGAGAAGGAAACTTGCCACATCAGCATCTTTTTTCATCTTTTCTTTTTTGGGGCCTATGTGTAAACCAGATGCTACTTTAATTAATGATTCTTTTTCAGCCCTTTTATTGATGTGTAACACATTACAGACCAGAGACAGAATATGAAGCTAATTTTTTATTCTTGTACCCAGATGCTCAATTTAAAAGAAATTCTGCAATGAAATGTCTTTTTCTAAATCTCTGTCTAGTTGTGTCAATATTTATAGAATAATATCCTGTGTCTCACTAGCTATGGTGGGTTGATTATTCTCCTTCCCTTCAAAGATAACTGCCCTTCGGCTTCTAACCACCATGCCTCACATAATAATTGTGATGTTCATGTCTCCTTTTTTTACAACTCCCAAGAACACTTTAGAGCACACAGAGAAGAGAGGAGCAAAAGTTTAAAAAAAAGCACGGCTGCAATGTCAGTGATATTTTAACTTTTAAAACATCATAATATAATTTCCTTAAACTGAGCACTTACATAATAGGTTCATTGATTTAGAGAAGAAAGGGACTTTAGAAGTCATTTAGGATAACTTCCACATTTTACAGTGGTTAAACAACTTACCCAAGGTCACACAGGTAGTAAGTGGTCCAACTTGGATTTTAGTCTATGAAGTGAGGGCAGCAAGGTGGCATGGTGCATGGAATGTCAGACCTTAAGTCAGGAAGAATCATCTTTCTGAGTTCAAATCTGGGTTATCAAATCACACTTACTAGCTGTGTGAGCCTAGGCAAGTCACTTAACTCTGCCTCAGTTTTCTCCTATGTAAAATGAGCTGAAGACAGAACTAGGAAATCATTCCAGTACCTTTGCCAAGAAAACCCCAAATAGGGTCAAAAAGTGTTAGACATGATTAAAAATGACTCAACAACAACCAACCTCTGATTACAGATCTCTTTACACTATACTACTTCTTCAAGAAATTATTATTGCTTTAACTATTCAAATTTCTCATATAGTCCAATGGATGTCAAGTTCCCTGATTCAAGTAAAAATGTGTTCACTGTAAGTCGACTATAAGAAGAGTTCAGACTCTTCTTAGACAGGCTTTTTGATGCATAAAATCTTGTTTGGGTTCCATTTTGGACTTAAGGAAATGCTTTCTTTCTACTTCCTTTTCTTCTAAGGTACAATCATAGGCCTAAGCTCTGAGCTAATATGTGTATGACTATTGTGCCTGAGAATTGGCCTGGCTTTCATAATTATTTGTTGGTTCTTTTCCTTACCTCAAATTTTATATTTACATGCTGCATGCTCCACTGGAATGTAAGCTTCTTGAAGTCAGAAACTGTTGTATTCATTTTTTTAAAATTGTCTTTGTGTACCTAGCAACTAACAAGATACCTGGTACAGGAGAAGCATTTTAATAATTATTTGGTGAATTGAAATGGATTCTATCTTTAGAGAAATCTCTTTGAAAACAAAAATAACCAAAGGAGGATAATGATCAGTTAATGACTGTCTTCAATAATAACTGTTTAATAAATGTTTGTTGATTGATTCAATAATTTATACTATTTTTCTCTCCACACCCTAGGTCAGAAATGAAGAACATTTTTGTTACCAAGAAATACTTCCAGGAGTCCTGGTCCGATTTCATATCAGTTTGGAGGATAGATATCAGAGAAGTAAGGTAAAAATGTGATCTCATTTTCCTTACTGTTCTATCAGTTTCAGGAATTTTCACTGTTTTCCCATTATTCACATCAGATATGTTTGTGTGTATGTGTGTGTGTGTGTGTGTATTTTATATATATATATATATATATATATATACATATATATATATATATATATATACATATATATATATACATATATATATATATGTTTTAAGAAAAAAAATCCCTATTATGATCCTTCAAATAGCAGAGAGGGTGGCAGCTCCAGGGGTCAAGGTAATTCATTAGAGGTACCCTCAAATGTCCTCTAAACAGAGGATGTATTTAAACTCTACAGCTCTAACACTGAATGAGATGTATTTTAAACAGCAGAGTGTTTTTTTTTTCCCTCTAAGCCTTTGTGTGACTATGTTACAATCATTATTGCAATGGCAGAAAAAGAAATGCAACCATTATGCAAAATCCTTTTAAAAAATCACAACCATTTTATTTGCCTATAAGACTATATTTATGGAGGGGAGGCAGAGCCAAGATGGCAACTGGAAAGTAGGGACTTGCCTAAAGCCCTCCCCCAGGACCCTCCAAACACCTATAAAAAATGGCTCAGAACAAATTCTAGAACTGCATAACCCACAAAATAGCATACAGAAGCGGGGCTTCAGCCCAGGACAGCCTGCATGGGTGTGCCCAGACCAACCAGACCAGGAGCCGGGCTGAACAGGCCTTAGTACCCTGAATCAGTGAGCTATGGCTGTTGCCAGACATCCCAACCCACAAACACCAAAGACAACAGAGAAGGTTAGTGGAAAAAAATTGCTGGGACAGAGTGAAAGGAGTTTGCGGTCCCAGGGGCTATGGAGGTGGTGCAGCTCTGAGGCTGCTTACAGAGCTACAGCTGCAGTTGCTTCCAGCCCCAGACCCACCTCATGGGAGGAATTAAGCACCAGATCAGAACAGGAGTGCAGAGCCTGCTTGGATCTGGGTTGTTGTCCTGGTTGGCGGTTCTTGGGGGAGGAAGAGCGCTGGTGTGGCAGAGCTTGCTGTGTAGAAATAGCTCTGAAAACAGCAGTGCAACCCCTCAAGCTTGGGACAAAGTACTCTCTACCCCAAACAAAAAGCTCAAGGATCAAGTAGTTGGCTGGGAACATGAACAGGCAGTGAAAATGCTCTCAGACTCAGACTCAGACTTTGGAATCTCTCTTTGGTGACAAAGAAGACCAAAACATACAACCAGAAGAAGTCAACAAAGTCAAAAGGCCTACAAGCCTCCAAGAAAAACATGAACTGGTCTCAGGCCATGGAAGAGCTCAAAAAGGAGCTGGAAAAGCAAGTTAGAGAAGTAGAGAAAAAATTGGGAAGAGAAATGAGAGTAATGAGAGAAAACCATGAAAAACAAGTGAATGACTTGCTAAAGGACACCAAAAAAATACTGATGAAAATAACACCTTAAAAAACAGACTAACTCAAATGGCAAAAGAGCTCCAAAAAGACAATAAGGACAAGAATGCCTTGAAAGGCAGAATTAGCCAAATGGAAAAGGAGGTCCAAAAGACCGCTGAAGAAAATAATTCCTTAAAAATTAGATTGGAGCAAGTGGAAGCTAGTGACTTTATGAGAAATCACGATATTATAAAACAGAACCAAAGGAATGAAAAAATGGAAGACAATGTGAAATATCTCCTTGGGAAAACCACTGACCTGGAAAATAGATCCAGGAGAGATAATTTAAAAATTATTGGACTACCTGAAAGCCATGATCAAAAAAAGAGCCTAGACATCATCTTTCAAGAAATTATCAAGGAGAACTGCCCTGATATTCTAGAGCCAGAGGGTAAAATAGAAATTGAAAGAATCCACCAATCACCTCCTCAAAAAGATCCCAAAAAGAAAACTCCTAGGAATATTGTCACCAAATTCCAGAGCTCCCAGGTCAAGGAGAAAATACTGCAAGTGGCCAGAAAGGAATAATTTGAGTATTGTGGAAACACAATCAGGATAATACAAGATCTAGCAACTTCTATGTTAAGGGACTGAAGGGCTTGGAATATGATATTCCGGAGATCAATGGAGCTAGGATTAAAACCTAGAATCACCTACCCAGCAAAACTGAGTATAATGCTCCAAGGCAACATATGGATTTTCAATAAAATAGAGGACTTCCAAACTTTCTCAGTGAAAAGACCAGAGCTGAATAGAAAATTTGACTTTCAAACACAAGAATCAAGAGAAGCATGAAGAAGTAAACAAGAAAGAGAAATCATAACGGGCTTACTAGAGTTGAACTGTTTTGTTTACATTCCTATATGGAAAGATGATATGTATTAGGGTAGCTGAAGGGAGTATATATATATATGTATATATACTATATATATGTATAGATATAGATATATAGATACACATATACACAGAGATATAGACAGAGGGCATAGGGTGAGTTGAACATGAAATGATGATATCTAAAATAATAAAATCAAATTAAGGGATGACAGAGGAATATATTGAGAGAGGGAGAAAGGGAGAGATAGAATGGGGTAAATTATCTCACATAAAAGTGGCAAGAAAAAGCAGTTCATTGGAAGGGAAAAGGGGGCAGGTGAAGGGGAATGAGTGAATCTTGCTCTCATCAGATTTGACTTGAGGATGGAATACCATACACACTCAATTGGGTATCTTACCTCACATGAAAGTAGGGGGAAGGTGATAAAAAAGGGGGGACAGTAGAAGGGAGGGCAGATAGGGGGAAGAAATAATCAAAAACAAACACTTTCAAAAAGGGACAGGGTCAAGGGAGAAAATTGAATAAAAGGGGATAGGATAGGAAGGAGCAAAATATAGTTAGTCTTTCACAACATGAGTATTGTGGAAGGGTTTTTTATAATGATACACTTGTGGCCTATGTTAAATTGCTTACCTTCTTAGGGAGGGTGGGTGGAGAGGGAAGAGGGGAGAGAATCTGGAACTCAAAGTTTTAAAAGCAGATATTCAAAAAAAAGTTTTTACATGCAACTAGGAAATAAGATATACAGGCAATGGGGCATAGAAATCTATCTTGCCCTACAAAAAAGTAAGGGAAAAGGTGATGGTGGGGAGTGGGTGACAGAAGGGATAGCTGACTGGGGAACAGGGCAATCAGAATATATGCCATCTTGGCATGGAGGAGGGTAGAAATGGGGAGAAAATTTGTAATTCAAACTCTTGTGGAAATCAATGCTGAAAATTAAAAATATTAAATAAATAAATAAAAAGGAAAAAATGACTATATTTATGGAGACCTAACTGGCCAAGATGGCTGCTTGAAAGGAAGGAGCCAAGACAGCTTCCCCTGGCTACTCTAGTAAAACTGTTAAAAATAATGACAGACCAAATAATTGTCAAGAAATTGAATGGAAAGTAATGTGGGTGATTTCTTTCACCCTTGTTCTGCACAAAAAGTCAGCCAGAAGTCCACAGGCAAAAAATGCAGGGGGTTTCCACAAATACCAGCACAAGCAAGACAAACCTTGACTTTTCCTGTCTTTCCAGTCTTCTTCGTAATATATGAAGTACCACTGGTCCCCTCACTGTTTCATACTCAGCATTTCACATTGCAATTCCACAGTTTTCAATTAGATTTCCCGTATACCTGGAATTTTCTCACTCCTTAGCTCTGCCTTCTGACTGAGATCTGGTAAGATTTAGCTCAAGTCCCATATCTGTAAGAGATCTTTCCCAGCCCCAGACCCCATGAACTCCCCCAACTGCTAGCACTCTCTTTCTGAGATTACCTTCCATCTATTCAGCACATATCTTGTATGTCCTGTTATTTGCATGTTGTATCCCCCATTAGAATGTGAGTTCCTTGAGAATGGGGACCATGCTTTTGCCTTTCTTTATATTTTCAGCATATAGCACAGTGACTAAGTTCTTGATAGGTGCTTCTGGTAGCCTCCCAGCATGACCAGTAAGAGAAATGTGTAGCCTTTAAGGATCTGTATTAAAAGGCACTGAGAGCAGAGGACCTCACCAAGAAAATCCCTGAGTGGTTGGAAACCCACAACAAGGACCTTAAAAGTCTCCCAGAGCAGCAACAACTAGTCCCAACAGCAGTGCTAGATTGAGACACCACTAAGTCAGGTCCTTGCCTTTCTTTCCTGGGTCACCATAGAAGGGACTGAAGATCCGATATTCTGAACCTCAAAGATCCAAGGGCATTTTCTTGATGTGGAGATCAATAAATGAACCCAGATGACTCAAATTAAGATATGACATGACTAACTATACCACCCAAAACATAGCAGGAGATAGAGCTTGGCTCCAGCACAAAGCCCAAATTTAGTAATAAAAGCTATAGAGAACATGCAAAAAACACAGACCATTCCAATGAACCATAACAGACCCAAATATACCCAAATATTCAATCTAGAAGGAGACAATAACTGTCTAACTATGGCAAAAAAGAGATGCAAAGGAAAGTTTGATTTTCCACAAGACTAAATAAATACTATGAGAAAAAAGCAAAAGATAAATTTTATCAAAGCTCTAGGAATTAAAAGGTTGGTAATTAGCATAGACAATAAAACTTTTTCAAGTAATAGACTTACTAAAACCAGAATATACCATGAGATAGCAAGAACTATTAGAACATTTTTAATGGGAAAAAGAAGAAAATGTAGCATAACTGCTATCAAAAACTGACCTGGAAGATAGGTAATCAGAGTCCCTTCCCCCCAAAAAAACATTAAAAAAGACTGGACATTACATTTCAGGAAATCATAAGTGAAAACTGCCCAAATCTATCAGAAACAGAGGGAAACATGAAAAGAAAAAAAAATTCCCCCCAAAAAGTCTTAAGACTTTACTAGCCAAAATCTAGACCTTTTACATCACAGGAAAAATATCACAGGAAGATAGAAAAAAGTTCAAGGACCTAAGAATCATAGCTATGATCACACAGGAACTGGCATCTTCTACTATAAATGAGAGGCAATCTTGCTAAACAATATTCCCAAAGGCTTACAGCCAAAAATAATTAACCACATAAAGCTTAAAGCTAAGAGTGGAAAAAATGATCTTTATTGGAATAGAGGACTTTCAATTCCTGATGAAAAGACTAGAATGGAGCTAGATCTTTTACATGCAGATACAAAATTCAAGAAAACTTTAAAAGTACATTTATTTGATCAATACAAAGGGGGGAAAGTAAAGCTAATGAAGGGAGAAAGAGGGACAAATGTAACATTTTTAAAAGTACATAGAAGAATAAAGAACATAGTTGAAAAGGAAGCACAGATAAGTAGGACAGTTTGGAAAGGATTAAGTTGAATTTATTTTTTTTCAAAAGCACGTGCTGTATAATAGAGATTTATGGAAGAGAGGTTCATAGTGCAGTATATAATCTTCTTTTTTGTTATACTTGCTTCCTAAGGTGGGAGAATTTAAAGTTTTATAATCACTGATGAAAACAAGGAGATATCTAATTTCATATCTCTGTTGTGCTCCTTCAGGTTTCATCTACCAATATACCCTCTTTACTTTTCAGAAACTTAGTTTCCTCATCTATAAAAGAAGAAGTTTGTTTCTATTTAATGAGAAGCTATATGTCAAATAATGCATCGCCTAGTGGATGATCCTTTGTTAATGAGCCTGCCTTTACTTGGCTGGATGAGGCCCAGGAGAGCAGACACATAAGTCTCTGGGTTTCCACTTGCAGACTTTTAAGCTTAAGGGAAACTCCTAAGCTAGTCTTTTGAAAACCCCATTCCACCTCCACCGTAATGAGGCATCAGAGTAGGATTTTTGTGGAGTTGCCTCAGAGAGAATTAATTTGTCCTAATGGGAAATATGTAGCTTTAATAGACTTCCAAACTACTCTCTGCCAATGCAAATTTGCAACTATTCTGCAACTATTAGTCTTAAAGAATTACTTGGGGACATTGAAAGGATATGTGACTTGCCCAGTCACAGAGCTAGTACTTATCAGAGACAGGTCTTGAACTCAGGTGTTCCAGGCAATGAGGACAACTCTTAATCCACTAGCCTTTAACAGATGTTGAAAGGAAAGGATGAACAAATGATTATCTTTAATCTTCCCTACTCCCCTGCAAAAAAAAGAGCTACCCCCTTGCTTCTCCTGAGTCCCATCCTTCCTTAGTATCCTATGACCAAGAACCTAAGTGTGTCTTTTAAATGCTTCTTTAAAGAAGTTTTAAATATTCCTTCCTTTGATTGGTCAGGTGCTAGGCAAAGTACTTTAATCAATCTTCTTTAAAATAAAACAAGGCAGTAAATAAGTAAATGAGTTCATCGAAGACTATGGAAGCAGAGGAGGATGTGTTAATGATGTGATTTTTGTTCATTAGTTTGTCATTAGTAGCTGATAATATACTTTTATGCCCTTCCCATCAGGATAATATGTTTATGAAGCATCACAAAAATATGCCTTATAAACACCTTTGTTAAAAGCGGACAGCCGTTGTTTTAAGTAGCCATCAATGGAATTGGATTGATTATATAAGCCCTTCTTTTAAGGAATTCAAAGTTCAGAAAAACAAGAATTCAAACTAGTCCTCTACATATTGGTTTTCTTCTTTTCACTTCAGCAAAAGGAGATTCTTGATGGAGATGCACATATAATGATCCTATTTGGATAAAATAATGGAAATCAGGCTACACTGAAAAGTTGTGGGGAGACCTTGTGGCAAAGTTTCAAATCCAAATGTCATTAATGGTACCATTGAAGAAGCACTAGTCTGATAATCAAGAGAACAGCTGGGTTCTAATCCTAACTTTGCTACCGAAATCTTAGGTGACCTGGGGCAAACACTCTCTGGACCTCTTTTCCATTATCTGTAGTGGATTAAATGGACTAAATAACTTTGAACTTTTCTTTTAGACCTTATGTCAAGTAAATGTCTTAAGGAGAGGAAAAGGGGAAAAGAGAAAAAAGAATAAGCATTTATCAAATGCCTTCTATGTGCCAGGCACTATGCTAAGTATTTTACAGTTATCTCATTTGATCCTCTAAACATCCCAGGGAGGTAGGTGCTATTATTATCCCCATTTTACAGTTGAGGAAACTGAGGCAAATAGAGGTTAAGTGACTTGCCCAAGGTCACATAGCTAGTGTGTGGCACTGGATTAGAACTCAGGTCTTCTTGGCTCCAGACGCAATGCTCTACATAGTGCACTACCTGGCATGCTAAAAGGAAAGAGAAGAGAGCAGAAGGCACAGGAATGAATATGGGAGATTAGGGGACAGAATAAATGTGGAGAGAAGAAATGCTACATGTATTCCTTGAAGAGATTTATCTAATTCTTTAATTAACTTGTTAACTATATGCATCTTCTTAACTCCACAGGAACAGAAGCCCCAAACTGAAGAGCAGTTTTTCAAGGAGCCATTGAAGAACTGAGAAAGTTGATACTTGGCTTCACTTTTTTGCTCTTGACATATTTGAACTCGAGTCTGTGAGAGGCTTCCTGGAAAACCTCATTAGGTACTCTGTGACTGTCTCTTGAATTCTTTAAGGAAAACATGGATCCCAGTGAAATATCTCATGGTTCAGTGCAGGAGTAGGCAAACTATTGCCTTATCGTCAAATCTGTCTCCTAGGCCTATTTTTATACAGCCCACGAGCTAAGAACTCTGTTTTTATATTTTTAAATGGAAAAATGTTATTTTGACATGTAAAAATCATTCTCAACTTTCAGGCATTATGAAAGCACTCTGTAGGCCTCTGACTGTAGTTTAGAAACCCCTGGTGTAGGGGGTAGAGAGCCAGCCTTGGAGTCAAATAAATCTACGTTAAAATCCTGGCTCTGACATAAATTGGCTGTGTGACCCTGGGCAAGTCACTTAAAATATTATTGCTCCAAGAACCTCTCTAAGGTGTTAAAATTCAGAGAAGGTGCAGATTTTTATTGGTAAACTCAGTTTCCTCACCAGAGTTTCCGTTTACCAATAAAATCACAGATTTGGACCAAGTGAAAAAAAGCATACAAAAAAACTCCTCCTTACTGAATTAACCCATCTCTATCCCCTCTGAAGTTGTAGAAGGTTAGATTCTGCTCCTACCTGATTCAGTCTTGTTTCTAGGATAGTGAGATTTATGAAAATCTAAAAAGCATTCACCACATCAATATTCATAGTCTCACCGATACCCTTCAGTACCTCAGCCTTCCTGCAGCCTCCTCCATTAATAAAATATTAAAGCTTCAATCACTGTAATTACTTTGCTTACTTAGCTGAGAAATACATTTGCCATGGAAACATTACACAGGTTCCTGGGTCAGAAGGGAAGAGTTGGAAGAGAGGGTTTCCATCAAATACAAGGAAACTGCTTCATTTGCTCCACCAGCCTTTTCCTGTGTATACTGGGACCCTCATGACTACTGGGTCTGAAAAGTATTAAATTACACATTTCAATGAAGCCACATGGGAAGCCAATGCCTAGAACAGGAGCAGCTGTTGTGGAAAACTGGACAGACCTGAAGGCCTGGGTTTATATGACAGTTTTGTTACTTACCAGCTATATGACCTTGGACGAGACACTTGGCCTCACTGAGACTCAATTTCTTCATCTATAAAATGGTGAAAATAGAACTTCTATTACTTAGCTCACAGCATTGTGGTGGAGATCAACTGAGATAGTATGGAAAACTTTAAGCCATAAAGTACTATAGGAATGTTAGGTTTTAGCTAAGAGCTTTTACCAAGTTCCTTTATTTTTCCAGTGAATAGAAGATGGAGGACAACATTCATGACCTAGAATGTCAATTTTCATTTCATGGGATGGGTCTTCCTCAGTTGAGGCTAATCCAGGGTGACCTATATGGCTTATAGACATCACCCCCAAATTAAAGCTTTACTGTACCTTATACCTTGTCCTGTTCCATTTTGTTTATTGTTCTCAAATATCTAGATTCTACCATAAAACGCAATGTAACATGTGGCAGTCATTTTGGGCACTAGATCCCAGGAGGGCCAAGGATGGAGAATAAAGTCCAGAATAGCGGATGAAATTGAAGATGGTAAGATTTAAGGGAAAACTTCCCATACATTAGAAGTGTAAAAAAATGGGATTGGGGACTTTGGGAAATAGTGGGATCCCTCTTGAGATCTTCAAGCCAAGACTGAGTAATCATTTGTTGGAGATTATTTGGCCACTAAAGGACTCTCAGCTATATACAGTTTAAATTAGATGACTTCTGATGTGTCCTCCAATTCTGAGAGTCTGTGAAAAGAGGCCTAGATTATCTAGCTTCCTGAGACATCAGAGGGGCAGATACAAAATACAAAAGGGGCTTCAATCAAGTCAGCTCTCAACCCTTTGAATCATGGAGTCAGGGCATTTTTTCCAAATAGTATTGGCAAGGGTAGTAGATGATAAGCACTAAATGATGGGTTCAAAAAATAAAAACTATACAACAGCAACAAGAAACATGAAAATAATACTAAAGGGAGACTGGGCTCAGAATAAAGACAATGACCATTCTGCCTTGCTCACCCCAGAGAACAAACCAAACAAATTGCACCCCACGCATTGGAGAAAGAAAAAACTATGTGTGCAGAATGATACATGGGATTTCAGGCTTGTTACTGTAGATTCTAAATGATAGGTTTAGAACTAGAAGGGATCTCAGTATCACGTAATACAAATCCCTCATTTTACAGATGAAAAAACTGCAGAAAAGTGATTTGAACAAGGTCATACAGATAAGAAACAGAGCCAGGATGTGAGCCCAGGTCATCCAGTTCACTTGATTCTTCACTATACTCCTTGGTCAGTTTGCATTGTGTGTGTGTGTGTGTGTGTATGTGTGTGTGTACATATGTGTGTGTGTGTTTTAGGGGACAGAGCATATGACTGGTATAATAAACAAAAAGCACTGACAAAACCTATAAATAAAATAAAATTTTTTAAAGTAAATAAATTTATTTAATAGATAAATCAGACTTTTTTTTTGTTAGAATTCAAATGCGACTGTTTAATGTCCAGTCCAACAACTGTAAGAAGAGTAGGGTATATCACAATTTCCATTTATTTATTTATTTATTTTTATGTTTATGTTGGTCCCACTATTTTTTTTATTTTAAATTTATTTAGTTAACATATTTAGTTTTCAGCATTGATTTTCACAAGAGTTTGAATTACAAATTTTCTCCCCATTTCTACCATCCCCCCACTGCAAGATGTCATATATTCTGGTTGCCCTGTTCCCCAGTCAGCCCTCCCTTCTGTCACCCCTAAAATAAAATTTTAATATTGTACTAGCTTCCCCCTTCTAAGTGTATACCATGTGCAAACACATACACACACACAAAGAAGGAAAGAAGAAAAGAAAGAAAGGTGTAAGAATTAGAGAAGGGAACAGATCACAATGGGCTGAGGTGTTTAGGGAAGGCTTCATGGAGGAGTTGAGTTTTTTGTTTGTTTGTTTGTTTGTTCCCTAATACTATCTAATCAGCTACTATGGCTGACTATCAACCTAGGCCAAGAGATGAAGGGTATAAACCTAAGAAGAGAATCAGTTCATACTCAAAATGTAAATTCCGACGAAATCAGAGTCCCAAATTTCTTTTACATTCCACAGGTAATAAATAGCCTTCTCCAGAGCAGAGGTCAAGCTTTTTATAACCATGAAGTGGGTGAATCCTCCTCCCTTCTTTTTCTAGATATCCTGCATGACTCCCCAAGTCCTAAAATAACAAAGGCCATTTTGTGTTGCTTTGGTGATATCTTTGAAATGACTGCTCAGGGGTCTCAGGGTCTATTAAGCCTTTTTTTAGTATGAGCCTTTTCCATATTTTTTCTGAATTTGTGAGCCTAGGACACATGAGTTTATAATACGTCTGCACACTAGATTTGAGTGTAGACATGATTACCAGCCTACTCAGTTCCCTAATGGGCACTTAAATGCACATGCATTCATTCACAATGAAGTATAAATGCCTATAAGGTTTATAGTATGACTCTTTCTAGAAGTTATTTTCATTTCCACAGAGGCAAAAGCTTCAAACTAACAGTCCAAGTCTCTGTTGGTAGAGTTTCAGTGAGAGGTAATTAGGGACAAGCAGTTCGGAAATCAAATCTGATAGGAAACCTTTGCCTGCCACAACCTTCATTATACCCTTACCTACTTCAGGTGCCTCATGTCTCAGTGAGTGGTGCAGCCTGTTTACCATTCCTGGTGAACAGACAGGGTCTGACTGATCACAAGCAAATCATTTAATTTCTCTGAACCTCAATTTCGTTGTATGAAAAAAATGGAGATATTAATAATTGCAATAGCATAGTGTTATTGCAATTCACCAAAAGACCCAGATCTTTTTCAGATGAACTTCTAACAATTCCATCTTATACTTGTGAAATTAATTTCTTGAACCCAAGTGGAAGATTTTACTTTGACTATTATTAAATTTCATCTTATTAAAGTCAGTCCAATGTTCTGACTCATAAATATCTTTTATGTAAATTCTGATTCTGTTGCATGGGGTAACAGTGATCAACCTTCCACCTTTGTGGTAACTTCAGATTGAAGAGCAACCCAAAGCATTGAAGAAAATGAGAAACAGCACAAGGACAAACACAAATTCTTCAGGAACTCTACCAGAGGCCATCTTCATCAAACTATTGATGACCATTGCTTGGATACAACTATTCTAATAGTTCCAAATCTAATTCACTATTATTATTTGATAGTCTATATATTTCCATCTTGTCCATAAGAATAGCAAGACATTATTAAATCTTCCAGTAAAATCTCAGTAAATTCTATCGATAGCAGTGCCAAATCTACCAGCCTAGTGTAGGAGACTGATAGGGAACTCCTTCCTTTTTAGCCAATGTGGGTCAGCACTTTCTCTGCAATATATAATTTTCAAGACTCCCCTGGAACTCTGAGAAGTTAGGGGATTCACAAAGGGTCACACAGCCTCTCAAAAAAAGAAATAATATTAATCTGACAATACCCGTTCTAATGAAACTCCTCTCTTAGCACTTCCTTTTCTAGATGTTTATTCACTGTCTTTTATATTTTTCAGACTTTCATCAGTAATCAAAGTCAAGCTTTTCATCCTATAATTTACAGTGTCCATTCTCTTCCCTTTTTAAAAGTCAAAACAAGTATTTCCCCAAGATTTTTTCCCACCCAATCTTTCAAAGATCATTCACACTCGTTGTTCACATCCACCCAATTTTGTAGTACCTCAGAATGCAGGTTTTTGGGGCCTAATGACTTCAACTCATCAAGAGAAGTTGATGTTCTCTCTCTATCTTCTTATTTATTGTAAATATCAATCCTCTACTTCCCTCTTCTGTTCTATCCCTCCCAGTTCAAAGGTAGACAAACTTGAAGGAAAATAAAAACTGTAACACTCTACCTTCTCTATTTTATCAGTTATATCATCATCCTACTCACTGAGTAATAGTTCTGTCCCTTCTTTGATCTTCCTCTCTTCCCCAATATTGGCATGGGGGAAAACTCTTGTGCTTACTTTTCCTTACCAGTCCAGCCTCATTAATGAATTTTTTCCCTCTTGATATTTCTATCCCTCCTTTGGTTAGAATACTTATTTCCATCTTCTGTACTTTAATTTTTAGAACTCTAAGTTGATTGGTGAATTCCCTGTGTATCCACATCTGCCTCTTTAAGTAATAATTCTTTAGATAATGCCCCACTTTTTTCTTCTCATTTGAATTATTTCTCGTATCTCTAAATTATCCAGCATTGTTTCATTGTAATTATTATTTTTATTGCCTCTATCAATGTTTCTTTTCTTTCATCACTATTTTATTATTGTTATCACTATTTCCATAGCCTATGAAAATTATAGTTTTCCCTCTGGTAAAAAGTAGTACAAGTTTCCTAGGAGTGAAAACTGATACTTTTTCCTGGACTCTAGGCTACACTTGCAATACGGCTTGCTCCATCAGATTACAAAGATAAATAAATAGAAAATGTGCTCTCAAAACTATGGCTCGGGGCAGATCATTCCGTTCCCAACATGAGTATGGACACAAACATCCTCTAACCATTCCCCTGAGAAAATGAACAAAATATTTCTGTGCTATAATATCAATGGATATCACTAATCCCTAAACAGAAAGTCTCTTGTCTAGGACTGAAGGGTGGCATTAGTGTTTCTGATTATTCCAATAAAAGCCAGTATTGAATTTGGAACTTAAATGGATATAATCAGAGACACACTTTATTCCAGTTACAGAGTTATTAAATAATAGACCAACCATGCGGAAATATTTACTCATACAGAAAGGATACAGGAAGATGTGCAATTGCTTCACTGTCATTTACTGGCTCCCTACCTGTATCTGGTCCAAGAAAATGAATTTGCATAAATAACTGCTGCCAGGAGGTTGTCTCTCTCCACATAATAGCCTGACCAGAACAAATTCTATACATCTTTGAAAGCTATAAGATTTTACCTGAGGTAGACAAAGGGATTTAAGATGCTCTTATAGGGAAAGCAGGCCCCAAAGTCTCTGAATAATCATGAGTATGTCAGATAAGGCTAAATACAGAGGTTAGTAGAATTGTCTCACAGTAGGAGATATTCATTAATCATTCTGACTGTCCTTATCAATGTGTCTCTGCTCCTTCTCTGGGAAAAGGCCATGATTTCACTTGCCTGAGACAGTATTGATATACCTAGGCAATGGTCTCAATGGGAGCACAAGTACCAGGGCTTAAACAGGAGAAGATATCATTTGATGCATGAGAATGGCTTTTCACATCCACTAACCACACCCTTCATCATGAACTAAAAAAAAATATTTACTTTATGTTCTCATAGCACTGAGCTGGGCTCTGTAATAGCAAATTCTTGCCCTCAAGTATTGTGCTCTCCAAAGTAGGTGATAGTCAATTGTGGAAAACAAGGATGAAATGTAGCAAAAAAAGAAAATATCAAGAATCAGACAAATGAAGGGATGTATATGCAAGAAAACTTTATTAGGTCTACCTGTTCCACTACCAAAAAGGAGTCACAATTCTGCAAGAATCTATGCAAATTAATGACAGCAGAATTAGTTTTCTTTCACTGATAACAGCCATTCAGCTGTATTACAGGAGAGAGCCCAGAAAGGAGTATGAACCAGTAAAAAGAGTATTGGGTCTAGAAGCAGAAGAATTGGGTTTAAATCCTGGTTCTGCCACTTTCTACATGTGTGAACTTGGGAAATTCACTTAAACTTCCTGGGCTTCAATTCCCTCATCTGTAAAGTGAAGGGGTTGAAATAGATTATCCATTTAAGTCCCACACAACTCTAAATCTTCACTCCTGGTCCTGAAATTTGCTGGGACCAAGTCAGGTCGACTCCTTTTATACACTAAGCACTTTTATGAAGCTCTAATATATAAAGCAATGTCTGCTCTGAAGGAGCTTATGATCTAACAGGGAAGATGACATGCAAACAACTATGTACAAACAAGATACATGTAAGATAAATTGGAGATAACATCAGAGAGAAAGAACTAGCATTAAGGAGATTTGGCGAGGCTTCTTGCAAAAGGTGAACATTAGCTTAGATTTGAAGGAAACCAAGGATGTTATGTGCAGCTACTTGATGTGTTGGATAGGGAACTGGGCCTGGGGTCAGGAAGACCTGAGTTCAAATTTGGCTTCAGGCACTTATTAGCTGTATGACCCTGGGGAAGTCATTTAACCCTGTGTGCCTCAGTTTCCTCATCTGTAAAATGAGCTGGAGAAGGAAATGGCAAAACCACTTTAGTATCTTTGCCAAGGAAACCCCAAATGGGGTCACAAAGAATCTGATACAACTAAAAACAACTGAACAAGAACAATAAAAAGGAAACTAGGGGACCAGAGATGAGGAAGGAGAGACCTGAATGTTTTTCTGATGTAATTTTACAAAAACTAAGAATTGGTGGATTGGATTTGACATATAAGCTAGTAGACAGAGTGTTCCAAAAGAAAGAAACTAATGAGAATATACTCTCTTAGTTGTCTCTTTTGAGCTTTTCTATTGATCTTTTCTATTATAAGCTGAGCTTTTCTATGTTTTATAGAAAGCTACATTTTATTTCCTGTGGAATCAATCCCAAATCTCTTTCTACAGCTTTTAATATCCACGATACTCTATGCCACCCTATATAGCCAACATAACCCATCATTAATTTGCAAAATGGAAACTTTCCCCATTCCTCTTCCCAACTCCATTCAGACTTGGCTCCTCACTGTCCCACGACCACACACACCATGTTCATTCTAGCCTCCATACCTAAAATGGCCTCCAGTGAGCCCCATAAGAACCTAGCTGTGCTCTCATAAGCTCTGTGTGTAACCATAGATTCATAGGGTTTGAGAGCAGAAAGAGGCTATACAGATCAATCAAACAGATAAGGAAACAGTCTCAGAGAAATCAATTGATTTGTCTATAGTCACACAAATATTCTGTAAGTGTACTTATGTGTACTCTGCAGTACTCTCCTCCTTCCTTACTCAAAATGAAAGAATAAAAAAAAAGCTTCCATTAAATGCTTACTATGTGCCACGCACTGTCCTAAAGGCTTTGGATAAAAACTGAAAATCACAATACCTACTCTCAAAAACCATTAATTCTAATTGGGAGAGGCAGCAAAATCAGCTGCAGGGTGGACAGCAAGGTCCAAGGTTCCTTAAAGTGCACCTGCAGGTCAGACGTCAATGCATGGAAGTCTAAAGGATCTATGTCACTGCTCCACAGAATACGTGGAGGCGGATACAGTATAAGATGGTAAAAGTAGGAAGGGGTCCTATTATGAAAAACATTAAATGTCAAATTGAATATTTTTACTTTATATTTGTAGTTTACTTTATATTTCATTTTATTTACTTTATATTTCATCCTAGGATAATTGGAAACCACTGAAGTTTATTGAGTAAAGGAGTGACAGTGTCAGACATGCACTTAGGGAAGACCACTTTGGATCCAGCGATATTGATCTCTATACTATTCCTCTAACATAACCCTCCATCTCCTGACTCTGTGTATTTTCACTAGCTATCTCCCATGCCAGAAATGTTCTTCTTCCTCATCTCTGCCTCCTGCCTTCCCTGGCAGGAGTACAATCTTGCCTTTTGTGAGATATCTTTCCCACTCCTCCTGGTGCTTCCCCACTGAAATCTCCAATCTCTCCCTCCTCCCCCACCCCCGGCTCTCCCTCTCTCTCTCTCTTTCTTTCTCTCTCTCTCCCCATATATATGTATTTACAGATACAAATGTGGATAATATACATATGTTATGGATTTTTTTCCCTTTTTTGTATCCTTAGTGCTTAGCACAATACCTGGTAGAGGTGGTTGTTGTTCAGTTATGTCCAACTCTTCATGACATCATGAACCACAGCACATCACTACTGTCCATAAGGTTTTCTTGGCAGAGATACTGGAGTGGTTTGCCATGTTCTTCTCCAGTGGATTAAGGCAAACAGAGGTTACATGACTTGCCAAAGGTCACACAGCTAGCAAGTGACCGATGCCAGATTTCAACTCAGGTCTTCTTGACTCCAGGCCTGCCGCTCTATCCACTGAGCCATCTAGCTGCCTGGTACATAGTAGGTACTGAATAAATGCTAGCTGACTGACTGGAAGCTGAGTGGAAGATGAAATGCAATGAGGAGAAATTCGAGGTAGGGAAATCAACAATCAGGCTATGACCATGAAATTGCTATAGCAATTTCACTGAAATTCATTTTTAAATTATTATTTGGTTAAATTAAAGAAACATCAACAAGTTCACATGTTTATTAATACATGCAAAGCCAGGAAGACAGTCTAAAATAATGAGCTATAAATCAAATTCAAATTATTGAGTACCTACTGTATACACAGAAACAGGCATATCACTATAGGGAATACAAAAGAGTATAAAATATAGCCCTTGCCCTCAGGAACTTTATATTAAAACTATTCAGGTAAGATATAAATCAAGTGCCTGTGATTTCATTCATGTGGAAATCACTTCCATATACACAGATAACAAACCTACAAGCAATCTCTAACTTAGTTTTAGAGAGCTGTCTGAAGCTCAAAGGAGTTTAGTGATTTGCCCATAAGCACACAGCTAGAATGTGGGAATGATAGGGTCTGACCCAAATTCCTCCCAACCTCAGGGCCAGAGCTCTCTCCATTATGCCAAACCACTTCTCATGGAAGTAAAAATACATAGAACATTTAATATGAACAAACACTTTAAATAACATTTCAAGAGAAAAAATAGATATCATAAGTCTGTATCAATAAGAATCATACAGTCAATAAATAAATATAACAGAGGCCAGAAAAGATGATAGTTTCTATTTTTCATTGGCAATGGGCAGCCCATGCTAGATCCGAGACATCACAGATGAGGTTGCTCCCAATATGTAATATGTTTTCATCTATACTGTGACAGAAGACAATATCATGTCTCCATGAGTAATCAATGCTCACCAGATGAAGTCAGATCTGGCTTAAATCCAGGCCCCACCATTTACTAGCTAGGTGACCATGGGCAAGCCATTTAACTTGTCTGAGCCTCCATACCTCCTGGGGTTGCTATGGAGGCAGGAAGGCATGATGGTATATTGAAGTCAGTGTGGATTTGGGTCCACTTACCAGCTCTGCCTCTTTTTATGACCTGAGTGACTTTAAGCTCACCGGGGCCTCAGTGACCTCATCAGGAACATGAAGGGGTTGAACATAGGACCTCTAGGGTCTTTTCCAGCACTAAATATAAAATCCTATGAAAAGTACTCTGAAATTCTTTAAAGCACTACATAAATCTGACTTCTTAGTCTCCTTAAAAACTAGTTTCGTTTTACTGGGGTATTCACATTGAGGCCTATTCTTCCACATTTTGAAAGGATTCTTACCTATAGCTTTCTTTCCCTTCAAATCCTAATAAGCCATAAAGTTTCCCTGTCTCTGTTAGTATTTTGTTTGCTTTGCTTATATAGAGATGTCATTCCAAATCAGATTCTGGTATTTCATGGAGGGAGAAAGGGTAGGTAAGAGACTGCATTAGTACAAGACACTGCTGGATTTTGAAGAATTCCATTAGCGCCACATCGGCATCTTTCTGATCAAGTATATTAGCACTCCACTTAATAAATGTTTCAGCAGACTGAGAAAACAGCTTCTATAGTTCTATGATAATGTGATTTCCAACACCCATTCTCTGAAAAATTCTCCCTTCCCATTCTGGAGACCCGGACCTTATTCACAGTATTGCGTTTCCATTGTACTACTAAGAAAATATCTGAGGACAGAACACATTCATTGAGGATCCTATGAGGAGATGAGAGTAGCCATCTTTGAATTTCAATAGGGCTACAAACATTAGGATGCAAGATAGCATGGTAAAAAGAGTCTAAGATCC
This sequence comes from Trichosurus vulpecula, assembly GCF_011100635.1. Classification (NCBI taxonomy): domain Eukaryota; kingdom Metazoa; phylum Chordata; class Mammalia; order Diprotodontia; family Phalangeridae; genus Trichosurus; species Trichosurus vulpecula. Next base: position 69,441,370 of record NC_050580.1, read on the forward strand.
CAAAGCAGAGGACTTGGATTCAAATCCTTTTCTGCCACTTATTATCTGTGTTACCTTAAGCAAATTATTGCTCTTCTCTAGGTGTTGGATTCCTCGTGTTTCAAATGAAGAAGCTGAACTAGCATGACTTCTAAGGTCCATCCCAGCTCTAAATCCTGTCATTCACTATGGCCATGAGGCAGCCCCTCAGAATTCATCTGGGCTCCTCTCAGGTCTCCACCCTTTCCTGGATGTCATTAAAGGCTGCACCTCATAGAACTTGGTAAATTCAATTACTCAAGGGAATTGGTTTATCTGTTGGGCATCTGCTGTGTGGTTAACACCAGGCTAGATGCGGAAGGTGACTTAGGAGGATAAGACAAGACCCTTCCATACTTTCAAGTTGAGGGGAGACTTAGAAATAGGAAACTATTAGTGATCATTAAAAGGCATGTAATCAAGCCATAGATCTTGTTGCGTGGCTGGACAGTACTACGTTGTTGCTGTTGTTGTTCAGTCGTGTCTGACTCTTCACGACCCCATTTAGGGTTTTCTTGGCAAAGATACCAGAATGATGTGCCATTTCCTTCTCCAGATCATTTTACAGATGAGGAACTGAGGCAAACAGAGTTAAGTGACTTGCCCAGGGTTACACAGTTTCAGAAGGATAATAATAAACTGGAGATTGTCCAAAGGAAGGTAACCATAGTGGTAGAAAGACTTGGGTCTAGATCATATGAAGACAGATTTAATTCCCTGGGGATTTGAGAAGAGAAGACTCAGGAAGTATATGAAAGCTGGCTTCATGTCTTTGAAGGGATGTCAGTTAGAAGAGATATTGGACTTACTCTATTTGGGTAGAATCAGAAACACTGCATAGAAATTGCAGAGATACATTTAGACTTGATGTCAAAGAAAATTTTTCCTAAATTTTAGAGCTGTCCAAAAGAAGATTGGATTCCTATGGCTAGTGGTGACCTTCTCATTGAAGAAGCTCTTCAAATAAAGGGGAAAGGGTCACTTATCAGCAATGTCAAAATAGGAAGTCCTTTCAGGTATAGATTGAACTAGATGGCCATGGAAGTCTTCTCTGACTTTCAGATTCTGTGGCAAGGAATTAAAAAGCAACTTTGCTAATATTTTTTTCCTGATTTTTAGCCCTTCATGAAAATTTGGGAGACCAAGTGACTGCTGAGGCTTCCCCTGGTCGGAATGTCGACTTAATACCTGTAAGGCATCCCTTCATGGACCATTTTGCCTCTTCAACCCTGTGTCCTGTGCCCAATGCCTGTTGGTCACTAAGGCGGGTGAACTGAAGATGCCAGTACAGGTATGCAGGCTTCCCAGACCCCTGCATGCAAAATAATGTGTCTGCTCAGTGTATTTGCCAGTTGTCAGCAGGAGGTTAGGAAATGCTTCTTTTAATCAAAAAATTTTAAATTTCTAATGTAATTTACAGCTGGGGTAAGATGTGCCCCTCCTTTCTTCAATTCTCAGAAAATTGATGAAAGGATTTGAGGTTTTCTGTAACAGGGAGTGAGCATACATTGCACTCTGCATCCCAACTGTCTTAACCATCTTTGTTACTATTGTTAGAGGCAGGCACCAGTCCTTGAGGTAATCATGGCTGCTCTATGTGACATAAATACTTATCTATTCCCCACATGAGGCAGTGGGAAGAGGGCAGGATTTGAAGTCAAAGGACTTGGGATTGAATCCCAGATCACTATATAATACCTGGGTGACCCCTGAGGCATTTAGGTAACACAGTGAATAGAGGACTGGACCTAAACTCAGGAGGACTTGAGTTCAAATCTGGTCTCACATATAGCTGTGTGATTCTGCACAAAGCACTTTACTTCTGTCTGCCTCAGTTTGCTCAACTGAAAAAAGGGGATAACAATAGCACCCATCTCACAGAAGAGTGGTGAGGGTCGAACGAGATGGTTGGAAAGTGCTCTGCATTGCCAGGAATGTAGTAGGTACGTAATAAATACTTATGTCCATCCTTTCTTTTCTTCCTTGGACAAGTCTCTTCATCTCAAAATGAAAGGATTGGCCTGGAACTCCCTAAAATCCCCTCAGTCTCTAAATCTAGAATCCTTTGATCCTGCTTCCTCCCACCTCCACTGCCGCACTGGCTCCTTCCTCTGGACGTTAAGAGTCACAAGACCCAGCTTTGCCACCCTGTTTGAGAGTCACCTCAGATGCCAACTTTGTTTCCTTTATCTGTCATATGTGAACAAAAACATCCATTCTGCCCAATAATAAAGGAAGGGAGGAGATAAACATTTATCAAGGGCTTACTATGTTCTAGGCGCTGTGCAAAGTACTTTATAAATATGATCGCATTTGGTCCTCACAACAACTATGGGAGGAGGGTGCCATTGCCATCCTCATTTTTTATAGTTAAGGAAACCAAGGCAAACAGAAGTCAAGTGACTTGCCCAGGGTCACATAGCTAGTGAGTGTCTGAGGCCAGATTTGAACTCAAGTCATCCTGAATCCAGGCCCAGCGCTCTATCCACAGCACCGCCTTGCTTCCTGGGATAGCCAGGTCTCTATTTGCACATTGCTTTGGTTTACAAAATACTTCAGTTATGTTATTTCACTTGATCTTCACAAGAACCCCTTGAAGTTACTACTTTCATTTTCTAGGTAAGGAAACTTAGTGTCAGAGAAGTTAAGTAATTTAATGTTAAGTAATAAAGTAAGAGGTTAAGTCATTTGTTCAAGGTCACACAGGTACTAGGCACATCACAGAGACAGGTTTGAAACTCAGATCTCGTGCTTTTATTCCTCTACACAATGTTGCCTGCCTGTCTCATAGGGGAGTTGTAAGAAGTAAATGAGGCAATGTGTTCTGAAAGAGATTGTGTGTGTATGTGTGTGTGTGTGTGTGTGTGTGTGAACGTGCAACTACTGTCTTCTTGTAAATCTTCTATAGGAAGCCACGTAATGGCACCACATGATGGAGGCCTGTCTCCAAATGTCTTTTAACATTCATGTTACAAAACCTTCAAGTAGGCCATTGGTCATTCCCAGCTCTGCGTACTTGATTTTTTCTCCTTGTTTTGTGGTCATCCACCTCTTCCATCATACCCATTGGGCTGCTTCTCCCACACTTCATATGATGATAGATTTAGAGTAGGTGAGATCTGGGAGGGTGTCTAGTCCAACATTTTACAGGTGAGAAAACTGAAGCCTATAGAGGTTAAATGATTGGCTCATGGACGCCTATAGAGTAATTAACAAAGGTGGGATTTGAACCAGGTCCTCAGACATCAGAGTCAACATTCTTTCTCTGGTCTAGGATGAAAGAGATATCTAGTTAAATTTCCTCATTTTACAAAGGAGAAAATTGAAGCTCCCAGAGAAAAAGTGGTTTACCCACAATCACCCACATAATGAATAACGGATCTAGAATCTGAATCCAGGTTTTCTGACCTCAAATTCAGAGCTTTTTCTACTGTTTCCATCCCGTATCCAATATAGCTCAGTCCATGAGATGGAAATGAGGGCAGAAGAGAGCCCAGAGTGGTAGACTATAATTATAACCTTGTGACATTCCCAACTGCTGCTACATAGTCCTGCTCTCACAGGTCCAGTCTGCCCAGACAGAGATTAGTTTATTTCTTGGAATTATGTCCGTGAGCTGATACATTTGTACTGGTGCCCATTATTGCTAACCTAGTGGGGTTTTCTTCCAAGCATCCACAACAGCTTTCCTCTCAACCAATTCCCTCCACTCCTTACCTAGGGAAATATAAAAGATGGCTCAGTTTGACCCAAAAGGGAGAAGAGGCCGACAGGTGGCACATGAATATTATGAACTGCTGGAGAGTGTAGATTAAAGTCATTGATCAACATCATAGAATAAGTCCACTGGTTCCCATCCAGCAGAGAGGAAGGAAATTTGCATTTCTTATTTTCGAGATGATAATTGTCCTGCTGTCACCGCGCTATCTCCTGCTTCAGCCCTGATTTATAGCGCTGATGCAACATGCCTCCTAGGTTGCCATGCTGAAAAGCAGATGAAATCCTGTCTTGCACACCCCTTCAGAGGAGAGCTAATTCCACCAGGTTAGCCACGATTTATGGCCCTTTATTCTAAGCAGGGGCTGCTGACAAGCCTGATGTTAGAAAATGGCAAGGTGCAGGAGGCAACAGGAAAAACCCAGGGTTTCCTGTGGAGGATGTGCCTGACATTCCATTTCAGAAATTGTAATCTGCATACCTGGCAGGGAGTTATTGGAATCCAACAGCTTGGGGAAGGCCCCTAGAGGACCAGAGACAGGAGATACAGCTCACAGTAAGCCTGCCTGGTCTGTGTCTGCCTTAGCTCCGTAGCTGGGGCAAATTCCCCAGCTGAGGAGCCTCTGAAAACAATTTTAATAAAAGAAAAGAGCATCAGCCAACTTTACAATCGCTTGACTGATCAAATTTATTACATGAAACTTTCTATAACCAATGGAAAAGAATTACCTTATGATTCCAGTTTCCATTGGTCTCCTACCTGGCAAGGGAAAGTGTGGGTTGGATTCAGAATTTGCCAGTTGATTAGAGCAGTATGTTTGTGGCATGAGCAGTCTATGTGGCTGTTTTCACACATTTTTAGAAGTCACCGGTCCTAAGTTTCAATATTACAAACTAGTGATATGACCCTAGCATAGTCCCCAACATTTCTGTGGTTTAATGTCCCACATGCATGTTGTATCTCCCATGAGACTGCACCCAGTAAGTTCCCTCATGAGTTCCCTGATGGTAGAGACCATGTTTTTGTGGCACGAAAGATGGACTGAGCTTGTGGACTGACTGAACTACATGTCAAATGAGAAGGACATTTGTCCTGACTCCTTCACAATGTTGCTATATGTGAAAACACTTTGAAAAAAAATAGGCATTTCAATACTGAATTACTCAGACATAATCTTCATGCTGCTATATACCACAAACCTAAGCTCTCAGGATTTCTTTAGGATAATATATACTTATCTCTTCTATCTATTCTCCCAATACTTAGCACAATGTACCTAATAAGTATTTGTAAAATTGATTTGAAACCTCTTCAACCTATGCCTACTTACATAAATAAACATTGTATAGTACATTGCATCTGCACATATATGTCATTCTTGCTACATGAGCTCTGATACCTAAATTATTAATTACATTAGGAAAAAGAATATCTACCCTCTTGGAACTATGCAGAGCTAGGCACAGGCACCTAGCAGGTGATCCGGAAACATGAAGATCTTAATATTAGGAGATGCTAGGAGACGAACTGTACCTAAAAATCTGGGAAGGGCCAGAGAATGGATAGTGCAAGAACATTGCCTCATTTATCCTTAGTCATGTGGGAGAAGTGAGAACAAGGTGAACAGTCCATCTCTGAATTATTCATGTCACATCCCGAAGTAAAAAAGCCATAAAATTGTTCATTTGACCCCTGAGGAGATAAAGTAGAAAATAAAAAAGAATATTTTCTTGTTAAGAAGTTGTGATAAGAAAACAGTAGATACACTGAAAAGAAAATTATAGTGACTAGTTCGTTCATTTATCTCTTCCTCATGATGGTTGTTACAGCTCGGTATCTATATGTACAATTTGTATAATGTGCCCCAAAGGCTCGTGGGAATGAACTTAGGACTGAGTAAGGTGACCCAAAAGTCTCTGAAGAGTTGGGATGTGATCCTCAGAAAGAACGCTGAGTCTTTCCATTTAGCACTGGAAGAACTCCCTCTCTTCCCTCCCCATGTGCATAACACTGATTAGTGTATTCACTGAAGGGCAGACCAGAAGAGCAGCAAAGTAGCTCCAGAATGGGGAACCAAGGAAGTTTCTGTGAAAAAAACCCAAAGTGGCTTCAGATAAGTCCCCACCTAAATGAAAGAATTGGGGAACTTTATAGTTAAGAGGGACCTCACTGATCTTCCAGGCCAGTGATCCTGGAAAAAGAAACTCACTACAACACACCTGACAAATTGTGACCCAATCTCTGTCTGAGGATCTCAAGGGATGGATTGTGAAATTATAAATCTGGAGCCAAAGGAACCATTCGAGGCTATCTAGTTTAACAACACAGTTCTACATAGAAAGAATCTGAGACTTGTAGCGCTTGAGCTACTTCTTCAAGGGCCCACAACAACAGGCACCAGAGAGGGAATTTGTCCTCAGATGCTTTGATTCCAGAACCAGTGTTCATTCCACTGTGCCATGTTCCTCCTGAGATAGCCCATTGTGTTCCTGGATAGCCCTCCTGATTAGGAAGATTTTTTTTTCTTTCTTTTCATCAAGTCCATGTCTCCTCTTCGACTTTTGAACATTGCTCCTAGCTTTTTTCCTTGGGGCCAAAGACAGTAAGGCTGATCCATCTTCCATGTGGCATTGTTAAAGAAAGGATTTGTTGAAGATGTGAGGCACTGAAAGAATGTCACTACATTTTCCCTTTCTTGACATTAGTCGAGCCATTTTTAGAATAAGCATTGATTTCAGTTCTAAAGAAGCAATCACATCTAATCCTGATGTTTTGCTTTTATTTAACCCCAATTCACATGCAAGGACATCCTTACCTGAAACACAACAAACTGCCCAATAAACTAGTAACTGACCAGATGTGAACCAGCATGACTATGTTTTCTATATATTACGAGTATTGTGGAAAATGGTTCCTCTTTCCCATAGGGACATGAGTATCTATTTACCAACTGACTTCTCTCTCCTAAGAATTGTACTGAATTATATAGAATAAATTTTTTTGTTGATTTGTAATCTCTAGATCATAATAAAATGGGTTTTCTTGCTATGTCAAATGGCACCAACCTCTTTCCTGTGACCATCTGGGCTCGTAGTGAACCTAGGTGCTAATCAGAGGGACAGTGAGGCCAGAAAGAGCAATGAGCCTGGATTCCAATCCTGTCCCTGATTCTTGCTAGTTATATGGCCACAGGCAAGTCACTTAACTTTTCTGTGCTACTATATCCTCATCTGTGAAGTGGAGATAATAAATATTTGTATTCACCTTTTAAGGTTGTTTGGAGAATTAAATGAGATAAAGCATTTTGTGAACCTTATATTATCACACTATAAGAAATGACAAATGGGATGATTTCAGAAAAACCTGGAAAGACTTATATGAAATGACGCAAAGTAAAGTAAGCAGTAACATTAATATTGTATGATGAAGAATTGTACCTGACTTAGCTATTCTCAACAATACAATGATCCAAGACAATCCTAAAAGACTAATGATGAAGTATACTATCTGCTTCCAGAGAAAGAACTCATATTGTTTGAATATAGACTAAAACATGCTATTTTTCACTCTTTCTTTCTTTTTCTCTTATTCAAGTCTTGTAGAAATGACTAATATGGAAATGTTTTACATGACTGCATACATATAACCTTTATCTTATTGTTTGATATTTCAGGGAGGGAGTAGGGCAGGGAGGGAGGAATAGACAAAATTTGGAACTCAAAACTTTAAATTAAAAAATGTTTAAAATTTTTTAGCATGTATTGGGGAAAATATATTTTCCCAAATTTAATATAATTTTATATTATGTTATATTATATTATATACTGTACTGTATTTATCACTTATATTTTATAATACATTATATGTTTATATAATATATTTATATTTATACTATATTATATTATATAATTAACAATTATATATTATAATGTATATTACATATATTATTTATATTATGCAATACTATAAAACAAAATCTCCGAAAAAATTATATAAGAGAATTAAGACTGACTTGCCCAAAATTGCAGTAGACCTCAAATCAAGTAATGGGAACTAATTCCCCTCCCCGCCCCACACACACACTCACACAAATATTGACATAACAAGAACCCACATAACAAAGGTTATACATCCATTTGAAATTATTCGATATATATGAGGTACTATTCATAACAGCAGCATTATATTAAAACTATGATATGATTATAGGAAAGAGATTGATATATACTGAACCTTGAAAAGGTAATAGCAGAGGAGAAGAAGGAAGGGGAGGAGGAGCTAGCATTTATATGACACTTAATAACATCCCAGGTACTATTCTAAGCACTTTAAAAATAGTATCTTGTTTGATCCTTACTACAAACATGGAAGGTAAATGCTATTATTATCCCCATTTTACAGTTGAAGAAAATGTGGCAAACAGAGATTAGTGACTTGGCCAGGGTCACACAACTATTAAGTGTCTGAAGTGTGATTTAAACTTGGGGCTTCTTAACTCTAGGTCCAGATTACCATGACTAGACTCAGAACACAGTAAACATGCATGCATCAAGATAAACACAGTGCAATCAATTCCTTAGCAAACAGAAGCTATGATTTATTCTAATATGTTGATTCCAAATCTACAATTTATCCCAATATTTTTATAGCCATGGAAATCAAGAATGAATGCTGTAAAATCTCGGTAATATCTAACTAGAGCAATGGCCTCTGCCCACTGTCATTCAGTATATCAACAGTATTGGCATGAGTGCCCAGAAGTCACAGAATAACAAAGTCTCAGAGTTTGAATGGAACTCAGAGGCCAACCATCAGAGGCCTTGATGAACAACACTCATTTCTCTGAAGATCAACTTTGAAGACTAAACATGGAAACAAAAAGCTATACTACCCTGGCAATATACAGGAAAAGATATAAACTAAAAATGCCTTGATTTGGGGGCAGTTAGGTAGTAGAGTGGTTAGAATGTTGGGCCTGGAGTCAGGAAGATTTGTCTTCTTGAGCTCGTCTGGCCTCAGACATTTGCTAGCTCTGTGACCCTGGGAAAGTCACTTACCCCTATTTGCCTCAGTTTCCTCATCTATAAAATGAGCTAGAGAAGGAAATGGCAAACCTTGTCAACTCGAATGAGGTCACAAAGAGTCATATGAGATTGAAAATAACTGAACACAAGCTTTGATTTTTAGACCAGAATGAACAAGAAGAATTGTCCTAAAAAAGAATAAACTTCAACAAAAAAAGTGGATATCCATAAAACTAATATGCATTTCTACAGTTAGCATTTGTTATGCATTCAAAGCTGCTCTCGGGGTGATCTCATTATACAATTGACAGTAGTATACTAGTAAATGTTTAACAACCAGGTTTCACAAAAAATGTACAACAAACTTTTAAATTTAATCTGCCTTATTAACTTTGTCTCCATCGCTTTCTTAAGTTAACAAACAACAAAACAATAAATCAAACCCTAATTCACAATGTTTGTTGATTTCCAAGGTATGAACACTACCAAAAAATTAATAATCAGCTCTCATGTGTCAACCCATGCTGGGTCCAGCATCCCCTGGAGTATAGTCTATAAAGCTACCAAATCATGAATGTCCGTGTTGGTATTCCCACCTCAGAAATGATACCACAGGCTCCAGAGCATTGGAACCTGAGTTCTAACCTTGTCCTTTATACTTACTAGTTATATAACCACAAGCAAGTCACCTAATTTTTCTGTGCTACCACTAGGGGCAACTAGGTGATGTAATGGATAAACTGCCAGGTCTGGAGTCAGGAAGACTCATCTTCCTGAGTTCAAATCTGCCCTCAGACACTTAACCCTATTTTCCTCAGTTTCCTCATCTGTAAAATGAGGCTGGAGAAGGAAATGGTAAGCCACTCCAGTATCTTTGCCAAGAAAACTCCAAATGGGGTTACAAAGACTAGGACGCAATGAAAACTATTTGAACAACAAAATTTCCTCTTCTGTGAAGTGGAGATGGTATTTACCTTGTAGGGTTGTTTGGAGAATTTAAATGAGAAAAAGCACTTTGCAAACCTTAAAAAATTATATAAGTATAGTTGTTATAGACTCCTACAATCTCTATCCATATGACTCCAGCATATGGAATTTGCATTATATATTTACTTAGACATGGGCACCATCTTTTCAGAAATCAGTGTTAAAAAAAAAAAACTTATGAGGACAATATGCCTATGATGACAATCACTTGTAACACTGTAAGGATGTGAAAAGGTATGAATTTGCACAGTATGTTTTCATCTTAGGCAAGCTGTAGAGTCTTTGCTACTCTGCAGAGACTTTGGATCTACGCAGAAGGCACAGAGCCCAGTTTAATAGTGATTCATACATAATCGTGCATTAATCCTTGGCCTCTTCTGGGTAAACTTCACTCTTCTTCCTGATGGGTGCTAAAACTACATCCCATTAGTCTGCACTTTAAGATAGAGACCCTCTGGAAAGGATGTGGGGAAATTGGAACATTGTTGCATTGCTGGTGGAGTTGTGAGCTGATCCAGCCATTTTGGAGGGCGGTGTGGAACTATGCCCAAAGGGCTATAGAAATGTTCATACCCTTTGACCCAGTAATACCACTTCTAGGGTTGTATCCCAAAGAAATCACGCAAGCAGGAAAAGGACCCATATGTACAAGAATATTTATAGCAGCTCTCTTTGTGGTAGCCAAGAATTGGAAAGCAAAGGGATGCCCATCAATTGGGGAATGGCTGAACAAGCTGTGGTATATGAAGGTGATGGAATACTATTGTGCCATAAGAAATGGGGATGATGCAGACTTCATAACAACCTGGAAAAACCTACACGACATAATGCTGAGTGAGCGGAGCAGAGCCAGGAGAACGTTGTGCACAGCCACAGATATGTGGATTCCGTGAGGACCAATCCTGACATACTGCGCTTCTCTCAGCAACCTAAAGGGGCAAGGACAACTCCAGGGGACTCACGATGGAGAATGCTATCTTCATTCAGAGAAAGAACTGCGAAGTTTGAATACAGACTGAGGCACACTACATGCTCGCCTTTTCTGCTTCTCTTTTGTTTTTGTTTTTGGGGTTTTTTTTGGTTTTTTTTGGTTTTTTTTTTTGGTTCTGTTTCTTCTTTCTCATGATTCATTCAATTGATCAAAATTCTTCTCCACGACTTGACTAGAGCATAAATTAATTCAATGCGAAGTTATACATGACAGTTATATGAGACTTCATGCCGTCTTAGGGAGGGAGGGGGGAGGGAGGGGAGAAAAACTGGAACTCAAAACTATGTAGAACCGTGTGTGGTAAACTAAAAATAAATAAAGAAAAAATATATATAAAAAAAAAAGATAGAGACCCTCCCCATATCCAAACTGAAAGGTAATTTGGATCCAGGGACCTTCAAAAATCAATCTATAATCCCAGTTGTCTGGCAGTCATCTGGTCATAGTCCTACAAAAAGGTTCTCACTCCTCACTGGAGGCTTGATTCACCAGTTAACAGGTTGCTGCATTGAGCCATAATTTCCACTCTTCATATTGGAAAAAGGAGTCTTTCCATTTTACATAATTCCGTGGAAGGCTTCCAAAGCAAGACCTAGATTGAGGGGGTAGCATTTTCTCCATCCCTCAACATTCAGGAATGTATTGTCTTAGACTCAGATCCCATCTGGTGGCAGTTGTGCTGTGATTCTATCATCCAATTGTCACCTTCCTTTACTAGACAAAAACAACAAAGTAACTTTACTGCTCTCTTATCATCCTGTAGTTCCTAGGTGCTGGGTATAAATCAAAAGAACTGAATGATGAAATAGATGATAAAGAATCTCTACTTTCAATACAGTGACTATGAGATCCCATAACTAAAAGCTTCAAAACGAGTAGAGGTATTTCACATTACAAATCCACCAGGCCTGCCACCAAATGAAATCTTTAATTTTTTGACACTCCAGCACCTGGCCTCCCCATAGAATCAGCAGAGAAGAGATTAATGTAGCAACACCTGCTGATGAAGAAATTTTCACCAAAGGGCACAAGAAAGGACATGGTTAGGAGAGCAAAGGAGATTGTTCTAATGCTAAAGAAAAGAATGCGGTACAAAGGAAAGGCCCAAATGACTTTCCCCCACCTACTAGGCATTCAGAGACTTGAAAACCAATAGAATTGTCAAATGAGGAAGACTTGGAGTATTTGAAGGGGAGGGGGGAGGAGGAAGGGAGGAACTCTGAAATGAAGCATCTTAGCAAAAGCATTGAGTATAATAAAATAAGACAAGAGAGATGGTAATAAAATGTTACTTGTCCATTACTTCATAAGCAAGGAGGCCCACAGACCAATGTGGTAGGGAGAGAAGACGTCCAAAGGGAGACCGAGTCCATCCATGCTACAGAGCACACCAGATACCAGAGGCAAAGAGGAGAACTCGATTTTGAGATGACAGCTCTCAGAAAAGCAGCCAGCATATAGCTAAAGAGTGGCCACCATGGAGTCAAGACGACCTGGGTTCAAGCCATAGAATCATCATTTCAGAGCTGTCACCTAATCCAGCTACTGATTTTGCACAAGCCTTTTCCCCATGCATGGGATAAACACCTTCCTTCACCCTGTCTCTTACAATCTTCAGCTTCCTTCAAAACCTAGGACTAGTGCTGCTTCCTAAATTAGACCACATCCAATTGTCATTTCTCCCCTCTAATTCTCTGTCTTTACTTTATGTGTATTTTACCTTATATGTATTTATGTATATATGTGTGTGTATATATGTATTTATAGATAGATAGATAGATATAGAGAGAAATAGAATTGATAAGAAAACAAGGACTAGTTCTTTTTGTCTGTTTCCTCAGCACCTAGCACAGTGCTTGGCACATAGGGGTTACTTAATCAATGAATATTAAGTGACTGCTTTTACAGATGCTTGGACTGAGGTCCAGAGAGGTTGTCAATTGTCCAAGCATACACAGGTCATAAATGGTAGAGCTAGATTTTAAACCCAGGTCCCCTGATTTTCCTACTTTTCATTCTACCATGTTGCCTCTTACTAGCAGTAGGACCATGGGCAAGCTGCTTAATCTCTCACCACCATGGTCTTCATTTCATTTTGTTAAGTCCTTTATCAATTCACTTTAGAGGGATAATTACCAGTACAAAATCTGGGCAGCATCTTGAGTATGCCCCATCTGTAACTAAGTGCCTCTGGGACAAGGAAAAATTCATGGAGGGAATTAAAGTTTCCCCATCAGCATAAAATGGCTGGAACAATCATCAGAATGGGCAATAGGACTGTAGGATGAAAAACATATGAGCCAAAGCTGATGAAGATGGGATTGAGGAGGACCAAGCACAGCAGTAGCAGCACAAAGAAGAGGGAAGATAGAAGTATAGGACCTTGGAAGGGAAATTAAAACTCATGAGTTGATGCATCTATAGCTCTCCACTGCCCTGCCTTTTCTTTTTCTTTTCAATAATGGAAAACTTTTTTATTGTAGATGGAGTAGGATAGCTGGACCGTTTAGATAATTCCAATTTTGTTGGCAATGTGTAAAGCATCATAGTCTGGAGCAAATCAGACATAAGCTGCCTTTTCTCCATCAGGATGTATCAATATGTTGACCTTGGCCACGTCAATGTCATATAGCTTCTCTACTGCCTGCTTGACCTGATGCTTATTGGCCTTGACATCCACAATGAGACTAGGGAAGGTGTTGTTGTCCTCAATCTTCTTCATGCAGTGGTCAAGGGAAACTTGATGATGGCATAGTGATCAAGCTTGTTTCTCCAAGGGGCACTTTTCCAAGGGTATTTGGGCCACCTTCGAAGTCTTAGTGTCTTGGATCGCCAGAAGGTGGGGTATGTTCAGATCTTCTTTTTGTGGCTGTGGATACCCTTCAGCAAGGCCTTCTTGGCCTTCAGGGCTTTGGACTTGGCTTCTGTCTGGGGATATGGGAGGGGGAAACAACAGCTTCCTTCTTTGCCTTCGGCACCATCTTGGGGGAAAGGCTTCCCTGCCTTTTCAAACCCATGAAAAGGGGGAATGTGGCTAAAACAGACTAGAGTTGAGATAAGCAAAAAGAACAACAAAGATCTAAAGTAGCTCAAAAAAGCATTTGTAAAATGCTATGTTCCAGGCCCTGTGTCAGGGATACCAATACAAGAAAATAAGACAAAACCTGGCTTCAAGAAGCTTATATTCTAATGGGGAAAGATGACACAAAAAGGCGAGTGGTGTGAGGGGCTGGAAGATGGGCAGAAGTGGTGTCGTTAGGAGATGGCTAGCAAATTTCTTAGTGGTCTCTTTCATTCTGGTGAAGGTAAGGTGAAAACACATCTATCGGGGTAAATGGAGGAAGTTCAAGGCTTTAGTGGAATAGAGATGAGGATAATGGCCCAAGCAGATGTGGAAATGGCCAGGAAGTAATCAGTCCAGATCCTTTCCCCAACTGCTTACACATATATATATTCCCCAACTTATAAATGTCTCCATTTCTTTAGGTTATTCTTAATTCTTGATTTTTGACATAAAAATGAGTGGTTGTAGATGCTAAATAATAATAATAATAACTAGCACTCATATAGCATTTATTATGTGCCAGGAACTGATCTAAATGCTTTGGAATTATTCTATCATTTGATCCTCACAATAATACTGGGAGGTAGGGGCTGTTATTATGCCCATTTTACAGTTGAGGAAACTGAGACAAGCAGGTTAAGTGACTTGCCAGGGTTAGTGTCTGAGGCCAAATTTGAACTTGGGACTTCCTGGCACCAGGTCTGGCACTCCATCCACTGTGCCACCTAGCTGCCTATGTGCTTCATGTCTGCTATTAATTATACACAGAAGAGTCCAATGAATAGCATGCAGTATACAACAGTAAAGAGGACAGAGGTTTGAACCTCAGGCTAAATAGCTAGGCATCATTTTTATCTTAGCTTGGGGGCTTTGAGTAAATCATGAGAGAATCGTACAGTTTTGATTTTTAATTAATCACTGATTCTATCATGAAGCAAGAGATCAGAAGTGTAGGAGACGAGTGAAAAGGAAATGGAAAAAGAGAAGAGGAATGGAAGGAAGGAAGGAGAAGAAAGGGACTGAGAAAGTGGAATAAGGAGGGCAGAAAAATGAATGAAGATGAAGGAAGAAAAAGTAATAATGAACAGGGGGTAGAAACGGCAAGGAGAGAAAAGGAGATGAAGAAGGGGAAGGCAGGCCAGAGAATAAGTAAGGAAACATTTGGGGAGATTACCAAAGCAAAAAGAGAATTTCAATAGACACCATTCTTTAACAAGTCTGATCAGAAGAGTGTCCCTAAATGCACCACCCAGGGGTATTGATGACTTAGTCTTTATGCAGATTTGGGGTCCATTTAAATAATCAACTTCCATTTGCTTCCTTTGGCTTCCTTCACTCAATAGCAGCAACATCAGTGCCACATACCCTAGGTAACCCTCGTCTTCTAAGAAGCAGCATTTTTTTATAAATCCATTTGTTTTGCACAATGGGTTTTAATGATTACAGTGCCAGGGGAAGATAACACCTCAACATGCCTTGACATTGGACATTTTGTTCATACATGCAGGCTGCACTTCTCTAACCTCGATTTTATAGGAGGAAAAAATGAGTGTGAAGTCAGTTCCAGCAGCTGTGCACTTTAACCACTTTCTCACTAGAGACTTATTCCAATTACACTCTTTAAATAAAGCTTTCATTTAGATTTAGAAATAGATTTGCTTCCTGAACTCCTTGTTCTTCTAGAAATAAGCATTGAGTCATGTATGTGAGAATTATTTTTCCCCATGAGGAATATCTTTCATAAACAGAATTTTCATATTTGCAGCCAACTCGTGTCTCTCTGAGATGGGAAAGCTTCTTCTCCCCCTATTTTGGGGATGTAAGAAGATCGTTTCACAGAAAGATAATAGAACAGACTGCCAGGGTCTGAGGACTGCCTTCAGGGCAATTTAAAATTTCATTCACAGACTGAAAAAAATACATTAAGAGATTGGCAGGTGCCCAAAATATCTGCTCTGCTCACAAAACACTTGTGAAGCCACAGGTAAACATAAAAGCAGATTCTGAAATAATTAGAATGGAAAGAGCAATTTTCACTGAGGACCCTATACCTGCCTTTGCTTGTAAAAGGAGAAATAATGGCTTTACCTTTTCCATTCCTTTCACTATTACTTTACAAATTGTTCTTCTGAGATTTAAAACAATGCTAAAAGGAAGGAAGATGTGTCCACCAGTGGTGCCATCCTCTGTTTCTGGAAGCAACAAATTGAGACAATATGGTATGGAAGGCAAAGTGGAAAGTAGGGAGGAAAGTACGCTGATTTTTGTAGTCGGGAAACACTTTGATTCATGTCCACATTCTGATTTCCTAGATTTGTGACCATGAACCAGTCGCTTAAGCATCACAGACTTTATTTTTTTGCATTTGTAAAGAAAGGATGACAATATTTGCAAGATAGCCTGCAAGCATTTTGTAAGGCAAGCATCTTGCAAACTTAAATTTGGGCTGTTTATCAATGCAGTGGTGGTGATTTTCTTTTGAATTCTATCATTGTTATCCTAACCATTAATAATAATTATCAATGCTATTTTTTAAAGTCAGGAGTAAAATGCTCCCTGGACCTAACATATACATGGTACCTTGTTTGGGGAGATAAAACAGAAAATCTGGTCCACATGAATTTGTGGAAAGACCAGCCTCAGTCTCCCTAAAACTACAACACAGGGAGGACAAAATAGAGGGATCTTAGAGATATGGGCTAAACCCTAGATGTGTCTACCACCACCCGAGAAGCATCAAGAGTGTTTATCAGGCTTCTCCCAAGTCTGTTGCCTTCTGCTCATTTGTCTCTATAGATTAGACACAGGAAATCAATCAAATCTTTCACTCAGCCATCCTGCCACACTAAAGAAGGGCATTAGGATTCAGAGATGGGAAGCTCTTTGGAGGTCATCCAGTAAACACACTCATTGTGCTGATGAAGAAATTTAAGCCACTTACCCAAAGACACATGGGTCTAAATGATGCAAGCTCCAAGAAGCCTTTTCTATTTCTAAAAAGGTTATCTTTTTTTTCTGTGAAGTTCTCTTTATTAAGCTTCTACATGCTTAACCCTACTTATTAATATTATAATTATCAATTGGCATCTTGTTACCTAACTGTTCATAATTGAGTAGGAAAGCAATGAGTTGCCCATTTCCCATGTCACTCAAGGCAAAACAATAGGTCCTAAAATACATCTAACAATGAGTCATGTGACTGAATGGGAGCAATAACTTTCTATGGTTGGGAGGGTTGGACCTCCTTGTTCAAAACTGGCTTATCTTTTAAAAGGAGCAATGCAGTCACTGACCCTCAGGAAAAAAAAAAAAACAAAGCTTGAAATTCATAACACATGATATTGGCTCTAGCACTCCATAGGGTCTAGGGAGCCTGCAGCCTCAAGGCCACATGTGGCCCTCTAGGCCCTCAAGTGTGGCCCTTTGCCTGAATCCAAACTGTGAAGCTTGTAATACCTTGTGAAGTAATAGTATACCTACCTTCTGTGGTTATTATGAGAATCAAAGGAGATAATATTTGTAAAGCATTTTGCAAATTGTAAAGCAGGATGTCAATACTATCTATTATTATTATTAACTATTATTGTTTTTAAGTGCATTCACCTGAGAAGGAATTTTAAAAAAACTACAGTGGGGTGCAGTAAAAAGAGCTTTGGGTTTAATGTTAGTGGGACTGGGTTCAGGTACGACCTCCGCAACTTAATACCTGTGTAAACTTCAGCAAGCATGTTTGGGCATCATTTTCTTCATCTCTAAAATGAAAGTTTTATATTAAATGGCCTCTAAATTTGGGATGATCTGAACACTAAGACTATTGGAATGCTTTCTGATTTAGCCACCTCAGAGCTGGTTTTGTTGCTGAAGCATTTAATCCAGGAAAAAAAAGGCTACAGATTGGTTGGGGAAGAGAGGCAGGAGGGATGTGTGCTTAAGGGATTATGTTGGCCCCACAGTCATTTTCCTTTGTCTTTGTGGCTGAAATGAGCCATTGAGGATGAATGCTACCCTTTTTCTAAGCCAATAACAGGAATAGAATTTCATATACCCAGGGATTTTGTGATTGTTCTTTTCTAAGAGAAGAGAAGATACGCCAAGTCTGTGGACCCAGATCCCTGAATACTTTCCATTGCTAAATTTATCATCAATGTCTTTTGAATCTAAAAAATTCAGGCCTTCTTCCCTTCCTTCAACAAATGAAAATTACCAATAAACAAATAGCAAATAATTCTCATTCCAGCAGCTCTGGGAGTTAAAAAGGACCCCTAGCACACATAAGTAAACATGTTTCCAGTCACCTTGGAGGCAAAATGAAAAGTTTAGTTTTAGACCTGACTCTTTCCATTAATTTTGCTTGTGAATTTGTGTAATTTAAATCCTATATGCCTCAATTTCCACATCTATCAAATGGGGATAATGATACATGTTCACCAACTCTGTGAGCAATTCAAGAAGCAGAAATGTCAAGTGACCACACCCCAGGGTACTGAACAGAGCCCAGCACAAGATATTTTAATATCTAATAGAATCCCTAAATCACTGAATATCAGAGTTGGAAGACATCACAGAGTATATAGGCTAACCCACATCTGAACAAGAAATGCCTCTACAACATACCCAAAAGGTGGTCTTCCGATCTGATTGAAGACCTCTAGTGGGAAGAAAATAAGTACCCCCTAAAGAAAGCCATTCCATTTGAGGATTGCTGTCACTGTTAGAAAGTTTTTCTTCACATCAACCCTTAATTTGCCCCCTCTGCAAGTTCCACCCATTTTTTCAATGTTAGACTGTTAGGGCTAAACAGGCCAAATTTAATCCCTTTCCAAGATTTTAGCCTTTTAAATACTTCAAAGACAGCTAGCATGTCTTCCTCAAAGTCTCTGCTCCAGAGTAAACCTCCTCAGTTCATTCAGCTGATCCTCACATGAAAGGATCTCAAAGAACCCTATCATCTGGGTCATCTTCTTCCAGATGCCATGTTGCTATAACAATGTCCTTGCTAAAAGATGGTGTCCAGAACCAAACACAATATTCCACATATAGTTCAACCACAGCAGACTCCAAGAGGGCTATCAGCTCCCTAGTACAGGATGCTCTAACTCTTTTAAGGCAGCTTAACATTGTAGTATCTTTTGGGGCTTCCATATCACATTTACTGACTGATATGTGAGCTTTCAGTCCAATAAAATGCACAAACCATTTTGTTCCATTTCCCCCATCATTCTCTTCTGAAACTGAGTTTTAAGGACAAGTTTAAGATCCCAGACATCCCTATTAATGTTCATCTTATTTGATTTCACCTAGTGGTCTGATATGTCAAGATTTTCTTTATACTAAATCTGTCAACCAACAGGCTACTTACTTCTTAGATTTCCATCATACGTAAATTTGATAAGTATGCTATCTATGCCTTTATATCCAAGTCACTGATAAAGATATTAAACGATACAAGGTCAATAATCGATTAATGGTACATTCCTTTAGAGACTACATTAAAATTGTCATTGAAAGATTATCGATGACTCATTGGGTACAGTCATTTAACCATGACTATGACCCATGACCATTTAGCCATCATCTCTCTATCTTTGCCAAAAGAAGTGCCTGGTGCTGTCACACACATTATTAAAATCTAGGTAAATGCTACAGGCAGTTTCCCCTGATTTTCCAGTTTAATGGCACTTTCACAAAAGGAAAAGAGGCTAGGTTAACGCAACTTGTTCTGAGGGAAGTCATTGCGGCTCTTTGTGATTACCTCTTCCTTTTCTAGATATTCCTCAGCTGATACATTCTGGAATTCTGACAGGGATTAAAGCCAGCCTCACTTTGTTTGGGATAATAGAAGTGGCAGTAGGGAGCAATTACCAAGCCAACTCCTGCTCTTGGCCCAGTGGAAGAGGAATAATTGGTACTAGGGAGTGTGTCCGGGAATGCAGTGCTGTCCCGAGAGCCAAGTTTCTCTAGCAGCACCAAACATGGAAAGAAGAAATATAGAATGAAGTAAAGTTTGTTAATGATATAGGAGAACCAATATGACCAAATCAGGGAGGGTGTGAGGGGGTATAGTGTGAAATAATTCAGATTGCAAGAAGTTTTAAATGTCAATTTAATTAAAAACTAAAATATACACAATGGGGTAGTGATGATAGGGGAAACCAAAATGGTAGGAACTTGTATTATGTCCTATAGATTATAAAGAAAGATGAATTAGAAGGGGAGAGTTTGGAATCTAGGGGTCCAATTCAAAAATTTTTGGAATAATCTAGGTGAGGTTATGAGGACTTGAACTAGGGTGAGGCCTATGTGAGTATATAGGAGAGAAATAGATCAGATCTGAGATATGTTTTAGAGATAAAGCAGCTTTTCCTGAGGCCTCTACCTGTTAATGATTTCTTCTTCTGTAAATTGTTATACTTATCTATTTACAGTTTATTCCCCCACCCAGGAAATCATAAACTTCTTGAAAGTTTTTTTTGTCTTTATAGTCTTATACATGACTTAATAAATGTCCTATTGGGTGGGATGGGATGGGATGGGATGGGATGGGATGGGATGGAATGGGATGGATTAATGAAAAAAGAGGAAAAAGATTAGGTTATAGTGGGGTTGAGCTGGATGGTATAGAGTAAGGAAAGGGAGTATTTTGTCTTGAGAGAAGGTGGCCAGAACCACAGAAATTGAGCCGGAAGTTTGGGTCCCTAGGTACCAGAATGAGCAGCACATATGAGCTTAGCTATTTCCCAAGACATCAGAGATGAGATATATTCACAAGATAGTCCATATGTGGAGACCATAGACTTAAGTCCACCTTAGGCCTGGTATCCAAATCAACTACAAAGGACCTATGAAGGAAGACGCTATCCACCTTCAGAGAAAGAACTAATAAGTAGAAGTATGCTTACTATCGCTTTATTTATATTTATAAATCTGTGTCTGTCACATGGTGGCCTTCTCTAGTTCAGAGAGAGATGAGATAGTTTGGAACTTAAAATATAACAAAAAACATAAATAATTTTTTTTAAAAAAAAAGGGAAGATACGAGCAATGAAAGAAGATGAAGAATTGACCAAATTTTAATTACTTCACAATTTTCCCTTGGGCCACAGCTACCTCTCCTCTTTATCTTTAGACATAAGGGCATAGATTTCTTTACTGCACTTACCAGATCAGTTATGCCAGGGAAAAATGCCCCACAAAGAAAAATCAGGATTTAATTAAAAACTAAAATATACACAATGGGGTAGTGATGATAGGGGAAACCAAAATGGTAGTTCACTCTTGAAAACTGAAATAAGAAGTTATTTCTAGAATCTTAGCAACTATTCTGTTTTCTCAACTGTGAATCAACCATATACATGCATTTAGCCAGACTGTTCAAATTAAAAACCCATAACTTCTATGTGCTTCCGGAAGCAAGGATGGGAAAGTAGCTTTTTTGAAGATTCTCTGCCCTTGAGGGCAATCCTACTCCTGTTGAAATCACAGTAATCTGGCTTCTAATGGGTTTTATTAACAGGCTAATATGGCAAGTGAAATTAATCTACCAAAACCAAGTAGAAATTCACAGCAAAGTGGTACCTGCACCAATGAGAATACTGGCATACTTCTAGTAGTTTGGAACTTCTATAGTTACTTAAAAATGATTCCATTATAAGGTATTCCCAGAACCAAATCCTAGCCCACTCAAAATAAAGGGACACTTTATCCCAAATTAAAGATAAATTTAAAGATGTAATATATCCAATTTCCAAAAGGAATAGGGAAGCTTAAGGTGCTAAAAAGATTAAAATCAATATCAAAGGAATTTGTTGTGTTTTCTGAAGTAGGGTTTAAAAAAACATTCCCAGCTGAGTTACAAAAATAAATAGAACACCTTCTAATTAACATTTCAAGGATGTAAGCTATTCAGGGAGATTCAATAGATTGAAACTTTTTGGTGTATATGAAGGTTTGATATCCTGTGCATTTATTTCTAAGAAGAGAAGATTACAAAGAGAAGTTTGCTGAAGAAAATAGCTTATTTCTCCCAATTCATAAGGGTGAATAGATATCACCCCAAGCATTCCTCCTCTTCTCCATAATCCCTGGAATCAGGAATATTCTGTATTTAAATAAGGCAAATGTCAAATTGGTTACAGAAAAAGTAGGAATAAAAACACCTACATAAGAAAACCCCTTAATGCTTTCCCAAAGAGGAGAGTGGTAATTTCACACACGCCCCATTCTTAGTAAATATAAAATTAGCAGAATTATTTGTATAATAATAATGAGAGCGCATTTATTTCTGACCTATGTGCTATATAGAATAAGCAAAGATAAGGCAGCTTGGGACTACAGTATCGAACAAGAAGCAAATTCACATGATCTAAGGCTGATTCTTAACAGTGGTGACTTCCTTTGACAAACTAAGCAACCGAGGCTGATTTGATCGAGTTAGTCAACAAGAAGCAGGTTTCCCACTTAAGAATCCGACTTCCTGGGAAGTAGAGTAGCCATGATAGACAGATTCCAAGCAAACATGCTGACTCACATGAGCAGATGAGAAGAAGAGGAGGAGGAGGAGGAAGAGAAGGAAGAGAAGGAGGAGAAGGAGGAGGACAGTGTGGGTGTACAGGTCCCTAGCTTACTCATTCCTGAGTGTATTCCTTTTAAGGAGCCCACCACATTTCAATCTATAACTTGCCCTGCATGAGCAAAGACAAGGGGCTATGGCTAGTTCCAAAGACATCTGTCATTACAGAACATTAAATGTAGCTATCATTAAAGAATTAAATCAGATTTCCAGGACCAAGATGGCAGAGTGAAGAAAGAACCATCTGAAGCCCTCTTCAATTCACCTCCAAATGACTAAAAACCTGCCTCACAATTGATCTAGGAGTTGGGAAGCAGCTTACCAGCACCAGCAGGAAAAGTCATTTCACAGGGCTCTGAGGGAAGCAAAGTCCAAGAGAAGTAGGAGCAGTAGCCAGCTTCACAGCAGGGGCCCTGCAGCATGGCTCCAAGCCTGGAGCAATCCACCAGTGAGGCCCCACCCTCTGCCAACCGACAGCCCCCTAGGCAAATAAGCAGTCTGCATAGCACAGCAAAGCCCCATCCCAGCAACCCCATCCCCAAGCCACAAGCAAAGCCTTGACCTTCTTCCTGACCTGTAGGGAAGCTCCACCCAAGAGGTGGCCAAGAGTGAGACCCTACCCTTGGGGCCTCCCAGCAGAGAGACCCTGTTTCCACAACAATTCAGCAGCAGGGCCCCACCATTGAGGCAAACCAGGAACAAGATCCCTCTTCCAGGGCCAGCCACCAGAAAGACTTTCTTACAATAGCAACCCAGCAGAAAGGCCCCATGCTGGGGGAAGGCCAGCAGCTAAACCCCACATCCAGGGGAGGCCAATAGGGAGGTCCCACCCCCAAGTCAAAGCCAGAAGGGAAGCCTACCCTCCAGTGAAAGCAAACAGCTGAGCCCTGAAGCCCAGTGAAAGCCAGCAGTAAAACTCTGAGGCCCAGCACAAAAAGCTTGGGACAGTGCAGGACCAGAACCCAACTCTCACATAAAAACACTAACTCACAAAGAAAAGGCAGAAAAAAATAAGCAAAAAAAAAGAAGAACTTGGTGACAAAGAGGATCAAGACATAGAAGAGGACAATAGTGTCAAAATGGCTACATGTGAAGCCTCAAAGAAAAATGTAATTTGGTCTCAGGCCCAAAAAAGAATTCCTAGAAGAGCTTAAAAAGGATTTTTAAATAAAGAAATAGAAGAAATTTTGGGATAATAAATGAGAGTAACTCAAGAGAATCATGAAAAAGAGTCAAGAGCATGGGAAATGATATACAAAAACACACTGAAGAAAATAACCCTCTAAAAAATAAAATTGGCCAAATGGAAAAGGAGGTACAAAAACACAGTGAAGAAAATAATTCTTTAAAAATTAGAATTAAGCAAATGAAAGTGAATGACTCTGTGAGACATCAAAACACAATAAAATAAACCCAAAATAGTAAAAAAAAAATAGAAGAAAATGTGAAATTTCTCATTGGAAAAGCAACTTACCTAGAAAAGAGATCCAGGAAAGATAACATAAGAATTATTGGACTACCTGAAAGCCATGATTTTTAAAAAAGTCTGGACATCTTTCAAGAAATTATCAAGGAAAACTTCCCTGATATATTAGAACCAGAGGGCAAAATAGAAATTGAAGGAATCTACTGATCACCACCTGAAAGAAATCCCAAAATGAAAATTCCCAGAAACATCATAGCCAAATTCCAGAGCTCACAGATCAAGGAGAAAGTACCGCAAGTAGCCAAAAAGAAACAATTCAAATATCATAGAGCTACAGTCAGGGTTATACAGGATTTGGCAACTTCCACATTAAATAACTATAGGGCTTGGGATATGATATACCAGAAGGCAAAGGAGTTAGGGTTACAACCAAAAAATCAACTACTCAGGAAAAATGAATATAATCTTTTGGGGAAAAATGGATGCTTAATGAAATAGAGGACTTTCAAGCATTTCTAATTAAAAGACCAGAGCCGAATAAAAAATTTCACCTCCAAATACAAGAATAAATAAGGAGATAAAAAAGAAAAAGAAAACATAAGAAATCAAATAAGGTTGTTTTTATTTCTACATGGCAAGATAATGTTTGTAATGCTTAAGAACTTTATTACTATAAGAGGAATTAAAAGGAGTATGAATAGACACAGGGTGTGAATATAAGGTGATTTTGATGAAATGATCCCCCCCAAAAGAAATAAAGGGCTGAGAAAGAAAATTGCACAGCAAGAAGGAGGGGGGGGGGAGAAATTGTATGGGGTAAATTATCCCACATAAAAGAGGCATAAAAGA
Organism: Trichosurus vulpecula; assembly: GCF_011100635.1. Taxonomy (NCBI): domain Eukaryota; kingdom Metazoa; phylum Chordata; class Mammalia; order Diprotodontia; family Phalangeridae; genus Trichosurus; species Trichosurus vulpecula. Next base: position 69,466,016 of record NC_050580.1, read on the forward strand.
GCTATTATAATGTAGAGGAAGATGATGGTGGTGGTGGGCAATGCTGAAACCTTACTCTCATCAAAATTGGCTCAAAGAGGAAATAACATACACACTAAGTTGAATATAGAAATCTATCTTACCCTATAGAAAAGTAAAAAGGGATAGGAATAATAGGAGGGCAATTGGGAACCAATAAAAGAGAGAATAGATTGGGGAAGGCAGTGATGAGAAGTGAAACACTTGTGAGGATGGAAAGGGTTGTGGTAAGAAGGAGAGGGGGATAAACAAGCAAAAAATAGCACAGAAGGAAATATACAGTTAGTTATCATAACTATAAATATGAAGTGGGTGAACTCACCCATTAAATGGAAGGGGATAGCAGAATGGATTAAAAACCAGACTCCTACAATATGTTGTTTACAAAAAAACACACGTGAGGCCGAGAGATACACTCAGAGTAAAGTTAAGGGGCTGGAGGAGAATTTATTATGCTTAAGCTAAAGCTAAGAAAGCAGAGGTAGCAATCATGATCTCAGACAAAGCAAAAGAAAAATAGATTTAACTCAAAGAATCAAAAACTTAAGGGAGAAAATAATTCCTTGAAAACTAGAATTGGGCAAGGAGAAGCTAATGATATTCCAAGACATCTAGAAATGATAAAACAAAAAAATGAAAAGTAGAAGAGAAAGGGTGACATCTTAGAAAAACAACTGATTTAAAAAACAGATTGAAGACAAATAATATAAGAATAGCTGGACTACCTGAAAATTACAATTAAAAGAGAATCTTGATACAGTATTACATGAAATTATCAAGGAAAATTGCCCTAAAGTTCTAGAACGAGAAAGCAAAGTAGAAATAGAAAAAATCCAACTGAAAGAGATACCAGGAGGAAAACTTACAGGAATATCATAGCCAAGCATCACAGTTCCCAGTTTAAGGAGAAAATAATGGAAGCAACAAGAAAAAAAAACAATTTAAATGTCATATAGCTACAATAAGGATTACACAAGACCCAGCAGCTACTGCGTTAGACTGTAGGCTTTAGAATAGAGAAGAACAGAAAAGAGCTGGGATCATGACCAAGCGTAATTTACCCAGCAAATTTAGATATAATTCTGAATGAAAAAGAAATGGACATTTAATGAACTCAAAGACTTTCAAGGTTTTGTGATAAAAAGCCCAGAACTTAAGACAAAATTTGACATTTAACATCCAGGAGAAATATAAGGTAAACATTAAAGACCAATTATAAGGGACTTAATAAGATCAAATTGTTCATTTCATATATGTGAAAATATTAGTAGTATTCTAATGATTGTCATCATTATTTGGGTAGTTCAAAAGAAAGATGTGGGCTGAGCTGTGTATGATGGGGTGATTCTAAAAAAATAAAACTGTGTATGTGTAGAGATAAAAAAGACTAATTGTCTCATACAAATGAGGAACTAAAATAAATCAGAATATAAATTAAATAAATAAATAGGAATACAAATAAAAAGAAAAATTGATACAGAATGTGTGGGACAGTTGACAAATTAAAATCAGAGGCTTCTCAAGGCAGAAAGTAGAAAGGAATTTTTATTATAATCCTACAAGAAAGGGCAACTCACACACCAAGGGGTCTCTCTCAGTGTCCCAATGCACCAAATACAGGAAATACAGGTTTTTATAGAGCCTAACCATGATTATCCCTCCCAACCCCCTTCCTCTGGGCTCAAAATAGCAAGCCTTGAGGGCACAATCTGGAATGCTATAAATCTACCCCAGTGACAATGGCAAAGGACAAAAGGTTTAGTTTTCTTGACAAGTGGAAACCAGTTGTTTTGACACCTCATCTCCCAATAATTCTCACATCTGTGACAAACCAGTCTTTCCCACCATTCTAACATCTGTAAAAGATATCTCTCACCATTCTTACATTTAGCTGGTCTTCCACCAGGTTTATGTGACCAGATTTTGCACCTGGCTTTTCCTGCTTTTATTCTCTTCTCTCCCAGGCCCCTAGGCCTTAGGTAATTATGCAGATGTAAGCATCCTGTGTCCTATTCTCATTCCCAGGGGATCTCATGGTCACTAATTTGTCTTACAGAAAGACTGATCAGAAAGCTGAGTTTTGGATTCTATTAGAGGTTTTACTATCCTACTTATTTAGTTTTTATGAGAGGTTTTCATTATCCCACTCAAGAAGAAGCTAATAGAGGGGAGCTGGGTAGTGCTGGAACCTTACTCTCATTGGGAATAGGTTAAAGAGGGAACAACTAAATTCAGAAAGAAATAAGAGAGCAAAAAGATAGGGTGGGGGAGAGGATAAGGGAAGGACTCTTAGAGGTAGGTTAAGGAATAGGAGGCCAAAGTAGTGAGTAGAAGTAAAGCAGAGGAGTGAGGAGGGATAAGGTAAATAGGGTGAAAAGAATAGTGAGGAAAAATAGGAAGGAGGAAAACACACTAGTAATTGTAACTTAGAATGTGAATGGGACGAATTTGCCCATATAATGGAAATGGAAAGCAGATTAAAAATTTGAATTCAACAATATGTTGTTTTCAGGAAACATTATAAAAAATGAGAAACACACACAAAGATAAAATAAAGTGCAGGAGGAGAATTTAGTATGTAAAAAAGCAGGGATAGTAATCATGATCTCAAAGTTAAAGCTAAAATTGATTTAATCAAAAATGAGAAACGAGAAACTACACTATGTGCCAGCAATATTATTTAATATTGTTGTAGACTATTTAAAATGCCTAGACAGCATAAAATACCTGCCAAAACAAACACAGAAACTATATAAACACAAACATAAAATGCTTTTTTATACAAATAAACTCAGATCTAAATAATTGAAGTAATATTTATTGTTCACGGGTAGGTAAAGCCAATATAATTTTTAAAATGACAATTTTACTTAACAATTTATTCAATGTAATCCCAATTAAATTACTAAAAATTTATTTTACTAAGTTAGAAAAAATAATAACAACATTTATTTGGAAGAACAAAATGTCAGGAACTTCAAAGAAACTGGGGAAAAGATGAAAAGGAGGTAGATTCATCGTATCGACTTTAAACTATATTATAAGATGAGAGCATTGTTGAAGTGCAAAAAGGAAAATTTTTTAATTATTTTAAAATTAAAATTTCTTGTATAAATAAAACCTATGCAGCCAAGAATAGAAAGAATGCAGAAATTTGGGGTGGGGAGGACTTTCATAGACAATCTCTTAGATAGGACATGATTGGATTGGAATATTTATATGGTGTAGGAAAGGATGAGCTGATTGATTCAGAAAAACATGGAAAGACTTTTATGAAGGAAGATGCTATCCACCTCCAGCAAAACATATGATAGCAAGAAATAAGGATAGTGTGGTCTTACATCTATGTATACAAACACACACACATACATACACATATATATTCATACATACATATATAGACCTACTCACTCAAAGATATACATACAAACCTATTCATACATATACCCACACATATGTACACTTACAAATACATATAATTAGATATCTATAATCATACTCATATATAGACATATATATTCATATGCAGCTATGTAAGAACATACTATACTTATTTGTCCTTTGTTTCTCTGAGAGCAGATAACCTCTTCCTTCATGAGTCTAAGTCTTTCCATATTTCCCTACACCACAGCATTATTCCAACCTTGTGCTGTCTAGTTGTTTTAAATAGTCCAACACAACATTGGTGAATATGACTGACACATAGTATAGTTTCCCTATTTTTCTCTTTTGATTAAATTTATTTTAGCCTTAACTTTGTCCAAGATCTTGATTACTATCCCTGATCCTTTTTCCCTAACAAATCGTACTCATGATCTATATTTTGCGTTTGTGCATATCTCTCATTTCCTATTTGTCTGACTCCTCTACTTTACTTCTACCTGCTACCTTCCCTCATATTACTTAACCTACCTCCCCCTCCAAGGATCTCTCCTTTATCCTCCCAGTCCCATAAATCTAAACACCCTTCTATCCTTTAACCTATTCCATCACTCTCCCCTTTAAAGATCCCTCCCCTATCCCCTCCCCCTCCCTATCCCGTATGCATTTTATTTCTTTCTGAATTTAGAAGACTTTTATAGTCTTCTAGATATCTGTGTATTGTTTCTTCTTGAACTCATTCCTAATGAAAGTAAATTTCCAGAACTACCAGCCCTCCTCCCCTATCTAATTCTGTGTCAATTCTTCCTGTTGCACCTCATATGTAAAAGATAATTACTCTTTTTACCTGTTCCTAAATGGTTTTACTTTTTTAAAATCATATTAGGTCTACCCCAATCTTTCTTATGAAATACTCAATTACTAATAACTATCTTAGACATATATTTTACATTTACTCATAAAAAGTAAGCAGTCTGTCCTTATTGAGTCCCTTGTAATTAGTCTTTGGTATGTACCTAATATTTCTCTTGGCTCTTGTGTGTCAAATTTTCTATTAACTTCAGAGTTAGTTTTTTTTAACAAAATCCTGAAAGTCTGAAAATTCATAAATGTCCTTTTTCCATTCAAGGTTATGTTTATCTTTGCTGGGTATGATATTTTTGGCCAGAACCCCAGTTCTTTTGCTCTTCAATATATAGTGTTCCAAGACCTGTGGTCTTTTAGTGTCACTGTTTCTAGATCTTGTGTAATTCTAATTGTGGCACTGCCATATTTAAATTGTTTTTTTTTTTTCTCATTGCTCATAATATTTTATTCTTGAGCTGGGGGTTTTCAGAATTTGACTATGATATTCCTGTGGGTTTTCCTCATAGGATCTCTTTCATATGGCAAACAGTGTATTTTTTTCTATTTCTACTCCACCCACCCCTTCTTCTAATGCTTTAGGACAATTTTCTTTAATTATTTCTTGTATTATTGTATCAAGATTCTTTTTTTTATCACAGCTTTCAGGTGGTCAAATTATTCTTACATTGCTCTTCTTGTTCTGTTCTTCAGATATGTTTTTTTTCTTTTGAGATGTTTCCTATTCTCTTCTATTTTTTCATTCTTTATATTTTATTTTATTATTTCTTGTTCTCTTATGACTTCACTGGCTTCCCCTTGACCAATTCTGATTTTCAAGGAATCATCTTCTTCCTTAAAATTCCAGATCTCCTTTTCTAATTGGTTGACTTTCTTTTCATAATCTTGTTTTTCTTGGATTGTTTTTCTTTTTTTTAGTTTTTCTTCAATCTCATTTTTATTTTTTAAGTTCTTCTATGAATTCTTTTTGGGCAGGTAACCATTTGACATTAATCTTTGGGGTAAAAGAAAGTTTCTTTGTTTCAGTATCCTCCTCTGAAGATGAACCCCAGTCTTCTCTATTCCCATAGTAATTTTCTATAGTTAAATTCTTTTATTTTGCCTGTGTATTTTTTTTATTTGTAGTGGCTTATTTTTTGTAGTCACCTCTAGCCCTGGGATATGGGGGATAGTGCCTCTGGCCTCAGATCCTCCTTCAGTTCTCTCCTCTGGCCTGGAACTGAGTCCAAGACCTCCAGAATCCAGTGAGTACCCATAGTCAGCAATCTCTCTCCCCACTGCTTCTACACTCACGAGGTATCCTAGTCTCTTCTTGCCCAGCCCATCTCTGCAGCATAGCTTGGTCTGGCATTCCTTGCCAGTGGAGGTTCCCTTGATCTTCTCAGCTCAGATACCCAATTCCCCTCACTGTCCTGGGGGTAAAAGTTCCTGTGGCTGGTGCCCAGGCTGCCTCCCAACCCAGCTAACCCCAGGACTGCCTGCTTTTTGTGTAAATGGAACTAGGCTGGAGGTTTTTACTCTTCACAGGGACCAAACCTCATCCTAGGATTTTTTTAGATCTTCTCTAGTTGTCCCAGAAGGACCACTGTTCTGCCCCTACTCTTGTTTATTTTTACCACTATTTCCCTGAGGTGCTATTTTATCTCATTTATGGCAGAAATCTGGAAAGTTTGGAATTTTCTGACCTACTCTGCCATCTTCCCAGAATCCTCTCACCTGGAAGACAACTTCTAAAGCCCATTCATACTTATCCAGGAGTTTAAAGGGTATCTGGCCAGGGGGTGCAAAAGATAAACTATTCTACCAGAGACCAGGAGCATTTCCCAAAAGCTGAACACAGAGGTTCTGATTTTTAGGTATGCCCCAGAGAACCTTTCCTAGATCTCTGAATTCTCTAGCATTCCTCAATTATTTCCATGTGTCCCTCTACTTTATGTAAATAAGGAAGAGATGTGGACTGTACATGTAGTGGGGTTCAGTACCTGTATTCATTGATTTACCAAGTCTACCTGTAGGGATTTCTCTAATGGAGCACTCCAGAGATCTGTCATTGGCACAGGACTGCTTAGCATGTTTAATAATAACTTGCATGAAAGCATAGATGGCATGCTTATCCGATATGCCAGTGTCAGAAGACTAGGAGCTAACACAATGAGTATCCAAAAAATCTTGTGTACTTAAAAGATGGACCAAGTCAAGTAAGATGAATTTTAATGTCTCTGATGACATGATCAGTGGTGGGGTGAGGGAAAGTATGATACTCTCTATAGGCTCTTTCCCTCCATTCCTAGTTGCCCTGTAGTTATAAGTGCAAGGATGTGGCTCCTCAAAACACTCTGAAAGCTTAACTTTCAAAGCAGTTGTTGGAATGGTGTAATGGAATCTCCTTCTCTGATATACAGATACATGTTTACATAGTATGTGCCAGGTATGATGCTAAACCCTTTTACAAATATGATTTCATTTGATCCTCACAGTAATCCTGAGAGGTAAATGTAATTGCATTTTACATTAAATTTTACAGTAGAAGGAACTGAGATAAACAGGAGTTAAGTGACTGGCTAGGGTCACACAGCTAGAAAGTGTCTGAGGCTGGATTTTTCCTGACTCCAAGCCAAGTGCTTTATCCTCTGCACCACTAGTTGCCTCTATATACAGGGGCCCAAAGATGTGTATAATTGTTTCAATCACAGTATATTTCATAATCTAATTTCATCCAACAACTCTTGAAGCACTTCATTCCTTGCACCTAGTTCACACCTTTGATTAAGCCATTGAATTAACAGTCTGTCTAGGAATTATTCACAACTATTTTACACATTTGATTCTGTATTGAGATTTTCTCATCTAGTAAAGATATAAAGGCATCTTGTTATTTACAGCAGCTGAAGCTGGGAGAGTTGTGAAATACCCCTCTTACATAAGCAACTTACAAAAAGGATCATTTCTTAATTTGATTAGATTCCTGTCTTCCATACTTGCAGAGGATACCTGGACATCGAGGAAGGACATTAAAAGGAAAGGAAAAATGCAAAAGGGAGATGTGATTATTGCAAAGGAATGACTACTCGCTTTATAATTTTGACCAGGTTCAATCTTATTATGGTTTCTCATATCTTATAAGGACAAATCTAAGTCTGTCTCCTAGTCACTCTGGTTTTGAAGTTAATTGTGAAATTTAGTCCTTTGTTATACTTTCAGTTTCTATATTGAGACACATTCTATTATCCCAAAGGAGATTAAGTGACATTCTTCAAGAGTAAGAACTTTTTTTATTCTTTCAGTAATTCATTTATTGAGGCATTTATTGGCCACCTATAAAGTTGAATTTTTCTTTTTTAAAGCCAGACCTATGACTTCATCATTGTGAGGAATTCCAGGTATGGAAATTTTCTCTACCAATGCAGATGGGCAACTGTTCTCTAAATCATAATATTAAAGAGTTAATTGTGGCACTGAGAGGTTACGTGACTTGGGCTTTGTCAAACAGCAGGTAAGATCAGACAAAACTTAAAGGCCTCCCTCACTCTGAGATTGGCCTTTTATCCATTACACTACCCTGACCCTTGCAATTTTACATAGAAATATTTAAAATGGGGCTAGAATTGCTAGGTCTTATCCATGCTAATTTTTAATAATTTTCCATAAGATTCTGTAGGAAAATTATTGTAAAGATCATACTACAATTTACTGCATGACTTTCTAAGAGCTCTATATCATAATATATCAGCATTTCAACAGACCTGTGACTTCATAAAAGTGGGGGAAGGTACCAATTCCACCAAAACAAGTCAAACTTGCCTTTTTTATGCTGGGCTGTTTTTAGCTCTATCTGTTATAAAACCTCACTAGAGGATCTGCCCAACATTCTGGAAGCCTTCCATTAGTTCTCTTGAGAGTCTATTAGTCCCAGAGCATCACTAATTCTTTTATCCCTCCCTTACCATATGCACAGTCCATTTCTTTTTCCAGCTATGATTCTTTTAATGATTTATTTTATGCCAAAAGTCACATCATTTTTACTGTTGCTAAGAAAAATCTATTGTTTTATTAAAACATCAAGGAAAACCAGATAAGAAAAGGTCAGATACTATCAATAAATAAAATGTAAAATTGTAAAAGTGGTTAGTTTTTTTATAAGTGTTGACTTGTATAGTTCAAAATCCTCTAGTACATTAAAGGACCTGTGATCTCAGAGAGGTGGGCAGTACTTCCAGTAGTACATATTACAGCCAATCTGCACTTTCTTTCCTTTGGGAATCTTACCCATGTCTTCACATAAGTCCTTTGTTGGGATTCATTCCATCATGCCAGATGCCTCCTTAAAATTACAAGATTAATAATATTCCTAAACCACATGACTGACCACATTACTCCCCTACTCACTGTTTCATTGCCTCTATTGCTTCTAAAATGAAATAAAAACTCCTCTAGCTCACATTTAAAGTTCTTGACAATCTGATTCTAACCTCTTTACATACTGATCACACACTCTACATTCTGTAACAACTGGGCTAATTACTGTAATCCATATAGAACACTTAATCTCCCACCACCATGCCTTTGTATAGGTGGAAGAAACATGCAAACAATGGACTTGTATTAGTGTTAAAAAGATATTTGTTTTAAGGAAAAGCTTGAAATAATTGGAAGCACTGTACAATTTTTCAAGTACAATCCATAGTCCACCTTCTTCTGTCTATTCAGATCTGGGCTAGGTTTGTATATCACCTGCAACATCTGTCCAAACTGCCCTTCTTTCTGCATGTTATTCTGGACAATGGATATTCTTCATCCAGTTAGTTTTGTGTGGGTGAATGTTTAGGCTGAAGTTTTTTGAATGACTGTGTAGATCTCATATTTAAGTGGCTCTGCCATGTTCTTGCCCTTGATGAGATATCTGTACAATGTCATTTGCAAACAGGATCATCTGAAGTACCTCACCCTCTGTAGGAACCTTTCTTCCGTTTGGTCTTTCTGTGCCAGTGGACATGCTTCAGATCACTAGCATGCACTTATACTATACTGGGCATGTTTTTTCCTGATGTATGCCTCTCTTAGTGCATGCCTCACATAAACAGGAGGTCTTCTAAGCAAAGTTAGCAAAGATGATTACATCTACCAAGGGAAAAAAAATCTGTGAAAATTATAATAAATTCTCCATAACAATTCAATAGGTTCCTAATAGAGTAAGTAACATTACTTAATGCATGTTTGCTGAATGAATGAATGTTTCTGTCTCATGAAGTACTTTTATTTTTTGTCATAGTTTTCTTTTTATGAAGTACTTTTATGAAGTAGCTTTTGAAAAAACAAATGAGAGAGGTGATTATTAAAATTATAATCATAATTAAATTAAAATAGAATTATTAAACCACTTCATTCCCTCCATGCCCAAGCAGATTCAAGATTATGTAAATTTGCATTAATTAGGGAATAGGAATAGAGACTGGACCTGGGATTTCATTGGCATAGAACATGCCTAAGTAAGGAAACTCCTTCCAGCTATGCAGCTTAGTATCTTTACTATACGTTATAGTCTTAGACAGCTGCTTAAAGCAATGAGATGCCCATAGTGACACAGACAATATGCGCCAGAAGCAGAGCCTGAACCAAGCTTTTCTTAGCTTCAAGGACAGTACTTTGTCCACTCTCCATGTTGCCTCTCCTCAATGAATCTCAACATACTCTCATCATGGGGCCCAATTGATTTATCATGCAAAATCAACTACCCTTACAATGCCATCTGTGATTTCCAGGAAGGTAGCTATTTGGTGATCCACTTAAGTGGTGAATTTTCACAAGCACTGCATCCATCTTCATAAATTACAGTGGGTCTTATGACCCTGAATTGTCTTTGGATACTGGAAAGTTTCAATGTTCACACATACCATTCAATGACGGATACCTACACAGCCCCAAGTAGACCTTAATATACAACTTTGAGGGACAGCTATTCACATGCTGAAGAATTAAGCTTAAAGTCACTGAGTCCAGTAGTTTAGGAAAAGCCACAGCTATTATTATTGAGACTTGAAGCCATGGAACTAAATGATGTGATTGGCGGGGGCAGGCACAGAGAATAAGGAAAGGAGAGAGCTAAGAACAGAAAACACAGAGCTTAAGGTTGGCAAAAAGGATGGGTCAGTGAATGAGACCAAAAAAAGATCATTAAAGAGAAAGAAACAGAAAACTGTCTGTAGTGTCATAGCAGCTAAAGGAAGAGATAGTATTAAAAAGAGAGATTACAAGGGCCAAATATTGCAGAGAGGTCAATAAAGATGAAGCCTGAAAGAGGGACAATGGATTTGGTCATTAGCAAGTCATTATTACCTTTGAGAGAAGAGTTTCAGCAGAGGGCTTTGTATGAAAGATGAATCAGGAGAGAGTGAACGGTAAGAAAGTGAAAACATCCAGTATAAAGAATTTCATTGAGAAAATTAGTACAAAGGGGAGGAGAGAAATGTGACACTAGGCAAATATGCAGAAAAGTCAAAAGAAGTGTAATTAAGAATAGAGGAGAACTGAGCATATTTGTGGGTAGGTAGGAAGGAATTGGGGGGGAGAGAGAGGTTTCAGACGCTGATAGTGGAAGAGTGATTACTAAAAACAAGTTTCTACAGAAGGCAGGAGGGGATGTAATTCAAAACAATTCAATTCAACAAACATTTGTTAAACCAGAAACATAGCCACATATAGAAGTATCTCTTCCTTTGAGACAATGGGTAAAGAGGAGACAATGAATCATGGTGCACAGAAGTTTAAAGGAGGAGAAAGAGAGGAACTGAGAGAGATATTGTTAGCCTCATTTTCAAGGCAGAAGACTATGTTATCTGCTGTATGTGTGAGGTGTCTGGTAGTAGCTGAAGGGTCAGAGAGGGAATAAAAGGTTTAGAATCATCACTGGGGAATGAAGCTTTTGAGTCAATGGAGCAACAGGGAGGACTATTTTTAAAACAGTCAATGGTTACTGTTTCCTTAGTCAGACTTGACAATCCTATCTGTCTGCAAAGTTCGACTCTCCAATTCATCAAACCCCTCCCTTTTTCCCCACCTCAAGATTAGAATGTAGTAGCAGTAGAAAGTTCACAGCATTGATACATTGGTTAGAAGATAAAGCCATGGGATGGGCCTACAGCTTAATAGGTGTTAATTGCCTACAGATGTGCCCAAGTACAAAATGAAAGAAGTGTCAACTTAGTGGGCAAGAAAGCATTTCAAAAGCTGAGAGCTATTATCTGAGGAAATAATTGTAGTCACCATGGTTATTACCAATCACCAAATACCTAAAAGGTTTTTCATGTGAGACCTGGTAAAGTCACAAGTAAATGAAGACTTTATGGCAAGTATAAAAGTAATAAATGCAAGGTGGAGAAGGCATTGTGATCAGAGATTCTTATTATATTTCTAAAATATGTAAAATAGGAGCATCAAAGAATCATGTGCTCTCCCAGCTGCTTACTAGATAGCTGAAAAGTTGTCAAAATAATAACATATTCAATGACTACAATCATGTAAGTTGAAAAAGCATTCTGCAGTTGTAATATCACTGGCCCTGGGAAGAGAAAAGGCATACAATTCTTTCTTTCCCTTAGAGAGGTGGGGAACTATGGGTATAGAATGTTGTCAGATGTGTCAATTGGTTTTGTTTTACTTTGTCTGTTACAAGGGAAGGCCAGTGGGTTGAGGGTGGAGGACATTCTGCATCCAGAAATTACTATGATATAAAATAAAAAAAACATCAATAACATTTTAAATTTTAAAATGAAATAAAATACACTGTTTCAAATCTGTACTAGGATTATTTCAACCTAGAAGACTTGATATCCATAAGGGTATGATGAATACATTCTATTTTCTTTCTACAGTGAGTGAAATCACATAACAAGTATTCACTAAGTAACTTCTATGGATTTTTTTCTATCCCTCAGAATTATATTTCAGCGTCATTATTATTCCTATTGGAACTCCCATGAAGGGCCTACTATAATACCTCATGAGGGGCAACTGATAACACCAGTTCTCCATGCCTATGTTAGTAGAGTAGAAGAAGGTTCTATCAAACTATAACATGTTCAAGTATGGACTGGTAACAAGATCTATATCTCTTCCCCAAGAAAGGACTGGATTAGATAGTTGGCCAATTGGGCCACAGCTGGCTAAAACTTTATGCCAGAGATACTCTTAAAGACTACCTATAAAATTGATTTGACTTGTGGAGGGAATACTCACACCAGTGAAGTAAAAAACCCTTCAACTACTAAGTTAAATCAATTAGACATCATGTATAGATATGTTTGTACTCTCTCTTTCACCATGATTGATTTGTCTCTGAGAGATGGAATAGTAGAATTTTATATTAGAGCCATCTGTATAGAGCCAGTGGGGCTCCCAAACATCCACCCAGAGTGTCATCTGGCCAAATCACATGAATACTCTTCCAATGAATGAGCTCCCCAAAGCAAAGTGCTAACCTCAGAGCATATATCTACTTCTTCAGGGTCAGAGGACATCACAACCATGCGACTCAAACTCATGTGATTTAGGCTTTCTTGTGACTTAAGCAGGTCATCAAAGACTCATTATTCAATCAAAGGCAAGGTTCAATCAAAGGCACTTGATTGCCTGAGTGCTGAGAAGCACTCTCAAAATAAAAAACAGTGAAAAGTCCCACTTTGCTTGCCATTACACTGAGTGACAGTGGAGCACAATCCAACATAGGCTACACCAGCACAGACCCAGACCCAGCAAGCCAGGAGCAGGCCTTGGGAACCACTGAATCAGTAGGAGCAGCAGCTGCTTCCAGAGCTCTCATCCTCCAGATTGTAAGGAGGTCAAACAACTGGTCAGAAGATTACAGGGGTCTCTTTGCTAGCACTGAGGCAGGATTCTGTTGTTTTGCCCAGACTCAGAACTGGATCATAGACCTGGGTGGTAGTCCCAGGGTGAGGAGGAACACTAGCAAACCCTAGCTTGCTGCCACAGTGGAGCAGGGATGCTCATTATAGTTCCAGGGCAGAAAAGAGTGCTTCTGGACATTCACAGACCAGAGCACAGCCAAGGAGAGTAGGAAATACACCTCTGCTTAGATCATACTACCTTGGAAGAACTAAAAACTTACAGGTCCCTAGAAGTATCTCTGAAAACAGCTACACAAAATACCTGAAACTTGGGACAGGGTGCATGCCACCCTGGAAACAGAGCCACCTTTTAACAGAGAGTTAAAAGTCAAGAAACACATTGGGAAAATGAGCAAACAACAGAAAAAATTCTGACCGTAGGAAGTTTCAATGGTGACAAGAAAAATCAAAACACACACTAAGAAAAAGATAACAAAGTCAAAGCTCCTACATCCAAAGCCTCCAAGAAAAGTATGAATCAGTCTCAGGACATGGAAGAACTCAAAAGGATTGTGTAAATCAAGTAAGAGAAGCAGAAGAAAAATTGGGAAGAGAAATAAGAGTGATGTGAGAAAATCATGAAAAATGAGTTGACAGCTTGGTAAAGGAGACTCAAAAAATACTGAAGAAAATAACACCTTAAAAACAGACTAGGCCAAATGGTAAAAGATGACCAAAAAAGTCAAAAAGAAGAATGTCTTAAAAAGTAAAATTAACCAAAGGGAAAAGGAAGCACAATAATTCACTGAAGAAAAAAATTCCTCAAAAACTAGAACTGGTCAAATGAAAAGGAGGTGCAAAAGCTTGCTAAAGAAAATAATTCCTTAAAAATTAGAATACAGCAAATGAAAGCTAATGACTTTATGAGAAATCAAAAACAACAAAGAAAACCCAAAAGAATGAAAAAATAGAACACAATAAAAAATATCTCATTGGAACAACAATTGAACTAGAAAATGGATCCAGAAGAACTAATCTAGAAATTATTGGACTACCTGAAAGACATGATTGAAACAAAGAACTAGACATCATCTTTCAAGAAACTATCAAGGAAAACTGCCCTCATATTCTAGAACCAGAGAGTAAAATAGCCATTGAAAGAATCTACTATTCACCTCCTGAAAAAGATCCCAAAATGAAAACTGCCTGGAATATTATAGCCAAATTCCAGAGTTCCAAGTTCAAGGAGAAAATATGGAAAGCAGTCAAAAAGACACAACTCAAGTATCATGGAGCCATAGTCAAGATAACACAGAATTTCACAGGTTCTACATTAAAGGATTGGAGGGCTTAGAATGTGATGCTAAGGAGGGCTAAGGAGCTAGGATTACAACCAAGAATCACCTGAACAGGAAAAGTGAGCATAATTCTTCAGGGAAAATTAATATTTGATGAGATAGAGGACTTTCAATCATTTTTGATGAAGTTTCAGAAAAGAGCTCAATAGAAAATTTGGTTTTCAAATACAAGACTTGAGAAAAGCACAAAAAAGGTTAACAGAAAAAGGAAATCAAAAGGGACTTAATAATGTTAAACTATTTCGACATGGGAAAATGATACTTGTAAATCATAAGACTCATTATTAGGGTAGTTAGAAGGAGTATATAACAAGAGAGGGCATAGGTGTGAGTTGAATATGAAGGGATGATATCTAAAAAAATTAAGGGGTGGGTGAGGGATGCACTGGGTGAAAGGTAAAGGGAGAAGTAGAATGGGGAAAATTATCTTACATGAAAAATATAAGAAAAAGCTTTTATAGAGAAGTGGAAGATGGAGGAGTTAAGGAGAGTAAGTGAAGCTTAGTCTCATCAGAATTGGCTCAAAGATGGAACAACAAACACTCTTAATTGGGTATTGAAATCTATCTTACCCTACCCTGTAAAGTAGGAGGGGAAGGGGATAAGAGAAAAATGGTAGAGGTGATAGAAGGAAGAGTAGATTAGGGGAGGTGTAGTCAGAAACAAAACACTTTTGAGGAGGGATGGGATGAAAGAAGAGAATAGAAGAAATGGGGGAATACAGTTAGCAATAGTAACTGTAAAAAAGAGTTGAAGAACTTTTCTCTAAAAAAGGCCTCATTTCTCAAATGTATAGAGTACCAAGTCGAATTTATATAAATAAGAGCCATTCCCCAATTTATAAATGATCAAAAGATAAGAACAGTTTTCAGATGAAGTAATCAAAGCTATCTATAGCCAAATGAAAAAAAAGTTCCAACTCACTATTAACTAGAGAAATACAAATTAAACAATTCTAATGTACTACCTCATACCTATCATATTGGCTTATAGGACAGAAAAAGAAAATGGAAAATGTTGTAGGGGATGTAGAAAAATGAAGTATGAATGCACTGTTAGTGGAGTTGTGAACTGATTCAACCATTCTGTAGGTTATTTTGGAATTGTGCCCAAAGGGCTATAAAACCCTGCATAGCCTTTAAATTAGCCATTACTAGGTCTGTATTCAAAAAAAAAACATAAAAAACAAAAAGGTAAAGGACCTATATGTACAAAAATATTTATATTAGCTCTTTTCTGGTGTCAAAGAATTGGAAATTGTGGAAATGCCCATCAATTGGAGAATAGCTGAAAAATTGTTGTATATGATCATGATAGAATACTGTTGTTCTATAAGAAATGATGAGCAGGATGCTCTCAGAAAAACTTCCATGAGCTGATGTATAGTAAAATTTACTGTGCAAAAAGTAACAGCAATACGGTCAGATGATCTGCTATGAACAACTTAGCTATTCTCAGCAATACAATGATCCAAGACAACTCTGAAGGACTTATGTTGAAAAATGTTATCTATTTCCAGAGAAAGAACTGACAATGTCTGAATACAGATTAAAGCATACTTTTTTTTTACTTTATTTTTCTTGAGTTGTTTTGTCTCTGTTTTCTTTCACAACATTACTAATATGGAAATGTTTTGCATGACTATACATGTATAACATATAAAATTATTTGCCTTCTCAATGGAGGGGTAGAGAAAAGGAAGAGAATTTGGAACTCACAATTTTAAAAACAAACATTAAAGATCGTTTTTATGTTTAATCGCGAAAAAATAAAATACTAAATATTTTTTTAATAAAAGAAAGAAACTATTGAGCCATTTATCTGTTATATGACTCCTGATAGGGACTACAAGACCTGAATAATTCTGACATTAAGCAATAGTTCCAGTTTTTCGGTTATAGAAAATCATCTTCCTTTTCATTTTTTTAAAATAATGGAAACCTATTCATTAATTCTAAATGACTTGTCCACTTGACCTATTAGTATTATACTCCAAGTACTTTGAAACAGTAGATGTATTAGCTAGATAATGAAGAAGATCAGTTGGTACTTATTAACATTAAAATCTCATTTAGGTCTCCTGGTCCCCTTGAGGACAGTTTGAATACTCACAGTACACTGAGGATATTGTTTTCAAGTAGTGGTACTGAAAATTGGAACATTTTCACTTCCCCTCTGGAAAGATACTGATGATCCTAATAACCCTTTTACAAAATGGTATTTGACAAGTTCTGGTAAGTAAACTTTTAGGAAAATTACAGAAATGGTTTTGACCTAAGTTACTAACAATGTTTGAAAAAGTGTCACAATACATGGAGCTAATTCAAACATCTGAGATGCAATGCAAACTCACTCAGTAGAAGAAAAACTTATTGGAAAGAATCATTTGATTGCTAGTATCTACTTTTGGTGAATTTTAGAATTAGCTGGGAATATCTGGGGTGAATGAGAGAAGATTGTCAGCTTGGTATACATTCCTGTTTTGGTAGTGAATATGAAATTTGGAGTCAAAGAATTTGGGTTCAAATCTCAGCTCTGCCATTTATAACTCCAAAGATGCTTATCACAAGAGAAACTGCAAAGTGAGAGGAGGGAGGTGAAGCCAAGTGGTGGAGTAAAGGGTTGAGAACAACTGGTCAGGAGATTACAGGGGTCTTCTTACTATCCCTGAGGCAGGACTCTGTTGCTTTGTCCATACTTGGATGTAGGTCTCAGCATTGCATGGCATTCTCAGGGCAAGGAGGAGCACTGGGATAGCAGAGGCACAGTTCTAGGGCAGAAAAGAGTGCTTATGGTTGCTCATGACAAGAGCACAGCCCAGGAGAATATTAAACTTAGATCATACCACCTTGAAAGAAATGAAAACTTAAAAGTCCCTCGAAGTGTCTCTAAAAACAGCTTCATTAAACCCCTAAAACTTGAGACAGTGCACCTTCTATGCTGGAAGCAAAGCCCTACATTAACAAGAAGTTAAAAGTCAAGTAATAGGCTGGGGAAAGAAGCAAAAAATGGGAAAAAAAACTGACAATAAAAATTACTATTGGGACAATGAAGATCAAAACACACACTCATAAGATGACAAAGTCAAAGTTCCTACATCCAAAGCCTCCCATAAAAATATGAATTAGTCTCTAGACATGGAAGAACTCAAAAATGTTTTTGAAAATCAAATAAGAGAGGCAGAAGAAAAATTGGGAAGAAAAATGAGAGTGATGCAAGAAAATCATGAAAAATGGGTCAGCAGCTTGGTAAAGAAGACTCAAAAAATACTGAAGAAAATAACATCTTAAAAATAGATTAGGTCAAATGGAAAAAGGAGTCCAAAAAGCCAATGAGGAGATGAATGCCTTAAAAAGCAGAATTGGTCAAATTAAAAAGTAGGTCCAAAAGCTCATCGAAGAAAGTAATTCCTTAAAAATTATAATGGAGCAAATGGAAGATAAAGACTTAATGGGAAATCAAAAAACAATTAAAAAATAAAAAGAATGAAAAAATGGAAGACAATGTGAACTATGTCACTGGAAAAACTGACCTGGAAAATAGATCCAGGAGAGATAATCTAGAAATTATTGGACTACCTGAAAGACATGATTGAAACAAAGAGCTAGACACCATCTTTCAAGAAATTGTCAAGGAAAACTGCTCTCATATCCTAGAACCAGACGGTAAAATAGTCATTGAAAGAATCCACTAATCACCTCCTGAAAAAGATCCCAAAATGAAAACTGCCAGGAATATTATAGCCAAATTCCAGAGTTACAAGGTCATGAGATAGAGGACTTCCAATTATTATTGATGAAAAGAACAGAGCTGAATAGAAAAAAAAACTTCAAATGCAAGATTCAAGACAAACATAAAAAGGTAAACAAAAAAAAGAAATCGTAAGGTATTTAATAAGGTTAAACTATTTACATTGCTGCATGGGAAGATGATCTTTGTAACTCATAAGATCTTTCTCATTATCAGGGTAGCTAGAAGGAGTATATAAAGAGGGAAGAGGCATAAGTTGAATATGAATATCTAAAAACTAAGGAGTGAGAGAGGGGTGTATTAGGAGAAATAGAGAAAGGTATGTAACAACAATGCTGCTAGCAGCTGCTGTGGAGGTGTAAGACCAACAACACTAGCACACAGGAGGGCTACTGGTACAGGTTCTTTGATCTGCTTTTCTAAGGAAAGCAACTTTAAGGGGTTTACAATCTTACTTTAATTAAACATACACTATCATTCACTTAGTTCAGTGGAAAAAAGTCAGCACCCTGAACTTCAGAGAAAACACAAACAGAAATTACAAGCAGAAATTATGTAAACAGAGCAAATAAAAAAAATCAGCAGACAGGGATTCTGTTTATCCATAGCAATACATACATAGTTACCAGAGAGAGAAGCACCAACATCTGGATTTTTAAAGCCAGGGGGCAGGGTGGGCTCTCTAACAGCCACCCAGAGTCTTGTCTGGTCAAATCACATGAACATACTTCCAGTGCGTGAGCCCCCAAGGCAAAATGCTAACCTTTTCTTCAGGGTCAGAGGGCATTAAGTCAAACTTATGTGACTTATGCTTTCTTGTGACTTAAGAAGGTCATCAAAGACTTGATTCAATCAAAGACTCTTGATTCAAACAAAGGCAAGATTCAATCAAAGGCACTTGATTTCCTGAGTGCTGAGAACCACTTCAAAAGAAAAAACAGCAAAAATTCCCATCCTGCTTGCCATCACAAAGTAGAATGGGGTAAATTATTTCTCATAAAAGAGGCAAGAAAAAATTTTGTTGTGGAGGGGAAGAAGAGAGAGGTGAGAGGGAGTGAATGAACCTTACTCTCATAAAAACTGGCTCAAAGAGGGAATAACATACACACTCAATTGGTTATAGAAATCTATCTCACCCTACAGGAAAGTAGGAAAGGAAGAGATTAAGAGAAGGGGGGTGATATAAGGGAGGGCAGGTTGGTGGAGGGAGTAGTAAGAAACATTTCTTATAGCACAATAATATTCCATTATACTCTTATACCACAACTTGTTCAGCCATTCCCCAATTGAAGGGCCTCACCTCAGTTTCCAATTCTTGGCCACCAAAAAAGAGCTACTATAAATATTTTTGTACATGTGGGTCCTTTTCCTCTAATCAATAGCAATTTAGAGCATTTCTTCATAGATAGCTTTAATTTCTTCATCTAAGAACTACCTGTTCATATCCTTTGAACATTTATCAATTGTGGAATGACTTGTATTCTTGTAAATTTGACTCAGTTTTCTATGTATTTTAGAAATGATGCCTTTATAGGAAACACCAGTTGTAAAAATTATTTCCCAGCTTTCTGCTTCCCTTCTAATCTTGGTTGCATTGGCTTTGCTTATGCAAAAACTTTTTAATTTAGTATAATAAAAATTATTCGTTTTGCATTTTATAATGTTCTCTATCTCTGGTTTGTTCATAAATTTTTCCATTCTCCATAGATCTAACAGGGAAACTATTCCTTACTCTCCAAGTTTGCTTATACTCTCACCCTTTGTGTCTAAATCATATACCCATTTTGACCTTATCTTGGTATATAATGTAAAATGTTGGTCTATGCCTAGTTTCTGCCATACTATTTTCCAGTTTTTCTAACAGTTTTTGTTAAATAATGAGTTCTTATCCCAAAAGCTGGAGTCTTTGGGTTTATCAAACAGTAGATTACTATAGTCATTGACCACTGTGTCTTGTGTACCTAACCTATTCCACTGATCCACTACTCTTTTTCTTAGCCAGAATCAAGTAGTTTTGATGATTGCTGCTTTATAATACGGTTTTGATCAGGTACAGCTAGGCCACCTTTCCTTGAATTTCTTTTCATTAATTCCCTCAATATCCTGGACCTTTTGTTCTCCCAGATGAATTTTGTTATTACTTTTTCTAGCTCTATAAAAATTTTTGGTAGTTTAATTGGTATGGCACTAAATAAGTAAATTAGTTTAGGCAGAATTGTCATTTTATCATATTAGCATGGCCTACCCATAAGCAATTGATATTTTTCCAATTACTTAGATCTGACTTTATTGATGTGAAAAGTGTTTTGTAATTGTGGTCATATAGTTCCTGGGTTTGCCATAGCAAGTAGACTCCCAAATATTTTATGTTGTCTACGGTTATTTTAAATGGAATTTCTCTTTCTATCTCTTGCTGCTGGGCATTGTTAGTAATATATAGGAATGACAATGATTTATGTGGGTTTATTTATATTCTACAACTTTGCTAAAGTTGTTAATTATTTCAAGTAGGTTTTTAGTTGGTTCTTTAGGATTCTCTAACTGTACCATCATATTATCTGCAAAGAGAGGTAGCTTTGCTTCTTCATTGCCCATCCTAATTACTTGAATTTCTTTTTCTTCTCATAGCTAAAGCTAACATTTCTAGTACAATATTGAATAACAGTGGTGATAATGGGCATCCTTGTTTCACTCCTGATGTTATTGGAAATTCTTCTAGCTTATTCCCATTACATATAATACTTGCTAATGGTTTTAGATAGATGCTACTTATCATTTTAAGGAAAATTCCATTAATTCCTATGCTCTATCATGTTCTAAATGGGGACAGGTGCTGTATTTTGTCAAAAAATTTTTCCATATCTGTTGAGATAATCATATGATTTCTGTTAGGTTTGTTATTAATATGATCAATTATGCTGATAGTTTTCCTAATATTGAACCAGCCCTGTATAAATCCCACCTGGTCAATGTATATTATCTTCATGATAAGTTGCTGTAATCTCTTTGCTAATATTTTATTTAAAAATTTTTTCATCTATATTAATTAGGGAAATTGGCCAATACTTTTCTTTCTCTGTTTTGGCTGTTCCTGGTTTAGGTATCAGAAACATATTTGTATCATAGAAAGAATTTGTTGGAATTCCTTCCTTACCTATTTTTCCAAATAATTTCCATAGTATTGGAATTAATTGTTCTTTAAATGTTCGGTAGAATTCACTTGTAAATCCATCTAGCCCTGGAGATTTTTTTCTTAGGGGGTTCATTGATGGCTTGTTCAATATCGTTTTCTAAAATAAGATTATTTAAGTATTTTATTTCCTCCTCTGTTAATCTGGGCAATTGATTTTTTGTAAATATTCATCCATTTCACTAAGATTATCAGATTTATTGTCATACAGTTAGACAAAATAACTCCTAATTATTGTTTTAATTTCCTTTTCATTGGTGGTGAATTCACCTTTTTCATTTTTGATACCAGTAATTTGGTTTTCTTCTTTCTTTTGCTTAATCAAATTAACCAAAAGTTTATCTATTTTATTGGTTTTTTCCCATAAAACCAGCTCTTAGTTTTATTTACCAAATATTTATTTATTTTCACTATTTATTTAATTGACCATTTATTAATAAATTATTTTTATTTATTTATTAGTTCAATAGTTTTCTTAATTTCAATTTTATTAATCTCACCTTTGATTTTCAGAATTTCTAACTTGGTATTTAATTAGGGATTTTTAATTTGTTCATTTTCTAGCTTTTTTAGTTACATGCCTAATTCATTGGTCTCCTCTTTATTTTATTCATGTAAGCATTTAGAGGTATAAAACTTCCCCTAAGAATTGCTTTGGCTGTGTCCCATAAATTTTGGTATGTTGTCTCATTATTGCCATTCTCTTGGATGAAGTTATTGTTTCTGTGATTTGTTGTTCAACCACCTCATTCTTTAGGATTAGATTATTGTTTCCAATTAATCTTAAATTTATTTTTCCATGGCCCTACTTTACACATAATCTTTATTGCATCATGATCTAAAAAGGATGTATTTAATATTTCTTCCTTTCTGCTTTTGATTTAGAGGGTTTTATGCCCTAATATATGGTCAATTTTTGTGTAGATGCCATGTACCATTGAGAAAAAGGTATATTCCTTTCTATTCCCATTAAATTTTCTCCAGAGGTCTACCACATTTAACTTTTCTAAAATTCCATTTACCTCTTTAAATTCTTTCTTGTTAATTTTGTGGTTAGATTTATCTAGTTTTGAGAGTGGAAGGTTGAGGTCACCCACTAATATAGTTTTCCTCTCCATTTCTTCCTGTAACTCACTTAACTTCTCCAAAAATTTGGATGCTGTACCATATATGGTAAAGCACATGCTTGGTGCATGTATGTTTATTATTGACATTACTTCATTGTCTATGGTACCTTTAGCAGGATATAGTTTCCTTCCTTATCTCTTTTAATGAGATCCATTTTGGCTTTTGCTTTGTCTGAAATCAGAATCACTATCCCTGCCTTTTTTTTTTAACTTCAGCTGAAGCATAATATATTTTGCTCTGGCCTTTTACCTTTAGTATGTGTGCATCCCTCTGCTTCAAATGTGTTTCTTGTAAACAACATATTGTAGGGTTATGGTGTTTAATCCATTCTGCTATCTGCTTCATTTTTATGCAAGAATTTGTCCCATTCACATTTGCAGTTTGATTCCTGTATATTTCTTTCCATCCTATTTCCCCCCATTTATGCTTTTCTCTCTCCTTTTCCCTTTCCTCCTCAAGTGTTTTGCTTCTGACCACTACCTCCCTCAATCTTCCCTCCCTTCTATCAGCCCCTCTCCCTTTTCTTTTCCCTTTCCCTTGCTACTTCTCTCCTTCCTTCTTTCTACTCCCTCCCTTGTCTTTTCCCTTTCCCCTACTTCCTTTAGGGTAAAATAGATTTCTGTACCCAAGTGATTGTGTATATTATTCCCTCTTTGAGCCAACTCCAATGAGAGTAAGTTCAAACAAATCTCACCTCCCTCCCTTCTTTCCCTCTGCTGTAACAGGTCTTTTTGCCTTTTTATGTAATGTAATTTACCATTTTCTGTCTCCTCCTTTCCTCTTCTCCCAGCACAATTCTTTTTTTAACCTCAATTATTTTTTTATCATCACATCAAAGTCAACTTAGACCTATACCCTCTGACTATTTATACTCCTTCTAAATGTCATAGTGAAAATGCAGTTCTCCAGAGTTACAACTATCATCTTCCCACATAGGGATGTAAACAGTTCACCCTTACTGAATGACATGTTTTGTTTTTCCTTTCATGTTTACCTTTTTATGCTTCTCTTGAGTGTTGTATTTGAAGATCAAATTTTCTGTTCCTCTCTGGTCTTTTCATAAGAAGGTTTGGGAGTCCCCTATTTCATTGAATGTCCATCTCCTCTTCTGAAAGATTATGCTCAGTTTTGCTGGTAGTTGATCCTTCATTGTAATCCAAGCTCCTTTGCCTTCCAGAGTATCACATTCCAAGCCCTTCAATCCTTTAATATAGAAGCTGCTAAGTCCTGCATAATACTGACTGTGGTTCCATGATATTAAAATTATTTCTTTCTGGCTGCTTTCAGTATTTTCTCCCTGACTTGATAATTGTAGAATTTTACTACAATATTCCTTGAAGTTTTCATATTGGGATCTTTTTCAGGATATGATCAGTGAATTCTTTCAATGACTATTTTACCTTCTGGTTCTGGTTCTATCAGGGCAATTTTCCTCGATAATTTCTTAAAAGATGCTGTATAGACTCTTTTTTGAATCATGGCTTTCAGGTAGACCAGTAATTCTTAAATTATCTCCTCTGTATCTAGCAATAGTGACTTACTATTTACTCCACCATCTTGGCTCACAGAAACTGCATAAACATTAATGCTGCAAAGTTACTAAAGGAAGCAGTCAAGTGGAAAAAATTCATTGTATCAAATTTCTCAAACAAGGGTTCATTAACCAAGATAAAGGTATAGACAACTGACAGATACATTTATAAATATATATTGTATATGTGGAAATATAAATGTAGCATATATATGTATTGTGTGTGTCTGTGCATATATATACATATATATATGCATATATATATATACATATATATATATATATATATATAAAAGACAAAAAGATATCCTCAATAGATACGTGGTCAAAGGATACGAACAAATGACTCTCAAAACAACTGTAAACTATAAAAAACTAAATGAAAGTACGTTCTAGATGACTAATAATAAAAGAAAAGTGAATCAAAACACTACTGAATGGAATAGTCAATATTGGAGGGGATATTAAAAGATAGGCACCTTACAAATTGTTGATGGAGCTCTGATTCCATTTTGGAAAGAAATTTGGAATTATACAAATAAAGTCACTAAAATTTCCAGAATCTTTGACCCAAGGATTCCACAACTAGGTTTATACCTCAATGAGGTCATTGTTAAGTAAGACTCTATCTACACCAAAATGTTTACAGCAAGACTATAGCAAAGAATTGGGAAGAATGTAGAAGTTTGTTGATCAGGAAATGACTAAATAAAATGTGGTAACAATTTAATAGAATATCGTTGTGCCATAAGAAATGACAAATATGATGAATTTAAAGAAACATAGAAAGGCTTGCATGAACCAATGCCAAGTCAATTAAGCAGAGCCAAGAAAACAATATTCACAATAACCACAACAATGTAAATGGAAAGAATATTAAGTACAAAACAATTAAGAGTGAATGCTGCAAAATTACAAAGAACAAGCATGGCCCCAACAAAGATACATGAGAAGACATACCTACTCTAATTCTTTGCCTATGTAGGAAGTACAGGATGGTGGAACATGGTACTTGTTTTCTAATTTTTTTATATACTGATTGCTTTTTGCTAATTCTCTTTTTTTCTTTTGTTCTCTTTTTTGTTTAAAAAGATTATTTGTTCTATGGGATGGTGTCCTGGGACCTGTGAGAGGCAGGCAAATTGGGAGTAATTTTGGTGATTTACAAACAAAATATATCAATAAAAATTTTATTTTTAAAAATAAAGAAAATATGGGCATCTTTAGCTTGGAGTAAAGAAGACTTAATTGGGGGTGAGCATGGTAGGATAGATATCTTCAAGGATTCAAAATGTTGTCATGTTGAAGAGGGATACTTTTCTGTGTGACTATATAGAACAGAATTATATGTGGAGTCAACAGAAATTGCAGAGACACAGATTTGAGCTTGAGGGGAGAAAATTCCTAAAAGTTATAATTCTCCAAAATTAGAATTGGCTGTTTAAGGAAATAGTGGGTTCACTCTCACCAGATGCAAAGCCTACATGACCTCATGTTCAAAGGCTTCTATTAGAGGCTTTCTGGGGTCCCTTCCAATTCTGACATTCATGATTTTTTAATTCTAGCAAACTATTGTATTGGCTGCCCCATGACAAATGTAATAGACAACTCTATTTCACTTGAGAAGCCAAAGTAATCTTAGGACAGGCTCTGAGGCTTGCTTAACCATGCCAGAATCTATTATTCAGCATCAGTGTTTTTAATAGTCTGTCAAAATAATATCTTCAATGATTAATCAGGAGATAGAAACTTTGTCACTTTATGACATCTTAAATTAGGCCTTTAAAATATTCCTGATCTTATTTTCCAACTGCAATGAAATTTTCCCAAAAATCTGATATGAATTAATGATTCCACGAAGTGAAAGTCCACAATAATGGTCCATTAGATTCAATGTTTTCTTGTACTGTCTTCTCAAAGGCACCTGGAAGCAGCAGATGATTTGAAGAACAGTTACATAAATAAAATAAAGAAAATTTATTGTTTGTTCCCAGAAGTAAGAAATAGGAGAAATGGGCAGATATTATAGAGAGATAGATTCAGGCTCAATGGAAAGACAAAAACCCCAAAGTATGAGAGCTATCTTAAAATGATTTGAATGACTTCAGCAAGTAATGAGTTTCCTATTACTGGAGATCTTCAAATAAAGGCTAGATGACTACTGTCAGATTTATTTTTAAAGGAAAATCCTTTTTGTGTATGGATTGGACCAGGAAACCTTGAAGCTTCCTTCTAACTCTGATATTCTGTGACTGTGACATAATAGAGGCATTATAGATGGTGTAGCAGATGGACCTAGACCTGGACCTAGAGTTAGGAAGAGCCAAGTTTGGATCCTGCTGCAGATATTTAATAGCTCTATGACTCTGCGCAAGTCACCTGATGGCTCCCAAACTCTTTCCTTACCTGCAAAATGGGAATAATTATAGTACCTACCACACAGTTGTTGTGAAGATCAAATTTAGACAGACACATGTAGTATATGTATATGTGCACATGTATAATATGCATATTATATGTGTGTTTTGTGAAACTTAAAGTGCCATACATTACCTATAAGACCCTAAAATTGTGTCAGAAAAATACATGTGATGAATACACTCATGAATCCTTTATGAAATTGGACACAAAAGAAAATGGAGGACTAATGGACCTAAATAATAAGCTACATGAACTCCTAAGTCAGAATTTTAACTGAATACAAGATTCAAAGATAATTCAAGATAGGGAAAGGAGGAATAATAAGGTTCTTTTTGTGATTCTCCCATGTGAAGTAAAGAGGATTATGGCTATATTCAATGCAATTGCGTTTTAAAATGATGACAATAATGATGGTTCAGATTATATGGCTTTTCCATCACACACCTTCCAAAGACCTTCCATCCTCTCCCTTTACTACTAAGGACTTGGGGGTGGGGGGAGGATATCATAACCAGCAAATAATTAATTCTGTCCTTTAGTTGTCAAGTAAAAGTGTATTATGAAATCAAAAATGTTTGACTTTGTTACTCACCCACCTCTTCTTTCTGGGTCCATCCCTTACACTGTGATATTCTCTTCACAGCCACCTTTGACCCTACATATACTCAACATTTCTATCAAATATAATCAAATCTTGTTTTTTTTAGGAAAGGAGTGCATAAATTCAAATAGTATCTGAATTATTTAACAATCTGTAATTTCTCCTGTTTTTCTAAGGTTCTCCCTCAACCAATGTGGATTTCAACTGCTATATAATTTACCTGGTATCTGAGTGTTGTTGTGGTCAAAAAGATTTAACACAGTCCAGGCAAGTTTGTGGGGAAACTATAAATTTAGGGTTATTCTTGGATATGTATTACTGAGCCCATACTCAAAGCTATCAGTCAATGAATCGATCATATCAGAGCTCATGTGCCAATGGAATATCCTCCAAGAATACGTGGTCATCTCCACAACCCAATGAAGCATTGGAGTAACTTTTTATATACTCAAGTCACATTAAGATGAAAGATGTCCTGATGTACTACCTCTTCCAGGATTTTTTGCCTTTTAGCATGGGACCATCTCTAGTTGTGGAACTGTAGAGGAATGGGAGAATCACAAAGAAATCTTTCTTATTTCTCTTCTTTCCCTATCCTATATTCGGAGAAGATTCTCCTCTAGGAATTCATCAGACTTATCATTTGGATCAATTATTCCTCCATTCTCCACATCATAATATCTGAGAGGTGGCAAGGAATTTTGAGGTCAATTAGCCCAATTCCTTGTCATTGTAAGAATCTTGTCCATATTACCCCCCTGATAGTTATGCATCCTCTGCTTAAATATATTCAGTAACAAGAACTTAGGATATTCTGCATCAGACTATTTAATTTTAGGAAAGATTTAATTCTTAACACAATTTTCTATATGTTGAGTCAAAATCTATCATTTCTAAATTGAGCCCACTATTACAAGTTTTACCTCTTAAAGCACCATAGAATAAGACTAATCCCCATTCTACTTGACAGTTCTTTAAAAAAAATCTGGACCATAATCATGCCTATGTCTCAAGTCTAAATATTCCCATTTCTTTCTATCATTTTGAATAGGGTACAATTTCCAGGTTCTCTACCATTCTGGGTGCTTTTCTGTAGACACAATATAGTTCTGCAATATGTATCTTGGATGGTGTTGTCTAAAACTGAAAATGATATTACAGATGTGATCTAACCAGGACAAAATCCAATGGAATTCTTACCTCCCTTGATTAGACACTATTCTTCCATTTATGCAGCTTAAGATTGCATTAGTGAACAAGGGCAAATGTTTTGGGAAGATAACCTTCAGAGGGACCTTGTAAATCTAGCCCTTTCCTTAAAAAAGCCTTTCTCTTACCAATAGAATCTAAACTATTCTGGCATTTGATTATCTTTCCTATCCCTGGAGATGTCCAATAATAATAGGTGAATAGCATCCAATGAATGCTTTGGCTAACCACTCTTCCATCTCCATACAGATCTGTGAGGATTCAAATAACTGCACCATCAAATCATATAACCCAAGGGCCATATCAGGTACCTACTTTCGCAATAACATTTACTAATTTCTCCCTGATCACAAGTTCTCTTTCCAGTACACAAGTCACTCTTAAAAGGTCGAGTTTCCAACACTAGCAAATGTGTTTAAATAGGGGGAGGGAAAGCAATTTTCATCCTGTAACTATGAGAGCAGAAATGTTTGGATTGTCACATTTTTCTCCTCTGTTCCCTTTAAAATTGGGATTTTAAACAACATTGTCAAACTTCACTACTAATGTTACCTGCTTTTATGACTCAGATAGTTACTCTGTCAGTCACTGTGCACTCATAAATGAAAAACAAAATAAAGTTCAAGTTGGGACCTATTTTTTAAATTCCATCTATCTGTACATAGGCAGTTATTGGCTTAAGAATTAAATTGACTGGCAATTTGGCAAAAAATGCCTTCAATTTGCCATATAGGCTGAAATTCAAGGTGGCCAGGATACTACTGTGTTTTCAGTGAGCTATATAGAAGAACTTGTCTCTTTCAGAGAACCTTAGAAACACAAAAGCTTAAAGTGGGAAAACATGATGATACATTTATTCAAATCTATGTCTGAACAATAATAATAATAGATAGCATTAAGAGTATATCAAGGTTTATAAAGTTATCTATATATGTTATATTCTTTGTTCTTCACAACAACCCTGTGAAGGAGATGCTATTTTCCCCACTTAATAGATAAGGAAATTGAGGTTCAGAGGTTAAAGTGAGTTTCCCAGGAATAAGTGGCTACTTAATATTTGAGGAAAGATTTGAACCCCTGTCTTTCTGACTTCAAGTCCAATGTTCTATCTACTGTGGCACCTAAATGCCCTCTGCAACATCCCCAATAAGTGGGCATTCAGCTTTTGATTGAAGAGCTCCAGTATGGCAGGAAGGACTTATTTCTGAACTTCCTTCTTGTCTCCTCTGTGTACTTTTGATGATATTTCAATAGCCCTTCTCTTTTGTTCTTTTCTTGTTTTTTTTTTTTTGGAAGGCATCACCATTACTACTCAACCCTACACAATAAAAAAAAAACACAAGAAAAAACTCTTTTAAAAATACATATGGCTATTCAAAACAAATCCAAATCAGGTCTGTGTCCAAAAATGTACGTCTTCTCCCACACCATGAATCAAATACTTCTCTTTCAGGAGGTTGGTAGCATGGTTCTTCAAAGGTCCTCTGGAGACTTGGCTGTTTATGGCTTTAACCAGATTTTGTAAATCATTTGAGGTTGCTTTTATTTGCAAATTTTTTGTCATTTAATAACTTGTTCTATTTATTAGCACTTGACTGCATAAGTTCATACTTCCCAAGATTCTCTGAAATCATCTCTTTCATAATTTCTTATGACAGAATAACATTCCATTTCATTCCTTTAACAAAATGTGTTTGGCCATCCCCCAACTTGGAGGGACTCTCTCAGTTTCCAGATCTTTTCTGGGTTTTTTTTCTTTTAGTCTACCTTCAAGATCAAGTTCTCCAGTTGGAATTTCAAAGGCCCTATTCAAATCTAGTCTTTTCATCCAGAATTATTGCAGGCTCTCTATTAATTAAATGACCATTTTTTTCTTCTCTATAACCATATTCAGCTTTACAGGTTATTCTTGGTTATAAGCCCTTTTCCTCTGCCTTCTGGAATTTGGTATTCCAAGATCTCTCATTTATAACAGATGCGGTCAATTATTTTATGATCCTGGCTATGGTTCTTTGGTATTTTTAACACTTAATAGTATTTTATTTTTTCCAATTACATGTATAAGTAGTTTTCAACATTTATTTTTGTAAGATTTTCAAGTTCCAATTTTTTCTCTCTGCTTCCTTTCCCTCCCCTCATCCCTTCCCCAAGACAGCAAGCACTCTGAAATGGGTTATACAAGTACAACCATGTTAAAATTATTTCCACATTAGAAAAATTGTGAAAGAAGAATCAGAACAAAAGGGAAAAACAATGAAGAAAAAACAAAAAAATGAGAATAGTAGGCTTTAATTTCCATTCAGACTCCATGGTTCTTTCTCTGGATGTGGATAGCATTTTCCTTAATGAGTCTATTGGAATTGTCTCAGATCATTTTATTGCTGAGAAGAGCTTAATCTATCATAGTTGATCATAGTACAATGTTGCTGTCACTGTGCACAAGGTTCTCCTGGTTCTGCTAACTTCACTGAGAATCAGTTCACTTAAGTCTTTCCAGGTTTTTCTGAAATCTGCCTGCTCATCAGTTCTTATAGAACAATAGTATTCCATTATATTCATATACCACAATTGCTTAGCCATTCCCCAATTGATGGGCATCCCCTTAATTTCCAAGATTTTGCCACCACAAAAAAGCCACTATAAATATTTTTGTACAAATAGGTTCTTTTCCTTTCACATGATCTCTTTGGGATACACACCTAACAGTGGTATTGCTGAATCAATGGGTATGCTTGTTTTATAGCCTTTGGGACATAGTTCCAAATTACTCTCTAGAATGTTTGGATCAGTTCACCACTCCACCAACAATGTGTTAGTGTACCAATTTTCCCATTTCTCCAACATTTATCATATACTTTTTCTGTCATATTAGTCAATCTGATAGGTGTGAAGTGGTACCTCAGAGTTCTTTTAATTTGCATGTCTCTAATCAATAATGACTTAGAGCATTTTCCATGTGACTACAGATAGCTTTAATTTCATCATCTGAAAACAGCCTGTTAATATCCTTTGACCATTTATCAATTGGGGAATGACTTGAATCCTTGTAAATTTGACTCAGTTATCTATATATTTTAGAAACAAGGCCTTCATCAAAAACACTATTTGTAAAAATTGTTCCCCAGCTTTGTGCTTTCCTTCTAATCTTGTTGCATTGCTTTTATTTGTCCAAAATCTTTTTAATTTAATGTAATCAAAATTATCCATTTTACATTTATAATCATCTCTATCACCTGTTGAATCATAAATTCTTCCTTTCTTCATAGATCTGACGGGCAAACTATTCCTTCATCTCCTAATTTGCTTATGGCATTATCCTTTATATCCATATCCTTCGACCTTATATAACATCAATTAAGTTCAGTGTCTTTAATTGAGCCTTACTAGGTGCTAAACCCCAGACCCCAAACCCCTATCTATTAGGTGCTAAGCCTATGTGGGTGTAAATTGGTAACTAAGGCGGGGCTCCAGGTGGGGCCAATGAAGGGAGGTGCTAACTCCAGAACCAATAGTAACAGCCTAAGTTCCAGTCACTCAGATGACGTTTGATGACATCTGAAACTGTATAAAAAGAGAGAACAGAGTTATTTGCTTAAAGATTTCACTCCTGGAGGTGCAGGACTCTGGGCAGCCACTCTAAGGGCTTTCCAGCTGAACTCAGATTTTAATGGTTTTCTTGGTAACTATGAATTGTACTTGGTCTGTTTGTAATTTGTATTTGCTCTGAAGTTCAGGGTGCTGGCTTTTTCCCCTAAACTAAGTGAATGGTGTTTGTGTGCTGGATTAAAGTAAGATTGTTAACCCCATAATGTTGCTTTCCTTAGTAAAGCAGATCAAAAGAACTTGGGTTTGCAGCATTCTGTGAGCTGGTTGCTGTTGGTTTTTCACCACCACAGCAACTGCTAGCCGGATTGTTGAAACACCTTATCATGGTACATTGTATGAGATATGGATCTATGCCTAGTTTCTGCCTTATTATTTTTCAATTTTCCCAGTTTTTGTCAAATAGTGAGTTATTATCCCAGAAGCTAGAATCTTTGGGTTTATCAAACAGTAGATTACTATACTCATTGACTACTGTGTCTTGTGTACCTAGCCTATCCCACTGATCCACCATATTATTTCTTAGACAGCATGAAATAGTTTTGATGATTGCCACTTTACAGTATAGTTTTAGATCTGGTACAGCTAGGCTACCTGCCTTTGCATTTTTTTCATTGATTACTTTGATATTCTTGACCTTTTGTTCTTCCAGATAAATCTTTTATTATTTTTTGTAGCTCTATAAAATAATTTTTGGTAGTTTGGTATGATCCTGAATAAGTAAATTAATTTAGATAGAATTGTCATTTTTATTATATTGGTTCAACCTTCCCATGAGCAATTGATATTTTTCTAATTGTTAGGTCTGATTTTATTTGTGTGAAAAGTGTTTTGTAATTCTGTTCATATAATTCCTGGGTTTGTCTTGGCAGGTAGATTCCCAAGTATTTTATATTTTCTATGGCTACTTTAAATGGAATTTCTTTTTCTATCTCTTACGGCTGACTTTTGTTGGTAGTATATAGAAATGCTGATGATTTGTGTGGATTTATTTTATAATCCTACAACTTTGCCAAAATTGTTAATTATTTCAAGTGTTTTTTTTTATTCTCTAGGATTCTCTAAGGATACCATCATATGATCTGCAAAGAGTGGGGGTTTTGTTTCCTCATTACCTATTGTAATTTTTTTTCTTCTCTTATTGCTAAAGCCAATTTTTCTAGTATGATATTGACTAAGAATGGTGATAATGGAAACCCTTATATCACCCCTAATTGTATTGGGAAGGCTTCTAGCTTGTCCCCATTACATATAATGTTTGTTGGTGCTTTTAGATAGATAATACCTATTTTTTAAAGGAAAATTCCATTTATCCCTATGCTCTCTGGTGTTTTTAATAGGAATGGTTGTTGCATTTTGTCAAAAGGTTTTTCCACATTTGTTGAGATAATCATATGATTTATGTTAGATTTTTTGTTAATCATGCTGATAGTTTTCCTAATATTGAAACAGCCCTACATTCCTGGTATAAATCCCACCTGACCATAATGTATGGTCATCATGATAAATTGCTGTAATCTCTCTACTAGTATTTCATTTTAAAATTTTGCATCATATTCATTAGGAAAATTGGTCTATAATTTTCTTTATCTCTTTTGGTTCTTCCTGGTTTAGAAATCAGCACCATATATGTGTCATAAAAGAAATTTGATAGGACTCCACCTATTATTCCAAATAGTTTATATAGTGTTGGGGTTAATTGTTCTTTAAATGTTTGATGGAATTC
This sequence comes from Trichosurus vulpecula, assembly GCF_011100635.1. NCBI lineage: Eukaryota > Metazoa > Chordata > Mammalia > Diprotodontia > Phalangeridae > Trichosurus > Trichosurus vulpecula. Next base: position 69,499,636 of record NC_050580.1, read on the forward strand.
ACTTATAAATCCATCTGGCCCTGGAGATTTTATTTTAGGGAATTCATTGATGGGTTGTTCTATTTATTTTTCTAAAATTGCCTTAAGTATTTTATTTCCTTTAATGTTAATTTGGGCAATTTATATTTTTGTATATATTCATCCATTTCACTAAGATTGTCAGTTTTATTGGCATACCATTGGAAAAAATAACTCTTAATTATTGCTTTAGTTTCCTCTTCATTGGTGTTGAATTCACCCTTGTCATTTTTGATGCTGGTAATTTGGTTTTCTCCTTTTTTTTTTAATCAAATTGACCAAAGGTTTATCTGTTTTGTTGGGCTTTTTAAAATGAAACCAGCTTAGTTTTATTGGTTCAATAGTTCTTTTCCTTTCAATTTTATTAATTTCACCTTTGATTTTCAGAATTTCTAATTTGGTATTTAATTGGATATTTTTAGTTTGTTCTTTTCCTAGCTTTTATTAGTTTCATACCCAATTCATTGATCTCTTCTTTCTCTATTTTATTCATGTAAGATGTATATATATATATACATAAATACTTAGAGAAATAATTTAGAGATGCTTAGAAATATAAAGATATTTAAATAAAGATATTTAGAGATGTAAAATTTCCCCTAAGAGTTACTTTGGCCATGTCCCATAAGCTTTGCTATGTTGTCTCATTATTGTCATCCTCTTTGATGAAATTGTTAATTGTTTCTATAATTTGTTGTTTGACTCCTTCATTCTTTAGGATTAGATTATTTAGTTTTCAATTAGTTTTGAGCCTATCTTTCCATGGACCTTTATTACACAAAAATTGTATTGCATCATTATCTGAAAAGGATGCATTTAATATTTCTGCTTTTCTGAATTTAAGAGGTTTTTATGCTCTAATGCATGGTCAATTTTTGTGTAAGGACCAAGTACCACTGAGAAAATGATATATACAATTTCTCCAGTGGTCTATTATAGCTAATATTTGTAAAATTATATTCACCTCCTTAACTTTCTTGTTATTTTGTGGTTAGATTTATCTAGTTTTGAGAGGGATAAGTTGAGGTCCCCCACTAGTATAGTTTTGCTTTCTATTTCTTCCTATAACTCACTTAACCTCTCCTCCAAGAATGTGAATGCTATACTACTTGGTGGATATAGGTTTAACATTGATATTACTTCATTGTCTATGGTACCTTTTTGTAAGAGATATTTTCCTTCCTTATCTTCTTTAATTAAATCTATTTTTGTTTTTGCTTTGTCTGAGATCAGGATTGCTACCCCCCTTTTTTCACTGCAGCTGAAGCATAATATATTCTGCTCCAGCCTTTTACCTTTACTCTGTGTGTATCTCTGTGCTTCAAATGTGTTTCTTGTAAACAACATATTGTAGGATTCTGGGTTTTAATCCACTATGCTAGCTGTTTCTTTTTTATAGGAGGGTTTATCCATTCACATTCACAGTTATGATTACTGTGTATTTCCCTCCATCCTATTTTTGCCCTGGTCTATCCTTTTCTCTCTCTTTTTACCTTGTCCCTCCTCATCACTGTTTTGGTTCTGACCACCACCTCCCTCAATCTATCCTCCCTTCTATCAGCACCCCATTTCTTTCCCCTTCTACTTATGCCTTCTCCTCTATCAGCCTTCTCTTTCCTTTTTCTTTCCCTTTTCTCCTCCTCCTTTCCTATAGGCTAAGATAAATTTCTATGTCCAACTGAGTGTGTTATTCCTTCTTTGAGCCAAATCTGATAAGGGTAAGGTTCAAACAATGCTCACCCCTCCCTTCTTTCACTCTATTGTAATAGGTCTTTTGTACCTCTTCATGTGAGAATTTACCCTATTCTGCCTACTCCTTTTGTATTCTCCCTTTAAAATCCTTTTTTCACCCCTTAATTTTTTTATATCACCACATCGAAGTCAAATTATACCCATACTCTCTGACGATGTATACTCCTTCTAATTGACCTAATAGGGACATAGTTCTGTAATGGTAATGTAAATTTGAAGAGCTTCCCATCCATGAATAGGCCCATATGATGTGCTTAAGTCACATGGAAGACTAAGTTACTTGAAGTCTGTGGTGAGAGGAGCTTGGTGAATGGGTGGAACAGGAAAGGGTGGAGCCAGAAGGGTGAAACAGGAAGGGTTGAGCAGAAAGGAGGAAGTTGGTCAGAGCAGTTAGAGGGCAGGGAGAGAGAGGAAGAAGGCAAGCAGGCAGCTAGCTGTGAGTTTTCATTTGTGGGAAGGCCCGAGCAGGGGGAAGGCTTTGGGAGGGTGGTGCTCCCTGCAGTGATGATAAGTATTAACTTCTTTGTTGCTGTGATGGATTTGGTTTTCAGGTGTTGGGATTTAACTTTCTGGAGTGTGAATAAATGTTTTGGTTCTGTCTTCTGTATGGAGTCTGTTATATTTTGTGATTCAGAACTATGCCAGCATATGCATAGTCGCCATTGGTGCTGCGAATATTGAATTGGCAATACAAGTTCTCAAGACATAGAAGTATCATCTTCCCAGGTAGGGATGTGAATCATTTAATCTTATTGAATAACATGTTTTTTCTTCCCTGTTTACCTTTTTATTCTTCTCTTTAATCTTGCATTTGAAGATGAATTTTCTGTTCAATTCTGTTTTCATCAGGATGGTTTGGAAGTCCCCTATTTCATTGAATTTCCATCTTTTCCCTGAAATATTACGCTCAGTTTTGCTGGATAGTTAATTCTTGCTTGTAATACAAGCTCCTTTGCCTTTTAGAATATCATATTCCAAGCCCTCCGAACTTTTCATGTAGAAGCTGCTAAATCCTGCATAATCCTGACTGTGGCTCCATGATATTTGAATTGTTTCTTTCTGGGTGCTTGCAATGTTTTCTTCTTGACTTGATAATTCTAGAATTTGACTTCAATATTCCTTGGAGTTCTCATTTTGTGATCACTTTCATGAGGTGATCAGTGGATTCTTTCAAAGACTGTTCTACCCTCTGGTTCGGGGACATCAGGGAAGTTTTCCTTGATAATTTCTTGAAAGATGTTGTCCAGGCTTTTTTTCATGGCCTTCAGGTGGTCCAATAATTCTTAAATTATCTCCCCTGGATCTATTTTCCAGGTCAGTTTTTGTCCCAATGAGGTATTTTGTGTTTTCTTCTGTTTTTCTCATTCTTTTAATTTTGTTTGACTGATTCTTGATGTCTTGCAGATTCATTAGCTTTCACTTGTCCAATTCTGATTTTTAAGGAATTATTTTCTTCTTAGCTTTTGTACCTCCTTTTCCATTTGGCCAATTCTACTTTTAAATAAGTCGTTTTATTCAGTGGAGCTTTTCCCATTTGGCCAATTCTATTTTTTGAGGAGTTGCTATTTTTAGTCAATTTTTATGCTTCATTTTCCAACCTATTGACTCTTTTTTCATAATTCTCCTGTATAACTCTCATTTCTTTTCCCAATTTTTCTTCTACTCCTCTTATTTTATTTTTAAAATTCTTTTTGAGATCTTCCAAGAGGATTTTCTAGCTTTCTATGGTCAGGGTTCTTTTCTACTTCTTACTCATTTTTCAGCCTATTTCATGACTTTTAAAGTTGAGCCCTGCTTCTAGGGCACTGGGGGCAGTGTCCCAAGTTTTTTATGCTGGTTGCCCGAGGCCTGGTTTTCCACACAAGGGCCTCAGGTCCTTGTGGCTTGTCCACTGCACTGGGAGTAGGCTAGCCTAGTTGCACCTGTTGTGCTGGGGTTCTGGGGTTTGCAATTTGTTTTCCTCAATGGTGCTAGAGGCCTCACTCTTGGCCTGCTGAGCCAGAACCAAGAGACCTTGGTTGATGATCTGTGCTAAGAGATCTAAGAGGCAAAGAGCTGCTGGCTTGCCTGGACAGTGTCTGTGCTAGGCTGTGCTCCTCTTTTGCCCAGGTGACACTGACTTTTCCTGAAGTCCTTTTAAGTTATCTTAAGCTGTCTCCAGACAGTTTAGAGACTAGATTGAACATTGTTTCCAAGGAAAACTGGGAAGAGCTCAGGCAACTTCCTCTCAGCCATGCTGACTTTGCCCTGTTCCTTGGTATTTTAACTCTTTCTGACTGCTTATGGCCTATTTCCTTTGACATAAAAACCCTATTACCTCTGACACCACCGGGATTTTCCTTTTAGAATTTCTTTCAGTTAAAAGTTATTATATTCTTTCTATTTTCACTTGGTCCTCTGATTCTAATAGAATTGGACAGGTTTCATTTATGTTTTCTTGAAATATAGTGTCCATTTTTAAAACATCATGAATTTCAGGGAGCTTAATGATTCTTAAATTATTTTTCCTTTATTTGCTTCCCAGGTCAGGTTTTGGACTTTGTTTTTCATTGTGGGGATGGGGGGGGTGTGGGGTTGGTAGTAGATTGATTATATTTTCTTTTACTTTTTTTCCAATCTTTTTATTCTGTTCCAATATTCCTTGCTGTCTCATTTAGTTATTTATTTCTCTTTGCTTTCTTCTAATTTTCAGGCATGCTGTTACTTGAATAAGATTTATAACTTTCTGTCCTCAATTATTTATTCCTTTCCAATTTTTCCTCCAAAGCTTTTATAATCATACTTTATCTGTTGCTTTATTTCTTCTGGGTATGCATGTGGTTCTCATTTTCCCCCCTTCTGAGTCTCTACTTAGAGTGTTTATGGAATTACTCTATTCTTATGGGTTGAATTTGGGGGTATTTTTTAATTTATTATAATTTTTATGATGGTCTATATCTTCCTTATTCACCTCTCCAGCCTTAGTTGTTAAATTGGGGCTTCATGTCAAGGACCGCTTCTGCCTCTTGCTGCTCTTTCAGGTGGGATGTTTGGTCCTACTTGGCCTAGACCTACTTCACCTGGGTTGCTGTGTTGGTCTTCACCTCCTAAACCTAGGCTTCTCTGGATCTTTAAGGTTCAGACCACTGGATCTTCAGGACCCCTTCTGGTGTCTTAGGAAAGAGGCCTGTGAACTTAAGAGTCAGTCGATATGGGGTATCCCAGTCTGAGCACTGTGCATAGATATACTTCACTGGGTAATGATATTCCTCAATTTCCTGCTGTGACTTCTTGGTCATCCTGGGGTCTTCTCAGGGACAGCTTTGCTGTAGAGACCTCTTCCCTATTGTGTGTGGGCTTTTGGATGACATTTTATGTAGGTAGAAGTCACCTACTGTAGCTGAAAATTTGGTTTTTTGATCATTATTCAATCTGATGATATTTTTAGATTTTTGCTGATGTAGAAGTGTGGGATCTGGGCTACTTGCCTTCATTCCAGCAGCCATCTTGGCAGAAAGTCCACTGCTGGACATTTCCAAACAGATGTCCATTTGGCATCTCAAAAGCAACATGTCCAAAATATAATTCATCATTTTTCTATCTAAATCCATTTTTTTCCTCTTAACTTCCTGGTGTTTATCAGAGGCACCACCATTCTCCAAGTCCACCAGGGTCAAAATCTCAAAATCTTTTTTTTTACTCTTCCCTCCCTTTCAGCCCCCATTAGTCTGCCAACTCCTATTGATTCTACTTTCACAACATCTTTCACCTTTTTCTCCTTTTTTATTCCCAATGCCATCATACTAGTCCAAACCCTTATGACTTCTTTTTGTTTCTTGTTATTGTTCAGTCAGACTTCTTGCATTACTTCTTGCACTGACTTTTTATAATAGTCTCCTAACTGGTTGTTTTTCAGCTTCCCCTTCCTCTATCTCATCAAATGAAATAATATTCATAAAGTTCTTAATTAAATACAGTGGTAGGCAGTCAATTAAAAAGCACCTTTTAATTTTCAAAACAGTTTTATACCTATGGCATGAATAAACTCATTTGCTCTAACTCAGGGGTGGTAAGGACAAATATCATTATGTCCATTTTATTGATGAGTAAGCTGGGACGCAGAAAGGATAAGTGACTTGTCTTTAGGACTACCATGATTGGTTATAACAAGAACTCATGACCTCCACTCAACAAGCACCTAATCGGCACCTAGTAGGTGTTTAATAAATGTTTGTTCCTTTCCCCTTCTAAGATACCCTATATACTGCTGTTGAACATAATGTTCCTTATTCACAGATTTCATAAAATCACAGTACTGCTAAAAAAATCAGTTGATTCCCCACTGCCCTCTAAATATTATTTAGACTTATTAACCTAGTACTCAAGGTACTCCAAATCTCTACACCAATCTACCTTTCTGATCTTATCTTACACCATTCTCCTTCACATATTCCCATAACACTGCTCCATCTACTGCTTCCCAAATGTTTCCACTTCCAAGGCCCTGATCAAATTTTCCTTTCTTTCCTCTTCTAAATTTGTCTGTTAAAATTATACCTATTCTTTGATCTCTACCATAAATGTTATATCCATTAAATCTCACTGATCTTTTCCAACCAGAAATAATTTCTTTATCCTTTAAACCAGGGATTCTTAACCTGGGGTCTGTGCATATTTTTATATGCTTTGATAATTGTATTTCAATATAAGTGGCTTCCTTTGCGATGCTATATATTTCATTTTATTAATTTAAAAACATTATTCTGAAAAGGGATCCATAGATTTTATCAGACATTGCAAAGAGGGTTCGTAACACCAAAAAGGTTAAGAAAAGTTATTCTACTCTCATAGGACTTTGTGTATACCTTATGCAGTTATCATATTCTATTTTTATATAACTTTCTGTCTCAAAGTGGCATGTAAAGATTCAGGAATGGCCACCAATAAGTAGAGTAATTGGACACCTAAGTTTTGCTCTGATCTGAAGGCTATGGGGCAGTGCTTCTTCCAAATTGTTTTCTTCACCACCTGTCATGGTATCTAAAATATCTGTGTGTGTGTGTGTGTGTGTGTGTGTGTGTGTGTGTGTGTGTGTGTGTTTCTGTCATCTTCTCAATTAGATCATAATCTCTTTGAGCATCAGTCATTTCTCTTTGTATCTCAGTGCCAAGTTTGGTGGGGGCGGGGGGAATTGCACTTAACAGACACTTAATAAATATCTTCTTAATTAATTATAGTAGTAGGCAATCAATTAAAAAACACCTTCTAATTTTCAAAACAGTTTTATACCTATGGCATGAATTTGCTCTAACTCAAGGGTGGTTAGGACAAATATCATTATGTCCATTTTAGAGATGAGTAAGCTGGGACACAGAAAGGATAAGTGCCTTGTCTTTAGGCCCACCATGATGGGTTATAACTAGAACTCACGACCTCCACTCAACATATCTATGGAGCATCTATTAGTTGCATGCACTGTAAGGGATGCCAAGGTAGATAAAACACTGTTTAGTACAGAAGATAAGGCATATGCACAAATAACTTAAGTGTAGGATAGAATGTGGGAAGTGCTACATGAGAAGTCTCCAATATACTCTTTGAATTACATTGTACACTATTTATTGGGACTCTAAGTGTAGAGAGTGTAAGAAGTAAAGTCACGAGATGCTTTTCAATATGGTATTTGGCTACCCTGAAATCTGGAAAGGGTTATAGAGATTAGTCTTTAAAAATTAATCTATGAGGTGAGTAAGAGATCAAAGTATCTATTGCTATCTGAAGTCAAGGTTACACCAGTATGTTTGATATAAAGAATCAATTTTTATTTTAAAGAAAGCCTTAAGGTTAGGATTTTCAGCACTCATTTCTATGAAAGTGAGCCAACATGTAATTAGAGCATTTTGAGGAGGAGTTGAAGGAAAAAGAAAGAAATATGAAGGACAAGACAATTTCAACCTTTCTATAATAAGAAACTCTAATTGTCATAAAGGAATCTCAGCCTTTTGCTAGCAGCCTGTAAGATTCAGTTCAGTGGTGTGGGGAGGGGGACATTATTCAATGAGACTTAAATTAATAAATTGAATTAAACCATCAAGTCTGATGAAACACCTTGGGCTGCAAGGGCTAAGCAAAAGCTGAAATTTATCAATTTGCTTTAGAAAATGGAAATACTAATTATTTATAGGATTGTGCACCTTCTCCTGACATGCAATTTCATTTCTGACAGGTTACATAATGATATTAGCAAAGACATGTCCCATCAACACAAGTAACCCATTGAAACCTCTTCCAACCAAAGCTTGGAAGATTCATTAATTCAAATCTCTCCTTGCTCTGTTTCCTCATGAATTACAATTTCGTGAGAGAGGCCATCTCTGTCATGTACTTTGGAAAAGGATTTGCAAGAAAACACTTCCCTAAATCTTTTAAGGAGGGGTGAAGTTCACAGTAAGGTGAGCTCCTTAGATCAGAGAGACATAGTAAAGACTGAACTAGCACCAACCATACAAACAAATAGAATAGGAGGATAGCTGAGTGTTCTCATCTGAGTGATATAGGGCAGAATTTCTTGACCCAAATTGTTTTCTCTGCTACCTTTGACCTAAATCTTTGGGGATGAGGTTGGGGCGCACCTTAGAAATTTCTCCATTAGAAAGCAAATTTCCTAGCATGAAGAGGGATGCAGAAAGGGGTATAATGTTGAGAGTACTAACTAATACCTTTTTAACTAATTCAAAGTCCTTTGGAGAATAAGGACCAGGGAAAACAGAGGTACCAAGAACAGAGGACCTAGTTTGAATCCTAGCTCTTTTTTACTTACTCTCTGAGTGACTTTGGTCAAATTATTTATCCTCTTTGGGTCTCAGTTTTCTCATCTATAAAATGATGGGATTGGAACAGGTGACTTCTAAAGTCTGTTTTACCTCTAAGATTTTTAACTCTGGGATCTAGGGGGATGCATCCTGGGAGGAATGTTCACTAATATGCACATGTTCTCTGCAAGGGCAGAGAACAAATTTGTCATTTTGTTTACATATAATGTGGAAGTTAGCAATTAACTTTTCAAGTAATATACAACCAGGGAATGCCAAGCTTTTCCATAAGCCACAGCTTTGATCGAAATGGCTATTACCTCACTCTATGGCAGCCAGGATGAGTGATGGAAACTTAACTCTGCTTGAGTAACTAGTACCAATAAAAACCATGTTAAAAAAAACCTGGCACATTAAACACAGAACTAGTATAGTTTATTTAGTCTAGGTACTTTCTATACTCCTTTCTAACACTAGATCTATAATTTTATTTCAGGATTCCCTCAATGAAATTTTCTAAAATTGTTCTCACATTAGCAATTTGGGTCACAGAGTTGGAATACAACCTTAGCTTGTAGGGTACACTATATGCAGCTATTTCTACTACTATTACTAATTAGCCCCCAACAGTGTGCTTTTTTAACAGTAAGCCAATAGATACAATTAGGTAAGACATTTAATAAAATGGCACTGTAAGAACAGTAGTTACTCCGAATCTAATCAACAAAGGACTATGCAGTGAAGGAGAAATGACAGAATGCAATATTGCAATCTTTAAATTAGCAATAACCAGGGGGACACAGGACATCCCTATCAGAGAATCAGAGAATTTCATATTTGGAAGGAACTAAAGAAGTCTTCTAGTCTATCCCACATCAGAAAAGAAATCTTCACTTCAGTACACCAGAGTAGCCATCTAGACTTTGCTTGTAGTCCTCTGTTGAGGTGGAACGTAAAATGTCTCCAGGTCATCCACTGCATTTTTGGATGGTTCTGATTGTCAGGAAGCTTTTTTTTAAATCAAACCAAAATTTTTCTCTTTCCATCTTTTACCCTTTGGTCTTGATTCTGCATCCTAAGACCAAATGGTATACATTTAGTCAGTTTTCAACATGATACTCCTTTAACATAAGGGAAGCTAACTACAATTACTCCTCCTTTCAAGTCTTTCACTTTCTAAATATTTCTAGTTCCTTCAATTGATCCTCATGTGGCATTGATTTAACTCCCTTCACCATTCTGGCTGTCCACTTCAGCTCATCATCTTCCTAATGCATGATACCCAGAATTAAACACAGCATTCAATAATTTTTGACTGTCAGAGTAAAATGGAACCATTATACCATTGTTTCTGTGAGTTTTATTGCTTGCAATGTATCTCAATACATTTTTGATGCAGTGTCATATTATCAACTCTTATGAAGCTGAAAGTGAGCAAAAGGGCTGAGATGCCTTCATGAAAATTAGTTTCTTATTATAGAAATGTTTAAATTATTTTGTCTTTCATAGTTTTCCTTCTTCCTTTCCTTCTCCTTCAGCTCCTCAAAATCCTTAACTCGTCCTTATCTTTTCAAAACTCCTATCTAGCCATACCTCCTCCATTTTGTGTTTATGAAGTCGATTTCTTGGAACAAAGTATAAAATTTTATATTTACCTCTATTAAATTTTGTTGTTTCAGAGTTAGCACACTTTTCTAGCCAACTAGACCTTTTGAATTCTAATTATGTCCTCCTATGTTTTTAACTATCCCTCCTGACTCGTATCATGTTCAAACTTGATAAAGAAGCCATCTATACCCTTATCCAAGTCATTGATAGAAAGTACAATTACACAGATGGCTGACACTTTTCATCAGAGACTTCTTTTCTAGTTGACATTGACCCATTCATTAAATAACTTCTTTTTCCATTTAGCAAAATGGTCTTATTGTACTATTTTCTAGCCTGTTGGTATCAGATTCAAATAGAAACTAGGCCACTAAACCATACATTAATATCCTTGCAAGCCACATATTGATTTAGAAAACAACATATTAATTACATATCAACATTATCCATTGCTATATTTATTGTATTTTGAATATTTTCTTATTACATTTTTACATATTTGGACCACACTGACCTCTGGTTTGTAATATATCTCTACAAATTTTCTACAAGAATAGCATGAAACATTTTATCTGATGCTTTGCTAAGTTCTATATGAAATTTTAACAAGATATGTCCCATTTATGAAAAGAGGTTTCAAAAAGTTCTGAGAAACTATAGACCTGATCTCATGGCCTAACACTTTCAAATTGAGAGTTATGAAAAAAGTGGGAGTTGATTACAAGATCTACATGAATTAGCGATGCTGTACAGATACCAAAAAAGGTCTTCTTCATCTCTATGGTCCTGAGATCCCTCGAGTTCTGACCTAAGGGAGCATGATAAGAGAAGATGGAGAAGACTAGGATCACAAGACATAAGTGATTCCTTGTTCTCAAAGTCACACTGATGCAAGCATACTATGAGATAAGGGAAATTATAATGAGGGCTAGGTGCCCTGTTACAAAGTGAATATTTAAATAAATAGCACAGCAGATTGAAAGGGCAAAGGGGATTCTTGGGAGGACAAGGAAGAATTACTATTAAAATCAGAATTCATTTCATGGCTTTGTTTGGCACAGTTAGTACCCCCACTCCCATACGCCCCCCACACACGGGAATATAGAATAATTGTATAAAGGGGTGAGGTTGATTTTCTTCCCTCTTCCCAGCTTAGTATATGACATAGACTAAAGAATGTAATAATAGATAATGAAGTTTTGTTTTTACAAGATATTAATGTGGTGTTATCCATTTATGAAACATGAACAACAATTCTCTCCAAATCAGAGGAGGCAAGACCAATAGTCAGGTTAAAATACAGGTCATGCCATGCAGGGTTTTAAATATTCAAGTTCTAGAAACGGCTGACAATTTGGCAGTTTGAAAGGAGAGTTGAAAAGAGAACCAGCAGTTGTGGAAGAATCTAGATTTTTGCTCTGGGATTTTACTTCCCACATCACTAGCCATGCAGTCTAGCAGCTGATTAACCTAGGCAGCAGAGATCCTGCACCTAAGGAGAAGCATTGAAAAGACTCCACAGGAGACAAAGGATTCTGAAGCCCTTACAACAATTGAGGAGTTGAATAGCTTTGGCCACATGTGTACACTCCACGTGTTCTCTTACTATCACTGTAATCTAAGTTGTACATACTCTTCCCATGGGTACTATGTGTATTTCAAGGAGACTTCTTTAGTTCCTTCCAAATCTGAAATTCTCTGATTCTCTGATAGGGACATCCAGTGTTCCCCTCTCTGGTTATTGCTAACTTAAACATTGCAATATCACATTCTATCATTTCTCCTTCACCACACAGTCCTTTGTTGATTAGATCCTGACTAACTTTTGATCAGTGCCAAATGATAGTAGTCAAAATATATGATTTGATTCGTTAGATTGCTTATAAGAGATACTATTTGATTAGATTAGATTGTATCTTTGAAAGGAGATACATAAGGAGGAGAAAGCAGAAAAAAAATATGTGATGACCTTTAGGGACATAATTACTTCTATTTCTTCTAAAACTATATTCTTTCATGACTCAAGATATCCTCAGACTGCCTCCAGAGCATTTGGGGAGTGCTAAGTGGAATATAACTGGGGCCTGGGACCGTGTCTCATTCGTCTTTGTATCCCTGCCACTGTGCAACATTTAAAACATAGTAGGCAGTCAATAGATGTTTGTTAACTTGAATGAATGAATGAGTCTACCCAAGAAGGGATCGCACAATTTGCCTAGCAATCTGCTAGGACTTCCTGGGAATTTACCTAAAATTTCATAATAGCAAATTAAGCACCTGCTACTAAGCCAGGCACTTAAAATCACTGATGAATATAAGATAACTGTTGTTTTGCCTTCCCAATTACATTACCATGATACTGTTTACTTCCTGTCTCCATTTGCTTTTTACGTTGAAGTGACACAATTTAATTATCATAACAAAGCTCTCAGGTTTTGCTGCACAGTGTGCAAAGAAGAGCTTGTTCAGGTTATAGTTATACATTCCAGTATCAATCACAGTCCCAGGGGACCAGGTACTTCCCATGCCACTTTGTTGCTCCACCTCTTTCTGCTACTCATTAAAAAGGAGGTAATGGAAGATTGAGGGAAGATGGCAACACAACAGGACGCAGAGGAGTCCAAATTCCTCCGACCACCCTCGAACACTCCAGTGGGGCTTAGAAATTAACCACTCTGGATATAAATACAAAATATTTACTTGCAGACTCCCCTATCTAAACCATGACCAAAGAGAACCACCAGAATTTTGTGGAGAAAGTGAAATGGATAAACTGGATAGCTCGAGGGTGGAGTCCAAATGGTAGAGTGAAGGCAGGCCTAGGAGACTTCCATTGATCCAGTGCAGTGTTCTCATCCTGAGCCCATCAACAGCTTACCCAAAACATGTGGATGCTAAAGCTCCAGCCTGAGAGAACGTCCTCTTCCTGTTCTGGCTAAGTCTTTTTAAGACTCTAGCAAGAGAAATGCCCTAGGTAAAATCCAATGCAAGAAGTCCTTAAAACTTGTAATAAGAGTGCAGAAGAATAGCAAGAGTGAGGGGCCCCAGGCGAAGCCTATAGTTAAGCAAGTTCCCAGAGCTTTATACTAAGAAGGAGTCCTAGGCAGAGCCTAACATCAGAGCAGTCCTAAAACCCCTTGAAAGAGAAGTCTACACTGGGCCACTACACTCAGATTCAGGTAGGCGCAGCCATGGCATTCAGGTGAAGTACCTGATCCAAGTGCAGGCCCCCAAAATTTAGATACTGAGGTAAATGAGATGAGCAACCCAGGATAAAGTCAACACCATGAGAAAATATCCTGGTTTGAGAAATGCCCAAGGAATAAAACTGAGTAGGATAGAACCCCTCAACAAGTTCAAATAAAGCCTCAAAGGAAAAAGAAATGACCTGTCCACAGAAATTACAGGAATACCTAGAAAAAAAATTTTAAGGTATACCCAATAGGAAAAAAAAATTGAGACAGAAAAAAATAGCAAAGAAATTTGACACCTGTTGAGGTCCTCCACCTCAACAACCAACTTGGGAGGGGTATGTTATCCCCCCAAAACCCAGGCCTTTGTCTAGCAAAGGGCCTGATCTCAAGGACAATGAATGGGGCGGGAGCCAAAGGTGTTGAGTGACTCCGTTTATTGTTTCAGGAAGCAGCATTTTTATATCTTTGTTTACGTAGGCATTAGGGCCGCCCTGGTTCCGCCTACTCTCCTCCCCTTCTCTTCCCTCGCTAACCCGAAGCTCCCTGCGGACAGGCAGTCCAGGCAAAGAATCGGAAGTTCCATGTGCTCTGGCAAGCCCAGACAGAGAGCTGGAAGTGCCATGTGGTCAAGCAGGTCCAGGCAAAGACCTGGAATTGCTACGGAGGCAACAAAGGGGAGCCCCCTCCTCCTGGCTCCACCCATATCTCAGAGCCCTGAGTTTACCTCAGCAGGCCCTGGGCATGGAGGTCTGAGGAGGGCAGCGCTCGGCTCTAACTCGCCAGTAACAGACACCTAAAAACATATGATGGAAAAATTGCCCCAAAATTAATTAGAATAGGCCAGACAAAAAAAATAATATCACAAAAAGCCAAAAAAAAAAAAACTAAACAGAACCAAAAGCTTGAAAATAGAGGAAATTTAAAGAAATTTAATATGAAAACAACTGACTCTAAAAAAAAGGCCAAGAAGGTATAATCCAAGAATTATCAAACTATCTCAAAACTACCATCATAAAAGACTGTATAATATATTTTAAGATATTATAAATGCATGGAATGGTTTTACAGATAGATAGATAGACAGACAGACAGACACATTTGTGTCTAAAGACAGCTATCTCTAGGTTGGGGTGGGAAGAAAAAAATAAAAGAAATTTCCATGATAACTTTATCATATATTTAAAAGGAATAACAAGTTGTACATAATAACTTTGCAGTTTCATGTACAATCATCTTTTTCTATTCTAGTCTCTTACAGTAATGCTTGTTTTATTTCTTAAGTTCAGAAAAATAATTTTAAAAAAAGAACTCTCATTATAAAGGGGAACTCCTCTATTGGTAGAGGGAATGACCATACTGGTGAAGTCATAAATCTTATAAGTATTTAAACTTTGTAATACACTTTTATCGGAATAATTTTTTTTTTATCCCTAGGTATTTCTTCATTGATTCAAAGAAATAGGCACAAGACACTATAAAATGTTAATCATTTGAATAGAAAGACAACATTAAAAATATAAAATATAGCATATTTTAAAGACAATTCAATGATGTTCTTTCTAGCATATATGATGATGTATTTGGTAAATAAAGCGTTATAAAGTTGGGGGTGTGGCGGAAACTACCCATACATCTTAGAATAAGAGGACAAAACAAAAATAGAAAAACAAATTCACCTTCTCCCAAAAAAAGCTAAAAATCCTACAATCATAACAGCTAAAAACTGGAGGTTACAAGTTAAAGAAAAATATTACCAGAAGCCAAAAAGAAAGAATTTAAATATCGATAATAAGGATCACAGAAAACTTAGCTGATAAAGGAGCAAGCTTGGGAATTGATATTCTAAAAGGCAAGAGCTAAAGCAGGCCTGAGTTAAAGGCTTCAACCAAGGATGACCTATCGGGAAAAACTAAGGCTAATGCTACAGGGAGGGAATAAAACTAATAGAATAGAGAATTCCTAAGTATTCTTAATAAAAAGGCCTGAACTAAATAGACACTTTAAATGGAAATACAGTAGTAAAGAGAAACATAGAAAGGTACACAAATTTGTTTAATTGAAAAAGAATATTTAATTGATGTGGGAATTAACTTCTAACATATTAATAGGTAGATAACTAACATGTGTCTGTTCATAAACCTAAAATCTTTGAGAAATATTGAGAATGACTTAAAAATGACAATACATCATTGGATAATGTTTGCTTTAATGGTCTTAGGAGATTTAAATGGGAGGGACAGGGGAATATTCTGGGGTGAAAAGGAAGATGAAGGGCAGGGGAATCATACAATCAATAGTATATAGTCAAGTAGAAAAGGTAGGATTAATGAGAACCCCATGAACCCTACTTTCATCTCAATTAGTTAAAGATTGGACACAATTACACATACACAAACAAGATCTCAGTTTAAAAATACATTAAACTCAAAAGGGAAATTGGAAGGAATGAAGCCAAAGGAGGGATATAGAAGAGTCCAAGAAGGCAGGTCAGATGAGGAGATAGTTATAAGCAAACTGAATTTGAACTTTGGAGGGAAGAATTGGACAAGATAATTCAAAGGAAAGCAAAAAGAATAAAAAAGTGGGATCAGAGTTAAGTAAAAGAAGGGAAATGCAATGGAAAAGAAAGAGGCTACTTTACTTATATTACATCAAAAAAACTCTCTCTTGTCCACTAACTTCTTATTTGTAAAGATGAAGGGGGGAGCAAAGAAAGGAAGAGGACAAGATGGAAATAAATACATAATTAACAATCATAATTGTAGGTATTAATGGGATTGATTTACCCATAAAATGGGAAGTAACAGCAGAATAGATTAGACAGTAAAATCTGTCAGCATGCTCTATTCAAGAAACATGAAGATTCATATAGAGTTAAAATGAGGAAGTGAAAGAAAGTCTATTAGGCCTCAGCTAAATTCAAAAAAGCAGGAGTAGAAATCATGATTTCAGATAATGCTAAAGCAAATATAGATAAAATAAAAAGAGATGAATAAGGAAATTACATTATACTTAAAGAACCACAGATAAATCATAAGCGTATATAGATATTGTTAAATAATATAACTTTCAGGACAAGAAAAATCAAACTAAAAGAAAAACAATAAGGAAGTTAAATACCTGAATAGAAAAAGAAAAAAGAAAAGATCTCTGTTGATTATTGAATAGGAATAGCATTACTGAACAGGAATACAATGGGATTTACATACTTCTGAAATATATGATACCTACACAAAATGTGATCATTTATTAGGGCATAAAGATATTGCCAAAAATGTAAAAACCCAGATATACTGAACATGTCATTTATCAATCTTTTTGTAATAAAATTATATTAAACAAAGGGCTTTTAAAATGAATTTAGAAATATGTGGAAACTAAGCAACACAATTCTGAAGAATTTAGTCAAAAAATTAAAATGATAGAAAATTTAAAGAAAATTATAATAATTAGATAATATTTTTAAAATTAGGGAAATGCTTTCATCAATAAAAGAAAGAACAAATCATTGAATTAGCCATAAAATTTTAAAAACTTGAAAAACAGCAAGTCTGAAATTCTCAACTAACAAAGTAGAAATTCTGAAAATTAAAGAAGAAAATAAAAATGAAAGCAAAACGAGCATTAAATTTAAAATTAACAAGGAAAACTTTAAAAACTAATAAAATAAACAACTAACCTGATTTATTTAAAAGAGAGGAAAACCAAGCTATTCACATAAAAAGTGAAAAAGGAAAACTCCACAACTGAAGAGGAATTAAAGGAAATAATCAGAAACTATTTTGCCTGATTATATTCTAATAAAAGTGATAAATTGGAGGAAATGGGCAAATACGTATAAAAATAAAACACCCAGATTAACAAATGAAGACAAAAACTATTTAAACAACCCAATATCACAAAAAAATTATATAACTCATAAATTATCTCCCAAAGAACTTAGAACTAAATGAATTTATAAGTTCTATCAATCATTCAAAGAAAAATTAATTGCAATATTTAAACTATAAATAGTTTATATTTACGTAAATATAAACTATTTATAATGATAAGGGGAAAGGGCACCTTTTCTATCTCTTTTTATAGTACAAGTATGGTCTGGATATCTAAACCAGGGAGACACAAGCAGAGGAAGAAAACTATTATAGACCAATATCTCTAATGAACATCAATGTACATTTTTTAAATAAAATATCAGCCAGTAGGGTACAACAACATCCTAGAAAGACTATGACCTGGTTGGATCTATACCAGAAATACAGAGTTGGAGCAATATAAGGAAGGCTATAAATATAATGAAAGAAGATAATAATATAAATAATGAAAAAACCATATGGCTGTATCACTAGATGCTGAAAAGAATTTGAACATGTAGCCATGTATTAAGAGTTTTATCTTTCAGGTTTTTTTTCCATTTTGTTGCCTTGGGGAAAAAGGACACAATGGGAGTAGCAGTTCAATAAAAGAAAAAAATAGAGATTATTAATATCATTACACATTTCATTTATTTCAATATAATTTACTTTTGTGCAGTGATGTAGATCTCAATGAAAACTCATGCACCTAATCAAACTGCCAGAAAGAAATGCTGAAATGTTATGGTAATTAAGGTGGGACTTTTTTTTTTACTGTTTTATCTTTTAGAATGCTAAAGTAATCAAGTGCCTTTGATTAAGTCTTGCTAGGTGCGCAGCCTTAGGCCCACAGCCTTTTGCTGAATAGGTGTGAAGACTTCAGGCCCTAAAAAGGGTCTATATACCCAGAGGTCAGCATTTTGCTTTGGGGATCTCACTCACTGGAAGAGTGTCATGTGATTTGACCAGCGAGACTCTGGGTAGCCACTGGATCCCACGCCACTCCCTCCAACCCCCACGTTGAGGGCTTTGAAAACCCAGCTCTGGGTGCCTCTCTCTCTGGTAACTATGTAATTCTTTGGTCAGACAGCTAGAGGCCTGTCTGTTGATAACTGTGTGTGTTTGCTCTGTTTATATTGTCTCTGTTTGTAATTTCTGTTTGTATTTGCTCTGAAGTTCAGGGTACTGGCTTTTCCCCCTGAACTAAGTGAATGGAATATATATATTTTTAATTAAAGTAAGATTGTTAATCCCTTAAAGGTGCCTTCCTTAAAAAAGCAGATCAAATAACCTTTGCTGGCAGTCCTTCTGTGTGCTGGTGTTATTAGTCTTACACAGCCACAGTGGCTGCTAGCAACATTTTTGTTACATGAATAATATATCAAATAATATTTTAATTCACTGACTTAATAAGATTTGACTACTACTAATATTATTATTATTGAGAATGAAAGAGGAATATTTACCGAAAAATAAATACTGGATTAAGGGTACAGAATTTAACATGGATACCATTTGTATTTTTAAATCTTTGCATTGTTAATACACATGTTGTTTAATAAAATAAAAAAGAATTTAAAAAAGAAATGACTTTTTACTGTCTGTTTTAGTCCCTCACAAAGAATCATATTTTGGATAATAAATATTATTATCTTAAAAAGAGATTACATATGAGATAAACATCTGTTTTTCCCAATTCACTCAATTAGACAAGCATTTATTAAGGAGTCCCAATTTGCTAGCTGCTGTACTAGGCACTGGGAATACAAAGACAAAAAGGAACATTTATCGTCTTCCATGGCTTCACATGCTACTGGATATTGGGAAGAATGATACAAGGAAGGGTGGAAGTATTAAATACATATAAGTTAATATGAAATACACATGAAATAAAAAATACAAAATACTTATGTTGTAGATAGCACTAACATCTAGGGAAATCAGGAAATGACTCATGAAAGAGTTATCAAAAGCTGAGATTTGAAGGAA
This sequence comes from Trichosurus vulpecula, assembly GCF_011100635.1. Classification (NCBI taxonomy): domain Eukaryota; kingdom Metazoa; phylum Chordata; class Mammalia; order Diprotodontia; family Phalangeridae; genus Trichosurus; species Trichosurus vulpecula. The sequence goes on from NC_050580.1 coordinate 69,518,842, forward strand.
GGTAGGGATTCTAAAAGGACGAGATGAGAAGGGAATGCATATATGTTAGCCTATTCCCCTAAGGCCTTACTCACAGTCTTTGTAACTTCTCAGACCCAAGTGCTACTCCAAGGCCCTCACTTTCCCATGTGCTGTATCTCCCACTACGATGTAAGCATCTTGAGAGCAGAGACAGTTTGTTGTAGTTGTTTAATTCTTACATCTTCAATGAAGTATACTAGGTAAAAAGTAGGCAATTGATAAATGCTCATTTATTCATGCATTCATTGAAAGTTATTAGAATGCCTATTAAAAGAAATGGAGAAGATGAGTCAAATGAGAGCTTTTGAGGAAAAGCTTGGTAGCTAGAGCAGAAACCGAAAAACCTTACTCAAATAGAGGATACCTTGAAAAACAAAATGAATGAACTAAAATTCAAAATTCCTCTGGTACAAGAAGAAATGCTACAGTTAAAAGTTTGAAAAATTGAAACAATATGTAAGATATTAACTAACAGAAACAAGTTGGAAAACAGGAGGTTGAGAGATAATTTTAGAATCACTCTGTTCCCTGTACAGACCTGTACAGATCACTCTAAGAAATCATAGTGGGGAAAAAACAGTTCAGAACAATTGGAACAGAGGAAAAACCGAAAATAGGTAAGATTCACAACTTAACACCTGAAAGAAATCCCACACATGGCAAACTAAAAAGCAAAACTGCCAGTCTGGAGAACTTCTGTGTTAAAGAAAAGTTTCAAGTTTCCAAGAAAAGAAATATCACAGCAGTGAAATCCCAGATAGAATTACAGAACGATCATGTAGCAAACACAAGAATTGAAAGAATAGAATAGAAATGATAGAACAAAAAAAAATGTACCAAAGGAAAAAATACCCTACAAAATGTAAAATAATTTCATAAGGAAAAAACAAAGTTACTCTTTCATAGAATCAAAGTTTTCCAAGAATTCTTGTAAGAATGAGAGCTGAGTAAAATTATTGAAATGTCCACATAAAAAATAAAAGAAAACTAGAAGTTAAGTATGTTTGAGGCCTTAAATGGGAATAAGTGATGACTATACATTCACATCCTAAAAAAGCTAGAATTTACTATTGTCCCTTTAGAAACTCACCATGCCTAAGCATCACTGAGGGAATAAAGAATAACAAATTCAGGGAGAGTTTGGGGAGTAAGGAGAGAGGCAGAAAAGAAGAGTTAAAGAGGAGAGGGGAAAAAAGAGGTGGGGAGAGACAGAAAAAAGAATATGCATGGCTTAAAGAGAACAACATATTCTTAGTAATTCTGGTGTTATAAGAGAATATACAATACGGGAGGTGGGTTGGAGTGGGGATATGATGAACTTCACTTTATCTAAGGCAAATTATGAAAGTTTGGGTAGGAAAATAAGATAAAATGGACTGAGACAAGATGGAGATATCTAAGAGTTGAGGCAGAGTTAGTGTGTAGATAGCTAAAGCAAGTGCACTTTAATTAAAAAGAACTAAGAGAACTGGAGAAGGTGTGGAAAGATTGGAACACTAATGCATTGTTTGTGGAGTTGTGAACTGATCCAACCACATTTGCTAGCTCTCTCTCTCTCTCTCTCTCTCTCTCTCTCTCTCTCTCCCTCCTTTGTTTTGTTTTGTTTCTTCTTTCTCGTGGTTCATTCCATTAGGTTATAATTCTTCTTTACAACATGACTAATGTGAAAATATGCTTAATATGAATGTGTATGTAGAGCCTATATCAGATTGCATGCTTTCTTGGGGAGGGGAAAAGGGAGGGAGGGGGAGAAAATTTAAAGCTCAAAAGCTTACAGAACTGAATGTTGAAAACTAAAAATAATTTTTTTAATATAAAAAAATTAAAAAGAACTGATTATGAAAGGGGTGAAGAGTATAAAGTAAGCCGGATGTGAGTTGAGGGAAGAGAGTAACAAGACTGGATTTCGATTGTCCAGACTACCAATAATTAGTATTTACTACATTCCCTTACCCCTTTTACCTGATATTCTTCTCTTGGGAGAAGAGGTGTGAAAAATACACATTGTTATAGAATATGACAGAGGGAAAATAAACCTAACAATCAGAGTTGTGAATGGGAATTGGATGGCTCCTCCCACAAAATGGAGGATTGCAGAAGGGAACAGGAAGCAAAAACCAAATGATTTGTTGTTTACAAGTTGCATTCTTAAACCATAAAAGTCATGCCAGTTAAAGTGAAAAATTGAAAGAGAATCTAACAATAATAATAATAATAGCTGACATTTATATAAGCATTATGTGCCTGGCACCGTGCTAAACACTTTACAAATACTAGCTCATTTGATCCATACAAGGTAGCAGCTATCACTATCCTCATTTTACAGTTGAGAAACCAAGGCAAACAGAGGTTAACTGACTTGCCCAGGGCCACAAAGCTCGTACAGGTCTGAGGCTGGATTTGAACTTAGCTCTTCCTGACTGACTCCAGGCCTAGCTTTTGTACAGATGAATCCAAAGAAGCTGGGGAGGCATTCCTGACCGGGGGCAAGATAACAATAAAAATAGACATGGTTAAGAGAAATGAACAGGAAAAATTAACCTTACTATGAAGTGCAATAAACAATGAAGCAATGTTAATTATAGATAATTATTACTTGATGTGATCCCCTCTAAATACATAAAGGAAGCATTAATCAAACTACAAGGGAAATAGCAAAGAAAAATAATCATTGAGGATATTGATGGACCCTTTCAGACTTGCGAAAAATATAGCAGAAAAATAAACAAGAAAGAAATTAAGAATTTGAAAAGAATATTAGAAAATTAGATATGATAAATCTTAGGTGATTACTAAATGGCAGATCTAAGGTATATACATATTTTTAGCTTACAAAATTAATCATTTGCAAATGCATGAATAAAGTAACTCATAAAAAAGCAGAAATATTAAACCCATCCTATACAGAGATCTGACATATGCAAATATATATACATACATATCTTCATACATGTAGAGGATCAATGTAAAATGTAAATATATAAGAAGACTAATTTCCTAATATGTAAGTGAACAAAAGATACAAACATGCAATTTTCAAAGAAAGAAAAAGAAAAGAAAGGCTAACTCCTAATAACTATAAGAAAGAATATTCAAAAGCACTAATAAAACAGAGAAATGCAAATAGAATAACTGAAGCTTCACCTTATAGCAGTCAGAATGGCAAGGGTAATAAAAGATAAAATTTTAAAATGTTAGAGTGGTTATGGGAAAACAGTGGAGGAACTGTTAATTAGTGCAACTATTCTGGAAAATATTTTATAAATATATCTGAAAAGTCACCTAACTGTATATACCCAGCAATCTAATGATAATATATGCCACTATCAGACATATATCCTAAGCAAATCAAATACCAAGGACAAAAGGCCCTTTCTATATAATAATATTTATAGCAGCACTTTTTGTGGTCACAAAGAAACAAAGTAAATGACAATTGGGAATGGTGGAATAAGTTGTGGTCTATACACAATGGTATAATGGAATAGAATGTTCCTCAAATACCCCCAAAAAATGATGACCACAAAAAAATTCAGAGAAACTTGGAAAATCCTATATGAACTGATACATAGTGAAATGAGGAGAGCTAAGAAAACTAGCTGGGTGACATTATGCAAGTCCTTTGATCTTCCTGAGTCTCCATGTGTTCATCTGTAAAATGAGCCAGCTGGACTAGATGACATCTGAAGCCCTTTCAAATCTAGAACTATGATGCAATTATTCTATGAATTTACACAATTTACATGGAATGTTGAAAGTCATCAGCACTCTGATCAGTCACAAATCATGAGACTAGAGGAACAGTGATACATACCTTCCCCCTTTGAACAGAATGGTGGTTGACTATAGGAGTAAAACAAGAAACACACTGTCAGATATGGTCACTGTGTCATTTTTTTTTTGCTAAATTGTACCTCTTTTTTTTTTTTTACAAAGAAAGGCTCTGCTGGGGGCTAGAGGAAATCACCGGGAAACGACAGCAACAGCAATGTTTTTCTTTGTTTTCAGCGTTACCACAACCTATGTTTTATAAAAAGAGGAAGGGAGCAGATCAGGAGGGGGGCAGAAAGCAGAGTAGAATTCACTGAGAGTCTATGTTTATTTTATCAGCATAAATTTGATCTGCTAGGAAGGGAAAAGAAAGTAGAGCAGACATCTTTTTTCCCCTTCTGTTAGCACCATGAAATAAATAACAAACTATCCCCTCAGATTAGTAATGCCTATTTGTTCTTTAGCACCATTTCTTATCCATGTTAATTTACCCAAATTATTCCATAACATCACTCCAGGGAAAAAACCTATAAAACACTCAGTAGAAATCTAGAGACATTTTATAGAGAATGAAAAGACACAGCCATTGACTTTCCTCTATGTCTCCCAAGATGTCGACAGAGGTTGCTAGTATGTTTTCTCCATATTTTGCATTATGTTTGATATCCTGCTTCTATATCGTTCTGTGGTAGGACTATAAAGCTTCTCTCTCCCCTGTCTATTATAGTGAAACTCATCAGAATAGTGGCAACCAGGAAATACAAGTTGGCTTCTGCCTACTCCCAATTCTTCTGCTAATCTATTATGTGACACAAGAGAAATTGCTCAATTTCCCCATGCTGATCCTCTGCCTACAAAATGAAGTTTGTTCTACTTCTTGTTAGTAAATTAATATTCAGGACGAAAAAAGAGGGGATGGTTTTACTATTTTATCAGGTGAAATGTCAACTAGACCAGAGGAAGAACTTCTTTATAGAAAGTTTAGTACCTGGAATCATACACACACACACACACACACAGAGAGAGAGAGAGAGAGAGAGAGAGAGAGAGAGAGAGAGAAACTTCCCTGATTTGATGGGGTAAAGGGGTAGGTGCCACAAAAGGCTTAGAAGAAAATGAAGCTTTTTATTGATTGTTACCAAAATTATTTAAGAAGAGGAAGAACTTTCCTATTTCTTAGTTTAAATCTGCCTTTCAGAAAAGAAGAGCTGAACTACGTCAATCTTTAGTTTCTTAGTCCTTTCCAGCTATTATTATTATTAATGTATTAAAGAAGTTTTCTTATGATTTATGGAGATGACTAGCTTAGATGGCTTTCATAAATGTCATTGTTATTGCCAAATTTTAATAATATGTGCATATTTATATGTGTATACCTGCATATAAATTCATCGAAAGCAGTCCATTGAAAATATAATGTTCAAGTCCAAAAATAAGAAAAGTATTTGAATAGAAAATGTGGTGTTTTAGAAAGGCAATAAATTAAATTATAAAACTTACTGGTGAAGAATTGGAGAGTTGTCAAAAAAAAAGTCAACCAAATCTAAATACCACATCTACATTGACATCCTCAGAGACAACCTCAGCTATCAGTACAAATGTATTTAAGACCACTCTACAGATAGGCTTTTTGTAGGAAGCCAAATTTCCCATCATCATCAACCTCTGGTGGAGTGGTTAGTTTTGAGGCATTAGTTGGATAATAAGAACATCTGAATTCTAGATTGATAACCCTCAGGAGAGTTACAAACCCTTTCAGAAAGCAATTGCTATGGTTGTTTTATAGGTAGGATGTCTTAAATAGCCAAAATAAAATAAATTTATAGTAAAGATGACATACTGACAGATTCCCTTTCTTCTGTGTCAAAGCATGGGTGAACACACTAATACAAAGATTACTCGGTTTTACAGAGAAATCATGGCATTATGTTAATATTTCTAAATGTAGAATGCTTTAAAAGAATGGAAAATTCCATGAAGTAGAATACTTGTTACTGAAATAATTAGAGAAAAATAAAGTTGTTTGGGCTGCATGAAGGATATACCATAACACAAATGTTTAAAATAAAAACCTATCTAACTCATTGTTTCTTAGACCTTATCTTATATGGAATTTGAAAGAGTTACAGACTAACAATTGTGGAGCTAGAAGGAACCAAGGAAGGCATGCAGTCCAACCCCTACTAAAGGCATGAATTCTAATTGTAATATCCCAAAGAGTGATCACCCAACTTCCATTTCAAGACCACAAGTGATTAACTCAAGGGTCAGCCCATTAAATTTTGGGGTGGTTTTAACTGTTAGAAAGTTTATAACTATACCAGATTAATTTTACCTTCTAGCAATTTCCATCTCCTGATCCAGGTTCTGTCCTCTGGAATCCAGCAAAATAAGATTAATCTTGTTCCTACATTATAAACTTTTAGACAGTTAATTTAACTACAACCCTTCCCCACTTCCACCTGAACAAGTATTTTCTTCTCTCAGTTAATATATATTTTATTCTATAGGGTAAAATACAGAAAAACATAAAGCAGTATATTTCCAGTTTCTTCAAATAATCTTCATTTTACATGTTATATGGTTACCTCATGCTTCACCGCGCCTTCCTCTGGATGTATCCTAAATTGTCAATAACTTTTCTGTGGTGGCCAGAACTGAATAGAGTACTCCAGATGTAGTCTCATCAGGGCATATGACAATGGAACTATCACCTCCCTTGCTGAAAATATCATGCTTCTATTAATCCATACTTAATTATTCAATATTATTCATATTATTCAATAAAATACTCTTTAGCATTTTTTTAAGATTTGAGTTCCAAATTCTATCCTTCCCTTCCTCCCGTCCCCCTTTCATGAGATAGTTTGCAATCTGATATAGGTTATACATGAACAATCACATAAAACATTCTCATTTTAGTCATTTTTGTGGAAGAAAACTCAAAACAAGAAAAAGGAAGGATAAAAGAAAAGAAGGAAGGAAGGAAGAAAAAATAGTATGCCTTGGTCTATATTCAGATGTCATCAGTTCTTTCACTGAAGGTGAATAGCATTTTTTATCTTGAGTCCTTTGGGATTGTCTTGGATCACTGAACTGCTGAGAATAGCTAAGTCATTCACAGTTGTTCATTGTACAATATTGTTGTTACTGTGTACAATGGTCTCCTGGTTCTGCTCACTTCTGTGTATCAGTTCATGTAATTCTTTCCAGGTTTTCCTGAAATCATCCTGCTCATCATTTCTTATAGCACAATACTATTCCATTACAATCATAAACCACAACTTGTCTAGCATCCCCTCAATTTACAATTCTTAACCACCACAAAAAGAGTTGCTATAAATATTTTTGTACAAATAAGTTTTCCCTCCTTTTTCAATCTCTTTAAGATACAGATCTAGAAGTGGTATTGCTAGATCAAAAGGTACACACAGTTTTATTGTCCTTTCAGCATAGTTCCAAATTGCTCTCCAGAATGGTTGGATCAGTTCACAACTCCACCAACAATACATTAGTGTCCCAGCTTTCCCACATCCCCTCCAACATTTATCATTTCCTTTTTTGTCATATTATCCATTTTGATAGGTGTGAGGTGTTATCTCAGAGTTGTTTTAATTTGCATTTCTCTAATCAATAGTGATTTAGAGCATTTTCTTCATATGACTATAGATGGCTTTGATTTCTTCATCTGAAAATTGCCTGTTCATATTCATTGACCATTTATCAATTGGAGAATGAAGTACATTCTTATAAATTTGACTCAGTTCTTTATATATTTGAGAAATTGAGCCTTTATCAATGATATTTGCAATAGAAATTATTTCCCAGTATTCTGCTTTCCTTCTAATTTTGGTTGCATTTGGCTTTATTTGTGTAAAATTTTTTAAATTTTATATCATCAAAATGAACCATTTTATGTTTTGCAGTGCTCTCTGTATGGTGTTTGGTCCTAAATCTTTCCCTTATCCATAGATCTGACAGGTAAACTATTCCATACTCTCCTCATTTGCTTATGGTATCACCCTTTATGTATTAGTCACATACCATTTTGACATAACCTTAGTACTTGGTGTAAGATGTTGATCTATACCTAGTTTCTGTTACACTGTATTCCAATTTTCCTAGCAGTTTTTGTCAAATAATGAGATTTTGTCCAAAAGCTGGGATCTTTAAGTTTATCAAGCACTCAATTACTACTGATTCTTGTGTACCTAATATATTCCACTGATCCACCACTCTATTTCTTAGCCAATACCAGACTGTTTTCATCATTAACACTTTATAATACAGTTTGAGATCTGGTATGGCTAGACCATCTTCCTTAACATATTTTTATTAGTTCCCTTGATATGCTTGACTTTTTGTTCTTCTGATGAATTTTGTTATTATTTTTTCTACCTCTATAAAACAATTTTTTGTAGTTTGATTGGCATGGCACTGAATAAGTCAATTAATTTTGGTAAAATTGTCATTTTTACTATATTGGCACAACCTAGTATGAGCAATTAGTATTTTTCCAATTTTTTAGATTGGACTTTATTTGTGTGCAAAGTGTTTTGCAATTGTGTTCATAGTCGCTGGGTTTGTCTTGGTCGGTAGACTCCCAAGTATGAATCAATCTGGCCCTCAGGGAGTTCATTGATGGCTTGTTTAATTTCATTTTCTAAGATTTGGTTATTTAAGCATTCTATTTCCTCTTCTGTTAATCTGGGCAATTTATATTTTTGTAAATATTCCTCCATTTCATTTACATTGGTAGATTTATTGACATGTAATTGGGCAAAATGGATCCAAATAATTATTTTAATTTCCTATTCTTTGGAGGTGAATTCACCCCTTTAATTTTTGATACTGGTAATTTGGTTTTCTTTTTTTCTTTTTCTTAGTCAAATTAACCAATGGTTTATCTATTTTGGGTTTTTTTTCATAAAACCACACTAATGTCTTATTTGAGCTTTCAGTCCTATGAAATTCTGAAAAAATTTCATCTACTATGAACTACTTTCTAACCACATCTCTCCATCTTGTACTTTTACAACTGATTTTTAAACTCCAAATACAAGAATTTACATTTATCCTACGAAATTGTATTGATAGCTTCAAACCACCATTCCAGATGATAGATGATCAAAAAAAAACTACAAAAGAATGAATAAATAAATCAAATCAAAATTTCAGAATTGTTTGTTTTCCTCATAACTGGCCTAACAGGGATAATGTGTTAACACACAGTTATAACTGCTCTTTTAAAGGCTACCAGTCTTGAATAATTTTTTTATATCACAGATATTTAATGTGATCGCCACAGTGAAGACTTTAAACATTAAAAGTTTAGCAATAAGAATATTCAGAAGTCAACAACATCCAGAAACCAAGATGGCAAAGTAAGCAGTAAATTGTTATAGTTCTTCCCTATTCACTTCCAACAACCAGAACAAATCCTGGAACAGTACAGCCAGGAGAAAGATGGGGAAGAGCAGTCATTTAACCCAGATTTAGAGGATCTGCAAGAAAGGTATGTCTCACTCAGCAAGCCAGCAGCAAGCTCCACCTCAGCAAACCAGCGGGAGATCCTGAGTCCCAGTGTGGTGGAGCTGGCAAATGCCAACACCAGGACCCCTCTCCCACCATGTACCTCTGCTTAGCCAAGCGAACCAGCAGACTCCAGATCTAGAAACTATCACATTCTTCGGTGTAGCCCCAGGGAAGCAGGCATCCTCCAGCATGTAAAGAAAGTAGCCCAGAACACCACACGCTTCAGCACAGCCCAGGGCAAACAAGTATCCCCCAGGAGCCAGACCTGCAAGTGCTTCAGCATAGTCCAAGGCAAATAGGCATCCTCCAGGGGCCAGACCTCTATGTGCTTCAGTGTAGCCCCAAGGGAAACACAGAAAAACTCCACTGGGCCTCAACACATGCCAGACACCACCAGTGGGATCCCAGCTCAGCACCAAGTAAGCAGCCAGATCCCTATGGCCTCTAGCAGTAGCAGCCCTCTCCCTCAACACAGGGCCAGATATGAGGGTCCCCCACAGGCCTCAGGGCAACATCAGTGTAGCACCAGGTAAACAGTCAAACAGTCAAGGCTTGCAGCCACTGAAACAAGAAGCCTGAGACAGAGCCCCTTCCACCCTAGGAGCAGAAATCAAATTTTAAGAAAAGGAAAAAGGGCAAAAAAATGAGCAAAACAACAACAAATAGAATCTGACCACAGAAAATTATGGTGACAGAGAAAACCAAGACACAAACTCAGAAGAGAACAACAATGTCAAAACACCTATGGGCAAACACCCCCCCCCAAAAAAAATGGGAAGTGGTCACAAGCCCCAAAAAAATCATAGGAGAGAGGTAGAAGAAAAATTGGGAAAAGAAAGGAGAGTGATGCAAGAGAATTATGGAAAAAAAAAGAGTCAATAGCTTAGAAAACTGCTTAAAAAATAAAATTGGCTAAATGGAAAAGGAGATTTAAAAAGTCCACTGAAAAAAAAAAAACAACTCCTTAAAGAGTACACTGGGCAAGATGGAAAAGAAAGTACAAAATCTAACTGAGGAAAACATCTTAAAAGGGAAAATTGGGCAAGTGGAAGCTAATGATTCTATGAGACAAGGATCAATCAAACAAAATCAAAAGAATGAAAAAATGGAAGAAATTGTAAAATACATCATAGGAAAAACAACTGACATGGAAATAGATCCAGGAGAGCCAATATCAGAATCATTAGACTACCTGAAAGCAATAATCAAAATGAGGACCCAGACAATATCTTTCAAGAGATTATCAGGAAAATTGCCCTGATGTCCTGGATTCAGAGGGTAAAATACTCATTGAAAGAATCCAACAATCACCTCAGGAAAGAGAACCCAAAATAAAAATTCCAAGGAACATTATAGCCAAAGTTCAGAACTGTCAGGTCAAGGAAAAAATACTGTAAGTGGTCAGAAAGGCACAATTCAAATATCGAGGAGTCATAATCAGGATTACAACATTAAAAGATCAGAGGTCATGAAACATATTTCATACAGCAAAAGAGCTAGGACTACAACCAAGAATCACTCACACCCAGCAAAATTAAGCATAATACATCAAGGGGAAAAATGATCATTCCATGAAATAGTAAGATTTCATAATGAGAAGACCAAAACTAAACCAAAATATTGGCTTCCAATATCAAGACCCAAAAGAAGCATAAACAGGTAAAAAGGGAAAAGAAGACATAAGGGATTCAATAGAACTAAACTATTTACATCCCAACATGGGAGGATGATACTTGTAATTCCTAAACATTGTATCACTAATAGTACAGCTAGAAGGAGTACACATAGACAGAGAGAATGGGTATAAGGTGAATTTGAGGGAATGACATAAAAATTAAGAAATGAGAAAGAGTACAATGGATGCAGAAAGAAAAGAGAGGCAGAATGGGGTAAATTATTTTACATGAAGAGGTGAGAAAGACCTATTACAGTGGAGGGGAAGATGGGAGGATGGGTGATAAGCATAACTTGAACCTTACTCTCATCAGCAATGGCTCAAAGAGGGAATTATATACACAATTAGTTGAATATAGAAATCTGTCCTACTTCGCAGGGAAGTAGGAAAGGAGGAGATCAAGTAAAGGGAAGAGGCTGACAGAAGGGAAGGCAGATCAGGTGAAGTGGTAGACAGAAGCAAAACACTGGCAAGGAGGGAAAGGGTAAAAAGAGAGAGATGACAAACAGAAGGAAGAATAGGATGGAGTGAAATACACAGTAATCATAACTGTGACTGCAAATGGGATGCACTCTCCCATAAAATGGTAGCAGATAGCATAGTGGATCAAAAAACAGAATCCTACCATATGTTAAGAATAGTCTACCTGCCAGATCTATGTGGAGGGGATAAATTCATGACTAAACAAGAGAAAGACAGCATTACAAAATATAAACTAGATAATTAGATTATATAATTTAAAAAACATTGGTACAAACAAAATCAATGCAGCCAAGATTAAAAGGAAAGCAGAAAGCTAGGAAACAATCTTTACAGCAAGTGTCTCTGATAAAGGCCTCATTTCTCAAATATGCAGAGAACTGAGTCAAATTTATAAGAATACAAGCCATTCCCCAATTGATATGAACAGGCAGTTTTCACATGAAGAAACAGAGTTATCTATCTATAGGCATATAAAGAAGTGCTCTAAATCACTTTTGAGTAGAGAAATGTAAATTAAAACAACTCTGAAATAACTACTTCACACCTATCAGATTAGCAAATATGACGAAAAAATGAAAATGACAAATGCTGGAGAGGATTGGGAGAATTGAGATGATGATACACTGTTAGGAGAGTTGTAAACTGATCCAACCATTCTGGAGAGCAATTTGGAACTATGTCCAAAGGGCAGCCAAACTATGCTTTGATTCAGCAATACCACTAGTAGGTCTGTATATCAAAGAAATCATAAAAAGGGAAAATGATGTACATGTGCAAAAAAAATTTATAGTAAAATATTAGAAATCGAGAAGATACCCATTAATTGGGAATGGCTGAATAAGCACTGATATATGAATATGATGGAATACCTATTGTGCAATAAGAAATGATAAACAAGCAGAATTCAGAAAAACCTAGAATGACTACTACAAATGTTGTATACAGTCTCAGCAATGTTGTTTGATGATCAACTATGAATGATTCAGTCTTTCTCAGCAACACAATGATCCTCAAGAAGGAAAATGCTATGTATATCCAGATAAAGAACTAATGGACTCAATGCAGATCAAGCATTTTTTAAACTTTATTCTTTCTCGTGTTTTTTTTCTTTTGATCTGTTTCTTCTTTCACAACTGTGATTAATATGGAAATTTTTACATGATAGTACAAATATAAACTATATCAAATTGCCTACCATTTTTAGAAGTGGGGAGGAGACAGAGGGAGATACAAAAATTTAGAACTCAAAATCTTGTAAAAATGAATGCTAAAATTTTTTTAGACATGTAACAGGAGAAAAAAAATAAAATACTACTAAAATTTTTTAAATCACCAAAAAATAATAAATAAGTCAAGTCAACGAGGAAAAAATGAATATTCAGATAATTTATATCAACAAAAAGACTATGAGACAGAGAAGATTTTCTTAGCTCCCTATCCATTGACAAGTACAGCAGTCCCTAGATCCCTAGAATCTAGAAACTGGTGAGTAATAAACCTGGATGAAAGGGGGAAATACAGAGAAACACAAACAGGTACAATACTTGTTACCCTACTTTCTTCCCCATCCTTCGTTATAGATTAATGGTAGAGGGTAATAACAGGTCATAAAAGAGAAAGGTAAAGAAAGAATTTTTTCCCTGAAAGGTGGCAGAGGTGATGTATTGGGAGGTGTGAATGAGTTTATCAATCCAAAACTCAGTGAGAAAAAAATAAAGAATAAAAGTTCCATGAAAGAGAAATCAAGTAGTAGGAGTAGTAGTAGGAGGAGTAGTAGTAGTAGGAGTAGTAGTAGTAGGAGTAGTAGTAGTGGTGGTGGTGGTGGTGGTGGTGGTGGTGGTGGTGGTGGTGGTAGTAGTAGTAGTAGTAGTAGTAGTAGTGGTAGTAGTATCCTCCCAGTTCCTCAGGCTCTAAACCTAGAAGTCATCATGGACTCCTCACTCCCATCCCCTAAATCCAATCTGTTGCCAAGCCCTGTGGATTTCATTTTGCAACATCTCTTGAATACATTCCCTTCTCTCCTCTGACACTGACACCATGCTTGTGCAGGCATTCATCACTTCACACTTGGATTATTGCAATAGCCCTCTGTTGGGTCCACTTGTAAAAGTCTCTCCCCACTCCAAATCATTCTCCATCCACCAAAGTGATTTTCCTAAAGCACAGGTCTGCCTCTGCCCCCAGTAAATTCTAGTGGCTCCCTATCACCTCAAGAGTCAAATATAAAATGCTCTATTTGCCATTGAAAGCCTTCACAACTCAGCCCCTCCTACCCTTCGAATCTTCTTATACCTTATTCCCTGACAGGTCCTCTTCACATTGACCTGTTGTGTCTCTTTTCTCTGGTCATTTTCTCTGTCTCCTATGCCTGGAATGTTCTCCACTCTCAACTCTGGCTTTTTTCCATGGTTTTCTTTAGGTCCCAACTAAAATCCTACCTTTTACAGGAAGACTTTCCTAACCCCTCTTAATTCTAGTGCCTTCCCTCTGTTAAATATTTCCTATTTATGCAGTATATAGCTTGCTTAGTATGTATTTGTTTGTTTGCTGTCTTCCCAATGGTATTGTAAGTTCCTTGAGGTCAGGGATTGTCTTTTTCCTGTTTTTATGTCCCCAGAGCATAGAACAGTGCCTAGCATATAGTAAATACTTAATAAACATTTATTGTTAAAATAATAATGGTAGTAACAATAATGACATTTATATAAATTTTTAGGATTTGCAAAGCATTATACAAATATTAACAATATTATAAATATTACAAACTCATTTGAACCTTACAACTTTGGGAGGTAGGGGTATATGCTGATATATATATCACCATTTTGCTGATGAGAAAACTAAGGCAGACAGTGAACAAGTGACTTGCTCAGGATTACATAGCTAATGAGTGTCTGATTGTGGATAGAGAGGTGACCTAGGAGTCAAGATTAGGTACATTTATATCCCTTTATCTGACATATACTGTCTATGTGACCCTGAGAATCCACATTGTGCCCCCAAGCAACTCTTTAAGACTCTAAGTTGCAATAAGTTACTAATCAACATTCTCAGAGGGAGTTTCCTCAGAAAACTCCATACATTGATAGACAGGCTTGTAGACCTTTGGACATAGGAATAGAGAAGTTCTAGAAGCTTTATTCTTTTTCCTCATTGTTCAAGAGGCTATTGAATGCAATTTTAATAAAACTGATGACTAAAAAAACCCTTAGCTATTTGTAATATTTTACTTAAAGCTTAGATATAGAAATAAGAGAAGAGAAAAAGTGTTGGGGAGAGTCTCTTTTCTGAGAATAAATATTTGGTTCACCTTATCTAAACCTGAGGGCAGGAGAGGAGAAAGAAGCAAAGTAAAGTTAAACAGTGTTAAATTATCTTAAAGATCATAAAATATCTAGGACCAAATGTAGCAGATAACCCTACATCTGTTTTCTGCCCCTTTGGGTAAAGAAATCACAAGCTCAGAAAGCCCCCGGACTGGAAGGGAATGGTCACTTTTAGTCTGAAAGATGTTGTAGACAATTTGTTGATTTCACAGTTTCCTTGAGGAAAACCTCAGAGGGGCAGGGAATAAGCAAGGACAACAGCCTATGAAAGTTCTGGGCTGGTGGGCTTCAAATGAGCTTGCAAAATTGGCAAACTGCCTGCCACCAAAGTAAACCAAAGAAGCTAGCAATCCCTACTGTCACTGAGGAGCTCCCCCTGATGGTTAAAAATGCTTTAATCAGGAAATGATTTTAAGCTTTGTGAATTAATGTTAAAACAAGCCCTGCAGAGAAGTTATTTATGAGATGCACAAGATTATTGGGTTTTTGAAATTGCATATTCATTTTAATCTATGACTAGGAAGTTTGTAGCTTTAGAAGGAAAATCCTTAGAGCCATTAGGGTCATATTCTTTTGATATGGTATCAATCAGTTTTCTATTGAATCATTAGGGCAATTTTCAGGGGAGATCTCAGTAATTGATGTTTGCACAATTGACAACAGTCGTCAGTAAGCAATTAACAAATATGTCTTGAGTGCTTATAAAGTCATCAGAATTGTAGACTTTACAAGAGACCTATAAAACATGGCCCCTCTCCCCAAAGAGTTTACAATTAGCTGGAAGACAAGATTAACAGATAAAATACAGGAAAATATAATATATAATTAAGTTCTACAAAAGAGGAAACTAAGGCTAAAAGAGGTTAAATTATTTGTCCAGGGCCACACAGTTAGTAATTATCTGAGGTAGGATTGTAACTCAGATTTTCCTAACTCTAAAACCGAAACTGTGTGCATTGTGCCACCTAGCTACAAGATTATCCTATCTACAATAGGCAGAGTAGAGAGCAAATGAAACTTTTTGTATTATGGAAGTAATATCTTATGAAGGCTAGTCCAGCAACTACACACCAGATAAAGTAGTTAAGGAATACCTTGGATTGAGGGAGGCCTGCTTAACAGGCTGTTGCAGTAATCTAGTTTAATCCATCAACAAGTATTTATCGAGTGCCACACCTTGTTCTAGGTGCTAGAGATATAAATACAAAGTAAAACCAGCTCTGGCTTCAAAGATCATAATTAGAGTGCTAAGAGCCTGAATTATTAACCTTAAGATGGTATTAAAAACATATGACAGTCATTTTTTGATCCAGGTATTTTGGTTGCATATATACAGCAGTTCCCATGCAAAACACAGAATTTCTGTCCCTTAGGGCCAAGACATTCATGAAAAAATTAGATGGCATGGCAGCCCTTTGGTTGAGGGTTCCATCCCTTACAAGACCCCAAAGCTAGATTCCCTGAAGTTGGAAGATGAAAT
Source organism: Trichosurus vulpecula (assembly GCF_011100635.1). Classification (NCBI taxonomy): domain Eukaryota; kingdom Metazoa; phylum Chordata; class Mammalia; order Diprotodontia; family Phalangeridae; genus Trichosurus; species Trichosurus vulpecula. The sequence goes on from NC_050580.1 coordinate 69,535,133, forward strand.
ATCCCCTTAATGTTCTAATTCAAAGCCCAAGGGCTGCTTGAGTCATTGCCTGCTTGGGCAAGGAGCCAGGCCCCGACCTCCAAGTGCAAGGCATGAGAGTCTATCATTAATTCCATCCTCTATTATGATTCATTTGGGGCCTTGAAATCTTATATCTCTCCTTGTGAGACCATAATTGCCTCCTGATTGCCATCCCTGTGATTAATGCAGGCAAGCCTGTGTTCAGATTTTTTCCATAAAATGAGCAAGAAGCCATTCTTTAAAAACAAACAAACAAAAAAGTCACATAGCAGGGACTGAGTGTGTACTTCCCTGTCTGACACACAATACACATACTCTTCTCCTTCCCCACCCCCCACCCCAAGTATGGACCTTGACAACTGAGTCATCTCAGCAAAGTGCCAAGGTATAGGTCTCCCAAGAATGGCCAGATACCCAAGCAGCTGGAGAGGATGAGGGAAGACAGCCCACTTCAAGTTTGACCCTTGGATTAACTGTGCTGAGGCTCATTTAGATTCTATTTACACTTCACTACCTTCTGATTTTATGACTTTTTTACATTCAGGGTGATGAAAAATCATCTTTGTCAAAACACACAAGCCAGAATTAGGCCTACAGAGGAGGCCTTTATTGATGCCTTCCCCTGTGCAGAAATAAGAAGGGGGAGGGGGCCCTCCCATAACTCTGGCTCTGGGAGATGACCTCCCACTTATCAACAGCAATTCATTCACACCACCAGATAGAAAAGGTCTCACTGTTTCCATTAAGAGTCCTTCTCTTTCTATGTGTGGTAATTAACTAACTGCTCTTAAATTGGGCTCCTCAAACAGCTGGTTCCATTGTCAGGTGATGGTTCAAAGCCTTCCTTGTTAGGGGCCTTTACTTTCCCAGGTTTCAATCAGAGCCTGACCAAATAGAAGCACAGCTCCTAAAGCCAAATATCCAATTTTAACATCTGTACTCTCACCTCTTCCTATATCCCTGAGCCAGAAAGATGGGTTTCCTGCTGCTGCCTTTGTGCCCATGCTTGTAAGCTAGAGACTGATCCTGGTTAGTGGTGTGCATCTGGGAGAACTGCTGACTTTATTTGGCTTCTCTCTGCCAGGTTCCAATTCACAATGTTTCCTGAAAAGAAAGTAATTCTGTATTTTTAAAAGGTACTCACTGTCCTGAAAACACTTTGATTGGCAGTAGCCATGCTGCCTACCAAAGACACAAAGCACCTCAAAGGAAATGTGGGGGAGAGCTATATGGCCATAAGGGCTGCTTAGGCAGCTTCAGTTTAATGAACAGTTTACTCATTTTTAAATTTATAAATTGCTGACTTTTTGTAGAACCCAAAGATTTAGAATTTGCTTTAAATACATGAATAGCTAGAATTTATATTGCAAATTTTATATTTATGTTTATTATATTTATATACAAATTTATATGCAAAGCATATTTGCTATCTCATTTTATCTTCACATTAGCTGATCTGATATTATAACAACCCTGTGGGGCAGGTACTGGAGTTATTGATCTTCCCACATGATGGATAAGGAAACTGAGGCTCTGAGAGGTTTGAAACCTAAGTGTCATCCTCAACTCTCTCTCACACTTGCCCCCCTCCCATACCCAAGTCCTAGTGATTCTACCTTCATAACACCCCCTCACCTCACACTTGGTACTACCTTCACTAAGTCTAGCACCACTCCAGTCCATCATTGACTCAGGTCGTCCCAATCATCTGACTATGAGCCATCTTAAACAGAATCACAAACACTGCACCTCTTGAACCAGTTTAAATTAGTTTTTGCCAGTCCACACAAGTATTTTTTTTCCAGTTTTAACTGGTTTAACAGGTTTTGGCCTGTTTAAACTGTTTTTTCCAGTTTTAACTGCTTTTTTTCTGGTTTTAACTGCTTTTGGATGGTTTAAAATGCTTTTTAAACTGGCTTTAGGTTTTTTTTTCTGGTTCTAACTGGTTTTGGGTGGTTTAAAGTAGTTACAAATGTTTTTTTCTGGTTTTAATATTTTCCAGTTTTAACTGGTTTTTGTTGGTTTAAATTGGTTTTCCCTGGTTTCAGCCAGTTTAAACTAGTTTTCAGTGGCTTGGTCCAGTTTTAACTAGTTTCTGATGGCTTAAACTGGTTTTGGCCAACTTAAACTGGTTTTAATTTTTTTTCCAGTTTCAAAGACTGGTGGTATTTTTACCAGGAATGCAGGACAGTTTCAGTATTAGGAAACTATAACACAGTTGACCATATGAGTAGCAAAAACAACAAAAATCATGAATGTATCAGTAGATGCAGAAAGTTTTTGACAAAATACAACACCTAGTCATATTTTGTTTAAAAATCAGAAAACATAGGACGAAATGGAGCTTTTCTGAAAATAAGGATTCTTACCCATTAAACTCCAGTGGCTCAATATCACCTCTAGGGTCAAATATAAATTCCTTTGTCTGGCATTCATTGTCCTCTACAACCTATCCCCCTCTATTTTTCCAGTTCTCTTATAACTTATGCCCCCTCCCGACTCTTCAGTCCAATGATACTTGCTTTTTTCATATTACTCAAACAAAACATCTCCCAACTCTGAGCATTTTCACTGGCTGACCCCCATGCTTGAAATGTTCTCCTTCCTCATCTCTACCTCCTGAATTCCCTGGCTAATTTCAAGTCCCAGCCAAAATCCCACCTTCTACAAGAAGGCTTCCCCAATCTCTCTTAATTCTAATGCCTTCCTTTTGATGAGTATTTCAGATTTATCCTGTATACATCTTGTTTGTACATTTCCATGCTGTCTCCCCCATTAGCTTACAAGCTCCTTGTGATCAGGGATTGACTGCCTTTTTGCCTTTCCTTGTAACCCATGTTAAACACAATGGCTGACACATAACAGGCACTTAAAAATGTTTATTGACTCACTGACTGAAGTGACCAGCTAGGAATCATGCACTAAGAAAATGTTAGAAATAGATGTGAATAGAAGTCTTTCTCCTGACTTCAAGTGTCCAAGGTAATTCATTATGTCTCAAGGCCCAAAATGGAGATGAAGAAGTGGTTCTGGCACTATTTTATGAAATTCTGAACCCCTAACATCCTGTGAGCTCCCACCCTCTGCAGAATTTTCATTCTGATGATAATTAATTATCTGAAGCACCTCAGTACTTTCCCATTAGCCATGAGAATTGTCACATGTCTATTCCTACAAGATTAGGAGATACTCTTTCATAGGGAACTTGAATAGAATGTATATGATTTTTCTCAAGGATGATGTGAAGCACCATTGATCATACAGCAACAAAAACCACTATCATAATAATGGGTACTTATTTATACAGCACTTGACAATTTACAAATATTGAATTATCTCATATAACTCTTAAAACAACACTGTGAGGCAGATACTACAAGGTATGATTATCCACATTTTGTATAAAAAGAAACCAAGTTTCCAATGTATATTCTTTAGTAATGGTGCTTCTTTCCAATGTCACATAGTCTAAGTTGTACAAGGAACTGACTAAAAATAACATTAAATTGAGTAAATGTTTAATGAGTGCCTATTATATCTAGAATTTTATGCAAAGCACCGGAAATTCAAAGATAAAAACCATTACAATTTCTGCCTTTAAGGAGCTTACGACCAATCAAGGTTATTCTCTTTTTATTTGTTCTAAATTACAGTCCATTAAACTGACCTCTAGTTATGGCCAAAAGATAAATTTTAGGGACTAACGTAAATTAAGTGACTTCCCCAGGGTCACATAGCTAGTGAGTGACTAAAGCTGGATTTGAACTCTGTCTTTTTGACTCCAGTCTCAGGGCTCTATCTGATGCATCACCTCATTGATTCTAGGGAAGAGATGATGATTTTTTTAAAATTGTTTTCAATTTGTGGTTGATGAGAGAATTAAAGTTGAAAAGGACTTCAAAGGTTTGCTGGGTCCAATGCCCACCTTTTTGTAGTTTAGGTAGCTGAGGTCCAGGGATATTAAGTTATTTGTCCATGGCCACAAATATAGTAGAACTGAGGTTCAAACACATCTTCTGACTCCAGAAGCAGTATTATGTCCATCATACCATGATTTAAACAGACTAGTAAACTCCCTGAGCTGTGGAAACTCCCTCCACTAATGCAGGTCTGCAATTCTCCTGCAATTTTTTTGTCTTAGAGAATTTTCTTGGCCCCTAAACAATTGAGTGACCTGCTCAGGGTCAGGGTCTTCCTAACTCCAAGATCGGCTCTGTAGCTATTCTACTAAATGGTCAAAAATAGTTATGGTATATTATTCAATATTAAAAATAGGCTAAGCCCTGTAAGGAAATGTAAGTCTGCATGATTATTTTAGTTCCTTACTATAGAACATATTCAATGTCTATTAAGTCTATTAATGTCCATCAATGTCTGTTAAGTATAATGTCTATTATGCTTAACACCTAGGTTGCAAAAATATTTAATTAACATAGGAAGTTACCAGATGTCATTCTTCCTTTTCTTAGGGGCCATACCCCAGTTGATTTGCTTCTTCTAGGCTCCTGCTAAAAGTGGATATCTACCTCATGATGGTGTCCTAGAATCTTTTATCAGGGTCAATGTCCTGGCTTCACTAACTCCTTCATACAAAAATATATCCTGTGGTTTCCTTCTCTTAAGTGAATTTGTCTTAAAAAGTTGATTTAAGGGTCTATTTCATAATGCTTTCTCCAAGGACCCAAATCAGGTACTCTTCTGTAAAGACCTCCAAAAGAAGTTGTGCACTGGAGAGTACAAGGAAGGGAGGGAGGAGAACATACTTACCAGGTCAGGATCTCTGAGCTGGTCTAATTATGAAAATGTCTTTGTCCTTAGCAATTCTGGGGTGTTTTGTTTTTAACAGTTCTGAAACTTGGAACTTAATGCATGAGAATATCAACCTCTTTGTTGAACAAGTCAGAAACAATTCTTTTTCTTTCCCCTGTTGAGTTCTGTAGACCTTGTTCAGTGCTGTCAAAGTTTGTGTTTCTGGTTACTTTACACACAATCCTCTGTTTTTCATGACAAAATTTTAGATCTGGCAACCTTCCCTTGGCATTCTCACTTCGAATCACTTGGTCTTTCAACTGTTACAACCAGAAGTAATGAAATTTTTCCATCCTTGGATTTGGCATATAGCAGTGTTAACAGCAATATGTAAATATTTTAGTCCCTAAAGTATTTATCAGCATTTCTTATCTACAACAAAGAATGTGTATTTGCTTATGCATATTTACTATTTACTTGGTAGGGGAGCAGATCACACTGTGAATCTGTATATTAAATAGCTTATCTGAGTGAATTTATTTAAGGCAGACAATAGCAGTGAAGTGACATCTAATATGAGTCTGTAAATAAATTACATGAGAGAATTAAAACTTGCTCATAGAATTCAGTGTTCCTGAGGAGGAGAGAGGAACGGATTTTAGAAATAATGTATTCCAACCCCTTCATTTTATACATAAGCAAACTGAGACTGAGAGCATAAGTGACTTGTGTAAGATCACTGTGAGTTGGGACTAGAACAGTCTGTCTGGTTGATCATTTGTCTCCTCATGGCCAGAATGGTTTTTTAAAACTACAACATATTTAAACCAGAGCATAGTTCCTATCACTTGCTTCCTCATGAATAGCACCATCCCTAAAATTCTTCTCTCAATACTCCAAATACAATGGATTTCCTGATAAACCAACTAATCTCATCATGAAATATTTTTGTGTATTTACTATGTACATATATAGGGCACTGAGTTAGGTAGCCAGGTAAGGATAAAATATTTAGTCCCTATTCTCTGCAAAGCATAATACAGTTAGGGAGAAAGGACTGATATACAGGAACGAATGAAATGGTAAAAACAAAATGGTAGAGAATATTTTGATATAATAAAAGAGACAACTAGTTGGTGTAGTTTAAATCTTGCCTTAGACACTAGGTGTATGCCTGTCTCAGTTTCCCCAACCTACCCTCTCAGGGTTGTTGTGATTAAATGAGATGGTCTATGTAAGGTGTTTTGCAAACCTTAGAACTCTTTATAAATACAAACTTATTGATAGGGTAGACATGTTATCTCATATGAGTTAGTATTTAAATTTATGTGTTCCTTTCTTTAAGACCATCACATGGACTCTATCTTATATAACACTTACTATGTGCCAGGAACTGTGCTTAAGTGCTTTGCAATTATCTTATTCAATCCTCACAACCACTCTGCAAGATAGGTGCCACTATTATCATTTCCATTTACAGATCAGGAAATTAAGGCAAATAAAGATTAAGTGACTGGCACATAGTCACACAGTTAGGAATTGTTAGAAGCTGAATTTGAACTCAGGTTTTCCTGATTCCAGGCACAGCAGTCTATCCACTGTGTGACCTAGCTGCCCCAAATAATAGGCAACTAATAGGCACTTCATAGATATATATATATATTGATTGGCTTATTGACTGGTAACTCTTGTTGCTTTCTGTAAATCTACCCCCAGCTATTTTGTTCTTCATTCCCATTCAATTTTCCTTTTCTGTGGTTATGATTAGTATGTCCTCTGTTTCAGTTCTGTTCCCCTCTTCAACCTACCCCATACACACTTTGCATTATTTCTTAAAGGTCTTTGCAGATTAATTTACATTCCTCATACTTGTTTATCTTATTTGCACTATAATATTCCATTATATTAGTGTACTGTCATTTATTTAACCATTCCCCAATATGAGAAAACTTAGATGGCTCCCATTTTTTCCTTTCAATTATAAATAATGCAGCTATAAAAATCTTTGAACAGCTAGCTCTCCTTTAAAAAATGTCTGGGTATAATTCCAGCAATGAAATTATTAGGTCAAAGGTATTTTTATAACTTCTGCTCCTTAGCGCCAGGTTGCTTTCTAAGAAGATTCTATTAGTTTGCAATTCTACCAAGCAATAAATGAATGTACCTGTTTCTCCACAACCCTGACAGCATTAATTTATATTGCTTTTAGCTATTTTTGCCAATTTAGTATATTTGAAGCAGTATAACAAAGTCATTTTAATTTGCATGCGTTTGATTATTGGTGAGGTTGAGTATTTTTCAAGTGATTATTATCAATTTGTGCTTCCTCTTTTGTAAATTATTTGTTCATGTTCTTTGATCATTTTTCCACTGGGGACCAGCAGCAGCCTTTGAAAATTTTTGACAGCTTCTTATATATTTTAAATGCTTTTTTATTGGTCTTGTGATGTCATACCAATAATTTTTTTCTATATATTTTGTTGTGTAGACATTTAATTTAATGTAATTAAGTATTTCTATTTTGTAGACAATGACTTATTGTCTTAATTCTTATGGAAAAATTAATTTCGTCTTAACAACAGAAGGTTCTCCTCCTCCTCCTTCTTCTTTTTCTTCTTTTCCTCCTCTTCCATTACTATCACTCCCTTACTCTTTTAAAAACATTTTAAAAAAACTTGTAGCAACAAAGCATAGTCAAGCAAAAGACATCTACACAGTGACTGTATCAAAAATATATATGTATACATACACACACACACACACACACACACACACACATATATATATATATATATATACATACATATATATTCTACCTTGAACATATCATTCTTCTATGATTAAGTAAATTGAATGCTTCATTATAGATCTTCTGGAGACAGGTTTGATTTTTTTTTGCTTTGATCAGTTCTTAAATCTTTCAAAGTTATTTTTCTTTGTAATATTGTTTTTCTCCAATTGATAGGTACTCCCTTAGTTTCTAGTCCTTTTCTTTTTTTTCTTTTCCTTTTCATCTCCTCCTAGAGATCAGGAAGTATGTTTTTCTTGATACTATTCACTCTCTGTTACCATACTCACTCTTCCATCCTCTACCTGTTTTCCTGTTGAGTTTGCTGAGTTTTGACAACACACTATTCTCTATCTCTATCTCTCTCTTCAACATGCCTGTGGGTCAGATAAGAGTGGCACTCATCTAACGAGAGCCCTCCCCCACTCACCCCTTTCTCCCTGTTTGTAGATTTCTCACACATCCCACTAAGCATAATCAGTAAGTGCTACCCATTTCTTCCTCCTTTTTCCATCATTGCATTACTTTACTCTCACTTTTCTTTCTTCATCTAAGACACTCAGAATAGAACCATTTCACTCCCAGCTCCCTTGTTTTCTTATTTATATCCCTTATTTATATTTATGTTTCTTTTCCCCCATTAGAATGTTAACACTATATCATTATACAACCCCTTCCAATTGCTCAAATGATTTATCTTTCTAGGTTTGTTTTGAATATTGTTTTGGTATTTCAAAGTTACTACTCAGCTCTGATCTTTTTATCATGAATGCTTGAAAGGCCCATTTCCTCACCATAGGACAGTATTCAGCTTTGAAAGGCAAATTATTCTTGTTCATAGACTATTCTTTTGCTTTTGGGATTACTATATTCTATGATATCTGTGTGTGTCTGTCTGTCTCTGTCTCTGTCTCTGTCTCTGTCTCTGTCTCTCTCTCTCTCTCTCTCTCTCTCTCTCTCTCTCTCTCTCTTTTTCTCTCTGTCAGTCTCTGTCTCTGTCTCAGTTTTGTTCTAAGCTAATTTTTCTCCTTCAATTTTTTTTCCACCAGAGCTTTTATTTCATTTTTGTCTCCTTCATTTCTTCATTGTTATAGAGTTATTTGCTCTAAGTTAAATGTTCAAGCAGCTCTAGATCAGTTGTAATTCTTTGTAGTAGCCTGTATCTTATTGTATTTCGATACATAGATAGACAGACAGACAGACAGACAGACAGACAGATAGATAGATAGATAGATAGATAGATAGATAGATAGATAAAACATTTATTAAAGATATACTATGAGTCAGGCACTGTGCTAAGTGCTAGCAATTATAAATACAAACAAATAAGACATCATTTACCTTCAGTTAGCTTATATTCTGATTGGGAAGATACATTTGTAGAACAAAGTCTGCTGATAAGGGGGTAGAGAAGTCCAGAGTGCATGGAGCCAGGAGTAAAGCTCTATTGGCTTCTTATCTCCATGAAATAGTGGTCTAGATCACATAGCCACAAGTCAGGGGAACTGGAAAACTCAAGAAGGAACACTTTCTATAGTGGGAAGGCTATTTATTCATCTTTCCTGCACTGGGGCAAGGGTTTACTTCCTAGAAAGTTGGATTTTTTATAAGGGTGATTGTTGGACAGAGCCAAGATAGAGGCTGGAAAGCAGGGACTTGCTTAAGGTCTCCCTCAAACCCCTTCAAACACCTGTAAAAATGGCTCTGAACAAATTCTAGAGCTGCAGAACCCATGAAATAGCAGAGGAAAGCAGGTCTCCAGCCCAGGATGGCCTGCATGGTCACTGGGAAGGGTCTATCACATGGTGCTGGGAGTCAAGCACAGTCCAGCATGGGCCACCCCAGGACAGACCAGACCAGGAGTCCACCAGAGCACACCTTAGGGCCATGAAAATTGAGCTGTGGCAGTTACCAGACTTCTCAACCCACAAATGCCAAAGACCATGGAGCAGGTTAGTGGGGAAACTGCTATATTGGGTTAGAAAGTGGTCTGGCCTGAGCACTGGGGGTGTTGGAGGAAGCTCCTGCAACTGCTTCTAGAGCTCCAGCTGCTTCCCAAGTGCCTAGCTCACACAGTGGAAGGAATCAAGCAGCAGACCACAGCAGGAGAGCAGGGCTTGCTTTGCCCTGCTTGGATCTGGGTCACAATCCTGGTTGGCAGTTCTTGGGAGAGAAGGAGCACTGCTGTGGCAAAGCCTGCAGTGACAGTGGAGTAGAAGTAGCTCTGAAAACAGTAGCACAGCCCCTAAAGCTTGGGACAAAGCACTCTCTACTCTAGAAGCAGTCATACCCTTACAAAAAGCTCAAAGGTCAAGTAGTTGGCTGGGAACACGGACAGGCAGTGAAAAAGGATTCAGACTCAGACTCTAGAATCTTTTTTGGTGACAAAGAAAATCAAGACATACAGCCAGAAGAAGTCAACAAAGTCAAAGAGCCTACAACAAAAGCCTCCAAGAAAAATATGAATTGGTCTCAGGTCACAGAAGAGCTCAAAAAGGATTTTAAAAGCAAGTTAGAGAAGTAGAGGAAAAATTGGGAAGAGAAATGAAAGAGATGCAAGAAAACCATGAAAAAACAAGTCAGGACTAGTTAAAGGAGACCCAAAAAAATACTGAAGAAAATAACACTTTAAAAAACAGACTAACCCAGATGGCAAAAGAGCTCCAGAAAGCCAATGCCTTAAAAGGCAGAATTAACCAAATAGAAAACTTGGTCCAAAAGACCACTGAAGAAAATACTACCTTAAAAATTAGACTGGAGCAAGTGGAAGCTAGTGACTTTATGAGAAATCAAGATATCATAAAACAGAACCAAAGGAATGAAAAAATGGGAGACGATGTGAAATATCTCCTTGGAAAAACCACTGACCTGGAAAATAGATCCAAGACAGGTAATTTAAAAATTATTAGACTACCTGAAAGCAATGATCAAAAAAAGAGCCTGGACATCATCTTTCAAGAAATTATCAAGGAAACCTGCCCTGATATTCTAAAGCCAGAGGATAAAATAGAAATTGAAAAAATCCACCAATCACCTCCTGAAAAAGATCCTAAAAAGAAAACTCCTAGGAATATTGCCACCAAATTCCAGAGTTCCCAGGTCAAGGAGAAAATAATTCAAGCATCCAGAAAGAAACAATTTGAGTATTGTGGAAACACACTCAGGATAACACGAGATCTAGCAGCTTCTACATCAAGGTATCGAAGGACTTGGAATATGATATTCCAGAGGTCAATGGAGCTAGGATTAAAACCGAGAATCACCTACCCAGCAAAACTGAGTATCATGCTCCAAGACAAAATATGGATTTTCAATAAAATAGAGGACTTTCAAGCTTTCTCAGTGAAAAGATCAGAGCTGAATAGAAAATTTGACTTTCAAACACAAGAATCAAGAGAAGCATGAAGAGGTAAACAAGAAAGAGAAATCATAAGGGACTTACTAAAGTTGAACTGTTTTGTTTATATTGCTACATGGAAAGATGATGTGTGTAATTCATGAGACTTCAGTATTAGGGTAGTTGAAGGGAATATACATATATAGAGAAACAGAGGGCATAGGGTGAGTTGAATATGAAGGGATGACATCTAAAAAAATAAAATCAAATTAAAGGATGAGAGAAGAATATATTGAGAGAGGGAGAAAGGGAGAGATAGAATGGGGTAAATTATCTCACCCAAAAGTGGCAAGAGAAAGCAGTTCTGTTGGAAGGGAAGATGGGGCAGGTGAGGGGGAATGAGTGAATCTTGCTCTCATAGGATTTGACTTGAGTAGGGAATAACATACACACTCAATTGGGTATCTTACCCCACAGGAAAGAAAGAGAAAGGAGATAAAAAAGGGGGGATGATAGAAGGGAGGGCAAATAGGGGGAGGAGGTAATCAAAAGCAAACACTTTTAAAAAGGGACAGGGTCAAGGGAGAAAATTGAATAAAGGGGAATAGGATGGAGGGAGATATAGTTAGTCTTTCACAACATGAGTATTGTGGAAGTTTTTTACATAATGATACATGTGCAGCCTATGTTGAATTGCTTATCTTCTTAGGGAGGGTTAGTGGGAAAGGAAGAGGGGAGAGAATTTGCAAATCAAAGTTTTAAAATCAGATGCTGAAAAGAAAAAACTGCTTTTGCATGCAACTGAGAAATAAGATATACAGGGAATGGGGCATAGAAATCTATCCTGCCCTTCAAGAACATAATGGGAAAGGGGATGGGGGGAGTGGGGTGATAGAAGGGAGGGCTGACTGGGGAATGGGGCATCAGAATATATGCCATCTTGGAGTGGGGGGAAGGTAGAAATAGGGAGAAAATTTGTAACTCAAAATCTTGTGGAAATAAATGTTGAAAACTAAAATATTAAATAAATAAATATTTTTTTTAAAAGAGTGATTGTCTGTCAATATAACTTAGTTCTTCTGCATCATCCCTATGCAGATCATCTATCTATCTGTCTGTCTGTCTGTCTGTCTTTCTGTCTATATCCAGGCCTAGTTTTCTGAACTCCAGACCCACACCACAAGCCTTTTGAAAATCTCAAACTGGACCTTTGATAGACAACTCAAACTCAATATGTCTAAAACAGAACTCAGCATCTTTTTCTCTAAACACTCTCCTCTTCACAACTTTCCTTTTACTATTGAGGGCACCACCATTCAATGAGTGAGTCAGGCTCACAACCTTGGTATGATCCTTGACTTGCCTTCATTCTACATATTCAATCTATTGTCAAGTCTGACTGTTTCTATGTTCACAACATCTCTAATGTGCATCCTCTTCTCTCCACCTATTCAGTCTCAATCTTAGTCCAGGTCTTCATTACATCATGACTGGATTATTGCAATAGCTTTCTTTATCTCTACCCATTGCAATATGTCCTCCACTCAGCTGCTAAAGAGTTTTCCTAAAGTACAGGTCTGATCATGTCATTCCCTACTATATAAACTCTAGTAGCTCCTGTCCCTTTCCTACTTTCTACTTCTTAGATTTTACTTCCTTCCACATACTTTATGATTCATAAACACTCGCCTACTTCCTTGCACACAATAATCTATTTCCCAATCACCTTCCAACTACTCTATCTTGCAGACAGAATGACATAGTTAACTGCATGTCCTCTCTCCCATCAGAATATGAGCTTTTGAAGGCAGAGATAACATTTTTATCTATCTTCACATACCAGTGATTAACACAGCTCCCCCACCTCAAGCACTTAATAACTGAGTGTTGATCAATTGACGTCCACCTCTCAGAATTAGTTGGCCCTGGATCTTAGAGGTTCAGAATGTTAGACCTTCAGAGACCTCTATGACATCTTGGGATAGAGTGCTGGGGACCTTAGCCCTGCTGGGTTTGAGGTATCTTTATCTGAGCACTGATGTGTCTGGACTAGTTGCTCCTATTCTCAGGCTTTCCCATCATCCCTGCTGTAGCTTTCTGAATATCTTGGACATTTCTCAAGGAAAACTTCTCATTCTGATCAGTTTCCCCAAGTATATTTGTTAAATAACAAATTTTCCCACAGATTTTCTTTGTTACAGGTTTTTCAACCGTTAATATTTTGCATCTATCTGTGTGGCTGTCTCGTATTTGTAGCTTGTTCTTTGAACATTTCAAGAATGCTAGTATGATCGTTGGGCTATTATGCCTTTTTGTGCTAGCCTATCAGCTTTTCAGATTAAAAAGTTATAAATTTAGAGTTCATGGGAATCTTAGTGGTTATCTGATTTTTCTTGTCATTTTACAGTTAAAAAAACTGGGGACTAAAGAGGTCATTGAGGTAGAAAATGGGAGAGTTAATACTTGAACCCAACTCCTCTGATTCCAAACCTAAGGCTCTTTTTATATACCATGATGCCTTCCTCTACCAAAGCTTGATACTTTTTACGCAGGTGACATGTTTGCCCACCATGCACCCTTGCATTGTCCTCTAGTTCATCTGCAATTTCAAATATTTTGAGCTCGTGGTATTCCATGATTCAGAGCATCAGTGTAAAAATACTGGTCCAGGAAAGTGTCAGGAAGTGACTTCAGATCATTGGAAATATTAATAAGTCTCATGCATGGTATCTATCCAGCCCAATCTCCCTCTTTTATTGGGCTCAGCTCATTGTCTATTTACATTGATGAAAAACGTCAACAGGCTACCTTACAAATTCATGGGCTAATGTGGGCATAACATATTCATATTCTAGTTTAACTTTCTCCATATAAGTTTCTAGGCAGATTTCCTTGGAATAGCTATTTGTCTGCTCTGGGACAGCATTCATTTTGGATTCTGGCAGGATCTTAATGTATGTCAGTGACACAATTTGAAATAGAGGATTTAAAGTTAGGGTTTGCTTTCTTGGTACATGGGATGAAACACTGGACCCCTGGAGTCAAGAGACCTGAGTTTAAATTCAGGTTTAGACACATACTACTGGGCAAGTCATTTATCCTAGTTCCTAGGGTTCTTGTGCCTTAAAGACTTATATACATGCTATTATTATTATTAATAATAAACACAGAAAGACTTTTTATCTTTCTCACTACTTAGTCCTCTATAACTGAAGATGTGGCATGCTCTGGACAACTGTCTGGACAGGGCTTTTGATTTCCTCTGCATCTAGCACTGTATCTGCTACATAGTAGGCACATAATCCATGATTGTTGATTGATTCTTCTTCATGTCCGAATAAAGAGTAATCAATGCATACTCATATTATTCCAATAAAGATTTTATGAAGCTGAGCAAACAGGCAATTGAATCAATAGTCAGCCTTGACTTCTCCATCTATTTTTGGGTATCAATAGCACCTGTGATTTTTTTTTCACTTTGTTCATAAGTTTTCACTTTAGTAGCTGCCTTCAAAATTTCATCTGAGTGAATTTAAAATTGTGTCACCTCTGTTATGTCTTTCTTATCTTAGTATGTATTCTGTATCAGCTGCTTTTACTAACTTGAACTGCTTTCATATCATTTCCCCTACGTCACAGAGCGCATGAGGTACTACTGTAGCAGAATCTCAGTGTGTGGGTTCTGCTATTGTTAGGATAAAAATAGATCCTAACAGAGTACAGACAATTCTGTTCATGCCTATTTGTCTTCCTTTCAACTTCATTTATAAATGCTTTGGGGATAATCACATCAAGTTTTCTACAGGTTCTTTTTCTCCACTGCTTTTCACTCTTTGTAAAGTGGTAATTTTCATAATCTTCCATCCCAAGACATCTCCCATGATCGCCATATGTCTTCACTTGGCAAGAGATCAAGTATTTGGTGGATGAGGCAGTTTCTGTGTTCTTTTGGACCCTTCACTTTGGTGACTATTATTTATACCAGTTAAACTTCTATGAAATGGTAATAATCAGAGTTTTTAAGAATCAATCACTTGTTAAATACATTATGATTGAGATTTTTTTATTCTTTTTTAGCAGAGGAAATGGAGGGAATAAGCATTTATTAAATTGCTAATACATATAATCTCGGTTTATCATCCCAACAACTCTGTGAGGCAGATGCTAGTATGATCCTTATTTTATAGTTGAGGAAACTTAGGTAGACAGAAGTTAAGTGACTTGCTCAGAGTCACAATGCTGGTAAGATTCTGAGGCTATATTTGAACTCAGGTCTTCCTGACACTACACCCAGTGCTCTATGTATCCACTGTGCCACTGAGCCGGGCTTAGCTGCGTAGGTCCTGATATTAAGGACTTAATTATCAATAAACATAAACATTTCAGGATACAAAACCATGACTTGCAGTCACATTTTTAAAGTAGTGTTATAGCTGTATAACATGTTTTCTCACTCATTTTAATCCTTATTTCTAATCTATTATTAATTTTTACCTTTGCTGATCAACTATGCTCATACTGAAATGAAGCTGACATCAATATGCAGTTGTTTTCTGTCATTTAATATTTATTAAATTCTATTTATTATGATTATTATTCATTGCTTGCTATGTCCATTACATTACAACCCTCTTTTTGATGAAAATAGTCATGATATATGACTGTGGTTTCTGGGTGGTTTACATATTTGGCCTCTTTCCTTTCTGAACTGTGAGTCGGTGAAACTTGGTTCAATTGGTTTAGCCCTAGACCCCAGGACACCTCATGATGCATTTGTGCTAAGGCTTAACTGACCCAGGTACCAGGCATTACCCATTTTAGCTGCCACCCAACTTGCTTAGTGTAGCATAGAGTTAAGCTCTCTGCCCACCGTGACTCATTCCTTATTAGGCATTTCAGAGACTTACCCTCATCCCAGTGGCCTAGACCACCCTAATCTCTTGCCACACTGGTTACAGGGCAGTGCTCTATTGGTGACATGTCAGCTTTTTATCTTGAAACCATATATTTAATCCCTGAGTAGCTCTTGGTAAACTTATTTATTCACATGGTTGAGATTGCATGTGATAAAGGAGAAAACTGAGAGAGCCCTGTGGGTGGAAGGCCTCAAGGAGAAGGTAAGACTTGAACTGCGCCATAAAGGAAGTCTCTGCCTTTTACTAGGGAATGAATTAGACCTGGGATCAATAGAGGCTGTATTAATACAGTTAATACTCCAAAATACTCTTAGTCCAACTCCCTAATTTAAGAGAGGAGGAAACTAAAGCCTGGGGAGATTAAATATGATTTGATTAAAGTCACAAAGGCAGTAAGTAGGACAGGTAGGATTTAAACCCAGGTGCTCTGACTCCAGAGTCAGTTTTTTCTTTCCTTTCTTTTCATTTCCTTTCCTTTTCTCTTCTTTTTTTTCTTTTCCCTTCCCTTCTCTTTTCTTCTCTTCTCCTTCTCTTGCTCCCCTTCCCTTCATCCTTTTTACTCTCCCTTCCTTCCTTTCTTCCTTCCTTCTTTCCTTCCTTCCTTCTCTCTTTCTTTCCTTCTTTTCTCTTTCCTTCCTTACCTCCCTTCCTTCCTACCATCCTGCCTTCCTTCCCTTTTCCCCTTTCCTCTTTTCTTTTTAAAATTAACAACAATTTTTATTCTTCCCCCTTTCACTTTCCTTCTCTCCTATTGGAAATAGAGGAAAAAACCAAATATGCATAATAAAACAAAAAAAAAATTCCCACTGTTGTGGCCATGTCCGAAATTTGTGTCTCATTTTGCATCTTGAGCCCATCACCTCTGTGTTTCCTTATAAAGTGTGTAGAACATTTCCTTGCCAGTTAAAACAGGGAAAAACAGTTAAAACCAATTTAAACTAGCTAAAACCAGTATAAACTTGGAAAAACAAGTTAAAACCAGCGAAAACATTTGAAACCGGCCAAAACCAGAAAAAAACATGGTTTAAACTAGACAAAACCAATTAAAACCAGGAAAAAAAACACTGGTTAAAACTGGCAAAAACCAGCTTAAACCACCCAAAACTAGTTAAAACCACCCAAAGTCAGTTAGAACCAGTCAAAAACAGTTTGAACCTCTTAAAACCAGTTTAAACCTTCCAAAAGCAATTTAAAGCAGTAAAAGAAAAATGGCCAAAACAGTTTAAATGGTCCAAAACCAGTTTTGCTTAGCACAGTGTCCAGCACATAACAGGTACTATATAAATATTTATTATCTTCCCTTTCTTCACCTGAATGCAAAAAGTGAGAAGTTTGTCGTTGTTCAGTTGTGTCCGACTCTTCATGACCCCATTTGGGGTTTTCTTGACAAAGATATTGGAGTGGTTTGCCATTTCCTTGTCTAGCTCATTTGACAAGTGAGGAACTGAAGCAAAGAGGGTTAAGTGACTTGCCCAAGGTCACATAGCTAGTAAGTATCTGAGGCCAGATTTAAATTCAGAAAGAAGAGTCTTCCTAACTCCAAGCCTAGTAATCTGTCTACTGTGTCACTTAGCTGCCCCAGAAGGTGAAATGAATGGTATCCACATAAACTGGGGTTCTTTATTTAAATTATTAGTGGTGAAAGGGATTGGGAAGGTGATCAAAATAATTTGTTCGTTCCCTATGAACATAGCTGGACCATACAGCTCAGAGAGGATCATGTCCTCTGACACTTAAACTATACTTTCCTCATATCCCTGCTCAAGAAACTGCCCCAATTGCCCATGGCTCAGTGTGATATAGTGAGAAAAAGCACTGGAATGAAAATCAGGAAAGATCTAAACACAAATCTGGTCTTCAACAGTCAATGTCTTTAGACAAGTTAGTTAACCTTTAACCTGAAAAGACAACAGAACAGAACAGAAGGCAAGGGCAGGAGAGGAAAAGGAAGGGAAGAAGAATTTATATAGCACCATTATGTGCCAGGCATAGTGCTAAGTGCTTTACAAATATTATCTCATGTTATCTCATAACAACCTTGTGAGGTATGTGTTGTTATCCCTATTTTACAGTTGAGGAAACTGAGGTAAACTGATATTAAGTAGCTTGCCCAAGGTCTTACAGCCACTAAGTATCTGAAGCTGGATTTGAACTCAAGTCTTCTGACTTCATGCCCAATGCTCTATCCACTGAGCCCCTTATTCTGAGTTTACCAATCAGCAAAATAAGGGTGATGATACTTGTAATCCCTACCCCTTAGGGATATTTGAGGCCAGAATTGTATAAACTGTTAAGGTCTATATAAATGTGAGCTGTTATTATCATCACTATCTTCTTCTTTCAGTTTCTCTGCTACACTTACAAAATCCCCTAAGATAAAAGCATCACCTTGCTTATCTAGCCTACCTCCTACTATTCCCGAACCTGTTGCTTTTGCTGTAATCAGGCTGATCATCTTCACTGACTATTATATTTACCCTGTCCTTTTCTTAATTGTGCTTTTCCTCACACCTAAAATGTGTCCCCTTCTCTATTTTTTCAGTCCTATAACCCCACCCCAGCTTCCAGTCTTTTCTTATTTCCCTGAACTCTCATTGCCCTTAGAGTCTCCACCATCTAGTTTACCAGTTGATTTATAGACTCCATTTTTATATGTTTGTGTTAGTTTTACCTTCCCTCCCCCACCAAAGTAACTGGTAAGAGGGCGGGGGCTGGGCACAGTGCTTAGTGAAGTTGGTTGGTTGGTTGCTGTTCTTCGTTCTCCAAGAGGAACAAAATGACATCATTATGCTCGAGCAAAGTTTCAATGTGTCTGACTGTGGCTGATCAGAGCAATATAAGCCCAGAATTCTCTACCACAGGTTGGGCACAAAAAGTCCATGTGGACATGTGGAGTACATACTCTAAACTTGTGCATCCTGCGTTTCCTTTGAGCTCTTTCCATTCTGCTTTGCTCATAGAACACAGAACCTTCTCTGATCCGAGGATGCCATGCTAAGTGGTCCTGTGCCAGTGTCTACCATGTCACACAATCAATTCCAAAGTTCTTAAGAGAGACCTTGATAGTGTCCTTGTATCACTTCTTCTGACCACCATGTGAATGCTTTTCTCTGTGTGAGTTCTCCATAAAATAGCCTTTTTGACAAACGTACATTTCACATTCGAATAACATGGCCAGCCCACTGGAGTGCGCTCTCTGGAGCAGTTTGAATGCTTGACAGTTTAGTGTTTGAGAGGCTCTGAAGGAAAATACAGGAGAGAAGAAGTATTAGACTGACTACCAAACTGAAGGTCTACAGAGCTGTTGTGCTGACCTCATTGTTATATGCCTGTGAAACCTGGACAGTCCACAAGTGCCATGCCAGGAAACTGAATCGCTTCCATTTGAATTGTCTTAGGAAGATTCTGAAGATCACCCGGCAGGATAAGATATCAGACACTGAGGCTGGGGTACTGGGTACTGGGGTACTCACACCATGTAGCCTGTGAGCTATGTAATATGGCCCAAATGAGCCTTAACAGAGAGAACAGAGCTCATGGTTAGTTCCCACAAGTATCATTTTCCCACCTGCTATAAGGGGAAAACAAGCAGAAAAAGAGAATTCGCCAAGTCAGCAGGAGATGGACAGAAGCCACCAGAGAAAAAGACATTGGTAAACTCTCAGATCATATTCCATTGATATGTCGTATGATGGTTGGTGCTCTTAATGATTCTATTAGATAATGAATGACCAACTGGCTATTAAAAGTTAAGAATCATTAAAAATATAATACAGAGTGATAGAAAGTGGTGTACAGCAGGATGACCTGAGAAGAAGAGGAACATAGTCAACAAAAATTACATTGAGAAGAGTAGACCAGGAAGGTGATGAACCTCTTTTCTCTTGCTTTTTCAGAGATTCCTGAAGACCTGATCTTTCTAGAATTCGTTATAACAAAATAAAGGCTTTTTTCCCTTTGGAAAACACATCCAAAATCTGAAATGAAAAATCTGTCAAGTATACAGTTATAACATTAGAATGTAAACAGACAAAAAGTGAAAGTCTTGGCACATTGAGAGAGACATGTAATTTCTAGAGTCTTGATGCTTAATTTTTACTGCAGGCTAAATGCCTTTGAAGGGAATTCAGAAATAAAATCAATGGAGAACAGTTTTAATGTTTCAGAAAAGAATGTTTTCATGAACCTAGAAAAGAATGCTTGAGCTAACTGTTTTAGGTATTCTACCTAACTTTTTTTCCACAATTAGTCATTTCCATGTATTGGAAATCATTTCCCAATATGCTACCTATTAAACACTTCCGTGTAACAAAGAAAAAAATCAAGCAAAAGTAAAATGACAAAGCAATCATCTTATATGTCCTGTGTCATACCTGTAAGCCACTCCTTTCTACTGAGAGGCAGGAGGTATGTTTCTTCCACTCTTCTCTCGAACCAAGATTGGTCATTGCAATTAATTTTAGTTCTGTGGCATTTAATGTTGTTTTTTCCATTCATATTAAAGAAAAAAGAAGACTTGATTCATTCTTTTTGAGTTGTCTCCCTTTCCTTTCTTCCTCTTTTTATCTTTTTTCTCTATCATGCTTCTCTCCTATGACAAACATTAACATTCACATTCAGACTCAATTTGCCATTATTTCAAAATGAGACTCTCCCTCATTATTGGAAGAGGGAGTGGATAGCTAGTATTCCCAACGCCTGAAGGTAGAGTTGGCCTGATACAGAACAGAGAATCAGAACTCAAATCATGTCTTTTGTCCAATTGCCTACATACTATAGTATTAATTGAGAGCCATTGAGATGATTCCTAAGCTATTTCAACCCAGTTGTTAGGAAGCTTCTGTCACTATTACTAATAGACACCATATTACTTTCTAGCTATTTAAAGTACAAAAAGTACATTCTAGACCCAAAGTCTGAAAAAAAAGCTATTTAGAAAGAGGACAGTTATGGATTACGTGGATGGATTATGATGATGGCTTTCTGTAATTAGTGGGCAGAAAATGTTCTTTCAAAACTGGTCTACTCCTTAAAAAACAATGGTATCCCCCAAAGATAAAAACTTGGCATAGAGTTTGGACTGCACAAGATAGCACTTTGTCAACAACCCCTCAGATTGAGTTAAGGAGTGGGCTACAGAGACTTGTATAAGAATGTGGAGACTTGACTAGATCAGAAATGGTGGGAAAGCTATAGAGAAGATTCACGTAGGACTGCCTTCTTTCCTAAGAATCTCTCTTTTCTGATTAATAAAAACAAGTAATCCAGCCACCACTGCATCTCCCTCTCCTTCTACTTATCTCCCTTATCCTGCCCCCCCTCTCAAGAGACCTCATGTTAAAGAAAGTCAATAAGCCCCAAGACATGTTTGTAATTTCTTTTTGGAGGGAATGCTTGTATAGCTCTATCCTTTTGAAAATATTAAATATTATATTCTCAACTTATTTGATATTTGAGTAGCTTTGCCTGTTTCTATTCAACTAGATCTTCCCCCAGCCCCCAAATGCCCGAATTTTAAAGTCCCTTAAAGTCCTTCAGATGTAGATGAGTGGGATTTTGGCCTCCAACTCTCAGAGGCAACTTTGATAAGTTGGAATGCCTAATCTGATTATTTGTGAAATACAAAGAAAGATATAAGAACCAAATAAGCTGCTACACACACACACACACACACACACACACACACACATACATGTCACATCTATTTTATCAAATGAGATTCAGCTCACTATAATACCCTATCATTCACTTGCTCAGTGCCTGAGAATTTTTATCTGAAAAGGGAATACTTGCATGGGGCAGGGTAAATAATGCATTACCTAAAGCCACATTACCTCAAATTCCACTCATTCTTTTGAGTACAGCCTGTGGTCCTTTTTAAAATGCTAATACCCTTGGAGGGGTCACATATTGAGTTACTAACCTCTTAATGTAAATGAGTATTCAATACTTTCTTTTACACCAAACAGACCATGGCTAGCATGATCATAGTATATACCTGAAGAAGGTAGGTACTCAAGGTAGCTCTTGCTAGCTCACTTTTTCTGAAGTGAACAGGTCAAGAGCAGGGAAAATATGTTCACACCCTATTCATTTGGAGCCCCAAAGGCTAGAACACTGAGTGAGAAACACAGCTAGAAAAGATTGTAAGTTGAGAATATTTGGAGCCAGAAAGTTCCCTTAGAGAGCATCTAGTCAACTTTCAGATTTTACAGATGAATACACCAAAGCATAGAGAAATGACTTGCCCAAGGTCACATAGGTGGCAAGGCAGCTCTATGATTCAAACACAGGTCTTCTAGCACCAAAGTCATGGTCTTTACATTATACCATTCTGCCTCTAGTCCAAAGGGATGACTGAGAACAAGTTTGATAGAGCTTTAAAAATTCAGAACATTTTAGTCAGAAGTAACTTTAGAGGTCATTGGCTCTAACTCTCATTTTACAGATGAGGAAACAAAGACCCAGAGAGGTTAAATAACTCCACTGAGACCACAGAACTAGTAAACAGTGGAGGCACTATGTCTCCCTACTAAGGCAGAGCTATTTTCCATGCAGGAAGTGTCCAGAAGCTGTCCATAACTCTTATAGAGCATCAAAAATAGTTAATAAAAACCAGAAGGATGCTGGTAGGCTCACCATATTGAGTGAGATAAATTATGTTTGGACTTTCTGTATAAACTCAAGCTTGAGTGAACATTTCATCTCTTGAACCACATGTTCTTATTTGTCCCTACTCCCATCATTCTCACATCGCTGGGCTGTTTGTTTAGTCTCCCGACACACTACTCTGCTCTAGCCCTATTTACTTGATACCTTATGCTGACTACTCAGATAATTGCCTTTTATTCCAAATATACCACTTTTTGTTTCTAGATCTTCATGAATGGAAATGTTACCATTGAGGATTATGTTCTACAGAGTCTGAGGACAGCCCATTCATACACCAGTCCATTTCATGGAAGGCTCTTGGTCAATCCTACTTCCTAATTGAGATTGAGGGAACAAGACAACTAGGACTAGAAATCTTACTCGAGTCTTCCTCCCATTGCACCATTCTGCCTCCTTAATCTGTGGCATTCCATTCACAGGGAATTTGGTTACATTCAACCACTTGGAAGGTATCTCTGCTTATTGCTACACCAGCCACAATTTGCTAATATTTCACTGAATCTTTCATTGCACCAATATGGCTACTCACCACAACGGTATATTATAGGTTACGATCTGCCTGAGGCTTCTAATCCTGTGTAACTTTTAGCCATGTTCTCCTGTAAATCAATTGACAAGGAGTCTAACTACTATGTTGAGGAATTTCTTCTATATTTCTTGACCATTGTGTGAAACATATTGGCTATAGGTTATTCCTAATTCTCCCCATATGAGTGGCCCACCAACTTTTCTGGTCATACATCTCTCTGATTATGTTGTTATGTTAATGCTACCAGTTGTAATGAGTAATTCTTCACTGGTAATAGTTTGCATTCTACTCATGCTCACCAAAAATCTCTCTCTCTTCCTTTTAATGGCTCACAACTTCCATTCTTTGGAGACTGTGGTATTATAGGACTCACCACCATACAACATCAGTGGGGAAAAAATATCAACATTAAAAAGATAGACCTTTGGGTGAAGGAAAATCTCAGTATCCTTAAAAGCATTGCATAATTTCCCAAAGGGCATGTGTACCGTTCGACTCCTATTCAATTCTGGGCCCAGTTCATTTTCCACTGGCTTGGTCAGTTCAAGAGGCAATCAAGTGGCCTAGAGGAAACAGTGTTGGACTTGGAACCAAGAGGACATGAATTCAAATCCTGCCTCAAATACTTACCAGTTGTATGATGCAGGGCAAGTCACTTTAATCTCCCAGCTTCAGTTTCCTCACATATAGAATGAGGGTCATAATACTAAGTACCTTGCAGGACTCTTGTGAGATTCAAATGAGATAATATATGGAAAGTATTTTTCACATTTTAAAAGTTCTATGTAACTGTTAGCTATATATATTTATGTATAAATACACACATATATATATATATACATACATATATATTTATCCACAGTTACATAGCTAAGTTACATCTATATGTGTGTATGTATATACATACACATACATATACATATACATACACACACATGTATGATCCTGATGTGTTGTATGAAAGGGAATAGGTGCCAAAAATGAAAATGGCTATATATGCCAACTATGTATTGTTTGTACATATATTACTTGTACAAGACAGATTTCATATGTCGATCTCTACACTTGCACAAAAGCTCGAGATTTGTTGTTATGGTATATTTTGTTTTCATACAGTAGTTACTTCCCAATAAACACACAGATGAATCACCTTTCACAGTATATTCCCTAAAAATAGTCAGTCAACAAACATTTTAAGTACCTACTTTGTTCCAGAGTCTGTGCCAAACACTGGGGGTACAAAAAAAGGCAAAAGATAGTCTCTGCTCTCAAGAAGTTCACAGTCTAAAGCATAGACAACATGCAAACAACTACATACAAATTATATACAGGATAAACTGGAAATAATCAACAGAGGAATTAAGTTAAGTAGGATTATGAAAGCCTTCCTATAGAAGATTGCATTTTAGTTGGAACTTGACTAAAGCCAGAGTAAATGGTAGGTGAATATGGGAGGAAGAGCATTCCAGATATAGTGGTCATAAGATGGAGTGTATTGTTCAAGGAACAGTTAGGAGATCAGTGTCACTGGGTAGAAGAGAACATGGGTGGGATGGGGGGAGGTAGCAAGGCAGAAGGGAAGTGTATAAGGTACAAAAACATGGAAAATATGAGGTGGGAAGCAGGTTGTATGCCAGAGAATTTCACATTTGATTCTGGAAGTAAGAGGGAGCTACTAGAATTTATTGAGTAGGGAAGACGACATGGGCAGATTTGAGCTTCAGGAAAATCTCTTTGACAGCTGAGTAAGAGGATCAGCTGGGGAGTAGGGAAATGTCCCTCCTCAGTGACATCCTCAATTTTTATGTCCTCATATGACATAGACTAGGCCCTTCATCAATCTGATTTCCCTCCTCTGGATACTCTCTAGCTTATAAATGCCATTCTTAAATTGGGGCACCCAGAACTGAACACAGTATGCCAGAGGAGGTCTGATCATGACAGTGCCTAATTGGAGCTATCTGCCTTTCTTAATGAACACCAAGATCACCTTGGCATTTTGGGCCACTAAATCATAACACTAACTCAATAAAACTACAAGATCTTTTTTTTTGTCAAAACCACTACTATCTAACCATGCCACCCCCACCTGATTCTTGTGAATTGAAACTGTCTATGTTCAGGTGTAATACTTCAAATTGATCTCTATTAAATTTTATCTTATTAGATTTAGCCCAATGCTCTGGCCTTTTAAACTTGATCTTTTGGGATCCCTATCATCCAGTGAGTTAGCTATACATCCTTGCTTTGTTTCATCTTCAAATTTGATGAGTTTTTAGCAATATTGGAAAGAAAAAAAGTGATAAAGGAAGGGATGGGACTTTTGTCTGGGGTGGATGGGAGAATGATAATTAACTGCAAAGGGGATTCAGACTTGCTCAATTCTGTTTTTGCTTCAGCTTTCCCTGCCAATAGATAATGACCTTTGCCCTGGACATGACAGAATAAAAAACTAACAGGAAGTTAATACCAAAGAAAAGCAAAGAGATAGTGAGTACGTGGTTGCCCTTGATGACTTTATCATTTGGCCCATATGAAATACATCTGCAGTTTCTGAAGGAATTGGTAGGTATGAAGGCTGAGCCATTAGCAGTGATATCTGGAACATTACTGAAAACAAAAGAGGTTCTACTAGGTTGGAAAAAAGCAAATTTCATCTAAAAAGGAAAGAGAATACAACCTGCAAACTATAGTCCGATGAACTTGGATTAAATTTCTGGGACATTTCTAGAAAGGATCATTAAAGAGATGGTTGGGGAACACGTGGAAAAAGAGAGCCACGAAAACAGAGTCAGTATTGCTTCATAAAGAACAAGGTGTACCACACTAGCCTCATCTGCTTTTTTGACAAACTAAATTTTTAGGTGAGGAGGATAACTGGCATTGATTTTAGCAAAGTTTTTGATAACATGTCTCATACTATTCTTATGAGGAAGATAGATATGAATTTGACAACAATAAAATTATATGGATTCTGAATGTCTAGGTAAGCAGGAGGTCCCCAGTGGAGTAGCTCAGGGATTTGTGCTTGACCTCTGAACTCTGTAATACTTTACTTTTTTGTCCAGTAACATGGAGGAAGGTAGAGATGGCATGCTTATCAGGAATAGCTGCCTCTCTTCTTGACTCTCAGATATTAAAGAAAGATAGTAGAGGCCTGGGTCTTAGGAACCAGAGCAATTGGGGGAATGCCTATAGAAGTCCCTTGATCTGTCACTATCTGGTCTACACCAGTCTGGAGCCCCCAACCACTACTGCTTAGCACCAATTTTAACACAACGAGAGACATCAATGCCAGCCACAAATTCCATGGTCTCAGAGTCCTCTCTTCTAGGTGGGGGATAAACCCTCCCATTCTGCCCTTCAGAGCCAAGAATAGTTTCCTTCCGATCCCCAGTTATTATGCCAGAACCACCCTCTTTGGGTCATCAGAAGGAAACAAACCACCCTGGGACTGGAGGAGATCTAATCTGGGGGTGTTTTTCAAAGGCTCAGTGGATATGTTCACTATCACTACAGAAGTAGGAAGGTCTCCAATGTCAGTGCTGCCTGCACTCATCATCCACTCCCTCTCTGATACACACATATAGATTTTAAACCATATGTCAAAAAGACAGTTAACAAGCAGTTATTAAGCACTTACTATATATTAGGTATTGTGATAAGAGCTGGAGATAAAAAGAAGGCAAAAATAGCCCCTTCCCTCAATGAATGTATGTTCTAATGAGAGAACATAACTAGGCATATATATATGAAAACTTCCAATTTAACAATACACGTATTTATCTTTGAAGGAGCTTTGATCATTCCTATTCAAGTGCCAGACGTTACGGAAATGTAGGTGGGGTAGAGTAAGGGCTCTTCAAAACCCACTGACTGAATAAGACATACATTTTTCAGATACAACCAAGGTATTGCTTAGTCTTGCCAGATTAGACTTTTTAGTTACAGTGAAAGTTTCTAGAAAGAATATGGGAGATAACCAAAAAAAAAGAATATCAATAAACACTACAAAGAAAGAACAACAAAATAAGTCTAAAAGAGGATAGAATTAAATCAATTTTGTGGATAATACATTAGACATGTGTGTACATATATGTGTGCGTAGGTATACAGATATACAGATATATAAAGTTTACTTAACAGAAATTAATAGTTTAAAAAAAATTGACAACAAGCTTGGGAAGAGGTCTAGCTATAAGTACTATAAATGTCCTTGTGAATAACATTTTTTTTTGTCCAGACTTATCAATGTGGGGAACTCCCTGTTAAGCAATTTTTCCAGCCAATGGAGAACAGCAATTCTTCTTAACTTCTTGCGTTTGAGAGTTTCTAGGGAGCAATGAGAAGTTAAGGCATTTGTTTGTGGTCACACAGCTAGTATGTGTCAAACACAGGTCTTGAACCCAGGTCTAAGATCAGCACTCGGTCCACTATATCATGAAGCCACTTCATTAAGAAAAACACAATGGACAGTCCCTTTACTCCCTCATCCCCCCCCCAAAAAAATTAAGAATGTTTGTAAGACCTTTGAGGAAGAGAAAGGCAGCAGAACTAATTCCCAAGGCAAGGGCTGGTTCATTTTGCTCACCTAAGGTCAAATCAAAAAACTTTTGATTGTTAAGTGGCTCTCTGATCTAAGCAGCCATTTGCAAATGGATTAGCTCCTGAATTTAAGCTCTAAGTTTGCGTGTCTCATTAACAATTATACATGGATTCTTATTACTGAAAACTCACTTCAAATAAAATACCCCTAAGTTTTGGGGGGCCTGGAAGTCACAAATCAGACAACAAAACATCCTGATCATCAGGTACTAAAGGTCAAGAAGTGCTTTGGCCTCATACCTGGGATACTGGTTCAAAACGACAATGATTTACTCTGGGTTCTGCCCTTCTGTACATACACCTCTAACTACAACACTGCCAGCATTAGGCTGAGAGCAGAAGGATTAGACTTCAGTGCAATAGCGGTGTAAATGAGCTCAGGACAGGTAAAAGCTTCGAGATGTAACACTTGGCAAGTTGAGAGCACTTGGATAGTAGGTTGTTAGTGTTGTTTAAACTGCCCCAGGTAATTCTATAGTACTGTATGATGATAGTGCAAGCATGAGAAAGTGGAAGGGAATCTCTGGTGTAGGTAAACTGGCATGGTGAGAGCAATCCTTGGGGTCTTTCATTCTAAGTTCACAAAAACACTCCATAGCATCCCTAGAGAGGTTGTCCAAACAGGGCATACTTTGTGATGGTGTTCCATGAGGAATATGGTTATAGATGCCATCCATCTTCTCTGCCTGGGCCCTGGGTGGAAAAAATACAGGAATTTGGGCAGAGGCACCAGGGGAATTAGTCAATGACTCAGCCATCTGCTGCTTATCTGTAACTTGCTACCGAAGTCTTACCTTCCTATTTCATGTATGTTTGCTATAGAGAAATTGATCACTGACAAACACCTAAATCTTATTAAACTGGCATATTAGAAACAAATAGTACATTCTAACATCAATAAGCCCAATGCAAGAAAGGGAAATATCTTTCCAGTTTTCCTGCATGTCTGCTACAGATCTTGACAATGTAAATATATGTGTGTGTATGTGTTTAACATACAAACCAAAATAATTCTGCTTTACAAGAGGAATGGTTTCGTGATCGATAAAATACTATAAGCAGTCATTTGACAGCTTGTGAATTTCCCTTCTTTAAATACTAAAGAATACTGGCTAAACCAGGAAGAGCTGGGGGAACATGGCTGCTTAACACATGGAAAGTACAGAGTCATTGTGTGATCCACGAGGCTTCTGCTACCATCAAGAACCAAAGTGATGCATTGCCCCATGTCCTAATTGAAATTTATTACCTGCTCCTGAGAAAGCTGACACCACCAAGCTCAGTAGTAAAGGGGAGTTTGGGGAGCCACTAAAACCTCTACAAGTCTCTCACAATGCTTCTTTCTTTGTTCAAAGTTACAGAAAAGAAAGTCTCTTGTCAGGCAAGAAAAACATTTAATAGAGTAGCATCTACCAGACTGACAAGACACATAATAGGAAACTAATAGGAATCTCTGGTCTCGTCCTAAGAATAGATAGATGGGATGGTGGCCATAGAAGGATCTTCATTCTCCCTACCATCAATTAATGGTGCCTGAAATTCCCACAATTAGCTGTTCACTAGGGATAAGGCAGTTAAGTCTATTGTTAGAATATAAAAGCAGTTTCCGTATCTGTTAAAAAAAACAAGTACCTTTTTTCATAAGCTTGGAGAAAAGACACCTGAAAACAAAGAATCAAAAGATAAGTTGGAAAGTGAGTGGAACTGGGTGCCCAAACTTAAATATTTATGGAGTTCACTACCTGTCCATCTTCTCAGCTTCGCCAATGAGATACAGTGCACAAGGGGTGGTGTAGTACGAGATGAGAGTGGGAGTCAGAGTTGGGAATCTGGTTCACATCCCAGCTGGTCCACTTACTCCCTGGGTTACTTTGGGCAAGTCACGCCATCTCTCTGACCCTCAGTTTCCTCATCTGTCAAGATTAAGGTGTTAGACTAAATTATCTCCAATTTTTTTCTAGCTCTCCTTATAATTCTAGTATCCCTAGAGAGCAAATGGAAACTTTGCCAGAATTCCAGCTGGAAATATGAACTTTGAACATGAAGAGAAATCAGGTTTTTGGGAACCACTGCAAAGAGCAACAGAAAGAAGACAAGCTCAAGCACCACTGCAGGCAAGACCTCATGATGACTGGCCATGGAACTACTATACCAGAACTGGCTACAAATGGTGGTAATAAGGTAAAGCAAAGTCCTTGGGGCTTACTGATAAAGAGTGAAGTGAGCAGAGCCAGGAGAACATACATACACACATACATTCATGCATATATACACATATGTATACATATGTATATGTATATACACGTGTGTATATATACACGCATACATAAATGTATATGTTTACATATACACGCATATGCATCTACATATACATATACATAGATCAACATTGGAGAAATGAACAACTTTTGGACTTAAGAACTCTGATCAAAACAATGACCAACTATGATTCCCAAGGACCAATGATGAGCATGCACTACTATCTCCTGACAAAGAAGTGATAGACTAAATATGTGGAATGAGACACATATTTATGGCCAATGTGGGAATTTGCTTTCCTTGACTATACGTATTTGTTACAGAGTTTTATTCTTTCTTTTTATAAGTGAGGGAGCAGACAGGAGGGAGGGAAAATAAGTGCTTGGTAAAAGGGAGGACACTGGGAGGTGAAAGATATAAAATTCTATGATCTATGTTATCTGCAAGAAGTGACAAAAATAGGCTGAGATGTATATAGTGATTAAAGGAATACGATGCATCTTCCTCACAATAGCACTAGAAAAGTAAGTAGTCTATTATTTTATCCATTTGAAAGCTGAAGAGATAGGTTTAAAGAGGTCATTAAGAGATTTGTCTAGGGTCACACGGCTAGCAAATGTCAGAATTGGAACTCAATTATCTGATGTTAAAGAGGTGAACCTTCAGGAATGCATCCAGCAGTGTGCTTGTAAATGTTTAAACCAATCCTCAAAAAAATGTTAGGATAGCACACTTTTAAGTTTAAACTGCAGTATTAAAATATTCTCCATTGCTTTCTTAAATCAAGACTATCCACAAAACAATGAATCAAGCCTTGGTTTGTAGCATTTGCCTATTTGTGATGAGGCTCCAACATACCCCTGAGTGCACTCAAAAATATCAGGCCTGATTCTCCTAGGCATATTGCTTTTTCACAAGAAATTTGTTCCTAAATGCTCAATTCCTGGTCAGGAGCTTTAAGTCAATGCCTGCCACTTAGGCAGAAAACATCTGGCCCAGAAACATCTGCCTGCTATCATAGAAACTTCCCCCAGTCATAAATTCTGCAAAAGGAGAAAAAGAATCTGACAGGCTTTCAGGGACAACCAAGTTTTATGAGGTCTTTCCTAATCATTCTAGCTTCTTAAGTCTCCTCCTTTAAAAGGCCTTGTATTTATCTGCATCTATTGTACATATATTTTTATCTGTATGTAGTGGTTCCATTAATGAAATGTAAACGCTTGAAGAACAGAGTCTCGTTTTTTTCTTTGTATATTCAATGTCTATTATAATACCTAACACATAGGCCTTTAGTAAATGCTCATTGATTGATTGCTGTATTTAAGCATGAGCTAGTAAATATTTAACAACCAGCTCACTGGGGGGAAAAATGTGTGCTGAGCATACTCTTAGGTTTGAGCTACATTATTAACATTTTCTCCATCACTTTCTTAATTCTAGGTAATCAACAAAACAATAAATCAGGCCCCTCTTTGTAACCTTGGCCAATTTCTCAAATGTAAATGTTCACATCGAAAATCACTGGCTCTCGACATTTCAGACTGGCTCCAGTACACCCCTGTCTGTATTCCTGGGGTATGTACCCAGGAATGACAAAGAGCCTCACAAAGCTTACTTTTAGTGATTCACATGGGCACAAATAACAATGAGAAAAGCAACATAGAAAGCATGGCTAAAGAATAGGAATTCTTTAACAAGAAGCCATAGAACTCAGCATCACTCCCGCTAATTTGTAGAAAGAGCTTCAGAAGAGAGAGTGAGATTTTTTTGAAGTGAACAGCTAGTCAAGAAGATGGTATCTCAAAATAAGTCTCAGATTCATTTGGCTTGGGTTTAGTAATTTGGCATTCTATATATAGAAATGATAGGACAGGTATGGAATTCATCTCAAAAGCACAGGTAAAAATACAGTTACTTGGAGATTTAAAAAATTTATCAATAGAGCTTTAAACAGAAAAGGAAAGGGGGTAGGATGTAGAAAACTGCATGCATAGATCTACCAAGCTAAATACTTGAAATAACAATAGGGAGGTGTGTTCTTTTCCTGGATCACGTAACCAAGACATGTCAGAGAATCTCCAAACACTTGTTAAATTTAATGAGAGATTTTGTGGGGAGACGGAAATCAGATATGACCAATGTTCTCACAAGTTTTTTGGATTGGGATCATGAGCCAGGGAAAGGGTAAGAAGTCACCCAAAAGTATACCAAAGTTAATGATATCAAGAATCCTGGGCCAATGGCCAAGTAGAATATCAATATGTGTGTATATTTCTAGAACATTTCATATACATATATATGCACATATATGTATATGTGTATGTAATGTATGTGTATAAATATATGTATACATATATACATATATGCACATATACATATATACATACACATACACATATATCTGTGTGTCTGTGTGTATATAAGTGTATATACACACCTGTATATGTTTACACACACATATACTTACACATACACATGCATTATACACATATACGTATATGTATGCATGTGTTTATGTGTGCATATAATCAGTTTATATATCAGTTTATTGTCTCCTCTCTTTATATATAAGCAGATATATAGTACATACACTGATGTATAGTGTGTATACATATATACTGACATATATACATGCACTGATATATAGTGTATATACATTACATGTATATAATATATACTTTTATAAACTGATATTATTTATAAGTTATATATATGTTATACATTAATACATACACATGTATAAGCATATAGATATATAATGATATCTATACAACTATGGAAAAGAGTAGGATCAGAGAAGGAGTCAAATACCTGCTAAGAGTAGATTCATTGACACATGGAAAGGCAAAACAATCCAAAGTCTTTTTTTGTTTATATTTTCTGTGCCAAGGAGAGTGACCTTTGCGCTTAAAAGAACAGAAAAACTAACAGAAAAGGAACAGAAAAACTAAAAACTTTGCACTTAAAAGAACAGAAAAACTAACAGAAAAGGAACAGAAAAACTAAAAACTTTGCACTTAAAAGAACAGAAAAACTAACAAGAAAAGAAAAACAGAAAAAAAAAACAAGAAATAATACATAAGATGAGGAAGAACAGAAGTAAGACAATGCCTAGCAGTCCTTGATGAGTTAAAGTCACTAATCCAATACAAACTATATCCTAGGATGCTGAAAGAACTGGTGTGTGTAATTGTGAGTCTATTGTCAGGTTATCTGAACGATTGCAGAGGATAGAATGTATTGCAGGAAGAAGGATAAAAATTGTGCTAATGTTCAAAAATGGGATGAGAATGAAATTGACAAGCTATAGGCCAGTAAATTGGACTTTGATTCCAGCAAACATCTAGGTCATTAATGGGATGGTTAGTGAACATCTGAAAAAGGGGAGTAACAATCACACAGCTGGAAGAGTTTCATCAACAACAATCATGCCAAACTACCCTAATTTCCCTTTTCTTAAAGATTTATTAACCAAATCAGGGCAATGCTATACCTATCTTTCTTTGTATGTGTGTATGTATACATGTGTACATGTAGTTTACCTATATTTATTCTAAACAAATCTTTCTTATGGACAAGATGGAGAAATGTGGACTAGGTAATAGTACCATTAGATGAATAAGGACAAGATATATAACTAGGCCCAAAGATAAACCTTTAGGGGTTTAACATCAACTTGAAGTTAGGTGGAGTGAGTGCCTTAGAGATCTGTCCATGGTTATTTTAATATTATTAACAAGACTTGAATGAAGGCATGAATGACATGCTTATTAAATTTGCAGATATCACAAAACTAGGAGGGATGGTGGGAAGTATGATGGATTAGAGTGTCAGGATCCAAAACAATATTGACAGCATTAAAAAGTTGGACCTAATATATTAAAAGAAAATTTAATAAGGATAAATGTAAAATCTAACAGTTCTATTCAAAAAATTAACTTCACAAGTATAAGATGGGGGAGAGTTGAATCGTAGTTCATCTGAAAAAGATGGGGAGGCCTTGATGAATTATAATCCCAATACAAGTTAGTGGTGTGATATGGCAGCCAAAAGTAAAATGTTTATGAAGTGACGAGAGTGGGCAGAACACTCAGCTAAGCCCTAGAAGAGATACAATATTTATATAAGATAGGGCTTATGCCCTCAGGGAGCTTATGTAGAGTGAAGGCATAGGCATAGGACACACATACTGCTAACTGTAACTCAAAATAAAACAAAAGTATACAACAGAGGGGCAAAGTGTAACATGAAGTCTAAAGAGGAAAAATCATTATCACCTGGATAAGTACAACAGAGCTGGAGAATGTTCAACCAACTATAGAAATAGATATGAGTCACTGATGGCAAAAAGGGAATGACCATCCAAGAGTTCTTGTTTATTACTTAACCTGAGTTCCTAGAAGGCTGCATGCAAAAATTAGGAAGGTATAGTGCCTTATTAGTTTGAGAAAACAAATAAACTCCTAAACAGTGACACCACACACACACACACACACACACACACACACACACACTGCATTCAGAGGAAATGATCAAAGTTGTGTTCAAGTCAAACTTCTAGTTTTCTTAGACCCACACTTAGACATATAAACAATCCTGAAAACAGCAAAGCAAAAGTAGTTTCATGAGAGGATCTAAAACTTCCAATTATTGAGACCAACAGAGAGCCTAGAGAAGTATAAGTATAGCCTAGAATAGAAAAAGGACTATTAGGATAAATTAGATCTGCTATTCCTCGAAAGACAGCTATTGCATCTGGTTGAGAAATACTTAGAGATGTAGCGGAAATGTACTCTTTCTCCTAGGGACTAATTGGAGAAAGAGGCAACAAGTTGGGAGGAGAAAAAGAAGGGCTGGATTTTCCCCACTGAGATACCAGCATAACATAAACAAAGCAGTCCTTTCTGAAACCTGAAGTGAGATAATGAGGGAACCATACAGGGAGCAATCATGGAAATTTTCTCCTTTTCAGAACTTGACTTCTTGGTTCCCATCATTGCTGGAGAATTCCCATCTGAAAGCACCACTGTTTCCATCAAGCAATATTTAACTGTCCTAATATGCATAAAGTCTTGTATTCTTTAAAGAGGTTTGTTTGCACAGACAAAGAAATAAGAAACATATGTACTCTGTTTATGTATTTAAGGGTCACTCTGAGTATATCTGGCTGCATCATTACCATCTGACTTCATCCATAAGTTCTCAAAGAAGAAAGGTGTTTAAAGCAGTGTCCATAGAGAAGCATAGAACATGAACCAGGTTTGCTGACACAATTCGTCTTTATGCAGCAATGAAATGGTAAGTGTTTAATAGCCAGATCTCTAGAGGGAAAAAGTATGCATAGTACACTTTTAACATTTTATCATTTTTAAACATTATTAACATTGTCTCCATTACTTTCTTAAGTCTAAAAAGTCGATAAAACAATAAATCAAGTTTCAATTTGAGTAGTGTTTGCTGACTTCTGAGGCGTAAATGCTCACAATGAAATTTTAACATTGCTATCCTGAGCTAATAGGAACTGGCTCCAGTCATACAGTTTATGCACTTCTGTGACAATGAAACATATAATTTTAGCTCATTTCAATTCACAAAGTATGTAGGGAGTATATAAAGTTTACAAAGCATTTTCCTCACAACACACAACTTTGAATACATAATGCAAAGATCATTGTCCCCATTGTAAAGCATATGTAAACTGAGGCTCAGATTCACACAATGAGTGTCAGATACAGTATTCAAACCCAAGTCTCGCATAGCTTCATAAATCTTTCCCAAGACTGCTTCATTCTCAGGTTCATAAAACAAAAAAGCAAAAATATAAATAAATAAAAAAGAGAATCTCTGGAAACCTTTTTTCTTAAAAAAAAACTCTGAAAATTTTGTCCTTCTACTCTCTACCACAAAAATGGACCCAAACCCATTCCATGAAAAACCCCAGGAATCATTACTGTTCCATGCTTCTTGGCTCTGGCACCCAATCTCGAGGTACCTGCCTATGTGATTAGGTTGATAGGTACAGATCACCAGCCATCAAGAAGAGAGCCATGGAACTAACAGAAACGGACTCCAAATCAAGAAGCAATTACACAGCCCACAGCCCTGGATGGCTGTTTCAGAAGGAGAGCAGGTGTATTGCCAGAGAAGCTGCCTTAGTGATTTGCATAGACAGCTTTACCTCTATTAACAAGGAGGAAGCATTCCAACAACACACTTCTTTGTCAGAAACTTTAAAATTAGAGGCCTAAATAACACTTGAGAAAGGGAATGTATCCTAGAACATCAGAACAGGAGTTTGGGGAGCAAAAGATCATAAAATACCAACCAAGAACCTCAAACATGCCTGAAACCATCTGGGAGATATATCAGGGAGTCTTGAGACACAGAAGGGGAATGAAGGGATGGGTTTTGATTTGGAGAGACAGGAAACAGGACCTATTCCATGCTTAGACTAAGATGGGTAGGACAGGGTCAGAAAGGCCAGAGTAAAGGGATTTGCTGGCAAATGGACCTTGCTAGAGGGACTCCAGTTCTGGAAAAAGAAATGTGAGAACCTCCAGTCTTCTTAGACTCAAATCCAGGCTTCCATCAAACACAGCCAGCCTCCTCAGGGCAGAAAGAAGCCCCTTGAGAGGCTAAACCAAGCACCATCCCTTGAACTCCACTGTTATCCTCTCACAGAATCATAACAGAATAGAAAAAGCATTGCACATCAGAGCAGCTAGGTTCAAGTCCTTGCTCTGATATTTACTACTTGTGTAACTTTGGACACATCATTTAATCTTACTGACCCTCAGCTTCCTCATCTGTAAAATGGGATGATTGGACTACATGGTCTATGAGATCTCTTCCAGGTCTAAATCTATGATCCTATGATTAAACCAGGCTGAGCCACAGGATCAGCCTGGTAGGCTTAGCGTGTATCCTGATCCCTCAAAATATCTCCCTACCTACTCCTGAGCCCTGAAAGCTCTTAAATGGAGGAAACAGCTTTCCATTCCCAATTAGACATGATGGGCTTAAAATACAAATGCTTCAAGGCTAACACAATGTTGGAAATTATTGACTGATTATTCTTTCACAGAAACTCAATCAACCATTATAAATGTCTGGGTGTTCAGAGATCATTAGACTTTTAAAAAGAGAAAAGGCCTTAGAGGTCATGGAATACATGAAATACAATACAACATCTCCATTTGACAGATGGGGAAAACAAGTCCAAGGAGTGAAGGGACTTTCCACATCAGATCCTTGCCTATTTGGATGAATCTGAGGGGGGTAAAAAGAACTGAGTGGCAATGTATACCTGAAATCAGAGCATGGATCAGTCATTAAGTCGGGGTGAAAGGGTTCATAAAGAGGTAAGAGAGAGAAAATAAGCATATATTTGCCTGGGGTAGGCACTATTTGTCTTCAACTGGGCAGGGATGAATGAAGCTGTGCTCTGAGGAATCTTTGCTACACAGATGTCATTGCAGATGGTTCAACTTTTTGTATTATTTAGAAAGATGTTTTTTCTCATCAAACGTGGCTGTCTTGGGTAAAGGAGTTTCTTTCCCAGGGTGTTTGTTAATCAAGGTATCACTATGATCCCATCCAAACAGAGTAAGGAT
Source organism: Trichosurus vulpecula (assembly GCF_011100635.1). Lineage (NCBI taxonomy): Eukaryota > Metazoa > Chordata > Mammalia > Diprotodontia > Phalangeridae > Trichosurus > Trichosurus vulpecula. Next base: position 69,572,622 of record NC_050580.1, read on the forward strand.
ATATTTGTGGGGCACTGGAGAAAGAAAATACCTTGAAGCATTCCTTGCTAGACTTTGTTTTTCAATTTGGTATTTTTCCTTATTGCCACATTCTATAAGTAAGTATGTTTTCCACCTCCTCCAAATCTTAGGACAGTAACAGCCTCATGTTTTGCATCATAGGTTCAGTATTCATAATGTGAACTATAATATCTAAGAATTCATTCAACAAGTATTTTTATGTACCTACTGTGTGCTGGGCAATGAACTAGTCAATAAGAATACAAATAGAAAACTCAAACAGTCCTAGCCCCCAAGGACAAATAAGAGAAACATTTCAAATAAGGAAATAAATAAGAGAAATATTCCCTGACCTCTAGGAGTCTAGTTTATTGGAGAAAACAATAGTGCGCCCAGATAAATGTACATGGTCTGAAGCCACCCACTCCTTCCAGCGATTCCTGCTAGGTCTTATGACAGTATATTAGGTTTACCAAGAACATAAGAATGAGGTGACACATTGAAGTGATACCTCAGCCATCAACCTGGCTTATTCTTAGCCAACAGCCTAAGACCATTCTCCTGGCATTTGACAGATAACTGGTATTAATCCTACAAATGTTAATTATTCCTTGAATTTTGTGCTTTTACCCAAAAAATCAACTGAGGTCTTCCCCTCTTTTCCCAGTAATAATATCATAAAGTACACATGCAGGCCCAGATGGCCCCATAACACTTGGTATCATAAGTAAGGCCCTCCACACCCTCCTTGTTAGCCAACACTGAGTAAATCAAGGAACAATTCAGCTCCATAATCTCATCTTCCTTGATTATTGTGCTGAAATATCCCCAACATAGGTATGAAAGCAGAGGTAATACACAATATCTTTCTTCCTTCCAGTCATCATGCCAGAATGCCCAAAAAGGAGGGAGTATCTCCAGAATACACCAGAGATGGGACCTCTTTTGAACAAAAAGGGAAAACTAGAAAGCCATATTTAAAGCTGTCACACCATCACCCCCAAATTGAACAGTAATCTGGAGAACCACATCATTCCACTCCTAACTTCAGTCAGCTAAAATGAATGCCCTTTACTTTATCTTCTTTAGACACATAAGTGTTGTGCACAGATTTCCTTTTTCTCCTTCCTAATGGGGACACTTGAGTTGCCATACAATCATTCATTTGGAGAAGCATTGGCCACCTGATGAATGAATTGAAATAGGTTAGAGAAACTGATCAAGTCTTATTATCAAGCTCTTTTATGTCAGGGGGCATTCTTTCCAATTGCTGAAGTGAGTGGTCATAATTTAGAAGGAAACTAGGAACTGTAGGAAGCAAAAGAGAGGAGGGATTACATTGCAGAAATACAGCACCGCCTGTGCAATGAGATGGAGATGAGAGATGGAATATTCCATAGGAAATGGCAAAGCAGCCAGGTTAACTGAGAATTCATTTCCTGCATTTAACTGAGTATTCATGACAACACAGGGAGGGAAGCAAGAATTATCCATCAGCCAACAAGCATTTATTAGGTACCAACTATCTGCCAGGCTCTATGCTAGGCACTGATGATACGAGGACAAACGTGAAAGTAATCCTAAATGATGTGCATGATATAGAATCTTCATGTTATAGGATTATGTTTTACAGCTACATAGTACCTTGAAGATCATCTCATCAAACCGCATTTGACAGATAAGAAAACTGAAGTAACTTTCTCTAGATCATATAGATTTTTGCTGCTGCTGTTATTGTCCAGCCATTTTCAGTTGTGTCTGATTCTTCATGACCTCTATTGGGGGGTTCTTGGCAAAGATACTGGAGCGCTTTGCCATTTCCTTCTCCAGCTCATTTTATAGATGAGGAACTGAGGCAAACAGGGTTAAGTGACTTGCCCAGGATCACACAGCTAGTAAGTGTCTGAGGCCAGATTTGAATTCATGAAGTCTTCCTGATTTCAAGCCCAGTTCTCTGTCCACTGTGCTGCCTAGCTGCCCATATAAATAGGAAATAAAGGAATTCCAACCCATGTCTTCCAATTCTAAATCCACTGTTCTTTCCATTCCACCATACCACAATGTCTCTCCTAAGGAAAAGAAAATGGTACTAAACAGCAATGCAAAGTTGCATGACAGCATAAGCAGACTGTTGCACATTACCAAAGATAACTTGAGTGCAGAAAGTAATAAAAGACTTATTGAAGCTATATTTGTTTGGAAAAGGAGACAGGCAGGCATACAGCAAGAATGAAAACAGCAAGTAGATTACCTAAATGCTACATCCAATCCCTTCCATATTTTGGATAAATCCTGTTTGGACAATTAATGGGAAGACATGGACAATAATATCACAGGATGAGAAAGTATGAAGGGAGTACCTATACCGACAAAAACACAGCTTCAATGCTCTATCAAAATAGAAGTGACCAATGTATACATACAAGGTGTCCCAAAACTCTTAGTGCAGGTGTAAGTTATCAAATTTTATCGTTCTGTGGTTCTTGGAGAGAAACTGTAACAGACTTAGCAACATAACTGAATCTGTAGTAGAGTGAGGTGCTTCACTAAAGGGCCATACTTTATATGAAGACTGCTGCTATACCTCCTCTCTGCCTTTTTTTATCTAAATTAAATATCTTTGCCAGAGTGCTGCTCTCTTCTGAGTTCATAGGACTTAGAGCTGCTAAGGACTTTATAGGTGAACTAGTCCAAACCCCTATGTCATTTAAGGGTAAAGAAATTGAGACTCAGAAACATATATAGGTTCTCACTCCCCTCCCTTTTACTATAGCTATATCCCTGCCTTCTGTCTATGGAAATGAGACACTGCAAAAATGAAAACGAAAGCAGAAACATGGGAAAATTAAAGGACTTCCAAAGAGGGAATCGTGATTCATGCCACCACCCAGAATCAGATTGTAATTCAGCTCTGCAAAGAATCAAGAAGCAACATGCAATTAGGGATGTGCACTGAGCATGCTTGCAATTTTAATGGCAAGATCTTCAATGGCCATGCTTGTCTGTTACACTGATCATGATGATTTGTTTTGATTCTTTCCTGACCTATACTTTCATCCCAACCACACACACAAACGTGCACGTGTGCGCGCATGCACACACACACACACACACACACACACACACACACACCTACCTCCATCTCTTCCAGGTCCAGGAACATGGATTTTCCAAGTTTCAAGTTTTTATGTTTTCTTTTGTTTTAGATTTTAGGCAAAACAAAACGAAACTGAATAAATGTATGAACAAATGAATGAATGAATGAATGAATGAAAAAAGCTGCAGGAGGCAACAGTGGATAGAGCGCCAGATCTGGAATCAGGAAAACCTGAGTTCAAATTCAGACTCAGTCACTTTGTAGTTTTTATGACCCTGAGCAAGTCACTCAACCTCTTTTTGCCTAAGATTCCTCCATTGTAAAATGAGGGTGATAACAGCATCTACCTCAAAAGGTTGTTTTGAAGAACAAATGAGATAATATTTGCAAAGCGCTTAGCATCCTGCCTGGCACATAATAGATGCAATAAAAATTCCTTTCCCCCCTTCTTTTGCTACTCCCCCCACCCCGCAAAAGAAACACACTAGTCACTATGTTAAATGCTAAGGATATTAATAGAACTAACAATGACAATTATAACCACAGCTAGAATTTATATCACTTCCAAGGTTTGCAAAGCACTTTATAAATATCATCTCTTTTTTCTTCACAACAACCCTGGGATGGGCGCTATTATTACCCCAATTTTATAGAAAGGAATAGAGAGGCAAAAGGTTAAGTTACTTGCCCAAGGACATAGAACTTAAGTGTCTGAGTCTGGATTTAAACTCAGGTCTTCCCAATTTCAGATCTATCCATTTCATCACCTATTTACAAAAAAGTAAAATACTCCCTTCCCTTGAGGAATTTATATGCTAATAGATGAAGATAGCACATATAAGGAAGTGTGGGGGGGGGGGGTTTGTCTGAGAAGTCACAGGAATGGTGAATGGAGCCACAGGACAATTGACTGACATGACCTTTCCAGGAATGGTAGCCTTGAACTAATTATTCTCTCCAGAGCTAGAGGTGACAAGGAACGTTATCAATGTATCAATGTGGAATTCCCTGTAATCAGGAGCTGGAGTGCCAGGGAGGAGACATTGGCACAGATCAGAGGAATTATCAGCTCCAGAGGCTCATACCCCATATACCCTGATGCACTCTTTTCCCTAGTCAATCTCCAAAAAAGCCATTTGTTGAAAATAAAGCACTAAGTTATGTCTTCAGTCTTGTTAGTCTTCTTTCTGGATGTCTAAATGGCTTTGAACCAAAAGCTTTAAGAACTAAGCAGGACCTAAAAGATCATCTAATCTAATACTCAAGAGGCCCAGACAGGTGAACTAATTTACCCCAAAGTAACATAGCTAGTTAATTCCTGAGCAGCAACAATAACCCAGGACTAGTAACTCTAGGTTCTAGCACACTGTCTTCTGGCCGTATGATTCTGAATCTGTCATCTAATAATGCTGTGCCTCATTTTACTTATTTCTTAATGGAGGAGAGGCTATTTATTCCTTTCTCTTCTCAGAGGGCCTATATAGTGCTAAATTAAACCATAAATGAAAGTCGTTTTGAGTTTAGGAGAAAAGTACTATGGAAAATACAATCTAAATATCAACTTTTTGTTATAATTGATAATTCCTCAGCACTTAGGCTCTAAAGACATCACCATTTCACAGTCTTTCCTCAACGCCTAATCTCATAATTTCAGATAGATAGATAGATAGATAGTATATACGTGCATGTGTGTAAACATATATAATATAATAGAATTATGTTATTATTACACACGCAGTCATCATGTGAGCTGAAAGGTAGGTGGCACAGTAGATAGAGCACTGGACTTGGAAGCTTTGAATCAGAAAGACTGATCTTCATGAGTTCAAATCTGGCCTCAGACACTTACTAAATGCGTGACTCTAGGCAAGTCAGTTAACCCTGCTTGTCTCAGTTTCCTTATCTATAAAATAAGCTGGAAGAGGAAATGGCAAACCACCCCAGTATCTTGGTTAAGAAAACACCAAAAGAAGTCACAGAGTCAGACATAACTGAACAGCAACAATCGTCATCTGGGTTAAAGTTTTGAGGGTGGTTTTCATTTTGTGTTTTGAACCAAATTTGGGATTTCAATGGTATAGGGAACTCCCAATGAGGCTCTCTGCCAATGTGGAACTGAACCTGCTCTACACCTTACAGTCTTATATAGCCTGGGGCACTGAGGTCAACTGACTTATAGGGGTTTACACAGCCATTATGTGTTAAAGGTGGGCCTTGCACCCAGGTCTTCCTAACCCAAGTCTGGCTTTCAATCCACTATGCTATACTGTCTTTTTCAACTTAAAGCTTAGCTTCTCTTTATGGACTCCTACAGAAATAATATTATTCTTCCCTTACATGTACACACAAACACACACACAAACACTCACACATGCTTTACCATGCAAGTACCCTGCTTAACACCCTTTGGGCTGAAGAGGAAGAAATGACAGAAAAAATTAATTTCATACTTTCTTGGAATGACCCTGATCCTGGAATGATCCTTTCTAAGGAAGTCTTTCATGACTATCTCAGGTCACTTTGCTATAGGAATACACTTATTCTCTGTACCACCCACTCATCCAACCACCCATCTATCTGCTTATCCATCCATCCATTCAATAAACATGTCCTTTTACTTTGCCACTTAACTATATCTTCTCCTGTCATCCAATTATTTTACATGCATATGCCTTATAGCTACAAATAGGTTCTAAGCTCCTTGAGGGCAGAAAGCATACCTTATACTTCTCTGAATCACATATCATGCCTAGTAAGACAGTGGGCATATACTAATGGCTCCAGTTTACAAAAGTGCTTTTCTTAAAATTCTTTTGAGTCATCCTGAATCCATCAGACTGCCTAGCCCATATATTTCTGTCTTTTCCACTAGAATGATATGAAAGACACCATTCAACCCTTTTGCTAAATCTAAGGTTAAACTATATCAAGAGCATTTCTTAGATGTACCAGTTTAGTTGCACTGTCAAAAAGGAGACACAGATTATTCTGGCATTATCTGTTCTTGATGAAATCATCCAGGCTCTTGGTGATGGCCATGTACTTCTTATCGATGCTTGGGGAATGTCTTTGTTAGGATTTGAGGCAATTCCATTTTATAGGAACCGTAAGCATCAAAGAGGTTAAAGGACTTTGTTATTGTCACACAGCTGGTGGATAAAGCCAGGACTTTGAAGCCATGTTTTCTGGTTCAAAATTTAATGCCTTGCACCATGCTACTCCTCCACAAATAGTTGCCTTTCGATAAGGTATTGTTGATTTATTGACAGCAAATTGTGTCCTTGATTGATACAGATTGACCTTGAAAATCACCAGAGGCTTAAATTGCTTCAGGTTGCCAGTATGTTTGAAGCATGTATCCTCCTTTTCCTTTCACGGCTACAAATCTAACTCATTCATTGCCCAGAGAAAACTCCGGAATGGACTTGATAAATAAAATTTCTTTTCCTTAAAGACTACAGAAGTACTGATTGCAACAGCAATATCCTAGAGCACTGTTTTTCAAATTAATCTAAGAATTCTATTTAATAAAGATTATTTAGTTTGTTCCTACTATATGCAAGGCACTCTACTGGTTGATGGGGATAGAAAGAGAAAAACAAACTTCAGTCTCTGCCCTCAAGGATCTTATATGCTACGGGAGTGGATTCATCTATACAGAAAAAAGTAAAAATAATTTGAGAAGACTCAGAACACTAGTAATCCAAAGAATCAGGAACTATTTCAAGTTCAATGGCACTTGAGTTGAGCCTTGTAATTACGCTAAGAATTCTAAGAGGAGGGAGCCAAGATGGTGGCTGGAAAGCAGGGACTTGCATAAGCTCCCACCCAGGTCCCACCAAACACCTATAAAAAATGGCTCTGAACAAGCTGTAGAACTGCAGAACCCATGAAATATCAGAGGGAAGCAGGGCTCCAGCCCAGGACAGCCTGGATGGTCACTGGGTAAGGTCTACCGCACGGGGCTGGGGAGCAGAGCAGAGCAGAGCCCAACATGGGCTGCACGGACCAACCAGACTGGGAGCTGGGCAGAACAGGCCCTAGCGCCCTGAATCAGTAAGCTGTGGCAGTTACCAGACTTCTCAACCCACAAACACCAAAGACAACAGAGGTTAATGGGAAAAGCTGCAGGGCACAGAGTGAAAGGAGTTCACTGTTTGGCCACCACGACTGGGGGCAGCTGAGGTGGTGCAGCTACAGAACTACAGCTGCAGTTGCTTCTGGCCCCAGGCCCACCTGGTGGGAGGAATTAAGTGGCAGATCTGAGTGGGAGTGCAGAGCCAGCTTAGATCTGAGTCAGGTCCAGGTTGGCGGTTCTTGGGGGAGGAATAGCACTGGTGTGGCAGAGCTTGCTGTATAGCTCTGAAAAAAAAAAAGCCCAAGCTTGGCACAAAGTACTCTATGCAAGCAGTCATACCCTGATGAAAAACTCAAGGGTCAAGTAAGTTCGCTAGGAACAGACTCAAACTTTGGAATCTTTCTTTGGTGACAAAGAAGAACAAAACATACAGCTAGAAGGAGTCAACAAAGTCAAAGAGCTGACATCGAAAGCCTCCAAGAAAAACATGAACTGTTCTCAGGCCATGGAAGAGATCAAAAAGGAATTGGAAAAGCAAATTAGAGAAGTAGAGGAAAAATTGGGAAGAGAAATGAGAGTGATGCAAGAAAACCATAAAAAACAAGTGAATGACTTGATAAAGGAGACCCCAAAAAATACTGAAGAAAATAACACCTTAAAAAATAGACTAACTCAAATGGCAAAAGAGTCCAAAAGCCAATGAGGAGAAGAATGCCTTGAAAAGCAAAATTAGTCAAATGGAAAAGGAGGTCCAAAAGACCATTGAAGAAAATACCAACTTAAAAATTAGATTGGAGCAAGTGGAAGCTAGTGACTTTATGAGAAATCAAGATATTATAAAACAGAACCAAAGGAATGAAAAAAAATGGAAGACGATGTGAAATATCTCATTGGAAAAACCACTGACCTGGAAAATAGATCCAGGAGAGATAATTTAAAAATTATTGGACTACCTGAAAGCCATGATCAGAAAAAGAGCCTAGATATCATCTTTCAAGAAATTATCAAGGAGAACTGCCCTGAGATTCTAGAGCCAGAGGGTAAAATAGAAATTGAAAAAAATCCTCCAATCACCTCCTGAAAAAGATCCCAAAAAGAAAACTCCTAGGAATAGTGTCGCCAAACTCCAGAGCTCCCAGATCAAGGAGAAATACTTCAAGCAGCAAGAAAGAAATAATTTGAGTATTGTGGAAACGCGATCAGGAGAACACAAGATCTAGCAGTTTCTACATTAAGGGATTGAAGGGCTTGAAATATGATATTCCAGAGGTCAATGGAGCTAGGATTAAAACCAAGAATCACCTATCCAGCAAAACTGAGTATCATGCTTCAAGGCAAAATGTAGACTTTCGATAAAATAGAGGACTTTCAAGCTTTCTCAGTGAAAAGACCAGAGCTGAATAGAAAATTTGACTTTCAAACACAAGAATCAAGAGAAGCATGAAAAGGTAAACAAGAAAGAGATATCATAAGGGACTTACTAAAGTTGAACTGTTTTGTTTACATTCCTACATGGAAAGATGATGTGTGTAATTCACGAGACCTCAGTATTAGGGTAGCTGAAGGGAACATACATATATAGAGAGACAGAGGGCACAGGTTGAGTTGAATATGAAGGGATGACATCTAAAAAAATAAAAGCAAATTAAGGGATGAGAGAGGAATATATTGAGAGAGGGAGAAATGGAGAGATACAATTGGGTAAATTACCTCACATAAAAGTAGCAAGAGAAAGCAGTTCTGTTGGAAGGGAAGAGGGGGCAAGTGAGGAGGAATGAGTGAATCTTGCTCTCATAGGATTTGACTTGAGTAGGGAATAACATACACACTCAATTGAGTATCTTACCCCACAGGAAAGAAAGAGGAAGGAGATAAAAAAGGGGGGACGATAGAAGGGAGGGCAGATGGGGGAGGAGGTAATCAAAAGCAAACACTTTAGAAAAGGGACAGGGTCAAGGGAGAAAATTCAATAAAGGGGAATAGGATGGAGGGAAGAGGGGAGAGAATTTGCAACTCAAAGTTTTAAAATCAGGTGCTCAGAAGAAAAACTTGTTTTTGCATGCAACTAGGAAATAAGATATACAGGCAATGGGGCATAGAAATCTATCTTGTCCTACAAGAAAGTAAGGGAAAAGGGGATGGGGGGGAGTGGATGACAGAAGGGAGGGCTGACTGGGGAACAGGGTAACCAGAATATATGCCATCTTGGAGTGGGGGGGAGGGTAGAAATGGGGAGAAAATTTGCAGTTCAAACTCTTGTGAAAATCAATGCTGAAAACTAAAAGTAATAAATAGATAGATAGATAGATAAACAAATAAATAGATAGATAAATAAAAGAATTCTGAGAGGAGGAAAGAAGACAGGATTGTGGTCCAGGCTTGGGAGATGGCCTACACAAAGGCTCAGGAACAGGAGGCAGAATTCCATGTTCAGGGAACAATTAATAGGCCCATACAGCTGGAAATTTTGCCATGAAACAATCTGAATGTTTGAAGTATATGGACATAACCTATAAATACTTGTCTATGATCTCTACATAAAGTGACCAAAGGCTGTCCTTGTCAAATTGGTCTTTATTTGTTTGGATAAATTACCTTGTGTATATAAAGAAAACAGGATACATTTCCAGATACTTGACTTGAGATAGATAGGGAGAAATTTCTTTCAATTTAACCTCTGCTCTGAGCTATAGAGTGTACCTGCAGCCTGGCTTTGTGTATTGGGGTAGGGGGAGAATAAGGATTAGGGAAGTAATTCCTATTAATTACTCTATGTTTTAGGCGGGGAAGTAAGTCTGAGAAGAGGGTAGGGTTACAGGTTCCCCAAGGTTTCCCCATTTCCCTTCATCTCCAGTGGTTTCCCATTTTCCAGGCCCAAAGTTGAGCTGGTGAAGCAAGCTAACAGGAAAACAAGAAGGAACATAAGAAAGATGAAGAGTGATTTCATTAGGGGGAGCACTTAAGAGGAACCAAGTCCTGCAACTACAAGAGGATTGTTCTCCCCTCATCCTTCAGTGTAATTCCATCTTTCCCTGAATAGCTGGTGACTTAACACCAACCACTATTTCCAACTGCTCTGGGTACTGACTCATCCTACAGTTTTGATAACTCAAAGCTAGGGTATTACCCATTTACCTCATTTGTGTGTTCTATTGTATAAATCCAAGCTTCCTCTTCTTCATTTGATACAAATATTAGCTCATATTTGTGCCTCCTTGAATATTAAATATCAAAAGCTAGCATTGAGATTTTCATAGACAATCGCGAATTATATCATACACAACATTAGGGCTCCACTGACAATAACAATCTTTGAAATCTAGGGCTTAGTGAACTAGGAGTGATGCATTTGTATCCCTATAGGTAATAAGAGCTTCAGGGAGAATGTGGCTAAGGATTCAAAATGCTTATAAATCCGCCACCCACCACTAGAGGGTCTTTTCTTGCAAATTTCATATTCATATTCATTATCTAAAACCCTTAGATCACTTTTAGACAAAAGCTATCTAACTTTGCCTCCCTATATTGCGCTTCTGAAAATGATTTTTGAAACCATAAGACTTCACATTTATCCTTAATTAATAAATTTCATTGTCTTAAATTCAGTACACTGTTTCTAACCTGATGAAATCTTTGTTGTTCCTTCCTCATCAAGTGGGGTTTTCATCCAGATAGGGTTAATTATCCCACCCAGCTCTATGTATTTGATAAGAATGCCATCTGTGGCTTTATCCAAGTCATTGATAAAAACGTTAAATGGCATAGGGTCAAGGCAGAGACTTCCTGATGTGTTGTATCACAAAATCTCAGACCTCAAAGGCCATCTAGCCCAAGCCATACTTCATCAGTACCCTTCTCTAGATTTTCCCAAGCAAATGGATACCCAGTCTAGAAACAGTCCCATTCGCTCTAAACAGTTCTAAATAGTAAGAAGCTTTTCTTTTCCTTGAGGTGATAACTGCCCCTAAAACATGTAAAAACAGTTGACAATTGCAGCCTTCCCCCCAAACTGACTAGATATTTTTTCTGTAGAAGGCCCCATGTTGTCTCACCTGGATTAAGTGTGTTATTTTTCAATCCCTCTGTCTTTAAAAAAGCTTCCTTACAATTATCCATCCTGCATTTATTATTCAAGCAACCTGGGAATGAATGTGGGGCTTAAAAATCATATTCCATGTTTTGTTTTGTTTTGTTGAAGCCCATTTATACAACTCATCCACCTCAAAGCTACAGAAAATCCCTGACTTGGTCTCTATGCAAATCCCCATACATAGTAATCCCAAATCCTCACACCTATACTCCTGATAGCTAGAGTTACAGAGAAAGGGAAAAGCAATATCTTTGTGCTTGTATCATAGAGACATCTACTGGACCAAGTCTTTCATAACATATGGCATTAAGGGTGGCAATTTTCTGAACTTCGAATACAGAATAAAACCCAGTTTCCTTCAAAATCTTTGATAGAAAAAAATTAACATTTTTCACAGATATCTTTAGTTGGCAAAAAAAAAAAATTCCCTTTTGGTTCTTGCTGTCATAATTACAGGAATAGAAATCCTGACATCAAAATACTTTGCAGAAGTAACACTCGAACAAACAAGACCATTATTGCTTCCATGGTTGGCATTTCTGCAATCTAAAACGAAAGCATGCATTTTGATTAAGCTGACCTTTGTCGCTCTCCCCACCCCCATACCAACATTTTTGCCTCTTTGTATGTGTAGAAATAGACATTTCTCATATTTATAGATAGTCAAGTAATTAGGAATAGGGTTCCAAACAGTCAGACAGAAAAATTACAGCTGAAAGTTGATTTGAAATGCTTCCTGATATTATTTTGTACTTGCTTTCGAAGTCCCTTAACGTGCATAGGGTAGATAACACGTTGGAAAGCATGCTATGACCATGTGTTTCCTTTAGGAATAGCATATCAAATTGAAAACAACCATTCTCAAATAGGCTGGATGCTGGGGCAGAGCTTAAATCACCTGAGCACCTATCCAGAGGGATTCAGACTCTCTACGTGATTGTTACTCAAAGCATGTTATTGGAGGAACACAGCCTGGAATGTGTGCTAAAGATGACCCCAGATCCCTTCTGCCTATGCCTAGATCCAAATGGGGAGACAATATTCAACTAGGCTTGAGGTTGATGTAGAACACTTCTTTCATTTTCCAACCAGCTCAAGTTCAGTGACTTGTACTGTGCCACCAGTGGGAGAGTTTGAGAGCAAACAGCCAGGTAAAGCTCCAAGGAGCAGTGCTGCAGGAGTGATCTAGAGCTCCTAAAAGTTACTGCTTTGCATCCTCCTGTACTTCCGGCTACAGACCCCTGAAAGAATGGTAGGAAATAGGGTCTGTATTTAAATACGAACCAGGAGTCAGGTCTTGTAGTCTTCCAAATCAAAAGGAAATAAAACGAGGATCTGAATGATCATTACTTGTGTCATATATTCATCCTGATAACTGTTTATCTGAATTTTACCTTCTGAATGCAATCTCTGCATTCCTGATAGCAGGTATTAGGCAGGGAATGATAAAAAGTCTCTACTGATACAGTAGAAGGGAAGTATCAGAGAAGTGGAACAAAAATCATTTCAGAAGCAGAACAAAGAAATCCTTAAATTATAAAAGTCCCAAATTCAACATCCTAATGCACAAGGAGAAAAAGGGAATCTGGAAAGAGAAAAATGTTGATTGAATACTAGCAATCAGTCAACAAGGATTTTTTAAGCATTTACCATGTGCCAGCTATTATGCTAAGTACTGGGAATACAAAGACAAAAATGAAACAGTCCTTCCTCAGGGAGCTTATATTGCTGCAGATGATTCTTTGATCTCTTTGGACCCTCCAGTGATGGGTGAGCAGTTCAATTTCATTGGGGAAATTGATGCACAAAAGTACACAGATGAGTGCAGCAAATCCTAGTTTCTGAAGGGGTCACTGGTTGAGTAGGTGTTTCCTCCACTTCTGGCATGATTTGGGTAGCTCCAGGAAAATTCCTCATCCAAATCTGTCTCCCTCAAAGCCTTCCCTGGTTCCCTACATTTGCAGCATTACAGATTCATTTCTTGGAAGTCTTAAAGGATTTTCTGACTTTAAAAGTACCCTATTAAAATGCAAAGACCCCTGGAAAGCTTAAGTCTTAAGCCGTTATCAGTTAACAACTCAGTGATGATTAGTAGACAGTTCACTAAGAAGAAGGTCCTTTAGGATGGAGCATAAGATGAAGGCTGCATGATTTTCCATCAATCATATAATCTCTCAGTGCAATGAAGATGTCTGTATCAGGTACTCCCCGGACTAAACATCTGAAACATTTGATACCAATATTTTCCAAAATTCCATAGACCTCCTAATAGCTCATGATTCTTTGAGATGAGTTGACCCAAGAAGTTCATTGACCCTCTGGAAATGTTCACTGTTCTCTCAAATGACTACACATTACATTTAACAGTTCTAGAGTTGATTGTAAAAGGTTTCTGTCTTAAGAGTCCAGCTGGTACCCAAAGGGGGTTGTAGAAATTGAATTAGCTGATTGGATTCTTGTCACATAACCAGAGGGCAGATGCATTTGCATTAATTGTACCTCCCTGATGTTATATGTCAGGAGATATCAATGCCTAGGGTCTACATCTAAGTAGATTCCTTGTTCATTGATTTGCTGTGGTTTTGCAAATGACCCATCCACTAATACAATCTCAGTCATCATTAAAGGAGCCAGAAAATCAAACACCTGCTAACCACCAATTACACTTCCATTGGAACATTTTTTTTTACCTTAGAAATACCGAGAATGGCATTCTCATTCAAAATGACAAAACTTTCCACTTGCTACTCATCATATTCCTGCTGGAATAAAGTATCACAGTGGATACAGAAGATACCTGCTATACAATAAAATCCTCCTACCCCTTCCCATTTAAGTGGGAAGTGATTGATGAAAGGTTGAATGCACAGCTCCTATTTTACATCCATTTCAAAGGACCTTGCTCTCAGATATTTCAGATATCTCCCTACTTTTCCTTGAAGGATTGTTAGTTAATATTGTAATGATCCAAAAGTCATATTTGTGTAGCACTTTAAAGTGAATAAAGAACTTCCCTTTTAAAATCTCAAGATTGGTAGCAAAAGTAAGTTTATTTCCATTTCACAAGTAAGGGAACTGATTCTCAATGATGTTGTAATTTGTTCATAGCTTAAAATTTCAGCTTCCCATGGGGTATTTATTTAATCCTCTAGGAGGCACTGTTGCCCAATCACTTGACTGATTTGGGGGATGAAAAATTCAGAGGCTGATAGCTCACAGCTGTGTTAAATATACCGTCTATCACCAGAGAGTGCCCTGGAAGAAATTCCAAGTTCTCTATAGCTATCAAGGAGCTGGTATCCTCTATTCCCTAGGTTCATCCCTTTTATGGGAGCCATTGCTTGTGTCATTAGATTGGGGTATGTGTCAGTGTGGTCTCGTCAAATTGGAATCTTGGCTTAGCCCCCATCCACCAGGAAAACTACACTTACTTCTCTTCATATGGTATTTCAAGGAAACTAATCACATCAGTATCACATAATGAAGTAAATCACATAAGTGTGATTTAATTGTATGCAGTTCCTATTCATATGCACAGAAATGCAAGGAATAAAACCAGATATATTAAAATAATCATTGTACAGATTGTATCTAGCTCCTCCTAGACACATGTATCCCTTAACCAGTTTATAAGCATACTCCAAGCCCAGGACTTATACACAGTTGTGTCTACAGAACTTTAAACAGTTCAGGCTTTTAACCGTAGATCTCTCCATAAAACTTTCCTGTTGGGAGCTAACATATGTCCCCAGTGCTGAAGCTGACAGCAACCACAAAACTGGAATAAGCAAGCATCACCTTGTTGCTTCTTTATTCATAACCTCCCACCACAGGCAAGGTCAATATTCAGTCTGTTGCAGGATTTGGGACCTGGAGTATCTTTGTGGTTTGCCAAAGGCAACCTAGATTCAGAAACTGATCCCTCTTTTGACTAATCCCATCTGCCAGATGATCTGCTTCAGCCACATCTATTGCCTTTCTCACTTTATGAGCCCACTTCTTCCCAGAGGCACAGCCTCACAATCAGAGTCTCAATGCAGGAAACATGGCTACAAGTACAAAAGCAGCATCTCCCCACATCAATGTCGTTTTGGTCTCTTTTTTCTCACCCAAATTACCAAGTTGTCTTGTACTTACCCTACATTACTTCCATCACTTGTCCCTTTCTTCTCCCCACATCCTGACTCACTACCCATCCCCTTTTCCTACCCTGAAGAAATGAAAAAAAAAATGATGCAGAATTTTAATAGTGGATTCTTTGAGACTGGGAGTCTTTAAGACCTAACAGAATAAATCTTTAGAGATGAAAATTTAGGACATTTTGACAGACTATAAAGCTTATGTTTGTATTAAAGGGTCTTCCTTCAAATCTTGTCCTAATACTCTGCCTAATCATAAGGCTGACCCTCCTACCATATCTACTACCAGCTTCACTGTCTTACCTTAGGCAAGGCATTCAATCTCTATGGGCTTCAGTTTCCTCATAAACAGAGAGGTTTATTTCACATGATCTCTAAAATCCTTTCTAATTCTAGCAAGACTGCAAAGCTCTGAGAAATTCCCAAAGTCAGAGCAAGAGGTGGCAATTAGAAAAGAGGAATAAGTCTAAAAGATATGAATCTAAATTGAGACTGAAGGAAGACAGACAAAGAATAATGGATAAACAGGAAATGCTTATCAGATCTTTTTTTAAAGTTCCACCTAAGTTAAATGAGAAGTCACAATTTTAAATTGTAGTTGGTAATTGAGGAAATATATTAAAAGCTACTAGAAGAGAAGACAATCTGCACCCCTTCCTCCCTCTATCTCCATTCAAGGTTCCCTGTTTTCTAGAACCCCTGATCACTCAGCCTGAGTTTGGATACACGTGAACCTTCAGAATCAAATAATTGTGCTTGAGAATTATGATTCATTTAACCCGATGGTTTCAACCCCATTTATATTCTGGGAATTTGTGCTCTTGGCAAACCATAATGACCAAAGAGCTTGCTCTGAAAGGGAAGATACACTCCCAGACAGGGAGTAGATGCTAAATAACCATCTCTTTGAAGGGAAATTTATGTATACCACACTTTAAAGTTTAATCTACATTATTAAAATTTTTCTCCATCACTTTCTTTAGTCTTAACAATCAACAAAAAAATAAACCAATCTGATTTCTAGTGCTTGCCAATTTCTGAGGTGTAAATGTTGACAATGAAAATTTAACAATTAGTTCTAGCAAGGCACTTTGAGCTGACTCCAATGTACATCTCTGCTCCCAGAGTTCATAGACTTATAGAATTTCAGAGTTGGAAAGGAGTTCAGAGATTGTGTAGTCCAATGTGTACTAGGACAAGAATTCCCCTCTATAACAGACCCAACAAAGAGTCATCCAACTTCTACCTGGAAACCTCCACTATCTCAAGGCAGCTCAAACCATTTCGATAGTTCAAATTGTTAGAGAATGGTGTATCTTACTTGTTTTGTTTGTCTTTCCTCAAATAAAACCTTAATATTCCTTCCTGCAACCCTACACAGTGACATGGCTTCTGCCCTCTAGAGACAAGCAGAAAAAATCTAGTCCTTTTTCAACCTAACAGTCTTCCAAATATTTAAAGATGGCTATCCTTCACTGTTTGATCTTCCACACTCCATCTTATTGGTGGGCCCCAAGCCTGGGAGAATCAGGGCACAAGCTCTGGTGTTCAATTCATCAAAAGCAAACTATAAAATACTACACTGTTCTTCTATAGTACTGCTAATAGTAGACATGCATTGATTTTTTACTGCTTATATCTCACTTAATCCTCAATTATCTCTCATCTACTATCAGAAGGGTACTATTATTATCCTTTTTTCAGATGAGAAAACCTAAGATCAGAGAAGTTAAGAGGTTTGGCCAGGGTCATACAGCTAGTAAGTATCTGAGGAGGAGGTGAAACTTGGCCTTCCTGACTCCAAGTCTAGGGCATTCTCCACTATACCATACTGCATTAAATCTTACAGTATATACCACACAGTATGTTGATCCTTTATATAATTGTTTTGGTCACACTCTAAATCTAGCTAATTGCTGGAAATATAGTGTGATAAAGAGGAAAGTATGTTGGCCTTGAAGTCAAGAAACCTGAATTTATTTCCTAGTACGGATACTTACTATCTTTGTAACCTCAGATAGCTAGCTTATGCTCTCCGTACCTTAATTCCCTCTTCAGTAAAATGGGAATGATAATATGAGTAAAGCCTACTTCTTTATTGAGGGTGGAGGGGGTGTCATAGTCAGACCTGCACTTTAGGAAAATCACTTTGGTAGCTAAGTAGGGAATGAATTCGGTACTTAAGGCTGGGAGACCAATTAAGAATACTATTTCTGTAGTAATGGTGAGAGGTAATGAAGGATTGAACTGGAGTGTTAACTTTGTGAGTGGAGGAAGGGAACCTATATGAGAGGTATTAGATATAATAAGATCTGACAACAGATTGTATTTTTGAGGTGAATGCCAATGAGCAGTCGAGTAGGACCCTGAGGTCGCAAGGCTTGGGTGACTAGAGGATGGTAGTACCCTCAGTAACAGCAGGAAAGCTGGGAAGAGGGGAGGATTGGTTGGGGAGGGGAGGGGAATGATTTCTGTTTCATACATATTGACTTTGAGATGAATATAGGACAGCCAGATTGAGATGTCCAATAAGCAAGTGATGGTGTATGACTGAGTTCAGAGAAAGAATAGGATGGACAAATAGCTCTGGGAATCATTTCAAGAGAGATAATGATTGGAGCTAATGAAATCACCAACCAAGAGTATAAAAGAAGAGGACCAGAACAGCACCTTGTGGATGCCCACTGTCACTGAGCATGACATGGATAAAGATTGAGCAAAGAAGATCGAGAGGAGCAATCAGACAGGGAGAAGGGTGAAAATGAGGAGACAGCAGTGTCAGAAAACCTACAGAAGGCAAAGCATCCAAGAAAAGAGGGTGCTTGAAGAGTGCAAAACCGCAGAGAGGTTAAGAAGAATGAGGAATAAGAAAAGGGCGCTGGCCCTGGAGTCAGGAGGACCTGAGTTCAAATCCAGCATCAGACACTTGACACATGTACTAGCTGTGGGACCTTGGGCAAGTCACTTAACCCCAGTTGCCCTGCCAATTAAAAAAACAAAAAAAAAGAAAAGGCCCTTAGACTGGCAATTAAGAAATGATTAGTAGCTTTGGAGAGGGAAGGGTCACTTAAATGATGAGGTTGGAAACCAGACTACAAAGAGTTTAGAAGTGAGTGAGGATAAAAATGAAGTGTAGGCATTATTTAAATTCAGTAGAGAAAATTCCCGTAAACATGAAAGGAATGAAAGATGTAGGGTTGACAGCTAGAGGGAATGGAAAAATCAAGTGTAAAGCACCTGAGTTCAAATTTAACCCTAGTTATTACTATGTGACCTTGGGAAAGTCAGGTTACCTTCATGGGCTTCAGTTTTCTTTTTCTATCTGCAAAATGAGGGGATTGGAATAAATGGCCTCTGAGATTCCTTCCAGCTCAATATTTAGGAGGAAGCAAATGAAGGGCATCCTGTATATTCATGAACAAAAGCCTTAGAGACAGTTCTTTGTGCAATGTGAGCTCTTGGCATATCAAGTCTTGCCCAGTAGGATTAGGCTGAAATGCTCATTCCTTTTCAGGAGCCTCCAGAATGCTGAGGTATAATTTTCTGCCTGCAGAGAGCATTGGGCTTTGGTCACCACTGATCTGAACTGAAATAAGCCAGTTTACACACAGCTGATGAGCTCTAATAATCCAAAGCTTTCCTCTTCTCTTCTCTCCCTTGGCTTTTCTCCCAAAGAAATATCCCCTGGAATTTCACTTGCATCTGTTTAGTAATGTCCAAGAAAGAAGGAGGAAAAAAGCATCCCCTTAGCTTTACCTTGAATGCTTTCCTAATAGGGTAAGCACGCTCCTGCTCACAAAACAGCTAGGCAGGCAGGAACAAGACTGGGGATCTAGTGACCATGGGCCACATTGTCTTGTCCTATCTGAATGTAACAGGCCATTTTAAATGCTGTGTCACCTGCCAGACTGATGAATCTATCACCTCCCAACCAGAGAGCAATTACAGCTCTTCTTAGCAGCATCTTTGTGTCCATGCCCATTTCAATACATAGCCTTCCTCTGCTTTTATAAAGCAAATGTCAAGGCAAAATGTCAGCTCTAATGAAATCAAGAAGCTTTATTTGTTCCACCTATCGCAGTGCCAGGGAGAGAAGGAAGGCCCCTTCGGCTTCCCCAGCCACAAGGAACTAAAGAAACACAATGTACTATTAACGCCATGATTTTTCTCAGGCACTGTCCTCACCAAGGCTTAATGTCCTGACTGTTCTCTGTATTTGCAAAGCAATTTAAATTCCATTTGAAAATAGGTCACTAATAGCGATATGGTTTCCATTTTATAGGAAAATAAGCCAAAATGCAAAAAGGTACCCCTCTCATATATACTGGTGGAACAGCAAATGTAGTGCTGGGCCTGGAGTTCAGGAAGACATGAGTTCAAATTTGGCCTCAGGCATTTTGTAGCTGTGTATCCCTGGACAAGTTGCTTAACTTCTATTTGCCTCAGTTTCCTCAACTAAAAATAGGGATAATAATCAATAATCAAGTGAAATATTTGTAAAGAACTTATCACAATGCCTGGAACATGCTTAATACGTTTCCTTCCTTCCTTCTGGCTATCCCTTTTATACATTACATCTCCCACCTCCATTGCCTTTGTTTAAGCTCTTTGTTATATCTAGAATGCTCACCCTCCTCAATATTGTCTCTTGGAATTCCTAGCTTCCTTCAAAGCTCATCCTGTAACCTTTTCTACACAAGGCCTTTTTTCACCCTAAAGTAATTAGTGCTCTCCTCAGCTTCCCCATACCACTACCTTAATTGCCTTGCATTTACTTTGTATGTGTTTATTTTTACACTTGTATGCGCATATAGTGAGCTCCTTAAAAAATCAGAATCAGGCTGTTTTCTTGTTTTGGTTTGGTTTTTTGCCTTTGTATATATAAGTAACATATATGAAAGAAGTACATATGCACCACTTAACACAGTCTCTGGCACAGAGTGGGCACTTGGTAAATGCTAGTTAATTCATTGATCAATAGCAGATTAGCTCTTTGAATAAGCCAAGGACAATTTCATTTTTATCATTCAATACCTAGAACAGTGCCTTGGACATAGAAGGCACTTTTACGAATGAATTTCCCAAGCTAAAAAAGCCAGTCTGTATCACAGTTGGGTTCCATATTCCAAGCTGATTCATAGAATGCTGAGTCATTGTCAATATTTTATAACATAGCTATTGAATATTCTTTCTCCAATAAAACATTTCCCCTATGGTTTAAAATACCTGTAATCACTATAAAATTCTCCTTTTAATTGAGCCAAATTTTGCCTGCCTATAATTTACACACATTGGTCTCCATTGTGCCCTCTGGGATGAAACAGAACAAATATTCTTCTTCTTTTCTATTATAGCCTTTCAGACACTTAAATACAACTATCATATCCTTCCCACTCCCCGCCAAATCTTCTTTTCTCTGGGTTGAGCATCCCCTCCTTCTTCAAACAATCTTATGATCTACTTTTCTGTCCTATCATCTTCCTAGTCTGGAAATAGTGGAAGAGTTGGAGTCAGGAGAGGACTTGGTATGACTTCTACCCCCTTTGCACATTTACTGGCTGTGTGACTTTGGGTAACTTAATCTCTCTGAGCTTTACCTGTAAAACGTGAATAATGATATCATTATTACCTCCCTCATAGAATTGTTGAGATGCAATGAACTGATGTATGAAAATCTATTTGTAAAACTTAGAGCTGTATATAAATGTAAGCTATTACAATTATCCAATCACGTTGCTTGACATATTGTACCTCATCAGTGATGCTCATTAATGCATCATTTATAGAACTGAAGACGGTATTTCAAGTGTAGTCAAGTGTGACCAGGAAAGGATACAACAGGATTCTCATCTGTCTTCATCAAGATGTTATTTCTGTTAATGAAGCCTAAGACAACTTTAATTTTTTTCACAGTCCATATTACCATGTTGCCTCCACGTAAGTTTGTCAACAACAACAATAATAGCATGTTGTACTGGTAAGAGCACTGTTCTAAAAGTCAGAAGACCTAGCTTCAAGTTCCAACTCTGACGGTTACTAAATATTTGTTCCTGGATAAGACACTTATTGGGCAGTGGGGGGGCATACAGAATAGAGCCTGAAGTCAAGAAGATTCATCTTCCGGAATTCAAATCTAGCCTTAGATGTTTACTAGCTGTGTGGCCATGGACCAATCATTTAACACTGTTTGCCTCAGTTTCCTCATCTGTAAAATGAGCTGGAGAAGGAAATGGCAAACCATTCCAATATCTTTGCCAAGAAAACCCCAAATGGGGTCACAAAGAGTGAACTAAAAGTCACTTAACCTCTCTAATCTTCAGCTCCTTTACCTATATAGCTAGGGTAATAATATTTGTATCACCTGTTAGAGAATTTGTGAATAATATACTATATAATTCTGAGTTGTTATAACTACAATATTCCATAAACTGCACAGCCCACCTCCCAAGGACATTTGGATCTTGTATCCTCTACAAATTTCAGTTAATTATGTGATCATAAAGCTATGTTCAACTGTGGAATATTCTTGCAAAAGCGTGCCCATTCCTTTCTAATAAATAACTTCATTAAGCTTGCCTTCAATGAATGTGTGACATTCACATAAACATTTCATATAGATGAGAAAGTAGACATATGAGTTCAAAGGTTGAATGTTCTTTGGTCAAATTATTTTCTAGCAATAACACAGTCCAAGATTTTTCCACACTATTGCTATATTCTCCTTCAGGTATTGTGAACTGATCCCTAAATGTCTTCAAAATTATATCATGTTCAGCACAGTCCTTGACTATGTATAACCACCATCTTTGATATCTTCCATACCATTTCCATATCTTCTAGCAGTACATCATGACAATGATGTTAGTGACCGAATATAACATTCTACTGTGCTTGGTAATGAAAAGTGCTATACAAAATCTGCAGATTTTTTTCCCATAGTTTGACTCATTATTGTTCTCCTTCCAGTTTCATTCTATAAAATCCATGGAATTTCTTTGCTTAGTTGTATCTTTTACCAAGCTTTTTAAAAACTGTTTGTCCTCTACTGTTTCCGAGCATTTCATAAAGTGGCATTATTTATATGCTCTTTCACCTTCCTTCTCCCAGGGATTTTACAAATGAGTTCATATTTGAAATTAATGATGACCTTTGGTATCCATCTTTCTCAAATGGGAAAGTAAGCCAAGTGTTTCCAGACTAAAACTAAGGTACCTGGGAAGGGGAGAAGGGCTCTTTTACTCTGGTTATAATTTATTTATAACAGTTTAATCTTTATATGACATTGTAACTAGTGTCAACATCCATTTCCCATTTTGGGGCACCACTAACCTGTTTAACTAAATAAGTCAAGGGGAAGTTTTTAATTGTATGTCATGTCTCTTCTTCATGTGTATCCTTTCTTATGGCTTCTTACTCATATTTAATTTTTACCCTATCAAGTCAGACTATGCATAGACAGCTGATTCAGAAAAACTCCCATATCAAGAACCAGTAATTTCCCATCAGTTAAAATCCATTTCATTTTTGTTGATGTTCCTTGGGGATTGCAGCATCTAACACCTTTTTTTCTTTTCCTCAAAGAAAGTGTTCATGATGTATAAGCATGAGGTTTCTCGTTATTCTGCGTATCTTTGATCTCCTCAGCTTACTTGATTCCTTATTCCTGAACCATATTCTCATTGTTCTCATGCAGGCATACCTCTGAATTGAAGTCACCCAAGCATAAGAGTATACATTAATTTAATTTGAAGGGATTTATAAAATTCTTCAGAGAATTTCTCTATTTTTTATCCTTTGGAATAGATATTGATGCAATTATTTCCATGGCGGTTGTGGCAGTAGCAGTATCCCAACTCCTTATTCCTAGCAAGTTGAGATCATTTTTCCTGAAAATATATTGAGACTATTAGTGAACTTGAATGGCTCAGGAGACTAAAGGCTCAGATTGTTAACATTACATCCTGATCCCCTCACTACACAAAAAAGCCATGAGGAGTTATAAGGAGCTCTGATACTTGTCCGTCGGAAAACAGTGGACAATTCAGACAAGGTATTTTTGCCTCAGCTTAATCAACCCAATGCCTAGAGCCTTGTTAAATAACTTTCTTGTTCCATGGCTAAGTATACCTCCTTTTATTAACTGTTGAATTACCTGTGAGTATTTCATTTGATTCAGTATCAAATATAAACTACCCAGGGACTAGCACGAGTCTGGCACAGTCCAGAAGAATGATCTATTTGCAAACAGTTATCATAAGCAATGCAATACAGGAAGAAAAAAAAATTCCATAAAGTAATAGTTCTTGTTATAATTGGACAAATAAGGTATCGTTATCATTACTCTAACAAGCCTAACATACTTTCCACTCTCCAACACCATCGCATGTACTTCCAGTTCTATTCTGTAATGGTCCATTTGCTTTCTCAAAATTAAATATACAAGTTTACTTTTATCTGGACTTGGGGCAATATTATAGAGTAAGGAGTGTTGGACTGGGAATTAGCAACACCTGGGTTCAAATCCTACCTCTAACACTTATTAGCTGTGGCCCCCTGAGCAAATCATTTAATCTCTCTTGGCCTCAGCCAGCTCCCCAGGACTCATATACTAAGTTGTAGGCAGGTTTTAGGTCCTTTGTCCTACCTCCATCTATGGTAGGAGTTCCACTGACTCTATATTAAAGTAAATTTGATTTTTCTGGTTTCAGCATATCATTCTATATTGAGATTTTTTCAATCCTGATTCTGCCATCTATCCCTCCCAGCTTTGTTGTCAGCCACAAAATTAATATTTGTATGTGTGAATGACTTGCAAAAAACACCTTCCAAAAAGTAGAAAATGTTTTGGGGTGACCCACTGTTCAGGATTATTCACATCCCTACTCATTTGCATTAATATAGACAGAGAATTAATTCTGCAAAAGTGTTTTATACAAGTCTTTCCTTGTCCTTCTCCCTGTTATCGGACAAACCTTCAGGTGAAAGCAATCGATTCAGATCCTGCACAGCCAAAAGACTCTTTGGGAGTCACAGTTCCTTTTGCCTCTACTACTGGCTTCCATGATATCTATCCCTGCCAACAATAATAACAAACATAACAACAACAATAATAATAAACATTTACATAGTGACTACTATATGCCAAGTGCTTTATAATTATTATCTTACTTGATCCTCAAAACAAGCCTGGGAGGTAGGTGTAATTATCCCCACTTTACAGATGAGGAAATGGAAGCAAACATAGGTGTAATTAAGTGACTTGCCCAGGGTTACTCAACTAGAAAGTGTCTGAGGCTGGATTTGAACTCAGGTCTCCATGATTCCAGTCCTGGCTTTCTTTCTGCTGCACCACCAAGCTACATATTGTGTCCATGCAAACTCCATTTGATTTGAGCACCCAGAGGGGGACCTTTGCTCTCACTCAAGTACACTGATGGTTATGAAAGGCAGCGCGCTCCATTTATTACTGATCTTTCCTTTTTTCTGTCATAGCTGGCTGGAAAACTGCCCATGGAACACTAAATTATTAATGGAAGGGTGGGACACAATACAGAGAGAAAAATCCTAGCCATCTGATTTCCTCAGGAAATCACTCTAAGAAATAAAAAGGTCTCTGAATTCAGTCACTTCCCTTCCTCTGGTTAGATTTGCCTATAATTCTTTGAACTACCCCAGTAATCAGTAATCAAAGACTCTCTAATATCCTTGACATATTGGCTTTTCAGAGGCATCAGACAATTTTTTCAGGCACATGACTCTCTAGTCTCTGGGCAGCTGGGGCTGAGAAATTACCGTCTGCTCTGGAAAAGGGTAGTGAATCAAAAAATAAAGACTGCAGATTCCCAGGCAGAGTGATCTAATGCAGGTTAAGTTGAAAACTAGATTTACAAATGTCTCATTGCCTTTGTTTGCTTCAGAAATTACAGGTCTTTTCTCCTGTCATTTCATTCCTCAATACCTCTAGAAACTACCTCACTAACACAGGCTTCTCAGTGTTAGTGAGTCTTTTTTACCCCCTTTTCATCAAAGGGTAAAATCATAAACTACCTGTGTCTTCACAGCTCCATCTATATCTATCAGAATTTTTACATTCAGCTTTGGTTAGCATGGTTGACCAGGTTCAGAGCTGCAGAATGTAGTCTATTTTATCAGCCTCTATTGCACAACCCTGAGGGTCTCTGATGAAGTTCAACACTTAAGCTGGCCTTGTTCTTTTACAGGAGCCATTAATAATGAATTTGTGAAATACTTTGCTTGTTCCCTCTGCCCTGGAGACAGCTGTCAACATCTGCTTAATTAAGAATAAATAACCTGCTGACTTAAGGTGACTATCAGTGGTAATTGATCAAGAATAGAAGAGAACCTCCACCAAGCACTTGCTCTTTGTTGGAGACAGCTGTTCAGGGAAATCATAAAACCACAAAGGGTACCAGTTCTACTTTGACTGGTCAGTGCCATCCAAAGAAATAGAGAACATCCAAGGTCCAACAGTGTTTTGCAAGTAGAGTCTGATTTTGTGCATTGCTAATTAAACTAGCTGATACTTGGCAACATTCTCTGAGATATAGGTCAATTGCATCTGTTTCTATCCATCCGTGGTTTTCTTTTCAGAAATCTCAGAGCTCTACTTACTACTAGCCACCTGGTATTGCTTTCATCTATCCACTAGAAAATAGCAGAATGAAGATGACTGGTAGATACAATCTCAAACCATCACATCACTTTCCTGATTAGTAAGCCCCTGGTGGGCAGTTATTGGATCATTTTTCTTTCATATCTCCCTGTGATCAAATCACAATGTCTAACACCAAACTAGATACAGAAACCACTCAATAAATATTGTGAGTTGCCTTTAAGTCAGCAGGCATCAAATAGAAACACAGGACAATAAAATCTTAGATTTAGAATGGAACTTAGATTTCATCCAGTATTTGGTATATGAATCTGCAGTATTCCAAATAAGTGGTCATCTAACCTCTGCTTAGACATGCCTGTAGGCATGCTCACTACCTAATGAGATAACAAATCCCACTTTTGGACAAGATAGCTCAAATTATTAGAAAGGTCTTCCTAATATCTTTCCATAATCTTCCTAATCCAACCCAATAAATATTTAAGTATGTGTAATGAACAAGACAAAAGTCCAATGAAGAAGCCATTCTGGGGGCAAAAAGCTTTATTCTACTTGAAGTAGACAACAACCAAACAGATATATGTATGATTATTTAAGGGGTGAGAGGGGGGAGGGAGAGGAGAATAGATAATTAGGATGATAATAGAAAAAAATTACATACAAAATAAAGTGAAGACTGAGCCTTGAAAGAAGCTAGGGATTGTTAGAGTTATGGGGAGGGGGTTAGGAGAAGGAAGTGTATTCTAGTCATGGTGAGACATCCTATCTAAAGGCACAGAGATGGGATGTGAAACATGAGGAATAGCTAGAAAACCAGTTTGGCTCAAGCATTGCACATCTAAAGAGGAAAACCATCTTCCCATAAGCCTGGAAAGATAAGTTAAAGCTATATTATGAAAGGCTTTAATCGCCAAGCTGAGGAATTTATATTTCATTCTAGAGGCAAGAGGAAGCTATTAAAGGTTCTTAAGCAAGGGAGTTAAATGGTCAGACTTGTGCTTTAAAAATATCATTTTGATAGCTATTTGATATATAGAGGCAGCCAGATGATAGAGTACATAAAGCACTGGACCTGGAGTCAGGAATACGTGAGCTCAAATCTCTCTTCATACATTTCCCTGGAGAAGTTATTTAACCTCGTTCTACCTTAATTTCCTCAGCTATAAAATGGGGAAAATAATAATAATACCTGCCTCTCAGGATAATTATGAGGCTAGAAAGAGATGATATTTGTAAAATGCCTTACAAATCTTAATGCACCATATAAATGTTAGCTGCTGTAGATTGGAGAGCAAAGAGTCTGGGAGTCAAGAGTCAATACAGGAAGCCATTGCAATAGACCAGCTGAGAGGAGATAAGAGCCTGAACAAAGGTGGTAAATTTTACCTCTTGGTCCTATTTCTTTTTTTCTGAGATAAAACATCTAATCCATCTTTTTTCTAAATTCTTCTTTGCCATTTGATACTTGAAAATAGGCATCATTTTTACCATGTCTTTTGTTGTTCATGCTATACATGAATGAAGATAGACACAGATAGATAGATAGATAGATAGATAGATAGATAGATAGATAGATAGATAGATAAGCAGTGGTCAACTGTCTGGGGGAAATAATGTATTTTTCAGAAAATTTAACCCTAATAGAGGTACTTTTTTCAGAGAGCCTGGGATATTGTCCAGGTTTAAACTTGTTAAAGTGGGAACAGCTAGAGAAATAGTACTATTTTATTTCTTCTAAAACTTTTTGCTTGGGTAATTTTAATCATTTCAGGTCAAGAAATTATTTAAATCATTTTTCAATTGACTGACACTTCTACATCTCATATATAAATATCCTAGAAAGAACAGCATAGAGAAATCACATTTAACTGGAGATCTAGTAGAATACAAATGTAGATCCTTAGGAAGTATATTTTAGTGAAGAGTTTTGTTTTGTTTTTTTACTGTGAATCAGACAGGGTACTATTTTTACCTTCTTCATCTGTAAAATAAGATAAATGAACTAAATGATTTATTAGGTTCTTTAAAGCTCTAAGATTCCATGAAACTATGATTCTGTTATATACTCTCACTATTTTCGGTGTACTGACTTCAGTCCTTCAAACAGCTCCTAAACTACTCTGCCTTAAATACTATTATCATCACTGATTGGATTTCAGTACATGGAATCATAAACCTAGACCTAAAAGGGACTTCAAAAGTCATCTAACCCAACTCATTTTATGGAGGAAACTTTTAAAAGTAATTATAAGAAGATGGCCTACAAAGGCTAAGAAGGCAATAAGCCATAAAACCATGGCCAATGGTTTCCCAACAAAATGTAAAAGATATAGTCAAGTATAATCAAATATTAAGAAATCTATAACAACAATAAGAGTTTCAATTCTATGGCACTTTGTTTCTAAATTACTTTCATCCCAACACCACTGAAGTGGATAGCACAAATGTTATTATCCCATCTTACAGATGGGGATACTGGTGAGATCAGGTAAGATCAGAAAGGTTAAATCACATGGCATACAGTGAATAAGTGACCAAGTCAAAACGGAAGCCCTCTGATCCCTTTTTATCTTCTACTACAGGCATAATCATGTGAAATAAATTTGTATTTTATTAATCATGGAGCATTTATATTTAAAACAGAACCAAGAGAATGTTGTATACAGTAATAGCAATATTATTTTAAGAGAAACTTTGAGGAACTAAGTCACCTTGACTGTTATAAATACCCAAATTAACTACAAAGGACATAAGAAGGAAGACATTATCTGCATCCAGAGAAAAAACTGAAAAATAGAAGTGCATATGGAATGGTTTTACATGTATGTATATGTGTGTGTATCTAACGTCAGCCATCTCTACAGTGGAGGGAGGGAAGTAAAAAAGGAAAAAATTAGATGATAACTTTATTATATCTTTAAAGAGACTAGCAAGTGGTACTTAATAGATTTGAAGTTTCATGTACAATCATCTTTTTTTCTATTCTAGTATATTTTGGAAATGCTTGTTTTATTTAAGTCCAGAATAAAATAAATAAAATTTAAAAAATAAAAACAATCATCCTATTACGTATGATTAATTATGTCTATATAAAGTTTCTTTGCCCACCTACTATATAGTTACATGGCACATAAAGTTCAAGTGACAGTGCTTTGTGTGACTATGGAATCACAGACCCCTACATAGATCTTCAGCCCATAAGCTGAGAGCCACTACATTGCAACACACTAAAATGGCATTTCTAGATATAAATGACACCACCACAAACTCACTTATTCCAAAACCCTTCCATGCTTCAATAAATCTGATATTCCCTCCCTTGACATGGATTATAACCCCCTAACTATTGCCTGTTTATCTTGTCCATACCCTTTCTTAGGATATAGATACCCTCTCACCTTCTGGCTATTTACTTATAGAATTGGATCAATAATACAGACTGAATCAGAAAGTGGCTTTGTAGTATCACTGACCATTCCAACATAGTGTAGAAATGAAGCATTATAAAACAGGAACCCAGTCTCAAATAGCTAAGAAATATATAGAGTGAAAGCCCAAGGTGAAATGAATTACTCTCTTAAATTACTAATAAAGCAGCCAAACATCATGAAACACTAAGTGCATTTTCAAGCTTTACTTTAAGTTTAACAAAGTGGATCAGAGACATTTTTATTCATGAAGTAGATAAACCTCTTTCCATGGAGCTGTAGTGTTCTGTTTGTAAAGTCTGGCCTTTATTAGGCAGTACAAGAATTACAAACAGAGTAACAAAATAGTAGAGGAAGGAGTCATTTTCATATCTTTGTTAGAACAGGGTAGATTCAAACACATACTAGAAAAGATTTCCCTCCCTCCTGCCTCCACAATGAAAAAGGGAAATGAGTTTGATTTGTGAATTAAACCCCTTTTGGAGAAGGGAGCATTATTTTGTGATCCTGGGTAAGTGACAAAATCAGCACCTGCTCATATTAGATAGATCAAACTCATTGAACACTTGCATCCCTGGATAGGGACCTTAATTATACGACCAAAAAAAAGTCATCTAATCATTAAGACCCCAGTGAGTTAAACAACATTGGAAATCACTCCGTGAAGCCTTTCATCCATTATGAAGTCCCACTTCTTTGATCTGAAATCTATTGTTAGGCCATTACACAAGGTCACTTAGATCAGTGTTTAGTTGTGGACTGTCCATTCTGCAATTAGAGAAGTGGTTAGCACCATGGCTAAGAATGCGGATTCTTTTTGTTATTACTGTCAGGAAAGCAGCACCTGAGCAACTAGACAGACCACATTTGGCAGCATAAGGTATAGTGTTGCACAGGATATGTAAGAAGAAAGGGCTACTGTTGGTTGGCACTAGATTTTAATGTATCAGCAATGTTTGTGTCTTTAGATTTAGACTGCTTACAAGAATAATACTCAGCTGAGCCTGCAAGACTTGGGAAGTATGTGCCTTCATTATCTGAGCTTCCAGGGCGAAGGTGCACACAGTAGGCATGTCTCTGTCTTTCTTTCCTGGTCTTTTCTTTTCCCAGTGTTTCTTTCCCAGCTGTTAGGGAGGTAAATGTAAGAGTGCATATGTCTGTGGGTCCCTGTCCTAGGAATCTAGGGTGGCAAATGATTTATTTTCCAATAAGAGGCTAGTCTGTGATGAAAAAGTTTTTCAGAGAGAGAGATAGCCCAAGCTATATTTCTAAAATGATGCCTGTTCTGAAACTCTGCTCAATCATGCTAAGGGTATTCTTGAAAACTTAGATGACAGTGGGGCTTCCACCTTCCCAAACTACTTACTACCACATAAGCAATTGTAAACTTCTAGTGTAGTTCTATTTAGCTAAAAACAGTTAAATGGTTATAGACATTTATTTAGTATTGAAAAAAGTGATGTGATACTCACCTTTTTTTGTTTTCATTCACTACTCTATCCTAGTTCAAAAATCAGCTAACCCTGTTTTGGTCTGGTTAAAAAGAGGGATGGTGGGCAATGAGAACAGAAGAGAAAAGAGAGAAGATAATGGTTGTGAGGACAAAGGAGGGATAGGTTTTATGTCCCACATTTTTATATGAAAATGGAATATGAAAAATTAGAGATGGACATGATAGAGTAAAAGAAACAAATAGAAAATCATATTTTTTGACAAAGATAAGTCTTTAGACACGGCAATGATGGGTCAAAGGATATGAAAAAAACTCTGAGAAATGAGCTCTCAAACCCAGACCATTAATTTTCATTTTCTAAGTAAATATTTTCACAACAAAATTATGCTATCCTTTACCAATGTGCCTTTCTTTTCCATCTAAATATTTGTTCTATTAAATAGAAAATTTTCCTTTTCACATAGTTCTAATCATAAACTGTCTATGGCTTCTTGTTATACTTTTTAGAAGAGAGAGAACTGAGAACCTAGCACAAGCACTGTGCTAAGCACTTTTAACAAATATTATCTCATTTGATCCTCAGAACAACCCTGGGAAGTAGATGATATTATTCCTAGTGGACAGTTGAAAAGCAAACGGAGGTTAGTGACTTGCCCCAAGTGTCTGAGGCCAGATTTGAGGTCAGATCTTCCTGATTCCTGGCCCAATGCTCTATCTACAGTGTTACAAGCTGCCTCCTATCTTCCTTTTCCATAGATTTTTCTGTAAGAAATATAGTATATGGAAAGCAAGGACTTGCTTAAGCTCTCCCCCAAAATCCCTCCAAACACCTGTAAAAAATGGCTCTGAACAAATTCTAGAGCTGCAGAATCCATGAAATAGCAGAGGGAAGCAGGTCTCCAGTCCAGGATGGGCTAGATGGTCACTGGGAAGGGTCTATCGCACGGTGCTGGAAGCGGCTGTGCCAAGACAGACCAGACCAGGAGTCAGCCAACCAGAACAGGACTTAGGGCCATGAATCTTTGAGCTGTGGCAATTACCAGACTTCTCAACACACAGACGCCAAAGAGCAGGATAGTAGGAAACTGCAGGATCGAGTTTAGAGAGGTCCAGCCCCATCCCTGGGGGTGGCGGAGGTGGTGCAGGTGGTGCAGTGGTGGCAATGGCAGCAGCAGGAAGCTCCTGAGGCTGCTTCCAGAGCTCCAGTGTCAGCTGCTTCCCAAGTCCCTGGCTCACACAGTGGGAGGAATCTAGCAGCAGATCAGAGCAGGAGTGCAAGGAGTGCTTTGTGGGCACAGAGGCAGTTTCTCTTGCTGTGCCCTGCTTGGGTCTGGATTGTGGTTCTGGTAGGCAGTTCTTGGGGTAGGAGGAGTGCTGCTGTGACAGAACCTGCGGTGATGGTGGAGTAGAAGTAGCTCTGAAAACAGCAGCTCTTCGACCCCAAAGCTTGGGATAAAGTACTCTCTACTCTACAAGCAGTCATACCCCCACTAAAAAGCTCAAGGGTCAAGTAGTTGACTGGGAACATGAACAGGCAGCAAAAACAAACTCAGACTCAAACTCAAACTCTAGATTCCTTTTCTGGTGACAAAGAAGATAAAAACATATAGCCAGAAGAAGTCAAGAAAGTCAAAGAGCCTACATCAAAAGCCTCCAAGAAAAACGTGAACTGGTCTCAGGCCATGGAAGAGTTCAAAAAGGATTTGGAAAAACAAGTAAGAGAAGCAGAGGAAAAATTGGGAAGAGAAATGAGAATGATGTGAGAAAAACATGAAAAATAAGTCAACAACTTGCTAAAGGAGATACAAAATAAAAATACTGAAGAAAATAACACCTTAAAGAATGCATTAACTCAAATGGCAAAAGAACTCCAAAAAGCCAATGAGAAGAATGCCTTGAAAGGCAGAATTACCCAAATGGAAAAGGAGGTCCAAAAGACCACTGAAGAAAATACTATCTTAAAAATTAGATTGGAGCAAGAGGAAGCTAGTGACTTTATGAGAAATCAAGATATTATAAAACAGAACAAAAGGAATGAAAAAATTGAAGACAATATAAAATATCTCATTGGAAAAACCACTGATTGGGAGAATAGATACAGGAGAGGTAACTTAAAAATTACTGGACTACTTGAAAGCCATGATCAAAAAAGAGCCTAGACATCATCTTTCAAGAAATTATCAAGGAAAACTGCCCTGATATTCTAGAGCCAGAGGGTAAAACAGAAATTGAAAGAATCCACCAATTGCCTCTTGAAAAAAATCCCCAAAGGAAAACTCCTAGGAATAGTGTCACCAAATTCCAGAGTTTCCAGGTCAAGGAGAAAACATTGCAAGCAGCAAGAAAGAAACAATTTGAATACTGTGGAAACACAATCAGGATAATACAAGATCTAGCAGCTTCTTTCTACATTAAGATATTGAAGGGCTTGGAAGATGATATTCCGGAGGTCAAAGGAACTAGGATTAAAACCAAGAATCACCTACCCAGCAAAACTGAGTTATAATGTTCCAAGGCAAAATATGGATTTTCAATAAAATAGAGGACTTTCAAGTTTCTCAATGAAAAGACCAGAGCTGAATAGAAAATTTGACTTTCTCCTTTAGCAAGTCATTGACTTGTTTTTCATGGTTTTCTCGCATCCTTCTTATTTCTCTTCCCAATTTTTCCTCTACTTCTCTAACTTGCTTTTCCAAATCCTTTTTGAGTTCTTCT
Source organism: Trichosurus vulpecula (assembly GCF_011100635.1). Taxonomy (NCBI): domain Eukaryota; kingdom Metazoa; phylum Chordata; class Mammalia; order Diprotodontia; family Phalangeridae; genus Trichosurus; species Trichosurus vulpecula. Next base: position 69,606,255 of record NC_050580.1, read on the forward strand.
ATGGTCTGGGGCCAGTTCATGTTTTTCTTGGAGGCTTTGGTTGTAGGCTCTATGACTTTGCTGTCTTCTTTAGGCTGTATGTTTTGGTCTTCTTTGTCACCAAAGAAAGAATCCAAAGTCTGAGACTGAATCTGGGTGCGTTTTCGCGTCCTGGCCATATTCCCAACCAACTAACTTGACCCTTGAGTTTTTCAGTGGGGTATGACTGCTTGTAGATTACAGAGTTCTATGTTCTACGTTTGGGGGGGAGGTGCCAGCTCTGTCAGAGCCGCACTCCTCCTTCCCCAAGGACCCCCAGTCCAGACTGGGCTCAGATCTTCGGCAGGCTGTGCACCCCTGCTGTAATCCGCCACTTAATTCCCCCCACCAGGTGGGCCTGGAGCCGGAAGTAACAACAGCTGTAGCTGCCCCACCTCCGCTGCCCCCGGGGCTGGAAGCCGAACCACGAACTCCTTCCACTCCCGCAGCTTTTCCCACTAACCTTCTCCGCAGTCTTTGGTGTTTGTGGGTCGATAGGTCTGGTAACTGCTCACGTATTCAGGGCGCTAGGGCCCCCTCCGCCCGGCTTCTGGACTGGATCGTCCACGCCGCTCAGGCTGGGCTCTGCTCCACTCCGTTCCCAGCTCCCAGCTCCCAGCTCCCAGCTCCCAGCTCCGTGTGGAATAGAGCTCACCCAGAGACTATCCGGGCTGTCCTGGGCTAGAGCCCTGCTTCCCTCTGCTGTTCTGTGGGTTCTCCCGTTCTAGAATTGGTTCAGAGCCATTTTTATAGGTTTTTGGAGGGACTCGGGTACGGAGCTCACTCTAGTCCGTGCTTACCAGCCGCCATCTTGGCTCCGCCCCTCCCAAAAAAATACTGAAAAATACACTGAAGAAAACAACACCTTACAAAATAGACTAACTCAAATGGCAAAAGAGCTCCAAAAAGCCAATGAGGAGAAGAATGCCTTGAAAGGCAGAATTACCCAAATGGAAAAGGAGGTCCAAAAGACCACTGAAGAAAATACTACTTTAAAAATTAGATTGGAGCAAGTGGAAGCTAGTGACTTTATGAGAAATCAGGATATTATAAAACAGAACCAGAGGAATGAAAAAATGGAAGACAATGTGAAATATCTCCTTGGAAAAACCACTGACCTGGAAAATAGATCCAGGAGAGATAATTTAAAAATTATTGGACTACCTGAAAGCCATGATCAAAAAAAGAGCCTAGATACCATCTTTCAGGAAATTATCAAGGAGAACTGCCCTGATATTCTAGAGCCACAGGGCAAAATAGAAATTGAAAGAATCCATCGATCGCCTCCGCAAATAGATCCCAAAAAGAAATCTCCTAGGAATATTGTTGCCAAATTCCAGAGCTCCCAGATCAAGGAGAAAATACTGCAAGCAGCCAGAAAGAAACAATTTGAATATTGTGGAAACCCAATCAGAATAACCCAAGATCTGGCAGCTTCTACATTAAGAGATCGAAGGGCTTGGAATGCGATATTCCGGAGGTCAATGGAGCTAGGATTAAAACCTAGAATCACCTACCCAGCAAAACTAAGTATCATGTTCCAAGGCAAAATATGGACTTTCAATAAAATGGAGGACTTTCAAGCTTTCTCAGTGAAAAGACCAGAACTGAATAGAAAATTTGACTTTCAAACACAAGAATCAAGAGAAGCATGAAAAGGTAATCAAGAAACGGAAATTGCAAGGGACTTACTAAAGTTGAACTGTTTTGTTTACATTCCTACATGGAAAGATGATGAGTATGATTCATGAGACCTCAGTATTAGGGTAGTTGAAGGGAATATGCATATATATATATGCATATATATATGTTTATGTATATATATAAGTGAATGTGTATGTATGCATGTATCTATGTGTATATGTATGTATGTGTATGTATGTGTATATATATATATGTAAAAGAGAGAGAGCAGACACAGGGTGAGTTGAGGATGAAGGGAAGATAGCTAAAAGAAATAAAATGAAATTAAGGGATGAGAGAGTAACTTACTGAGAGAGGGAGATAGGGAGAGATAGAATGGGGTGGATTATCTCCCATAAAGGTGGCAAGAGGAAGCAGTTCTAGGAGAGGAGGGGAGTGGGCAGGTGAGGGGGGAATGAGTGAACCTTGCTCTCATCAGATTTGGCCTGAGGGGGAATACCATACATACTCAGTTGGGTATCTTACCCCACAGGAAAGAAGAGGGAGGAAGATAAAAAAAAAAAATAAAAGGCAGGGGGATGATGGAGTGGAGGGCAGATGGGGGTGGAGGTAATCAAAACAAACACTTTGGAAAGGGGACAGGGTCAAGGAAGAAAATTCAATAAAGCGGGATGGGTTGGGAAGGAGCAAAATGTAGTTAGCCTTTCACAACATGAATATTGTGGAAGGGTTATACATAATAATACATGTGTGGCCTAGGTTGAATTGCTCAACTTCTTAGGGAGGGTGGGTGGGAAGGGAAGAGGGAAGGGAATTTGGAACTCAAAGTTTTAAAATCAGATGTTCAAAAACAAAAAAACTTTTTGTATGCAACTAAAAAATAAGATACACAGGCAATGGGGCGTAGAAATTTATCTTGCCCTACAAGAAAGGAAGGGAAAAGGGGATGAGAGGGGAGGGGGGTGATAGAGGGGAGGGCTGACTGGGGAACAGGGCAACCAGAATATACGCCATCTTGGAGTGGGGGGGGAGGGCAGAAATGGGGAGAAAATTTGTAATCCAAACTGTTGTGAAAATCAATGCTGAAAACCAAATATGTTAAATAAATAAATTGCATTAAAAAAAAAAAAAAGAAAATTTGACTTTCAAATACAAGAATCAAGAGAAGCATGAAAAGGTAAACAGGAAAGAGAAATCATAAGGGACTTACTAAAGTTGAACTGTTTTGTTTACATTCCTACATGGAAAGATGATGTGTGTAATTCATGAGACCTTTCTCAGTACTAAGGTAGTTGAAGGGAATATATACACACACACATATATATATACATATATACGCATATACATATATATACATATACATATATACGCATATATATATACATATATATATATATAGACAGAGGGTACAGGGTGAGTTGAATATGAAGGGATGTTATCTAAAAAATAAAGTAAAATTAAGGGGTGAGAGAGGAATATATTGAGAGGGGGAGAAAGGCAGAGATAGAATGGGGTAAATTATCTCACATAAAAGTGGCAAGAAAAAGCAGTTCTTTTGGAAGGGAAGAGCAGGCAGATTAGGGGGAATGAGTGAATCTTGCTCTCGTTGAATTTGACTTGAGGAGGGAATAACATACACTCTCAATTGGACATCTTACTACACAGGAAAGTAAGGGGTAGGGGATAAAAAAGGGGGGATGATAGAAGGGAGGGCAGATAGGGGGAGGAGGTAATCAAAATCAAATGCTTTAGAAAAGTTACAGGGTCAAGGGAGAAAACTGAATGAAGGGGGACAGGATAGGATGGAGAGAAATATAGTTAGCCTTTTACAACATGAGTACTGTAGAAGTGTTTTACATAATGATACATGTGTGACCTATGTTGAATTGCTTGCCTTCCTAGGGAGGGTGGGTGGGTGGGAAGGGAGGAGGGGAGGGAGTTTGGAACTCAAGTTTTTAAAAGCAGATGCTCAAAAAAATGTTATTTTTGCATGCAGCTGGAAAACAAGATATATAGGGAATGGGGCATAGAAATCTATCCTGCCCTACAAGAAAGTAAGCGGAAAAGGGATGGGAGAGGAGTGGGGTGACAGAAAGGAGGGCTGACTGGGGAACAAGGCAATCCGAATATATGCCATCTTGGAATGGGGGGAAGGGTAGAAATGGGGAGAATATTTGTAACTCAAAATCTTGTGGAAATCAGTGTTGAAAACTAAAATATTAAATAAAAATGATAAAATTTAAAAAAAGAAATACAGTATAAAGAAAATAAACTAAGCAATTCATGAGTGTCTGGCTCTGCTTTCCAGAGTTTAGGGGAAAGCGCCAGTTTCATGAAGGCAACATAGACTGCCTGTCATATGTTGTCATTTAGGGCATCACAGTCTTAGAAGAGATGTCAAAGGTCCCTTTGTAGCTGAAACAACCCATAACTGAAAAAAATATCTCCCACATGTCATATCATTAGTCATCCAGCCTATGTTAGAAGGGGGAAGACCCTATTTTCCATAATGGCACTTATACTCTGGGACAACCAGAGGTTTTCCTTGCCTAGAGCTAAAATCTGACTCTACACAACTTCTACCCATTGTTCAGAGTCCATACAGAACAAGTATATTCTGACAGTCATGTACTAGCCCTTTATATATTTGAAAACAATTGTCATGACCCTTTGTCTTCTCCAGGCTAAATATCTCTAGTTCCTGCCATTGACTGTCATATGATATGATCTGAAAGTCCTTCTACCATGATGATGGCTTCTCAAGTTTAAAAAATTTTTCTAAAATGTTTCCAAAGCTGAACACAATACTTCAAAATTGATTTTCTAGGGAAGACGAGACTATCATCTCTCTACTAGTAGACACTATATCGATCCTACTACAAAAAAGCATTGATTTTTTTTTGTCCATCATTTCACATTGTTGACCCATTTTGAGCTTACAATCCACCCTCCAGATATTTTTTCACCCAGCAAACTGCTAACTAGCTACCTCTAACTCATCTTATGCTTTTGGAGTTGATTGTACCCAAATGTAATCCTTTATATTTATCCATATTAAATTCCATCCTATTACACTCAGCCCAATACCTAGGATATCAAGATCTTTGTGGAGTCTCTTTCTTTCATCAAAAAAAAATTAGCTATCTCCCCTACCTATATCTCTAAGCTCTCCAGCAAATTTCATATGTGTAAATTGATACAGGGTTATGTAGGGGTTCCTGAGACACTCCATGAAAGAACTCTTTCCAAATTAACAACAAACCATTTAGGGACTTTGATGCTAGTCATTCAACAAGTTCCAAATCCACTTCATTGTACTGTTATCTAGCCCATATTTCTCCATCCTGTCCACAAGGCTAACAAGAGAGAATTTATCAAATACTTTCCTCAGGGGCAGCTAGGTGGCGCAGTGAGTAGAGCACCGGCCCTGGAGTCAGGAGGACCTGAGTTCAAATCCGGCCTCAGACACTTGACACATGTGCTAGCTGTGTGACCTTGGGCAAGTCACTTAACCCCAATTGCCCTGCCAAAAAGCAAAAAAAAAAAAAAAATGAAAATACTTTCCTCAAATCTAGCTGCACTATATCTTCGGCATTTCTTAGACCCAACCACTAAAACAACCTTGTAAAAAAAAAGAAAATTAACTAAAACTAGCATGGTCTGTTCTTGATGAAGTCATGCTGGCTATTTATCATTACTGATTCTATTTCTAATTGTTCATAACTGATAAGTTCTAAAAACATTTTTTTCCAGGACTTTAAATCAAACTTATTGACCTATTGTTCACTGAACCCATTCTCTTTTCTTTGTTGAAAACAGGGAGGATACTTGCCATTCTCTAATTTGGAGGTACTTCAGTGATCAAAGTGATCAATTCTTTTCAGAGTCCTAGGATGTCTTCAGCTAAGCTTGGTGTTTTGTGCTCCTTGAAGACAGCTAGATGCCATAATCATTTTTCATTTATCTTAAGTATTCACTACCTATCAACCATGTTAATTTTGTCCCTTCTGGTTCAAATATCATCCCCCTGCCAGAGAAAATGTAAGCAAAATAAAAGTGAGAGCACCTCAGCTTCTTCTCACTCACCTGTTATTGCTCTTCTGTGCATACCAAAAGGAAAGCCATCTGATCCATGCTTTGAACTTAATCTTTTCTCCAATATCACTTTTGAACATTTTTAAAAATTATTTTTAGTTTTCCTTACCCTCCTCAGCTCATTCTATGTATTAACAATCCTAAAATTGATTGTTACAGGACGATGGTATGCTTTTGTATTTATCCTGTTACTTTTCCATGTTTCTGTATTTTACATGACTTTTAAAAATATTTAAAAGTGTTAATCAGTTTCCTGTACACCTATCTCTGTTTCTTCAGATCATTCACCATTTCCTGCTTATCAGAATTATTTCTCTTTCCACCTTCAACGTCTCATTCTTGCATGATACTCATCCCTCTGGGTCCAACTCTCCATAATCTTAGCCCAAAGGACTTCATTGATCCTAAAACCTCTGCAATCTGCTCTCTCAAAATATAGAATGGGGGTGGAGCCAAGATGGCAGCTGGAAAGCAGGGACTAGTGTGAGCTCCCCACCGAGTCCCTCCAAAAACCTATAAAAAATGGCTCTGAACCAATTCTAGAACTGCAGAACCCACAAAACAGCAGAGGGAAGCAGGGCTCCAGTCCAGGACAGCCTGGATGGTCTCTGGGTGAGGTCTATCCCGCATGGAGCTGGGAGCAGAGCAGAGGGGAGTGGAGCAAAGCCCAGCATGAGTGGCTCGGACCAACTAGACCAGGAGCTGGGCAGAGCGTGCCCTAGAGCCCTGAATCAGTGAGCTGCAGCAGTTACCAGACTTCTCAACCCACAAACACCAAAGACAACAGAGAAGGTTAGTGGGAAAAGCTGTGGGAGTGGAAGGAGTTCCTGGTTCGGCTACCACCCTGGGGGCAGCAGAGGTGGGGCAGCTACAGAACTGCAGGTGCAGTTGCTTCCAGCCCTAGGCCCACCTGGTGGGAGGAATTAAGTGGCAGATCAGAGCAGGAATGCAGAGCCTGCTGAAGATCTCAGTCCAGTCTGGGTTGGGGATTCTTGGGGAAGGAGGAGTGCTAGTGTGGCAGAGTTGGCGCATCCCCCCAAGCATGGAACATAGAACTCTAAACTCTACAAGCAGTCATACCCCACTGAAAAACTCAAGGGTCAAGTTAGTTGGCTGGGAATATGGCCAGGCAGCGAAAACACACCCAGATTTCAGTCTCAGACTTTGGATTCTTTCTTTGGTGACAAAGAAGACCAAAATATACAGACAGAAGAAGTTAAAGTCAAAGAGCCTACAACAAAAGCCTCCAAGAAAAAAATGGACTGGTCCCAGGCCATGGAAGAGCTCAAAAAGCATTTGGAAAAGCAAGTTAGAGAAGTAGAGGAAACATTGGGAAGAGAAATGAGAAGGATGTGAGAAAACCATGAAAAACAAGTCAATGACTTGCTAAAGGAGACCCAAAAAAATACTGAAAAATATACTGAAGAAAACAAAACCTTAAAAAATAGACTAACTCAAATGGCAAAAGACCTCCAAAAAGCCAATGAGGAGAAGAATGCCTTGAAAGGCAGAATTAGCCAAATGGAAAAGGAGGTCCAAAAGACCGCTGAAGAAAAGACTACCTTAAAAATGAGATTGGAGCAAGTGGGGGCTAGGGACTTTATGAGAAATCAAGATATTATAAAACAGAACCAAAGGAATAAAAAAAATGGAAGACAATGTGAAATATCTCATTGGAAAAACCACTGACCAGGAAAATAGATTCAGGAGGGATAATTTAAAAATTATTGGACTACCTGAAAGCCATGATCAAAAAAAGAGCCTAGATATCATCTTTCAAGAAATTATCAAGGAGAACTGCCCTGACATTCTAGAGCCACAGGGCAAAATAGAAATTGAAAGAATCCATCGATCGCCTCCTCAAATAGATCCCAAAAAGAAATCTCCTAGGTATACTGTCACCAAATTCCAGAGCTCCCAGATCAAGGAGAAAATACTACAAGCAGCCAGAAAGAAACAATTTGAGTATTATGGAAACACAATCAGAATACCCCAAGATCTGGCAGCTTCTACATTAAGAGATCGAAGGCTTGGAATACGATATTCCGGAGGTCAATGGAGCTAGGATTAAAACCAAGAATCACCTACTGTTTCAACAATCTGGCTAGCAGCTTCTGTGGGGGTATAAGATTCACCCACAGCCAGTACCTAGAAAGCTGCCAACAGCACAGGTTCTTCTGATCTGCTTAATTAAGGAAAGCAAGGTGAAGGGGTTGACAAGCTTACTTTTAGTTCAGCATTCAAATATCATTCAGTTAGTTCAGGGGAAAAATCCAGCACCCTGAACTTCAAAACAAAATGCAAACAAATTACAAACATCAACAGACTTTGTCTGATTCAAATCCCAACACATAGTTACCAGAGTTCAACAAAGTCTCAACATCTGGGTTTACAAGCTGGAAGGCTCCTTAGCTACAGCTGCCCAGAGTCTCCTCATCAACACCATCTCCAGAACCCCGCACAAATGGCTCTGTCCTCCCTTCTTATAGGGCTTCAGACATCATCAAACATCATCTGAATCACCAGAGCTCAGGCTCTGGTGATTGGTTCTTGAGTTGGCCCCTCACCTTAGGACCCTGGGAGGTTCACATCCACATGGATTATGTTAACACCTAATGGGGTTTGGGCCCAGGGCTTAGCACTTAGTAAAGCTCACTGAGATAAATTGAGTCACTCAAAGAAAACAAAGGCCATTCTGGTTACACCTACCCAGCAAAACTGAGTATCATGCTCCAAGGCAAAATACGGATTTTCAATAAAATAGAGGACTTTCAAGCTTTCTCAGTGAAAAGACCAGAGCTGAATAGAAAATTTGACTTTCAAACACAAGAATCAAGAGAAGCATGAAAAGGTAATCAAGAAAAAGAACAAGAAAAAGAAATTGCAAGGGACTTACTAAAGTTGAACTGTTTTGTTTACATTCCTACATGGAAAGATGATGTGTATGATTCGTGAGACCTCAGTATTAGGGTAGCTAAAGGGAATATGCATATATATGTATATATATATATATATATATATATATATATATATATATATATATGTTTATGTATATATATATGTATAAGTGAATGTGTATGTATGTATATATGTATGTGTGTATATATATAGAGAGAGAGAGCAGGCACAGGGTAAGTTGAAGATGAAGTGAAGATATCTAAAAGAAATAAAATCAAATTAAGGGATGGGAGAGGAATATATTGAGAGAGGGAGATAGGGAGAGATTGAATGGGGTAAATTATCTAGCATAAAAGTGGCAAGAAAAAGCAGTTCTGTAGGAAGAGAAGGGAAGGCAGGTGAGGGGGGGAATGAGTGAATCTTGCTGTCATCAGATTTGACCTGAGGAGGGAATACCATACATATTCAATTGGGTATCTTACCCCACAGGAAAGAAGAAGGAAGAAGATAAAAAAGGGGGATGATAGAAGGGAGGGCAGATGGGGGTGGAGGTAATCAAAAACAAACACCTTCGAAAGGGGACAGGGTCAAGGGAGAAAATTCAATAAAGGTGGATAGGTTAGGAAGGAGCAAAATATAGTTAGTCTCTCACAACATGAGTATTGTGGAAGGGTTATACATAATGATACACATGTGGCCTATGTTGAATTGCTTGACTTCTTAGGGAGGGTGGGTGGGAAGGGAAGAGGGGAGAGAATTTGGAACTCAAAGTTTTAAAAACAGATGTTCAAAAACAACAAAAAAAGTTTTTGCATGCAACTAGAAAATAAGATACACAGGCAATGGGGCGTAGAAATTTATCTTGCCCTACAGGAAAGGAAGGGAAAAGGGGAGGGGAGGGGAGTGGGGTGACAGAAGGGAGGGCTGACTGGGGAACAGGGCAACCAGAATATACGCCATCTTGGAGTGAGGGGGAGGGTAGAAATGGGGAGAAAATTTGTAACTCAAACTCTTGTGAAAATCAATGCTGAAAACTAAATATATTAAATAAATAAATAAAGGAAAAAAAAGAAAATTTAAAAAAGAATGTATGTTAAACTATTCTGGAATTTCCTCTCCTCTATCAAAAATTCTGACTACCCATCATTTCCACCCTCATCAGTCAATTACTCCTTTTTGCTAATATATAAAATAAAAGTTCTTCTCATTGGCTCCTCCTCATTTTGAAGGATGATCATTAAGGCTAGTCAGGAAATTATTAGTGGTTCACTTTTAAGTAAAAAGAGCTCTAAGAAATGTCTTGTTAATTGAATTCCAACTCTAATCACCACACTATCATATATCCCTATTGTTTGGGATCTCTTGCCTGAGTTCCTTACGTAGTTTTTTCTTTCTTTTCTGTCCAAGTGATCTATTATATACTCTAATAATATCATTTCAATTTCTACTTCCATTGAATTTCACACAATGGCTCTCTACCATGCTTTTCCCTTGCTGATTCCTGAGTTTTCTAAAAAATAAATCTTTCTTCATGCACAATGCTAATCCTGCCTATACACATATCCATATGTTAAAAAAACTTATTCTGTCTTTTTTTAATAAGGTATACCCTTCCATAGTCATTTTCCAATCATGCTTCTATCTCACCAAATCTCAATGAAACTTACGAAGCCATAGTTTTTTTTTTCATGTATTAACAAATAGTTCACTTTGCTTGTTATTCATTCTGTGTACATTTGTGCATAGACATTTGAAGTGATAGTTTTTATTGCTAGCTCCTTTCTTGAATTTTGTCTCATGTAAATTTCTGGACAACTCTAGTGATGCTCTTCCTGTCAAAAGTCCCTGGGTTCAGGTATGGGCTGAAGTTTCTGCACTGCATTTCCCTGTGGCCCTGCATTAGTGGTATACTACCCAGACTGAGCACAATATAATAGATAGCAATGTAGCCCTCAGCATTAACTGCTGAAGGACACAGGTTGCCAGGATGTGAAAAGTGGAATTGAAAAGTAAAGGTTATAAAAGAGTTAACGGCAAGATGCTAATGGATCCACAGAGCTCAAAGATTCCTAATGACCTTGTTCCCCTCCCGCTAAGTTTTTCTAGAATGAAGGTCCTCATTTTCTTCTGTTGCTGCTGGGAGCATCATGAGACTAAGAAGAGGGAGGTAGAGTTTTCTGAAATATGACATCATCATCACCATCACCACCATTTCATGAATTTTTTTGTCTTCTGTGTAACAGTCTTCCATCCTCTAATCTTCTGGTTTGGTGCAGAATTTCTCTCTACCTCTTTAGAATCTTTTAAGTTTTTGCTTTCATGTTGAACCCCTTCTTCCATTTACAAGGGCATCACTTCAACCTCCCAGATCACCAAGAGTAGAGAAGTATTCCTCAAACCCCACATATCTTTTCTTCTAGATGGAATGACTAGCCTAAAGCCTGAGCAAAAAGAAGCTTAGTGGAGTCGCAACCAGAGAATGACACTGTGGAGGCCTTAGGTATTCTGAACATCCACATGCTTTTATCCTGGGGACCAATGAAGTAGTTTGTAAAACTGTGGTGTTATCGCCTGTGGACTCCTATAACATTTACTATATGTATTGTTTTTTAATTAATTTATTTATTTTTAATTTTCAACACTCATTTCCAAAAGATTTTGAGTTCCAAATTTTCTCCCCATCTTTCCCCTACCCACCCCACCCCAAGATGGCATGCATTCTGATTACCCCTTCCCCCAGTCTTCCCTCCCTTCTATCACAACCCTCTTATCCCTTTCCCTTCCATTTCTCTGTAGGGCAAGGTAGGTTTCTATATCCCATTGCCTGTATATCTTATTTCCCAATTGCATGTAAAAATAACTTTTAACATTTGTTTTTAAAACTTTAAGTTCCAGATTCTCTCTCTTCTTCCCTCTCTACCTAACCACATTGAGAGGGCAAGCAATTCAATATAGGTTATATATGTGTAGTTTTGCAAGACATTTCCATAATAGTCATATTGTGAAAGACTATATTTCCCTTCATCCTAACCCGACCCCCCCCCCATTTATTCTATTTTCTCCTTTGACCCTGTCACTTTTCAAAAGTGTTTGCTTCTGATCACCCCTCCCCCAATCTACCCTCCCTTCTATCATCCCCCCTTATCCCTTTCCCCCCTACTTTCCTGTAGGGTAAGATACCCAATTGAGTGTGTATGTTATTCCCTCCTTAAGCCAAATCCAATGAGAGTAAGGTTAACTCATTCCATTTCACCTCCCCCCCTTCCCCTCCATTTTAACAGCTTTTTCTTGCCTCTTTTATGTGAGATAATTTACCCTATTCTGTTTCTCTCTTTCTCCTCTCAATATATTCCTCTCTTACCCCTTAATTTTATTTTTTAGATATCATCCCTTTATATTCAACTCACCCTATGCCCTCTGTGTATAGATATATACATATATATATATATATACACACACATATACATGTACATATATACATATACATGTATATATATTTATATATATATGTGTGTGTGTGTATATATGTATATAAATATAAATATATATATATATATATGTATATTACCTTCAACTACCCTAATACTGAGAAAGGTCTCATGAGTTGCAAATATCATCTTTCCATATAGGAATGTAAACAGTTCAACTTTAATAAATCCCTTATGATTTCTCTTTCCCATTTACCTTTTCATGCTTCTCTTGATTCTTGTATTTGAAAGTCAAATTTTCAGTTCAGCTCTGAACTTTTCATTAAGAATGCTTTAAAGTCCTCTATTTCATTGAATTGCCATTTTTGCCATGAAGTATTATACTCAGTTTTGCTGGGTAGGTGATTCTTGGTTTTAATCCTAGCTCCTTTGACCTCCAGAATATCATATCCCAAGCCCTTCAATCCCTTAATGTAAAATCTGCTAGATCTTGGATTATCCTGATTGTGTTTCCACAATAGTTGAGTTATTTCTTTCTGGCTGCTCACAATATTTTCTCCTTGACCTGAGAACTCTAGAATTTGGTTACAATATTCCTAGGATATCCTTTTGAGATATTTTTCAAGAAGTGATTGGTGAATTCTTTCAGTTTCTATTTTACCTTCTGGTTCTTGAATATCAGGGCAATTTTCCTTGATAATATCTTGAAAGATGTTGTCTAGACTCATTTTTTTATCTTGGCTTTCAGGTAGTCCAATAATTTTTAAATTACCTCTCCCAGATCTATTCTCCAGGTCAGTAGTTTTTCCAATGAGATATTTCACATTGTCTTCTATTTTTTTTCATTTTGTTTTATAATTTCTTGATTTCTCATGAAGTCATTAGCTTCCATTTGCTCCATTCTAATTTTTAAGGAATTATTTTCTTCAGTGAGCTTTTCGACCTCATTTTCCATTTGGCCCATTCTTCTTTTTAAGGCATTCTTCTCCTCATTGGCTTTTTGGAGCTCTTTTGCCATTTGGGTTAATCTATTTTTAAGGTGTTATTTTCTTCAGTATTTTTGGGTCTCCTTATCAAGCTGTTGACTCATTTTTCATGACTTTCTTGCCTCACTCTCATTTCTCTTCCCAATTTTCCCTCTACTTTTCTTACTTGATTTTCAAACTCCTTTTTGAGCTCTCCCATGGCCTGAGAGCAATTCATATTTTTCTTGGAGGCTTTGGATGTAAAAGCTTTGATTTTGTTGTCTTCTACTTTTGTATGTTTTGATCTTCTTTGTCACCAAAGTGACACTGTCTGCTCATTTTCCCAGCCAATTACTTTACTTTTGAGCTCTTTGTCAAGGTAGGACTTTGCTTCCAGAGTGGAGAGTGCTTTGTCCCAAATTTCGGGGGTTTTGCACAGCTATTGTCAGAGATACTTCTAGACACCTGTAAATTTTCAGTTTTTCTAAGGTGGTATGATCAAAGGAGAGGTATTTACTCCTCTCCTGGCCTGTGCTTTGGTCTGTGAGTGCCCAGAAGCACTGTTGAACTCTCAGGAGGATTCCCTCTCCACAGCAGCCACAAGCTCTGCCATGCTAGTGCTCTTCCTCACCCCATAACCACCACCATAGGACTGTGACCCAGATCCAAGAAGGGCAAAGCAAGAGAATCTTGCCTCAGCACCAGCAAAGAGATCCTTTCAGTCCCCCTCTGATAAGCCACTTGATCCCCCCACTGTCTGTGGGCCTGGAGCTCTGGAAGTAGCCACTGCTGCTGCTGCCACTGCCACCTCTGCCACCCTGGGGCTGGAGCCCAACCACAGTCTTCACTTGTCCAGGTCCAACAGCGTTTCCCCACTGACCTTCTACTTTGTCTTTGGCATTTGTGGGTTGGGAAGTCTGGAAACCACCACAGCTGCCAGTGATTCAATCTCTTGAGGCCTGCTCTGTGCTAGCTCTGCTCCCAGCCCAATATGATAGACTCTTCCTGTTGGCCTTCCAGGTTATCTTGTTTTGGAGATTTGTTTCACTGTCATTCTGTGGGTTCTGTAGCTCTAGAATTTGTTTAGAGTCATTTTTACAGGTATTTGGAGGGGTTTGGGGGAAAGCTCAAGCAAGTACCTGCTTTTACTCTGCCATCTTGGCTCCACCCCCTACTATATGTATTATTGGCACTACCACTAAGCACTTAATTACATAAAGTTATGTTCTTATGTATTGCTTTATTCTCTATTTTATTTCTGAAATGTGACCATAAGCTACCTGAAGGCAGGGTCAGCTCCTTCTGATAATAACTCACATTTCTGTGGAACTTTAATGCATGCAAAGAACTCTTCTACAAGACCAGTAGAGCAAGTACTACTATACTCATTTACAGATGGAAAAAAAATGATCCTCAGAGTGGCTTATTGATTTGCTTATAATCACACAGACAGCACATGTCAGTACTGGAATTCTAACCCATGTCCTCTAACTGTGCACAGGTATTCAGTTAATACTTGAAAAACTGAATGTATCCTTACATACTGTGCTTTTTATGGCCCTGGATTAATCCCAATTCCTACTAAATTATATGAGTGAGGTTATAAAAATCAGACTCATCAAGTTCTATTCATTCCCTTCATGCCCCAAATCCTGGACCTAGGGAGAGAGAAAATAAAGCAAAAAGACACCAAATAGAGCATGAGCATTTTTTAACAGATATTATATCTAATCTAGTAACATCTGCTACAAAGTGTGGGTGAAATAAAACATCTACGTAACACAAATAATTGGGTCTGTCTCAATTTGTTACCAATGACAAATCCATGAATTGCTTTCAGTACTTGATTCCACTCAGCTGCCAAGGTTTCCAAAGTGAGATCCTTCTACCACTATTCAATAGAATCAGAAGATGGGTATGTCATTTCTTTAATGAGAATTGGGTAGGAAATATAACTACAGCCTCTCTAAATCTCCTCCTCCTCCTCTCCCATCAGAACAGTTTCAAACATTCACATGGAAAGAGGTCTTATTACTATAATTGGTCCACACCAAGGTACCTTGAGATGACAGATAATTGACAATTGGCTTTTCAGAAATAGAATTCCATCTCACAAGTCCTGAAAGGGGGATAATTGAATAGACTTTTGGAAGGAAAAAAAAACTTTAAAAACTCTTTCTAATCCCAAGGCCAGTTTTTCAACATAGATCCAATATTTTATTTACTACAGAAACTGATCCATATCAAGTGTACTAGTTCAGATTCATTTCATAGGCAATTTGGAATGTTTTTTTCCAAATTAGAGTGCATATTAGTCAAATCAGATTGCAGTTAACATTATCTGTCTTTTCTGGGTTGCCTGTATTTGGGCGGGGTGGGGGGGGGGAGGAGGAAGGAGTATTTTTTAAATCTGAGATAATGATTTTATCATTATAGGAAACACTTGGAATGGAAATTCCCTCTATCAATTCAGATGGGCTTCCAGTCTATAATTTATATTCTCAGATTATTGCTTGGAGTCATAAAAATATTAAATAGTTTATCGATGGTCATACAGCTCTCTATCCATAATCTCTTTCCTAATCTCCAGACACATCTCCAACTGTTGATATCTCAAATTTGATGTCCTGAAGACATCTTAGATGCAAAACATCCGAAAGTGAACTCGTTATCCTTCTCCTCTACCTCCCCACCCTTGCGCCTCTACACTTCCCTATTACTGTCAAGGGCATCACTATCTAGTCACACAGGCCTCAACTCCCTCACTCTTTCTCACTCCCCATATTCGGTCTATTGCCAAGGTAAATCAATTTCACCTTCATCACATTTCTTACATATCCCCCTTTCTCTCCTCTGAGAGACCATTGCAAAGGTCTGCTGATTGGCCTCCCTGCCTCAAATCTCTCCCCATTCCAATCCATCCTCTATTCAGTTTTGAAATTACTTCCCTAAAGCACTAGTCTGACTTTCACACACACACACACAAGAAATTCCAACAATCCCATATCACCTTGGTATCAAATATAAAATCCTATTTAGCATTTACAACCCAACTCTTCCCCCCTTTCCAGTTTTCTTACATCTTATATCCCCCAATGTAGTTTTAAATCCAATGACTAGCTTCCTTGCTGTTCTTCACATAAGATACTATATGTCCCAACTCTGGGCATTTTTACTGGCTATCCCCCACACTTGGAATTATCTCCTTCCTCATCTCTGTTTCATGGCTTCCCTGGCTTCCTTCAAGTTCCAGCTAAAATCCCACCTTCCATAGGAAGTCTTTCCGGATTCCCCTGAATTTTAGTTCCTTCCCTCTGCTGATTATCTCCAATTTGTCCTGCTATAACTTACTTGTACATAGTTGTTTGCATGTTATGTCTCCCCCATTAGACTGTGAGCTCCTTGAAGGCAGGGATTATCTTTTGCCTTTCTTTGTAGTGCTTAGTACAGTGCCTGGTACATGGTAGTTACTTTATAAATGCTTAATGATTGACTAGTAGTTGAAATGTATCAGAAACAGGACTAGAATTCCAGTCTCTCTGTCTCCAAGGCCAGCATTCTTATTTACTTAAAGCATGTTGTCTTTTTCTTGATTGCCTGATGAGAATTCTGACTTTAATCCTACAGATGTGCACCATTAACCAGCCCTACTCTTCACTATGAAGACTGTGATCATTTAGACCCTCTGCCAAGAAGTCCACCACAGAAAGAGGATTATAAAGCAACCTTCCATACTTTATAGAGACATCGTATGTTTCACCTGAGTATGCATATGCCTACTTGTTCTCAGACTGGCCTTAGTTACTCCAATATGCTCTCACACTGGTAGGCCTAAACTTCCAGAGACTACCACCACATAGTTACATTCAAATTCTCTGAAGACACCTAGGGGAAATGCACTTCCCCTAATCAACATGCTAACTCTTAAGTCCCAATTGATTCATTTCTATTTACATAGTCACTCAAAATACTGATATTTTAAGTTCTAAAATGATCATTTACTTAACAATAAGTCAAAGAAATAATAATGTTATAGGTACATATGATTCAAGCAAGTGAACACAAAATAAATACATCACAATTCACAAATGAACCTGAGTCATATTTTCCCAGTAATGCATGTAGCACCTTTGAGGGAAAGTGGGCACCCACTTTTAGAACTCTGGCAGGAAAGCAGGTAAGGGAAGAAAATCCATGTGCCTAAAGCAACTAAACTCTGGGCTGCAGGATTTTATGTCATTGATGTATTCAGGAACATGTGTTCCACACAAAACTGCTTCTCTGCTAACTTTGTATATTGATCCTCACTACCCTTCAGCTAGGTAAATCCTCTTCCATACTAGAAGGTAGCATTGACAAACTCTCAAAACTTATAAATACCTGAAAATGGTATTTAGAAAGTATTACCTCTTCATCTGACTAGTCATTGCCTTTAAACCATGATAAACTCATCAGGCTTGCTGTCTCTGGACGACCAACCCAATTAATTACTCACTCATCAGGAGGTGGTGCTGTCCCTTAAGAACATCAGTCACAGTAAGCAGCTCAGGATAATCTTCTCAGTAAGGTAAACAAGTCTTGTCATTGTCATTGTTTTTGTTCAACTCTTCATAACCTCTTTTGGGGTTTTCTTGGTTAAGATACTGGAGTGGTTCACCATTTCCTTCTCCAGGTCATTTTATAGATAAGGAAACTAAGGCAAACAGGACTAAGTAAATTGCTTGGGATCACATAGCTAATAACTGTCTGAGGCCAGATTTGAACTCAGGAAGATGAGTCTTCCTGACCACTGTACCACCTAACTGACAGCAAAGCAGTGGCCAAATCTATCTCTCCCCAACTACTTTTTTTTCAATTTCAAACTAGAGGGAACAGAAAAAGGCCACAAGCACTTCCAAAAGTCTTAGCCTCTCTTAAAGTGTAGGGAATGCTTTATTCAGCCATATCAGAAGTAGCAACCAACGTCTTCTCATCTAACTGCTGCTGTTGCTGGTCTTTTCAACCAAATCTTGTAGGCAGCTTTTGGCCTCCAACTATTTCTTCCTCAGTTGAGTTCTTCAGTCTCTTTGCCATATCAACCTCACCTTCTGTCTCCTATATCCTATACATACCTCAGTGACTTAATTCAGAGCCTCCTGGTTCTCAGTAACTGTTTACTTAACAGATAACAACAATTAACTAAATTTCCCCTAAAAAATCAATAGACCTTATTTAATCATACTTAAATCCCAAAATCGATCTATGGTTTCTCATTTTATTGGTTTTATACTACCACCACAATAAAGTCATAAAACATCTACATATATGTGAACAAGACCATAATATCCTTCAAGTGAAATTCTTAATATGGTCCAACATCTCATTTTGTTTTCTTCCTCTATCATCACATTTTTCTAGGTTTTTAATAAATACAAGTTCTTCTTTGCTGTTTTAAACCACAAAACTATTTGCCTAGAAGACGGTATTATCCCACATCTTTCAAAAGGTGATTAAGCCTTTATATTTATGCCACAGTTTATTTTCTGTATTCGACTTCCCCAATCCTTTCTGAAAGCTTTGTTTGTGCATACATATATTTTCACTGCTTTTATTAAATCAAAGTTCTTTTACTATTCCTTTCAGGCATCAAATATTCCTCCATAATAGCAGCAATATCTCCCATCTTTTATCAATTGATTTAACTCTTTTCCTTTACTTGATAATACAGTTCTGCCCTTTTCAGCACTAAACTACTCCATATGAAAAAGACCTTATACTAGGAATCATAAGATCATATCAGATAAATTTCAACTAATGCAACTATAATTTTACCAAATGAATATATAGCACTCTCAAGTGTCCCTCCCACATCTTCACTCTGACTATGCTTAAATATACTTTTTCTTGGGAATTTAGAAAAGGCTGATTCACTCCTCCTTAGGCAACCTAATGGCCTATTGGTGCTGGACTTAATGCAGGAACCCAAGCTTAGCCTACTATAGCTCAGAATTCCTGAGCTCAAGAGAGCCTGCTCATCCTTCCCAGTAGGTGGGATTAAGGTATTACCATGTCTGGCTGCCTAAAGTTCTTTACCACCCTCTCAACATTGCAGTCCTATGCAATCTCATTTCTGTCACTGCCATTCTACTGAAATTACTTTCTCGAGGGTCAACAATGAATACCTTTATTACCAAATCTAATGACCTTTACACTGTCCTCTTCCTCCTTAACCTTTCAGAAGCATCTCATGTTCTTTCAAACTCTTCCTTCTACTCTGTTCCCTTGGATTCTATAACAATCCTCTTTCATAGTTGTGCTCATCCATTTAATGAATTCTTTCCAGGTCTCCTTTGCTGATTCATCTTCCCAAAGACAATGTCTTTGACCATATTCTGTCATCAATATACTCTTTCCCTGGACCACATCATGTCATATCAGTGGATCAAATCCACTGGTCATTTTAATTATCAACTCTGTGGAGATGACCACCCTGTCTATATATCTCCCTTCAATAATAATAACAACGAGCAGCTAGCCAGTCAATAAACATTTATTGTCTACTATGTATAGGGCTACAAATGCAAAAAGGACAGTTCTGGCCCTTAAGTTGCTTATAATCTAATGGGAAAGACAACACATAGAACCCATGAAAAAAAAATCCAAAGAGGGAAGAGAGTGAGGGGGTGGTAGCTAGGTGGGGACATGATGAAGTTCAAAGGAATGCAGTCAGGTGGGAAACAAAATTCTCACATTTCCATTGGCTTGTTTGATATATATATACTCCAATGTCCCACTGGAACTGCAAACTTATCTCTTCCTAGAATCTGCACTTTCTCATCTTCCACATTTCTTTTGATGCCATCCTCCTCCTCCCAATTACCCAGGCTTGCAGCCCTATAGACATCTTTAAATCATCCTTCTTCCTCACTCTTCACATTCAAGTAGTTTTCAAGTATTGTACATTTTTACCTTCACAGTATGCCTCATCTCTATTCCTTCCTCCACTCATACTGTCATTTGTCTAGTTCAGGTTATCATTACTTCTGACATGGATATTCTCTTATAACATTCAAGTTTTAAAGTATAATACAGACTATTTAGAAACTTTTTTGTCTTTTTTTCTCCAGACCTATAATTTCATTGTCCACCTCTCAAACCCCAGAAAAGGGGACTCTATCAGTAGGTGTTCCACAACTTAAAATTTTAGCATTCTCTGAGTCACTAAGAGATTAAATAACTTGCCCAAGATCACACAACTTATATGTGTAAGAAGTAGGACTCACTACACCACCGTCTATCATAGTCCTGCTCCTATATTTTACAAATGAGGAAACTTGAATCATATTGGTTAACTGTCTTTCCCAAGGAGGAGAGCTAGAATTCAAACTAAAATCTCCACACTAAATGTCCAGGAATTTTTTTTCCATTTTGACTCTCCTAAATGATCTCTCTGTCTCCAATTCTTTTTATCTCCAATTCATCTTTTATATAGCTAGCAAACAAATCCCACTAATGCAAAGAGCTGACCATGTTACACCTATTCAAAAACATTCAGCAATCTCTCATTACTTATAGGATAACATACAAACTCCTCTTGACTCTTAATGCAACCTATCTTTCCACTCTCAATTCACATTACTCACCCTTTTCGTATACTTCCTTTCAGCCTAATTGGACTATAAATTATTCCCCAAACTCAGCCTGCTATCTCCCACTTCTGTGCAGTCACACAGGCCAGCCTTCCTTTTGCCCCTCACCCTAATCTGGAATATACTCCTTTCTCCCCTCTGCCTGTTGAAATCCTTCTTGTTCAAGGCTCAGTTCAAGGCTCAGTTTTTCAAGGCCTTCCCCTCCTCCTGCAACAAAGTCTCCACCTCTCCAAATTTCCTCATGATGCTTTGGTACCATATTTCCTTATGGTACTTCCAAAGGATCCCTCCTTTGCCTTTTTTATATCCCATCTTGTTTTGGTACTTATTTGGGTACCTGCTGTAGCCTCCCTATTAAAGTATAAGCTCCTCAAGGGCAGGAACTGGATCATTCTTCATCTTTGTATCCTAGCACTTAGCACAATATTTTGCTCATAATAAATGTTTAATGAAGGCTGAGAGACAATAAATAGACTGCCCCAGTGGTATACTGGTATCTTGAAGTCTCCAAGAAGACAAGAAGAGGGTTTCAAGCAAGACCATCTGATTATCTATGAAGAATTGGTGGCAAAGCACGTACAAGATAAGATGCTTAAAGGAATTGGAATCTATGTTAGTGGTAGGAGAACAACACTCATACCAAAAATAAAGTTAAATATTATGCAAGATGGTTCAAAAGTGAGTTTTTAAATACAGATTTGTATTTTCACTTCATTTGAAAAAAGGCACAAGGCTAAATAATAGTTTGTGTAGGACTTTCCACCCAGCTGCATTTCTAACCTGCTTTCTTTTAAACACTTCTCCCAATGATTCCCCAAACACTGAGAGTACAGGTCAAAGACATATGCCAGCTCAGTGGTTCCTCAATTTATATTTATTCGCCTGCAACATAACCACTCCTCCATGGAGCCATTTCTCTAAGTGGGGCACTTTGGTTCAAATTGCCAGTTAATACCTGTGGAGTCAACTCCCAGCTTGATCAGCTCTGGGAATTAAAGGAAGAACTTAATGGACCCAGAAAGTTTTAGAGGCCAACAATCCAAGTGGAAAACTTCCAAATTCCAGAGGCGATGTCCTTGCTTGATTGCCAGCTTCTTGCCAATGATTAAAAAAAAGAGGAGGAGGAGCATAGGCATAGGGGAGGAGAAGGCCGTGTTGACCTCTCATCACTAGGATCTGGGATTGTGGTCCCACAAAGAAACAAAATTAAAGGGCAAGTGCAGTTATAAATTTTCTCTCCCACCCCTTATTACAGACTCAGCAGAATCACTAAACAAGGGCATGTTCTTTTCCTCCCAAGAGAAGGAGGCTTTAGTAAGTCTGAGGTCTTCAGGCAGAGGAAAGGAGCAAAAAGCCTTCCCAGCCATGATTGAGGTGTATTGTCAGAGCTGTCTGGGGAAGATTGCATAGCCGGGTTAAGTGTTGTATTCACTAGAGAACATGATGGACAGAGCTTTTGTGAGAGGGAAGCTCAAGTCAGCATCGAGTCCCAGATGACAGGGAAATTAAAGCCCTTTCAGGCTCTTTCCACTGACATACCTGACTGTTTTATTAGGCTTGAGGGTGGATGAGGAAAGAGGGGGTCATATAATGTAATTGCAAAAATTGAATGTTCCTCTAGGCAAAAGACTTGTTCTCATCTTCTCTAAGAAGAAGGAAAGTCATGTCCCTAGTGTGTGCTTACATGTTGCTCTACCTAGGGCCGGACCATCATGGGATATAGCTAATCAGGCTCCATGGAAATACAATGCTTTTAACTTTGCAACACAATATGTATTTTTTCCTTTGAACCTTAACAAAATCCTGTGAAGTAAATACTATATATATTATATGCAAAGTATAAATATTCCTATTTTAAAGATAAGGAAACTGAGGCTTAGAGAGGAAAAATGGGTTTCTTGAGCTCAAGTCAAACTCTGTTTACTACTGACTGATGTGGGATAATGCTATGGAAGTTCTTGCATGGATAGGGGCAAAATCACTAAGAAAATAAGCAAGGATCAATAATGAAATATATAGCCTTTCTGGAGCTGGGTTAGGAGGAAAGAAAGGGAACAGAAGCTGTAATCACAGTCTGAAACAGAAACAGGGACAAAAGCCAGAATCACAACCAAGTTTGAGAAAACCAATATGGGGATCAGGTCAGAGGAACTCAGTATCAAAGTATACAGGAGGGGGTTCTACCTCACACTACAGGTGCCTGACTATTTTTTTTGGAGGGGGGAAGGCAAGGCAGTTGGGGTTACGTGACTTGCCCCATAGTCACACAGCTAGTAAGTGTCAAGTAGCTGAACCAGATTTGAACTCAGGCCCTCCTTACTCCAGGGCCAATGCTCTATTCACTGCGCCACCTAGTTGCTCCCTGCCTGCCTATTTTTTATACCAAATCATAATCTACCTGACCCTCTGACTTCCTCCAGATCCCCTTCAAATGTAGAGCTTCCACCATCACCATCCTCATTATTCTCCTTAATAACTCCGGACTTTAAGCAGCTAAACATTTGTTCTATTAAGCTAATGAAAAGAACTTTAATCTCAGCATTCAGTGACCTGTGTATTATTTCCATCCTTGATTCTAATCCCAAACTAATTCAAAGGAAATCACGGGCAAAGTTTCTGTTCCAAATGTATTGCATTTGGGAGCTAACAGGTATGCCCGCACCTTCACATAGAATACTGCAGACATCACCGATATATTATTAGTGGCAAATATCTGAAGCCTTGGCACAATTTTTTAATTTTCCAAGAAATATATGAGATTTGGGTATGGGCCATGGAACTCTCTGTCCCTTTATTTGGAAGTATTTATTTGGAAGGAGGTACTGAATGGTTTCTGCTGAGATACCCTATTGACCTTAATCCTTTAGAGTTTCAAGGACAATTTCTTTCTAAGAATGTGTCTTAAGCAGATCAATTCACTTCCTTTACTGATGCCACCCAAGAATCTGTGCCTACAGAATCAGGTACATACACCCCCTGTCTCTCCTCTTCCCTGCTCTAGGGCTAGCAGTAACAAGGCAGAAATAGGAATGCACTCTCCATGAGATAGTCTTAAGTTTAACAAAGCTACTTTATCACAGGTAACAGGATTTATCAGAAGTGAAACTGTTTTCAGACAAGAAAGGACTCAGGGTCATAATAGAGACCAATTTTTTTCTGACTTAGAATATACCTCTTCCTTAGCAATCCCTGGAGTCTGGTTACCTGTGAATAGCTGCCTAAGTCCAGACTTTTCCAGAGCCTGAGGAGTTTTCTCCCTGGCTCTCAAAAAGTCTGTACTCTTCCATTCAAGTAAATTTAACAATCCTTGATTAAGTGCTTAGTGTGTGCGGAAAGCCTTCTGCTGGGTTTTGGGAAAGATACAACTAAAAATAAGACATGTTTCGTGTTCTTGTGGATCAAAGCATACAAACAAGATCACCAGACCGGAATAAAGTATGAAGACCTGAATGGAGGTTTGTTTGAATCTGAACGCCACATTACAATGTAAGCTACTTGAGGAAAGGGTTTTTTTTTTTTACTTTCTTTGCATCCTCAGCACTCAGAACAGTGCCTGGCACAAAGTCAGTACTAAATTAATGATTGTTGGTGCTCTGGGACCTTAGACACATCATTTAAACTTTCTGAGCCTCTTTTTCCTCCTATGTAAAATGAGAATGATAATTCTTGCTTCACATACTTATTAGTCGGTATATAGATTTGCCGAGCTGATAATAATAGTGATAAGAACAGCAGTATTTATATAGTGCTTACTACGTGCCAGGCACTGTGCCAAGTGTTTTACAACAACCCTGGGAGGTAAGTGCTATCATTATCTCCAGTTTACAGAGAATAAGGAAATTGAGACAGAGGTTAAATGACATACCCAGGGTCAAACAGCTACTAAGTATATGAGGCTGGACTTGAACTCAGGTCTTCTGATTCCAGACCCAGCATACCATCCACCGTGTCACCTATCTGCCTCTATATGCATATATATAAAACTATGCATAAATGTGTATTATACATATATGATATAATGTTTTATATTTATATATACACACTATCTATATGTGACATTTTTATTCCTTTACATGTAATGTATATTGTGTTTTTAAAGCATAGCATGAATCTTGGATACCAGTATTATTATTGTGATTATCATTACAAACTAATAAGAGATGTGATACAAATACAAATAACTATAATACAAAATGAAACATGATAAGCGCAAAGGAAAAGTAAAAATTGCTATCCAAGTTCTATGTTCTCCTCTGCTTCTGCCTCTAACCCTATGAGATCAATCCCTAAACTTCTTTGACCAATAAAGTAGAAAATTTTACCTAGTTCCCCAGTTCCTGCTGCCTGTAAGACTGAACAGTGGTTTCCATTTCAAATAACTCTTTGTGCAGTACATTTCTCCTGATCCACAGTTCACATCAAATCTCCTCTTCCCAGATCCATCTTCTCTCTCATGTATCCTCTACTTCCCACCAAAATGGCTGGCAGTTTGGTTGGAATTTGACCTACCCATAAGCAGTTAGCATGTGCTAACATTATAATTGAACATAGCTACATATACAGCAGCATGCTAACTATTCTAAGCAAGCATATAAAATGACAGCTCAGAAGTTAAGTGACTTGCCCAGGGTCACAAAGCCAGTATCTCAAATAGGATTTGAACCCAGACCTTCCTAATTCAAAGTCCAATGCATTACCCAGGATAATATAACTAGATTAATTTCCATCTCTTAGCCACCATGTGCCAACATATTTACTAGGTGTAATAGATTCACTGTGACATGATTTTCCAATCATAATTTCAAATTTTTTCCAAAGATTCTACAAACTATCAAAATGCCCTCAAAATTTCAAAATTTAAGAAAATGGTAACTAAATGGATCAAGTGCCATGGAAAGAGTGATGGATTATGAGCCAGAACATCTGGATTTGAATTCCAGCTCTCCAGCTTTTTACCTGTTTGGCCCTGAGCAAGTCACAACCTTGCTAAGCACTCATTTTCTTCATCTATAAAATAAGGATAATATACCAAGTTATATCCAGTGTCCCTATCAGCTCTAAATCTATTATGCTAGTATCCATATCATATTTGTAAGTAGCAATGCATTTGGTATGTGTCCAAATGGATGCATATGACATGACTGGCAAAGTATGAAAGACAAAGCTGTATCAATCCGTATGTCTGAGTAGGATTTGGAGAAGACTGTCATCAACTATGTGGGACAGATAAAAGGAAAAAAGACATGATGTTTGTCCTTGGATATTACAGTCTCATTGGAAAGACAATGCATGAAATATTTGCCACTGAATACAGAAAGCACAGAATTAAATGATACATTGTGGGCTAAGACAATAGCACTATGGGTGTTCAGAGAGAAAGCATCATGTGACATGGAGTCTTCAGAGAAAGTTTCATACAAGTGGTAAAAACTTTTAAGAGAGTCAGAGGAGCTGCTTCAAATAATAATAAATGACTGACATTTAAATAGCACTTTAAAGTTTACAATGCGCATTATGTAGATTATCTCTTTTGAGCTTCATAACAATCCCAAGCTCTTAGAGTTAATGTCACCAGTCTTGTTATCCCCATTTTACAGAGGACAAAACTGAGAGCCAGAAAATCCTTACCCTACCTACCACATAGGATCATAGATGTAGAAGTAGAATGGAGTGAAGAGGTCATCTTATCAAATCCTCTCATTTCACAAAAGAGAAAACTGACAGAGATAGGTGAAGTGATCTGAACCAGAAATCAAATCTAGGAACTCAAACTCTAAATCTAGCTCTCTTTCCATTGTACTTCACTACTTCAATGATCTCTAAGTTATTTAATCTCTCTGAGCCTCAGTTTCCTCACCTATAAAATGAAGAAGTTGGACTAGATAAACTCTAAAATCCCTTCTACCTTTAAAGCCTATGTTCCTATGACATGATGCTGAATAATTCTTATTTAGCACCCAATCATTTTCTCCCCCTCCCTAGCCTCCTCAACAGATGCCCCAGTACTCCAAGGTTTGTTGAGGAGTCTTTCCACTGGTTACTCATACTATTGATTA